>NC_080394.1:2252775-3517829 GCF_028751815.1 Salvia miltiorrhiza
TAAGCATAGCTATTATTCACAAAATTAAACTAAAATACAAAGAAAATGATTACATGTATGAAGTTGGCAACATTTCGTGATCTAAGAAAAGCTAGTCAAGAAGTAAACAAAATCAAAGAAGTATAATATGCAAGTAAAGAATTTTCATCGGGAATTAATTGAGACTAAGGGAAAAGGCGAAATATATCTTACAAATGTGCTTGAATTTCCTTTTGAGTTCGGTCTTATCCTCACTATTTGTGACACGGAAGTAGTAATCGGGAAACGTGCTCTGCTCGACACAGTTCGGCGGCGTGGCCGTGCCGATTGCCAACAAGGTGGCCGGACCCTCGGCCGGTCGAGCACGGCGGATCTCCGCCGCACTCACCATTTTTATTGCCGAAAAACACATTGCTTGCATTGTAGAGAATAGTCTATAACAATGCTATATATGTTTGTTGTTCGTTGTTGTTAGGCGGGGTTTGGGGGTTATATAACAATGGTCTATAATATATTTTGGAGACAGTAGAATGCAAACATGATTTTATCTTTTCGTTTTGAAAAATTTCTTTTTGTTAAAGTTACAGTAATTGGTATAGTCAACAATATTCTATATGCAATAGAAATATTTGGAAAGCAATTTGGAACTTTAAGAAATTCAAGAATTTCACCGAACAACTTTATTTAAGTTGAAAAACACATTTGTAGAACCTGCAATTAAAAAATAGAAAGCCGTTAGATAAATATGTACTCCCTCCATCCTAACGGAGTTGAGTTGTATTTTTTTTTTGGATCGTCCCAACAAAGTTGAGTCGCTTCCCCTTTTAGCAAAAATTAGGAAATTTAAAGCTTTAATTAACAAAACTAATTACGCCTCTTATTTTTCGTTAACTAACCCAATTAATAAATAAATTATTTTCAAAATAATTTCAACATAAATAAATAAATAAATTTAAAAGAATAATTAATAAATCATAAATAAAAATAAATTTAAAATTAATTAATTAAAATTTTTGATTTAATAAAATTTGAAAAATATTAAATATATAGACAATCACTTAACCACAAATTTATAAACAAACTTAAACAACTAGATACCGGCTCCTTAATTTCCGTCTCCAATAGAAACGCCCCAACTTCGGCAGTGACGAAGGAATATATTTTTAAATAGGAATATTACTATGGGGTTATTGCCGGAAAATACATATAGTTTGTCAATTTTTTGGTTTATAACATAACCTTATAATTTGATTAGAAAATACATCAATTTTCAATTTAATCGCAATTATAACATGACTTTATAGTCTGAGCAGAAAATATACCAAGTTTCAATTTATTCTCAATTATAACATGACCTTATTTAGATTATTTTTCATCATAGATGTATTAATATTAAATTGTTATGTATAAAATATTGTTAATTGATTGATTAATTTTTATAAAAATTAAGTTAGATGATTAATTATTTTATAATAATTATTTCATAATATATATATATATATATATATATATATATATATATATATAGAAACAATAGGGCGGAATTGCCCTATTCAACATACAACATCAAATTTTGTCCACCATTTGAAAAAACATAAATTTTGGCCATTTTTTGTATGTCATGACTATTCTACCCTTCTCTCTCTCTCCTCTCTCTTTCACATCTCCCTCTCTCTCTCTCCAGCGGCTCCTCTCTCTTTCTCATCTCCCTCTCTCTGCTCCAGCGGCTCCTCTCTCTTTCTCATCTCCCCCTCTTTCTCTCTCCAGCGGCTGCGCGGCAGCGGCGCCGAGCTTGGAGAATTCGTCGGAGCTCTCGCGGCGGTGGTGGAGGAGATCCTCCCTCTCTCTCTATCTCCAGCGGCTGCCGCTCTTTCCTCTCTCTTTCTAATCTCCCTCGCTCTCTCTCTCTCTCCAGCGCGCCGCTTGGGCAGAATTCGTCGGAGTAGAGGATGTGGCGGCGGCGGCGGTGGATCTGATCTGATCGTTGCGCCGCCTCCTTCATCGGCAGATCTGATCTCCGCCTCCTTCGATTTCAGTCATGGCAGATCTGATCTGATCTGTGTGCTGCACGTATGGCACTTTTGGCACTATTAGTGTCATAAGTGCCATAAGTGCACACTTCCCCTTAGGGTTTAGATATTTCATTTAGGGTTTAGATTATCCATTTGAGGTTTAGATGTTCCATTTAGGATTTAGATTATCCATTTAGGGTTTAGATGTTTCATTTAGGGTTTAAATGATGTTGTTGTTTCTGTATTTGTGCTGCACGTATGGCACTTATGGCACTATTAGTGCCATAAGTGCCCAAAATATTGATTATTTTACTTGGTTTTATTTTGGATTTCCGTTGGCACTTATGGCACTATTAGTGCCATAAGTGCCTAACCCGACCCGGCACGCGACCCGCGTGCCTGATCCTACCCAGTCCGCCTCATTAAGGGTAAAAACGTCCTAATCAATAAAAATGGCCAAAATTTGTGTTTTTTCAATGTGTGGCCATAAATTGTGTTTTATGCTTCATTTTGGCTACTTCAAAATTTTACTCTATATATATATATATATATCAAGATATTATATTGATGGTTTAAAAATACACACACACACACACACACATATATATATATATGTATATATAGATGTATATTTATCAAATATATATGTATATATATAGTATATTGTGAGATGAAAAGAAAATTAAAAATATTTAATATTAAACTTTGATATTATTATACTAAATTAATTACAAGGTCATGTTATAATTGAGAATAAATTGAAAATTGATGTATTTTCTGGTCAAATTATAAGGTCATGTTATAAACTAGAAAATTGACAAACTATATGTATTTTCTGGCAATAACTCCAATTACTATTAATGGACTTATATTTTTATTTGAAGTCTCCTAAATTTAAGGGTGGTGGCATTGGTTTGAACAAAAACGCAGCTCCTTGTGTGCCACATCAGCGTCACATCAAAAGTTTAAACCTATCAATTTTTATAAACTTACCTCTGCAACAATAAACCTACAAAAGCAACTCCTTTATGGGTCCTACCATAACTCTTAATATTATATATATATATATATATATATATATATATATATATAAATGTATTATCATCAATTTAAATGTGTATTTCATTTAAATTATGCAAGATAATTATATATTTAATTTAATTTAATTATATTAAAAATTAATTTAATATAATGAGTAGCATATATTTACACATATTATTCATCAACACAACTCAAAATTAGAAATAAAACTACAAATAATTTAGCAAACAAGCTAGTGTCGGTTGCTTGCAAAAAAGTTACACATAATAAATAAAAGAATTACATATTAAATAAAATAAACAATTACATTAAAATAAAAAAATCTAAATGCATTAAATGCAAATGGCCAACAATCTGCCAACAATTTAATGAAATAGGCAAAAGTTTAAAACATGAAAAAAAAATAAAAATTATTGAAATAAAAGCTATGGTCCAGAATTTTCTTGATTGTTGTGTATGAAATTGGGTTTTATATGTAGGAGTTAACTTTGGGGAGTTGGGCCAACTCCTTGGGACCAATGGAATGGCCAGCCCTATCCCTTAGTGATTTTTATTTTTTAGCATCGAAAAGTACTGTTGGTGTTGGCAATTGAAGATGACATACGGCTGCCAATGAAGATGAAGCAACATTATAATTTTGGATAATTTATTAATGTTTCATTAAGTAAATTTACCTAGTCATAGGGGATGCAAATGCTAGTCTTTATATATAAAGAGCAAAGTGAATGTAATTTCATTCAATTTGAATGACATAATTGGAATTGGAAAAAAAAAGTTACATAACCCATGCCATGAAACTGTCGAAAAATGTTAATTCAAAAAAACAAAAAACTGCCAACTCTTTTTTAGGGGAAAAATGTTAATCCAAAAAAATGCCAACAATTCGAAATATGTTAAATTTGTATTTCCTTTTCCTTTTTCTCATTTTAATGATAAAGTATATTTCGCATTTTTATGAAATTATAATTTGGATAAAATATGTAATATGCATCTTGAATGAAAGACCATGAAATTACCTTTAATTTGATATATAATACGTAATAATAAATTCAAAATGAGAAAGTTGTGATAATTTAAAGTTTTAACGTATTAAAAATTTTTATTTTAAGAAGTGATATTTTCCTTAAGATGAGGAACCATAATTCAACTTTTTTATTTTTTTTCTTAATATTAATATTTTAAAATTTCAAATTTCAAATTATATATTTATATTTATTTTATATTAAACATAAATTATTAATATTATATTTTGTAATCTTTATAAAATAATATCATAGTATTATATATTATAACTAATTTAAGAAACACTAACTCAATATTCTTATCCAACTAATTGAAAATTAAGCTCTTTTTAAAATTATAAATTACAATCCATATACACATACTTTCTCAAACTCTCATCCAATTAATTTATTATATAATTTATTCTTCAAATTGTATACAAAAAGATGTGCACGCATACCTTTTCAATACTCTCATCTCTGTAATTGATTATTAAATCATACTCTACATAAAAATAGAAATGTTATTTTTTTTTAAATATGGACGATATAGTAAAATATATACTAATAAAATAAAAGAGATTAAATAATATTTTTGAGAGTATATTAGTCAAAAAGAAAAAGAAAAAGTAGAAGAGATAATGAAGAATTACTCCCTCCGTCCTACCACTATAAGTGACTCAAAATTTTTAGACACACAAATTAAGAAGAAAGCGTAAATTGGTTAAAGTGATATGGCATACACTTTTTAAGGGATAATTTGTCATTTATGGAAACATGTCACTTATAGAAGAACAATTCAAAATGAAATACAGACCACTTTTAGTAGGTCAGAGAGAATATTTTTTAAGCGAAAAGATAGATAATTATTTGTGAGCCACATGATATTTGATGTAATAATAAGAAAATGTTGCATATTAATTAAATTGAAATGAGAGTAAAAAATTATTATCACCGCGCATAGCGCGGGAGGTATACTAGTATATATAAAAGGAGAAGTAAATGTCAATAAATTTAATTTGAAGGGTAATTTTGGAATTGAAAAAAATAAGTAATTAAAAAATAAAAATCAAATTCCATATATTACTCCACTTAAAAATACAAACAAGAAAACTGCCGAGAATTTATTTTTTTTAGGACTTGGGGGAGTTGGGGAGGGAGAGCAGTGAGGTTTGAACCCGGGACCTCACTGTTCACACAAAGGAGGTCGCACCGCTTGGTGTCCCCTTGGGGACAAAAAAAACTGCCGAGAATTAAGAATACAAACCGCCATTGTTGTGTAATATTATTTAAATATATAATTTCTTTCTTTTCTTATTTTATAGATAGAATCATAGAATGCCTTTTTTTAAATTTTCAAAATGTGTTAGATAAAATATGTAATATACATCTTTAATGTGTTATAATTATGTGTTAGATAAAATATGTAATATACATCTTTAATGAAAGCTCATGAAGTTGCCTTTAATTTGATATATAATATGTAAAAAAATAGCTTTAAAATAAGCAAAGTTATGATACTTTGAAGTTATAATGCATAAAATAATTTATATTTATTGACAGTAATAATTTCCTTCAAAAACTAAATATATTTTACTTGAAATTAGAAACATATTTCAATTTTTTAATATGAAATTATTTATTTTATACCAAAAAATTATTACTAATAGCGTACTATTTAATAATCATAAAAGCATATATTAGTATATATTATGGTTTATTTTAAGGAACACTAATTTAATAATATCATTTAATTAACTAAATATTAAATTATTTTTAAAATTATAAATTATAATTATATGTACACAAACTTTCTCATATTCTTATCTATGCTTGAATTTCCTTTTGAGTTCGGTCTTATCCTCACTATTTGTGACACGGAAGTAGTAATCGGGAAACGTGCTCTGCTCGACACAGTTCAGCGGCGTGGCGGTGCCGATCGCCAACAAGGTCGCCGGACCCTCGGCCGGTGGAGCACGGCGGATCTCCGCCGCACTCACCATTTTTATTGCCCAAAAACACATTGCTTGCATCGTAGAGAATGGTCTGTAAAAATGCTATATATGTTTGTTGTTCGTTGTTGTTAGCAGGGGTTTGGAGGTTATATACAATGGTCTATAATCTTTTTTAGACGTGTAGAATGCGAACAAAATTTTATCTCTTAGTTTTGAAAATTTCTTTTCGCTGAAGTTACAGTAATCGGTATAGTCAATAATATTCTACTTCCTTCGTTTCATTACAAATGTCTCATTACTTTTGAGCACGGAGATTAAGAATCCGTAATTAATAGATAAAGTGAGTTAATGAAAATTATTTAAATATTATGTATAGAGAGATAATATGTTGCCAAAAAATGAATGAGACATCCCATTATGAAAAATGAGACATTTCTAATAGCATGGAGGGAGTATATGCAATATAAACATTTGGGAAGCAATTTGGAACTTTAAGAAATTCAAGAATTTCACCGAACAACTTTATTTAAGTTGATAAATACATTTGTAGAACTTGCAATTAAAAAATAGAAAGCCGTTAGATAAATATCCCTTCGTCCCAACGAAGGTGAGTCGTATTTCTTTTCGGGTCATCCCAACAAAGTTGAGTCGTTTTCCCTTTTAGCAAAAATTAAGAAATTTAAATTAAAGCTTTAATTAACAAAACTAATTATACTCTTTATTTTTTGTTAATTAACCCAATTCATAAATAAATTATTTTCAGATAATTTCAAATAATTAAATAAGTCATTTTCAAATTTCAAAATTATTAAAATAATTTTAAATGATCAATAAATTATTTAATAAATAAATTGGTTTCAAAATAAATAAATAAATTTAAAATTTTAATTTAATAAAATTTGAAAAATATTAATTATATAAATAATCACTTAACCACAAATTTACAAACAATGTAAACAACTAAATATCAGCTCCTTAATTTACAAACCTTTGAGAGGCTAGTTGTCCAAATGTAAACAACGAAATATCAGCTCCTCAGTATGGTGGAAGGAATCTTGAAGCTGCACCTCTTATTTTTCTTAGGGACGTAACGTCTCTGCAGAAAATTAATAATGACAAGATTTTAGACAACATATAGAAGGGTGAATTAATGCTAGATTTTCAAAGAGATAAAAAAATAAAATATATTCATTATAAAAAAAATTAAGTATTCATTTTAAGTTTGAAATGGTAAAAATTACTTCCTCCGTTCCAATAGTAATGTCTCACTTTCCTTTTTGGACTCCCCGACACGAATTTCTCATTTCCTTTGTGACAATATATTATTTCTCTATACCTAATATTTAAATAATTTTCATCAATTTATTTTATCTACTTTTTACATATTTCTTAATCTCTGTGCCCATGAGGCACTATTATTGGAACGGAAGGAGTATTATTTTCATTTTTTATTCGTACATTACAGCCAGATCATTCGTAGCTTAATATTGCCTTATTCATTATTCTCATTTTTTTCACGAAAATAATTATTTTCACTAGATTATTCCAACTTTATATATATACATAAATATACTTGACATGCATCGACATTATTAAAATAAACATATATATAAGATTGTTTTGTGAGTTATATGAGTTAGAGGATTTTTTAGGACAGTAACTTATGTTGATTTGAAAATTAGAACAAAAACTTTCGGACTTATAAAAATAGGACACTAATTTTTTTTAGAGTAAAATACGACACTAATTAATAAGTGTTGCACCCGCAGGACATTTCTTAGCCAATTATCGGCCGAGAAATGTCCTATTTTTACGATGCTTATTAATTAGTGTCTTATTTTACTCTAAAAAAAATTAGTGTCCTATTTTTACAAGTCCAAAAGTTTTTGTCCTAATTTCCAAATCAACCTAAATTATTGTCCTAACCTCAAACTCTGAGTTACATCATATGCACATCGGGTAACTTGAACCACAACGGAAGGTACGGTCTCAGAGAATTAATAATGAGAAGATTTTACACTACATAAGGACGGGTGAATGCTAGATTTTCAACGAGATAAAAAATAAATTATACTACATTATAAAAAGAAAATTATAAAAATTAGGGTTTATTGTGTTCTATGTCCCGAACTTTCAATATTTTCCATAAAATGTCCCGAACTTTCATTTTCTCTTAAGAAACACTGAATTTTCAGTTTTTTTCATAAAATGTTCTGATATACAAAATTCAATGATAAAAAAATGATGAAAAAACCCCGAACATTCAACGTTTTCTAACAATGGTGGTTCCTTATATAGTTTTCCAATAATGGTGATCCCCAAAATATTTTATTTGGCAAGATAAATCATATTTTCGTCATCGAATTTTGTATATCGGAACAATTTATGAAAAAACTAAAACTTCAAAAAAAATTAGGAGAAAATGAAAATTCAGAGTATAAAACACTATTAATCCTAAAAATTACTAATCATTTATAGTTTGAAAAGGTAAAAATTATTTTTATTTTTCATTCGTACATTACAACTAGATCATTCGTAGATTAATATTGTCTTATTCATTATTTTCATTATGCTTGAACAAAAAATTTTATGTGATAATAAACATATGAAAATAGTAGAAAAAATAACGAAAAAATATGTATTATTTCATTTTTCTTAAAATTAAACAGACCTCTAATATTGCTAGGCTCTTAATATGGTGCAACGGCTTTTAACTCTATATGATGCACAGCAAAACAAAAATTGTCTACCAATTAGGACCACAAAATGCATGTGGCTGTAACAGGAACGTTTTTGGACATTGAAGCTCTATCATCAGGGACGGAGCCAGGAATTAAGTTCAGGGGGGGCTGAACCTGTATGGGGGTTCGGGGGCGGCAGCCCCCGAGAATTTTTTTTTGGGCATTCTGTATATTTAAGGTATTTTTTTATTAAAATACGAGCATAATACTAATAATAACGAACAATATTTTCATAGATTATATAGTTTCAATATATCACAAAACTTTTTTTGGACATTCTGTATATTTAAGACATTTTTTATTAAAAGGCAAGCATAATAATAATAATAACAAACATGTTCATAGATTATATATTTTCTATATATTACAAATTAGTTTCAATACATTATAATTTTTTTTAGCATTTCATACATATTAGGCATTTTTTTTATTAAAAGACAAGTATAATAGTAATAATAACAAACAATATTTCATAGATTATATAGTTTTAAATAACAGAATTATCCTTAAATTAAGTATATATGAGAGAATATAATAACCAAATACTTTTTTATAAAATAAAATTATTTTATAATAGGTATAAACATATATCTATATATATTTAAAAAATATAAAAAAAAAACTCAAAATTTGGGAGGGGGCTCAAGCCCCCCCTAGCCCCCCTGGCTCCGTCTGTGCTGATCATTATTTTAATACCAATACAAACTGCAATTATAACAATGTAATTGTAGCAATAAACAATAAGCAGGTATCGTATTCAAGAGAACTGATAAATAAAATCACCCTAAATAATTTCAACAAATATCAAGCAGTATTCACGCAAAACACTAAGATGATGGGTAATAACAAGAAAACTCAATATTAAGCAAATAAAATCAGATAAACAAATCAAATATGAAAGACACTGACCATAATGTTAATTAAACACATCATGGTCTGAAATAGGAGTGTAAATGTAAAAAATGGAATATATAATTCTCATTTTCAATTTTCTTAAAATATAGTTCTCATTTTCAAATTTCACATATAGTCATATTTTTGAAAAACAGTAAAAGTTACGGTCTTGTTTTAACAATTAACTTGTAACTTGAACCTCTACAGATGGTGAAACGTTTTATCAACTGAAATAAGGTCACTTCACATTATTGAACAAAAAATATATACTCCCTTCATCCCATGAATCTTGAGTCACTTTTCTTTTTCGGCCGTCCCACGAATCTTGAGTCATTTCCTTATATGGCAAAAAAATTCTCCTTTATTCACCTTTTCACTTTTTCACCTACCCCACTTAACACACTAAATATCATTTTCTTAATTTTCGTGTCGAAAAAAATTGACTCAAGATTCACGGGACAGAGGGAGTAGAAGATTTTAGACAACATATAGAAGGGTGAATGCTAGATTTTCAAAGAGATAAATAAATACACACACACACACATATATATATATATATTCAATATTAAAGAAAATTATAAAAATTATTCATTTTGAGATTTAAATGATAATTAAAAATAATTATTTTTATTTTTTATTCGTGCATTACAATCACATCATTCGTAGATTAATGTTGCCTTATTCATTATTCTGTTTTTTCACGAAAATAATTATTCTCACTAGATTATTCCAACTTTATATATACACATATATATGTTTGACATGCATCGACATTATTAAAATAAACATATATTTCCTCCATCCACAAAAAATAATCTTACTAAGAAACAACATTAGTTTTAATAAAAATAGTTATTGTATTAATTGTGAGTGGAGAAAGAGACTCATTTAAAAAATAGTTTTTATAATGATAATTAATTGTATTGTGAGTGAAGAATAGTGTCCACCATGTGATAGATAGTTTTTAAAAATAGAAATGAACTCATTTTTGTGAATATTTCAAAATGACAAAAAATAGACTATTTTTTGTGAACGAAGAAAATATTTAAGATATTTTTGTGACCTATAAGCTACAGCTCACACACAAACACAAAACCATGTGCATATTAGGTAACTTGAACCTCGTGACTTGTTCGCGGCGTAAGGTGAAACATCTTACCAACTGAAATGAGGTCATGTGACTCATATCGAGGGAGACAACCCATAATGTAGCAACAGAGGCTTAATTGTTGCACATGAGAATTGGAGAGGAATTAATGAAATGGGATGCTCCACATCTTCATTAATTGAGCAGATCTCATACTCCAAAGTCCACGTCACCAAATCATTAATTGAGATCTCTAGTTAGAAAAGTTTCAAGAAGTCTCCTTCAACACAATCAGCTTCTTTATCTTCATCAAACGGTCTCCACCAAATTCTTTGGCTTTCCTCTCTTTCCCATCTGTCTTTCATAATTAATTAAGGGGTGTTTACTTATTTAGTTAGATGGATAAAAATAGAAAATTAAGTTCTTCCTTATTTACTTAAACGGATTGAAATTTTGGAATATCTCAAGGTCATTGCTCATTTCTACTATTTAATTTAATTTTGTTTGATTCATATTCAATTGAAATCATGGGATTGGAAGAATCTTACTCTAAAAGATAAAAATACTCAATCGTGCAAAGTAATTATTCTGTTTGCTACTCGTATTTATTATATTTAACTAGCATTTGCACCCTGTGCAATGCACGAAAAATAATTTTGTATTTATATAAAATTGATACCAATTCAATTATCGTATTTAAAAATATAATAAAAAAATAATTTTAAGTACATATATATATTTGAGTTGAAAATTGAAAAAAAAAAGAATTCACAATAACAAAAATTGATATTACGAAAAAGGAGAAAAAATAAAAAATAGTATTAAAAAAATAAATTTATTCAAAAAAAGATGAGAGAGGAGAGAGAATTTTATTAAATTTTAATCTTTAAATAAACATAGTTTTATATTTTAAATCATATATTTACATAAAATTTATCAAATTAAAGCTCTTATATATCATGATTTCCAATTTGATATGCATATTAAATATTTTATAATTAATTGAATTTCACAATTTTAAAAAGAAATAAAACAAAACAAAAATAAGAAGATAAAGAAAAAGGAAATAAAAAGAAAAATATAGGTTACAAATAAACCTTCAATTTTGTCATAACTACAAAATTGCCACCCAATTTTGATTTTTTTTAAAAAATTGATTTCAAATTAAGAGTTGCATTTTAAATATATTATAGATTATAAATATCAGACAAATAGCAGCGTATGCCCCCAACAACTTTAATGTGTTTATAATAGTGTCCCCTCAAAAATTAAACAATATTAGGAAATGATAATTAAGCATTTTCAAAAATATATGTATTATTTCATTTTTCTTAAAATTAAACAGACCTCTAATATCGCTAGGCTCTTAATATGGTGCAACGGCTTTTAACTCTATATGATGCACAGCAAAACAAAACAAAAATTGTCTACCAATTAGGACCACAAAATGCACGTGGGCTGTAACAAGAACGTTTTTGGACAATATTGAAGCTTGATCACTATTTTAATACCAATAAAAACTGCAATTATAACAATGTAATTGTAGCAATAATTAAACAATAAACATGTATCGTATTCACGAGAACTAATAAATAAAATCACCCTAAATAATTTCAACAAATATCAAGCAGTATTCACGCAAAACACTAAGATGATGGGTGATAACAAGAAAACTCAATATTAAGCAAATAAAATCAAATCAACAAATGACCATATCGTTAATTAAACACATCATGGTCCGAAATAGGAGTGTAAATGTAAAAAATGGAATATATAATCCTCATTTTCAATTTTCCTAACATATAGTTCTCATTTTCAAATTTCACATATAGTCATATTTTTGAAAAACACTAAAAGTTACGGTTTTGTTTTAACAATTAACTTGTAACTTGAACCCCTACGGAAGGTAAAACGTTTTATCAACTGAAATAAGGTCACTTCACATATTGAACAAAAAATATATACTCACTCCGTCCCATGAATCTTGAGTCACTTTCATTTTTCGATTGTCCTACGAATCTTGAGTCATTTCCTTATATGGCAAAAAAAAATTCTCCTTTATTCACCTTTTCACTTTTTCACCTACCTCACTTAACACACTAAATACTATTTTCTTAATTCTCATGTCGAAAAAAATTGACCCAAAATTCACGGGACGGAGGGAGTAGAAGATTTTAGACAACATATAGAAGGGTGAAGGGTGAATGCTAGATTTTCAAAGAGATAAATACACACACACACATATATATTCATTATAAAAGAAAATTATAAAAATTATTCATTTTGAGATTTAAAGGGTAATTAAAAATAATTATTTTCATTTTTTATTCGTGCATTACAATCACATCATTCGTAGATTAATGTTGCCTTATTCATTATTTTGTTTTTTCACGAACATAATTATTCTCACTAGATTATTCCAACTTTATATATACGCATATATATGTTTGACATGCATTGACATTATTAAAATAAACATATACTCCCTCCATCCACAAAAAATAGTATTACTAAGGAACAACACGAGTTTTAATAAAAATAGTAATTGTATTGTGAGTGGAGAAAGAGTCTCATTTAAAAAATAATGTTTATAATGATAAATAATTGTAGTGTGATTGAAGAATAGTGTCCACCATGTGATATAAATTTTTTAAAAATAGAAATGAACTCATTTTTGTGAATATTTCAAAATGATAAAAATAGACTATTTTTTGTGAACGGAAAAAATATTTAAGATATTTTGGTGACCTATAAGCTACAACTCACACACAAACACAAAACCATGTGCCTACTAGGTAACTTGAACCCCGTGACTTGTTCAAGTAAGGTGAAGCATCTTACCAACTGAAATACTCCAAGAAATAAGGTCATGTCACATTATTGAACAGACAACACAAACACACATATCGAGGGAGACAACCCATAATGTAGCAAAAGAGGCTTAATTGTTGCACATGAGAATTGGAGAGGAATTAATGAAATGGGATGCTCCACGTCTTTCATTAATTGAGCATCTCATGCATACTCCAAAGTCCACGTCACCAAATCAATATTGTGAGGACTGTCGCTCTCTAGATAGAAAAGTTCCAAGAAGTCTCCTTCAACACAATCAGCTTCTTTATCTTCATCAAACGGTCTCCACCAAATTCTTTGGCTTTCCTCTCTTTCCCATCTGTCTTTCTTACTTAATTTAGGGGCGTTTACTTATTTAGTTAGATGGATAAAAATAGAAAATTAAGTTCATCCTTATTTATTTAAACAGATTGAAATTTTGGAATATCTAGTATTTAAGGTGAAGCATCTTACCAACTGAAATAAGGTCATTGCTCGTTTCTACTATTTAATCTAATTTTGTTTGATTCATATTCAATTGAAATTATGGGATTGGAAGAATCTTACTCTAAAAGATAAAAATACTCTATTCTGTTTGCTATTCATATTTATTACATTTAACTAGCATTTGCACCCAGTGCAATGCACAAAAAATGTTTTTATATTTATATAAAATTCATACCAATTCAATTATCGTATTTAAAAATATAATAAAAAAATAATTTTAACTACATATATTTGAGTTGAAAATTGAAAAAAAAAGAATTCACAATAGCAAATATTGATATTACGAAAAAGGAAAAAAATAAAATAAAAAATAGTATTAAAAAAATAAATTTATTCAAAAAAAGATGAGAGAGGAGAGAGAAATTTTTTAAATTTTAATCTTTAAATAAAAATAGTTTTATATTTTAAATCATATATTTACATAAAATTTATCAAATTAAAGCTCTTATCATGATCTTCAATTTGATATGCATATTAAATATTTTATAATTAATTGAATTTCACAATTTTAAAAAGAAATAAAAAAAAAGAAGATAAAGAAAAAGGAAATAAAAAGAAAAATATAGGTTACAAATAAACCTTCAATTTTGTCATAACTACAAAATTGCCACCCAATTTTGAATTTTTTTGAAATTGATTTTAAATTAAGAGTTGCATTTTTTATAATATTAATATATTATAGATTATAAATATCAGACAAATATCAGCGTATGCCCCAACAACTTTAATGTGTTTATAATAGTGTCCCCTCAAAAATTAAACAATATTAGGAAATGATAATTAAGCATTTTCAAATATTATGTGAAGGTGAAATCTCACGTGGCACACGTTTTGAACCCATATGAAGAATATCTAGTTATGTATTTAATGTTGAATATAAAACTTGATTTGTAAAAGAAAAATCTAGAAACAAGGAAAGTAAAAGAAAACAAAAGAAAAAGAGAGAATATCCTAGAAGCTCCTACCTAGCTAAAGTGCACGTGTGGAATTAGGAAATAATATTAGAAGATCAATCTAGAACCTAGTAGATTAATAGAAAAATTGTATTACATGTTTAGCTAGATTGTTCTAGCAACACTAATTAAGTCGGTTAGTAACCGACATTGCAAGCTTATATATATGCATATGATTTGTAAAGTGTGGTTGTGAAGAAAAGTTAGTGGAGAAATAAAAAATTAAGTTGATAGCTTTCAAATCAACTTCTTTATTTTTCTTTGAAATACACGTCCACCCCACTTTACACATTTTCAAAAAGCAAATCCTCCATCATTGTAAATCCTCCCACATATATATAACATCTATATTTCCAACATTTAAACATGTAATTTGACGTCAGGTGAGTGAGATTTCATATACTCCCAATCTATGTTATGTTTTTAAACTATGAAATAATTTTTTTGAACGTATTTTTTAAAAGTGATAATGTGTGGGATCGTGTCACAAAGTGGAAGTAATATGAAAATATGTAAAAATATAATACTTTCTTATGATACAGATGGAGTAATATTATATAACAAACTTTAATTAATATTTATTATTAAAAATTGAATTTAAGAAAAATATATATACCCTAATTTTAGATCAATTAACTCTAATAATCAATTATTAATTCAAATAAATATATAAATAATCATAATTAAACTCTAATTGGATGAGTGAACCAACCTTAGTTAATCATTTTAAAATAAGACTAAAACGTAACAAATTAAAATTAAAGGAAAAATAATTAAAAATTAGTATAACAAATTGGTAATAGGACACAATTAGACACAATAAATTGTAAGATCCCATGTGTGTTACATAACATTATTTATAAATGAAAGTTCCAACATGTTTCAATACATGAAATAAGGTGACACCACATTATTGAAAAAACACACTCATTGAATGAGGCAACACACATGCATCAACAAAGGCTTAATTATTACCCACTCATTGAGGGAGGCAACACACATGCATCAACAAAGACTTATTACTCATGAAGTTGGAGAGTTGGAATGTTTCAAGCTTTGGCAACGAGATGAGATTCCATGTCTTTGGTGATGTCGATGAAGTAGGAGAGTAATGTGATGGGATGCTCCACATCTTCATTGAGCATCTCATACTCTAAAGTCCACGTCACCAAATCAATATCTTCTCCCTTTTTCTCTACATGAGATGTAACAACAAAGGTTTTGTAAAGCTCCAACAAGTCTCCTTCAAGCACCCTCAACACAATCAACTTCTTCTCTTCATCAACTATCTCCACCAGTTCTTTTGCTTTCCTCCGTTTCCCATCTGACGTTTACTTTTTAGGATTAGCTTGGGTACATAAAAATAATAAATTAATTCATTGTTTACTTAGATGGATCAACAACTGATCAGAATGTTTGATTATTAGACCATGATATTTGATTTACTTATATACGAATTTAATATTTATCTTCTCTCAGCTCGTAAACAAATTAATAAATCCGGTTTTCACTTATTAATTTATCTTTTAGTAAATAATAAATCTATGCAGCGATATTATGGTCACCCACAAACTAGTTAAATAGAAAAAAAATTAATTTAATTTATTTATAATTAATAATAGGATTTCATTATTTTATTGTATTGGTTATATTGTACATATTTTTTTAATTTTTTTTTGTACTTGTTGGTTTTATATTATTTTAAAAAAACGCAAAAAAATATAAAAAATTACAAGTAATAACTACAATATAAATGATACAGTGAAATAACTATTTTTTATATATAAAAATAAATTAAATAAGTCAAAATTTTCTCACTTAATTAGTGCATGGGTTGTCACAATGTGGCTGTTTAACAGAGCTAATTGTTAAAATAGGACCGTGATTTTAATATTTTTCAAAAAGAGAATTATATATTACGGAATTTGAAAATGAGGATTATATATTACAAAATTTGAAAATGAGGACTATAACTTTCATTTATACATTTACACTCCAATTTAACACATCAAAATGAGGACTATCGCTTCTATCACGGTCTAAAATAGGAGTATAAATGTAAAAAATGAAAGCTATAGTCCTCATTTTTAAATTTCGTAACATATATTCATATTTTCCTGAAAATACTGAAAGTTACGGTCCTGTTTTAACAATTAGCTCCGGTTTAGCATCACTCTTTAGTAAATCAAGAGTGTGTGCATGTTGGTCTATTATATATAATTAATAGAATGACTAATACTTGGAAGTCCAAGGTCTCAAATTCGATTTCACTGCCACACGATCTTTACTTTTTAACATTTTATTTGTTAAACAATAAAATCAATGAGTGTGTGCGACAAAATTTGAGTACATCTAAATAAAATGTGAAGATAAAAAGATAAAAATTAAATTTGTAAAAAGAAATTAATAGATAATTAATTTCGTACCATGGGTATAAGTCCAGCAAATGATGGAACCAGCATGCCCAAATTCACCCTCGATTAGATCACAACCGTGAACGTATTGAGTGGCTGTCGGAACTTCATGTGGTGTGTGTCTGAAAAAGTCGTGGAAAACATCTCCACCAGCTTTGAATTCAATTGCTGCAACTAATTTCCCATGTAACCCCATCTCCAAATCTCACTAATTAAATTAATTAATTGTAATATATATATATATATATTATATATATAATATATAATATATAAGGGAAGTATCAAATGAAAACTATATGTATTATATTTATGAGTGGAATATCTCAAAAATAAATATATATGTATGAGTCGAAAGAAGGGTGTAGAGAAAGTTCCAGCAATCTTTGCTTTATATATAGGCGAGGCAGACACACACATCTCATGAAGTCATGATATACGTCACTTTGTAATTATATATTCATATTTTTTGTTTTTAATAATAATAATTAATTTTTCGATTAATAATTGTTCTGAGTAGTGGCCAGTGGATACGATTAAAGGTGCATTTACTTTGATAATAAATTTTTTATTTGAAAAATGGTGGATAAGAAAATATTATATTTTTCTCCTTTTTTTTTAATCATATGCTCCATCCATCCCACCGAAAGTGGTGCACTTCTTTTGGGCACGAGATATAAGGAGAATAAGATTGTAGTGTAAAGGTGTGTAAATGTGTGTGGGGCCACATTGTTTGTAGTGTAAAATTATTACCAAAAAAGGAAATGCACCACTTTCGGTGGGACAGCCCAAAAAGGAATACGCACCACTTTCGGTGGGACGGAGGGAGTATATATTTGCTAGAAATGAAAAGATGAGAAAAATATTGAAAAATATTTTCACATCACTACCCAAATATAATATTATCCAACATTGAAAAAAAAATGAGTGAAAAATGACTGCCCGAGAAAATATATATTCCACCCTGCCCGAAGAAAATTTTACTATCATAGTCATGAACATGTGAAAATGATGAAAAAATGGTGAAAATATATTTTTTCTCTTATTTTCCATCAAAGTAAACGTAGCCTAAAGATACAGTGTCTCCAACTTTTAGCGTTATCTCTGATTTCCATTTTCTATTAAAATTCGACGATGGAATGGGGAGTTACTGACATTGTTGGGTTTTTAGGTGAAAATTTCTTTTTCGAACTCACACTCGTTCCACCAAAGAACTCGATAAAGTGATTCATCACACCATTGCCGCATTTTATATAATGGGATATTTTTTAAAATTGTTGAAAATTGAAAGAATTCAATAATTTTATATAATGGGATATTTTTGAAAAATGTTGAAAATTGAAAGATTTTAAATAGGAAACGTCATTCATGCGGTTTGGACACGCTAGTGATAAATCAATAATTTAGAGACATTATTATAAAAAAATTAATAATTTAGAGACATGTAGACCAGAGATGTGAGCTGGAATACGACACTTTTGAATTGATAATTATTTGAGTAAAAATATAGTAATATAAAATCTTGCTGAATTGGTTAAACAACTTTGATAAATAATTGCATGATTGATTGTGCATTTCCCTTTTGAGATCACAAATTATCCACATGAATCATGACGAGATCGTGCATATAAACAATATTATCATTGAAAAACAACATTATTGTATATATATATATGTCTTAATTAGAAGATATTCATGAACTATTTGTAGTATCATCATGTGCCCATTAAAGTTTGGATGCACCTGCAATTTTATCACCACAAATCTCTAGGCAAAAATTGAAAGCCACATGCTGGTAATAAATGTTGAATAGTGCATGTTTATGGCAGGATATGGTGATGATTTTGTTGAATTAATTTTATTTTGTGCGCTGGTCAAGCGATAGAGAAGTTAATGCTTAAGACTAAAAGAGTAGCTAGTTTCGAATTCACCATGACATAATCTTTAGATTTCTTTATTTAATACTGTTAATCTATATATATATATATATATATATATATATATATATATATATAAAGCGAATGTATGCTACTTTTAGCAGCTTAGCTCCACTTTAAAATTGGGTAGGTCGATCGGACTAGTTCTGACATGTTTAGTAGGAGTTAGATGATTATTTAGAATATTAACTGATTTAAAAATTATGATAAAATTTTTGAACTTGTAAAAATAGGATATTAATAATAAATAATGCACACGCAGAATAATTTTTCAGCCTATTTTAATTAGTGTTCTACTTTTGCAAGTTTGAAAATTTAATTTTCAGCAATTTGGAGTAAGCCCGAAACTCTTAAAATGAGGGTCGATTAATTAGGGGGAGTTTACTTTGCATGATTGATAAGATGCGCGATTGAGTATTTTTATCCTCAAAAATAGGATTTCTCCAATCTCATCCTTTCAATAGGATAAAAATTAAGAAAAAATAGTTTAAATGATAGAAATTATAATCAAGAGGGCCTTGGGATATCCCAAAGTTTCAATCTATCAAAATAAACAGTCTTACAATTTTTATCTATCAATGCTTATCCTCCAAAGTAAATACCCCTTAGTGTTTTCACCTCTAACTATTGAGGTGTTTGGTTTGATTGATACGACATAATTGATAAAATAATCAAACTTAATCAAGTGTTTGGTTTGCATGATTTGACCCGTGATGAATAACTCAGTCCACACTCTAATCATGCAATTGAATGATTACTTATCACTCCAAAGTTAAGTGAATTATTTAATCACTCTCCAACCTTATCAATCTTATCTTTCATATTCACCAAACCAAATGTCCCAATATATTAGTAAATTATTTAATCACTCTCCAATCCTATCAATATTATCTATCATATTCACCAAACCAATCCGAAATTTAAAGACAGATGCATCGGATCCAAATTTTTGAAGACCCAAATCCTAAGATATTGATTCTGCATCCACGAATCTAAGGGGGGTGTATTCGTTCAGGATTTTTATAGATTTCTGCAGATTTTTAAAATCCGGGTGTATTAGTTCAAGACTTTTAAAAGTCTTTTAAAATCTGGGTGTATTAGTTCAAGACTTTTAAAAGTTTTTTAAAATCTGGGTGTATTCGTTCAATACTTTTAAAAGTCTATAAAAATCTGGGTGTATTCGTTAATCTACGGACTTTTAAGTTGGAATGACTTTCATTGATTTCGTTCAAAAAATAGGCATCAACAAATCTGACCAAACACCACGAGAATTTACAAATCTGCCAAAATCACGCTCGCTGGGTTCCAGCGCCCGCGGCAAAGAAGCCAGCGGCCGCTGGACCCAGCGCTGGAGCCTGACGAAGCCAGCGGTCGCTGGCATGCAGCGCGCGCTGGGTCCGCCGCGATCGGACAAGCCAACGCTCGCTGGGTATCCAGCGCTCGTGGGATGCTAGCGGCCGCTGGCTTCGTTTCTATCGCCCGTGGGTGCCCAGCGCTCGCTGAATTTGTGGAATTCAAATCAGAAAATATCACGTCAAATTCTTGCAAATTCATTAAAAATCCCATCAAGAATTCATTCAAAATCATGAAGAATCTGTTAGAATTTTATAGACTTTTAAAATCTATAAAAATCCGGAACGAATACACCCCCTAAATCAAGTCCAAGGTCCGGCCTATAGACCCCTCAAAATAGCGACAAATACCACTAAACTACATGTATGTACGTGATAAAATAATACCCTCTTCGTCCACAAAAATAAGATTTAAAGGAGAGTAGCGAGGGATTTTAAAAAAACTTGTGTTGTTTATTTATTGAGTGGAAAAAGGGGCCCACAAATTAGTCAAATCATTACTAAAAATAGATTGGATCATATTTTCGTGGACAAACAAAAATAGCAAATTAAGTCTTATTTCCGTGGACAGATGGGAGGGAGTAGATATCTTATATCATATCAATATATTTATGAATCACAGTTAAACCATCTCCACAAAGTTTCATAATATACAGCAATAAAAAAGTGCCAAATACAATACTAGTTTGTAAAAACAACAAAGTTTAACTCTCTCTCTTCCCCTTCTCTCTCTCTCTCTCACACACAGACACAGACACAGACACACACATTGGGGAAGTAAAGGATCTTATTGACTCAACATATGAAGAACAAAAGAAGCAAAGAAACCATTAAACATCACACCTCTCTCATTGTAGAGTTTGGAAATGAGAAAGATTGATTCAATTAAGTTTTGGAAGCGTGATGAGTCTCGATGTCTTTGGTGAGGTCGATGAACAAGGTGAGCAGTGAGATGGGATGCTCCACATCTTCATTAAGCATCTCGTATTCGAAGGTACATGTCACCAAATCAATGCCCCCATTTGTCTCAACGTGGATTGTAATAACGAAGTCTTTGTAGAGCTCCATCACGTCTCCTTCAATCATCTTAAATTGGATCAATTTTTTCTCCTCATCAATGGCTTGGATCACCTCTTTTGCCTTCTTCTCTTTCCCATCTACAAATTAAATCACATAGTATTAAATATTTTACACAACATTAATTATAAAGAAGAGGCGTTTACTCTGCATGATTATGTATTTTTATCCTCAAGAGTCGGATTTCTTTAATCTCACCATTTCAATGGAATAAAAATCAAGCAAAACTAGTTTATAATAATAGAAATAATCAAGGGTCTTGGGGTATCCCAAAGTTTCAATCCAATCAAAATAAATAAGGGATTAGCCTTACTATATATTTTTATCTGTCAAGGCTAATCCTTCAAAGTAAACGCCCCTAATAGATAATTGATAATCAAGATTAGCAAATTCTAACTAAAGCCTCAATTAATATTTAAATTATATGCGTAATTAGCCCTAATTAACTAAAATTTACATTTAATTATTATTTCGTCCGTCCTAATTCAATAGGCCACAAGGTCTGAGCACAGAGATTAAACGAATATTTTATAATAAAATAGGAGAGAGAAAGTAGCCTTTTTAGTGTAAATTTATTTAAAAAGTAAGAAAGAAAAAGAAGATATTACTTTTTAAGTGAAAGAAGAGATAATTTTGTGGGGGTTGGTGTAAATAATGAGTTGTGTGAGAGTGTTTGTTATGCAATGATTTTCTATTTTAGGAAGTGATTTACTGAATAAGAAAATATATATAACCTATTGAATTGGGACAGAGAGAATAGTCGATAAGATTGAGCAAAGAACTAAGGAAATTTACATTTATGACCTTATTAATTATCCTGATAAATGCATATATACAACTAATTACCATATTCTAAAAAATGTATGAAGAACAACTGTACTCTCAAATTTTGAAATAAGACACTTACTCCCTCCGTCCCGGCTTTTGGTATCCAGTTGAGAACGGCACAGGTTTTAATAAAGTGATTGATATGTTGTGAGTGGAATAAGGGTCCCACATTTCATGCGAGAGTTAAAATAATTAAAGTGGAGTAAGGGCTCCACCTACTTTTACCAAAAATAGAAATGGATACCAAAATGTGGGACGACCAAAAAAGGAAAGTTGGATACTAAAAGCTGGGACGGAGGGAGTATTATATATAAAAAAATATCAAAATATGACACTTAATAAAAAACGAAAATATGATAAATTACGATAGATGATGACGTGGCAACGTCACACGAGCACGTACCATGGGTGTAAGTCCAGCAAATGATAGAACCAACGTGACCAAATTCACCCTCATGAAGATCACAACCTTGTACTATACCAGGGCTCATTGTGGAGATATCATGTGGTTTGTGCCTAAATAGTTCATGAAACACATCTCCACCAGCTTTGAATTCTATTGCTGAAACCAATTTCCCATGTAACCCCATCTCAAAATTGCTCTAATTAACTTATTGAAATGAATATGTATATATATACTTGTGAGTAAAGAGATGGGATGCATAGAATTGAATGCAATCTTCTCTTTATATAGGCCAAGCTCCGGCATCATGATTCATGATATGGCCACTTCAAAATTTTTTAGTCTTTGCTTTTTCTTCTTCTTCTTTTTATTATTTTATATATATATAGTAATCATTTACCTAGTTGGAATGGGGATATGCACCTAGGGGGGCCCCTTATAATTTGATTTTATTGTTATTTTGTATAGTTATGGTCATCTATTGAGTTTGGCCCATCATCCACCAGCAGGGCTATAAACAAATCAAATTATTCACAAATTATTCATAGTTCAATTTGAAAAAAGTTTGTTTAAATTTATTTTAAAAGGTTTGATAAATAAATAAATCAAACTTGAGTTTAATAGTATTCGGCTAATTAGCTCCCAAACAAGTTCGTTAAGTAATCTAACTTGAAAAATATAAATCATTAGTAGGTACAACTTGTATTTATTTATTAAAATTATTAATAATTGTATTAAATCTCTAATTAAATTTGTTTGTTATAAGAAAATAAATAGTATATTTATTTAATTTTGAATAAAATAATAATTAATTTTAAAAAGGTAATTAATATTTTGAATATAAATATAAATTTAAAAGTTAGTATATGCTCGATTATGCTCGTGAGCCTTAAAATATTCGGCAAAACAAAGTTTGTACTAAAGAAACCAAATTTTAGCACACTATATTATTCAGCTTGACTCAGTTCAATTACACCCCAATCCACTGACAACTTCGACACGCCACAATAAAGGGGCAGCAATTTTTTATAAATATATAAACTTTTAATCAATTCATAAATTACACATAAACTTTAATTTTAATATGACAGAATATATATATTTTTTTAATTATAATTTTACCATGAAATTAAAATTTTCAATATTTCTTAATTTTTTTAAGAGAGTGGTGCATAAATATTCTTTTGTTTGAATCGTTTTAACTGGAATTTGTGCAATTTTTTAAGCTTGTTTCTTTAAATTTTTTCAAAGTCATGGGTTTTAGCTTGATTGATTTTGAAATAGATATTATCATACCACTATTTATGAATTGACTATTATTTACGGAGTTTAAAATTATTTAAGGCCATTATCTTAGGGCTATTTGCAAAAATAGGCCACTATTTTTCGGACTTGCAAAAATAGGCCAATTATTTTAGTTTTTGGCAGTTTTAGGCCACATTTGAGCTCAATTCAGCATTTATAGGCCATTTTTTGGGGTCAAAATGTGGCCCAAAATAGTCTGATTTGGTACACATGTGACCTAAAAATACCAAAAACTAAAATAATTGGCCTATTTTTGCATGTCCGAAAAATAGTGGCCTATTTTTGCAAATAGCCCTAAGATAATGGCCTTAAATAAATTTAAACTCATTATTTACGCAATATACCTAAAATAAAATGGTATCTATGAAACGGATCAGATACGCTGACGTTGTTCAGATCTTTTATTTTATATATATTGGTCGATTGATTCGAAGACTTTGATCAATTGTCCACATCTCTTGATTTGGTAATATCACAACAATAATTTATTTATTTTCTCAATATGAGTTACTTCAATTTAGAAGTGACTCATCAGTACACTGATAGTCGAATTTTGTATAGCGGATTTAGTTTTTGAAAAACATTGAAGAGTTCGAGAGTTTTTTAGGACAGTAATTTAGATTGATTTGGAAATTAGGACAATAACTTTTGAACTTGTAAAAATAGGACACTAGTTTTTTTTAGAGTAAAATAGGACACTAATTAATAAGTGTTGCATCCGCAGGACATTTTTCGGCCAATTATCGGCCGAGAAATGTCCTATTTTTACGACGCTTATTAATTAGTGTCCTATTTTACTCTAAAAAAAATTAGTGTTCTATTTTTACAAGTCCAAAAGTTTTTGTCCTAATTTTCAAATCAACATAAATTATTGTCCTAAAAAATCCCCTGACTCGAAAGATAGAGAGAAAAATGATAAAACATTTAATCTTGCTCACCGGTCCAATTTGGGCCCATAAACAAAGTTTGAGGGCTTTCATGGGCTTGAAAAGTTTATATTACTTCATTCGTCCATAAAAAAAGTTTAAAATTGTTAAGGACACAAGTTTTAATAAATGTGAATATATTTGCTAGCTAGTAGAGAGTCACTTTAAATGTGAGTGGAGTAGTGTGGGCCCTATTATTATAAATAGAAAGGACAATTTTTTTTTTGTTGACAGACCGAAATAGCAAGCGCATTAGAGTAATTATTCTTTTCTTAATTAAATTCCGAACAGTCTGACTGCCACCAAGTGCATTAGAGTAAATTATTTGGGGGTGACGGGCCCGGATGGCATCCGGTACTGTTCCACAATATTGTGTGTGCCACAGTCTCTCATTATTGATATTTACTAGATAAACACTTGTTCATGCTCAAATGTTCAAAACAATACACTTTTACATTAGTAATAGATTAAGTAATAGAAATCACTAAAAACTCAAAATCGGTTTCGTAGATATAACCGATTTCTAAAAAAAAAAAAAAAAAGCGTGCTGATAGAAATCGATCTTTTCCTACCGATTTCTTTGTTGTGGTGTCATAGTTATATTACGACAACACATCTTTTTGGGGGAATAAACGTACATCTTGACTCAAGGATTCATTACACAAGAAGATGCAAATCATTATTTTTAAACAAAGGGTTTCTTCAAGGATTGGACATTAAATGAGTTTCGATGTCTTTGGCGACGTCGATCAAATAGGATAGGATTGTAATGGGATGCCCCACTTCTTCATTAAGCATCTCGTATTCTAAAGTCCACGTCACCAACTCAATGTCGCCCTTATCCTCCACGTGTAATGTTATGACGAAATCTTTGTATAGCTCCATCACGTCTCCTTCAAGCACCTTAAATTTAATCATTTTTTTCTCTTTATCAATGGATTGAATCACCTCTTTCGCTGTCTCCTCTTTCCCATCTATATAAATACATCGATTTGTAAGAAAATATTAGAACTAATTGTTGATGAATTTAACAATCATGCATTAGGCTAGTATGATCATGAAAATTAAGAATATTTCATTAGGACAATATCAACTATGAGTGCTTTCCATAACCGGACTGGCTGTGTTTTCTTTGGTTGAAATATATCGTAATAAAATAAAAATAGGAAAAGTTTATCACATTTTAATGGCCCTATATTTTTTCTAGCTCACATTCTCTAGTGTTGGAAAACACGAGAAAATCTTATCACATCAATATCTCATGATAGTATATATCATGAATTGTAGTATATATCATGACGAGAAAACCTTACTAATGATTAATTTTCATTGTATTGAAGTGTGATGCATTTATCTAGAATATTCTAGGAGAGAATAAGCTATTATAATCTAGAGAATTCACCACTAGCTAGATTACTCTAGAGTATTCTAAATAATACTAGGACAAGTATGAATATTCTAGAGATTAGATATTTTCTATATAGTATCTAGAGAATTCCTTAAGTGGATGCTAGTAGAGAATTCTAGATACAAGTTAGTGTAGTGGGATCTAGAGAGATCTTCCCACACCTATAAATAGAGCTCTTGTGAGCCATTTGTAACCAACCTCACATTATCTAAACATCTCAAAAACATCACTCTATCTAATATTATCTAAGTTCTTTGGAGACAAGAGCTCCACTCTAAAATCATTCTCTCTATCTTCTACACACACTACACTCACAATATTCTCTACTCCACTTCACTACAATCACTCACAACACTCAAACCACTATATAATCACCTCCATTTTCTAACAAGTGGCATCAGAGCTTGTTCGATCATAAGCGGGCGTTATGGCGTCGTCAAGTCTCTCCATCACGACTCCAATATTCAATGGAGAAAACTATGACTATTGGAGTGTTCGTATGAAGACTTGCCTTGAATCCCATGATCTTTGGGATGTCATTGAAGAAGGAATCACCATGCCGGGAGAAGATATCGACAAGACATCCTCATCTGAGGTACGTAAGAAATTAAAGCAACAAAATGCTAAAGCTCTTTATCTTCTCCAACAATCTGTTAGTGATTCTATCATGGCAAGAATTATTCGAGCCACTACTGCAAAAGAAGCTTGGGATATCCTTAAGGAGGAGTTCCAAGGAAATGTTAAAGTTCGAACCATTAAACTGCAAAGTTTAAGGCGAGAACTAGAGAATCTTAAAATGAAAGATTCAGAAGCCGCAAAAGATTATTTCTCAAGAATAATGGAAATAATCAATCAAATGCGGTCATACGGAGATAACGTCTCCGATGAAAGGATCGTACAGAAGGTCTTAATCAGCCTTACTGAGAAGTATGATCCAGTAGTGGCGGCGATTGAAGAATCAAAAGATTTATCAAAAATGCCCGTCGCGGAGCTGATGGGTTCCTTGGAAGCACACGAGCAACGATTGAGTAGGCGACATGAAAGTTCACTTGCGAGTGCCTTTCAGTCCAAACTCAACGTTAGAGGCAATAAGTCAAGGAGCGGCGGAAATTTTAAAAGCAATCACAAGGAAGGAAGCTCCAGCAACAAGGAGAGCAAGGCAAATTTTCCACCATGCGGAATTTGCAAGAAGACAAATCACTTGGAGAAGGATTGCTATCATCGAGGAAAGCCACAGTGCAAAAACTGCAAAAGGTTCGGGCACGTGGAAAAAGATTGCAGAGATAGAAGAAATCATCAAGCCAACTATTCAGAAAATCAAAATGAGAAGGAGAACATGTTCTATGCATGTCACTCGGCAACGGAAGCAGGAGAAGAAGAATGGTACATCGATAGCGGATGCAGCAACCACATGACATCCAATGAGACCATCTTCCGTGAGTTAGATACTTCAGTCAAGACGAAGGTGAAGATGGGCAATGGAGAACTGGTGGAGACGAAAGGGAAAGGTACAATTGCCATAAAAACTAATAAAGGTACGCGATTTATTAGAAATGTTCTCCTAGTACCTCGTCTTGCACAAAGTCTACTAAGTGTTGGCCAAATGATGGAAAATGGATATGCCCTCCACTTTGAGAAAGATTCTTGTCGAATTTACGACAAGAAAAATAACCAAGATATTGCAGTAGTAAAAATGGGAAAAAATAGAAACTTTCCCATTCAATGGCAATATCCACAAAAGGCAATGGTGGCTCAACTCGACGATACGAGTCTATGGCACCGGAGATTTGGGCATTTCAACCTAAATGCCTTAAGGCTACTTCATCAGAAAAATATGATGAGAGACATGCCTCTTCTAAATGAAAGAGAAGGTGTATGCGAAGGATGCATGATCGGAAAGCAACACAGACAACCATTTCCAACGGAAAAAACATGGCGAGCCAAGGAGATACTAGAGCTTGTCCACACCGACGTTTGCGGTCCAATGCGCACACCTTCAGTAAACCAAAACAGGTACTTCATACTCTTTATTGATGACTACTCTAGAATGACTTGGGTATATTTCCTCCAAGAAAAATCAGAAGTCTTTAGAATCTTCAAGAGATTTAAGAACTTTGTGGAGAACCAAAGTGGTCGCAAAATAAAGAAACTGAGAAGCGATCGAGGTACCGAATACAACTCAAAAGAGTTCGACAAGTTCTGTGAAGATGAAGGTGTGGAGCATCAACTAACGGTGGCCTACACTCCACAACAAAACGGCGTGTCGGAAAGAAAGAATCGAACAGTCATGGAGATGGCGAGATCCATGCTGGCGGAGAAAGGATTGCCAAAGAAGTTCTGGGCAGAGGCAGTATATACATCGGTCTACCTACTCAACCGATGTCCAACAAAGGCCGTGCTAAACAAGACGCCGATCGAAGCTTGGTCAGGACAAAAGCCTTCAGCCAAACATTTGAGGGTCTTTGGAAGTATCTGCTACATCCACATTCCCTCAGTAAAAAGTCACAAACTGGAGGACAAGACGGAGAAGGGAATCTTCCTCGGCTACAGCTCTAAATCCAAGGGGTATAGAATCTACAATCTTGAGACCAAGAAGCTGGTGACAAGTCGAGACGTGGAATTTGACGAACAAGCCTCCTGGAATTGGGAGACAGAAAGTGTTGAAAGGCGGGCAACAACTACACTCCTAAAAGAAGTCACAGAACATGGAGAACAAGATCAACAAAGCCCACCAAGGTCCTCTTCAGAAGCCAATACCTCAAGAGGATCCGACTCAGACTCCTCACCAGACTTTCCACCTTTTCGGGTAAGAACTCTAGCAGATTTATATGAATCCACTGATATATATGAGACATGCAACTTTTGTTCTTTGGAGCCAAATAACTATGCAGAAGCATCCAAAGAGCAAGTTTGGATTAAAGCAATGGAGGAGGAGATAAAAATGATAGAAAAGAATGATACTTGGGAGTTGGTGGATCTTCCAAGTGACAAGGAAGTCATTGGAGTCAAATGGGTGTTCAAGACAAAGCTGAATCCTGATGGTTCGATCCAGAAGCATAAGGCAAGACTTGTCGCAAAAGGATATGCTCAAGTACCAGGAGTCGACTACACAGAAACGTTTGCTCCAGTGGCACGGATGGACACAATTCGAGCACTCATAGCTCTGGCGGCTCAAAAGAGATGGAAAATCTATCAACTTGATGTTAAGTCGGCATTTCTCAATGGAGATCTAACAGACAAGATATATGTGGAGCAGCCAGAAGGATTCACAAAGCAAGAAGGCAAAGTTCTTCGTCTCAAGAAAGCACTCTATGGGCTCAAACAAGCGCCACGAGCCTGGTACAGCAAAATAGACGGATATTTCACCGGTCAAGGATTTAGGAGGAGCAAGAACGAAGCAACTCTATACATCAAAACTCAAGGTACGGACATCCTGATTGTCTCTCTTTATGTTGATGACTTAATTGTCACAGGAAATAACACAAAATTGATCGAGGATTTCAAGAGAGACATGATGAGCACCTTTGAGATGACGGACTTAGGATTAATGCACTATTTTCTCGGAATGGAGATAAGTCAAGAGGAAGAAGGCATCTTCCTATCACAAAAGAAGTATATTGAAGATATGCTCAAGAAGTTCAAGATGCAAGACTGCAAGCCAGTGGTTACACCTCTCATTCCAAATGAGAAGTTGAAGAAAGAAGATGGGTCAAAACCGACGGATTCTACAAAGTATCGAAGTTTGATTGGGAGTCTACTATATTTGACGGCAACAAGGCCTGACATCAAGTATGCAACAAGCCTTCTATCCAGATTCATGGAAAGTCCGAATGAGACCCACTATGGAGCAGCAAAGAGACTTCTCAGATACCTGCAAGGTACGCTCAACTATGGTATCTGGTACAAACCAAAGTCTGACTCACAGATCAGTGGATATAGCGATAGTGATTGGGCTGGATCTCAAGATGACATGAAAAGCACATCAGGCTATGCTTTCAAGCTTGGCTCAGGAATTTTCTCTTGGGGATCAAAGAAGCAAGACTCAGTTGCACTATCAACAGCAGAAGCTGAGTATGTTGCAGCAGCCGAAGCAGCATGCCAAGCTATATGGCTTAGAAGAATACTAGCGGATATGGGCGAACCGCAAGACTCATCGACAGAGATCTACTGCGATAACAAGTCAGCTATAGCAATGGCTAAGAATCCAGTTCAGCACAATCGCACCAAGCACATCGACATCAAGTATCACTTCTTGAGAGATGTTGAAGCAAAGAAACTTATCGAGATGAAGTATTGTCCAACAGAAGAGCAGTTGGCGGACATCTTCACAAAAGCACTACCAAGGGACAGATTCCAGTTTCTACGAAGAATGCTTGGAGTAACCGATAAATGCATCAAGGAGGAGTATTGAAGTGTGATGCATTTATCTAGAATATTCTAGGAGAGAATAAGCTATTATAATCTAGAGAATTCACCACTAGCTAGATTACTCTAGAGTATTCTAAATAATACTAGGACAAGTATGAATATTCTAGAGATTAGATATTTTCTATATAGTATCTAGAGAATTCCTTAAGTGGATGCTAGTAGAGAATTCTAGATACAAGTTAGTGTAGTGGGATCTAGAGAGATCTTCCCACACCTATAAATAGAGCTCTTGTGAGCCATTTGTAACCAACCTCACATAATCTAAACATCTCAAAAACATCACTCTATCTAATATTATCTAAGTTCTTTGGAGACAAGAGCTCCACTCTAAAATCATTCTCTCTATCTTCTACACACACTACACTCACAATATTCTCTACTCCACTTCACTACAATCACTCACAACACTCAAACCACTATATAATCACCTCCATTTTCTAACACATTGTTAAACCAAACACTCAATAAAAGTAATAGTTATTGTTACCATTCCGCTCTAGTTGAACCAAACGAGCACTAACTCACAAAAGCTCATAAATATTAGCTTTATATGGCCCACTTATCTCTACTAGAACTTAAGGGGTGATCATATCAAGCATTTCTGAATCGGTTGACAACTATCATCGCTAAGTACTGAATTGAATAACTAAAGATATAAGATAGTGGCCAATTTTTTTAAAAAAATATATACCACCGTTCACTCTCAAACTAAACAACTAAACATGGGAATTCCATCAAAGAGCGCGAGCAAATATCACATTTCACAATATAAAAACTTTATAGTGTGAAAATTTGATAGCTTATGTAGATGATGTTGTAGTGTCACATGAACTTACCATGGGTATAGGTCCAGTAAATAATGGCACCAACTTGACCAAATTGACCCTCAAGCAGATCACAACCTTGTACTTTATCAGGGCTAGCAATGGAAACTTGATTCGGCTTTTGCATGTAAATTTCATGGAACAAATCTCCACCAGCTTTGAATTCTATTGCTGCAATTAATTTGCCATGCAATCCCATCTCCAAATATCCCTCTTTTATTAATATTGATTATATATATGTATATATACAAAGAGAGAGAAGGGTAGTGAGAATTTCTTGCAATCTTCACTATAAATAGCTGAGGCTCGCAGCTACTGGTAATTTTTTTTTTATTTTTTAGTTTCAATTTCTTTCTAATTTTTAAAAATTTTCCGATTCCGAGTGGTGAAATTTTCTTTGTAGTCGGTGTCTTATTTTTTGTATTTTATTTTTCCAAAATGCTACGAAAGCGAATGGCCACCCACTCTGATATCAATATATGCAGGTCTACTATTTTGATATTGACCTATAAATTAAAAAAATTAATTAATTAAGGATAAATGTCCCTATATCTCTAGATTTGAAATCTCTACACCAATATTTTATTGGGGCATTGTAAAGATAATGTCATAATTGTTGGAAATAGCTAGACTTGAGCCTTATTTCTTTCAGCCCATATTAATCTTTTGACTCATAATTCTTTTTGATCAGGTCGGCTGTTATTGAAGCCCTACGAAATTTCATATTCTCTCTTAACCTCAACGCCACAACGGGATAAATTTACAATATTAAATAAAGAAACTGAAAGGCCGCGCGACAGGGGACTTGAACCCAAGATCTTTGGTCTTAGGCATTAACCTCTTACCGCTTGGCCAACACATGCACACAACGTCTCCCTTTCTCGATTCCGCTTTGTGTGGGACGTGTGAACGTCTATGTGATTATATATCTTCTTGGTTAGTTGATTGAAGGGGTAAAAATAACACGAGAATACAAATCTTCTTCTCATTCTTTCTGCTCTTGAGCGCTTGTTCTCATTCAACTCCGAACCATCCAAAGTTTAAGTGCGAATTTTGGTTGGTAGCTGTGAATCGGCGTGTAGGACTTGCACTCTGTGTTCGGCCGAATTTTGCTTTCAAGGCAGTGGCCTTCGTACCACGGCGCAGCGGCTGCTTCTTTTCTTGGTTTTTCCGTTTTTCTCTCTGTTTTGCAGGTTCACTTCGCTTGGGATTTTATTCAAACAGGTGGTGTGCGCTCAAATTCTGCTTTGCACTTCAGAATCTGGCCTCGAACTTTGATCAAACAGTTGGCAGGCAGTGAGTTTTTCCAACAATTTGAAAGCAAAATTCTATCTATGGTAGGCACTGCCCGATTTATCAAAGCTTGAATCACTCGATGGAACTAACTACAAGAGGTGGTCACAAAAGCTTCTCATCTTCCAATCTACGATGTCATCAAGAACTCTTACATAAAATGAGAACATAGAATTCTTAATCATTCGATCGTGAAAATCTATAGTTAATTCATTATCTTGATGGATTATCCAACATCTGGGTTCAAATCCTGAATAAACAAAGAATTTTTTTTTTTTTTTCAGATACATTATATTTAATGGTGAATACAGTATTAATTTTAATTATAAAAAATATGTTGTTTTCAGGTTCTCACAAAAAATGCAATTCTCACGATAACCACACCTCATTGTTATATACAAAAATAGTTATGTCCTACAGTAATGTGGAAGGATGAGTTCTACGTGATCCTATCTCGATATTACACATATATAAAGATTAATTATGTGCTAAATTTTGCGTCAAATAAACAAATCTTTACTTCTCCACTTACAGCAGCAAATACATGTGCCCATGCATTAAATTCTCGATCCATCTATTTGGATTATATTATTTAGAAGGCGCATAATTCTAGGCATATATTTAAATCAAAGATACGTTTTCTACACATGCTGGTAATAAATGTTGAGGAATGGCGTCGTCATGAATTTTTACCTAATTCAGCAATCTTTTTATTTTAATTATATCATACTGTATAATGTATAAGGGGTCTTAATTTATACTCGCTCCTTCCCAAATAGTATGCATTTTTTGTCATTTTAATATGTTTTACAAAAGTGTGCACATTTCACTTTTCGACACTATCTCACCATAAACCTTTTATTTTTTATTTTCATTATCTTTACTTTAGGACATTTAATTTGGTAATTCACAAGAATAATACTATTCCTCAGTCCCACAAAATTACCTTCAATTTTCACACAAATTAAGAAAATTATATTCTCATTTATTGCTCCAAGTATAATTTTCACAAAAATTGAATAAAGTTATTTCAGTAAAATAATACAGTTTAATTAATACTCCCTCAGCTTTTAGTATCTATTTGAGAGTGGCATATGTTTTAAAAAGTGGTTGGGTGTATTGTGAGTGGAATATGGGTCTCACATTTTATGTGAGCGTTAAAATAATTAAAGTGAAATAAAAGTCCCACCTACTTTTACTTGTATTGCTCCGGAGTATCCCTCTGTAGCCGGACGAATTTCTCTTCCGAGGCAGTGGCTCCCATACCACGACACAGTGCCTTATTTTCTAGACGTTTTCTTTCTGTGCAAGTTGTATTTTTTCGGTCAGGATTTGTAACAAACACTTGGTTAATTTTCCAACCCGCTTTGTCCAAGAATTAAACCAATTTTTCACTAACAGAATATTTCACAAGCATATGGTGTTCTAATTTAAACATTCTAGGAATATAAAGATTTGTGCTCTGAAACTGCATTAAAAAAATCCGGAGTAAAAGAAACCGAGTGAAATACGGATAACTGATTTCAATGTATTTGAATAGTTTAATTTGATTGAACTATAACTGTGTGCACATGTCTCACAGAACATTTCACAAACACATGGTATTCACATCTTTAAACATTCTAGTAATATAAAGATTTGTGCACTGAGATTGCATTAACAAATTCTGGAGAGAAAAAGAATCCGAGTAATATATTGTGATTTTAATACATTTGAATAGTTTTATTTGATTGAACTATAATCATGTGGACTTGTTTGAGGTGGAACTTTGGAAAATTAAGTTTATTGTCTAGCCAAATTCTTTAACAAATTGTTTACTCTAATATATAGATATAGTTTTATAAACCACAAACATATGCCCTATTTTTTCGAAAGATCGAGCGTACGTTGAACGTATAATTAATTTTATTTTATTTGATAAAATAAAAAATATACTCACTTCGTCTCATTGGGCTTGTCCCATTTCTTTTGAGCACGGTTGTTAAGGAAAGTTAAATTAGTGTAGTAAAAGTGTGTAAAGGTGCATGTGAGGCCATATTGGTTTGTAGTGTAAAATTATTACCCAAAATAGAAACAGGACAAGATCAATGGATCAACCCAAAAAGGAAAACAAGACAACATCAATGGAACAGATAGAGTAAATATAAATATTTATTATATTTAATTTTTCAATTAACAATTTGGTTTTTTTAATTATATTATCTCTTACAACAATTTTTTTAGATAATCTATTAGGGGTAAAATAAGCAAATCCGCATGTTGTGCCCAAGGCTCAGTTTCTATTAGTATAGATATGTGAAAATAGTTTATATCATAGAAATAACCAAATTACACAAGAGCATAGAGGGCCCTTAACCTCATTACAAACACACAATCACAAAGAAAACAAACACCAAGATTTCTCTCTCTCTCCTCCACCCTTCTTAACACAAGAGCTTAACTATTATTACAGATGAAGAAGACACCATTATTTATTGTAGTAGGAATTGAAGTGGTTCATATTCACTCCTTGCCATAGTGGTGAGTTTCGATGTCTTTGGTGATGTCGATGAAGTAGGAGAGCATCGAGATCGGGTGCTCCACGTCATCATTGCGCATCTCGTAGTCCAACGTCCACGTCACCAAGTCGATGTCGCCCTTCGTCTCCACGTGGATGATTATGTCGAATGTTTTGTACAGCTCCAGCAAGTCCGATCCCTCCAGCATCTCGTAATCAATCAACTTCTTCGCTTCATCTATGATTCGAATTTTTTGCTTTGCTTTCTTCTCTTTTCCTTCTATTTAGATTAATTTTGCAACGCCACATTAATTTTAGAAAAATAGTAGTACAATGATGGACCAACCAATTCAAATTTTCGGAGCTAATTGTTAAAACATGACCGTAACTTTTAGTGTTTTTCAAAAAGATGACTATATATTACAGAATTTGAAAATGAGAACTATATATTACGGAATTTTAAAATGAGGACTATAGCTTCCATTTTTCACATTTGCACTCATGTTTAACACATCAAAATGAAGACTATAACTTCCATCACAGCCTGAAATAGGAGTGTAAATGCTAAAAATGGAAGCTATAGTCATTTTTTCAAATTTCGTAATATATAGTTATCATTTTCAAATTTTGTGTCCCATCGTGTTCCACCATTAATTTCAATATTTTATAACTACTTATTATAAAAATAAAAAATATTACTAGGATATGGTGAACTCTAATTAATATTTATCACGTTTTTAGATTAAATAACCCTTTAATAATTATTTAAAAAATTGGGAAATAAATACAAAAATAATAATTGTAAATCCTAATTGAATCAGTGAACCCTAGATAATTATTTTAAAATTATACTAGAATGTAATAAATTAAAATTGAAGAAAAAACTTATTAAGAACTACAAAAAATTCAAAGTGGGACACGAAATGAGATACCAGAAGTGGGACAGAGATGTCGCGAGAGATTATATTTAACTCAACTATGCAAAACCTAATTCTCTATTGCATCATCAAGCAGTATTTTTTATTGTATTGCATCCCTATATTTGTCATGAGTCAAGAAAAATCAAAAAATTAATCTAACTCTACTTATAAAAATTCCTTAAAATGGTCGAATCTTTAATAAACAGAATTAATTAAGTAGATTTTCAATATATAGGAGATGTCACGTAACGACGACGTACCATGGGTGTACCTCCAGCAAATGATGGCACCAACTTGACCAAATTTCCCCTCGATGAGATCACAACCTTGCACCCTAATAGGGCTGGCTGTGGAAAGATGCTCTGGTTTGTGCTTGAAGAGTTCATGGAAAACATCTCCACCAGCTTTGAATTCTATTGCTGCAACCAATTTTCCATGCAAACCCATTCTCCCTAATTAACTAAATATTGCAAAGAACAAAATAATATTTTATTGGATTTATGTAATCAAGAGTAGAGAGAATGGTACATAGAGCTATGGGCAATCTTCACTTTATATAGGCGAGGCTCACATATCTACTTTTTCTTGGGATTGGAATCCCTTCTAAATAGTGATACATGTCGTCCCTAAAATTTGGGACCAGAGATGGTACGGGTTTTAAGAAAAAGTGTAGTAGTTGTGTTTGTATGGAGATTGGATCCCACTTTTTTTGTAAATAGTGAGACGAGAAGTTTGTGGGTTCATTTCCAAGCAAAGAAATATCACAATTTTCAGAAACGTACCGGTATAGTAATAATGTCACAATTTTCAGGGATGAAGGGGGTACTATCTTTTTACTAGCTAATTTCTACTCCATCCATCCACCAAAAGTATAGCACTTTTGGCGGGCACAGTTTTAATAAAATTGGTGGTGATTTTTATGTAGTGGAGAAAGGATCCCACCATTTTTTTGAAATGAGTGGTTGGGATTGAATTAAAAGTATTTTTTTTTTTGTAAATAAATGGTATTTGTAAGAATAAAAAATAAGGAAAAGATGTGGGTCCATATTCAAAATATCAAAAGGTTCAAAAATGACAAAAGTGCCATACTTTCGTGGACAGATGGAGTTCTAATTAATTACTTCCTCCATGTCCATGTCCAAATAAGTATCTTATTAAGAAATGAGTTTTGTTCCTTGATAAGTATTTAATTTCAGAATTTTATGGTAAAATGATTTATAATTTTTCATTTTGTTCTTCTATTAGTGACAAATTTTTCACCGTTTCTTCATGTTAATTAAAGGTAAAATAGAAAATTATTCACTTTCTTCATATGTGTGTTTTGACAGAGACAGAGGGAGTAGGCCTTACGAAATCTCATGCCACTTGGATATGCTTGAGTTTTATAATAGAACAATAAATTCATGGGATATATTTTAATATCTAATTATTGATCAAGTGAATATTAAAGTACTTTGATCAATAGTTATCTTGTTGTTTATATATATCAGTGATTTGAAATCGTACCAACACTTATTAATTTATGAGACGTGATAGTTACTATTACTATAATAATAGCATTGACATTGACTTCGTTCAATATTTAATGGGGTTAATTGACTATAAATGCAAATATTTAAATTTTTGTTTTTAATCAATACTTTCTTGATAAAAAAATACATAAACTTGTAATTTTTTGGAATGCAACCTGAATTAGAATTTCGATCACATTTAATACTACATGGAAGCTGGAAATTAATTACGTGGCTATTGAAAAATCGGAATCTACATACTAGAACTGATATAGAAATGTTATGCTATATATCTTATATGAGGATCGTTCACGTTTAACCCTTATTAACGTTATAATAATGTTATTCCCTCTCTGTTATGAAATACAAGTAATGTTATCATAATATTATGAGCACGTCATGATATAAATCAAGGTCCAAATTGTCCTTATTCTTTTTAACATCTAACAATTAATATATATAAAGAATAAATCACACTTTAATTTTATTTAAATTTATAAAATTAATAATTTTGATAAGAATTTATGAAGTATTAGAATAAAAATAAATACTATATTTTATGGCTAAACTTGATCCCAGTGCTCACATAAAATATGTACAATAACATTTATATATAGCACTCCCTCATCAGTCCACGAAAAGATGTTATAATTTGTCATCTTAGTTCGCCCACACAAAAAAATGTCATAATCTATTTGTAGTAATAATTTGTGGATCCTTTCTCCACTCACTATCTTAATCAATTTTTTTCACTTTTTTTCGTAATTTGTGGATCACTTTCTCCACTCACTAAATAAATAATACTAGTATAGATTTTTTTAAAACTCGTGTCCCTCTCCTTTAGGATTTCTTTTCGTGGACGGACGAAATATAATATTAATCAACACGGGGGGGCAGGTTAGGACCACCTCTTCTATCTTCGTATGTTGGCAACGTGAATCCATTATTTTTATACTAAATTTGATTTCAACTAAACATTTCGGACCTTCCCCAAATAAAGAAAGAAAGTAATGTCTCCACCAATAATAATCTAGACAACAAATACAAGTGGGGCTTATTTGCATTTTCGATGGTGTGAACTTAGCAACCACACAGATCTCGAGGCAAATTTAATATACATGAGCAATTAGTAGTTGGGAGATAGTGACCAATGTGAAATTCCATTAATGATATTCGGTGTCGATCCATTGATTTGCGTGACATGTGATCCTATCATTTTGCGATGATAAAATCTTCTAATACAATCAATTTATCTGACATTAATTATTGTGTACATAAATGCTAGGATGTGTGATTTTCGTATGTAAAACAGTACTCCCTACGTCCCCTAAGGTGCCTCCAATTAATAAAGAATACTCCCTCCGTTTTTATTTAAGTGTCCCATGGAAAAAAAGTACATATATCAAGGAAGTTGGAGTATTACTTTTGTGCCCATATTTATTCTTTTCAAAGTGTAATAAATTTATTCTCAAATTTTGAAATATGACACTTAAAAAGGGGTAAAATAGGAACTTTGTCATTTTTTATTCTCAAATTTTGAAATAGGACACTTAAAAAGGAACAATAAATTTATCTTAATAGGACACTTAAAAAAAACAGAGGGAGTAGAATTCTAGCTTCTAAAATGTCACTTCGGCTTTGGAAATTCATCTACTTTTTATCTAATATTTATTCTAATAATAAATCCGTTTCTAACTTTTAAAGGGTCCGGCTATAATACACAAAAAATATCAAACAGCGTTGCATCGGATTTTCGAAAAAAAAAAATATATTAAAAGCAACTTGTGGAGCCCACATAAAATTGTTTGGGAGTTTCTTGATTTTCACACATAAATTGGTTCCCAAATTCTCCAATAGTAGTTTCTTATTTTTGCACCTCAAATTTGTAACCAATGGAGGCATCCTAAATTACTTCCTAGGAGGAATGGGCACGAGTTTTAAGATAAAGTTGTTGAGTATATTGGAAGTGGTGAAAAATAATACTGTATAATTAGTATTGAAAGTGATGAAAATATGTTATAATTAGTATTGGCAGTGGTGAAAAGTAAGAATAAATGGAGTACTATTAGTGGTAGGGTATTGTCCCAAAATTGATAGAAAATTATTTGGGGGACAGCCAAAAAGGAAAGATATGAAGTTATTTCGGAGACAGAGTGGGTAATTTTTAAATCTTTAGTATTGTCACATGTCAATCATCCATAAATTAAGGTAATAGAACATGTCGCAATGAAAGGCGATAGCGGATCTGGATTGAACATTTTGGACAATAAATGTGTTGATTAGTATTTTCCATGCTTATAGATCGACTAATAGAGTAGCTCATAGTCTAGCCCAGTTTGCTAGATCTTGTTTGCGGCCTAAGTGTTGGATCGTTGATTTCCCAAGTTAGATTAGAGACTTTGTATCCTATGACCTTGCTTGAATAAAACTCTCGGTCTAAAAAAAGAAATACTATTTTTTTCCTACCATAATGTTTACTTCCGATTCATATCTCAAGTATTAATAGTTGATATCTTCATATCCATGTTTTGAGATCAAACTTTAGTCTAATCTTACATTTTTATCCCTCTTTCAAGAACTCAGAAAACTTCAAACCCTAATATTTGTTCTTCCCTTGATCTTCTCAGCTATCCAAATTAAAGTTTCACTAAAGATTGAGAAGGATTTTCTGGTGAATTATCTATATGATTTCTGGTCGCTCACAAACTGTTTGTTTAAATTCCTACCGACATACTATTTAGATTATTTTGGTATTTGAGCAGGTGGCAATGGAATGGAACCACGAAAAAATATGGCTCAATTTATTTCAAACTGCAGGACAATAATGCAATTGAATTAATTTTTCACGTTTTTTATGTATAAATTTAGAAACCTCACATATCACGAGGCAAATTTAATACTCCATATAGGCCAATCAGATCTATGTACAGGCTGGTAATAAATGTTAGATAATGGTATCGTAAGTAGTTGGGAGATAGTGACTGATGGGAAATTTTACTCCTTAATTATGTACGTACATATTTTACTATATCAATTTATTGATTTGCGTGACAATTGAACCTACCCTTTTGCATTTATTAAATCTATTACTATTATCATCAATTTATCTGACATTATCTATTGCATACGTAGAAGAAGGATATATGTGACAATCATAAACATTTAATATTGTTGAATGTTAATGTGTGATTTTCTTATATAAACCAATAATTTATAAATCCTTAAAAGTTTCCTCTAATTTCCTTTTTGAGGTGTCCTCCAAAAGTTTGTCCCAATCTCTTTACTTTAAATATTTATAGATGACCCCACCATTAATTTTACAATTACAATCTTTTAAACACTATTTTTGTATATAACTCCATCAAATAATTTTTTACCAGCTTTTATTAAACTTGTGCCGTTCTCATTGGGGCAAACTTTTGAGGGCCGGAGGGAGTACTATTTTCCATGAAGATATGTGTGGAAGCAATAAAAGAGCTCATATTAAACTCATAGATTTTTTTTATTTAATTGAAATTATAATACTCCCTCCATCCACAAAAAAAAAAATTGTTATATTATGGGCGGCACAGGTGTTGTCTGGACCCTACAAGTATAATTAAAAGTGGTAAATTTTTTTGTGCACGAACATAAAAAGAAATTATGACAAATTTTTCGTGATCGGGTCGGTTTAATTGCGCTCCAATTTTCATCTAGTCTATAATTTCTAGGTCCAACCCAACCCAAAATTTGTAATTGTTAGGCTTATTTTGTCAACTCTAACTACAGTCTACTGTGATTTCGTCACCCAGCAGCTTACAAACGAAAGTGAAAAAGAAATTTAATCAAAATATATTCAATTCAGTTTAAATTTGTTTGATTTGAGGAAAAAAATTTCGATTGGTTCGCTTGATCAATTCTTTTAGATATCGAGTAGTTCGATTTTTGTACATTAGTTTGATTGGTTTGGGTAGATCATTTCTTCATTTCATTTCTTTTTCTAATCTTACATTTTTATCTCTCTTTCAAGAACTCCGAAAACTTCAAACACTCATATTTATACCGGGAAGCATCGATTTGATTATTCTAACCTACTTTTATGATTTAGGTATGTCTTCCCATGTTCTTCTCAGGTGTCCAAATTAGAGTTTCACTAAAGATTGAGAAGGATTTTTAGGTGAATTATCCGTGATTACTATTTGCCCACAAACTGTTTGTTGAAATTCCTGACAAACATATTTAGATTAGTTTGGTATTTGAGCAGTAAATTACACAAAAGTGGGCTGGAAAATCAATGGCACGAATAAAAATGGCTTTGATTTCTTGCAATTAAAGATCATCGAAACCAAAATACTTTCTTATATCATGCTTGCTCATAAAATGTTCGACAAAACTCCTGAATAACTAATTGTTTCATTTAGTGTGTTAAGTAAGATATTTCTATAATAACTGTAGATCACACAATGATTATTGTTTTAGATTGAATTTCACATACTACAAGAACTGATTCTGTCAGTCTCTGCTATCATTGATGTGATCTTGCTAATCTATTTTAAATAAAGATTAAAGATCTAAACTAAATTAATATCTCTATATATATGATCACTTCAATAGATTTATACAGTGAGTGTTTGCATTATGTCTTATAACACATGTAATTTTTATTTGGTTATTCTTAAAAAATATAGCACATGTTGAGTTTTTAGCCCAAATTTATAATTATTACAAATATAACTTGTCTTGAATTCTATTGTTCAGATTTTTAGCCCGAGCCAAAATTTCCGGACATATGACGCATTAAGATTGTGGGACACTAGGTCTCATCCATACAGTTATCAGTCAGACAATAAGTCTCAGTTAGCTGGAAATTTTGACTCGAACTATAAACCGAACAACGACAGACTATATTTGTAATTATTGTAAAAAAAACTCGCCACGCAATCAAAGTTCGACCTATTTTTTTAAAAGTAATCCTTTTATTTATTAGTCACACATCATTGCTCGCAGTAGAAATAAGAGAGCCAAATACAATAACTTTCGAAACTTTAAACTAATCACACAACAAATTGGGACAAACTCTCTCTCTTTCTCTCACACACACATACACACATCAAAGCATCAAACATATCTAACATTCAAGGTTGGCCGAGATGATGAGTTTCGATGTCTTTGGTGATGTCGATGAAGAAGGAGAGCAATGTAATGGGATGCTCCACATCTTCATTGAGCATCTCATACTCTAAAGTCCAAGTCACCAAATCAATCCCACCATGTGTCTCCACATGGATTGTAATAAGGAAATCTTTGTATAGCTCCATCAACTCTCCCTCAAGCATCTTGAATTCAATCAATTTTTTATCTTCATCAATCGATTGGATCACTTGCTTTGCTCTCTTCTCTTTCCCATCTATGCAATTGCAAATAAAATATAAACATGAAATTAGAAGGAATAGTCGATGAGCTAGACAATATAAGGACACGTTCTTTTTCACCCATAAAAAATTTCCATCTTGTTCAGGAAAAAATATTCACCGTACAAAACACGTGAAAATAGTAAAGAAAAATAGTGAAAATATATGTTTTCCACCCTTTCCATCAGATAAACGCACCCTAAAAGTAAATAATTATTACTAATATAAGGAATCCTAATTAATATTTATCACAAAAATGAAGCTAAAAAATTTATATATCTTGGTTATGGAATAGTCAATCCTAATTATTAATCAACTAAAATATAACTATAAATTAAATATGAAAAATAGTTATAAACTCTAATTAAATCTAATAAATCCTAATTAAGTATAAAATTTAACAAAAATATTAAAAATGAAATTGAACAATATTTTAACAAAAAAATAATCCCAAATACTAAGATTAGGCCAAAAATAGTGCTTACCATGAGTGTACCTCCAACAAATGATGGAACCAACATGACCAAATTGACCCTCATGAAGATCACAACCATGCACTTTATCAGGGGTAGCTTTGGAAATATGCTCTGGCTTGTACCTGAAAAGTTCATGAAACACATCCCCACCAGCTTTGAATTCTATTGCTGCAATCAACTTCCCATGTAAACCCATCTCCTAAATTTCCCTAATTAATTAATTGCTTGATTAATATATGTAGATATATATGTATATGTGTGTGTGTGAGTGAATAATATCCTTGCAATCTTCCCTTAATATAGGCGAGGCTCACAGATCATGAGAGCCCACTTGTAATATTTTATTCTTAGTTTCTTTTTGATCTTATCATGTATTAATTATTGCCCATATTTGAATGGCGATTTTTTTGTATTTTTAGAAAGCTGAATTTGATCGTGGCTAGTCGAAGTCCCTTATTTACAAAAATGTTCCTTGTCGGTTACGAATTTATGCCTGAAATCTTTCGACACGAATTTTGATAAAAAAAATGGTTGAAAAGGTTATTGATTGTATTAGTAATGAATAAAATATATTGATAATGGAGGGTTTCACACGTGAAGGGAAAAATTATTAAATATGTGTGGGATAGTATCTGAAAATAGAAATGACATATATTTGGGGACATACCAAAAATGAAATAAATACATAAATTTGGGGGGACGGATGTGGTATTTATTAACAAATGGATCAATGATTCTTCGCATATCTCCCGATTTGATTTGATATCAGCACAAGAGTTTATTTAATTACAAGCTAATGGAAACATAAATTAATGTATTAAGTCATGGGTTGTGTGTATATATATATATATAGAGAGAGAGAGAGAGATTGGAAGTCGCCACTAATGATAGTCTAAGAATGTGATAGCTAGACATTTTTGATAGATTAATATCTTAATTAGTTGCTTCAAAAATCAAAGCTATTAAATAAACAAGGGTTTGGTAATCATATATATGTGATTCGCATCCCAATATAAAATACTCCCTCCGTCCACTAATTGTTGGCCTACTTTCCTTTTTGGTCCGTCCACCAAAAAATGTCCTACCCATTTATAGTAAGTCTTTATAATTTTTTAATTGATGGGTCACAATAAACAATACATTTTTTTCTCCACTCAACTAATAAACAATACACTTTGTGGGTCCCTTTCTCCACTCAACTAATAAACAATATATTTTGTGGGTCCCTTTCTCCACTCACTACACTTTTTCTTAAAATCCGTGTTTTGCCTCCTAGGCCAACAATTAGTGGACGGAGGTAGTACAAAAGATGTTTGTAAGATACTCCTATTTACTATTACTAAATTAACTACCCCTAATTTGCAAAAAATTATATGCAATTGAATGTACGGTGCATGATCAACTCTAATTAAAATAACACTGAGGTTCAATAACAATTTAATACTCTCTCTGTCCACGAAAACTTGTCCTAGGAGAAATTGACACGGGTTTTAAGAAAAGTTGTGTATTTACTGAGCGTAGAAAGAGCCCCACAAATTAAGGATAATAGTTAGTGAAATGGTGGGTCCATGAAATGCAATATCAATATCAATATGTATAAAACTATGAAAATCTAAAAGATAATATATAGTTAGTGAAATTATTTTTAAACACGGTTAGAACAAGTTTTCGTAAATGAATGAAAATGAAGACTGGGATAAATTTTCGTGAACGGATAGAGTAATAGATAAATATAAATGTTGATGCATATCTCACCTTGCCCGTGATATTAAAATATCTTTTTCTTCTTAAATAATTTCCTTTTTCTACGCTCTTGGACCTCTTGGTACTTGGAAATCCCTTATACTTAGCATAGTGGGCCCACTTGTAATTTTTTAATCTCTTATTTTTGATCATATAATTAATTATTGCAGCAGATAAGGGACACCTCATCTATCTTCACGTGATAGAAACTTATTTCTCCACCAAAAACGATCTATCATTATAACATGTTAAGGTCCCACCTATTTTTTTGTGTTAATTTATTAATCCCATTCATCTCGAGGGGAATTTAATGCCAAAGTCAATTCCATATTTCCATGTATACTGCAGGCTGATTATAATTAAATGTAAAAGAATTAATGTGCTTACACTCCCTCAGTCTCATACAGTGGCGGAGCCAGGAATTAATTTGGGAGGGGGCTGAACTTATACGGGGGTTCAGATTTTTTTTTTTAGACATTCTGTATATTTAAGGCATTATTTTATTAAAAGACAAGCATAATAGTAATAATAAAGAACAACATTTTCATAGATTATATAATTTATATATATAACAAATTAGTTTCAATACATTACAAATTTTTTTGGGACATTCTGTATTTTTAAAGCATTTTTTATTAAAAGACGAGTATAATAGTAATTATAAAGAACAACATTTTCATATACTATATAGTTTTAATATATTAAAAATTAATTTCAATACATTACAAACTTTTTTTTGTCATTTTGTACATTTTAGGCATTTTTTTATTAATAGACAAGCATAATAACAATAATAACGAACAATATTTTCATAAATTATATATTTTCAATAAATTACAAGCTAGAATCAATAATAATAAAAGACAAGCATAGTAATAAAAGCAAACAAATTTTTTTTGGGCATTCCATCCATTTTAGGCATTTTCTATTAAAAGACAAGCATAATAGTGATAATAATGTATAATATTTTTATAAATTATATAGTTTTAAATAACACAATTATCCTTAAATTAATTATAAATGGAAGAATATAACAAGCTAATCAACTTTTGTAAAACAAATTTCTTTTATAATATAAACATATATCTATATATATATATATATATACTAAAAAAAATTCAAAATTTGGGAGGGGGCTTCAGCCCCCCCTAGCCCCCTGGCTACGCCCCTGGTCTCATATACTTCATCCGTCCCACGAATCTAGATGCATTTGTTTTCGGCACGAGATTAAGGAATTGTAGATTAGTGTTTTAAGTGCGTATGTAACAAAGTAGAAAAATGATAATTAAGTATAATTAAGAACCCATATTTTTTAGTAAATTGTTATGTAGAGGCTTGTTTTCTTTTTTCGATTGTCCTATTTATATAGGCTTATTTTCATAAAAAGTGATGTTGTTTTTACTCACTTATTATTATGTCTCCGTTTAATTCTTTAATTTACTCCAACTTTAATACATCGTTAAATAATATATAATATGAACATATTAGGAAGTTTACTTATATATTTTCATTTACAATGATTTTTCTTAATCCTTGCGAAAATCTCAACCAGCCTATATATAAGGAACGGAGGGAGTATTAAACTAATGATTTTGTAAATATCTGATCTGATTAAAATTCAAATTTATAATATGTACAAATTGGTTATCTATCATATTATCATATCACGTTAGGGGCAGCTGTAGCTAGGGATGGCAACGGGCCGGATCTGGACCGGGTCTGGCCAATACCAGATCCAGATCCGTTTTCATATACCAGATCCAGATCCAGATCCGTGGATCTGAAAATTTTGGATCCAGATCCAGATCCGTCAGATCCGCGGGTCCACGGGTCCAGATCCATGGATCTACTATTTTTAAATTAAATTAAAAAAATTTCACAAAATCAACAACATCTAATTTCCATCATAAAAAATATAACACAAAATACTTTTATCTAGTTACTTTTAGTTTTTATTCTTTTGAATATAATTTATTTATTATTTTTAATTTAGTTAATATTATTAGTAAACTAAATATAAAATATAAAAAATATAGGTCGGATCTGGGCCGGATCCGGATCTAAAATTTCAAGATCCAGATCCAGATCCGTTTTTAAAATTGAGATCCAGATCCAGATCCGTCGGGTCCAAAAAACTGAGATCCAGATCCGTAAAAACGGATCTGAATCCACGGATCTGGACCGGATCCAAGATCCACTGCCATCCCTAGCTGTAGCCGTGTGTAGGGGTGAACGATCGCACAGGTCCCACGAAAAATAAGGATCCCGAAAAGTATTTGGATTCACATATGGTGTGTTTATTTTGTTTTTTTTTTTCGATCTTACTTTCAAATTATCGATTATTTGCCAGATCATATTTCCTGGTAGTATGTGTAGCTTTGACCATGTGGATTCGACATCTATGAGTATCATTTTTGAACTATTTTGTTGGGTTTGATCTTCGTTAAGATTTAAGATAGTTTGGGCTTGATCTTAATCAAATGCAAATAGCCCATGTCGATTTTTTCTAATATTCCGTTGGGTTTGATTTGGCTCAAATTAAAGAGTACAAAATATATGGAATCAATCTCGGCTCAAAATTATATATAAACAAAAAAAAAGGCGATCCTATTTATAGCCCTTACTTTATTATTTATAGTCCCATGTTTAAATATACGGTATATTAAATATACGGTAAAATATAAGGTAAATTTTTAACTACTACTATTATTTTAGATAGTGGCTATGAAGAGTAAAATAGGGGCGGTGAATAATCATCCCCAAAGAAAAATAAATATAGAGCATAATATCAAGAATTCGCACCAACTAGCAGATCCAGCTTGGAACATGAGGTGCAGCTGCATCCATAAAAAAATAAAAAATAAAATAGTAGTATTAATATTTATATGTAAATTATTTTAGGTTTAGTTTTCGCACCCCCAATTACAAATATAACCTCAAAGAAAATTATAAGCCCAACATAAAAATAAACCATAATCTTTAAAATTAAATAACACCTCCAATTTGAAAATCTTGGATCTGCCATTTCGCACACGATCCATATTATCTGAGTCTCGTCCCTAATTACGCGATCGGGCAACATTAAACCCGATAATTTAAATGGTTTGGAAAATGTCTTCTCTACACAGTCAGTACTATAATCACCCCATCGATTCACCCAACTTAATAATAATTTTAAAAAAAATGAAGAAGAAGAAGAAACAATCAATAATTCTCTCTCAGGACTTTCCACAAACAGTTATATATCAACTATATGCATTCAAGAAGTCTCAGTCAGGACATTCACAAACACATGGTGTTTTCAACTCTTGTCATCCAAGAAAGTGAAGATTTGCTGTAAACAAGTAAATCGGAATCAATCATCTAGTAATTACAAACATAATTTTGTATTATTTGACGTTATTAATTCATTAAGTACACAGGGTATAATTTCCTTCATGTGGATTTCAAATTCATTTCTCTAGTATCTAACTTTGATTGTTCATAACTAAATTTTAGACTAATTTACTCTATATTTCATTCCTCTTTTTCTCTTTCATGAACAAGGAAACACTTCATACGCTCATTTTAGGGTGATAATTCTTCAAAAATCATCTCACTAGAACATTTCATTGTAGCGCTCCTTCGCTCATAAACTGTTTGTTGAAATTCTCAAATGAAATATTGGATTGTTTTGGCATTTTTTCTAAAAGGTTACACATACAAAAGTGGAACGCCAAGGTGAAGGAACCACGAATAAATATGGAATTGCTTTATATTTTCTTGAAATTTGCAGTCATGGAATTGAAGATTGTCGAAACTTAACACTTTCATTTCATTATATCATGCTCGCTCATAAACTGTTCGACAAAACTCCTCAATGACTATTGACTAAATGTTTTGCTATTTCTAGTAACAAAGATTGAGTGCATTATATGAATGAGTTTGTAATTATTGTAAATTTAATGAAAGTTCGAGCTATTTTTCAAAAATAATCCTTTTATTATTTTAATCACACATCACTGGCTCGCACACAATGTTGCAGTAGGAATAGAAGAGCTAAATACAATAACTTCGAAACTTTAAAGTAATCACACAACAAATTGGAAAAACTCTCACTCTTTCTCACACACACACACACATACACATCAAAGTATCAAACATTATTGAATACCACACGTTCTTGTTGGAAATAGCTAAGAGTCAACATTCAAGGTTGGGCAAGATGATGAGTTTCAATGTCTTTGGTGATGTTGATGAAGTTGGAAAGGTACGAGATGGGATGCTCTACTTCTTCATTAAGCATCTCGTATTCAAATGTCGTCGTCACCAAATCAATTCCTCCATGTGTCTCCACATGGATCGTAATAACGAAATCTTTGTATAGCTCCATCAAGTCTCCCTCAAGCACCTTGAATTGAATCAATTTTTTCTCTTCGTCAATCGATTGGATCACCTGCTTTGATATCTTCTCTTCCCCAGCTACACAATCGCAAATTAAATTTACAACATGACATTAGAAGGAATAGTCTACGAGAAAGATAATACGATATGTTATTCTTTTATGCAAATTTATCATGAGAAAAAAAGAGGAACAACAAAAATAGGGAAAACTTCATCGCATTTTAGTTGTGCCCAACATTTTGTAATACTATGTTCTCTAGGGTGAAAAATAAGGAAAAATATTAGTACATGTTCGAATTCAATATGTCATGTTTCCTTATTTGGATGTCTTATTTCAATAGACTACTTTCTAAAATAGAAAGTAAATTAATAAAAAAATATCATCATATAACTCATCATTTACATTAAATGTCGTTGTGGTCAACACATAATTATCTCTCATTTCATTTTAAAAATAATATCTTCATTTCTAGTTTTTCGACAAATACTCCCTCCGTGTTAGAAATGGATATTGGGCCCATTCCTCCCTTAAAAGGCCTTATAAGGGAGAGGGTTGCCTCACCATATAAAGTGGCTCATGCCACTATCTCCAATCCAATGTGGGACACTTCAATACTCCGTCACATTAGAATAGGCTCAATTCTTTTGGGCATGGAGATTAGAAAACTTACTTTTGAAGGGAAATAGTGGTATGGTCTACACCAATTAAACATTTTAAGTACATTTTTATAATCAAAATGGAACCAACAAAAACATAAAGATAAAAAATATATATATCCCCTACAAAAAAACCTTAAAATTCACGACGGAAATTAACGACGAAAACGATAGTTCTTACCAAGAGTGTACCTCCAGCAAATGATGGAACCAACATGACCAAATTGCCCCTCATGAAGATCACAACCTTGTATTTTATCAGGGCTCATTATGGAAATATTCTCTGGCTTGTACCTGAAAAGTTCATGAAACACATCTCCACCAGCTTTGTATTCTACTGCTGAAATCAATTTCCCATGTAAACCCATCTCCAAAATTTCCCTAATTAATTGATGTATTAATATATATAGATAAATATGAATATGTATGTGTGTGTGTGAGAGAGAGAGAGTGCAATCTTCCCTTAATATATAGGCGAGGCTCACAGCTCATGATATAAACCAACTTGTATTTTCTTATTCTTATCATATAATTAATCATTGCCCCTAATCTAAATGTGGATTTTTTTTTCTTTTTTTTCTTAGAAAGCTGAATTTTTCGTAGCTAGTCGAGGCTCCTTCAAACATTTATTTCAGCCGTCGACACGACGCGGACCTTTCACCTACTATAATAGGATACTTGTAATTAATCTATACCTATTATAAAAGAGCCTTGTTTTACAAAATTTGATTTGCCTATTATATCCCTCATATATGCTTAATTTAAGGTCAATTGTGTAATTTAATATATTATACATATAATGTATCTATAAATATATTGTGGTTTATCTTTTATATTTTAACTAGTATTCTAATAGGTCGCTTACTGGCGTCCTATTAGAGTGGACATCTGCATGGGAGACCCTTTTCAAAATTTAGTTATTACTATGAATTAATTTCTAATTGTTGATCATTGAATTATATTTATTGACAAATCGATTAAATGACAACAATTTTTTATTTATTTTTTCGAGTAGAAATGGAAATAGAAATTATTTTAAATGGTGGGTTGCGTATGTAAATTGAAAGCCATCACTGAAAATAGTCTAAGAATTAATGGTACAATTAGTGAGTACTTAAGCTGAAGTAGTTCAACAATTTTATGTTTTTAATATCAATTAGCGATCAAGTGGATATTAAATACTTTGATTAATAATTGTTTTATTGTTTATATCTCGTGATTGATGTGTAATCGCAACAATTATTTATTTACAAGGAGTGCTAGAAACGAGTAAGTGTATTTGGTCATATTTCATGAACATCCAAATTTGCCCTTAAAACAAATGTTAATCGCACACCATCCTCCTCCAACTTTAGGGACGAACGCAGAAAAAAATCTTGATATAAGTAATATTTTTATAATTTTCAGTTCGAAATTTTTAGAAGATAATTTTTCTATGTTTCGATTGAATGACAGTGGCTTATTAAAAAAAAAATATGATAATTTACCCCACCTTAATTTTTTCAAGTTAACCCTTATATTGTATATAAAAATATTATAAATATATTTAAATCTTATCCCACTAAAAACTAAAAAATGTAGGGGCAAAATTTTTTGCCTCCCTTATCGTCGGGGGCAGGCTCCGCCCATGTGTCCGCCATTGACCACTGCATATCGTGGTCTTGATAGCGCCGCCCATGCATGGAGGCGACGGACTTCCCCTTCTCACCCTCACATGATTCATGAAATGTGGGTACGCAAATGCACGAACAAATCTGTTCATGCATTGGTGTACTAAAGGGCAATATCGTAACTAAGAATGAACAATCCCTTATATCTTTGAGTATAATTTTATCTTCTTTATATATATTTATACTAATAAAATGTAACGTGAATCCATTATGTTTATGCTAAATTTTCTTTCAATTAAACAAATTTGACCTTCTCAAACAAGAAAGAAATAAGTAATTTCTCCACCAATCTCGATCAAACATAACATGTTAAGGTCCCACCTATTCTTTGTGTTAATTTATTAATCACATTCATCTCGAGGGAAATTTAATACCAAAGTCAATTCGATGTATAGAGTATATAATTAAATGTAAAAGAAATGCTTATATTAAACTAATAATTTTTTAGATACCTGATCTAGTTAAAGTTGAACCTTGTAATAGGTACAAATTTTATATTGATCACGCAAGGGGCGGTTTTTGACCCTGTGGGGTGGACGATCGCACAAGGCCCACAAAAAATAAGGATAAAGTATTTGGATTCACATTATGGTGAGCTTATTTTATTTTTTCGATCTTACTTTCAAATTATCGATTGTTTTCCTTATCATAATTCCCGGTAGTGTGTATAGCTTTAACTATGTGGATTCGACATGTATGAGTGCATTTTTGAACAATTTTGTTTGGTTTGATCTTCGCTCAGATTTAAGGTAGTTTGTGGACAGAACGAGTATATAAAAAAACGCAAAAGTGACAATGATATTGTGGACAGAGAGAGTATATAAAATAAAATAAAATCAAATATACATCATAATTTCAAGAATTTGCACATGGTCCATAATATTTGAGTTTTGTCCCTGATTACGTGATCGGGCAACATTAAACTTGATCATGTAAAAGGTTCGGAAAATGTTTTCTCTACACGGTCAATACTATAACTACACCATCACCCAACTTATACCAAAAAAAAAAATGAAGAAGGAACAATCAAGAATTCTCTCTCAGGACTTTCTACAAACAGTTATATATCAACTATATGATAATCAAGAATTCTCTCTCAGGACTTTCCACAAACACTTATAAGTCAACTATATGCATCCAAGAATTCTCCGTCAGGACATTCACAAACACATGGAATTTTCAACTCTTGTCATCTTAGAATGTGAAGATTATGCTTTTAAATGACTCATTTCTTTTTCCATATTTTACACAAAAGAGAAATTCACCATTTTCCTTCCTTATTTTCACTATAGGCATAAATTTTTATTATCCATCATTTTCCATGGATAAAAATTATCCATCATAGTGAACAATTCATACGCTCATTTTAGGGTGACAATTCTTCAAAAATCATCTCACTAGAACATTTCGTTGTAGCGCTCCTTTGCTCATAAACTGTTTGTTGAAATTCTCAAATGAAATATTGGATTGTTTTGGCATTTTTTTAATAGATTACATATACAAAAGTGGAACTCCAAGCTGAAGGAACCACAAATAAATATGGAATTGCTATGAATGAATTTGTAATTGTTGTAAATTGAGCTAAAAATCACTATGTAATCAAAGTTCGTGCAATTTTTTAAAAATAATCCTTTTATTTTTTAATCACACATCACTGGCTTGCATACAATGTTGCAGTAGGAATAGAAGAGCTAAATACAATAACTTCGAAACATTAAAGTAATCACACATCACTGGACAAATTCTCACTCTCTCTCTCTCTCACACACACACATCTAAGTATCAAACATTATTGAATACCACACGTTCTTGTTGGAAATGGCTAATAGTGAACATTCAAGGTTGGCCAAGATGATGAGTTTCGATGTCTTTGATGACGTTGATGAAGTTGGAAAGCAACGAGATGGGATGCTCTACTTCTTCATTAAGCATCTCGTATTCTAATGTCGACGTCACCAAATCAGTTCCTCCATGTGTCTCCACATGGACTATAATAACGAAATCTTTGTATAGCTCCATTAAGTCTCCCTCAAGCACCTTGAATTTAATCAATTTTTTATCTTCATCGATCGATTGGATCACCTGCTTCGCTCTCTTCTCTTTCCCATCTATGCAATCGCAAATTAAAAATTTACAACGTGACATTAGAAGGAATAGTCGATGAGCTAGACAATACAAGGATGTAGTATCTTTTCTGTTGCAAATTTATCATAAGAGAAAAAAGGAATAAGAAAATATAGGAAAACTTCATCGTATTTTAGCTGTCCCCAACTTTTTCCTATGTTCTCTAGGGTGAAAAATAGGATAAAAGTATAACATTAACACCTATTATAACATTATCGTGAATTGGAGTGAAAATAATTAAGTTGTCCAAAAAAAATTCCATCCTGCCTGAAGAAATTATATGTTTTCCACTATTTACCATCAAATAGAACACAACCTCAAAGTAAATATTATTACAATATAATGAATTCTAATTAATATTTATTGCAAAAAAATGAAGCTAAAAGATTTATATACCCTTGGTTTTGTAATAATCAACACCCAAAAATTGGCATAGAGGATTCCAAATATTGAGATTAGGACAAAAATATTGCTTACCCTGAGTGTACCTCCAACAAATGATGGAACCAACATCACCAAATTCACCCTCATGAAGATCACAACCTTGCACTATTTCAGGGCTCATTGTGGAAAAATTATGTGGATTGTTCTTGAGAAGCTCGTGGAACACATCTCCACCAGCTCTGAATTCTACTGCTGCAATCAATTTCCCATGTAAACCCATCTCAAAAATTTCCCTAATTAATTGATCGATTAATATGTATAGATATATGTGTGTGTGCGCGCGCGCCAGTGTGTGTTTAATTTCCTTGCAACCTGCCCTTAATATAGGCGAGGCTCACAAGTCATGGTAAGCCAACTTGTATTTTTTTTATTCTTAGCATCTTCTTCATCTTATCATGTAATTAAATATTGTGGGTTTTTTTTCTTCTCAGAAAGTTGAATTTGTCGTAGCTTTTTTTTTTTTTTTTTTTTTTTGATCGGGCAAAGTCATGTTAGATGTTAGTAATTAGTTTCTCATCCACTCCAAGAACAACCTTATCTCTCCATTCACCAAGATCCACCTTATATCTCCCATCTCCAATTCGCTCCCAAGAGGGATCGAACCCGGGTCACTTCACTTAAGTGAGGACCCGGTGGCCAGTGGGCTAAGCCCCCTGGTTTGAATTTGTCGTAGCTAGTCGAGGTTCCTTAAAAAATTTACAAAAATTCTCTTGTGCAGCAGTCGGTACGGTGCAGACCACTCACATACTGTAATAGGACACTTGTAATACTCTAATAGGCCACATACATGGTGTCTGTATCGTGTGGACATCCGCATGGGACACCCTCTTCAAAAATTTATTATTATAAATTTCTAATTGTTAATGATTGAATTATATTTATTGACATATGGATTAAACGACTGCAATCGATGATTATCCGCATATCTCTCGATTTGATTTTATATCACAACACGAGTTTATTTACTTGGATCGAGTACAAGCTAATGGAATAGAAATTATATTAGGTCTGTGCACGGCTTCTCCATGGTTTTAACGACAGACTAAACGGTCGTTAAAATTAAATTTTGGTCGTTGTTAATTAACGACCGAAAATGTTCGGTCGTTAACGGCCGGACGACGAACAAAATGGCGACAACAATTTTCGATCGTTAATTCGATCTTTAAGCATTTAACGACCGATTTTTTGGGTTTAACGACCGAATTTTCGATGGTTACAGCTGCATTTTCTTGTAGTGTAAGAATTAATGTGATGGCTAGACATTTAATTATGATAGATTATTATCTTAGTTGCTTCAAAAATCAAAGCTGATCAGCTCTTAAATAAACAAGGGCATGGTGTAATCATATATATGTGATTCGTATCCCACCTTCTAAATGAGATAATAAAATACAAAAGATATTTATAAGAGATAATTTACTATATCTCGTGATTGGTATGTAATCGCAACAACATTTATCTATCTTGACATGATAGCAACGTGAATCCATTATTTTTATGTTAAATTTGCTTTCAACTAAACAAATTTGACCTTCTCAAAAAAGAAAAAAAAAAGTTATTTCTATACCAATCACGATCAAACACAACAAATACTACATGTTAAGGCCTGACCTATTCTTTTTGTGTTAGTTTATTAATCACATTCAGCTCGAGGGAAATTTAATACAAAAGTCAATTCCTTGTATACAGTAATAATTAATTGTAAAAGAGTGTACTTATATGAAACTAATAATTTTTTATATATCTAATTTGATTAAAGTTGAACTTTATAATATGTACAAATTGTTTATTGACCAATCAAGGGGCGGTTCTGACCTTGTGGGGTGGATGATCGCACAGGGCCCACGAAAAATAGGGGGGTCTCACTGGAGTGGGCCCCTATATAAATTAAATATAGAGCATAATTTCAAGAATTTGCACATGGTCCATATTATGAGTCTCGCCCCTCATTATGTGATCAGGAATCATTAAACTCGATCATGTAAAAGGTTCGGAAAATATCTTCTCTACACAGTCAATACTATAATCACCCTATCACTCGACTTATACATGTAAAAAAATAAAAAAAATAAAAAGAAAGGAACAATCAAGAATTCTCTGTCAGGACTTTCTACAAACAGTTATATATCAACTATATGAACAATCAAGAATTCTCTGTCAGGACTTTCTACAAACAGTTATATATCAACTATATGAACAATAAAAAATTCTGTCTCAGGACATTCCGCAAAGTATATATTAACCCTATGCATTCAAGAATTCTCAGTTAGGACATTCACAAACACATGGTATTTTCAACACTTGTCATCTTAGAAAGTGAAGATTTTCTGTAAACAAGTTAATCGGAAACACAATCATCTAGTATTTACAAACATAAGTTCATATTATTTGACGTTATTATTTCACTAAATACAAAGGATATATTTTCCTTCATGTGGATTTCAAATTCATTTTCTAACTTCGATTGTTCATATATAACTAAATCTTAGGGTAATTTTACATTATATTTCATTCCTTTTTTTCTCTTTCATGAACAAGGAAACACTTCATATGCTCATATTTCTTTAGGAAAGCATCGATTCAAATAGACTGTTTAAATATTCCTATCTATCTAAAATGGAGTTTCACTTTATATTGAGGCGTGTCACAAAATTTAGTTACACCTATATCATACACCTATATATACTTTTTTACATATAAATTGTTACTTACAAAATTGATAGAACTGATATTATTTTTTAGACACGCATAATAGTTACCCATCACAAGATGTCAGAATTATCTAGCAACACATTTTAGGGTAAAAATTTGTCACTAGAACATTTTGTTGTAATTGTACTTCGCTCATAAACTGTTTGCTGAAATTCATGAGAAATATTAAATTATTCTGGCATTTTTTAATAGGTAAATTATGGAATTGCTACATATTTTCTTCAAAGTTGCAGTAATGGAATTGAAGATTTGTAGAAACTAAACACTTTCATTTCATAATATCATGATCGCTCATAAACTATTCGACAAAATTCATGAGAGACTAATTACTTTACATTTCCATGATAATTAATAAGATGTTGAATTTTTATGGGTAAACTTAACATTAAATTGAATTTTTATGGGCAAACTTAACATTAAATTTTGGTATTTCCGCTCCAAGTTGATTGAGGTAAATGAGTTAGAATTACTCGGTGTGTATATATAGATCTTTCTGCTTCTAGGCTTTGAACTTGTGATCATTGAGTGTCATGCATCAAATACATGAACTTAGTACTCGTCAAACTTTTCCCACGAAATTTATTTTCCCCCTAAATTGATGCTGACATATTTACCAAAACCGTCAATGTGGCTAAATTGGTCGATGTTCAAAACGACAGAGCTCTTACATCTTCTAAACGTCGTCTTTATAAATGAAAAGTGCAATTATTTCAATTTCATGGAAAACGACTTTGTTTTCCACTTAAGTATACGATATTGTTTTGTCCTTAGCCCGTAATACTCTAGAAAAATGTGTATACTATGTAATCAATAATATGTCATGTCGAAGTTATATCAATTTCAATTTAATCGGAATTGCTCACCGTCAAAAAAATCATAAGAATACTTGATTTTTTTGAAATGGTTTATTTTCGTGTAAATTAATGAATTTTTTATATTTAGTGAAAAAAATATAAAAAATTCAAAAATATAAAAAATTCATTAATTTACACGAAAATAAACCATATAGTATTTTTATTTTGTAGGAAAATCCAGGTCACAATACTTAAAAATATAAGTAATTAAAAGATTAAAAATATATATTAAAAGTATTTATTTATGTCTTCTGCGTGCGTAGCCTCCAAGTATTTCATCCCTATAATAACTTCTCCATTACAAATTTACAATCCAACCAAAAACCCTAATTTCCACACAACAAGCAATCAATCAATCAAAAACCTTCGCTCCTCTCAGAATCATGGCCGCCGGCGCCGATCTCGTTGGACCACCGGAAATCTACCAACAACCGAAGCGGCAGAAGCTCGGCCTGACGGAGAACAATTCCCCAACGTTTCTCTCGACGGGGAACCCTTGTCTGGATTTCTTAAAATTTGGGCTATTTCTGCAAATCACTCGAAAGTTTGAGCCATAAACTACAAATATCTCAAACATTCATGTCTCCAGCCTTACCTCACATCACACAATAACTAGGCTACAAAATACTTTTGCATAAGTCCAAAAATAGCTCAATTAACATAATTAATATACCTCACAATTATTTGGATCCTCCTCACAAGCTTTTGGAACATGATCAGCCTTCTCCATGATCTGATCCAACATCATAAGCAACGCTCTTGTATCTGCGAACTCACCGGAGGCGTGGTGGTGCTCGTACCTCCCTCCACCGTAGCAGTCGCAGCAGACGTTGTACGAGGGTTTCCCTAGGCAACGCAAGCACGAAAAGTAGGAAGCTAGAAGCAATTTGTCACATACCTTGCACCGAGGAATGGAGACTTTATCCATGTAATAAAGGGCCAGCACTTCGTTGAAGTCTAGGGTTTCGTCCCCGTTCTTGTCCAATAGCCCGAAAACCTCGTCATCACTCGAGAGAGAGGATTTCACGTACTTCTTGTACTCCTGGAGGCAGACAACGTTGTTGTTGTCTTCATCCAGGGATTTGAAGAACTGTCGCGCCAGCTCTTTCTCTTGTTCTCCCCTCCCATGGTAGTAGGCCTTTGCAACTTCTCTTATCTCATCCATCTTTATTTCCCTCTTTGTTATTAGAGGAGGTATTGGTGAATGAAGGGTATATATATTTGTGTGTTGTAATTAAAATAGTTAAATTATTTTTTGTGTATATGTAGGGTATGTAGAGTCAGGGGATTTTTTAGGACATTAACTTAGATTGATTTGAAAATTAGGACAATAACTTTCGGAATTGTGAAAATAGGACACTAATTATTTTTTTAGAGTAAAATAGGACACTAATTAATAAGCGTCGTAAAAATAGGACATTTCTCAGCTGATAATTGGCTAAAAAATGTCCTGCGGATGCAATACTTATTAATTAGTGTCCTATTTTACTCTAAACAAAAATTAGTGTCCTATTTTTACAAGTTCGAAAGTTATTGTCCTAATTTCCAAATCAATCTAAGTTACTGTCCTAAAAAACCCTCGAACTCAGGGTATGTATGATTAATTTAGAGATTAGTCTTTTTCAAAAGTCATTAGGGAGCAGTCTTATTTTTGGCTTGATGTGTGCACGCATTTTTAGGGTGTCCCATTTTTTGTCCCGTTAATATGTTTCGATATATAAAAAAAAGCAATGAATTATTACATAAGTTAAATTAAAGTGAATGATATTTGTAATATTTATCTATTGTTTATTGTGGTAGCTAAAAGATCATTGTCTTTTACCGTGGGTCATGGATCACGATGAGTGAGAAATATATGCATGGAATATTTTGGTTGTTTGGTATCATATTTATAAATATTGTTCATCCAATTTTCAATAATTACTATTTTCTGAATTTATTTTTATATTGATTAGAGGTTAATTAACAAAGATATCTGACGGTGAAGCGCAGTTCAGTTGATAAAATATTTTCCTGGAGTTAATAGATTAGCTTTTCTTAAGAAAAAAAAAAAAGAATCAAGGAAAAAAACATATAGATTAAAAAAAAGTAGAAGAAAATAAAATGCTTATTTATATATAAAATTGTCTATCAGAATTCCTATCCAAATTCAAACAGTATAAATCTATGAATAAACTGTTTGTAATGTACAAATAGTCATAATTCAGTTAATTGGTGAAATTTTCGTCTCCTTCAAATACAATATTTATTGATGATTGAAGATGGAATTAGTAATTACACTGATCAGAACCGATCACCTACCCACCATGGTCCATGAGTAAACATAACGTGTCCATTACTGATGTGATAATTTTAAAATTGTCATGATGGACACGTTATGCTTACTCACGGTGGGTAGGTGGTCGTTTCTGTATCACTAATTAATTATACTGTAACCCACCAAATATGGCAGACAAAATGTATGTTCTAGCTTTCTATTCGTATTTATCTTTTATTTTGTATTTTGTGGTTGTATTTATTGTTTTAGTGAATCATTTTTTTTTATTGAACAAACAATAATGCTGCGTAGGGACGCTTTGGAGATGAGATCGACTTGTAAAAAAGTCAAGTATTTCATTTTCTCCCTCATGAAGATCACAACCTTGTACTATTTCAGGGCTCATTGTGGAAAAATGATGTGGATTGTTCTTGAGAAGCTCGTGGAAAACATCTCCACCAGCTCTGAATTCCACTGCTGCAATCAATTTCCCATGTAAACCCATCTCAAAAATTTCCCTAATTAATTGATCGATTAATATGTATAGATATATATGTATATGTGTGTGTGCCAGTGTGTGTTTAATCTCCTTGCAATCTTCCCTAAATAGGCGAGGCTTTCAGATCATGATAAGCCCACTTGTATATATTTTTTTTTATTCTTAGCTTCTTCTTCATCTTATCATGTAATTAAATATTGTGGATTTTTTTTCTTCTTAGAAAGTTGAATTTGTCGTAGCTAGTCGAGGTTCCTTAAAAAATTTACACAAATTCTCTTGTGCAGCAGTCTGTACGGTGTAGACCACTCACATACTGTAATAGGACACTTGTAATACTCTAATAGGATATTTTACATGTGTCCTATTAGAGTACGTGAGTGATCTGCATCGTGTGGGCATCCGCATGGAACGCCCTCTTCAAAAATTAATTATTATAGATTTCTAATTGTTGATGATTGAATTATTTTTATTGACATATGAATTAAAAAACTGTGATCGATGATTATCCGCATATCTCTCGATTTGATTTTATATCACAACACGAGTTTATTTACTTGCAGGGGCGGAGCCAGGGGGTGCCCGGGGGGGCTGAAGCCCCCCCCCCCCAAATTTTGAAAAAAAAAAAAAAAATTTTTTTTTTTTATAATATGTCTAAAAATGTTGTTATTATTGTTATTATATTTGTATTTTAGTAAAAAAATGTCTAAAATGTATTGAATGCCCCAAAAAAAAAAATTAGTAAATGTTGAACTATATTATCTATGAAAATGTTATTATTATTATTATTATTATATTTGTATTTTAGTAAAAAATGCCTAAATGTATTGAATGCCCCCAAAAAAAAATTTAGTAAATGTTTTGAACTATATTATCTATGAAAATGTTGTTATTATTATTATTATATTTGAATTTTAGTAAAAAAATGTCTAAAATGTATTGAATGCCCCCAAAAAAAATTTTAGTAAATGTTTTGAACTATATTATCTATGAAAATGTTGTTATTATTATTATTATATTTGTATTTTAGTAAAAAATGTCTAAAATGTATTGAATGCCCCCAAAAAAAAATTTTCGGGGGCGAACCCCCGTAACAGTTCAGCCCCCCCCCAAAAAAAATCCTGGCTCCGCCACTGTTTACTTGGATCGAGTACAAGCTAATGGAATAGAAATTATATTAGGTCGTGGGTTGTGTATGTAAACTGAAAGTCACATGAAGATAGTCTAAGAATTAATGTGATAGCTAGACATTTAATTATGATAGATTATTATCTTAGTTGCTTCAAAAATCAAAGCTGATCAGCTCTTAAATAAACATGGGCATGGTGTAATCATATATGTGTGATTCGTATCCCACCTTCTAAATGAGATAATAAAATACAAAAGATATTTATAAGAGAGAATTTACTATATCTCGTGATTGGTGTGTAACCGCAACAACATTTATCTATCTTGACATGATAGCAACGTGAATCCATTATTTTTATGCTAAATTTGCTTTCAACTAAACAAATTTGACCTTCTCAAAAAAGAAAAAAAAAAGTTATTTCTCTATCAATCACTAAGGCCCGACTTATTCTTTTTGTGTTAGTTAATCAATCACATTCAGCTCGAGGGAAATTTAATACAAAAGTCAATTCCTTGTATACAGTAATAATTAAATGTAAAAGAGTGTACTTATATGAAACTAATAATTTTTTATATATCTAATTTGATTAAATTTGAACTTTATAATATGTACAAATCGTTTAGTGATCACGCAAGGGGCGGTTCTGACCTTGTGGGGTGGATGATCGCAAAGGGCCCACGAAAAATAAGGATAAAAAAGTATTTGGATTCATATATTGTGTTCTTAATTATTTTGTTTTTTCGATCTTACTTTCAAATAATCGATTATTTTCCTTATCATAATTCCTACTTGTAGCTTTAACCATGTAGATTCGACATCTACGGGTGCATTTTTTGAACAATTTTGTTGGGTTTGATCTACGCTCACATTTAAGGTAGTTTGGGCTTGATCTTGGTTCAAATTCAATAGCCCCATGTCAATTTTTTTTTAAATATTGGGTCGGGTCAAGTTCGGCTCAAATTTAAGAGTCCAAAATATATGGACTCAATCAGGGTTCAAAAATATATATATATATATATAGGGAGAAGATCCATAGAAAATGATAACTATTTTGAGAATGAAGAATTAATCCTAGCCCTTAAATTAATACTCCCTCCGTCCACCAATTAAAGGCCTATATGAAAAAACACGGGTTTTAAGAAAAAATGTATTTTTATTACTTGAGTGGAGAAAGGGTCCCACTTTTTAAGAAAAAAATGTATTTTTATTAGTTGAGTGGAGAAAGGATCCCACTTTTTTGTAAAAAATCTTTGACTTTTTTGATTAAATAATGAATAAAAACTTACCAAAAATAGGTAGGCCTTGTTTTTGTGGACGGACCAAAAAGGCAAGTAGGCCTTGAATTGGTGGACGGAGGGAGTACAATCTAACCGTCCATATAAATTATATTAAGAAGCATCCGTTTTTTTATTAAGGTTAATTAAGTAATTGTGTTTTTTTAAGTAGTATTTCATTGATTTTGGTTGACCGAATCTAATTTATTTTTGGATGTGGTTATGTAGATATCCATCTTTAATTTTATATTATTTATTTCTTAATCATTCCTCTCTTTTTTATTATGTAACCATTTTTTTTTTGTTTCTTGTTACCCTAAAACTCGATAATAGTCAACCTTGTAAAGTTTTTGAAGCTTTCAATTTTTATGTTGTTGATGATGGAAGAAGAAGGTAATGGTTTTCATTTTTATTTTTTTTTTGATTTATTCGCCTGTTGTAGGTTTTTATTTTTGTATAGTTTTTGCTTATTATTTGTTTTATATTGTGATTTTACGTTGGGTTTTTTTGCTTTCAGTTAATTATAAAGTTGCTATTTGTTATGCATTTATTGTCAAAAAACATTGTTAACAATATTAATCTTTTTTTCTCTCTTTTTTTCATTGGTTTTTTTTGTAACACCCCGAATATTTAGATTTATTATATAAGTTTAATTATTAGTATTTTCTTGTTATAGCTTATTATTTTTTTAGATAATTACGATATATATATATATATATATATATATATATGCAGTATTAAATTTATCTAGGTTATTATTATTATTATTATTATTATTATTATTATTATTAGTATTATTTTTGTTTCCTATTAGAACTAGAACTCTTTAAAGACTAGTATAAATATGAGATCAATTTTCAAACCCTAAAAGAGACACATACGCAGACTTTGAGGGAAGAATTAAATAAGGTACTGCATTATTTTTTTTCGTCAACTAATTTTCCTTTGTAGCTTCAAAATAGTTGTTTTTTTTTTATCCTTTGGAGACTGAATTTTTTAAGTCAAATTGATGGAAGTCTTTTTGCTTGTTGTCGGGTGAGAGAGGATAACATTCAGTTTACTTTTCTTAATTATTAAAAATTCAGTTTAGGTATTAACTTTGCAAAATATGTACTGCTTCGTTTTTTTTTTCTTTTTTTTGGCTAATGGTGTAGGCATTATTATTATTATATGTAGTCATGTGGGATAGAGTTTTTGCCTTCAACTTTTTTGTTTGCAACTTAAAAGTAGTTCTAATTTATGAAACAGAAAACTGAGTTTAATTATGTATAATTTTGAGTTTTCGCTATAAAATTCTAACTACGTACTATATATATATATATATATATATATATAGATTTTCCCCTTTTGATTGATTAATCATTAAAAAATTAGCTACCGGAGCTGGACAATCTTTCTTAAGGAATAAGTTAGTTTAATTCCTGATAATTTATATTTTTTTATGCTTAAGTATATATATATATATATTATATATAAGACTTGAATATAGAATTCTTTTTAATTTAGTAATTGTATTATAAAGTTTAATTAGACCTTTATGTTTTTTCGATATGTTATGTGATTAGGTGCGGCGCAATTAAGATCCTCATTCCGGATTTTATTTAATTGCCTACGACTTTAAGGTGAGGGATTATATGCTGGTTGTTATATTCATGTATGTTTGAATGTGCTTTTAGTTCATATTTGATTATGCTTGCTCAGATACATGTCTAGATACATGTTCAGAATATCATGTTCAAGTACATGATCGGAACGCAGAATATCATGTTCAAGTACATGATCAGAACGCAGAATATCATGTTCAAGTACATGATCAGAAATCAGAATATCATGTTCAAGTACATGATCAGAAACACTCAGAATTTAGAATATGTGTATGACAATGTGAATTATTTGCATGTTTATGCGTTCGTGAATATTTGCATGGTTTCTCACTGAGTATATTTTCTATATGCTCACCCCTTATCTTTTCAGTTTTGCAGTTCTGGAGTCGAGGTGGCCATGGAAGTCGAGAATGACTAGAGATTTAATATTTCTATGGAAATTTAAATTGAACTTGTTACTTTTCAGTTTAACGTTTTTATTTTATGTTATTACTTTAGTTTGGTAAGTTGACTTTGAAATTAGTTTAAATTTTGATAATTCAAGTAATTTTATTTTTCTATCTTTCGTTTCTCGAAATTTTTAAATAGTGTTATTAATTTTAATATTTCTATGGATATTTAAGTTGAACATGTTACTTTTTAGTTTATCATTTTATTTCATGCTACTACTTTAGTTTTGGCAAGTTGATTTTAAAATGGTTTAAACTTTTATAATTCAAGAAATTTTATTTTATCTATTAGTTTTTCAAAGATTTTATATTGAAAAGTTTATGAAAATTGGGGCGTTACATTTTTTTTTATTATTATTCAGAAAATTCGATAATATGAACATGCATGATTGATAATTTATTGAATAAACGTTACAATTCAATGAATAAGTCCCATAAATATTTTGAATAATCGCATAATTCAATGAATAAGTTCCATAAATATTTTGAATAATCGTATAATTCAATGAATAAGTCCCATAAATATTTTGAATAATCGTTCAAAGAATATGTTGTTATTTATCACTGAATAATCATTATCCAATGTTGAACAAGCTAAATTAATGTATTGAAAAATCACTAGTACTAATTTATTATATATTATAATCGAACAAACTTCATCAATTTAATGAACAAGTGTTGTTAGTGTTTTGAATTCCAAGATTTTGCCAAATCCAATAGCATTAACAGCTCTACGTTGGGCATCGTTGAGATCACGTAGCCTCTTGTAGAAAGTAGCTGGTGTGCTTATTGTGTTTAGCTGTGGATAGTTGTCTTCCTCGTCATTGTTGTTATCCACAACTGCGTTACGAATGTGCCTTCTTTTGCATTTCACACCCTTTGGATTTTTCTGTCGCTTGCGTTTGTTTTTACCACTTATGTCGTCCTTGCTCCGTGAGGTAGATCCGCTATGCTTTGCATTTGATTTCTTTTTCTTGTTGGTACTGCATTTAACTGTGATGTACATTATATTAGTAAATGTAATAGTTTATTTATTAAAGGGTTATACAAACTATAGCATTCGTCATTACCTCTCTTCTTTTGTGTTTTTTTTGGTGTAGCAGTTCGGTCTTTTGGTTTACCTTGGGTAAGCATCGGTGGTACATCTTGGAAATCTGCATTTATTGGAACAATACTTAGTAATGGCATGATACAGTTTGTGTTGATAATTTCGAATAAAGACTCTTTTTATTCAAATATATTGCAAATCAGATTACAATAAGAGTAAATCAGTTGACAATTAATGGTAAATGGAATAAGAGTAAATCACTTGACAATTAGTTTCGAATAAAGAGTAAACCAATTTAGAATAATGTTAATTAAGTTTCGAATTAATGGTAAATCAGTTTAGAATAAATAGCAAACCAATTTTGAATGGTAAATAAATTCAGAATAATGTTAATTAAGTTCCGAATGAATGGTAAATCGGTTTAGAATAAATAGCAAACCAATTTTGAATGGTAAATAAATTCATAATAATGCTAAATCAGTTTAGAATGAGAATTCTAAATCAGTTAGAATATTGTTGTATTAATTTAGATTAATGTCAACTAAGGCCCGACCTATTCTTTTTGTGTTAGTTAATCAATCACATTCAGCTCGAGGGAAATTTAATACAAAAGTCAATTCCTTGTATACAGTAATAATTAAATGTAAAAGAGTGTACTTATATGAAACTAATAATTTTTTATATATCTAATTTGATTAAATTTGAACTTTATAATATGTACAAATTGTTTAGTGATCACGCAAGGGGCGGTTCTGACCTTGTGGGGTGGATGATCGCAAAGGGCCCACGAAAAATAAGGATAAAAAAGTATTTGGATTCATATATTGTGTTCTTAATTATTTTGTTTTTTCGATCTTACTTTCAAATAATCGATTATTTTCCTTATCATAATTCCTACTTGTAGCTTTAACCATGTAGATTCGACATCTACGGGTGCATTTTTTGAACAATTTTGTTGGGTTTGATCTACGCTCACATTTAAGGTAGTTTGGGCTTGATCTTGGTTCAAATTCAATAGCCCCATGTCAATTTTTTTTAAATATTGGGTCGGGTCAAGTTCGGCTCAAATTTAAGAGTCCAAAATATATGGACTCAATCAGGGTTCAAAATTATATATATATATATATATATATATATATATAGGGAGAAGATCCATAGAGAATGATAACTGTATGAATTAGCTGTGTAACTGTATGAATTGCGAAATTCATACGTGTTCTACATAGAATTCAGTCGAACTCAGGACCTTTCGCAATTCATACGTGTTACACAACTAATTCATACGTGTTCTACATAGAATTCAGCCGTTTTTAGTTTTTACAAAAAGATGTGTTTTTATTATAGCCCCACTCTATATATATATATATATATATATATATAGGAATTGGTTCAATTGAGATTTATATATATTTTGAGATTTTGAGATAAATGAACATATAAGTACATTTTGATGAACTTGTCAATTAATTTTTATGAACGCGCGTTGGTCTGGGGTTCAATCCCTACAAGTGGCGTGTTTTTTAAATAAATTAAATAGATTCATATGTTCATCAGTTATATTGGTTATGTTCAAAGAATTTATTGATATGTTCATTTATCTCAAAATCTCAAAAAATTTAAAATCTCAATATAAGCTAACCCTATATATATATATATATATATATATATATATATAGATTTGATGTGTTGAGCGCTCTTTTGAGCGACTATCGTAAGCACCAATCTTTATTCCATTTTAATTTAATTCCTTATCTTTTTATTCTACTTTTTATTAATTTCCTTTATTATTAATAATACATATCTTTATAGTTGATATGCAGATATGATATCCAATTCGTGGTCTTCTTCTTTTTTCCTCTTAACGCGCGCCGCCTCATCATACTCCTCTCTCCCAATATCGCCTCTCTCCATCTCGCCGGCGATCACGACTCATTATTGGCTGTGATACCGACCCCCCTCAGTACTCCTCACCTTCACCCGCAACAACGAAGCTTGACATCGGAGATTTCTCTTCGGAGGCCCTGTTCTGCAGCGAAACTTGACGTCAGATTCTTTCTGTTCCATGGTCTGTTGTTAGAATGCTAGATGTTTTTTGATAAAAACAATTATACTATTCCACTTCTATCAAATTTGTTTTCAGAAAAAAAATTTCAGCAGTGACCTTGTCAAATATTCAACTACTCGTGAAAAGCACAGGTCATGGTTTCTCATTTTAAATATTCAAGTGATTTGTTATGTGGATGTAGTGGTGCACTTGCTGATACCCAAGCACAGCATCAGATCCCTTGTGATCCTCACTATCTGCTAAAGATTAAGACTTCTAAAAAATGTAGCAGATCGAAAACCATATTGACAGCAAAATCTTGCTTTCACTAACCCTTATGTATTTAAACAGGGGGAATTTTGTTAGCTTCTGCTGCATTTGTTTGAACCACTGCCTGCTTCTCTACTGTGAACTATATATCAACTACACCAACATACTAAGAATTCAGACAATGCTAATTAATTAGATTTTCTAGGAATCTTTACAAAGACTTGCTTTAGTGTATATATAAGAAACTGGTAGTGCAGAGAGTTTTTGCTTATGTTTGCTTAAAGCAAAATACTTTAGACTTGTTTCTCCCACTTTTAACTCATATTTTTGAACTACAAAAAAAAGGCTCATTAATGCAGACTTCTTTTCCTTAAACATAATGATGAATTTTGAGTTAGTTAAACTAAAGTGAAGTTCATGTCACAAAATCGCCACTTGTGTTTTGGTTGTCTTCTACCTAAATTGCATCTAGTTTTTAAATATCTTAGGATTAATGACCAAAACATTAAGAACTGCATTAGTGAATGAAATGATTGTAGCAATATCTACTGACTAAACACTAGCAAGAGCTAACAACTAATGACGGCACGAACTACTCTTTCGGATCAAAGAAAAATGAACGATGGACGACGGTGATTAAAAAGCAAATAATTGAAATTTTTATTAAGAAACAGAAAACAAAAGACCAAAAACACTTGAAGGTTGCAGCACACAACCACAACTTGCACAAATGCTTCAATCTAATTAATTAGTACATCAAATTTATTGCGCACGCCAAGTGATTGACAAAATGCCTCAAAGAAAAATTTCCAGCAACTTCAACACCATTGAAATGAACGAGCCATCTCAACCACAAAAAGTCTTAATCAACCACGCCATCCCCGGCGCCACCCATCCCATGACGAACAAACCAGGGAACAGAAAGAATCTGACGTAAAGTTTCGCTGCAGAACAGGGCCTCCGAAGAGAAATCTCCGACATCAAGCTTCGTTGTTGCGGGTGAAGGTGAGGAGTACTGAGGGGGGTCGGTATCACAGCCAATAATGAGTCGTGATCGCCGGCGAGATGGAGAGAGGCGATATTGGGAGAGAGGAGTATGATGAGGCGGCGCGCGTCAAGAGGAAAAAAGAAGAAGACCACGAATTGGATATCATATCTACATATCAACTATAAAGATATGTATTATTAATAATAAAGGAAATTAATAAAAAGTAGAATAAAAAGATAAGGAATTAAATTAAAATGGAATAAAGATTGGTGCTTACGATAGTCGCTCAAAAGAGCGCTCAGCACATCAAATCTGTATATATATATATATATATAGGGGCGCGCTCCAGTGAGACCCCCTATTTTTCGTGTAACATGAGTACAATGAATAAAACATATAATACTAATGAACAAAACGTATATCTAATGAACAAGATGTATATACTGATGAAAAATAAAATTTAAAAAATTCGTAATGAATAAGACATATATACTGATGAACAGAGCCCTATATACTGATGAACAACGCAGTATATACTCATGAATAACAAAGTTTAAAATAATCTGCTCCCTCCAGGATTCGAACCCTGCGAAAAAAAAATCACCCTCCAGATACAATATCAGCCATAGGATTGATGAAATAAACGCACCAGATCATGCCCTAGATCTCACTAAAATTAGGGGGGGTCTCATTGGAGCGGCCCCCTATATAGATATATATATATATATATAAATCAAATATAGAACATAATTTCAAGAATTTGCACATGGTCCATATTATATGAGTCTCGTCCCTCATTACGTGATCAGGAATCATTAAACTCGATCATGTAAAAGGTTCGGAAAATATCTTCTCTACACGGTCAATACTATAATCACCCCATCACTCAACTTATACATGTAAAAAAATAAAAAGAAGAAGGAACAATCAAGAATTCTCTCTCAGGACTTTCTACAAACAGTTATATATCACTATATGAACAATCAAGAATTCTCTATCAGGACTTTCTACAAACAGTTATATATCAACTATATGAACAATAAAAAATTCTGTCTCAGGACTTTCCTCAAACAGTTATATATTAACCCTATGCATTCAAGAATTCTCAGTTAGGACATTCACAAACACATGGTATTTTCAATACTTGTCATCTTAGAAAGTGAAGATTTTCTGTAAACAAGTTAATCGGAAACACAATCATCTAGTATTTACAAACATAAGTTCATATTATTTGACGTTATTATTTCACTAAATACAAAGGATATATTTTCCTTCATGTGGATTTCAAATTCATTTTCTAACTTCGATTGTTCATATATAACTAAATCTTAGGGTAATTTTACATTATATTTCATTCCTTTTTTTCTCTTTCATGAACAAGGAAACACTTCATATGCTCATATTTCTTTAGGAAAGCATCGATTCAAATAGACTGTTTAAATATTCCCATCTATCTAAAATGGAGTTTCACTTTATATTGAGGCGTGTCACAAAATTTAGTTACACCTATATCATACACCTATATATACTTTTTTACATATAAATTGTTACTTACAAAATTGATAGAACTGATATTATTTTTTAGACACGCATAATAGTTACCCATCACAAGATGTCAGAATTATCTAGCAACACATTTTAGGGTAAAAATTTGTCACTAGAACATTTTGTTGTAATTGTACTTCGCTCATAAACTGTTTGCTGAAATTCATGAGAAATATTAAATTATTCTGGCATTTTTTAATAGGTAAATTATGGAATTGCTACATATTTTCTTCAAAGTTGCAGTAATGGAATTGAAGATTTGTAGAAACTAAACACTTTCATTTCATAATATCATGATCGCTCATAAACTATTCGACAAAATTCATGAGAGACTAATTACTTTACATTTCCATGATAATTAATAAGATGTTGAATTTTTATGGGTAAACTTAACATTAAATTGAATTTTTATGGGCAAACTTAACATTAAATTTTGGTATTTCCGCTCCAAGTTGATTGAGGTAAATGAGTTAGAATTACTCGGTGTGTATATATAGATCTTTCTGCTTCTAGGCTTTGAACTTGTGATCATTGAGTGTCATGCATCAAATACATGAACTTAGTACTCGTCAAACTTTTCCCACGAAATTTATTTTCCCCCTAAATTGATGCTGACATATTTACCAAAACCGTCAATGTGGCTAAATTGGTCGATGTTCAAAACGACAGAGCTCTTACATCTTCTAAACGTCGTCTTTATAAATGAAAAGTGCAATTATTTCAATTTCATGGAAAACGACTTTGTTTTCCACTTAAGTATACGATATTGTTTTGTCCTTAGCCCGTAATACTCTAGAAAAATGTGTATACTATGTAATCAATAATATGTCATGTCGAAGTTATATCAATTTCAATTTAATCGGAATTGCTCACCGTCAAAAAAATCATAAGAATACTTGATTTTTTTGAAATGGTTTATTTTCGTGTAAATTAATGAATTTTTTATATTTAGTGAAAAAAATATAAAAAATTCAAAAATATAAAAAATTCATTAATTTACACGAAAATAAACCATATAGTATTTTTATTTTGTAGGAAAATCCAGGTCACAATACTTAAAAATATAAGTAATTAAAAGATTAAAAATATATATTAAAAGTATTTATTTATGTCTTCTGCGTGCGTAGCCTCCAAGTATTTCATCCCTATAATAACTTCTCCATTACAAATTTACAATCCAACCAAAAACCCTAATTTCCACACAACAAGCAATCAATCAATCAAAAACCTTCGCTCCTCTCAGAATCATGGCCGCCGGCGCCGATCTCGTTGGACCACCGGAAATCTACCAACAACCGAAGCGGCAGAAGCTCGGCCTGACGGAGAACAATTCCCCAACGTTTCTCTCGACGGGGAACCCTTGTCTGGATTTCTTCTTCCACATCGTCCCCGACACGCCGCCGCAGGCCGTCGCCGACCGCCTGCAACTCGCGTGGCGCCACGATCCGCTCACGGCGCTCAAGCTCGTGTGCAACCTCCGCGGCGTCAAAGGCACCGGCAAATCCGACAGGGAAGGGTTCTACGCCGCCGCGCTGTGGCTACACCAGCACCACCCCAAAACCCTCGCCGGCAACGTCGCCGCCTTCGCCGGCTTCGGCTACTTCAAGGATCTCCTCGAGATCCTCTTCCGGATTCTAGACGGCTCCGAAGCGAGGAAATCGGCGAAACGGATCGGGATGAAGTGGAAATCGTGGAGAAATTTGGGAGGGAGGAGAAAAAGAATGGATTTCAGACGCCATTTTGGGGATGAAGCCTTTTCAGATCAATTGAAAACGCGTGAAGAGAAGAGGATCGAACGAGCGAGGAAGGTCGTCGATAGATTCAATGAGGACTCCGATTTCAAATTTTTCCACGAAAACGTCTCCGATCTCTTCGCTCAGCGATTGAGATCGGACATGGAGATGCTGAAATCGGAGAATTTAAACAAAATCAGCCTCGCCGCGAAGTGGTGCCCGTCGCTCGACTCCTCCTTCGACAGAATTACCTTACTGTGCGAAACGATCGGGAAGAAGGTGTTTCCGAGGGAGGAATACACCGAATACGACGGCGTTTTGGAGGCGCATTACGCTTATCGAGTGAGGGATCGGCTGAGGAAGGAAGTCCTCGTGCCGCTGCGGAAGGCGCTGGAGCTGCCGGAGATTTACATGGGAGCTCAAAATTGGGGATCGCTGCCGTACAAAAGAGTCGCCTCCGTCGCGATGAAAATCTACAAGGATCAATTCTTCAAGCACGACGAGGAGAGATTTAAACAGTATTTAGAGAAAGTTAAATCCGGCAAGGCGAAGATCGCCGCCGGCGCGCTGCTGCCGCACCAGATCATCGAGGCGCTGGATGACGGCGGCGGCGGCGGCGTGGGGGAGGAGGTGGCGGAGCTGCAGTGGAAGAGGATAGTGGACGATATGGCGAAGATCGGGAAGCTCAGTAACTGCCTCGCGATCTGCGATGTTTCTGGCAGCATGGAGGGAACTCCGATGGATGTCGCGGTGGCGCTAGGACTTCTGGTGTCGGAATTGAGCGAGGATCCATGGAAAGGGAAGCTGATCACGTTCAGTGAGCAACCTGAGATGCAAATTGTGAAAGGCACATCGTTGAAAAGGAAAATTGAATTCGTGAAAGAGATGGATTGGGGATGCAACACCGATTTCCAGAAGGTGTTTGATGTGCTGCTGAAGGTGGCGGTGGAGGGGAATTTGAAGAAGGAGGAGATGATAAAGCGGCTGTTCGTGTTCAGCGATATGGAGTTCGACGTGGCGTCGGAGAATCCGTGGGAGACGGATTACGAGGCGATCGTGAGGAAGTTTGGGGAGAATGGATTCGGAGAGTGCGTGCCGGAGATTGTGTTTTGGAATCTGAGGGATTCGAAGGCGACGCCGGTGGCGGCGGGGCAGCGGGGGGTGGCGCTGGTGAGCGGATTCTCAAAGAATATGATGAAGATGTTTCTGGAAGAGGGAGGAGTTGTGAATCCGGTGGCGGTGATGGAGGCGGCGATCGCCGGAGAGGAATATCAGAAGCTGGTTGTGCTTGATTGATTGCCATGTGTTTGATAAAAGTGTTTGATTGTTTAGTTGAGTCTTTTATTTTGCTATTTTGTTATGCTTTAGATGTTATGTTAGGTTGGTTTCAAATTTTCAATTAGTCTCGTATTCTTTTCAATGAAAAACTACATATTTCAAGGTTTAATTGGGAATTCTTGAAGTATAAGATTTTTTTTTAGTGTGGTTTATATCATAATTTGCAAGCTATTGCATAGAAATTTTTATAGACGGACTAAAATAACATATGAACGACGAATTTGACGACGGAATAAGCAACGGACAAACAACAAATGAACGACGAATTTGACATTAATTTCAAATATAACGACGGAATAAGCAACTAACTACATATGAACGACGAATTTGACATTCCAAATATCTTCAATCTATTTACCGACGAGATGGATTACACATTCAATCTCTTAGACTTTAACAAGCCCTACTCTGAGATAAATTTGAGAACCAAAACCTGAATTTGACATTCCAACTATCTTCAATCTATTTACCGACGAGCTCAAGGAATTGAGATGGATGTACTGTGAGATAAATTTGAGAACCAAAACCAAAATCGTAATTTAATTCACTCAATTGAGTCCTCGTATCAGTTCGACACATTCTTGAACATCATCTTATTTCGATGATTCCATAAGTTACAAACAACACAAGTCCATAATGCTTTCCACTAGTATATATAAGAACGACAAATTTGACATTTAATATAACAACGGAATAAGCAAATGAACGACGAATTTGGCATTCCAAATATAACAACCGAATAAGCAACTGACTAGTTACATATGAACAACGGATTAAGCCACGGACTAATATTATTCAAATCCTCGATCTATTAGTTGGAGGAAAAACGTCTTACCACTTGAGTTGCGCTTCATCGTTACTAAGCATTATAATTAAAGACAAATTCCTTAACTACATGATAATACAAGCAGGGGCAACTGCAACTGCTCCAACAGCTGTTACTACGGTACCTCCAAGAAGAAACCCTGCGTTGAGTGCCTCCAAAGTTTCCAGAATCCTTTCCTGAATAATAACAAACTTTTAATTTGTATAATCAAAATTAGTCCATTGTTAATTAAACTAAGTAATTTTTATTTTATTTTTTTAGTTAGAGAAGAGTAACAGAACTGGAGTTTGAACCTTGAACGTCACTGTTAACACAGAAGGTCATCACCGTTTGGATGTCGCGAATGTTCAATTAAACTGAGTATTAATTAACATATTACTATATCTTACTGATTTAGATCGAGAAGTTGATCGTTTAGCACCATTTTCTTGATCAGCATCATTTTTCTGCACATCATAAATAGGATTAGTTAGCGCCGTTTTCCAATCTGTGGCTCGAATTTTAGAGTGTTTTGCAGAATTTGAATCTAAAAATATCCAAAACTTTTATGAAAGTTGTAAAAATTGCCTAAATTTTAAAAAACTACAAAAAATGACTTGAACTCTCATGAAATGTGTAAAAATATATAGCTGAACTTATAAAAAAAGAAGAAAAAAAATGCCTCGATTTTTCATGAAAGTTCGGGGTTTCTTTTGCATTTTTTTTAAAGTTCATGCAATTTACAAATTTAAAAGTTGAACCATTTTTATGATTTTTATGAAAGTTCATGATATTTTTTTAAAGTTAGAGCCTTTATACAATTTTCATGAAAATTCATTATATTTTTTCTTTTTTTGCATTTGTTTAAAGTTCAGGGCCTTTATACAATATTCATGAAAGTTTGGGATTTTTTTTTTGTACATTTTCTTAAAATTTGGGCTATTTTTGCAAATTAATCACTCTAAAGTTTGAGCCATAAACTACGAATATCTCAAACATTCACATCACACAATAACTAGGCTACAAAATACTTTTGCATAAGTCCAAAAATAACTCAATTAACATAAATATACCTCACAATTATTTGGATCCTCCTCACAAGCTTTTGGATCCATGATCCGATCCAACATCGTAAGCAACGCTCTCGTATCTCTAAACTCACTGGAGGCGTGGTGGTGCTCGTACCTCCCTCCACCGTAGCAGTCGCAGCAGACGTTGTACGAGGGTTTCCCTAGGCAACGCAGGCACGAAAAGTAGGAAGCTAGAAGCAATTTGTCACATACCTTGCACCGAGGAATGGAGACTTTATCCATGTAATAAAGGGCCAACACTTCGTTGAAGTCTAGGGTTTTGTCCCCGTTCTTGTCCAATAGCTTGAAAACCTCGTCATCACTCGAGAGAGAGGATTTCACGTACTTCTTGTACTCCTGGAGGCAGACAACGTTGTTGTTGTCTGCATCCAGGGATTTGAAGAACTGTCGCGCCAGCTCTTTCTCTTGTTCTCCCCTCCCATGGTAGTAGGCCTTTGCAACTTCTCTTATCTCATTCATCTTAGTTTCCCTATACACTCTCTTAGTCACTTAGGAAGTATTGGTGAATGAATGGTATATATATTAATTTGTGTGTTCTAATTAAAATAATTAAATTATTTTTTGTGTATATGTAGGGTATGTATGATTAATTTGGAGATTAGTCTTTTTCAAAAGTCATTATAGGGAGCAGTCTTGTTTTTGGCTTGATGTGTGCACGCATTTTTAGGGTGTCCCATTTTTTGTCCCGTTAATATGTTTTGATATATAAAAAAAGGTATGAATTATTACATAAGTTAAATTAAAGTGAATGATATTTGTAATTTATCTATTATTTATTGTGGTAGCTAAAAGATCATTGTCTTTTACCGTGGGTCATGGATCACGATGAGTGAGAAATATATGCATGGAATATTTTGGTTGGTTGGTATTATATTTATAAATATTGTTCATCCAATTTTCAATAATTACCACTCTCTCCGTTCCACGAAGCATGACACAGTTTCCTTTTTGGTCTGTCCCACGAAACATGACACGTTTTTAAAAATGACAAAAAATTTACCATTTATTCACATTTTTACTTTTTCACCTACCACACTCCACACTTAATACACAAAATATCAAATTCTTAATTCCCGTGCCGAAAAGAACTGTATCATGCTTCATGGAACGGAGGAAGTATTTTTTGAATTTATTTTTATATTGATTAGAGGTTAATTAACAAAGATGTCTGACGGTGAAGCTCAGATTAGTTGATAAAATATTTTTCTGCAGTTAATAGATTAGCTTTTCTTAAGAAGAAGAAAAAAAGAATCAAGGAAAAAAACACGTAAATAAAAAAAAAGTAAAAGAAAATAAAAGGCTTATTTATATATCAAATTGTCTATTAGAATTCCTATCCAAATTCAAACACTATAAATCCATGAATACACTGTTTGTAATGTACGAATAATCATAATTCACTTAATTGGTGAAATTTTCGTCTCCTTCAAATACAATATTTATTGTTTATTGAAGATGGCATTAGTAATTACACTGATCAGAACCGATCACTTACCCACCATGAGTAAACATAACGTGTGCATCACTGATGTGATAATTTTAAAATTGTCACATTAGTGATGGACACGTTATGTTTATTCACGGTGTGTAGATGGTCGTTTCTGTTACATTATAGTGTAACCCACCAAATATGGCAGACAAAATGTCTGCTCTAGCTTTCTATTCGTATTTATCTTTTATTTTGTATTTTGCGGTTGTATTTATTGTTTTAGTGAATCATTTTTTTTTATTGAACAAACAATAATGCTGCGTAGGGACGCTTTGGAGATGAGATCGACTTGTAATTTTGTAAAAAAGTCAAGTATTTCATTTTCTCCATTTGTAGCTGGATGCCAGCTGTCGGATTTATTTCATTTTATCTTTTATTGCAAGTTTTTAATTTAATTATCTATTACATAATAATTTACATATATTGCACACATATCGCATGTGCTACAATAATGTATGTTAATTATTTTGAAATGAGCAACATGATTATTTTTAACTTATATGTATGATATCAGTGCTGATGTAATTGTTTGACGATCCATATATTACGTAGCATTGGAAGTTAATAAAAATGATAGTGACAATAATAATAGAGATGATAATGACCACGCCACGAAGATATAATATATTCACTTTTTTATTTTTATTTTTCATTTTCATAATCTCTTAATTTATTGTGTAGTCATATTTTGTTTAAAAGATAAAAGTAAAAATAAATTAAAATTAAGGCAGTTCAGAATAACACCTTATTAACCTAATTAATTAGTGAGACTCGTTAATGAAATCAAGTAATTAAGTTTGAGTTTGGCATTGTTCGCTAATAAATTCATAAGCTAACTCAAAATTATAAAATTATTAAAAAAATATATATACATTAATTAGTGGGAATCATATTGATCATCTAATTACATTATTGGCTATAAGAAAATCATTGTAATCAAATTATGATTCATTAATCCGTGATTATGATATATGAATTCTCAACTATTATTCAATAAATTTCAATTATAATCTATTAAAATTTAGTAATCAGATTCTTTCAACAAAAAAAAAAAAAAGTACTACTCACAATTTCAATTTGCCTGACTAACCCATGGGAAAAATTAAAATGAAAGCCCAATCCATAACTTTCAAATCCACTCTATTCCATTCCCAGCCCAAGTTTCTCATGTTTATTTATTTTCTTTATTTTAAGCAGGCCCAAACTAATGTTCATACCTACCAAAAACTCCAAGCAAGCCCACTGCAACATAACCCACTTTTCAATCAGGGGCATTTCCATTGAAAGCCCAATTTATTTTTCTCTCCCCCCCCCCCCCACCCCCCTCTCAATGATATAATCAAAATGTAAATATAGTTTTACTTAAAAATATATTTTTACTGAATTCTCAAAAAAAAAAAAAAAGAAGTAAATATAGTTTTACTAGATAAGTAGATATTTTTATCCTTGCAAACTCGAATACTAAAAAAAACTAATAAAATGAATAATTCGCAATATAAATTCCCAAAATTTTGTTTTTAACATCTTCGCTTCTTATTTGGTTCTTTTTTCGGGGCATTTGATGGTTAATATTTATATAGAATCATTTTTATCAATTTGAGAATTAGCGATTTTGTCTCAATCTTTTTTATAATAATAATAATAATAAATAAATAAATAAATAAATAAAATCTCGTCAACTCATTTCATTCACTAAACACTCGACATTTGACAATTTGACAATAATAATCTCAAATGATAAGGAGATACGTAATTTTATGTAATCAACATAATTCGATTGTGTTTATTATATTTCGATTATCTTATTAAGTAAGAAAAATCAATAAAAAGTTCTTATTTACAAAAATATACACAACATATAATCGATTAACTCAATCGATAGTAGTAAATCGTATTATAAGTGTCACCAGGGAGTATTACTTTAATTTAATTTGATTTGTAATTTTTTTTTTTTTTGTAATTAATTTGATTTGTAAATTTTGAGTTACGTACAACAATACGTTATACGTTTGTATCGCGACTAGAAATAGAATTTTTGACTTGGGTATAATATATTTATTGCAAAAATGTTAAAATAAAATAAAACTATAGTTAAATTAAATATAAAATGAAATATCAAGCCAGCCGCCATCGCCATGTCCAATCTGTCTCGGTAGCCCACTGTAAAATCTCTCTCTCTCTCTCTCTCTCTCTCATACACATAATGTATATATATACAGAACAAAAGTGATGATCTTAGACGCTGGCTTCTCTCCACCTTCGACTATGCCGCCACCTTTCTCCTCACTATAGTCTCCAAATTCCGAGCAACTGAATTGATTCCGAGCATCATTTGAAATTTGAAACGCAGCTCTCTACCTCGCTTTGGAAGGCAGATTTGCCGATAACTTAATAGTAAATGCTCTCGAACAGCTCAAATTCGATTTGAGGCAAAAAGTTATAAGCAAATGGGCGGTTCGAAGAAGAAGAAGAAGCGGGGCGGAGGCGGAGGCCGCCGCGCCCAGTCAAAGGACCATCACTCGACTGTCGCCGATAATTCTGAAATTTTAACCGAGGAAGTAACTGCGTTGTGAGTTTTTTCTTATTTTTGAACTTTTAATGAACACATTTTACATTATTTTTGTTTTTATCATTCTAGTGAGCTACTATGTGTAGATATTTTGTTCAGTGAATATACGTTCAATAGCTTGAGCTCATTTGAGGATTGTATTAATCAGCCTCACCGATGTTTTGTGGAAAATATGTATTTGTTAGATTAGTTTGGCCTGAATTGTTCGAGAATAGCTTTATTTGCTGCTTATGGTTGATTTTCTCTCTGTATTGGCTGCTTCCAAGAGAAAACGATGAAGAAAAAGAAATTAGTAACAAATGATAAATGTCATTAATCTAATCATGTGATTAATCTTATGTTTGAGAAAATGACCAACCTGTACGTTTCTATTGCTGGTGTACTTGAGACTGCAAATTGCACAAATAATAGATAATAAGTGCAGTGACAAACTCACTGTTCTTGGTTAATCCCAAGAAATAAACTTCTCAAAAGTAGACTTTGCTCCTGATATTGCAGTAACTTTGAACCTTATGTCTGGAATGATATGATAGAACCATAAGATATAGATCATGACAACTCTGTTTCCTGTTGCTCACTCCTGTTTGAATTGATTGGTCATTGTTCCGGACTTTTTATGGTTCAAAAACGTAGCTTTCATTGAATTTGATTTAATATAGTTTTCAACTTAAAACTTTCTGCGAACTTCTCTGCGCCTGCATATCAATGGTAATCATATGAAACACTATATTTAATTCTGTTCCCTGCTGCCATATACTAAGCGAGTAGTGGATATATGTTTGATAATGCTTAATGTTTTATATCTGGTGTGTGGAGACTCCTTAAGAAATTCTATGATGATTAACAAACTTCTACCTATGATATTCTAGTTTACGAGTAAGTTCATGGCTCCTTGCAGGTGTGCAATATTTCAGGATGATTGCAAAGTTGCTCCTGAATCACCTCCTCGTATCAACATCAAGCTCAGGTTCCAGATTTGTGATAATTCATGGACTTTAAACCTTAGGCTTCATTCTCTCTTTTGTCGAGTCTTTATTAAATGAAACTGTAGGCCATACTCAAAGGATACCGGATATGAGGATTCTGATGTTTGTGCTCAGCTTTCTGTGAGGTTTGGGCCCATTCTCATTTTTCTTTAAAGGGTCTTATATCAAACTATTTACTAAGTTCATGTTCTTGGTGCAGATGTTTACCAGGTTATCCATATAAATGCCCGAAGCTGCAGATAATACCAGAGAAAGGCTTATCAAAAACTGATGCTGATAATCTTTTATCTCTACTTTATGATCAGGTAGGACCTTAGTGATAGCCATACATTCAGGAAGACTCAACTTATTGCGAGTGCTCTAACTGTCACATGGTAACTTCTGTGAGTTATTATTTTTAACCTTTGAATTGAAAATTGGTAATAATTTGTGATGCATAAGATGCTTGCGAAAGCTTCTCTGCTTTGAATATAATGCATCTTGGTATTGTCCTACATATTTTCATTATACAATCTCTGTATTGTACTTGCATAATGAGCTATATGTGGCTGCAATGAGGCTCCTTGGTATTGCACCACATGTTTTTTTTCTCCTCTATAAGAAACAGAGAACCTATTTGCATATTTACCTCTAGCGCAATCACCTCTTGTAACTCACATGAAAAGAGTCATATCAAATGGCAGTTATTCTGCTTGAATCTTACTGTGTTCATGAATCAAATTTAAGGCTAAATGATAACATTGTTCTTCTTTTCCTTCCTTACTAAATGCACCTTTTATTTCACTCCATAACAAACTTGTCTTTTCTATCTACTCCATGTCTAAATCTTTTATCATGTTCTGTTGTTGAGTGATGTAGCCTGCTCATCTAAACTTTCAAAATAGATTGTTGTCTTCTTTATCCTTGGAGAATATTTGGACAACTAGGTAAGAGATTTAACGTTATTAAACTTATGCTTCGAAGTTGACTGACTAAAAAAAATCCAGTGATTTATTTTTATTAAGAGACAGCGTATGTTGTGAATTAATCCATTCCTGATTCCCCTCCTTGTATCCTTTTTTCCACATCTCCTGTAAAATCTTGATGCCCCCCTCCCCCCAGGGCCGCCTTTTTTTATTTTTTTGAATCTGCTTGATTATTTGAAAAATGACTATCTCGTGTTTACGTGGTGCAGGCTAATTCTAATGCTCGAGAAGGACGCGTCATGATTTACAATTTAGTCGAAGCTGCGCAAGAATTCTTGTCTGAAGTTATTCCTCAAGAGCAGACTCGTGAATCTGTATGAACTATATCTTTCTTAGATTTGAGTTGCAAGTTTATTTCCTGATCAAGTTAATTGCAGAATTGTTGTCTAATGATGCTACAGTGATAAAATAATTAATATAATGAGACATGGGGAGATAGGGACCTTGTAACTCAGTGGAGAAGTTGAATGAAATATGTCAAGGCAAGAAATATGTGGTAGATAACTTTTCGACTGATTTCCAATTGGAAACATGCTTAGTTACTGATGACATATGACATAATTAAGAGGGACTCAGGAGTCAGGATAAAATTCTAGGATGATTTATATGTAAATTACCAATCTCACAAAAATTAAATAGCTTCTAATATGATTTGAGATTTTTGAAACTTTTTGTTAAATCATGCTTAAAATTAATCAAGAAGTACTTTGTCAAACTAGAGTCAAGAGATCCTCATTATCTTGATTGGTTTCTGCTTTAGGTTGTCTGCCATGGTACTGATAAGAGTTTCTTGCTCCCAACGAAGGATGGTACTGTCAGAAGTGGCACGATCTGTTCTTCTGGAGGACCTTTTATCTTTAGTCATTTAGATCTTTTCAGTGGTTCTGGGGAGTTGTGGCAGTGGAACCTAGAAATGGAAGAGAGCAGCAAGGTAGTGTCTTCTCATACATTTGATAATCCAAAAGCGGGAAATGGTAGTTTGGACAAGAAACCAGACAAGCGTATGAAGTCACCATTGGTGGAAAGTTATAAGCCAGAGCATGTCAATAATCAGTCATTAAGATTAGGTACGCTTGAAGAAGAGAGTGAAGACGAAACAAAAAGTGCTGATTTGAGTTCTGATGAATCAGTTGGAAATGGTACCATTAACCACTTAAAGGTGTTGATCTTTTTCCCCTTTCCTCTTTTTGCTTTTATTCACAACTACACTGTGATCGTAAAGTTTTAAGTCCTTCATTTGACCTTTCTCTTTTGAGCATAAATGATTTAAGTTCACCGATATTCTGCAATCAACTTTTGCTGGTTATGAGTAGAGGTTTATCGCGATTAAGATGCTGGATGTGCCATTGTCAAATGACTCAATTTTTCTTATACTGACTTTTGAATTACGCTCTAATAAGGTGATGGCCTATAGCTCTGTCAATGATGCTGCATATAAACATGTAAAGCTAATACTTATTGTTTGAGACAATACCTAAGCTGACACAGTCCAATTCAAACTTCACCATAATATAGAGCACATTCTCAGCCTTTAGATGAAAACTACTAGCACAGAGAACTGTTGCTTTTGTACGGAGATTACGGAGATATTTATTTTTGTCTCTAGGTAATGTTGGCTGTCTCATCCATTATTTCCTGCCAGAATTCGAACCCATTTTCTAACTTCCTTCTTTCCCTAAACATGACAGATCGTAGGAGATCCTATTTTCCTCGTTTCCTGTTATTTGTCTAGTTAGTTTAATTGCTTTTGTCTATTGCCACTCCTGTCTTTTCTCAAGGAATAACAACTTCTTTCTTTTACAGGATATGTTTGTAGAAGGAAATCTAACAGAAACTGACAATAGTAGTACAAATAGTGATTCAGAATCGTCTGAGTTTGCTAATCAAATTCAATCTTTTCAGACTATGCAGAGGGACTTGCTCCTGGTACGTTTTGTTACTTTGATTCGTGAATCCTTTTTTAAAACCTCCACTGACCATGTTTTTGCTTCCATTAGGCCCACTTACTTCGCCTTGCTTGTGCTCCTAAAGGAGCACTTGCTGATGCTTTGCCAGAAATTACATCAGAGCTCCTCAATCTGGGGGTGTGTATTTTCTTGCATCTTATATATGTAATAATATATTTGTTTGCCCCCACTTCTTATAAGTTTTTTCTTTTCCAGATTGTTTCAGAAGATGTGCGAGATATGGCTATCAAACCATCATCATCTTTTGACAAGAATTTTGATCGTGTGTTTGGGAAGCATATTGTTAGTAAATTGAGCATTTTTGTAGAACCATGGAAGTTGATTATCCAATTTTTCAATGATCTTATTCCTTCTCTTGAATTCCATGTGACAGAGCTCATCAAAAATATCTCACTTTTGGAAAACTGCTTCTGATTTAGGAGGCCAAAGTTCTTCAGTTCCAAATTCCCGTTATTTAAATGACTTTGAGGAGCTTCAACCTCTTGGTAAGAAAGTACTTTTTCAGCGTGGATGATTTGCATATTGGCTAGCATTTTCATTCCTCTTGTTTCTTGTGGATTTGGAATGATCATCCTGCTTGTTTTTCTATATCAAGTTTCTAGGATAATGCCCGTGCTTAAAACTAAGCACAAATAAAATGAAGATTTTATTATATAGAAGAACATGGGGAAATGCTATAGGATTGATAGCATCTATGTCTTCGCAAGGTGAATGAAACTTGATTGACAAAACCTTGAGAGAGTAAATTGTGTTGAAACATTTCAACTGGAGAAGCTTTTCATTTTCATCATTTGGAAGGCCTGATTAATAAAAATATAGTACTAAAGAATCAGTGAAATTATTCATTTTGGATTTAATGAATTGTTCATTTAATTTGTTATTATGTTCTTATTGTATTTCAGTATTTTCTCCTTGTCTTGCCTTGATGTGTCACAATACTAACCTAAAGATAACTTTTAGCCTTCTTTAATAAACTGTTCTTTTTACTAAATTAATTGTTACTTTGGTATGCTAGTTGATCATCATTATGTTTGATGTGTTTTGCTAGTATTGATTTATCTAGAATTTTGAAATTGAGATGAAATTCATGTTGAGACACCATTGTTGTAGAAGTAGAACAACTAGTTAATAATCTTCAAAACTTTACAGTGTTCACAGTATAATTATTGACAGCAAGGAGCACTTATATCAGGATATTCCTGAGCTTTTCCAGTCTTAGGGAAAACTCTGATCTTCCATGATTGGCTAACAGCTAATTAGCAGAACATCACGATATAAATATAAATATCTTCTTGTTATTCTTGTAACCTGGTAATTGCATTTGATAGCTTCAATTTTGGATTGCGCTGAGTTGATTTCTTGATGCTACTTTCATGCCCCGTGCAACTATGCAATTATTTTTTACTCTGGCAGGACACGGTGGATTTGGCCACGTTGTATTATGCAAGAATAAGCTAGATGGTAGGCATTATGCCGTGAAGAAGATTCGATTGAAGGATAAAATTCTGCCTGTAAATGACCGCATATTAAGGTCAGTAGTGATAGACGTGTATTTAAAGTCTAAATTCTTTTTTTGTTGTAATTCATTCAATATAGTAGTTTCTGAAGCTGTGTAATGCTTGGGTGCTCTTCTTCTTCTTTGTTTCTTATGGCTGTTCTTTTATAGATTCTGCATTCATGAGTGATGATTGAGTAGACTACTAGTTCTTGGTCTGAAAATTTGATTACCAAATTGGCTGAAATGAAATGGTTCTGGAGATCTGTCAAGGTAGAAGGGGTTTTTGGACTCCAGGAGCTATACATTCCTTATGTTTATGCCAAATTGCAATCCGGTTTTCTTTTTCATTCAGGATTGTTTACGGGAGCATCTTGTCATTATATCCTTTTGATCTTTGTCATTTTTGTTGTCTAATTTTGACTTGAATTCCTTTGGACTTACGTGAAATGGTTTGCAGGGAAGTAGCTACTCTTTCGAGGTTGCAGCATCAGCATGTCGTTCGATACTATCAGGTAATGTACGAGAGGTATCTTTTATATAGTTTTTTGCTTAGTTATAGGATGTTGAAGCTAGAATGCTTGTTAAGTTAGTATAATCCATGAAATGAAACACATATCTGTTCTGTTTTTTACTTTCCTTTTCTATCAGGCTTGGTATGAAGCAGGAGATATTGGAAATCTTGGAAGCCTAGCATGGGGTTCCACAACTGGCATGAGTTCCAGTGTCAGCTTCAAGGAAACTGATTCTTCAGAACAGTCTGCACATGAAAATAAGCTTGAGTCAACTTACCTCTATATTCAGATGGAATACTGCCCTAGGTAGCTATATTGTTATATCCATTCCTGCTCCCATTGAGATCAACAGGAAATAGAAAATTTCTTAACTTCAGCATTGCTAAAATGCCACAGTGGACCCTTAATTCACCAATTTTTATGAGCTCTACAATTAATTTACATTTCTTAAAATTTGGAAATATGTTTCTGAAGTTTGTTGGTTGTCTCTATGATGGAAGAGTAACAGAAGCATTTATCTAAGGTGATGGAGTGCAAATTTGATAATGTTTTGAAGTGGCATAAGTCCAAACTTTAGTACTTACCTAAAAATTGAAGTTCATGCTATCAAGACCATCAATACTTTATACATAACTAAAATGAAAATAGGATTTTACTACCCACCCCTGCATCAGGAGATTTGAAACACGGTATTTTTTGGTGATGGAACTTGGAAGAGTAACAGAAGCATTTATCTAAGGTGATGGAGTGCAAGCTTGATAATGTTTTGAAGTAACAGAAGTCCAAACTTTAGTACTTATCTAACAATTGAAGTTCAGGCTATCAAGACCATCAAAACTTAGTACATAACTAAAATGAGAAATTGAAAATAGGATTTTACTACCCATGCATCAGGAGATTTGAAACACGGTATTCTTTGGTTCTTTGAGTCACTAATCAATTTTCCTAACTTATACTTTCCATGTTCCGTTCAGGACTCTGAGGCAAATGTTTGAATCCTATAATCACCTTGATAAGGAACTTGCGTGGCATTTGTTTCGCCAAATTGTGGAAGGCCTGGCACATATCCATGGACAAGGAATTATCCATCGTGATTTGACTCCTAATAACATATTTTTTGATGCGCGAAATGACATAAAAATTGGGGACTTTGGTCTTGGTAAGGGTTGATTCTTGCTCATTTTTTATTAATATTGTTTCAAATTTGAAAAAAAAAATGATGCAAGCAGGAAGCTTGAATCAATCCTTCAAAAACTTGTAATAACTATAAGATAAAATTTCATACTCCATTTCTTTGGTGAACTGTTTTTTCTGGTTTTGGAACTTGGCGTGCATTTGCTTAACTTCCCTGCTCTCTCCAAACTTACTCTTTCACGTACATGGTCAAGCATGTATGTTATGGAACTTTTGTATTCTATGGGAATGATACATATTTTGTCATTAATTCTTTGCTTGCTTTGGAGATGATGTATATGCATGTTTTTCATATGTGGAGACTGATCGTTGTTTGTTTGGAATATTTATTTCTGCTCCTACGTGGATTTATTTGCCCCCTTTGGTTTCATTGAATGTCTCAAATTTTAGAAGGTGTATATGTTGTTGCCCTTGGAGAACAATTAATATGGAATGACATTAGGTGGACAGATAATTTAATTGTCCACTGAGTTCTAAAACATGTTCTATCATGTAATTCTATGTTTTCAGTTGAGGACCTGTCTAGATTTCCTTCAGGATAACTTTACATGAGTTTTTTGTATTATATTTCAGCCAAATTTCTGAAGTTGGAGCAACTGGACCAAGATGTGGATGTGGTTGAAACAGTTGGAGTATCAATTGACGGTACAGGTCAAGTTGGCACATATTTCTACACTGCCCCTGAAATAGAGCAAGGCTGGCCGAAGATTGATGAGAAGGTCAATTTTAATTTCTTGTGTATACATGTACTTTAGTAGTTTTTTGAGAAATTGCCTACCTGATCTCATCTCGTTTCACTATATTATATAGGCTGACATGTACAGTTTAGGAGTTGTGTTCTTTGAACTATGGCATCCTTTTGAGACAGCAATGGAGAGACATGTTTTGCTATCTGATCTGAAACTAAAAGGAGAGCTTCCTTCTAGCTGGGTCGCTGAATTCCCGGAACAGGCAACCTTGCTTCGGCACTTGATGTCTTCAAGTCCATCAGATCGGCCTTCAGCCACGGAGCTTCTTAAGCATGCTTTTCCACCTCACATGGAGTATGAAATGTTAGATAGTAAGTGATTGATATCCGCTGGCAGAATTTTGATAAAAGATTCTAAAGTGATGCCTATACAATTTTCAATGTGAAAATCCTAAAAGTACATACAGACTGACCAAGCTTTTGTCTGTATTAAAGATGACCATCTCCTTTATATTTTGCAACACGAATCGCATCTCCTTTATGACTTGGTTAGTTATATTTAGTCATGTCCCTTGTTCACTTTTCAATTAAGTCTCTTTTTTACCTGGACTTGCAGATATTTTGAGGACAATTCATACTTCAGAAGACACAAGTATATACGAAAAGGTAGTGTCCGCAATTTTTGACGAGGACAAGTTAAGGACAAAGGACAGTCATGAGAATGTTGGACGACCAAAATCTATTCGAGATGATATCTCATCAACTATTTTCACAGATGTAGATACTGCTAACCGTGATCTGGTTGTTGACATTGTTAGAGAAGTTTACAGACAGCATGGTGCAAAGCATTTGGAGATCTTTCCAATGAGAATATTGGGAGATGACCATCAAGTAAATAGGTACCATTGTCTTTTTTCTTATGACTCTCACCCCCACCCCAACCCAAAAAAAAAAAAAAAAACTAAACTTTCCTTCATCTCTACATTTTTATCTGAATTTCATCTGCTGAAGCTTCTAATGACTACTTTTTCTGTTTGTTTTTCTGAACTTTGTTGAACTACTAAAGGGGTACTGTCAAACTGTTATCTCATGGAGGAGACATGATTGAGTTTTGCCATGAGCTGCGCTATCCCTTCGTGAAATGGATCGTTGCAAAGCAGGTTAGTTTCTATAGGAGTCATCACTCGCTCTCTGCCAGAATATGGACCAACTCCTGCCGATGCAGCAATGCTGAGATGCGCATTTAAAATGACCACGATGTCCACTTTAAATTTATTCCATTTTTGTGTGTGTGTGTGTGTGTTCTCACAACTTTCATAAACTGACTGAAGCATTATCATAGCAGGATTTTCTGCTTTATTTTCTTCCATTCCATTATATTCATCTTTTACAGAACACTGGGATTATAATCTTTACTTCGTTTAAGGTGTTCCTGATTCTGGGTCCTTTTTCTCATTATTCCAGTGGTCTCCCAGTCTTGTTTTAATTTGTATATTCCAGTTGACCCTTTCTAAAAAACACTATATGCATGTTTAGATGTATATCCCATGTTTTCATTTCAATCATTTGCAATTGGTGCTCTGTAGTTTTCCTTTTATTTTATCTTTATGTTTGTCATTGTTATTATTTTCATCATTTGTTTCAGCACCTGTGATATTCTGTTTGAGATCCTTTCGTGGAGAAATTAACTATTCTATCTTTTGCAGAAATCATTTTTCAGGCGGTACGAAATATCATATGTATACCGAAGAGCAATTGGCCATTCACCTCCGAATCGGTACTTACAGGTCATTTTTTTTTTTTTTTGCATATAAAATTTACCATGGTGCCACTTGGTAAAGGAAATGATGGCCGCATTTGCTATAAATCCTAATCTTACAGGGGGATTTTGATATTGTTGGAGGAGCAACTGCATTGACAGAGGCAGAGATCATAAAGGTCCTACACTTGGCATATAACACATGTCCATAATATGAATATCAACATAATGATAATAACCCTGATCATGTCAGTGATCAATAAGATACAAAGTTTTTCTTTTGTTGTTGTTCAATTGCAGGCTTCTGTGGACATTGTTTCTCAATTTTTCAATTCAGAATCATGTGACATTCATCTAAATCATGGGGACATAATGGAGGCAATATGGTCTTGGACAGGAATCAAACCTCAAAATAGACAGAAAGTAGCTGAGGTTAGATGGATATTGATGATTAAGCTATGTTGACAACGTATTTATTAATTGTTTTGTATGGTTGCAGCTTCTCTCACTTTTGGGTTCCTTGCGTCCTCAGTCTTCCGAAAGGAAGTCAAAATGGGTGCTTATCAGGCGCCAACTTCGACAGGTCTGCAAGCTCTTTCTCTATGAATGTTGCACACTTGTTCTATCAACTTCAAGAATCATGAGGGTTTGATATTTTCTTTCTTTGTTAATTTCAGGAACTTGATCTTTCTGATGATGCTTTAAATAGATTACAAACTGTGGGATTGAGGTTCTGTGGAACTGCTGAACAGGCACTACCAAGACTACGAGGTGCCCTGCCTGCAGGTATCTTTTCACTAGTTAATTGCTTTAACTGAAACTTTCCTATTTAAATATTTATATCTTTGGAAAGCAGCCAATAGCAGAAGTTGTGGTTGATCACGATTGCAGATAAGTCCATACGCAAGGCACTTGATGAGGTTTCCGAACTTTTCAACTACTTGAGAGTTTGGAAGATTGAAAGGCATGTCTTCGTTGATGCACTTATGCCACCTACCGAATATTATCACAGGAACTTGTATTTCCAGGTACTAGTACAAGTTCTTATGCAAATATATTCCTTTCAGATACGTACTTGCTCAGTTCTTTGTCATTCAATGTTAAGTTCTCAAGGTTTTCGTCTGCCAAAAATCTAGATTTCTTTCATTTCTGAGTATTGGATGTCCTGCCTTAGATTCTCTCCGTAAAAGCTTGAACCACAAGTAAGTTATTTTGTCCTTGGTCATTTGGATAGTCAAATGAAAAGAGACAGAAGATGTGCCTTCCTGAACTGGGATTTGTATCTAAACTTGTTGAAGTTATTTGCTTGAGGTGATGAGCAGCACTTTCTATTAAAACATGATAAAAACAGTTCTTTGATACTCAATTTCTTAATGCAGATATATCTCAAAAAGGATAACAATCCTGTAGCACTAACGGAGGGAACCCTGCTTGCAGTTGGTGGTCGTTATGATTACTTGCTTCAGCAGATGGCTGATTCTGAATATGTAGGTCTTCTGAAGTTTATATTCACACCATAATCATATATTTTGTTATAGAATATCGCATAAATCATGTTAGTATCATATTTTTATACTAAAAGACAGTTCATTAATGTTTGATTGACTACATGGTCTTGCTCAAATAATTAAAATTTTATATGTAGCATCTCTCCCCACTTTCTTTGTTTCCATCGAACACTATAGATGTATTTACTTGTTCCTTGCAGAAAGGTGCTCATGATTGTTCCTATCTTTTTGCCAGAAATCAAGTCCACCCGGTGCAGTTGGAACAAGTATTGCGCTAGAAACTATTTTGCTACATTCTTCTGTTGATAATAAATCTCATAGGTGATAATCTTTTCTTGTATAGATCCACTTTTGTTGCCGACTATGTTCCTATTTAATGCATCTACTGAATGTGTCGGAATTTCTTTATAACGTGAACAGAAATGACGTAGGCATTAATATTCTTGTCTGTTCGAGAGGAGGGGGTGGTTTATTGTTCGAGCGCATGGAACTGGTGGCCGAATTGTGGGAGGAGAATATCAGGGTCAGTAATCGGATCTTGTGCAAGAATTTTTTATATTCCTGCTGCACAAATAATAGTTACTGAAAGCAAGTATTACAGGCAGAGTTTGTCCCGTTGCGTGATCCAAGCCTTACTGAACAGTACGAATATGCAAGCGAGCATGATATCAAATGTCTTGTTGTCATCACTGACTCTGGTGTATCCCAAAAAGGCTCAGTTCAGGTTGGAGTCTAACCTATATGTGACTATCATGACTTCTTTCTTACACTTAGCATTGGTCTTTTGCAATGTACCTCTAATATTTCTAGCTCGTGACTTAGGTCCGACATCTAGAGCTCAAGAGAGAAAAAGAAGTTGAGAGGGAAAACCTTGTTAAGTTTCTATCAGAGGCAATGGCTACTCAATTTAGAAACCCGTTTATCTGGAGCTAGGTCAGCTCGAAACTGTACAGGTATCTCCTTGCATTCCTTGTTCTTTTACATATAATTGTTTGTGAAAACCAAATAATTGAGATTCCATAATTGTTGGGAATTTGATCATAAATGGAAAGTGTCACGTATTGTTCTTACTTCTTAGAGATGATTACGTTGATGTATAACTTGAAGAACATAGATGGTTAGAAATCTAGTAAAATGAGATTTCTTGGATACAGACTCTTTTTTATGAATAAACAAGTAAATTTATAGACTGATGATGGTGGACTCGAACCCGAGACCTTTAGCCTCAAGCGATAAACCACACTACCAACCAACACACGCACGCAACTTCATATACATAGACTTTTTGGAACATCAAATCACTTAGTGTAATCATGTAAGATGTTAGTTTAGATCTTAGTGTCAGTCAATTGGACTTCAATCTGTTTCGGAACGATCTTCACTTTCTTGAACTTTTGCAACACAAGATGTGAAGGATAATACTTACAAAGAAACATTAGCTCTGTTTATGAGCTCTTACTTTCCTATAGTATTGTAGTTTTTACTCCAATTGAAATATTTTTTTTTCAGTGCCATGTTACTTGAATTCCATTGTCTCACTAAAAAAATATGTCCTTGACAGATATACTTGCTTGTGGAGATAGATCAGGAGGAGCTAAATTTTGTTGCTGCTAAGTTTTGTAGCTAAGAATTTTGAGTTGAATTCTTTGTATAGTGTTGCGGTTTAATTTTCAATGGTCTATTTCAGTTTATTTGCTTGGTGTCATGTAATAATTTAGTTGTGTATAGACGATTTCTTTATAAGAAAAAGAAAAAAATAAAAAAGAAAGAGTGAGATCGACAAGAACATATGTTCTGCAAATTTGAACAGGTTTGTTTGAATATTTGAGATTTTAATTTGGAAGAACGGCTATTTGTATTTGAGAATTGTATCGTTTTTATCTCTTTATCTCTATTTGTTGCGTGTCTCGCCATATTTGGTGATAATAAATTTGTGTGAAAAACACACTTAAATAGTAAGAAATTAATACTCCTTCCATGCACTAAAAATGTCTCCCAAAATGTGATTGAATGTTTTCAAAAATATAAATGGGCTAATTTTATAAACGTTCTAAAATGACAAAAAATAAACAATACTCCCTCCGTCCCGCTTTAAATGCCCCCTTACTTTTGGGCACATAGATTAAGAAATGAGTATAAAATAGATAAAGTGGATATAAAATAGATAAAGTGAATTGGTGGAAATTATTTAAATATTAAATATAGAGAGAGAGTGTATTGCCAAAAAAGATATGAGACATTTGGAGTGGGACACCCCATTATGAAAAGTGGGACATTTGAAGTGGGACGGAGGGAGTAGTATTTTGTTATGGATAGAGTGAATAAGATACATTAAGATGTTTAAGGGATGTTATAATGACATTAGAATCAACTAATGTATCACCAATAGGGCTGGGAATCGGGTCGGGTTCGGGTACCCGAACCCGAAAATCCCCTAAACCCTATACCCGACCCCGACCCCGAAATTGAAATCGGGTACCCTAATACCCGACTCGGGTATTCGGGTACCCTAAATTACCCGATCTGTAGCAACTTTCAGATCTGTACATAATTTCATTTTTTTTGCTCAATTCTCAAACTCTAAGTCGTAGCAACTTTCAAATCTGTAGCAATTCTCCATTTTGTACAAAAAAGCATATATGTTTATTTAAAAAAAAAAGAGGAAGAAGAAGAAGCAGCAGCGCCTGTTGGAGCTCGGAGGCGGTGCGGCTGCTGCGAGGCGAAGTCGTAGGCGGCGGCGGAACGACGGGAACGGCTGGGCGACTGAGCAAGGGTCTCGGGATCTGGGAACGATTGGCGGGCGAGCGAGGGTCGCGGACTGGGGAGGCTGGGAACGACGGCGACGCGCCGACGCTGGGCTGGCGAGGGGCGAGGGGCGACGGCGAGTGGGGCGGCCGTCCGGGGCTGGACTCTGGAGTGAGAGCCGAGAGGAGGGCCGGCAGACTGGGAGTTCAGTTTGGGAGGGATGAATTGATTTGGGAATTGGGAGGGAATCGAGGGATGAATTGATTAGGGGCTAGGGCAGTGGGAGTTTGGGAATTAAATAGTTTAAAATTTATTAATTAAAAAATCGAGTAATTCGGGTATACCGATACCTGATTTTTTCACAGCCTAAATACCCGACCCCGATTTTTTCGGGTATAGGGTACCCGATACCCGATTTTTTTGGGTCGGGAATCGAGTACCCGATTACGAAATTCCCAGCCCTAATCACCAACATATTAGAAAGGTATGTGTCTCCAATAAATATGGTACCTCTATTGCAATTCATAAGTAACAAATTACGACAGTGGTGGTAACAGAAAAATGTAGGGTAACAATTTTAATTAGCAATTCTTGCACTGCAAATTAGGAATCGAGACTTACTTATGCAAGTTCAATTCAACATGCCCGGAAAATCACCAAATAAATTATTTCAAACATAAGATTATTAGAAATTACAGCTTTCATAACTTGACAACAAAACTCCAACGCTGTGACCATCAAAAGTTAAATTGAATACTGCATAATGAAGTTGTAAACAACAATGAAAAGATGAAGCTTTCAGCAAACTTGTAAAACTCTATTTAATGATGTGCATTTGCAATCTCAAAATCAGTGCACCACAGAACAAGGTGAAAGAAAACTTGTCTAATGATGATACAAAACTTTTCCTATCCTCAAAAATGCCACCTAGAAGATCTGAGACAAACTGGGCTTCACTTTGAGGTATCCAAGAACGCAAACGATCCCACCTGTGCAAAATAATCAAACAAACTTAGGCAAATATCAATAAAAATAATACAACAATAGCTCTCGTGCAGTTCATAATACAAGAGTAACAACCATGCCCTAAAAAACAAATAGGTGAGAAAGCAAATAACTCATACTGAGAAAAATTACTCACTCCATAAAAAGGAAAAGCTGTCTCCGAGTATTGAATAGTGGGTTGAATCATCTAAAACCTAGCTTAGAGGAGGATCGAATCTTGAAATTACGAGTGTCTTCACATTTATATCTTGAACTACAAAGGTGGTGGCAAGAACTTTATACCAAACTCTAATTTCTATATTTTTGTAAGTAATCATTAGATTTAACATTATTTCAAGCCAATATCAAACCTAATCAAAATTTGTAGAGGGTAAGGGATGACTGGTGAAGGTAACAATAGTGAAGTTACAAGACCCAAACTGTTTTCAAGTTATAGATGTCTAATAAATTTCTCTACAACAGAACAAAATCTTCAAGTGAACCACTCAGGTGCTATTACCATTTAGATGGAATAAGTACATGCAATATAAGCTTAAAACACTTAATCTATAGAGCAGCAGAAATTGAAAATATGCACAAAATTGTCTTAGTAGGAAAGATGATGCTCAAGAACTTCTCTTCTAGCTCAATGAAACACTATTCAAATTATGTCTAAGATGCATATCATGTTATTTCATCAAACTATATCAGCAGGTAACATAGCAACCGCCACATCAAAAACACAATTTTCCACTCACACATCAGATAACAATACGAGCTGAAAACAGCGCCAAACATATGAGAACCGTACCTTAGATGTTGCTAGGATACATCATCACCCTCACTCTAGCTCCCTGTCACACAAACAAAATTACCACACATCACACATCAAGCATCCACTATAAACAACAACAAAAATTCATTGAAAGAGAAACGCACCATTGATTTTGGGGGAAGGTTGGACTTGAACTTGGCGCGGACAACACCGCTGTTACCATGCGGCCGCGTGACCTTTCCCCAAATGCAACGGTAGTGAGACCCGTTCTTCTTCACCTTGGCCTTGTAAATGTACGCCATGCGCTTCCCGCGGTACCACGCCACCTCCTCTTGAGTGTTGACGCCCTCGATCTGAATCAACGACGTGTTTGGGTACTGATTCGACTTCGACCTATAATTTCACGCAATAAACACACTGAATCGAGAAATTTTTTTCTCCATCAACCAAACACAAAATTGTAGCTTCTTTTTTACCTCTTGTACCCCAATATAGTCCCGCGGACGTAGAGCCTGCATTAAAACGATCCGAACAAGAAATGTTTAAGAACAAAAATCAAAATTGAGCTAGATATCGGCATTGGATTCACACTGAATTAGGCAAAAATGAATCGGATTGAGAGAGAACCTGACGCGCTCCCCCTGGCGGCCTTTCACCATTGTCGCTGTGTGAGAGTAAGCTTCGGCCGACCGCTACGAGTGTGTGAGAGAGAGTCGAAAATGCTGAGACAGAGCCGCAGAAACCCTAGATTGAGGGTTTATATGTAGTTGTGTGAGCCGTAGATTTGGGTTGATTTTGTTGGGCTAATTGAGTGAAGGCCCATAATATATAACGAAGCATTCCTACATAATGTAACAGGCCCAATAATTGTACAACAAAACATCTAAATTTTACCCAATAGCCACCTATTTTGAACAAAGGGTTAAATTACATATAAATATTTTTTACACTTTTTTAGTTTAACTTATTTTACTATAATTTATATTTCCTCTATTTTATTTTGAGAATTTCCTAGTTTTTAGATATTCTAAAATATAGTCCACTTTCTAAATTTAAATTATATTTTTTATTAAAACAACAACAATAAATAAGGGTAAAAAGGAAAAATTATATATAAATTATATTTTTCAAAAAATATTAAATGTATTTTTTTAATATGTGTAAAAAAATAATATGAATTATTAAAGTGAGACATAGCGAATAAATTTATTTCAATTTACTATTGTTTGTGGTGCATTTTTTTTTGGTACGAGGAACGGTTAGAAAAATCTTACTGTGCAAGAAAACCAAAGTAATGGTAAAGTGGCATTAATTTCATTTGATATAAGATTGTCATTCAAGTTTCAACACTAATATTTTTTTTACTTACATCCCATGCTATGACGATTAACAAAATAGAACATCTATTTATCAAAAAATTTAATAAATATAATAGTTGTTATAATTATTTATTTAAATTGTTAGTTTTTATATATTTTTTTATATGATATGATAAATAGGTCAGGTACGATTAACCCAAACCCGAAATGTGGGTACTCGTATCCAAATGTAATCGAATTCTAGTATCCAAACTCAAGCCCGCACAATTATATGGGACGGTTAATATGAGTAACCGTAATACCGCAAAAAAAATACTTATTAATCATCATGCATAATGCAATAAATAACCTTACATAGAATGTAGTGGACGTAAATGTGGATAATAAAAAGGGTTAATAGTGTTTTATGTCGCGTTTTTCACAAAGTGTCCCGAACTTTTATTTTCTCATAAAAAAACCCGAAACTTTCAATTTTTTTTCATAAAATGTTCCGTTATACAAAATTCGAAGACGGAAAGATGATAAAAAAAAAAATCAAACTTTCACCGTTTTCCAACAATGGTGGTTCTCAGTATGATTTTCCAACAATGGTGGTCCCAAAATATTTCATTCGGCGAGATAATTCATTTTTTTTGTCACCGAATTTTGTATAGTGAGATATTTTATAGAAAAAATTGAAAATTGAGGATTGTTTAGAAGAAAATGAAAATTCAAAACATTTTGTGAAAAACGCTGAAAGTTCGGGGCATAAAACACTATTAATCCTAATAAAAATATAAATGGCCCAATTACTAGTAAAAAAATATTTCAAAAGCCAAAAAAATTAGGCCCAAACATCACTAGGAAAAAAAAAACCTACATCTTTTTTTAATTCATCACACTCGCACGAAACCTAGTACCTCAGTCCAGAGCAGCTCGGCCTCGACCACTCTTCCGGCCGCCGCTCCTCCTCACTCTTCCCGCCGCCGCCGCCGCCGCCGTTCCGCCTCAAAGCTTTCTGACGGTGTAAATCGCTTATAATCAGAACTGAGGTGACATATTTTTGTTAATAGGATTTTTCAAGGGAACCGGGAAATGAAACAGAGTCAGATTCGAGTGATGTATAAGAATTATAAGCTTAGTTTTGAAAATTTAACTGCTGATAATTATGGGCGTACAATAAAGAGGCGCTAAAGAAGAAAGCTCGTTTCATGATTTTGTATTTTGAAATATAACTGATTCAGACGGTTTTTGCATCGCATTGCATCTATGGTTTTTAATTATTTGTATTTTTCTTTCATTGCTCAACTGATATATGTAAGTGAAGTGAACAATTTTGTAGTTTTTGAACAAAACTGATTTGGTAGTGCAATTGTTTGTGGTCTTTGATTACTGATTCCACAATATAATACTTGCAAAAGCCTATGCTGGTTCTGCTATATTACTGCCACAAGATGAAATCCCCAATTCAAAATTTGGCGGTAAAATTGTTTGTGTTCTTACATAAATGTCTCCAGAAATGAGGGAGTGAATCATTTATTGATTAGTTTATCTGCTGCTGTTGGTACAATTTTGTTTTTACAGAATAAACAACAAGAACATGGCTGCTGCGAGTGGAACCAATGATTTATCTTCAGAGATGGAGCTGGATGCTTTTCGACGCCTTTTTCCTCTACGTTTTCACGAGCGACATCTTCTTGAATCTATAAGGCCCGACGGGCGTCCCCTTGGAAGGGCTAGAGAGACTACGCTTAGTCTTGGTTTGTCACTCTGTTTTGTTACCTCTCATTTATTATACTGCCAATAGCTGATACCCTTGCTGAATATCCAACATTTGAAAATCTAGGAGCTGTTGCATCTGCTAATGGATCAGCTCTAGCAAAGATAGGATGCACTGTAAGTGTGTTGTTTCTTATGGGCTCGAGACTATTTGAGTTATTTGTGAGCACTAATTGAAAGTTCTACATCATCCTCAGACTATGTTGGCTGCCATTAAATTGGAAGTCATGACTCCAACTATAGAGGCACCTGATGAGGGATGCATAGGTAAACATATTATTGTACTATCAGTTTATCGCATTTTAAACGTTCTTTTCTTCTAATAATGTTAGTAAGTTGATACTTGTTCTTTGCAGCCATTGACTTCCACATGCCTCCAATTTGTTCTCCACTAATTCGCCCCGGCAGGCCTGCAGATTTGGCTCCGGTGATATCGAAGCAGTTGTCTGACACCATACTGAGGCAAGAGATCATATGACACTATTTTGGCATCATTAATTCATGCACGTTGTTCTTACTGTACAGATACACACATTTCACACACAAAATAGTGTAATAGTGTAGTAGTTGTGATAATATATGTATTTATATAGATTATGTATGGGCACTTAAAATGCATTCGATTCTGTCTTGATAGAAAAAAATCATTTAGAATGTTGTGTTCATTAGTAATATTTGCATATGAGTGTTAATTGAAATCTATAGATCTTCGGGTTCATACCACTTACGTTAAAATATATGTGCCTATCTTTCTTACATTCATATTTTGACATGTCATAATAATCTATATGAGTATGCGTGGTCATGTCATTGGTGCATCATATGCTTAAACATCTCCACGATTCCTCCTTTGTTTTAACAGAAAAGTTAACATATGTATCATACCATCAAATTTTCTCATTGCCTATAATTGTGCAGTTCTGGCATGATCGATCTGAAAGAGTTATGTTTGGTTAGCGGCAAGGCTGCTTGGATGGCCTATCTGGTAAAGTATATTCATTCAATCATTTAATTTCTCCTTACTAGCTGAATTTTGGGTTCATGCTTCAACTATCATCACCTAACACCGTAGGAAATGACTCTTGCAGGACATATACTGTTTGGATGCTGATGGTGCTCTTTTTGATGCAGCATTACTTTCCGCAGTGGCTGCCTTCTCGCATTGTAAGTTTTACCTGGGGACTCCACTTGATAAAGTCTACCATGTTTGCTTTGATTATCAACATTCTAAAGAAACTCCACCTTGCAGTGCAAATTCCAATAGTCTCTCTCAATGATGATGGAAGAATAGTTCTTGTGTCTGAGGAGAATGGCAGATCAAAGAAGGAAAAGAAACCTGTAAATGAGGAGAAGATCAAGCTTAAGATGAACAGTCAGCCATTCTCCTTAACATGCATTCTTCACAAGAACTACATTCTAGCAGATCCGACCTCTGAGGAAGAGTCCATCATGGAAACGTACCTGACAGTCGTGCTGGATACGAATCATCAGCTCGTGTCTCTCAATAAACCAGGTGGACCAGGTCTAGCAAGCACATCATCAATCCAGGTGAACTTCGCCTCGTTTTTTTCCTGTGCTTTCATCATTTCTATATCAGAATAATTATCTTTTGGGCGAAGAAGCATTGGTGTGCTGTATTAAATTGAATAACACTGTGTAAGATCATTTCTTTCGGATAGCAGTTTCCAGTTTGCAATGAGAAATAAGTCGATATATATATGATCCCACTTCCCAGTTTGATGTTGTCGTTGTTTGGACCAATCTATCAAGCATGTTTAAGCTTTATATTTATTCATGTAGCAATGCTTGTTGACTTTGTCCGATCAAAAAAGAAAAAAAAAGAAAAAAAAAGCAATGCTTGTTGAAATTGGACAGATGTTAATAAGAAATGTTGTTGCCTGCAGGATTGCATAATATTAGCGCGAAAACGAGTGAAAGAACTTCAGCAGATCTTGAATGAAGCAGTTTCTGATATGGAAGTTGACTGAGTTTTTGGATGAACTTGATTTTAGTTTGTAGTTTTTCTTTATAGTATTATTTTTTAGAGTTTTTTGATATATTCTTTTTGCTTTTTCTGTATGGTTTTTGTTGTAGTTGTAGAAGAGAAATGATGATACCTTAGGGAGATCAGAAATATGTTCATACAATACAATGAGTTCATTTTCACTGGGAAGTTCTATGAACTTCTTCATATTGTCTTTGATGATGGAAATGCGATTTTAAGTTTCAAAAACGTTTTTATGTTTCAATACAGTTTACACTCTTGAGCTTAATTGTTCTCTTTTTTACTTATTTTTTGGAATTTGGGGCTTCTTTAGCTCCATAATAATTACAAGAAAGAGTTGTGTCATAGTAAAAAGTCATGTTTACTTTGATGGATAAATTTATCCATGAAAAAAGAGATAACAAAATTTATCTTTTTAAATTAGATTTCGTGGAAAAAAACAATATTGTGACATACTCTTGGCGGACAGAAGAAATATTGGCTATTAATTTGTGAAAAGTTACTTGAATAATGATAATTGACTAATCAAAATAATTTAATAATTAAAGTTTGTATGCAAAATAAAAAATTAACGATAGTTGAGTTTCCAATGAAAAATTTCCATATGTGGTGATGCGTATGCATTTTTACTTTTGTGTGGTGAGAGTAAGTACTCACAGCAAAATTTTATACGTAGTATAAATATTTGAGAGAAACTGAAAATAACCAAAAAGGAAAAAAGAAAAGCTCAGAATTCAAAACGGTCCCGCCATTTTCAAAATACGAAAAAGCAAAAACCAAAAAATGGTGTCCAAAACTGTGGAAGTTTCATTTCCTTCAAACATCGAACGCAGCGTCGCATCCGCGCTTCTCAGTCTCTCCTCCTGTCCTTCCGTGTAAGGGATTCAATCGCCGTTCAGCTCGGATTGATCGTTTTGTTTCCTCGGTGTTGCTTTTGATAGTTAAATTCCCATCGTTGATTGTGGTTTTGACTTGAGTTTTTTTTTTTTTTTTTCTTCACAGGGGAATGAGCGGCGGCGACGGTGACAGTCCAGAGAGCCTCGAGAGCACGGCGATTTCCGCCCTCAGAAGCGGCGGATCGCCGGCCGAGGTGGAGGCGAGTGTGGATGATGAATCGTCGAGCGCTCAGCAGCTGATGGCGGCGGCGTTTGTGTCCGGATCGCATGATCTGAAGCTGAAGGTGATCTTCTGCTCCTCATTTTGCTTCGGTTTTGTGGAGATCTCAGCTGCTTGTGGTGTTTTTGAGCTTGAAATTTCTGTTTGCTGCGTCATTTGGATTAGACTACTACAATTTCGATTTTCTGTATTGTTGCTAGTAGCTGATTGAGATCAGATTTACTTTCCTCTGAGCTTGAAGCTCAAGTCAAGTTGATGAGCTGATTGTTCGTGATCTCTGATGATACTTGCCAAATTTGAACTGCCAATTGATTATAAATCTATCAGAAAATTACCGATTGATTGTAAATTGATATTTAATTCTCCTCTTATTTTAGTACTATCTGTCCTCTCCAGTTTTGGTATGGATCGCATGTGAAGCTGCGGTTTGTACAATTGAAATGCACGTAAAACGGATTATGTATTTATAAATGAATAAATCCCGAAAAACTACTCTGTTTTCGAATTCATGGATGCTATTTTGAGTATATTATTTAAGCCTTCTTTTAACAATGAGATCGTTATTTGTTCAATCAGTGAAGATTCTGACTGTGTGCTATGTTCTGATCTTAGTCCTTACAAATTTCCTTCCGCGTTAAGAGTTTCCTTTGCTTGTAACAGTTCAAGTATGTTCAGCTTTAGCTGGCCTTTTTCTGTTGCTAAGATTCAAACGAATTGTGTTTTTAGAACATTTCTGGCTTTCACAAGAATTTATCTCTTAATTGTGATTTCTCTTGCAATAATTGGTGAAGTTCTCTGTCTAATGCTCTCCTGCAGTTACATATTATGTTGAAACAATATTTTCTCTGCTCACACAGTCTGTTGTAGCTAAAATGTCCTTTCAATTTGGATTTCAACTCTCAAGCAATGCTTCTTTACTCTTTCACCACTCCTCCATGTAAATGGCTTAAGTGATCCTCAGATGCGTCAGAAATGCTCAAAAAGTATCTAAATCTGCAATGAACATTTCAAACCTCATCACAAGAAGTTATCTGTTATCTGTGTATTTTCTTGCTATAACTTGGAGAAGTTTTCTTATGCTCTCCCACAGATTACATATTATGTTGAAACATCATTAGCTCTGCTCACAGTCTTTTGCATTGGTAACTAAAGTGCACATTCAATTTGGATCTCATCTCTCAAGCAATGCTTCTTTACTTTTTTTGCAGATAGTGCAGAAGAAACGTTCAAAAAGCATCTACATCTCCAATGGCAAGAAACCGAAAACCAGCAGCAAGCCAGTAGCAACTCCTGCCTTTTCTGCGTCGTCTGAGACTTTTTCTGAGATAACAACTGAGGCTTCATCATGCCTTTCTAGCAACTCCAGTGGGCAAAGCCTTGGTAGTAAAACTAGTGCTGCTGATAAGGGGAGGAAGCCAGTTATCCCCAGTCACATGAGCCACAAAGCTGCAGCCATTATGAGGTTTCTTGCTGATGGAAGTGCTTCTGAAGTGATGATTCGTCAATTGCTCGGAGACAGCCCGTCCACGAGCAAAGCCTTGCGAATGTGAGTATCATCAATCGAACCCTTCTTATAAAAACTTTGATGTTTTTGATCATTGGCATTGTTAGTTTCTATAACTTAGGAAATTTGAGCAACAATGGTTTAGATGTTCTTTGTCAGTCTAGAACATTAAGGGAAATGTGAGAACTAGATAGATATACACTAAATTTGATGACTTCCTTGAGCTATCTTGGAACTTCTTTACTTCTTCTTTAGATTTATAACATCACATCACAGAGTTTGTTGAATTTAGATTTTCATTTGATTTGAATTTGTTTTCTGTGAATTTGATTACTAGTATAAATCTTGTTTGTTATGAACAGGTTGCTGAAGCTGCAGGCAGTGAAGAGATTTGGAGCTGGAGGCCGCTCTGATCCTTATATTTACATGGTAACTGCTAGAACTTAAATACACTCATCTAAATATAAATTAAGATTGAATTCTTTTTATTGCAAATTTATTATAAGAAAACAAGTGATAAAAAAAGATGACAAAAAAATTATCACATTTTAGTGGTCTCATATTTTCTATTTCATGTTTTTTAAGCTGAAAAAAATAATCTTTAATATGAAGAAATATTATCATATCATACTATCATGAATTGGAGTGGAAGTAAACAAAAAAAGATTGTTTTGAAAAATTATCTATGGAAAAATAGTGCAAATACTTTTCCACCCTTTTTTAATAAAAAAGAAGGCAACCTAAAATAAAAAGGAAATTTATGTGAACTCGTAGTATCGCCTTTATAAAGTCTATTTGCAAAATTAAGAGCTGGTTTCTTAATTTTCGCTTGTAATATTTGTCCTGTTTTTTCTTTTTTCCAGATTGCATAATTAGGTTACACAAATGGATCAAGTTATCTGCCCAATCAATAAAATATAAAAAATCAAGGTAATTTTTTTGAAATTCTTGCACGTCCCTGCCCAATACCTTAGGTATATTTGTTTATATTAGAAATATTTCTTTACTTGTAATTTGAGATTGAGATTGAGATTTCGTTACACGTAAGTGAAAAGTAGGAATTTTGTGCATCTCTCAATTATCACTCATTTAGATAGAAGGGTCGTTCCGGGATAATAACATCATAGATCTTGCATTTTACTATTTTATTTTCCTTTTTGAGTTGGGAAAAAGGCATCATTCTAATATTACTATGAGTATTGTATTTTTTTTAGGGGGTTATTACTATATAAACATTATTCTCTCCTATTCATAGTAATAAACCTTTTTATAATTTTTGATTATTTGCATTTTAAATGACGCTCTGAAGTTTATACCAAAACTGCCCTCATTAACTCTCATATGTCTGATTTTATTTTTCCACCACATAATGATTGTGTCATTATGATTTTATGTTTTCCACCACATAACTATTGTGTCCTTAAGGATAAATCATCTATATATCGTTAATTCAGATTAAGAATAATATCTTTTTATTAATATTTCCGCGATAAATCATCATTACTATTTACTACAATGAGACATGTAATAATAGAATGAGACATACCATTTTTAATAAAAATGGTTAATATATTGTAGGTGGAAAAAGAATTTTATGTTAATAATGATAATTAATTGTATTGTATGTGAATAAAATAACTTAATTAGTATATGAAGAAAATTTTAAAAATAAAAAGAAATTAATTCTTATGAAAGTTTCAAAATAGCAAAAAGATATTATTTTTTTATAGACGAAGTGAGTATCATTTTAGGCTTCATAGCTGAGATTCTCGACTGACTTTAACAGCATATGAAATTAATTATTCTTTTCCTTTATCTTCCCTCAACGAGCTTTATCATTTATGTAACCCAATTACCTCAATCCACCCAAAAGCCAAAACAATCACAACCCAAATCTCCATGCATAAATAATCTCAACACCTACCTCAATATAAATCAACCATCAACCATAACCACAACAAAAACAAATCACCCACAATTCCAATAAACACTTTTTTTCTTCAAAAAAAGCAATGGCCTCTTCCCTCCCCATTTCTCTCCTCCTCCACACACTTCTCCTCTTCGCAGTCCCAATCTCATCCTACCCTCTCGGCTCCATCTGCAAACAAGCCAAAAACCCTAATTTCTGCTACAATCTCCTACAGCCTCACGCAAACGCAAACCTACAAGACCTCGATCAGTTCGTGATCGACGCGACGGCGGCGAGCGCCGCCAAAACGAGCTCCAAAATCCAATCCCTCCTCCCCCAAACCAGCGATCCCAATCTGAAGGTGGTCTACACCTTCTGCTCGAACTACTACAGCGCCGCGCTCGGCGCCCTCGCTGCGGCCAGGGAGAAGCTGCGGGCGCGCGCCTTCCGCGACGTGAAGTCCGCCGCGGACACCGTCTCCGGCGACGCCGATGCGTGCCGGAAGGCGTTTGCCATGGCGCCGTCGCAGCCCATCGCCATCGCAGGTGATAACAATGAGTTTGAGCTTCTCAGTAATGTCTTCGTCGTCGTTTCTGGGAAGCTGTAGGCTCTTTTATATATTGGAGGGTTGTGTGAGGATTTGGTTGCTTGTTTGTGGAAGGAATAAAAAGTTGGCTGGATAGTGAAGAATTATGTTTGCAGCTACAAGGTTTTAAGGGATGTGATCGTGTTAATAAGGAGTGTAGTGTAGTGGGATTTTTAATTTTTAAGTCAACTAATAAAAATATTCCTTTTGTTATCGTAAAAATAAAAAATTAGTTATCATGAAGGATGAGAAATAGTTGGTTCCTACAATTTTATCTTTATTATTATAATTATTCACGGCCATAAAAAAAAATTAATCATGGATTGATCACATTTTATAAATAATTCACCATCACAAAGCTTCTCAACTATTGATCTGATTTTGTTCTTAAAAAAAAAAAAAAAACTATTGATCTGATTTTGCATACGATATTTTTGAGTCGTGAATTGACCTTATTTTCCCTGGATTTGTAACTACGAAGGTGTGTTTGGTATATAAATTGAGATCAAAGATGATAAATAAACTTACACAAATAAAACTTAGATAAATAATACTAGGGGAGGAGATATTAAATTGAAACAATGGTGTCAAATGGCCACATTGAACATGCAAACACAATATTTGGCCACTAATTGAAAAAACACAAATTATGGCCATTAATTAGGCAATATGCCTAATATACCCCTAATTGGGCGGACTGGGTAGGGTCAGGAATGCGGGTCGCGTGCCGGGTAGGATCAGGCACGCGGGTCGGATTAGGCACTTATGGCACTATTAGTGCCATAAGTGCCAACGATTTTTTTTTTACTCCCCCTGCCATGTCTACCCCCCAGACCCCCGACCCCACCTACCCCCAAGCCAAAAGGAACTTTTTAAACACTTCCCATAGGGTTTAGATATTCTATTTAGGGTTTAGATTATCCATTTAGGGTTTAAATGTTCTATTTAGGGTTTAGATGATGTTGTTGTTTCTATATTTGTTCTGCATGTTTGGCACTTATGGCACTAATAGTGCCATAAGTGCTAAAAAGACCATTTTACTTTATTTTATTTTGGATTTTCGTTGGCACTTATGGCACTATCAGTGCCATAAAATAAAATAACAAAAGTAAAATTTGATTTATTTTTATCCAGGGGAGTAATTTTTTTTTTTTTGGCTTGGGGGTGGGTGGGGTCTGGGGGGGTAGACAGGGCAGGGGGAGTAAAAAAAAATTCGTTGGCACTTATGGCACTAATAGTGCCATAAGTGCCTAACCCGACCCACGTGCCTGATCCTACCCGGCACGCGACCCGCGCTCCTGACCCTACCCAGTCCGCCCAATTAAGGGCAAAAACGTCCCAAAGCTATAAAAATGGCCAAAATTTATGTTTTTTCAATGAGTGGCCATAATTTGTGTTTTATGATTCATTTTGGCTATTCCAAAATTTTACTCAATTGAAAATTTTCCAGTGGAACAGTGATATAAGAGTGGGTCTCTCGCTTAATCTTGTTAATCAATATTGTTATCAAACGCTGAGATAAGCAAAAGTTTTTAATGGTAAATTAAAGCTAATTGACATGAATTAAAAGCAAAATGTTTCATACGTCGTCCATGATAAATGTATTTTTTTCTTGTTCATCTACAATTTAACCTCATTTACACACTATTTACAAAAATTCGTTTCACAAACTATCTATTAATTACTTAACAAATTAATTTGGTGGGTCTCTTTTTTCGCTTTATACACAAATTATTTTTTTAAAATTTGTGTCATCTCATTCACACCACATTTATGTTGAACGAATGAAATAGTTATTTTTAATTTTTTTTAATCTTTACAACTATGTTATTTAAAAAAAATTATGACTATTTTATATCTATATAATAATAAAATGAATATTTTGATATATAAACTGTTCTCTACAATTCGGACAAGTCTTTTATTAACTCAATGTACATGAAAAGTTGCTGTAGGTAAGTTTAATAAAATGAATATTAAGTTGTTTTTTTTATCAAACACTCTAATTATAAAAAAGAGTTTCTGTATATTTTAGCTTTGTCACTTACATTAAATTTTATTAGCTTATCGTAATAGAAGAATTAATAATTAAAGAATACATTGGAGAATTGACAAGTAAATAACAATTTGTCTAATCTAATGATTAGAATAGTCAATTATGAGATTCGATAGGCGACATAGGACAAGTGCGGACCCCACAGGGACCCAAATTTCTTAAACCCTGTTAAAAATATTAGGGTTTTTTAACTGACATTAATCTCTCTCTAAATAAATCCTATCCTTCACTTCTCCTCCCAAATTCAATTCAACAATGGCGTCTTCGATTTGCAAGCACGCAGCCATCCCGCCACCTCCCACCACCTTCCGCTCCACAAAAATCCCCATCCGCCCGCTCTACCTCATCAGAAATGGCCGTCCATCCTCCGCCGCCGCCGTCCGCTGCTCCCTCCTCCGCCCGGATTACATCCCCAACCGCATACCGGACCCCAAGTACGTGCGCATCTTCGACACCACCCTCCGCGACGGCGAGCAGTCCCCCGGCGCCACCATGACCACCAAGGAGAAGCTCGACATCGCGCGGCAGCTCGCGCGCCTCGGCGTCGACATCATCGAGGCCGGATTTCCGGCGTCCTCCGAAGCCGACTTCGAAGCCGTCGAATTGATCGCGCGCGAGTTCGGAAATGCGGTGGATTCCGATCATGTTCCGGTGATCTGCGGCCTGGCGAGGTGTAATAAGAGGGATATTGAGCGGTCGTGGGATGCGGTGAAGCACGCGAAGAAGCCGCGGATTCACACCTTCATTGCGACGAGTGAGATTCATATGAAGTTCAAGCTGAAGATGACGCCGGAGCAAGTGGTGGAGAAGGCGAGGAGCATGGTGGCTTATGCTCGGAGTTTGGGGTGTGAAGATGTTGAGTTTAGCCCCGAAGATGCGGGAAGGTGACGCGGATTGATTTGCTTCTGTGATTTTGATTTATCTCGATAAACACAAACAGCTTCTAGAATTAGTTACAGTAAATTAGTAATTAATTATTTGATAATGAATTAAATGACTGTTTGGTTTTGCCCCCTCGAAATTGGAAGAATTAAGGAAGAAGCTTTAAATGAATACTGCAAGTCTGCAATTCAAGCTCAAATTGTTTCTCTTAACTGTTGTGGAAGAACTAAAATAACAACAGTAATCAGATTATCCAAATTGCTGCTTTTAGAAGGAAAGTTAACCATGACCAATACAAACGCATTTAGAGAGTATGAACTTGTGTTGTAGTACATTGTGAACTGGATTTAAGGGGTCGAGCATTTCCTATTCAAATATTTGTGATAGTGTGATTTCTTTTCTTCCAATGGAACTATGTTTGAATTGGAATAAAATGTTATTTGATTTGTATTATATCTGCAGCGGAAATGTTTTATTTTGTATTTTATTCTTCATGTTTCTTTTGTTCCTTGGCCATTGAATGACTGGAAAGAAGTATTTGGCTAACCTTTCAAATGTCGGTTCCAATCTCAAAAGTAAAGCTGTATCTTAAGAAGTGTGGTGGGGTGGGGTGGGGTGCTGACCACCTTGAGTTTCATAAATTGGGATTCGGAGTAGAGTATGTTCTCTGAAAATTTTCTGATTGGAACAGATATTTTAAGGTTTTGAATTTCTAGGGACTTAGGGCAAGGAGGAGTGTCTGGTGTAGATATTACATTCTTAATGCAACCTCGTTAATTCGTTATCTCATCTTTCTTTTCTTTGGTTTCTTACAGATCAGACAGAGAATTCCTTTATCAAATTCTGGGAGAGGTTATTAAGGCAGGCGCAACAACTCTTAACATCCCTGATACAGTAGGCTACACTTTGCCCTCTGAATTTGGACAGCTAATTGCAGACATAAAAGCAAACACCCCTGGTATTGAAAATGTCATTATCTCAACACACTGCCAGAATGACCTTGGACTTTCTACTGCTAATACTTTAGCGGTACGTATTTCTTACGCTTGGAGTGCTGGACAAAAATTCAGGTTGGATTGACACTGATGCTTTTCTCAACTTCAGGGGGCATATGCTGGTGCAAGGCAAGTAGAGGTTACCATTAATGGCATTGGTGAAAGAGCTGGTAATGCGTCATTAGAGGAGGTGTGTTCTCTTGCTCTTTTATTTATTTTCTTCTTTTTTTTGGGGGGGGGGGGGGGGGAGGCTCTATCTTGGGTAGTTAGTTTTGAGTCTTAATCATTAAAATCTAAGGAAACATGGTACAAGGTTTCCTTAAGGTCATAATTTAAATTATCTTGGCTTGAAATTACAATAATTCTTTCCGTCCAAGCACCCAATTGGCTCAAGGACTGTCTAGGCCCATATTTTCCTCCAAATGAAAATATGTTTCTATTTCTAATTCACTGCAGGTTGTAATGGCCATAAAATGCCGTGGAGAGCAAGCTCTAGATGGTCTTTACACAGGGATCAACACTCAACATATTGTCATGGCGAGCAAGATGGTATACTATCCTCTGCATCATTTATGCTTCTTGTCATTCTCTTGAGATATATACTCACATTTTTATAAACATACATATCCTCACATTGTTGAACCCTGTGTTTCAGGTAGAAGAATATAGTGGGCTGCGTATTCAGCCACACAAAGCAATTGTTGGAGCTAATGCTTTTGCTCATGAAAGCGGAATTCATCAGGTTGGTGTTTAATGGTTTTCTTTTATGTTAAGAGTCTTCTGCATTTACATCGAAATTATAGCTTTGGTTGATTAATTTTGATGTACATTTTTCATTTATTGCAAATTTGCAAATATTGAGTTGGACCATTTTAAGTTGTAACAGAAATTTAAAGTTTATACATTTTATCTGAGTTTTTTTGCAGGATGGAATGCTGAAACATAGAAACACCTACGAAATTATGTCTCCTGAAGATATTGGACTTCTTCGTTCTAATGAATCTGGTATAGTGCTTGGAAAACTCAGGTATGCTGGATGTAACTGCCGTTGCATGTGTTACTACTCTCTTATAATGGACTTAACTCAACTAATAGGTGTGCGTCTCCATAAGCTCTAGAAACATAAGGATCTTTCAATACTCGTCTTTAAGTCAATCTCAGTTATTACATTTTTGCTATAAGTTACTTTCGCGATCATTGTTATTTTCATGATGCTGATCACCATATGATGTACCCGGAGTATTTATTGTAATGTTTTATTCTTTTTTTGTTGGGGGCATTATTTTACAGTGGACGCCATGCTCTGAAAGCCAAAATGTTGGAGGTAAATTGCAATCCTGAGCTTATTATTAACTATTAAAGTAGCTTATGCAATTATTCCACCCATGCATCAATGTTTCCTCCAAATGAATCTGCAGCTTGGGTATGATATTGATGGAAAGGAACTTGATGATCTATTTTCACGCTTCAAAGCTGTGGCTGGAAATAAAAAGGTACTGCCTGAAATCTGATAAGACAGATGTAGAAGACTAGAAGAATGTGTTTCATATTATGCCTCAAGTCTGGTTTCCGAAAAAAAAAGGGATTATGCGTGCACACGATAACTGGTTCCTCTTTTTTTATATTTCATAACTCTCTCTCTCTCTCTCTCTCTCTCTCTCATTTTAACTGAAGTACTTCTCAGCCAACTATACATGCACATATGTCAAACCTTATAATATTGCAACACTATTTCCTGCATGTTTATATTCTGTTGGTGTTCCAGAATATCACCGATGATGACCTAGTAGCCCTAGTTTCGGATGAAGTGTTCCAGCCACAAACTGTTTGGAAACTTGAAGATGTACAGGCATGTCTACATCAAACTTTCTACATAGTGGTTAATCACTAGATACAGTTGCGGTACATTGAGATAGTTCATTCTATTACCATACTTGTACCTTGTCGACAGGTTACATGTGGATCTCTTGGCCTTTCAACCGCAACAGTCAAACTCATTCATGAAAATGGTGATGAGCATATTTCTTGTTCTGTTGGGACTGGGCCTGTTGATGCAGCATACAAGGCAGTTGACCTTATTGTTAAGGTTAATAACTTCAAAAGCTGATGTACACTGTTTTTCCTTTCTAGTTTGATCCAGGGACATCTTTGAAAATGTGCACAAATCATTATCGGTGTCTTCTGCTGCTATAAACGTGAATATAATTACACACATATATAATGCGTCAACATTAGTTGCTTTGAGTTCTGCTGCTTAGTTTTGCTGCAACCAAATATGTTTCATAATTTGTTTTACTCGTGAATACACTTCTTCAGGCCGCAAATTAGGGATCACAACATGTATTATAGAAATTGTTGCAAGATCTTGTGAGGATTTGTAGTAGGGTTGAAATTATTTGTCATCATTCACTATTGCAGGGGGTCTAATCTCATTATCAGACAACACTTGAACCTCAATGTTTGGACCTCGAGATTCTCTTATTAGTTCTCTGTTCGTGTAATTATATGAAACAAGCTTATATACAGTTTTGCTTGCTCACAGGTTCCCGTAATTCTTCTTGAGTATTCCATGAGTGGTGTTACTGAAGGCATCGATGCTATAGCCACAACACGGGTTCTAATTCGTGGCGAAGATAGTGTAACAGCAACCCATGCTTACACAGGAGAATCTGTCAACCGTGCATTCAGGTACTGAAATTCTTTGCATCTTTCGGAATAATTTTTTTAAAGGATGATAAAACAGAAAAAGATTGACTCATTGAATTGTCATTTTTTTGTAACACCATTCTTCTTCTATATAAACAGTGGGACTGGAGCATCCATGGACATTGTCATCTCAAGTGTTCGAGCCTATGTTAGCGCCCTCAACAAGCTCTTGGGGTTCAAGAACCGCCTAAAAACTGAAGATCCCAACGAAAGCAAGGTAATGCACACATTGTAAGTGAAGAATTAGCACTTGAAGGAATGCCTTGTTAGTAGGCTTAAGGTTGGGAGCATTGTCTTCTTCTCGAGTTGCTGATCGATATTCAGTGTGATCCTGTTTCGTCTTTCTGTTTTGGTAGTGGGACGACGATGGGCGAAACGCCTTTGCTATATCTTGTATCTATTAGAACTTAGAAACTTAGTTAAAGTTGTTCATCGATGATGTGTAACAATTTTGCTGCAACTTGTATTGATTTGTGCTTAGCAAATAATGAGATTGTTGTAACTGTTTGGTGACTTCACTTAGCTCTTACTCTGCTTAAAGCAGCAAACTAGAGTGTGTTTGTCTGTTTGTTTGTTTGGGATTTCTGAAAGTTTAGCACCTGGTAAATAGAAATAATTTTCAGTGGATTTATCACTTTAATCGAATAAATAATACTCAAAATTTCATATCCTATAGGTGGCAATTCTTTTTTTGAATACATGTATAATTTTTTATAGTAATTTTTATAATGTTAAATCGAGATTTAAACTCATTTGAACTAACATATTTTAATGTGAAAGTACAAGAATTGTGTGTTAGTTGAGTGATAAATGTTTAAGGTTTGGATTTTGAGTTTATCGTGATGCGATGTTTGATTTTATTTATTTAATTATTAATTTATAATAAAAAATCAGATTAAAATATATAATATCTCTTGAAAACTAAAATAAAATAGATTAAAACATATAATACCTCTTGAAGATCAAAATAAAATTATAGGAATAATTTTGTTACTACATGCATTATTACAATAAATCAAACAATATGAAGACTATATCTGCATGATTATAATTATACTCCAACAAATATATCAAAAACAGAATCTGAAAAACAAAGTAATTACAATAAACAAAAATCTACATGATTATAATTATATAGTGATTTATTTATTTTTTAGTTTATTTAGTGTGTATTTTTAAATGTTAAAAAATTGAAATTGGACCGAAATTTTTGGGAGGAGGTGTTCCAATTCACTATATATACGGATTTGGTATTGCCTAAATTCTTTCAAATTAACAGCTCAATTATTTTCCGATGTTAGCACAATCTTCTCTCATAGATTCGGACGGCCGCGAAGCCGCCGCAGTTCACCGGAGCTTCGTCGATACTCCGGCGGAAGCGCCGCCTCACGGTCTCATTAATCTACAATCTTCCAACGGCTCAGGCAATTTCACTGCGGAAGCCGCAAGAGACGCTTCCGATAATTCCACAAACAGCAGCGCCTCTGTTCCTGTTGAAGAAAGCATCCGCGACGGCGTCGTTCAGGAGTCCGATGCATATGAAGCCGTCTTATCCAACGACGCAGAGATTGGTGTGCAGAGAATTGAGGAAAAAAATGACGAAGAAGTGCAGATTAACTGTTCGAAGAAATGCGCGAGTGAAGTTCAGGTGTTTGAATACACTGAATTTATCAATCACGATGAGAGTGGTAGTAAGAGGAATTGGAAGCAGCAGGAGCCCAAGGAGAAGAGGCCTAAACGAAGGGGAGGAAGGGGTAGGAGAAACAATGAGGGGTTGAATTGTTATCCTAGTGAAAGGAGAGAAAAGAAGGGGCTGATGTATTCGAGAGAGGAGATGGAGGCTCTAAGGTTTGAGGAGCTTGAAGACCAAAAGAAGAAGTGGATTGAGATATACTGCCGGCTTGGTGCGACGGTGGTGGATGAGTATGATGGACTGGTCAGATTGGATAGAGCTCGTGAGAAGGATAGCGTCCCAAGCTTCGACTTTGATCCTCGGCCTCAGTTTCAGAAATGTGCTAATTTGGGTATGCTCTTCTACTTTCAGAATCATACATTTATCTTTTTTATTTGGGAGTTTTTGCGTTTCGAACAAGGTTCTTGTGCTGTGGTGTTTAATGACCATTCTTTTTGTTAAAGTATCCTCTTTATCTACGTTCAAGAAATTGTGCATGATGAACTTAGTGATATGGTTGGTGGATTATATTACAAGTATCTCTTTGGTTGCAAATTTATCATAAGAAAAGAAGAGATAAGAAATGATGGGAAAATTTTATCATATTTGAGTGGATTCCACCTTTTTTATCCCATATCTTCTTGTTTGTGTATAAGCTTGGAAAATAATGGAGTTGGGAGGTTTTGTGTGTCTTATTTGTATTTCCTTTACGTTGTGGATGTCTTGCTCCGGTTGTGTCAATTTGATGGGTTAGTTTTTCCATGTGCACAGGTGTGATGGCTGCAATTGGGAAAGGAAAACATCTGATTATCTTTGTGCGTTGAAGAATGGTTTGTAGGATTTGTGAATGCCTTGTTTTATGAATACAGATATTTTTTTTTTGGCCACTTATAAGTTATAACGTATTGACTCAGATAGAATCATTAGAATTTCGTTTCACCTCCTGCACATACAATCATTTATCTTTAATACATGCTTTGAATTGCGAACTTTGGTCCCTTGATTTCAGGTCAATGATTTGTGTTCCGGTTGCATTATCTTTATTAAGTATTTTGAAGGATTAACTAAGTTAGCATATACATTTTTCAGGTGAAGTGTGCCCAAAAGTTGAAGGTGATCACCTTGAGAATTTGAACGCGTCAGATCCTCCCTCTTTTCCTCCTATTAGTGATGAAAGAGGGTCCTCGGCAGTGGAAGAAGACTATTGCGAAGATGATGATAGTGATGAAGAGTACAGCATTCAGAGGCCTGCCTTTTCTGTCACAGGAGAACCTGATTTTGATTCTGGCCCTCCACTGGATGGACTTGAATATCTTAGGCGTGTAAGGTACCTATCTGCTTCATCTTTGGCTATTCATGTTTATTTCTCTTGTTATTTTCGTGATTATACATTTGACTACTAGACATTCTTCCTAGACCATGCTCTTGCTTATCTACCTTTAAACTTCATATTGAAAAATCTTCGTATTTATCAACCAACTTTTCATTTTGTGTGCTTTGTTATGATTATGAGAATGTTGAGATGATGTGAACTCTTGAAGTGCGATGTCACTTGTTTTGTAGGTGGGAGGCTGCTAGAATTCCCAAGGTAAAAGTTGTCAGGGTCAATAAAGTCAAACAACAGAGTGTCTATATGCCTCAAATTCCTGATGTTATGAAGTGCCCGGAGAATTTGTTGCCTCTCAAACAATGGGAGGACAGCTTTCTTTCTGATTTTTCACAGCTGAGAGAGGTAAATATTGCACTCCTCACTTCCTTTCATTTTATTTCTATTTCTTTTCATTTAGCACATCTTAGAACCTTCAAGGAAATACTATTTATAGCAATGTTTTCATGTATCTTGGAGCAACTAATGGGGTGTTTGGCTAAGTTTATTTTAGAGAGTTTATAAGTTGTCAAAGTGTTTGGATAATTGAGCTTATAAGGTAGTGAGAGAAAATCCTAGTTAAAAAGAGAAAATTGAAGAGAACTGAAATTGGAAGGATATATGATGAAAATAACGAATCATAGTAGGGTTACTTTTGTAAAATAATGTCGCTTATAATATTATGAAAAAGTAAGTTAGGGTTGAGATTTTTTTTCTTTCTAGGGAGCTTATATAAGCTGTTGGAGCTCACCAAACACCCGTAAGCTAACGGGTTTTCATGGACATGAATGAAATAAACTATTCTCTCTCAGGCTTTCGCGCAGTTAGACCTCGAAGAACCCAGTGCAGAAACTTCAACCAAAGAGGATTTTTTGAATCAGATGGTTGAGAGTAATAACTTTGAGAAATTCGTCAACTTAGAATCTGTTGACGATTCTTGCATCTTGAAGACTAGTGATGCCAAATCCGGCCCATCTTCTCCTGAAAGCTCCGTCCCCAAAGTTGATCGCCCCACCCTCTCTGCAATTCTGAAGATGGATTCTGCTGCTCGAACTTCGCTGCTCAAAAAACGAGTAAACTCAGTGGTGAACATGGACGTATTACCATACAACGACGGTTTATGGTTGTTTGCTCTCTGTGCAGCACTAGATTGCCCTCTCCATGCCGACACAAGTGCATCCCTTCGGTCATTGCTGCGAAAATGTGCAAGCTTGCGAGCTGCTAAAGCAGAGGTAGACGATGAAGTTGTTGTCCTCAACATCCTTGTGACCATAACAGGCAAGTATTTTGGACAGCTCGAGCGCGAATGAGGAAATTGCTTTTTATCACTATTTAGATGTGGGTTCTAGGATTGTTAAGAGGCTAAGCTCACTAGTTTTGTTTATCAGTCTAATCAAGTTTAAACAAACTTTCACCAAACCAAGATGAGTTTTGATAAGTGATCTTGATCTACTTTTCTCGTCTTGTTTACTTTCCCTTTTCCACTTGTTGAGTTTGTGTTGAATTTTGAATTTGATCAAGCATTTGCCTTCCGCGACTCTAAGCACACAGCAAAAAGTCGAACTCTGTCCCCTTGGGATGGCCTAGTGGATGGGGTGCTTGTCTGTTGTCCAAGAGGTCACAGGTTCGAGTACTCTCGGTCACTATAACCACCATAGGTGGGGTGTGTGTGTGGTTTGTATTATTTATAAAGAAATTATTCATCAAAAAAAAAAAGTCGAACTCTTGACCTAATGGTTGAAGGAAAAGGAAAAACATCTTACCAACTAAGTTTCATTATTTTATCTAAAACCTCAATAATTGAATGGAATGAGACAAACATCTTATCTTGTCTATGTGACTATGAAAATGGTAAATTATCGAGGGATTTTGTGTGAAAAAGCAAACAAGTAAGATTTAACCTAGAGATGGTAAGGTTTTTTGAGATTAATATCAATCGAAACTCTTCAATACTACTCTCCATCAACTAGTATAAATAGGGGTCTCTAGTTACTTCTCCACACACCAAAAAGAAAATAAAATCGACTCTTTTTTTAGATCGAGAAGACTTCCTCTTTTGTGATTTATACCTTTGCAGAAATTGATAGTTATCTTAGAAGAAGTTAAAAGGCTAAACTTTCTTGAACCACGTGAGTTTGAAAGCTCTGTATTCAATCAAGACGTCAATTTATATGTGAATCAAACAAAAAAAGAGACATAATGATAATCAAACACCACAACGAAAAAATTAATAAAATATAATGCGTCATCGAGTATAAAATATTACACCTTAATAATAATAATAATAATAATAATAATAATAATAATAATAATAATAATAATAATAACCAAACACCTCCAAAACGAAAAAATTAATCGAATATAATGAGTCCTCAAGTATAAACTGACAAAAGTACATTCATGTATAAAATATTACACCTTAATGATACACTAGCAACACAAACAATTTGAATTCACAAAACCTGTATATATAGCAATGAAGCAGAGCAAAAGCAGTCGACATATTACAAATTCAATAATCACACGAATACAGGAGAGGTGGCCCAACACAAATCTTATTATAAGAGAGATTCAGATAGGAATTCAAGACGATGATTTGGTAGTAGATGGATTGAACGGAGCCTGTTCGGCGCAGGAGAGCACTTCGTGGGGTCCTGCTTGCTCTCGCCCCACGCCCAACAAGTCGAGATAATAGAGGTAGTGAGAGATGATGTTGTTCATGGGATCAATGTCGCCCTGGCCACAAGTTTGCTCGCCGTACAAAAGATTCATGGTGCTTCCGAATCCAGGAAATCGTTTCGCCAACGTGTCATTCTTGGTGGGTTTCCAGTTCCCAACGAAGACATCGTGAGCAGATGGCTGCTTCTTTTTCACAGACGTCATCCACCTATAGATCGCAGCCTGGAAGGCGATAGTTGCATTCTGTTCAACGTATTCGGGATGGTTCAACAAATCCTGATTGATGCCTTTACCAATTGCTCCGTAGTTGTAGTTCCTGGAATGATTTTTACATGATGTTAGCAGATCCATAGCAATATGAGATTAAAAAATAAAACAAACCTTAATGACATCAAGTAAAGATTCAAGGGATGGGTATGTAGGCATTAAGAAAGTAGACATTTAAAACATTACTGTCTGTAAAACATTATACATGATTCCTAATTATAGTCTTACTATCAACAGGGGATTGGTATGTAGGCATTAGGAAAGTACACATTTAACCCGGACACACTTGCATCAGTCGATTCACTACCACCAGTTGATACATAGCAACAAGGTTAACCAAAAAATCAAGGACTTTTATCCGGGAAAAGAAGGAAAAAAGCTCAGGAGAAAGATAAAGTACCAATAGATTGGAATAGCTCCACGGCCGTAGTATTCTGCTCCAGGAGCACATGGATAGTCATATTTGTAGAAGTCATCACAATATTTTTGGCTGGGGCTCATTTCTTTATTGAAGCATAGACCCCATGCTAGCGGTCCGCCCGTAGCCACTCCATAACCACCTGCATTATTTCGACACTGGTTACTCTGCTAGAAGGAAGGAAGATGGACACAAATTCACCCTACATATGTTTATTTCAAAGTGGCACAAGATAGATATATTTGCAAGAGTATAAGAGTCTGTCTCATATCTACAATATTGTTTCTCCACAGCCAATTCAGTAGCCACCGAATTCACCAGCTCAATCAAAATCCTATTTCTAAAATACTGAATATGTATCTCAAATTTCTCAAAAGTTTTCAATATTACAGACTGCGGTAATAACTAATGATTGCAACATAAAGCTGCATTCTTCAAAACAAGGCTGTGGAGATTCTGCACGGTTTTAATCTTCAGTCAAGAGAGAAGGCAGTTACCAATAATGACTGATTGCCATGACTATGAAATACATAGCAATCATACAATCTTTTCCTCTCTTTTATAACTAACTTGGTATGCCATCATGCATATATGGAAGTAGCTACTATAAAACTGACATCTTATGGATATTATTCGACAGTAACAACCATATTCATATCAGCTATAGACATAAACAGCATTTCGATCACAAAAAACATAGGCAGGCAGAAAGAGTATTCACAAACTAACCAACAACGTAACAAAGTAAAGGTCACAATTGAGTAGACTGTATTGAACAGCAACGAAAATAAAATTATCGCACCGACAGACCTAAATCAATCCCCCCAAAAAATCAGTCAATACTACCAAGGTCCAAGTAACAATGACTGAAGAATCACTCCAACTTAGGCAAAATTACCAAGTCAACATCAATTGGGTAAATGGAAATGTTCATCAACTACCAAAAAAATCAAAAAAAGAAAGAAAAACAATCAGCTACAAGCTCAAATGGACACCAACAATCTAGATCCATAACACATAATAATCATACTACAAATTTAATAATTCGATTAAGTTAATAGCATCCACAGCGTATAAAACCAAACCCCTAAATGTTCTACTCAGACAATTAATTCCACATCCCAATCCTGCACATTTACAGAAATCAAAAAAAAAAACTCACAAGAAGTTTTGCAGCCGACGTGGCCGAGGAATGCGGCGATCTCCTTCATCTGCATGAGCTTGCCGCCGGTGGTCCCGAATCCGAGGTGCTCGAACATGGATGCGGCGAGGATGAACGACCGGTAATCCCAGAAGCCGACGGCGTTCGCCACCGGCGAGTTCCTCTTCGAGAAGAGATTCTCGAACTGGTAGGTCTGGAAGATGTCCGAGATGGTGAGATTGCAGCAGAATTTGGACCAGCCGTTGCACTCCCATCCTTGGGTGCACACCTTCTCCCCCCTCACCGTCCTCACCTTGATTTCCTTGTCCGCCGCGCCGGCCAAACACGCCGCCATTGCCATCACGCAGATCGCCAGACCGATCTTCGCGAATCCTCCGCTCCTCGCCTCCATTTTCCTGCTTAATCACCGAAAAAAATTCAGAAATTGTCGAATTTTCGCTGAAATCGAGTGATTTCAGAAGAAAGCTGGGGATTTATGGAATTTGGTGCGTGATTGACTAATGAGTAATGAATTCGACACGAATGCATCAAACGCATTGAAGATTAAAGAAAGGGAAAGAAAGTGAAGGGTTAGCTACTGCTTACTCACACTCAGTGAAAACTCGAGATTCTTCTCTCTAAAATAATTTTTCCTTTTTTTTTGGATTTTTTTGCAGAGAATGGAGGAAATAATCAGAAAAAAATGGTGAAAATTAGGGATTTAATTTGTTTGGATGAAATGCAAAGAGAAAACACAGAAGAGGAGAAAGAATCCCACCGACGACAGACTGTGTTAGTTAGATCAGCTGTCTCTTTCACGTTCTTAAATTTTTCCTTTTTTTTTTAATGCTTTTCATATTTTTCATCATTTATTAAAATAATTATTGTAAATGTTGGAAATGAATCAAATGACCCTAATTTTACGAGAATGCCCTCGTGCTACATAGTTTGATTTGCATGAGATGGGACCCACGATCAAAATCAACGGCTGTGATGAGTTTGGCATTTGGAACTGAAACAGGCTGGCTTGAGAATAAAAGAAAGCTTGGTAGGGTTTAGGGGGGCTGGGGCCCACCCAGCTTATGTATAATCCCCACCGACACTTTCATTTACCAATCATACCATTTTAATTTTTCTATTGGGTTAATGGAAAAAAAAAATTATACATGATCTTTGAAAAAGATCTTAATTTTCATGTGAATTTTTAATTAAGTCAAAAATTATATAAATTTATATTTTTGTTGTAAAATTTGACTTTCAACGAAATTAGAGCTTAATTGACAACCGAGATTAAGTCAAATTTATTATACCTCCGAACTTCTAAATACTCATCATCATCAGAAGTTAGACGAACATTAGGTGAACTTCCGATTGTCAACTAAACTCTAATTTCGTCAAAAGTCAAACTCAAGTGAAAATTGTAATAAATATATAAATTAATGTATTTTTTAGCTTAATTGAAAGTTTAGATGAAAATTACAATCTTTTTACAAAATTCATTTATTTTTTGGCCATATATAACCCGTTTTCTATTTTAAAAAATATGTATAAAAAATATCCGGATTTAACGTCTTTTTTTTATATAAAAAAAAAAACTAGTCCCTCTTTCTTAAATTGTAATTTTTCAAGCTAATAAAAAGAAAAAGGGCTCTAAAAAAATTTGCGTGTCCAGCATGAGACAAGATCCAGGTTGGTGACCGACAAATTTATCACTATAATTTTTTAGGTTAAACAAAGACAGATTTGGGCATGACTCGTGACATAATTCACTTTGAAAGTTGCGAAATTATTATATTAAAAAAATTAAAATTTTTAACCGAAGTTACTTTTATTTTAGAATGGATTATAATTAAGTTTGTGACTTAATGATAATCCCTTGATAAAAAGCATTGATACTCATCATGACACCATTCTAGCTAGTAACTTAACTATCGAGGGGTTTAATAAATTTTTTTCGGTCATATTTATTAAATAATAATCATCTGCAAAACAATCTTGAATTTTGTAGCTTAATGAATCTTGTATCTTTTTTTTTGGCTCATTAATGAATCTTGTACTATCTTATATCAGAATCTTCTGCCCAATTAAATAAATATTTAAAGCATCTTCTAAGCAATTAAGTTACAAGCCCAAGCCCAAGCCCAAGCCCAATAGCAGCACTTTTGTATTTGTTTAATGTATCGGCCCATTTTCATTGTCCAATATAATCGAGCCCATTCATGCAAGCTATTTATTTGTGATTCAAAATTGGTATAGTTCTCAGCCCCACAAAAAAATGTACAATTCTTTGTAATATATTATAGTTTATTGAAAAATTTATTGTGTTTGGATTCAAATGGGTAGCTTATTACATATATATCGTACAAACTTCTATTAGAAATTTAGAATCACAAACATAATTATGTGCAAAAAATATATATACAAATACCCCGCAAATACGAATTAGAATCGGTGTCGTTTGTATGTGAAACGACCTCTTACAATTTTTTGTAATTCATAAACCTTAGGACTCATTCCCTCAAAAAAAAAAAAAAAACTTAATACTCATTTAGTACACGGTATAGGATATATAAAATCTCTCAAATCAATATAATATTTTTGGGTTTTTAATTTATAAAGGATCATGTGTTTCATATTATTTTTTGTCAAACAAGATATTAGAGTATCATAGATATATATACCCTAATCATCTGTATCAGACGAACCTAAATATATTCAATAAAACTATAATACGACCTATGAAGTGGATATCATAGTCGGGTTAACAAAATCTAATAAAATCCGATAAAATTTATGCAATGGAGCATTATATTATATAGACTCACACTCCAAAAAAATACTGCTCCATCAATCCACTTTAATAATCTTTTTGTCTTTTTTGGAATGTCTTAAAATATAGTCTAAATTTTAAATTTAAATTGTACTGAAGTTATTTTTTTACTAAAATAATCATATTTAATGTATGTGAAGATAATATATAAAACAATAAATAAGGCAAACTGGAATAATTACATATAAATTATATTTTTCAAACAATATTAATTATACTCTTTTAATATGTGTGAAAAATAATATGGACTATAAAGTAGGATGGAGTATTAAAGTATTATTTTTTTATTAAATATTTATTTTTCGTAAGAGCCTAGTATAAAATAAAAATGATTTGAAAATGTTAAGCTGTGCAGCGGAATGGGATGCATCGATCAAAATCAAACATTTCGTGAACAATAATCTGCAAAGGAGAGATAAAAAATGAATATAATAAATTTCAGCCATACATTTGGACTCACTAGAAAAGATATAAATAAAAAATATACTAGAAAAAAGACAACAAACGTAGATGATGAATATCGGTATCTAAATTGTGGTCTACATTTTTTAATGAAAAATAAATTAATTTGTTGCAACGTTTTCATATATACATTCGCTCCATCACCAAATTTAGCACCGAAAAGTGGGTAAATAAACCTAATGTCAAATTTAATTTATTATTACCATTTTTTAAGTTTACAAATTGAGTTTTCTTTCTTTCTTCAAATAATTGCAATTACAATCTCAAAATTGGATCTTATTACTAGCTAGCTAGATTCGATGTTTAAAGAGTTTCAATAATGTCTCAATGTTTAAATTTATTGCAAATTTCCTCTTCTATTTATTTTGCACGAGTTTATGTGTTAAATTTAGATATTCGTTTAACTCCGAGACTCAAAATTAATTTAAAACTTTAAAAGTTAATTATTTAAAACGTCATTCTTTATAAATCATTTTTATAGATCTTGAATGAATTGATATATTTGGCTTTATTTATAATCTTTTGAAAGTAGGAGCAATTACTTTTTCAATAATGTTTTCAATTTCCTCTTCTAGTTTGTTGGGAATTTATTTCACCGTTCTTGAACTTTATTATGATTAGTTCAATGATTTCACGTGCTAATATTTTGCTATCAAATAATATAATATAATGAAGTTACATTGTGATGTCCATGTCATTTTCTCTTTTCTTAGCCACTAATTTTTTTCTATTCTATTTTTTAAGTTTATCTTTTTGCTCTGATAGAGAAATATATCGTTTCGCAAAGGTTATATGATTGGGTATGACAATTCAAAAATTAACAACTAATCAGATTTGGAAATAGACTTAGCTCAACCTTGCATCTTATGAGACTAAATTCTTGTAATTGGCCGTTCAACTCTAAAGATTTATTTTTATTTTTTGGGGGAATATTCTATTAGAATAGGCTCGTTTTTCATTTTAAATAAAAAAATTAATATTTAATTAATATGGATCACACTATTTTTCTCTTCATAAATGAATTTCTTAATCTCCGTATTCAATTTATTCTAATGAAACAAATGGAGTATTAAATAATGTGGCCCGCGCTCAATGTATTATTGTAATACCATGCATAGTAACACATAAATATATTAATCACATTACACATGCAAACCCTAAATTTTTTATATGGACACCTCATGCATTATCCACTACCTATAATTCTATATGATTAACCATAGAAGTAGACAAATTTAATTATGCCGAATTAACATTCGACGAGATACGTTAGTTTTTAGTTGATCAAAATTTTTAATCAAGGCGTGCATGTGTTAGTCTAACGATAGAAGGTTAATATCAAAAATTTGAGATTTTGGATCTTTTATTCGACGGTCTTTAAATTTCTTTATTTATTTATATAGTTTATTAAAAATAATTAAGTAAACAACGAAAATGAATAAAGACTAATTCTTATAAATTCAAATTAAAAAGTTATAATAAAATCAAAATTAATAGTATAATTTAAAAATAATAGCCCAATCCTTGTGGTCTTTTACAACATATATTTCGGTAATGTACTTATTGTTCCTCTAATTACATGAAAAATGGCTTTGACTAATTTTATAATATTGCATGCAACACAATATATGACTCTTTTTCCAATAATATTATTAAAAAGTCGAAATGAATAACCAAGAACTTTTAATTATTCGAAAATCGGGTAAATTTTCTTTTTAAATCCGAAAATATGACTCTTTTTCCAAAATATTCCCGTTTTAAAAAAAAATTAAAAAATGAAATTGGACTTGTATGGCAGCTCCATAAAAAGGGAATGGGCCACTAAACGTTGAATTACTTATTAAATATTAACTCGTTTTTTTTGTTTTTTTTTTTGTTTTTGGATTAATTCGATTTTCTTACTATTTGTTTATTTTAAGGTTCTTATCCAAACCGGAAAAACTCGCAATATAAACAATCAAATTTCATTTCTTCATTGTCTCACACAAATCCATCTCCCCTTCCATTTGTCCAAAATCCCCAAATTTTCGGGCCCCAATTTCACGGCCGAGCTGAAATTATTTACTCGTTTGTAAATCGTTTTCTTATTTTAATCGCGGCGTCAACAGCCTCGCAAAATCTCGGAATCAGCCCATCCGTTTCGTTTTTTTTCTGCGGTTGTGGCTGATTTCTCCGTGAATTCGTTTCCGACGGTGCGTTCATTGCCGAGTTTTTGGAGCGGAAGATGACGATTCAATCGTTTGGAGAGAGTTCTGGTTATTTGAGTGGGAGTCGTCGGAAGATTACGTATTTCAGCAATTCTTACGTGCTGGGATTGACTGTAGTTGCTGGTATCGGCGGCCTGCTCTTCGGCTATGATACTGGTAATTTCTCTCTCTCTCTCGTTTTTTAGGCTTTTTTGCAGCTTCAGCTCGTGGAAAACGGGAAATGCATTTTCCTTTTTCTTTTATTTCTCGTTTTTTTTAAATAAATAAATAAATCATGTTCATGAAATTTTCGATGTTCTCGTTTTTTTAGTACTTACTTCTGAGGTTTTCGGTTTTTGGAAGATGGTTTCATACGTAAATATTTGATTTTGGTGCGTTTTTCAACTGACTTCTTCAGAAATAAAGTAACTAACGACTTTTTCCCTAGTCTACTTTTAATTTGGAGCTTCAGATTTTGGTTTGGTGGCCAACTGTAGCCTGTAGGTGGAGTTCACGTTTTAAATTTATTTGGAATCTGCTGCAGCGAAGCGTTCCGGTTCAAGTCAGGCTCTCCCTGTTGTTTGTTGAGAGCGATAACGACATAAATTTCTACAGAGCCAGAAATCGTGAATTTCTACAGAAATATTGCACTGAGTGATAACGACATAAATTTCTACAGAGCCAGAAACCCTGCACTAGGCAACGAGAGAGAGAGAGAGAGAGAGAGAGAGAGAGAGAGAGAGAGAGAATATAGAAATATATTAGTAAAATTTTGTTGGGACCATTTGTAAGGTGAGGTTATGGGGGGAAGACTACAGTCGTCTTTTTGTTAGTAAGGCTTTATTCTCCTAAATCGAGATGGCAAAATTTAAAAATAAGTAATAGGAGTAATTTGTTTCTGATTCCAGGATATGTTTATTTGTTAATTGCGATCACTATCTAAAAATTGAAGCTTATAATTTAGAGTATAGATTGTTCGTGCAATTATCATACTCATGGAAGGCTACAGTGTCTGGGGCCGTTGTGCTATACCTATAACACGCAATATATCTTGTGTATCGTCTTTTTTAGGCTTTTTAACTTAACCATCGTTTTGTAAAAAAATAATTTTATATATTAGTTTTATTTTTACGAATGTGGTTTTGACATAGAATAGCACAATATCAGCGTGTTTTCACTCCACATCTTCTGATGTTTCTGTTTTGGTCACAGGAGTTATATCAGGAGCACTTCTATATATCCGTGATGAATTTGAGGAGGTCGATCAGAGTAGCTTTTTACAGGTGTGCAACTGAGTTCCTTGCGTGCTATATGTGTTATATATGGAGAGAGAATATTATTCTGGAGGTGACTAGCAGAGGGAATGCTGCTTCTCTGTTTAGATTGTGGAAATTGTTTTTTTATGGTTGCAGTATATTGCCCTTTCTTCAATTCCTCAAAGGTTACATTTTGGTTCCAGGGAAACTGGACTGTTTCACTCTGAACTATAACGAGTTCCTTCTCTACTGATTTTGCTAAATCAATTAAAAACTCAGTTTCAACTAAGTCTTTACTTATAATAGTTATTAATAGCTTATACTCCATTAGGCCTTTTCAGCTCGTTAATTCTTTAATGTTCTTAAATCAATAAATTTACAGGAAACAATCGTCAGCATGGCTTTGGTTGGTGCCATGATTGGAGCTGCAGTAGGCGGTTGGTTTAGTGATGCTTTTGGGCGCAAGAAAGCTACCCTGTCAGCTGATGTTGTATTCGCACTAGGAGCTATTGTCATGGCCGCAGCTCCAGATCCATACATTCTTATTATTGGACGGTTCTTTGTTGGCCTGGGGGTAGGTATAGCATCAATCACTGCTCCCGTGTATATTGCAGAGGCCGCTCCATCAGAAATTAGAGGTGGCCTAGTGAGCACAAATGTTCTTATGATTACTGGTGGACAGTTTCTCTCTTACCTTGTGAACCTTGCTTTTACTGAGGTCAGATCTTTTGCCTTGGTCATGTATCTCCTCATATGGCCTTTCTCTAAATAAATGTTCATATTTCTATTTTTGTTATTTTGAGGTACAGTTGAGTTAGGATATGCCTTCCCATGGTATATATTGGGCACTGCCTCTTGGCTCATATATGTCCTGATGGTCATTGTGTGGGCAAAGGCTATGGTGCATTTGATGACTATTTGGAATATTATCCTTGTTATACTTGGAGCCCACTTTTTTAGGGCTTAGAACATCAGAGAGGTTGTATAGTCGGAGCATTAGCCAGATTTTCTGAACTTGGAATAGGAATTATGCTGAATGAGTTTGTGATGTTGTCACTCACAGTTCTGTTTCCTACGTTTTTGCCTAAACCATTACTCTGCTGTTGCATTGCCTGTCATTAAAAGGAAATCTCTTTGTAGCTGCATGGTATCTAGTTCAAGTAGAATTTTGAAATTATAATAGCTGCATTACAGTTGACAGAGGTTTTGGATATGCTTAGTTATATAGTCAATGTTGTTTTAAGCGACAAAATGCTGTCGGGAACTATCTATTTTAAAACCATATCTCCTGCCAGTACTTTTAGGGAGTGTAAACTCTGAACAGGAAGGTTGATATCGGTTGGGTAACTCCCGTGGTGCGTTGTGCATCTATTTCATTGTGATAATGAGATTATATGTAGTCATACTTATCTGCTTTGTTGTTCTGAAAGGTGCCATCTTGCTGATCTGAAGTTTCACCTCCAAGATAGAACTCGGGACCTGCATTTAAGTTTCCTCTAAGAGTAATTTCAAAGGGGAATTGTAGTTTCTCTCCGGTCCTTGTTCTGTTTGTGATAATTCATGTTGGTAAATCAATGCTTTCTCTTCAGTAGTTGTTAATAACTTGATGCTTTATGTGTACTCTGTATGTGATATATCTCATCAGCCAGCTCATCAAGTGTATTTCATATAGTATAACCCGTTCTCCTTTTGGTAAAATACTTTATTAGCTTGTCGGAACACATTGTTCACACTCCTCATTTTTCTGGCTTTATACCAGGTCGAGCACTTAGGATTTGTTTTCTGGACTCCCTACTTATGATGTATTAGGAGAATATTACTTCTCATCCATTGAAGCCTATTACTTTTAGAAACAAAGCACTTCTCTTTTTGATCGCTAAGACATTCATAACTCGGTGAAAAAATAAGCAGTGTGCTAAGACATCAACATTAGATTTGAAATGTGCTTTTAAGGTCCTTCAGTTTTTAATTGACCATAAAAATCTTGGAATACGTACCACTGCTGTATGGTTATTTGGGGTTGAGGTAGGCGGTACATTGAAGGATTGGTATTGGTCTTCTTTTTAAATTTTCTATGCTTATCTTTTGACGGCACTCGGTATTTTGTTGTGCGTTTCTTGTTGCTGCTCAAATTTTCTGTTCCTTTGGTGTTGGGTATTTCAGTAGGTGATAATTTTCTTTTATTTGAATATATGGATAGCAGATGGTTTGCAAGCATAGTTAGGAAGCTGGAAACTGCTGAATTGTTGGGGTTTTTTGATCTTTCTAACAATTGTTCTATGCTGAATGATGTGATACAAATGTTTTTATTAACTCGTTGCCATGGTAATTTAGGTTCCTGGTACATGGCGGTGGATGCTTGGGGTATCCGGGTTACCTGCTATTATCCAGTTCTTTCTCATGCTATTTTTGCCAGAGTCTCCACGCTGGCTTTACATGAAGGTGACGATTCGTTGTTTCTATAGCATTTGTATTTCCTTGAGGTTTATTCGATTACTTATACTTCATTTTACATCTTACTTTCTCTCAGAAGGAGAAATCTGACGCCATTGATGTGCTATCAAAAATCTATGATCCGTTTCGCTTGGAAGAGGAAATCGATCAACTTGCCACTGCACTTGAAGAAGAGCGCCAACGGAAGACTCTAGTCAGTTACTTTGATGTCATCAGAGTAAAACCGCTAAGACTTGCCTTTATGGCTGGAGCTGGAATGCAGGTAATAAGAAGGCTTTTATAGTTTTGTTCCAGAGTAAAGATGATTTGACTGCATCGGTAGGGGGCAGGGGGGTCGATGGCACGTGTCTATTTTGTAAATATTAATCAATCCATCTGCAAGGGTGAGACTCAAGTGTCTTCCAAGAGGATAGTTTTGAATCTGCTGTTTAATGCATTCTTTAAACTGAAACTGTGTGATTCTTCTGTATTAAGATTCATTGATGAGACTCGATAGTTTGAATATCTGTTTTTTTCCGATTTTGCAGGCATTCCAACAGTTCACCGGCATCAACACGGTGATGTATTACAGCCCAACTATAGTCCAAATGGCCGGATTCCACTCCAACCAACTAGCACTCCTCCTATCCCTCATTGTAGCGTTTATGAACGCCCTAGGTACCGTTCTCGGAATCTACCTCATCGATCAATTCGGTCGTAGGAAGCTGGCGCTGAGCAGTTTGTTTGGAGTGACCATCTCTCTCATAATCCTCGCTATGGCCTTTATCCTCCAGCCGTCCGATTCTACAACCGGAGTCTACGGTTGGCTCGCAGTTTTAGGTCTGGCTCTTTATATCGCTTTCTTTGCACCAGGGATGGGTCCCGTTCCATGGACCGTAAACTCAGAAATATACCCAGAAGCCTACCGAGGACTCTGCGGAGGGATGTCTGCTACTGTGAACTGGATATCGAATCTCATTGTAGCTCAAAGCTTTCTGTCGATAGCCGAGGCCACGGGCACCGGCCCGACGTTCCTGATTCTTGCTGCCATAGCTGTCGTGGCGTTCGTATTTGTGGCTGTTTACATTCCGGAAACGAAGGGCTTGTCGTTTGAGGAAGTGGAGAGAATATGGCAGGAGAGGGCTAAGGGTAATCGAGGTGTAGCTGTTGTTACTAATGAGAGAGAGCCTCTGCTGTAGATTTGTAGAGAGGGTTTGAGTGATGCTTAGATTGTTGTCTACTATCAAAGTTTTGATAGCAATTGGAATGTTAATAATTTGTTGGACAACTATAAAATGTAATTTTGTTGTCCATTTGTGTGTAATCTATGTATGTTGAATGTAAATGGTTGAATAAATCTTGTTTTTGTTTTTTTTTTGGATAAATTTACAATAGTAAATAAAAAAATTAAAAGGCCGCTCCACAGGGAATTCGAACTAAAGACCTTTGGAAGTTTTCAAATTTGTTTATTATTGTTATGTAAGTGTATATTCTTACCAAATTTTGTATTTACTTATAATTTTCTTGCGTATTTAGGTTTATTTTATTTTGATATAAGATACGAATCATTTTGTATTTTTTTTCTCAACTTGATGATAAAAGATACTCCATTCGTCTCACTATAAGTGGCTTAATTTTTTTTTGGCACGAGAATTAAGAAATCAGCTCGACCTTTTTTTTGCCATCTTCAAACTCTAATTTTTTGGATGTGAGAGAAAAGAATTTTGCTAGAATGAAGCTTAAATATCTAACTTTTATTTTACGTGCGACCGTTCAGATCACTTATATATTTAGGGGTCTTTACTTTTAAGGATTAACTTTGATAGATAAAAATAGTAAGATTAATCCGTTATTTATTTTGTTGGTTTGAAACTTTGAAATATTCCAAGATCCTTGATTACTTTTTATCATATCAAAAGGGTGAGAATGAAGTAATCCTACTATTGAGTATACAAATGCTTAATTATCCATTTTATCAATCATGCAAAGTAAATGCCTCTTCAATATGATATTTGTAAGTATTGTCATTAAAATATACTCCATTCATCCACGATATCGTTTCTATATTGTGAACGACACGAGTTTTAACAAAATTGTGGATAATAGTGAATATTGGTGTAAGGGGAGTTTGGGTTCCACTATAAATGTGTGGAGGAAAATAAAGTGTTATGTAGACCATAAATGATATTGTGAACGGACCAAAATAGCAAAAGTGTAACCACTGGATGAAGTATGAATGATTTGTGTTACATGGGATGCCTGCTAAAGATGCATAGGGGCTTATGTGCAAAATACAGAAGTTAGAGGAGTTAGTTGCAAAGTGGATGTAAAGTAGTTATAACTACCATTGTGAAAGACTACGTCGTTTTGCTCCTCTTCTTTAGAATTAGTTGTGATATTTTGTATGTATTCGGTGCAGCAGCTTTTGCATGAGTGACTGAATCTAGTTTTGATTCAGAGAGAAAAAGAGTTTTTGAGAGATACACTGTGTAGAGTTCACTAATTGAGTTTCTCGTTAGCTGAAAGTGAGTGTCTGTAATTCCGGTTATCTTCTCCGACGAAGTTAATGAGATTGCGATTGGCCCTTTGTGGCCGTAAACTTTCACAGTCAAACCACGTAAATCTCGTCTAATTAAATTTCTTTATTTTTGTTTTGCTTCGATCTTTTGAGAGCTAACAATTTGAATATGCGGCGGAGCCACATGGAGACAGTGGAATTACTTAACCCTCCTAAGATTTTGTGATTTTTGTAGAGGTATTTTCGTAATTTATTTTATTATAAAAGCATGTATTTTTACAAAGATGATATATTTATAATATTTTTATTTGGATTTTAATGCCAATTTTAACGTTTTCATGATGTATGACTTCAATTTTGATATATTTTCAAAAATCATGAATTTTACATATATGTTTTAATTTGATCATGTATTTAAAATTTTCGTATCGGATATTTAACTGGACTGACTAAGCTTATTAGTAAAACGTATCTATTGCATTGTATCATGATTCTTCTAACATCTCAATTCGAAAAATATGTTTTATGTGGGAGAATATTATAATTTCACTTTAATTTTTATCATTAAAAAAATAATTATCGGGAAAACAATTTATAAAATTGGTACAAGTTAGAAAAATTAGAATAAATTTGATAAATTGAAAAGATTGGAATATAATCAATAAATTATAAAAGTTAAAATGGAATTCATAACATAAAACCGCTAAAATTGAATATAAACCACCTCATTTAAAATAATTCATAAATATTTTTCTTCAACTCACTTTACATACTAACTATATTTTTATAAATCTTATATTTAAAAATAGTGAAATATTATCAATGAGACTATATTTGACTGGATTTTTACGTATATTAACGCATCATACACTCCATTGCATGTAACGTCTCCTCCGCCAAGCAAACTTCTACATCGATACCGCCGGTCTCCGCCGCCGGAAAAACTATCACCAACCCCTCAACTTTCTGCATCTTCCCACTCCTCACACCAATTGGCTTCCCCCACCCAAAATCGCACCCGTACACGTCGTGTCGCGGAGAACTCCCCATGATAAGAGGCGGCGGAGCGCCACTCCCGTCAGACTCGTGAAATTCCACCTTCTTCGCCAACTCGCGCGTCGCCGCTTCATCGGTTTGCCGAGAAATCAGCTCGTTGATCCGGAGCGCGGCGGCGCCCAATCCTCTCTGCAACAGATCGCTCTCGCTAATAAACAACACAGCAGGATAGGATGCGTTACCGAAATAGGCATCAGGCAAAGACGACATCCTCGCTCTTGCGCCGATGGGGATTAGTATAACGCGAGTGGTTGAATCGTTGGTGGTTTGGGAGCTAACTGCGCTCCGCCATAGATGAGCCATGAGTGCTTGCAGAGTAGATATTTTGTCGGTGCCGGCTTCGGAATTTGCTTTAGCCTTCAATTGACCTAATTTCTCCTTGCTGAAGTGGAATACCTTCTGCGGCAATTGACATGGAGCAATTAGGTTTTTCTCTAATGTAGGGATATGGATGAGTCTGTTATCCACGGCGGCGACATTGCAGCGGTCAAAAATTGGGGATCTCGAAATTAATTCCGAACCGCGGGATATCTCCGACCAGGAGTTGAGGAAATGCCAGAAGGAAGTGCCGTCCACGACGGCGTGATTGGCGGCGCAGCCGATGAAGAGGCCGTCGGCGAGTTCCGTGACCTGCACCGCCAACAGAGGCTTTGAAATTCCTTCGTAATTAGTGACGCCTACGCTGATCGGGATCAAGGAGGATACGATTTCCGGTATATAGCTCGGTTCGACGATGTCGGAGACCGAGACGGCGGCGGCGACAGCATGAGTGAACTCGGCTCCTGCGTTGTTGCAGTCCACGAAGAAGCTGGCTGTGTCGCCGTCGTGCGGCGTGGCGGCGAGGCGGCCGGCGAGGGGAGGGAAAAAGTCGAGAGCGCGGGAGAGGGAGTTTTTGAGGTGTTGGATTAGGTGTTGTTGGGATTGGAAGTGAGAGGTGTGGAATATGAGGCCTCTTTGGATGGGAACGATTGGGAGTAATCGTAAATCCCATGGATTAAGCTCTAATCTTGAGATTGAAGTTGAAGCAGCAGTTGCAGTGGCGCTAACAAGAGATGAAGAAATCAGCTCGACTTTTTTTGCCATCTTCAAATTCTAATTTTGGGTGTGAGAGAAAAGAATCTATGTAGAATACAAGATTAAATAAATAAATATTTTCTTGAGTGAGAAGCAAATTACTTGATTCACAAGGAGTGGTCCAAAGCCGCCGTCATTGTTGACTTTGCAAATCAGACCAGCTACGTATGCCACTCATGTTGTTTGTGCAAGTGGTCTTCATATAGCACTTCGGATCCCCTGTCCCCACTCCCCTGTCCCACTCCCTGTCCCAATCAAATACTGCGTCGTTTTGCCCATAATAAGTGCGCCCCTTGAGCCGAGCTGTGCTATACTAGTGAGTTGAATTATTAATTTAGTATCAGCATATATATTTTGAGTAATTAAAAGGGGCGCACTTATTATGGGCAAAACGACGCAGTATTTGGTTGGGACAGGGAGTGGGACAGGGGAGTGGGGACAGGGGATCCGAACTGTTCATATAGTACTAATAACCTAATAAAACTGTATATGTCGTGATTGGATTATTTTGTCGCCTTTAATTTGTCTATATTCTTTTTCTTTTCTTTTTTGATGTTTGTGCCAGTGGTCTTTATATAGTAAAACTGTCTATGTCGTGATTGGATTATTTTGTCGCCACTACTACAAATTTGGTCTTTCTCTACACTGCATAGACTACGATTTTTTGTAAAAATCGTAGTCTATACTAATATACTACGGTTTTTGACCATGACTGTAGTGTATGTGCGCGTTTTTCGTGATAATACACTACGATAACATAAAAAATGTAGTCTATCATAGGCATAGTATACGGTTCTATCAACCGTAGTGTATGAGCGTGATTTTTCTTAGTTTTCTCTACATTTTTTCTTCATAACGTAGTGTATGTGTGTGTAGTTTTACTTTTCTCTACCGTCATCTTCAAACTGTAGTGTATGTGCGTGTGTCTTCATACTTTTCTTTACATTAATCTAAAAACTGTAGTATATTAATAAAAATAAATTTATTTTTATTATAAAAAATGAATGGTCTATGTTTTAAATATTGACTTTTATTTATAATTATTTAAATAATAATTAAGATATAATTTATAAACATAAAATAATTAAAGATTTTTAATAATTTAATTTATATTGTATATCATTTCTTTTTTAAAAAAAATTATTTAAATATTAAGTAAGATAAATTTACATTGCATGTAAACTTTTAAAGAGTGAATTTATTTTGTAATGATTTTTGTTAATCATTTAGATATTTAATAAATATGAATTTATTTGTTATAAATAAATAAAAATAAGAAAAATTTGTATTGTATAGTGTTTTTTTTCTAAACATTATTTAAATAACGATTATGATAAATTTTGTAAATTTTTTAAAAATACAAATTTTAAATAAAAAATAATTTATATAGAAATTATTACTCCCTCCGTCCACAATTTAAAGCCCCACTTTGATGTGGGCACGGAGACTAAGAAAGCTGAAAATGGTGATGTGGATGAAATAAAAGGGTAGTTGACTAAAGTGATAAAGTAGTTGACTAAAGTGTTAAAGGTGTTGTGTGGTGGGTCTACTAGTGATAAAGTGTAATAAATATAGAATATAAAAATAATAAAGGTGTTGTATGGTGGGTCCATTAGTGGCAAATGGTAGTAATTTTAAATAAAGAGGGAGGGTAAAAATGTACAAAAAGCAGAATAGGGCTTTAAATTGTGGACAAAAATTTAAGGGAAAGTAGGGCTTTAAATTGTGGACGGAGGGAGTATTTTTATTTAAATATTAAATAGAATAAATTACATACATATAATTATAAAAAATATATAAAAAAAAAACATAATTAATAAAGGGAGTAGGATTCGAACATATAAAATAAAATTGATTGTAGTGTATTAAGATCCTACACTAGCCAATTTCAATTGAAAAATAACTCCCTCCCACGTACCCACTCTAACTCTACCCTCTCTCACTCTACCCTCGCCCATCTCAAACTCACTCTTCTGCCGTCTGTATTCACAAACCCTCAGCCCTCTTCCTCAATCGCCGTTGTCTGTAAGCCGCCCTCTCCCTAAACCGCCGTTTTCAGCATCAAACTCGTCCTCTCCCTCAAATCCGCCATCTCTCTCCCTTAAAGCGCTGTCTTTCTCCCATCTTTCTCCCGTCACCGCGCCGCCAGCACCACATCGCCGTCTGTATGCCGCCATCACCACGCCGCATCGTGCCACCCCTGGTCAGTCGGCACAGCCACGACCACCTCATGCTCGGCACAACCAAACGGTCTAAACTCTTGTGAATCAAACCCTTGCGAATGGTGGTTGCATCAATTCCCCTGCTCCAAATACAAACCCTCTTCCAAACCCCTGGCCCTTTGCTGGTAGTAAGTCTCAATTAGACATTTTTTTCTTTCATTTTCTAATATTTTATTGTTCGAAAGACAATTATTGATTTTTGCTAAAAATTTCTTATACATACTTGAGTATACAGTGAGAAGAATTGTCTGAAATTAGTTTAGAATTTTTGCTAAAAATTTCTAGATATGTTCATAACAGAGAGAGAGCAGAGAGTCTATATTGTTTCAGAGATGGATATTTTAAGGCTATTTATCTTAAAAATCATATAAGTTTAGAATATCTAATTTTGTATATATATTCATGAGTGGTGGAAGTTGAGTTTGTTAGTCTTGACTTCTTGATCTTTGGCTTTTCTCACAAGTTAGTAATTTATATGTAGATTATATGCAATGGGTAACTGAAGGTGCAATTTTCAATTGACTTATTGTATGCATGCTATTAGTGTTTTGTCATGTAATTGTATTTTTTGGACAGTTGCACGAATGTCTTTATGGAAAGGGTGCAATTGATTCCACTCACAATAATGAATATTTCATTGATATGCTAAACTTATATTTGCTCATATTGATGCCTCCTTTGTTTCTGCATAATTCCTCTTTGTTGCTGCAAGGTGAGTGCTCTTTTGTAGCTATGGTCATTCCGTTTGTTTATTGCATGAAGAGTCAATATTTTGGATGAACGATTGCTTTTTAGTTTGCATTCGAAAGCCTCATGCAAGAGACTGTTGCATCAATGGCCCGATAATATGTGCGCAGCATCATATCATATGTTCAGGAAGTACCAGGAATGGGTTTTCACATCACACAACCTGGTTCATCTGTTGCAACATCATTGATTGATGGTGAATCAAAGCCAAAACATGTGCTGCTTTTAGAGATCAAGGTTGTAATTGACTGAATTTTTCTTTGCACCTATCTTCCTTTTTGTTTTATAAATTCAATACTGTTTTTTATCTTTTCAATGTCCACAATTCCTAAATAATTATATGTACTACCAAATATAATGTAGGGGAATCAGTATCGGCCAACAAAGATACCTCTGAGTTCAGTGAGGCCATTTGAATACACAGAGGTATATACCGTATATTAACTCCTATGTGGAATAACTAGACAAACTTCAACTGTATTTTTTATGGTCTATGATGTGAAGGTGGTGCTGAAGGATGAGCCTGACATAGACTCGAATGATCATAATACAATTCTTGAACATTTGGATAAAGTGGTAAGATTGCTGCATTCTTTTATACTCCTCCTTGGATGTTGTAAACATACTCTTTAAATCCCTTAGAATATACACATTAATTATGATGACTTTTGCTAATTTGACTGCGGTACATGTTTTATTTTTCTTTGGTTCCGTTTTTGTAGGTTAGAGATTTGATAGAGAGGGCAAACCAAAAGGCTGTGAAGAAACAAGAGCTCAAGCTTCCCTTAGTTCGAATAAAGGTAATTTTTGTATTATTGTTATTTTCCCTTTTTATAGTTTAACAATCGGAGTTATACTAAATAGGATATTGATGAAGTTCGTGTTGAGTGGGTGAATCTCATTCTTAGTCACATATAAAAAGTAGAGGTAATAATCTACAACTTTGGTTTACTAATATGGATTTGTGTTATAGATATACTAGTATATGTTTATTTAGTCTATTGATTTTAATGAAAGAAATATACTTTTGAAATAATATATGTTGCAATTAGCTGGAATTTTGTTTGAAATGTAAGAAATGCTTTGTTGACATAATTGTTTTATATGTTTTCATGGCAAATCATGTTTTAATTTTGTGCCAGGATATGCTGGAAATGAAGCAAAAACAGGAGAGACTTTTGCTGAATTTTCCATGAAGATTCTTCAACAATAGAATACTAGATATTGTTTTGAAAAAAAATATTGTACTCTTTGTTTTGTATATTTAATCTCATGTCGTTGTTAGCTTCATTTCAGTGTACATTAACAGAATATGAAATATTGTGAAATTATATATGACAATTATAATTTTTTAGTGTATCAATATTTGTATTTCATTTTTTTGTTAATTTTAAATAAAATAACAATAATTTTTAGTTGACGATAGCCAACCACTACGACAATATGCGTAGAGTAAGATCACTAAAAGTGTAGTCTTTAAATACTATAGACTACCAATTCTAGTTGACAAACCGTAGTCTATTCTTCCAATACACTACAATTTCGAACAGACTTAACTACGGTTTCCATGTGTAGTATATGATTACACATAGACTACGGTTTTCACACATAGTATATGTGCGTCTAAAAATGTAGTCTTAAGTAACTATAGACTACGGTTATAAAACCGTAGTCTATATTGATGGGAATAGACTACACCATCTATCACTACGATTATTAAATCACATAGACTACGGTGTTAAATTGTAGTCTATGAGCTTTTTTGTAGTAGCGCGCCTTTAATTTGTCAATATTCTTTTTCTTTTCTTTTTTAAGTGGGGAGAGGTTGAATTTGAAGTCTTCTCAATATCTTCTTCCATTTCTTATTATAAAGCTATTTAACAATATCAAAAATGTTGCTATCAAATGTATTAATCCCCGTCTTTACAAAAAAGGGTCGATCGCCTCATCAATTTGACAAGAAATCACATCATTGATTTTGAGCGCAACGACCCTTCATCCTCTCAGAAATACTCCCTCCCTCCATGAAATAAACTTCTAATTGGAGTGGAGGGCTGCCGAAAATAAGGGGGAAGAAAGAGAAGAGGAGAGCTTGCTTTGATGAGGTGATGTGATGGTGTTATTTGTTTCATTAATGTGTATCTTGCAATAACTAGGATGATAAATGGTGAGGATGTCATCCTCTTAATGGTGCAGGAGAATGAGAAGAGAGAAGAGAGAGAGCCGAGCATGAGGGGGAGGGGGGGGGGAGAGAGATTGTGCATGTGCATGTGTGATCTCAAAATAAGGGATTGTGTTGGCTAAAACTAGGTTGGCTACTTAAGGGAGTGGTTAATGTGGGCATGTGGGTTTCATTTATGGGAGGAGAAAGGAGTAATGAGGGAGAGAGGAGGGAGTGAGAGGGCTGCGTGAGGGAGAGAAACCGAGAGGGAAAGAGAGAGAGAAAGAGAGAGATCGAGAGAGATTGAGAGAGAGTGAGAGAGAAAGAGAGAGAGGTGTATATATACTATATATATATATATATACTTGAATAATTATAACTCTTATTTAGTGTGTGGGAAAAAATATATCTCATGAAATTATATATATATGTGAGGAAAATTTATCTCAATTATGATATTACTAATATCATAATAACAATGCGTCAATAAATCATATGTGAATATTCTACCACGTAAAATATTAATATCACATAGACATTTCAATAAAAATATAGGGCGAAGATAGGTTTCTCTAAAATAAATTTATAAGACCCGAGAAAATAATATCGCCTCCTATTAAGCTCTCAAAATAATTCTTATCTCATTTATTCGCCCACGTGCATAATTCCTCTAGCTACTATTTAAACTCAATTTAAATCGAGCTAGGGCACAAATAGTTTCTCAAAATACGGGGTGTTACACTTTTTCAATTTTCTACACATTTTTTAATCTCGATATCCAAAAGTAATACTCCCTCCGTCCGTCAAAAGTATTCCATAATTACTATATTTGGCGTCCGCAAAAAGTATTCCACTTTCCTTTTTAAGCCATGGTCCCACCATCCACCTTTATATTTTATTCTTACAAACGCTCTTTATTTACAAAAAAATCCACCCCAAATTCAATCTCAACCACACATCTCATAAAGTGGTGGGACCTTTTCTCCACTACATCAACATCATCATACATTTTATTAAACTCCGTGCCCGGCCAAAGTGGAATACTTTTGGCGGACGGAGGGAGTAGAATATTTGTAATGGGATAGAGGAAGTATTATTCAATTATTGAGTTTGGTCACATGGGTTGTCTGGGAATTGTGACCACCTTAATGACAATTTTCAATTATTGTACTTGGGTCACGTGGGTTGATTGAGCAGTGATAAATAAGCGGTTATTTTAGAATTACAAGAAGTATCTAATAGCAACTCGCATGCACACAAGCATGAGCGGATTCAGAATTAATTTAACATGAGGTGGTCTTGAGTATACTCAGGTGTACTGTACAATCGGGTTACATCTTCACTTAAATTTTGACCCGCACCCTGATTTGAACTCATATTCTGACCCAACCCATATAAATAATACTATTTTAGGTACGGGTCAACCCGATTGTACGGTACACCCAGGTGTACCTAAGATTTTGTGATTTAACATTGGGGGGATGAATTTGTTTAATTACGTTGTCTGAAAATAATTGCACGGGGTTCGGAGGCGGAGTCCTCGAAAAATTATTTTTTTAGCATTTCGTACAGTTTATTTTCATGCATTTTTTTAACATTCACTTAATAAAATAAATAGTTGTTCACAATTTAATTAATTCAACATCAAGTACATCGAAAACATATAAAGACATACTTTTGTGCATTTAAAAAAAAAACTATTTCATCTTCTAAACAAATAAGCTAATTTTCATTATTAATAGTTCGTAATTTTACTTTAACTTGAGGATTGACTCAAATTTAATATTAAAATATTAACTAAGAAAGAAACATAGGATAAAAATAACATAAATATAACAAATCAATGTAAAATATTAAGCAATTAACATGGATATTATAGTTATATTAAAACAATGAATTATATTTTTTTGTATTTCTTATTTATATACATAGATTATATTAAAATAACTTATGTGAAACTTCCACAAAATTATACTCCCTCCTCCGTCCGCCAAAAGTGGAGCACTTTAGATGGGCACGAGATTTAATGACATGCATGTAACAAAACTAATAGTTGTAATTTAAGATTTATAGAAGGAAAATATACATTTTAAAAACGAGAATACTAATTAATAGTATTTCATTTTTAATTTTATTTTATTTTATTTTTAAGAAATAATTATCTAAAATTTAAAATTGGAAAAAATAAATAAATTGAAAACATTGGGACTCAATTGATAAATTTTAAAAATTAAAATCAAATTGATAAAATACTTAAAATCAAGATAGATTGACGATTAAGCCCGTGACAGTCTAAAATGGGAATCTCTTCCCATTTTAGATCTTCTATTGCATTCTAAGGTGACATAGTCTATTGTATATACAAATGAATAACATGTTATAGTAGTTCTAAAGATTCAAAATTCATCAATAATTATTACCACATATCAATCATGCATCATTTACGAATTTAAAATAAGATGTCACGTTAGGATAGAAGATCTGATCAATTGATCTGTTCCACCTTATTGAGGGAGCACAGTTAAGAACTCCTCCATTGTCTGTAGCATCTCCTCCTTGAAGTAAACTTCGAGGTCGATACCGTCGGCATCCGCTGCCGGAAAAGCCGCCACCAACCCCTCAACTTTCCGATCATTGTTACTCCTCACAGCAATCGGTTTCCCCCACCCAAAATCACAGCCGTACACATCTAGCCGGTGAGAACCTCCGACGAGAAGAGGGGGCCCACCCCCCACGTCCACCCACGCTCTCCCAGTTTGCACCTTCTTCTCCGCCTCGCGCGCGATCGCCTCATCAGTTTGCTCGGAAATCACCTCATTGATCCTCAGCGCGGTGGCGCCCAATCCTTTCTGCAATAGCTCATCCTCGCCGATCGCCAACGCAGGAAAACAAAGCGCGTTCCCAAAATATCCATCCGGCAAAGACGACACCCTCGCTCTTGCGCCGATCGCGATTATCAAAACGCGAGTGGTTGGATCGTTATTATTGATTTGAGAGCGTACTACGCTCCGCCATAGATGAGCCGTGAGTGCTTGCAGAGTAGATATTTTGTCGGTGCCGGCTTCGGAATTGGCTTTAGCCTTCAATTCACCTAATTTTTCTTTGCTGAAGTGGAATACCTTCAGCTGCGGCGGCAATTGAGATGGAGCCATTAGGTTTTCCTCTAATGTAGGGATATGGATGAGCCTGTTATCATCAACGCCGGCGGCGGCGCTGCGGCGGTCGAAAATTGGGGATTTCGAAATTGATTCCGATCCGCGGGAGATCTCCGACCAGGATTTGAAGAAATGCCAGAAGGAAGTTCCGTCGGCGACGGCGTGATTGGCGATGCAGCCGATGAAGACGCCGTCGGCGAGCTCCGTCACTTGCACAGCCAACAGAGGCTTTGAAATTCCTTGGTAATTAGTGACGCCGACGTTGATCGGGAACAAGGAAGACACGATTTCCGGTATATACCTCGGCTCGACGATGTCGGAGACGGAGACGGCGGCGGCGACTGCATGGGTGAACTCGGCTCCTGCGTTGTTGCAGGCCACGAAGAAGCTCGCCATGTCGCCGCCGTGCGGGGTGGCGACGAGGCGGCCGGCGAGGGGAGGGAAGAAGTCGAGAGCGCGTGAGAGGGAGTTTTTGAGGTGTTGGATTAGGTTTTGTTGGGATTGAAAGTGAGGGCTGTGGAATATGAGGCCTGTTTGAATGGGGATGACTGGGAGGAATCGTAAATCCCATGGATTAAGCTCCAATCTTGAAATTGAAGCAGTAGCAGTGCCGCTAACAAGAGATGAAGAAAGCATCTCAACTTTTTTTGCCATCTTCAAATTCTAATTTTGGATGTGAGAGAAAATAATTTGGGTAGAATAGAAGATTAAATAGAGAAATTTGCCTGAGAAGCCAGCTATACATGCGAGTCACGTTATTTCTTCAAACTCGTTTTTATATACTATAAACTGTCTATTTATTGATCGGATCATTAAGAGTACGTAATTTATTTTTCAAATTTGAGTTTGATGTTTATTTTTTGAAAAATGTCACTTTGCTTTGATTTCATATCTAATACAGTAAGATTAATATTAAAGTGGCGTTTGATTTGGTGGAATATGAGATAGATAAGATTAATACTCCCTCCGTCCCAGTCCATTAGGCTCAATTCTTTTCGGCACGAAAATTAAGAAACTCACTTTTTGATAAATAAATGGTGTGGTCCACACAATTTTAACCTTTTAAGTACATCCTTAATTTTTGTTAATTACCTTTGCTTCCCCTATCTCATTTTAGTAAAAATAATTATTTTACGAAAAATAATTATTTTTCGTAAGTATTTTATTTAAGAAAAATTATCCACTTTTATTTTTATTTTAAGAAAAATAATTATTTTATTGTGTTATCCACTTTATAATTATTTTTTGTAACTTTTTATTTTTAAAAATTAAAAAAAAAAGAATTAAGAAGTCCCTAATTATTTCTAATTTTAGACTGGGCCTATTGGAGTGGGACGTCCCAAAAAGGAAAACGAGCCTATTGGAATGGGACGGAGGGAGTATCATTTAATATGATAAATAATCACTCAATTGAATGATTAGATATGAACGAAAATCAATCAAAGTTTGATTTGTTGGAATGGGATGAGATAGATAAGATTAATACTATCATTTAAGGCTGCGTTCTCTTTGTGGGAAAAGGATGGAAAACAAATAATATCCTCATTTTCCATCTTTTTCATGTGTTCTCTTTGTTAGTAAATTTTCCTCGGGCTGGAGGGAAAATTTTCCCGGGCAGCCCATTTTCCCACATTATCATCCCAAATCATGATAATATTATCATGACCTGCAGGTGTGATTAAATTTTCCCATAATGTATATTTTTTTGATTTTTCAATTTTGCCCTTAACACTAGGAATGTCAATGAGTGAGTCTTATTCGGATCAAAACCATTAATTTTTTTTTCTTTAATTTTACTCCCCACCCCACCCCCCCACTACCCCACGCCCCCACCCACCCCCTCCCCACTACCCCAGGCCACCACCCATCCCCCACCCCCCAATTTTCTAAAAAAAAAAATTTCTCGCCACCTCCACCCACCCACCCCCTACCCCACGCCCCCACCCACCCCCTCCCCACCACCCCTCCCCCACACCCCAAATTTTTTTTTTTCTCGCCACCTCCACCCCACACCCTACCCCACGCCCCCCACCCACCCCGCCAAAAAAAAAAAAAATTAGTTTTTCTCGCCAACCCACCCACCCCCCACCATCCCCACCCCCCAAATTTTTTTTTTAATTTTTCTCGCCACCTTCACCCACCCACCCCCTCCCCACCACCCCTCCCCAACCCCCAAAAAATTTTTTGTTTTTAAATTTTTCTCGCCACCTCCACTCCACACCCTACCCCACGCTCCCACCCACCCTCGCCCCATCCCCAGCATATTTTTTTTTCTCGCCACCCCCCTATCTCAACGCCCCCACCCCTCGCCCACCCTCCCCACCCGAATTTTTTAGGGTGAGTGGAGGCGGTGTGGAGGTGGCGAGAAAAAAAAAAAATTGGGGGAAAGGGAGAGGGGTAATGAGGGGGTGGGTGGGGGCGTGGGGTGGCGAGAAGAATTTTTAATTTTTTTTGGGGGGTGGTGGTTAGGGAGTGGGTGGTGGCATGGGGTAGGGAGGGTGGGTGGAGGTGGCGAGAAAAATTAAAAAAAAAAATTGGGGAGGGGAAGGGGGTGGGTGGGGGCGTATGGTGGAGGTGGCGAGAAAAATTAAAGAATTTTTTTTTGGGGGGGGGGGGGGGGTGGAGGCGTGGGGAAGGGGGGGGGGGTGCGTGGAAGTGGTGAGAAAAATTAAAAAAAAATTTGGGGGGTGGTGGTGAGGGGGTGGGTGGGAGCGTGGGGTAGGTGAGGGTGGATGGAGGTGGCGAGAAAAACTAAAAAAAAAATAAAAAATTTTGGGGGTGGGGGCGTGGGGTAGGGGGGTGGGTAGGTGGAGGTGGCGAGAAAAATTTTTAAAAAAAAAATTTTTTGGATGGTGGGGAGGGGGCGGGTGAGGGGCGTGGGGTAGGGGGTGGGTGGGTGGAGGTGGCGAGAAAAATTTAAAAAAAAAAAAATTGGGGGCTGGGGAGGGGGTGGGTGGGGGTGTGGGGTAGTTGAGGGTGGGTGGAGGTGGCGAGAAATATTAAAAAAAAAAATTGGGGGTGGGGGGGGTGGGGTGGATGGGGGTGTGGGGTAGTGGAGGGTGGTTGGAGGTGGCGAGAAAAAAAAATTGGGCGGTGGGAAGGGGGGTTGGTGGGTGGAGGTGGCGAGAAAAATTAAAAAAAAATAAAAAATTGGGGGGTGGTGGTGAGGGGGTGGGTGGGGGTGTGGGGTAGGGGAGGGTGAGTGGAGGTGGCGAGAAATTTTTTTGAAAAAAAAAATAAAAATTTTAAGGGGTGGGTAGGGTAGGTGGGGGCGTGGGGTAGGGGGGATGGATGGAGGTGGTGAGAATTTTTTTTTTAATAAAAATAAAAAAAATTGGGGGATTGGGGGTGGTGGGGAGAGGGTGGGTGGGGGCGTGAGGTAGTGGTGTGGGATGGAGGTGGCGAGAAAAATTAAATATTTTTTTTGGGGGGGGGGGGAGGTGGGGGCGAGAGGGGTATGGCATAAAATAAGTAAGTCAATAATAAGAGTAATATTGTCATTTAACAATTTATCCATTATTTTCCAATAAAGAGAACATGTGTATAGGATAAAAAAAAAAATTTCATCAAAGAGAACATGAGATAACAAGAGTGGAAATGATAAAATTTTCCCACCTTTTCATTTCCATCATTTTCTCATGATAATTTTACAACCAAAGAGAACGCACCCTAATATGATAAATAATCACTCAATTGAATGATTAGGTACAAACTGTTAAATGGTATAATGGGGATTAAATATTCTACCGTTTGATTACCTGCAAGAATTCACCAGGGAGAAGGAAACTCGAGAGAAAGAGCAGTAAATTAATATGATTTATATTTCTGAGAAGCAATCCCTTCACAAATTACAAAGAGATGCTATTTATAAGATACATGCAATGAAGATATTTTGGTCATTTCCTAACTACATCATGTACTCCTCATGCACGAGTAACGATAGTTGTAATGAGGAAGCGGAGCTTTTGTCGGGGAATTTGTATTCTTCTGACACAGATCGATGGTAAGATGAAGGGGTGCTCAATTAACACGGCTAAGCATATCCTTTGATATACTCTAGAGAGTTTTATTACTGCAGCCCTCGAATAAGCACTCCTCCACTATTTTATAGTTGCAACCCTAATATTTTTACTTCGAGATTCTTCTCAGTTATTGATACACACGTATCACGATCTTAGCTAATACTCCCTCCGTCCACTAATTCAAGGCATTCTTTCCTTTTTAGGACGTCCATCAACTCAAGGCCTATTCATTTTTAGTAAGTTTTTATTTATATTTAATTGGTGGGTCCCAAAACAATTCACTTTTTCTCCACTCAACTAATAAACAATACATTAATTGTGGGTCCCTTTCTCCACTCAACTAATAAAAATACATTTTTTCTTAAAACCTATGTTTTGCTACTTAGGTCATGAATTAGTGAACGAATGGAGTACATACTTTACTCCTCGTCACGAACCAAGCAATTAATTAAAATAGATTATTTTATCAATCATATCTTGAACACTGAAACCAAACATCTTCCAAAAGAACCAGTCAAAAAGAAAACTTAACAGGCAACAACCACGAAACAAGAATAATACAATCGAACTCGAGTAAGAAAAGATCAAACCAACTTTGAAAAAAACCCATATATATATATATATATATTAACGCATCATACACTCCATTGCATCTAATGTCTCCTCCGCCAAACAAACTTCAACATCGAAACCGCCTGCCTCCGCCGCCGGCAAAACTATCACCAACCCCTCCATTTTTTGCATCTTCCCACTCCTCACACCAATCGGCTTCCCCCACCCAAAATCGCAACCGTACACGTCGTGTCGCGGAGAACTCCCCATGATAAGAGGCGGCGGAGCGCCACTCCCGTCAAATTCGTAAAATTCCACCTTCTTGGCCACGTCACGCGTCGCCGCTTCATCGCTTTGCCGAGAAATCAGCTCGTTGATCCTGAGCGCGGCGGCGCCCAATCCTCCCTGCAACAGATCGCTCTCGCTAATCACCAACGCAGCAGCATAGGACGCGTTCCCGAAATAGGCATCCGGCAAAGACGACATCCTCCCTCTTGTGCCGATGGCGATTAATATAACGCGAGCGGTTGAATCGTTGGTGGTTTGACAGCGGACTGCGCTCCGCCATAGATGAGCCATGAGTGCTTGCAGAGTAGATATTCTGTCGGTGCCGGCTTCGGAATTGGCTTTCGCCTTCAATTCACCTAATTTTTCCTTGCTGAAGTGAAATACCTTCTGCGGCTTCTGCGGCCATTGGGATGGAGCCATTAGGTTTTTCTCTAATGTAGGGATATGGATGAGTCTATTATCAACGGCGGCGGCGGCAGTATTGCAGCGGTCGAAAATTGGGGATTTCGAAATTGATTCCGAACCGCAGGAGATCTCCGACCAGGAGTTGAGGAAATGCCAGAAGGAAGTGCCGTCCACGACGGCGTGATTGGCGGCGCAGCCGATGAAGACGCCGTCGGCGAGCTCCGTGACTTGCACCGCCAACAGAGGTTTTGAAATTCCTTCGTAATTGGTGGCGCCGATGTTGATCGGGAACAAGGAGGATACGATTTCCGGTATGTACCTCGGCTCGATGATGTCGGAGACGGAGACGGCGGCGGCGACAGAATGAGTGAACTCGGCTCCTGCGTTGTTGCAGTCCACGAAGAAAGTCGCCGTGTCGCCGCCGTGCGGGGTGGTGGCGAGGCGGCCGGCGAGGGGAGGGAAAAAGTCGAGAGCGCGGGAGAGGGAGTTTCTGAGGTGTTGGATGAGATGCTGTTGGGATTGAAAGTGAGAGCTGTGGAAAATGAGGCCTCTTTGAATGGGGACGACTGGGAGTAGACGTAAATCCCATAAATTAAGCTCTAATCTTGACACTGAAGCAGCAGTTGCAGTGGCGCTAACAAGAGATGAAGAAATCAGCTCGACTTTTTTTGCCATTTTCAAATTCTAATTTTGGGTGTGAGAGAAAAGAATTTTGGTTGAATGGAATCTTAAATAGAGAAACTTGCCGGCCGGAGAAGGAGATCAAACCAGTCACGTTGTTTCCGCACATTGGTTTTAAAATATAAGCTGTCTATTTCGTGATCGGATTATTAAGAAAAATAACAATAAATTTATTTTTCAAAGTTTGTCATTAATGTTTGTTTTATGAAAAAGATCAATGTACTTTAGATTTCAAATCTAATATTTCTTTCGTCCCATTGATGTTGTCCTGTTTTTCTTTTTGAGTTATCTCATTAATCTTGTTCAGTTTCTATTTTTGATACTAATTTTACACTAAAAATAATATGAGTTCCACACCTTTACACACTTTTACTATACTAATTTAACTCCTCTTAATAACCGTGCCAAAAAAAATGGGACAAGTCTAATGAGATGAAGGGAGTACTACGAGATTAAATAAATACTCTCTCTATCCACCAAAAGTGTAACATAATTATCCGATTGAACGTCCACAAAAAGTGTAACACTTTTTTTTAGGAAATGTCCACATTCACTTCAACTACATTCACTCATTTTTACTTTATACATATCTATCAATTATTATTTTTTTAAACTCGTGTTGACCAAAAGTGGTTAAATTCCCCATCAAAGTTGACTTTGGGAACCAGACCAGCTACATATGCGGCAGGATATGCTATTTTTTCAAACAAGCCATGTTCTCTACGTGAAATTCGAACAAGGTAAAATGTTTGGTATTGATTCGTGTGGCCTCTCTCTTATGCATTTCACCCACCTACTATGGGAGAGCCAATACCCTAATTCTTAAATTTTAATTTTTATTTTATATTTCATTTTAATATTATTTTTATTTAAAATTAACATTAAATTTAACAATTTAAATTTCATTAAAATAAAAATCAAACATTACATTAATAAAAAACAAAAAATCAAGAAACATTACAATAATTTTGAGAAAATTAAATCTACGAACTATGTCTCGACGGGATCAAAGAGTGCCCATATATGCTCGACTAAATCGTCGTGGAGGCGAGCGTGCAAACGACTGCCCTTCATGTTTGAACTTCGGGCCATATAGGCGGCGAATTCTGACGGTGCTCCGGTATTGAACTCTGTTTGATGACCGTTGCTTGATCATCACCATCGGCGTTGACATCCCAATATGTTGCAATCTCTCATTCGTCCTCTATTATTATGTTGTGCAATATGATCAAATTTAATTAAAAAAAATCGCAGCTTGCAAGAAATTGGAAGGAAGATGCATAAAAAAATTCGAGATTGACATTTGGATCGGAAAATAGAAGATGATCTTGGTTCGGAATTTTTTGGTCACATGAAGAATTCGACGAATAATTGTTGGAAGATTAATTATTGGAGGATGACATATTTTTGGATTTGTGAGTAGAGAAGAGAGGATAGGGAAGTGAATGGAAAAGAGAAGAAATGTACGTAGTATTTATAGAGGAAATAATTAATAGAGAAAAAAAAAAAACGAAAGCTACAATTGAAGTGGAGCCCAACGATAATTTTATCTTAATGCTATGTTTTGATTGGGCTGCGTATAACACGCGTCCAATCAAAAATGGTTGTGAGTTCGGAGGCGAGGCTGGGCGCGGGAAAGGGAGTGCGGCAATTGGGGCCTGAGGGGACGCCGGCGTCCCCCAATAGTGGATGCCCTAAATATTCAAAATTGAACAATAAATATTGTATAACCTTCTTATTATTATTATTATTATTATTATTATTATGAATTCAATAGAAGATGTCACGTTGGGACCTTATTGGTGGAGCATAGTTAGGAACTCCTCCATTGGCCGTAACGTCTTCTTCTTGAAGTAAACTTCGAGGTCGATACCATCGGCTTCCGCCGCCGGCGACACCACCACCAATCCCTCAGTTTTCCGCGCGTTTCCACTCCTCACAACAATCGGTTTCCCCCATCCGAAATCACAGCCGTACATATCAAACCGGTGAGAACCTCCGACGAGAAGAGGGGGCCCACCCCCCATGCCCACCCCCATTCGCCCAAGTTGCGCCTTCTTCTCCGCGTCGCGCGCGATCGCCTCATCAGTTTTCTCGGAAATCACCTCATTGATCCTGAGCGCGGCGGCGCCCAATCCTTCCTGCAATAGCTCATCCTCGCCAATCGCCAACGTAGCAGAACAAATCGCGTTCCCAAAATATCCATCCGGAAAAGACGACATCCTCGCTCTCGCGCCAATCACGATTGTCATAACGGGAGTGGTTGGATCGTTATTAGTGGTTTGAGATCGCACTGTGCTCCGCCATAGATGAGCCATGAGTGCTTGCAGAGTAGATATTTTGTCAGTGCCGGCTTCGGAATTGGCTTTAGCCTTCAATTGACCTAATGTTTCTTTGCTGAAGTGGAATAGCTTCTGCTGCAGCAATGGAATTGGAGCCTTTAGGTTTTTCTCTAATGTAGGGATATGGATGAGTCTGTTTTCATCAACGCCGGCGGCGGCGTTGCGGCGGTCGAAAATTGGGGATTTCGAAATCGATTCCGAACCACGGGAGATCTCCGACCAGGAGTTTAAGAAATGCCAGAAGGAAGCGCCGTCCACGACTGCGTGATTGGCTGCGCAGCCGATGAAGACGCCGTCGGCGAGCTCCGTGACTTGCACGGCCAACAGAGGCTTTGAAATTCCTTGGTAATTAGTGACGCCTGTATTGATCGGGATCAAGGAAGACACGATTTCCGGTAGATACGTCGGCTCGATGATGTCGGAGATGGAGACGGCGGCGGCGACTGCATGGGTGAACTCGGCTCCTGCGTTGTCGCAGTCCACGTGGAAGCTCGCCGTGTCGCCGTCGTGCGGGGTGGCGGCGAGGCGGCCGGCGAGGGGAGGGAAGAAGTCGAGAGCGCGGGAGAGTGAGGTTTGGAGGCGTTGGATTAGGTTTTGTTGAGATTGGAAGTGAGGGCTGTGGAATATGAGGCCTCTTTGAATGGGGGAGATTGGGAGGAATCGTAAATCCCATGGATTAAGCTCCAATCTTGACACTGAAGCAGCAGTTGCAGTGCCCCTAACAAGAGATGAAGAAATCAGCTCTACTTTTTTTGGCATTCTCAAATTCTCTAAATTGGGAGTGAGAGAAAAGAATTTTTGGTAGAATACAAGCTGAAATAGAGAAGCTTTTGGCCAAGTTAACAAGCTATATACATGCCACAGTTTAACACTCAAATCATTTTTTAGAATTATATTTGTTGACCAAGCGAATGTGTATTGATTATATTACTAATAATAATATATTGAGCCAAATATATTAAATAGAGAAATATACGTATTCTTTTTTCATGATATTACTAATAATGATTTTATTTTTTCCTAATACTTATCCTCGTACAAAACTATATCTACGTATATAAGAGAAATGTTGTGTTACGTCGTTTATGTGATCACTATTTGCAAGCAATGCTCTTGTTTAGTTTACATTAGTATTTTTTTTTTCTTTTATACATAAACATCAAAGCTCATTTTTTTCTTTTATTCAATTATTTGAAATTATAGGGAAAGTGATCAAATCAAACTTTGATTAATTTTGATGTAATTTATAAGATTAATGACGTTGATATTAGAAATTTATATTCAATAATATGGAGAGAAATGTGAGAGAGCTGTCAAGGTGCTGCAAAACTACCAACAATCGCTGCAGAAAAAGGCCACAACTACTCAACCAACTCAGTAAATTACTAAATTGCATTTGCCGAGAAGATTAGCTGCAAGAGAGAGAAAATCAAACTCAATTCCTATATTAAATATAGTGCAGAAATCAACAACTCATCGACGACCGTTGGATCACATATGATCCTCGATCCGACGGCTGTGATGGAACAATATGGATCCATCTCTCATCTTCAACCTCAATTAACAAAGTTTAATCACAGTTGTTGTCTGCTATTCCATGCACTCTGAAGATGGCTTTTAATGCAGAGCCTGCAAATCGCTGGAAGTTGGTCAATTCCATTAATTCTCTTCAATTTACGCAACCATTTTTCTTTATTTATTAACGTATATATCTTCATCTATATAGTAGTAATATCATACTCCCTCCATCCCACCATTTTAGTCCCCTCCCACTTTTCACACACATTAAGAAAATACATTTAATTTTTATCTTTTATACCCTTATTTATTATTTTCACACATCCTTTTCACATTTAAGTGAAGCATTAATTAAGGCTAATTTAGTAAAAACAATATTTTTATATAGTATTAATTAGAAAAGTGAACTATCTTTTTGGGACATCTCAAAATGGAATAAGGGACTAAAATGGTGGGACGGATGGAGTAATACTTTTCATCAACTTTTCATAATATAATGTGTGTATGGATTTATACATCATAGTTGTTGGATTTCAGTTCGATATGTTAAATTTAAAACAATTAAAAAAAGACCGATTCTAAATTAATACTTTTCAAAATTTGAAACAATTTGACTCATCCTCCAAAGATGCAATCCAGATCCTGCATCTTTAATTTGTGTAATATTTATATGGGAAAATTGTACGTAAATACACAAACTTTGCTCAAAATTCATTTTTGACGTAAAATTAGGATTTTGAGCAAAGTATGTAAATATTTTCTTGAGGGAGAAGCCAATTACTTGAAAAGAAAAATAGGCCCCAACACTTTTCATTTTTTAATTATATCTATCTAAATTTTATTCCTCTCGCAAAATAGAGGTGAGTTCAGCCACTTTTTATTTTTTTACTGTTTTATTATCCCTACTTAAATTTTCGTTTCAAAAAGAAAGTAGACACTTATTATGGAACGGGGGAGTATTAAATTACATTTTTATTTTGTTGAATTAAATTAATCTTATTTTTGTTAAATACATGTTCAATCTATTGTTGTAGTATTAGATTATCAAAATGCATTTAGTTAAATTGTAGTAATTGTATGTTATAATCAAAATTGAACATATATATATATCCAATCCTAAACCCTAAGTTTCCAATTGAAAAGTTTACTATTTTATTAAATAACCAATTATTGCAATTATAAAATCGAGGGAGAAGAATATTTCAATTAAATGATGAGATGAAACAGTTTTCTTTTCTTTTTGGTTAAAATCCAAGTAAAAAAAAATGAATATGGCGACAGATCTAGACTTTAGGTCAAACTTGTTACGTGACAGGCATGCCAGTCCGATTTACTTAAACTCTACTTGTAGTATTTCTAAATTAATTAATTAATTATTGTCAACGCACTAACATGGTTATGGTTTGACAATCAAACTTAATCATGTGCGATTCATTAATGGTCTAATCATGTGCGATTCATCATTTTTTACTTTTCATCTATCTATTCCTATTAAATAGAATACTCCCTCCGTCCCACTGTAAGTGAGACTCTTTCTATTTTGGGTGTCCCACCATAAGTGAGACTCTTTCCCTTTTTGGTAAAAGTTTTACTCTTTAAACACCTTTTCACTTTTTCACCTACACACAAAATACACTTTTCTTAATTTCCGTGCCAAAAAAAAAGGTCTCACTTACCTTGGGACGGAGGGAGTACATATTGAAGACCTTTCCTTCATTCTATATTCTATGCGGCCCACAAGTTAGTATTTTGATCATTCTCAATTCTACATTATATGACATTTTTACATCTTTTATTCATCCATCCCACATTGAAATTATCCTAAACTCCATCAATTCATAATCTACATAAAAGGTTCAATCTTCATATAGACATTAGACCATCTATTTTTTCCACATTGATATTATATTTAATCATCGGAAAATATAGATAAAGAAATACTTATAATATGTATTTCAAATAAATAGTTTTTTCACATATTTTTATAACTGCAATAGATTTTCACATTAAATTTATAATAAACTTCATAATTCAAAATCTAAAAAGTCGAAATTAAATTTCAATATTTGCAAACCTAAATAAAAGTATAAATGTTTCTGAAATAAATAGGTTCTTAAACTGAACTTGGTTAAAGTAAATAAAATGATCGTTAGATATATTTTAAATAAATAAGTAATTTAATTTAATTTGGTCATATAAAATAAGAAAAATGATAGTAAGATATATATTAAATAAATAATTTCTTCAATTTAATTTGATCATGTATATAATTTGAAATAATCCTCATTTTCACATTAAACTCATAAGAGGCGGCGGAGCGTCACTCCCGTCAGACTTGTGAAATTCCACCTTCTTCGCCAAGTCGCGCGTCGCCGCTTCATCGGTTTGCCGAGAAATCAGCTTGTTGATCCTGAGCACAGCTGCGCCCAATCCTCTCTGCAACAGATCGCTCTCGGTAATAAACAACACAACAGGATAGGATGCGTTCCCGAAATAGGCATCCGGCAAAGACGACATCCTCGCTCTTGCGCCGATAGGGATTAGTATAACGCGAGTGGTTGAATCGTTGGTGGTTTGGGAGCCATGGGCCTCATCAGATTGCTCTGAAATCACCTCATTGATCTTGAGCGCGGTGGCGCCCAATCATTTCTGGAATAGCTCGCCCTCGCTAATAGCCAACGGGGGCAGAAAATTGGGAATTTCGAAATTGATTTTGATCTACGGCAGATCTCCGACCGGGAGTTGAAGAAAAGCCAGGAGGAAGTACCGTCCACGACGGCGTGATTGGCGGCACAACCGATGAAGAGGCTATCGGCGAGCTCTGTGACTTGCATCGCCAACGGAGGCTTTGCAATCCCCTCGTAATTTTTGACGCCTATGTTGATCGGGAACAAAGGAAGACACTATTTTCGGTATATTCCCCGGCACGATGATGTCACAGATGGAGACGGCGGCGGCGACTGCATGAGTGAACTGTTGAGCTTTTCCACTTCATGTGGATGGTTTCACAAGCCAACAAAATTTGACAATGGCTGTGGAGATGAAATGTTGCATTTATTGCAATAGTTCCCAAGATGACATTGAAGGAAATTGGCAGCAAGAAATATTGCTGCAACCTACCTTAATTCTCGGCAATGCGGCGATTACAAGATCTGCCAGCCTCCACCTATGAGTTCATTCTACAATTGCGGTTGTAGGTGGCTATAGGGGAAGAAATCTGCAGTTCAAATTTCACTATAAATTGAGCTGAATTATGCCGAATGAAAGTGTGCAAGAGTGCGAGAATTGTGAGGCAAGACAAAAGAGAGTTTGGTGAGTGCTGAAATAGAAATTTTATTAAAAAAGAAAGAAAACCTAGACCCATGAGTACACATACACGAAAAACGCAGCCAAAACAAAACCGAGGAACATACCCACCAAAACAAGAAACAAGGAAGAAGATCCCCAAAAAACAGATCAAAAGCAGGTACAAAGTAACCACCACACCAACCAAAGCGGAACACCGATGAACCCACAACCAAACAAAGCACCTTCCTATCTAGCTCTCCCAAGGTCAGTACAGACCCAAAAGGTGCGCCAAGCTAAGGCTTTAAGATGCAACAACAAGCTGATACAATTCTATCCGCTCAGACCCAATTCTCCGTTATAAGTGAGTTTCCTAATGCATTGGCCTTTATAATCAGTCCCAAAACCATACAGAACAGGCATAAACCTTGACAAGAAGCCAAATTAAAATATGTCAAATTCACGGGATCGACGAGTTTGGTGAGTGCATTTTGAGAGAAAAAAAGTGTGAGGAAAGGTTGGGAGGCCAAAAAAGAATAGGCTGAGGGCTAAACATGAGCCCAGGCATCAACACAAGCTGAGTAGGAAAGGAAAGACACAGCATTGTAGCCTTTGTGGAAGTAACAGCCACAAAAAAGATGTCTGTTCAAAGAACCCAACTCAGGTATGTCTGTTCATAGACTAAATCATCGTGGAGGCGAGCGTGAAAACGACTGTAAATAGAAAAGTGAGAATAAGGAAGTGAATGGAAAAGATAATAAAATATATATTTTTTAATATGCTTCTATTTTTCTGATTGATCGAGCTCTGTATAACACGTGCCCAATCAAAAACGGATGTGCATCGGGTTCGAAAGGGGACTGGGCGCGGGGGAAGGAGGTGCGGCAATGGGGGGGGTGCGTGCCCGGTGCGCGCCGGCGTCCGCGCCCGATAGTGCATGCCCTTATTGATGGAGGAACTCCTCCATTGCCCGTAACGTCTCCTCCTTCAAGCAAACATCAAGGTCGATACCGCCGGCTTCCGCCGCCGGAAAAACCGCCACCGACCCGTCAAATATCTGATCCTTCTTACTCCTCACAGCAATTGGTTTCCCCCACCCAAAATCACAGCCATACACATCGTACCGGTGAGATTCTGCAATGATAAGAGGGGGCGCGCTCCCCACGCCCACCTCCATTTGCCGAAATTCCACCTTCTTCTCCGCGTCGCGCGCCATCGCCTCCTCAGATTGCGCAGAAATCACCTCATTGATCCTGAGCGCGGTGGCGCCCAATCCTTTCTGCAATAGCTCGCCCTCGCCGATCGCCAACGCAGCAGAACAAAGCGCGTTCCCAAAATATCCATCCGGCAAAGACAACATCCTCGCTCTCGCGCCAATCACGATTTTCAAAACGCCAGTGGTTGGATAGTTGTTAGCGATTTGAGAGCGCACTGTGCTCCGCCATAGATGAGCGATGAGTGCTTGCAGAGTAGATATTTTCTCAGTGCCGGCTTCGGATTTGGCTTTAGCCTTCAATTGAAATAATTTTTCTTTGCTGAAATGGAATACCTTCTGCCGCAATCGAGATGGAGCGATTAGGTTTTTCTCTAATGTAGGGATATGGATGAGTCTGTTATCAACGGCGGCGGCGGCTGTGGTATTGCAGCGGTCGAAAATTGGGGATTTCGAAATAGATTCCGAACCGCGTGAGATCTCCGACCAGGAGTTGAAGAAATGCCAGAAGGAAGTGTCGTCCACGACGACGTGGTTGGCGGCGCAGCCGATGAAGAGGCCGTCGGCGAGCTCCGTCACTTGCACCGCCAACAGAGGCTTTGAAGTTCCTTGGTAATTATGGACGCCGATGCTGATCGGGAACAAGGAAGACACGATTTCCGGTAAATACCTCGGCTCGATGATGTCGGAGATGGAGACGGCGGCGGCGACTGCATGAGTGAACTCGGCTCCTGCGTTGTTGCAGTCCACGAAGAAGCTGGCCGTTTCGCCGGCGTGCGGGGTGGCGGCGAGGCGGCCGGCGAGGGGAGGGAAAAAGTCGAGAGCGCGGGAGAGGGAGTTTTGGAGGTGTTGGATTAGGTTTTGCTGGGATTGAAAGTGAGGTCTGTGGAATATGAGGCCTCTTTTAATGGTGAAGGCTGAGAGCATTTTTAAATCCCATGGATTAAGCTCTAATCTTGACATTGAAGCAGCAGTTGCAGTGGCGCTAACGAGAGATGAAGAAATCAGCTCGACCTTCTTTGCCATTTTCAAATTCTAATTTTGGTGTGAGAGAAAAGAATTTTGGTAGAATAGAAGCTTAAATAGGGAAACTTGCGTGAGAATCAAACCAAACCAGCTATGCATGCCAGTCAGGTTCTCTTTGAAAATGCCAGTCACGTCGTTTTTGAAAGGATATTTTATGATTGGATTATTCGTTAAAATATTAAGACACGAATTAAAAACATTAAGATGACACAACTCGTTGCCGTCCCGACGTTTGAACAACTTTTTTCTATTATTATACTCCATCCGTCCACAATTTAAAGCCCTACTTGCTCTTAAGTTTTTTATCGCCCTATTATATTTTTTGTACTTTTTTACTCTTCTTCTTTTCCTATATTTACTATCTTTTGCCACTAATGGACCCACCTTAAAACACATTTACCATTTTTATATTCTATATTTACTACACTTTATCACTAGTGGACCCACTCACAACACATTTATCACTTTAGTCAATTACCTTTATCACTTTAGTCAACTACCTTTATATTTCATCCGCATCACTCCGTGCCCACACCAAAGTGGGGCTTTAAATTGTGGACGGAGGGAGTACTATTTAGATTGTATTTTTCTATGAATAAAATTATAATTTCTGCAGTCCATTTTTAAAATCCTAGCTGCGTCTCTAATGATAAAACTCACACCTTTAGTCAGATGATTTATAAATATAAATTAATATACTATTGTTCGATCAAAAATCAATAATAATAATAATAATAATAATAATAATAATAATAATAATAATAATAATAATACGGCCTGTAATTTGATTTAATTTATATTTTTTTTAAAATAAAAAATAAATCATAAATTACAATTTTCTAAAAATATAAACTAAGTTATATTTTTTAAACCATAAATAAAATCAAATTGCACAAATACAATTCGATCCAATTTAATATATGATTTAAACTAAAATGTGAACACTTCTAATAATTGCTTACAATATTATTTTCTTTTTTTAATTTAAAAAACACGAAAAAGACCCTTCACAAAAATCGAACCTCATAAAACATTCTTAGAAACATCTAGCACATATATCTATTACAAATCTATATTTATATAGATATAAAAGCACAATCACTTTAAAAAATAGTAAGTTATATTTTTCCGTCAAATACATATCACCTTATTATTTCTGAAAATAAATTTTTGGCTATAACAAATGGGAAGCGATACGACTCAACTCCAGCATAATAGCTCTAATATAGCTAGCCCTTTTAGGTACTTGAATATTGCCTAGCTGTTCAGGTCCATTTACAGTTATTGCTTCTGTAAACATGGTAGCTAAATAATCCCAACGTGTTACATAAGGCAAATATTGTATAATTGTTCGATTTTCCGCAATTTTCTCCATTCCTCTATGTAAATAACCTAATATAGGTTCACAGTCAATAACATCTTCACCATCGAGAGTAACGATCAGTCGAAGAACACCATGCATTGATGATTACTATGAATTATATTTAATTTTTATTTGAAAAAATTAAAATTTTTAAAAAATATATACCATGACTTTGAATTTATCAACCTATTATTAGCCAATAAAAGTGAAATTATATGATAGTAAAAAATAATTATATACCCTAGATTAATTGATGGAATAAACCCTAATTAATAATCACAAAATTAAACTAAAGCATACAAAATTAAAATTGAAGAAAAAATATATAAGAAAATAAACAAAATTAAAAATGATACACAAAATGAGACATAAAAGTGTGGTACCTTGATTCTCATTCCCCCGTTAACCACATGGGATCATCTGTCCCACTATTTTGTGTGTACCGCCATATACCACTCTTAATTTATTATAATTTTTAATTATATTTTCTTCAATTTTAATATATAATGCTTTAATATTATAAAAAGATAATTAACAAGGGTTCACTCATCCAATTAGAGTTTATAATTATTTTTTTTACATTTATTTGAATTAATAATTGATTAATTAGGTTCATTAATTCAAAGTTAGGGTATATAATTTTTAAAATTTTTAAATTTTAGTTATAAATATTAATTAGAGTTCATAATATAATAATATTTTTTATTTTTATAAAAAATAAATATAAAATAAATGAATTAAGAGTGGTACAAAGTGGTACACACAAAATAGTGGGACAGGGTATCCATATGCTTAACCACACATCTAATAATTGCTTACTACAACAATATTCGTTTTTTTAATCGAGAAAACACGAAAAAGACCCTCCACACAAATACAAGCAAACACCGCCACAAACATTCACACACTAGTTATGAACTCCTCCAATGCCACTAACTTCTCCTCCGACAAGCAAACTTCAAGGTCGATACCGCCGGCTTCCGCCGCCGGAGACACCACGACCAGCCCCTCCATATTCCACGCCTTCCCACTCCTCACAGCAATCGGTTTCCCCCACCCAAAATCACATCCGTACACATCTAGCCGGTGAGAACCTCCGAAGGCAAGAGCAAGGGGCCCACTCCCCACCTCCCAATGCTGAAAGTCCACCTTCTTCTCCGTGTCGCGTCTGATCGCTTCATCAGTTTGCTTAGAGATCAACTCGTTGATCCTCAGCGCGGCGGCGCCTAATCCTTTCTGCAATAGCTCGCCCTCGCTAATCGCCAACGCAGCAGGATAAACCGCGTTCCCAAAATATCCATCCGGCAAAGACGACATCCTCGCCCTCACGCCTATGGCCGTTGCCATCAAGCGAGTGGTTGAATCGTTATTAGTGGTGTGAGAGCGTACCGTGCTCCGCCATAGATGAGCCATGAGTGCTTGCAGAGTAGATATTTTGTCGGTGCCGGCTTCGGAATTGGCTTTCGCCTTCAATTCACCTAATTTTTCTTTGCTGAAGTGGAATACCTTCTGCGGCAGCAATTGAGATGGAGCGATTAGGTTTTTTTCTAATGTAGGGATATGGATGAGTCTATTATCCACGGCGGCGGCATTGCAGCGGTCGAAAATTGGGGATCTCGAAATTGATTCCGAACCGCGGGAGATCTCGGACCAGGAGTTGAGGAAATGCCAGAAGGAAGTGCCGTCCACGACGGCGTGATTGGCGGCGCAGCCGATGAAGAGGCCGTCGGTGAGCTCCGTGACCTGCACCGCAAGCAGAGGCTTTGAAATTCCGTCGTAATTAGTGACGCCTACGTTGATCGGGATCAAGGAGGATACGATTTCCGGTATACACCGCGGCTCGATGATGTCGGAGATGGAGACGGCGGCCGCGACTGCATGAGTGAACTCGCCTCCTGCGTTGTTGCAGTCCACGAAGAAGCACGCCGTGTCGCCGTCGTGCGGCGTGGCGGCGAGGCGGCCGGCGAGGGGAGGGAAAAAGTCGAGAGCGCGGGAGAGTGAGTTTTTGAGGTGTTGGATTAGGTGTTGTTGGGATTGAATGTGAGGGATGTGGAATATGAGGCCTCTTTCAATGGGGAAGATATGGAATAAACGCAAATCCCATGAATTAAGCTCTAATCTTGACATTGAAGCAGCTGCAGTGCCGCTTACAAGAGATGAAGAAATCAGCTCAACTTTTTTTGCCATTTTCAAATCCTAATTTTGGGTGTGAGAGAAAATAATTAACTTGGTAGAATGGAAGTTTAAATACAGAAACTTCCTGAGAAGCCAACCAATTTCTGCGAATTGGTTTTTATATATAAGCTGTCTATTTCGTGTTTTTTTTTCATAGTTGACTATAATGGTTGTTTTATGAAAAATATCACCTTAATTTGATTTCAAATCTAATATAAAATTCATCAGCGTGAAAAATAAAGGTTGATAGTCATGTTTTAGTACCAACATTTCATAATTCAATGTATAAAATCGTTAAAATATTAAGAACAATAAAATATAGAAACAATAGGGCGGCCCTATTGGTGATTGAAACTTAAATTTTTTCCACAAAATTTAAAATATCAATATTTGGCCATCTTTTATGTGCTCTACCTAATCTACCCTTTAACCCAACAGATCCAACAACTTCCTTTGACCCGGATCCAGATTTAGGGATTAACCCATGCCTTGTCTACCCCCAGACCCCCGACCCCACCCCCCCCCCCCCCCCACCACCCACCCCAAGCCAATTTTTTTTTTTTTACTTCCCCTGCTTGTCTACCCCCAGACCCCCGACCCCACCCACCCTCCCCCCACCACCCACCCCCAAGCCAAATTTTTTTTTTTTTTTTACTTTCCCTGCCTTGTCTACCCCCAGACCCCCGACCCCACCACCCCCCAAGCAAAATTTTTTTTTGGCTTGTGGGGTGGGTGGGTGGGTGGGTGGGGTCGGGGGTCTGGGGGTAGACAGGGCAGGGGAAGTAAAAAAAAAAATTCGTTGGCACTTATGGCACTTATAGTGCCATGCCATAAGTGCCTAACCCGACCCGCGTGGCTGATCCTACCCGGCACGCGACCCGCGCTCCTGACCCTACCCAGTCCGCCCAATTAAGGGCAAAAACGTCCCAAAGCTATAAAAATTGCCAAATTTTATGTTTTTTCAATAAGTGGCCATAATTTGTGTTTTATGATTCATTTTGGCTATTCCAAAAATTTACTCTAAAATATATTCCTAACATATCAATTTAATTTTCACGAAACTAAGAATCAGAATATCACTAAGTATAATCTACATAATCATATTCATAAAAACTACGTTTCAATTTGTGTTCTATGATATTTAAATCAAACATAATTTTCTAAAAATTATAAATTGAATCATATTTTTTAAACTATAAATCAGATCAAATCCCACAAACACAATTCGAACCACTTTAATTTACGATTTAAATTAAATTGTGAACACATCTAATAACAATATTCTTCTTTTTTTTTAATCCAAAAAACACGAAAAAGACCCTTCACAGAAATCCAAGCTCACGAAAATCCTTGAAACATCTAGCAACAATATCTATTACAAATACAAGCAAACACCGCCACAAACCTTTACACACTAGTGATGAACTCCAATGCCACTAACTTCTCCTCCGACAAGCAAACTTCAAGGTCGATACCGCCGGCTTCCGCCGCCGGAGACACCACGACCAGCCCCTCCAAATTCCACGCCTTCCCACTCCTCACAGCAATCGGTTTCCCCCACCCAAAATCACATCCGTACACATCTAGCCGGTGAGAACCTCCGAAGGCAAGAGGAAGGGGCCCACTCCCCATCTCCCAATGCTGAAAGTCCACCTTCTTCTCCGCGTCGCGTGTGATCGCTTCATCAGTTTGCTTAGAGATCAACTCGTTGATCCTCAGCGCGGCGGCGCCTAATCCTTTCTGCAATAGCTCGCCCTCGCTAATCGCCAACGCTGCAGAATAAACCGCGTTCCCAAAATATCCATCCGGCAAAGACGACATCCTTGCCCTCGCGCCGATGGCCGCTGCCATCACGCGAGTGGTTGAATCATTATTAGTGGTGTGAGAGCGTACCGTGCTCAGCCATAGATGAGCCATGAGTGCTTGCAGAGTAGATATTTTGTCGGTGCCGGCTTCGGAATTGGCTTTTGCCTTCAATTCACCTAATTTTTCTTTGCTGAAGTGGAATACCTTCTGCGGCAGCAATTGAGATGGAGCTTTGATTAGGTTTTTCTCTAATGTAGGGATATGGATGAGTCTGTTATCCACGGCGGCGACATTGCAGCGGTCGAAAATTGGGGATCTTGAAATTGATTCCGAACCGCGGGAGATCTCCGACCAGGAGTTGAGGAAATGCCAGAAGGAAGTGCCGTCCACGACGGCGTGATTGGCGGCGCAGCCGATGAAGAGGCCGTCGGCCAGCTCCGTGACCTGCACCGCGAGCAGAGGCTTTGAAATTCCGTCGTAATTAGTGGCGCCTAAGTTGATTGGGATCAAGGAGGATGCGATTTCCGGTGTATACCTCGGCTCGATGAGGTCGGAGATGGAGACGGCGGCGGCGACTGCATGAGTGAACTCGGCTCCTGCGTTGTTGCAGTCCACGAAGAAGCTGGCCGTGTCGCCGTCGTGCGGGGTGGCGGCGAGGCGGCCGGCGAGGGGAGGGAAAAAGTCAAGAGCGCGGGAGAGTGAGTTTTTGAGGTGTTGGATGAGATGCTGTTGGGATTGAAAGTGAGAGCTGTGGAATATGAGGCCTCTTTGAATGGGGACGACTGGGAGTAGACGTAAATCCCATAAATTAAGCTCTAATCTTGACAATGAAGCAGCAGTTGCAGTGGCGCTAACAAGAGATGAAGAAATCAGCTCGACTTTTTTTGCCATCTTCAAATTCTAATTTTGGATGTGAGAGGAAAGAAAGCGGTGGTCCTAGTCCGCCATAACAAAGATATTTTTGAATTCTCCCACAATAAATGTCATCCGCTATTTTCTAGCAAATGAGGTGCAAAGATGTCTCCAAACCAATAGGTTATTTGATTATATAATAAATGTATTTTATAATTTTGAAAAAAAAATGTCCGTTTTTTAAAAAGAAAAATAGGCTCCAACACTTTTCATTTTTTAATTATATCTATCTAAATAATTAACAATTGTTCACTCGTTCAACTAGAGTTTATAATTGTTTTTTTATATTTATTTGAATTAATAATAGATTATTTGGATTCATTAATTTAAATTTAAGATATATAATTTTTTAAATTTCAATTTTTAGTCATAAATATTAATTAGACTTCATAATATAATAATATTTTTTATTTTTATAAAAAATAATTATAAAATAAAAATGGGTTAATTGCCCATAAAATACTAAACTTTCGTCCAATTCTGATTTTGCACACAAACTTTGAACTGTAGCGTGAAAATTACTAAACTTTATATTTTATCTGATTTTGCTACTAATCCAAATTCCAGTCAAATATCAGGCTAATATGACGTGTCAATATTTGACGCGACATATCTATTGTTAATTTCTTATTAATAATAATAAAAGAAGAACACAATGCAAATAACCCAAATTATCAATAACTTAATATATCAAATCAAATAATAGTATTTTGTTAATTCTCAAGTTTAAATCAATTTTTTTCTAGTTCACTATTATACAACTGATTACTCTAGTATAAAATAGAAGTCATTCAAATAGTATAAATATGTATAGTTTATAAAAAAAATAATCTTTAGTTAATGAAAATTTAATAAACTTTATTACTTAGCTAAATAAATTTTTTATTTATTAAATTATTGATAATTAAAATGTTCTTTGGCTGACACACCTAAATTCGAAGAATCCCCTTACTATTATTGAATAAATTTAATTAAAAAAATACTATTATTTGATTTGATATATTAAATTATTGACAATTTGAGTTATTTGCTTTGTGTTTTTTTTTTATTGATAAGAGCATCTCCAATGCAAGTGTCTTAGAGGGGTGTCTTAGGAGTGGGCCCCACCTAAGACACACCCTTCTCCAATGCATTGTGTCTTAGGTGGGTGCTTAAATCCTCATTTCCACAAAATTCATATTTCTACACTTTTATTTTAAATTTTAAATTTTAAATTTCATTAAAATTTAAATTAAACATTACAATAAAAATAAAAATTACATAATTTAAAAAAAATTACATAATTTAAATAATTAAAATTTAAAAAGAAAAAAAAAACAAAACAAAACAAAATTCCCCACCCCCACCGACTCCCCTTTTCTTCTTTCTTTCCCCACCGACTCCCTTCCTTCCCCCACCGACTCCCTTCCTTCCCCCTTCCCCTCCCCCCTATCTGTGTCTCTTTTCCAGCAAAACATTCAGCAAAAATTCACTCCAGGTCTTTCCTTCGCCAAAATTTCCAGGTTTTGTATTTTTTTAAAATCAAACCGTGCGCGTGTAGCGCACGATTTCACCAAAATCCGCCAACGCCCCGGGTCTTAGCTTTGCAACGACTTCGAATCATGCCGGGTCTCCAACGCAGCCTTCACTCCAGCGACTCGGATCGATGCGGCCTTCGCCACCAGTGTTGGAGGTGCTCTAAGAAATTAAATAAAAAATATTATTTTGCCAACTAATTGTCACACAAGAATAAATACGCCACGTCAAAACTGGCACACCATATTATATATTAGCTTGGTATTTGGGCAGAATTTGGATTAGTAGCAAAATCAGATAAAATCAAAAGTTTAGTAATTATCACGCCACAGTTTAAAGTTTGTGTGCAAAACCAGAATTGGATGAAAGTTCAACATTTTATGAACAATTAACCCTAGAAAAAATTAAGAACGATACGCAATGATACACACTATATAAATCTCGGACAAAAGATCCCACCTCCCCCGAGGGGCGCACCAGCGCACGGCACCGTGCAACATGCCGCCTCGAAGCGGCAAGCCCCTGCGCGATGTGGATGGTCTAATAATTGCTTACAAATTTACAATATCCAAAAAACACGAAAAAACTCCACAAAAATCGAAGTTCACGAAAATCCTCGAAACATCTAGCAACAATATCCATTAAAAATACAAGCAAACACCGCCACAAACATTTAGACACTAGTTATGAACTCCTCCAATGCCACTAACTTTTCCTCCGACAAGCAAACTTCAAGGTCGATACCGCCGGCTTCCGCCGCCGGAGACACCACGACAATCCCCTCCAATTTCCACGCCTTCCCACTCCTCACAGCAATTGGTTTCCCCCACCCAAAATCACAGCCGTACACATCTAGCCACTGAGAACCTCCGAAGCCAAGAGGAAGGGGCCCACTCCCCATCTCCCTAAAGTCCACCTTCTTCTCCGCGTGGCGTGTGATCGCTTCATCAGTTTGCTTAGAGATCAACTCGTTGATTCTCAGCGCGGCGGCGCCTAATCCTTTCTGCAATAGCTCGCCCTCGCTAATCGCCAACGCAACAAAATAAACCGCGTTCCCAAAATATCCATCCGGCAAAGACGACATCCTCGCCCTCGCGCCGATGGCCGTTGCCATCACGCGAGTGGTTGAATCGTTATTAGTGGTGTGAGAGCGTACCGTGCTCAGCCATAGATGAGCCATGAGTGCTTGCAGAGTCGATATTTTGTCGGTGCCGGCTTCGGAATTGGCTTTCGCCTTCAATTCACCTAATTTTTCTTTGCTGAAGTGGAATACCTTCAGCGGCAGCAATTGAGATGGAGCTTTGATTAGGTTTTTCTCTAATGTAGGGATATGGATGAGTCTGTTATCCACGGCGGCGACATTGCAGCGGTCGAAAATTGGGGATCTCGAAATTGATTCCGAACCGCGGGAGATCTCCGACCAGGAGTTGAGGAAATGCCAGAAGGAAGTGCCGTCCACGACGGCGTGATTGGCGGCGCAGCCGATGAAGAGGCCGTCGGCGAGCTCCGTGATCTGCACCGCAAGCAGAGGCTTTGAAATTCCGTCGTAATTAGTGACGCCTACGTTGATCGGGATCAAGGAGGATACGATTTCCGGTATACACCGCGGCTCGATGATGTCGGAGATGGAGACGGCGGTCGCGACTGCATGAGTGAACTCGGCTCCTGCGTTGTTGCAGTCCACGAAGAAGCACGCCGTGTCGCCGTCGTGCGGGGTGGCGGCGAGGCGGCCGGCGAGGGGAGGGAAAAAGTCGAGAGCGCGGGAGAGTGAGTTTTTGAGGTGTTGGATGAGATGTTGTTGGGATTGAAAGTGAGAGCGGTGGAATATGAGGCCTCTTTGAATGGGAATGATTGGGAGTAATCGTAAATCCCATGGATTCAGCTCCAATCTTGAGATTGAAGCAGCAGTTGCAGTGCTGCTAACAAGAGATGAAGAAATCAGCTCGACTTTTTTTGCCATCTTCAAATTCTAATTTTGGATGTGATAGGAAAGAATTTCGGTAGAATACAAGATTAAATAAATAAATAAATATTTTCTTGAGGGAGACTTGATTCACAAGTGGTTGTCCTAGCCCGCCATAACAATCCTATGAGAAGATATTTTTGAATTCTCCCACGATAAATAAATGTGTATTTTTTAGCCAATGAGGTGCAAAGATGTCTCCATGACAAGATATTTTTGAATTCTCCCACAAGAAATAAATATCTATTTTTTAGCCAATGAGGTGCAAAGATGTCTCAATGCGAAAAGCTTATTTATAATCGAAAAACTTATTTGATTATATAATAGATATACTCCTATTTTATAATTTTGAGAAAAATGTCTATTTTGTCCCCAAGGGGACACCAAACGGTGCGACCTTCTTGCGATTAGTGAGAGGTCTAGGGATCAAACCCCACCGCTCCCCTTCCCCTAATCCCCCAATCAAAAAAAAAAAAAATGTCTATTTTTTAAAAAGAAAAATAGGCTCTAACACTTTTCATTTTTTAATTATATCTATCTAAATTTTATTCCTCTCACAAAATAGAAGTGAGTTCAGTCACTTTTTCTTTTTTTTGCTATTTTATTATCCCCACTTAAATTTTCATTTCAAAAAGAAAGTAGACACTTATTATGGAACGGGGGAGTATATTAAATTACATTTTTATCTTGTGGAATTAAATTAATCTTATTTTTGTTAAATACATGTTCAATCTATTGTTGTAGTATTGGATTATCAAAATGCATTTAGTTAAATTGTAGTAATTGTATGTTATAATCAAAATTGAACATATATCCAATCCTAAACCCTAAGTTTCAGATTGAAAAGTTTACTATTTTGTCGGTGCCGGCTTCGGAATTGGCTTTTCACTTCAATTGACCTAATTTTTCTTTGCTGAAGTGGAATACCTTCTGCGGCTGCAATTGAGAAGATGGAGCGATTAGGTTTTTCTCTAATGTAGGGATATGGATGAGTCTGTTATCAACGGCAACGGCGGCGGCTTTGCAACGGTCAAAAATTGGGGATTTCGAAATCGATTCCCAGCTGCCGGAGATCTCCGACCAGGATTTGAAGAAATGCCAGAAGGAGGTGCCGTCCACGACGGCGTGATTGGCGGCGCAGCCGATGAAGAGGCCGTCGGCGAGTTCCGTGACCTGCACCGCCAACAGAGGCTTTGAAATTCCTTCGTAATTAGTGACACCTATGATCGGCAACAAGAAAGACACGATTTCCGGTATACAGCTCGGCTCGACGATGTCGGAGACGGAGACGGCGGCGGCGACTGCATGAGTGAACTCGGCTCCTACGTTGTTGCAGTCCACGAAGAAGCTGGCCGTGTCGCCGCCGTGCGGGGTGGCGGCGAGGCGGCCGGCGAGGGGAGGGAAAAAGTCGAGAGCGCGGGAGAATGAGTTTTTGTGGTGTTGGATTAGGTGGTGTTGGGATTGAATGTGAGGGATGTGGAATATGAGGCCTCTTTGAATGGGGAAGATATGGAGTAAACGCAAATCCCATGAATTAAGCTCTAAACTTCTTTTTTTTGATGAAATTACATTATAAATAATACTAACCACACACTCACCCCACCTAGTGGTTATTGTGGCCGAGAGTACTCGAACCTATGACCTCTTGGACAACAGGCAACCACCCTAACCACTAGGCCATCCCAAGGGGACATTAAGCTCTAAACTTGACATTGAAGCAGCAGTAGCAGCGCCGCAGACAAGAGATGAAGAAATCACCTCCACTTTTTTTGCCATTTTCAACTATTAATTTGGGTGTGAGTAATATGACTTTCGGTAGAAAGCTTAAATAGAGAAACTTGCATGAATTGGTTTTTATATATATAAGCTGTCTATTTCGTGATCAGATTATTAAAAAAAAGTTATTGTTATACCCGTGCGATGAACTATCTATTTCGTGATCAGATTATTAAAAAGTTATTTCGTGATCAGATCATTAATTCAAATAAATAGAAAAAAAAATCATTATAAACCCTAGTTAATTATCTTCTTATTATATTAAATCATAATAAATTAAAATTGAAGAAAATATAATTAAAAATTACAACAAATTAAGATTAGTACACATTAAATTGTGGAACAGATGATCCCATGTGGAGAACCCGAGCTAGCACCCGATCTCGACATCAGTGGTCAGTCGGATAATTTTTTATAATTACGTATTATATTTAAATTGTATTTGCATTTTTTTTACTTTTTTATGAACAAAATTGTAATTTCACTCTCCCAGCGCCCCCCCAAAAAAATTGTTTCTAATTATAAAAATATATTTTCGTGCACCCATTTAAAAAAATATAGCTCCATCCTTAATAATAATAATAATAATAATAATAATACAATTTACAGTTTGATATTTTTTAAAATCAAACATGTACATCATAATTTTCTAAAAATTATAAATTGAATCATATTTTTTAAACTATAAAATCCCATAATTCGAACACAATTCGAACCACTTTAATTTACGATTTAAATTAAATTGTGAACACATATAATAATTGCTTACAATAGTCTTCTTTTTTTAATCCAAAAAACCCGAAAAAGACCCTTCACAGAAATCCAAGCTCACGAAAATCCTTGAAACATCTAGCAACAATATATCTATTACAAGTACAAGCAAACACCGCCACAAACATTTACACACTAGTTATGAACTCCTCCAATGCCACTAACTTCTCCTCCGACAAGCAAACTTCAAGGTCCATACCGCCGGCTTCCGCCGCCGGAGACACCACGACCAGCCCCTCCATATTCCACGCCTTCCCACTCCTCACAGCAATCGGTTTCCCCCACCCAAAATCACATCCGTACATATCTAGCCGGTGAGAACCTCCGAAGGCAAGAGGAAGGGGCCCACTCCTCACCTCCCAATGCTGCAAGTTCACCTTCTTCTCCGCGTCGCGTGTGATCGCTTCATCAGTTTGCTTAGAGATCAACTCGTTGATCCTCAGCGCGGCGGCACCTAATCCTTTCTGCAATAGCTCGCCCTCGCTAATCGCCAACGCAGCAGCATAAACCGCGTTCCCAAAATATCCATCCGGCAAAGACGACATCCTGGCTCTCGCGCCTATGGCTATTGCCATGGTGCGAGTGGTTGAATCGTTATTAGTGGTTTGAGAGCGTACCGTGCTCCGCCATAGATGAGCCATGAGTGCTTGCAGAGTAGATATTTTGTCGGTGCCGGCTTCGGAATTGGCTTTCGCCTTCAATTGAGCTAATTTTTCTTTGCTGAAGTGGAATACCTTCTGCGGCAGCAATTGAGATGGAGCTTTGATTAGGTTTTTCTCTAATGTAGGGATATGGATGAGTTTGTTATCCACGGCGGCGAAATTGCAGCGGTCGAAAATTGGGGATCTCGAAATTGATTCCGAACCGCGGGAGATCTCCGACCAGGAGTTGAGGAAATGCCAGAATGAAGTGCCGTCCACGACGGCGTGATTGGCGGCGCAGCCGATGAAGAGGCCGTCGGCGAGCTCCGTGACCTGCACCGCGAGCAGAGGCTTTGAAATTCCGTCGTAATTAGTGACGCCTATGTTGATCGGGATCAAGGAGGATGCGATTTCCGGTGTATACCTCGGCTCGATGAGGTCGGAGATGGAGACGGCGTCGGCGACTGCATGAGTGAACTCGGCTCCTGCGTTGTTGCAGTCCACGAAGAAAGTCGCCGTGTCGCTGCCGTGCGGGGTGGTGGCGAGGCGGCCGGCGAGGGGAGGGAAAAAGTCGAGAGCGCGGGAGAGGGAGTTTCTAAGGTGTTGGATGAGATGCTGTTGGGATTGAAAGTGAGAGCTGTGGAAAATGAGGCCTCTTCGAATGGGGACGACTGGGAGTAGACGTAAATCCCATAAATTAAGCTCTAATCTTGACAATGAAGCAGCAGTTGCAGTGGCGCTAACAAGAGATGAAGAAATCAGCTCGACTTTGTTTGCCATCTTCAAATTCTAATTTTGGATGTGAGATGAAAGAATTTCGGTAGAATACAAGATTAAATAAATAAATAAATATTCTCTTGAGGGAGAAGCCAATTACTTGATTCACATGCGGTGGTCCTAGCCCGCCATAACAATCATATGACAAGATATTTTTGAATTCACGATAAATAAATGCCTATTTTCTAGCCAATGAGGTGCAAAGATGTCTCCGTGCAAATAGCTTATTTGATTATATAATAATTATACATTATAATTTTGAAAACAAATGTCTATTTTTTAAAAAGAAAAATAGGCCCCAACACTTTTCAAATTTTAATTATATCTATCTAAATTTTATTCCTCTTGCAAAATAGAAGTGAGTTCAGCCACTTTTTATTTTTTTTACTGTTTTATTATCCCCACTTAAATTTTTGTTTCAAAAAGAAAGTAGACACTTATTATGGAATGGAGGAGTATTAAATTACATTTTTATTTTGTTGAATTAAATTAATCTTATTTTTGTTAAATACATGTTCAATTTTATGTATGTTTTATTTTTCTTATAAAAAATAAAATTAATTAGAGATTTAATACAATTATTAGTAATTTTAGTGGATAAATATAAGTTATGTCTACTAATAATTTGTATTTTTTCAGCTGAATCAATTGACGAACATGTTCACGAGCTAACGAGCCGAATACCACTAAGCTCAAATTTGGTTTGTTTATTTTACGAGCTTCTTTAAACGAACTTGAACGAGCTTTCTTCAAGCCGAGCTCCGAATAGTTCGCGAGCGACTCGATTTGTTTCCAGCCCTACTTACAATATCCAAAAAACACGAAAAAAACTCCACAAAAATCGAAGTTCACGAAAATCCTCGAAACATCTAGCAACAATATCCATTAAAAATACAAGCAAACACCGCCACAAAACATTTAGACACTAGTTATGAACTCCTCCAATGCCACTAACTTCTCCTCCGACAAGCAAACTTCAAGGTCGATACCGCCGGCTTCCGCCGCCGGAAACACCACAACCACCCCCTCCATTTTCCACGCCTTCCCACTCCTCACAGCAATCGGTTTCCCCCACCCAAAATCACATCCGTACACATCTAGCCGGTGAGAACCTCCGAAGGCAAGAGGAAGGGGCCCACTCCCCACCTCCCAATGCTGAAAGTCCACCTTCTTCTCCGCGTCGCGTCTGATCGCTTCATCAGTTTGCTTAGAGATCAACTCGTTGATCCTCAGCGCGGCGGCGCCTAATCCTTTCTGCAATAGCTCGCCCTCGCTAATCGCCAACGCAGCAGGATAAACCGCGTTCCCAAAATATCCATCCGGCAAAGACGACATCCTCGCCCTCACGCCTATGGCCGTTGCCATCACGCGAGTGGTTGAATCGTTATTAGTGGTGTGAGAGCGTACCGTGCTCCGCCATAGATGAGCCATGAGTGCTTGCAGAGTAGATATTTTGTCGGTGCCGGCTTCGGAATTGGCTTTCGCCTTCAATTCACCTAATTTTTCTTTGCTGAAGTGGAATACCTTCTGCGGCAGCAATTGAGATGGAGCTTTGCTTAGGTTTTTCTCTAATGTAGGGATATGGATGAGTCTGTTATCCACGGCGGCGACATTGCAGCGGTCGAAAATTGGGGATCTCGAAATTGATTCCGAACCGCGGGAGATCTCCGACCAGGAGTTGAGGAAATGCCAGAAGGAAGTGCCGTCCACGACGGCGTGATTGGCGGCGCAGCCGATGAAGAGGCCGTCGGCGAGCTCCGTGACCTGCACCGCAAGCAGAGGCTTTGAAATTCCGTCGTAATTAGTGACGCCTACGCTGATCGGGATCAAAGAGGATGCGATTTCCGGTGTATACCTCGGCTCGATGAGGTCGGAGATGGAGACGGCGGCGGCGACTGCATGAGTGAACTCGGCTCCTGCGTTGTTGCAGTCCACGAAGAAGCTGGCCGTGTCGCCGTCGTGCGGGGTGGCGGCGAGTCGGCCGGCGAGGGGAGGGAAAAAGTCGAGAGCGCGGGAGAGTGAGTTTTTGAGGTGTTGGATGAGATGTTGTTGGGATTGAAAGTGAGAGCTGTGGAATATGAGTCCTCTATGAATGGGAATGAATGGGAGTAATCGTAAATCCCATGGATTCAGCTCCAATCTTGAGATTGAAGCAGCAGTTACAGTGCTGCTAACAAGAGATGAAGAAATGAGCTCGACTTTTTTTGCCATCTTCAAATTCTAATTTTGGATTTGAGAGGAAAGAATTTCGGTAGAATACAAGATTAAATAAATAAATATTTTTTTGAGGGTGAAGCCAATTACTTGATTCACAAGCGGTGGTCCTAGCCCGCTATAAGAATCCTATGACAAGATATTTTTGAATTCTCCCACGATAAATAAATGTCTATTTTCTAGCCAATGAGGTGCAAATGTGTTTCTGTACGAAAAGCTTATTTGATTATATAATAGATATGTTTTATAATTTTGTAAAAAATGTCTATTTTTTAAAAAGAAAAATAGGCTCCAACAGTTTTCATTTTTAAATTATATCTATCTAAATTTTATTCCTCTCGTAAAATGGAAGTGAGTTCAGCCACTTTTTATTTTTTTACTGTTTTATTATCCCAACTTACATTTTCGTTTCAAAAAGAAAGTAGACACTTATTATGGAACGGAGGAGAATTAAATTACATTTTTATTTTGTTGAATTAAATTAATCTTATTTTTGTTAAATACATGTTCAATCTATTGTTGTAGTACTATTAGATTATCAATATGCATTTAGTTAAATTGTAGTAATTGTATGTTATAATCAAAATTGAACATATATCCAATCATAAACCCTAAGTTTCCTCCAACACTCAAAATTGTATGTTATAATCAAAATTGAACATCAAAATCAAAATGCGCATTTATTGAATAATAACTAATTATTGCAATTATAAAATCGAGGGAGAAAATAAATGTAAACGACATATGTTAAGAAGGAAAAGCGGATGAGATCCTCCGTCCATTATTTATTGTGTAGCATTGTATTTCACTCTTAATTTTTCATTAGATGGAATGTAAATAACAATATAACTTTATTTTCTTTTTTTGACAAAATAAGCAACATAAGCTAACAACCCTATCATCTAATATAATTTTATTAGGGTGCATTTACTTGATGAATAAATTTATCATTGAAAAAGAAAGGACAACAAAAATTATGTCTTTAAATGCCTCATTTTTTCCCCACATTTTATACAAAAAAGAAGTTCACCATTTTTCCTTAATATCATCTCTCTATTATATAATCAAATAAGTCACTCCGCCTAATTTATCATGGGAAAAAACACAAAGGCGGGAAAACTTTATACAAAAAAGTTCACCATTTTTCCTTAATATTATCCCTCTATTATATAATAAAATAAGCCACACGTTGAGAAGAGAAAAAAAAAAAAGTTCGCCACTTTTTTCAAATATGTAAGAAATGTATGAGATGTTTGTCAAGACATTAGAACGACCACACCCGTTGAGCCCCATCTCTCCCCCCCAGTCTGAACCGAGCTCTGCAGTGATAAGGGGAACCTCTGCGTCCCGCTCGCTTTATTTTATTAGGCACTGCAAGCATGTGCTTGAAAGTTGAAAACTTATGTGGTCGGCTCGCTTTTGCGAGTTCCTCCTCGAGCCAACGGGCTCCGCGGCACATAGGGGCACACATGCTGGCACCGGGCTCGCACGCCAACTATTCGAGTCCCGGTGTACATGCTCTTAGGGATAATTTAATCAAATTAAGCATAAGATGAATATATTTATAAAAGTGATCATTTCTATATAAACTTAGTGATATCGGCATTTTTTATTTTGTACCTAATATAACTACTAATTAAATGATGAGATGAAACAGTTTTCTTTTCTTTTTTGGTTAAAATCCAAGTAAAAAAAAATGAATATGGCGACAGATCTAGACTTTAGGTCAAACTTGTTACGTGCAATGCAGACACGCATGCCAGTCCGATTTACTTAAACTTTACTTGTAGTATTTCCAAATTAATTAATTAATTATTGTTGTTGGCACTAACATTATTATGATTTGACTATCAAACTTAATCATGTGCGATTCATTAATGGTCTAATCATGTGCGATTCATCATTTTTTACTTTTCATTTTTAAGAAAAGCTGATCTCGCTTAGTGAGATTAGCTCTAATTAATAGTAATTGATTTATATTAATTATTGTTTAATTAAATAAACTAATTCTAAAAAAACTTACGAAATTTTAATTATTCTTATTTTAGGGAGAGCTCACATGAAGAATTGTCATTTTCTTGGATTTTGAAACTTATAATAATAACAAATTATTGAAACGCAACTACCGTCTTATCAACCAAATTCAAGAAAGCAACGAATTCAACCACCAAAAAACGAAGAAATTTTTTTTTATCTGTGGTTGTTGAAAGTCATTTTAGGCAATTTTATATATTTCATGGTCACTTAAAAATATACAAATTTTATCAGAGCAATTTCATAAAAATATATATTTTTTATTTTTAAAAATTACTCCAGCATAATTCCTTTTTATATTTATTAAAAAAAAATCACCATGATTCATCTTTTATTAGTTAAATCATTAACTATTGTAATACCATATATCACAATTTCACGAAACTTGTTACGTTTTATTATATGACAAAAGTTTATTCTTTTATTCATATTTTCATTTTTTCATCTACTACATTTAACACATGAGATGCTATTTACTTAAATTTCGTATAAAAAAGAAACGACTCATGTTTTACGAAACGAAAAAAAAAATATTAAAATAAAACGTTAGAACAAAAAAAATATGGTCTATGAGTTCATAGTATATTAAATTTGGGCAGAATCCGACCTCGTTGCCAACATCAAATGAAATTTGGGAGTAAAAAATTTCTGACAAATTTTAAAATTGATTCGGGGAAGTAAAATTTATCTAACCGTCATTAACCGACCACCGTAAAAACTCAAATTCCAATTTACCGCTACTCTTCTTCCACCAGCAAAAGGTTGATTCTATTAGAATATGCGGCGCTTGAGTTTTTATATATTTCTATCAATTTGATCACATAGTTTAAACGTGAAAAAATAGTGCTTTCACGATTGCATCTCGAGATCCAGACGCAAAGGACTTTTCTCCGCAAATCTTTGAATCAAAGCCTCTCTTGCTACATTCTGCAGCTCCGCTCACTACTTCAAAAAATCTCCACGCAAATTTATTTCTGTGCGCAATTCGGCGTATGCAGCGGTTGGATCTGTCGGCGGAGCTTCGGCCAGATCTGAGACGCACTCAGTCAATTGATCTCCGGTCGAATCAGAATCGGCTCGTAGTTGTAACCACAAGTACGTGTGTGTGTGTTTAATTGTGGTTGGTTTCATGAGCTGAAGCTCAATTTTGATTAATCAAGCTTGCATAAGCTGCAGCAGCGATGTTAGCTTGCAGTTTTGTTTGATCCAGAGAAAGAGCTGGATTCTAATTGAATGTCGCTGCTGTTTTATTAGTCCAGAAAATACGTACCATAGTGGCATAGACTACGTGCTCATGTATATATATATATGCAATCCAAGTATGCGACTATTGTCCTCGTATAAGCATTTTGGGAGATTTGGTATCAGTGATAAGATCTGGTCCTGGGGAAATTCTGGCGCTGATTAATCACGTTTTGCGATTTTAACGTTAATGTGCCAGTTGAACTGAATTGCGTGTTGATATCCTGATATGTCCCTTTGGTTGAGCCGTTGAGGATGTTGAGTTTGATATGGGGTTTGATTGTGTAGTTAGCTACTGAGTTGTATCTATGAATATGGTTGATGGGGTTACTGGTTTTGTCGTTCAGGTTGAATTTTCATAGCCGGCCTTGGGGGGTTGGCTGATGAAGAACGGGATGATAGAATGCAGTGTCTGTCATTCCAAAATAGTTAATCCATCCACTAAGGCTGTTTCACGAGCTTATGACCGACATAGGAGCAAGATATCGTCAAAGCAGCGGGCGCTTAACTTCTTATTAGTTGGCGGTGATTGTGTCCTTGTTGGTTTCCAGGTATGATCCCTGAATGTTGTAGTTGTGCCCAGTTACTAAATTTCATTTACTCTGATTCTCATAGTTGCTGCTACGTCTTGTCTGATTTTCCTCTTTCCAGCCTATTTTAGTTTATATGTCAAAGGTGGATGGCCGCTTCAAGTTTAGCCCGATTAGTGTCAACTTTTTGACAGAGGTTGCTAAAGTTCTTTTTGCAATCACAATGCTTTTGTTCCAGGTACTCTTATCTAGATCTCTATGTAAAGTTTAGAAATGAGAAAAGAAGAGTTTTATGCACTTTCAGTAAATACTATTGTTATGTATTACTATAATTAAGATATAGAAATATCCGAGATGTAACATAAGCAACTACTGTGTTTATACGCCATTGAGCTTCCAAATCACATCCATGCATTGTGATATTTACTATGGGGGGATCTATCCTTGCAGGCTAGGCGACAGAAAGTTGGTGAAAAGCCGCTTCTCTCACTTTCAACATTTATGCAGGTGCACTTTTCAGTGATCTAGTATCTAAGAAATTGGTATCCAATGGTATTTCAATTCACTGTATAGAATTTATATTACCAGAAAGAATTATGTTTGTTCATTATGATGTTAATTTTGTATCCAGCATGTCATATAGAGTTTCCAAAAGATGCCAACCCTTCCTTTTTCATGGAGGAATATTCTTGCTTATCAGGTCTCTAATGATTGGCAACTTTGATCCCTTGTTATCCAAAAATGTTATTCCACACAGATCCTTAAGGTCATGTTGACGATGCAGAAGCTCACATTTTCTGATAAGAAGCTTTCTCAGCTGCCATTTTGTCATAATTAAAAAAATATTATTTGGATCAATTACTTGAGAAGTTGGAAATAAGCATTATTTTTATCTCGTTTTCCTTCAGAAGTCTCTTGTAAAAGGTGCTTCATTTATGGTTCCTAATTCATATGAGCTAAAACATGTAAGTAACTAATAATAACGTTTTGGTCCTGTAGTGAGAGAAAATCTTGAAGCAACTACTCAGAGTGCAGCCAACATTAATTTCTGTTTAATTTTCAACTAGGTCATATTTAGAGCTGCCTAGAGATGTTTTTATAGTATTAATGTCTATGACTTTTCTGATAAATCCTCAGATTGTGTGATTTCAATCATGATGCACACCTTGATTTTGGGCCCTGGGAAATGTTCTTAAATCCTTAGCTTACAAGACAAACCTGTTTTCTTCGTTTTGTCCTCCAGAAAAGTTATGCATCTCTATGCATGCTAAATCCCATCTGATTCCTTATGAATTTTGTCCCCTTCTGATATTTGCAGGCTGCTCGCAACAATAAACTTCTTGCAGTTCCAGCCCTACTTTATGCTATAAATAACTACCTGAAGTTTACTATGCAGGTAAACATAGTTTTGTTAGGAGGCTGGTTTGGACCTACATTTTTAAAATTAAACTTTAGTGTTGCCTAAATGAAATAAAAACCCTGCCTCTCTTCTATACTTCTTATGCAATTTGACGTGCTTACATTAAAATGTTAAATGTTATTCTGAAGTACGTCTGCATGTCATTTATTCTGTATATTAAGTCTATCTTCCCGATAGAATTCTGTTATGGAGATAGTGGCTGCAGCTTCTTTCTACACTTCTAGTAACTAATACCTCTTCATTTCTCTTACTCTTTTCTCAGCTATATTTCAACCCCGCAACAGTGAAAATGTTGAGCAATTTAAAGGTGCGTTGACAATGCAGCTTGCTTGGCAATAAACATCTTTTCTTTTATCTGATTAATTAGTTTGTTAATCCTCTGTCTCATTGGTGTTCCATCATGCTCTGAGAATAATAAAGGTGGTGGAATATTATCCAAATTTCCACTCCAATGTTTGTGAAGCATAGATGAATTTGTTTTCTGGAGTGCTTCTTTCTTTTAGAAGGAAAATTCATTATGATCTGTTTTTAAGCTTTTACCATTATGCATGGGAGAAGTAGATATTATTAAGAAATTGTTTATTTCTGGTTTGTTGCCACCAAGTATTTTCAGACATGGTTAAGTTAATTACACCTTTAAACTTGTTACTCAATAATCTCTTTTCAGAGTGTTATAGCTTCAGTATGCAGCATTGCAGCTATACCCGATTTATTTCACATCATCTTTTCTCCTTTATACTCCTATAGATGAACATCTTTATTGCTGATGCCAGTTTTAACAAACCTCATTGCCATCTTGAGATAGGAGCAAAACCATTGAGAACTGATGTTTGCCTTTTATTTACTTTTGGTCTCATATGCTAATCTCTCTTATCTTCTACTCCTGAATACTCTTTTCAGGTTTTGGTAATTGCTGTACTTCTCAAGTTCATCATGAAACGTCGATTCTCAATAATTCAGGTTAGTTTCTGTTAAATTGTTAATGACCGGATAAGATCATACACATGCTATTGTGTATTCTGAAAATAAAGTTTATGTTATGTCACAGTGGGAGGCTCTTGCTTTGCTGCTGATAGGGATTAGTATAAATCAACTTAAATCCATGCCGGAGGGTTCCACTGCTTTGGGTCTCCCCATTACAACTGGTGCATATATGTGCACACTGATATTTGTAAGTTATTCAGGGCATCTTGATGTTCATAGTATCTGTGAGTTGCATGGATGTACAGAACAAGCTTCTTCTTCTTCTTCTTTTTATTTTTGCCTTCCAAAAAATTTCATTGATTTGTTCTTTGCAGGCATAAATCACTTCAGATTTTTTAATGCAGGTAACAGTTCCTTCTATGGCCTCTGTCTTCAATGAATATGCCCTTAAAAGCCAATATGACACCAGCATTTATCTTCAGGTGATTTAACACAATCAAATGTTGAAAGAGTATTCTGTATCATTTGAAGTGTCTGTTTTCGGTTCAAGTGTACTTGCCTTATGATGTTTTGTTATGTATGTGGCCACATTCCAGTCCCTTAATGTTCACATGCTAGGTGACAAATAAAGTTGTGGTATTGAAGTGGCAAATGTTGATTGTTTACTGCCTCAGTGGCAACCCATTCATTATGGCAGGATTATATGGTTTTGAAGGCACAGTATGATTATTAGAATGTTCTTCTCTGAGTTTACAACTTTGTGACAGTGGCCTGAGATTTATTTGTCATTGAATATTATAATTGAAAATAATTTTGTTTTCATGAGACATGTGAGGTTTAACTTAGGTGATAACCTCATCAATAGTATATATATGTTCTTAGTTTTGTACTTTCATGTCTCAAATAGGTGATACTTCAAATTGAGGTTCTTACTGAGTAAAATTTTTCCTCTGCCGGAATTTGCAGAACCTATTTTTATATGGATACGGAGCTATATTCAACTTTCTTGGAATTCTCGGAACTGTCATTTTTAAAGGTATCAGTGCAAAATCATGCTTCTCCAGCCTTCACATTAGCACCAACAGTTTGGATAAGACTCATTTTGTAACATCTTGGGACAGGATAACTTGGTTTTAGGCTTTACCTTTATTTGACTGCAGCGCGTCATTCATAGCTCGGAGGGGGAATTTGATTTGCTGTTTTCCTTATATAAAATATATTGCAATAAATGTTTCAGGTCCCAGCAATTTCAATATACTGGAAGGACATTCAAAAGCTACCATGTTTTTGATATGTAACAACGCTGCACAAGGAATTCTATCCTCCTTTTTCTTCAAATATGCTGGTGAGAGATTTTTTAGGAGCTGGTTTAACAGATTATCTCCTTTACACGGGATATTAACACATTGGCTTTAGCATTGTGGTTCCTCTTGTGTGCAGTCTAATAGGATTGCTTATTACTTAACTTCTTCTGCTAAATGCTTACACTTGTGCATTTTCATGTTCCCAGACACGATCTTGAAGAAGTATTCTTCGACTGTTGCAACAATATTTACAGGCATAGCATCTGCTGCTTTGTTTGGCCATACTTTGACCATAAACTTTTTGTTAGGGATTTCAGTGGTTTTCATTTCAATGCACCAGGTACGTAACTGAACTGAAGTATCTTTTTCTCTCATATATATATTGAGGCTTATCTGCAACATACTTCTGGTTTCAGTTCTTTTCACCTCTTGCAAAAGCCAAGGATGAAGAACAAAATGGGGTGGTAGAAAGAACTGATATTCAGGAAAACCATAGGTATTCATTCGGTTTCTTGCATAATCACATGCGTCAAACATAAAATCTTTTTATCTGTCAAGTGAGAGTGCTTCTTCCAGGGGGCCTCTTTACTTCCATGCAATTGTTGAAGGTTCCATATCATTATGTACTGTCCGTTCTTAGATCTGTTCTGAATGATTAGTGGCACAACAACCTTTCAGTGGTTCTGGTTTGTTCACATCTTCTTTCGTACAAGACGCCCTCCAGCTAGTAAAATTTGATGACCATTTTTCTTATGATGGTGAAGTGGATCATACCATATAAATTTACTTTCTATGTAATGCTTGCTGTTGAGTGAACTTAAGGAACATCAATTTATTTTTCAACTTCATGGGGTAGGCATGACAATTTTTGTCGCATGTGTATATTCTTGCAGCAAAGATCCTCTTCTTTCTTTTCTTTTCTTTTCTGGATGTTTAGTTTCACCTTGGTTGCCCCCCATGGTTTGAGGGGTTGGGGATGAGGCTGTTGACTTCCGCCAAGGGGAAACGGCAGGAGAGATAGTGAATACTCTTGCATATTTCTGCACACTATTTGATAATTAATCCTTATGCATAATCATTTCTGGCAAGCTTTAGGCAAGGTGCTGATCTTTTTTATCTTCAGGTCAAGGGATTCATCCTTCATAAATATGGCTGCTGGAGCTAATGATGAGGTACAATATATGTACAATTGCACGTCTTTTATTTTCATCTAAAGCATGCATCTCCTCATGATTCTGCTTGCTTTCTCCAGGCTAGTCACCGTGTCGGACCTGACGAAAAGCAACCCCTTCTTCCCACTTGAAGCTGATCCATCGGTATGTTAGCAAAACTTAAAAAGTTATATTTTTGAATTAGTATTTACGACTTAGGTCATGCTTCTTGTCCACAATTTCATGTGTGTTAGCTACATTGGTATGTGGGGCTTTTATGGTCTCTTAACCAGTCCCAATGCGTTGACAAAATATTTTGTCTAATTAAAATCAACCTTTGCACATAAAGATCTTGATTTGTTATGGACAAACAAGAAACAATTAAGAACTTAATATGAATTTTAAATATAGTTGAACTAATAAGATTGGAATCTAATGAAGTTTGAACTTAAAATAGTTGTTATGTCAGTACTAAGTACTACCATATGTATTGTTTTATTGATGGAATGGTGCAATAGTTATTACTTAAGGTTTCTGCAACTTAGCATTGCTCTTTCAACCTATATCAAAAAAAAATCCCTCGGCGCGCATGCTCATAATAAATACGTAAACTAAAACTTCGAAGCATGTAAAGAAATATCATACCTTGTTGAATCAAGTGAGAAAAATGGCTTATGTGGTACTTTTAATTTTTTTTACCCCTTTATGATATAAATGTAGCATTATCTGATAAGCTGGGAGGAATTATGCTATCTTCCATTTCTGTTTCACAACTGCATGCCTTGAATAGTTCAACGACGAATTTCGTTGCAGGTTGTTTCCTTGGCACTTCTAGCTCAGAAGAGAAGATAACACGATGTTGATCACCGTTAACACTGACTGCTTCCACGAAATACGGTTAGCTGTTATTCTTCTTTTCGACACGCTGCATCTTCCTTGGAATAGTTTTGAAATGCTTGGAAGTATAGAAAGATTACTGCCGCATGATTGTTTGCAGGCCTTTACTCGAATTCCCAATATATTCCCTACACTACAATATGTAAATTGATGAGTTCTAGTTACAGTTATGTATTGATTCATTTTTTGTATCAAGATGTATCTTATTTCATTGAGGTTTATCTTCTTCTTTTTTTCCAGATGCTATTTCCAGTTTTTGGTCTGTAAATTAGCGAGTACATTTCGAGATTTTGTCACTACTTTTTCGTTACAATATGGATTTTGTTTTGTGGAAAAAGTATTATTTGTTGTTTCATAAGTGATAGTTTCTATTCGTATACATGTATCATTGAACATAAGAGAAGGGTGCGAGTGAATTTGATTGATTGAAATCACCGAATTAATCGGTTTGACCGGTTAACCGAATAACCGGTCGGTTAAACCGGTTCTGTTTCCGATTACTCCACGGGGCCTAATTCGGTTCCGATTAACCGGTAAACTGGTTCGGTTAAAACTGAACCGACCGGTTTACCTTAACCGAACCGGTTTACCAGCCCTAACTTAGAGTGTGTTTACTTTGATAGAAGTATTTTTCACCCATTTTCCACAATTTACACATGTTTATTATGATGGAATATTTTCTCTAAACATGGTGGAATATGGAAGTTCATTTTCATTCATTTTTTCATCAATGCTGGATAATATTGTCCTAGGATAGAGGTGTGAAAATATTTTCTAATATTTTCTCATCTTTACATCTCATGATAAAAAATAAAAAATAAAGTTAATATTTTTTCATTTTTTCTTATTCATTTTATTTCATTGAAAATTTTACCATCAAAGTAAGCGCATCCTTAATTATTATCACAATTGTTTTATGAGCATACATAATGATTTGAGCATTGAACTTTATTTAAGATATTGCGATGGGATATAAATTTACTCGTCGCATGATATGAAATTTTGCAAAATTATTTTCTGGGGAGAGTGTATTGCTTTTGTGTAATAAACAAAAAAAGCATTATCGAGAGGGAAAAAAAATATTTTAGTAAACTTTGGTTATGAGTTAATTCACGATCTCAAAAAATATTTTAGAAAAACTCGAACTCACTGGGCCTGTGACGTTTGGCCCGCCTCACCATACAAAAAGAAAATGGGCCGGGTCGAGTTTTTAGCATACCCAACAAATTTCTATCTTTAAGTTTGAAAATTTTGTCGGTTTTTCATTTTAAATGGCAAGTTCGAAATTGGAAATTTTGTGATAAAACCATGGGATTATTATACATCCTATATAAATTATCTATCTGATTGCCTAATTTGGGGAATCAATCAAATGCAACTATTAAAAGACGATTGCATGCAAATTGCAAAATACGAATTTCTCTAATAAAATGTAATGTACATTTCATGTATTAGCTCTTTAATTCTTGTCTTTACAATAAATCTTCTACAATATCAAATCATCACCATTCACCACAATATTTTATGATACACATTAATTACTCTAATAAATAAATCAATCGTTGTAATCTGCTTTTTTCATTCTTTTTATTTTGCAAATCAACCTGGACTTGTAATCTACCATAATCCAGCTCGAATTTTTAAAAATTGGATATCAAATTTAGTTCGATTTTTAAATATAATATAATCCAAACTTCAAAAGCTACTCATAGTAGGGCCATCACTAACTAATAAATATACATTAAATTTAATTAAATATACTATAAGCAAGCTAAATTAACGATTTAATTACACTTCAATTTTCAGACATAAGTCACATAACGGCAATGCTCTTCAGCCTAAAATTAGCCCTCTTGGTATATATATATATATTTTTTATGTATTTTTCATTTCCTTTAATGAAAAGTTTATAATTTTTGAATATTTTTTTTTCACCGAATGTTAGTTAGCGGTCTACTGCATCTTAGATCCAAAGCAAAATCGCCCAAATTTCCAAAATCCTGAAAATCAAAAACCTTTTCACATCTCTTCTCTTCAACTTTCTCTCACTACTCCTTCTCTCTTCACATGTATAAAAGGAGGGAAAATGAATTGAACAGAATTGAATTCAGTCTCGCGGCCAATTAATCCCCCTGCGGTCGGAGCAGCATTTTTCAGATCGCGGCGGCGCAGCCTCTCTCAGATCTAAGCTGCGGAATCGGAAACCGGTATTGAATTCTTCGACAGCGGGTACGTCTATTGCTTTCGTGATCTGAGCTGGATCAATTGTGTTATAGCTTCCATGTGTGTATGTTTGAGGCAGGAAAGTGGATTTTCAGTTCGAATTTTGCTATGTTTGAGCATCGTAATCGTGTGTTGTTGTTGTTTCAATGCTGGTGTTTTTGCTTGATCGCCGGTTTTGAGTTTGAAGTGATAGTTATGTAGTGGCGATGAAGTGGTTTAATCGAAATGGTTGTTGATTGGCGTTTGCATTTGTTTTGCAGGTTGATATCTCGTAGCCTGCCTGGGGTGGTTGGTTGATGAAGAACGGGATGATAGAGTGCAGTGTCTGTCATTCCAAATTGGTTAATCCATCCACTAAGGCTGTTTCGCGAGCTTATGATCGACATAGGAGCAAGGTTTCGTCAAAACAGCGGGTGCTTAATTTCTTGTTAGTTGGCGGTGATTGTGTCCTAGTTGGTTTACAGGTATGCATTTCATGGTTTTATCATAGTGAGGATGTTATTTGTTTCGCCTTTAGCAATGTTGATGCAATGCTTTAGTTGATTTATTTAGGAGATATAATAGTGTGTTATAGTTTTTCTTGTGCTATGGTGAAATGATCGACCACACATCATTGGTGACTGATGAGAAGAAATAGAAGGAGTCCTGTAATTTCAGAATAAAGAAGTGAACAGAAATGTGAAATTAAAGACATGGAAAAGCTGAACCCTTGCAACAGTTGAGGCAGAATTTTAGAAATGATCTCAGTTTTTCTAACAATCATCATTCTATACCATTGGATAATATTGAAATCTATGAGAGTTTTGTAAACCATTTCCTACTGACAAAAGCACCTCAGCTTTAAGAAATTTCAAAGTAATGCAGTAGTTCTATTCCAGTAGAAATCCCGTTTACAGGCATACACATGTATGATGTATCTCTAGACCTTTCATTATTTTAAGCTAACTGTAAGCATCAAAAGTTCTCATGATCCTACCTATGTTGTGTGAATGCTTATTAATGTCTCTAGTTTCATAATTATCGGTAAGCCTTGTCTGATGTTTGATATGTCTTTCCAGCCTGTTCTGGTTTATATGTCAAAGGTTGATGGCCGCTTTGCATTTAGCCCCATTAGTGTCAACTTTTTGACGGAGGTTATGAAAGTTTTTTTTGCAATTGCAATGCTTATATTCCAGGTACGTCTACCCATTCAATTATTAGAATGAACAGAACTAAATACTAAGTGTATTATATATATAATTCTTTTCTTCTTTTATTGGACAGTATGACTAATATAGATTGGTGAAAAACCTTATGAAAAATAGAAAATAGGAAGTTATGGAACTTTATCAGTATGGTTATGAGGGATGAAAAGCATTTGATGATGTTTTAACATAATAATTACATTAATGCATATGGTATTGGTGAAAATAATAAGAGTCACCCTAACTTGTTTCATTTCAAGTACATCCACTCACATTCTTGATGAGGGCCTTATGGCATAGTACCAAATTGTATGTATAAATTATAATCCTTAAACTCTGCTAATATATTTACACGATCTTAATTTGAGTACACTGGCGAAAAGGCTGTTCCTATATAAATCTCTCACGAGGTATTGATAAATTCGTACAAAAATATCATTATAAAATTGTAATACGCTAATATATAGTTTATGCACTTAAATCTTTCTATCCGTGGTCACATGTGGGTCTTTGTATGTGGCTCATTGATATGTAGAGAAGAGGGAATATTAGCATAGCCAACAAACAATCTTAATGTGCTAGCACACAGCTGGCTACTGAGGTGTATATAACTGTGAAATCCATACTCCATGTCTTCCTTGTCATAATTATGGAGTTGTGTCCCTCCTGCAGGCTAGGAGACAGAAGGCTGGTGAGAAGCCGCTTCTCTCAATCTCCACGTTCATTCAGGTTCTTTCAAATTAACTTCATAGAAATTCAGCTTCATGGATACTTGTATCTATATTGAGTGCATTTTTTCGATTAATATTTGTATATTATGTTTATTATTCTTTTCCTCAACTTGTACTGTGGTTTTCCCCTCAACCACATTTTAATGTTTTCTTGACTCATCTACCTTATTTATATGTATTTGCAGGCTGCTCGTAGTAATATGCTACTTGCCGTTCCAGCCCTTCTTTATGCTATTAATAATTACCTGAAGTTCATTATGCAGGTAAACTTGAATTCATATAATTGTAGTGTATTTGCTTCACTTTTAGTACTTTTCTAGACGTGTTGTTGCTACAAAATATTTTAAGGTATTGTGAAGTACAGCTATGTCATCTATATGTGTATGGGGCTGATTCTTTCATCTTTTTTCTAATAATGTTCAACTCCTACCAACTGATGCCACACTTGAAGAAGAGATCATAAAGCAAGATATAAGAACCAAAGTATTGAAATATGAAAACCTAATATATGATGGATGTCTGTTTTTGTTAAAGAATGGAATTTGGAAGTTCCTATGTGTACATCATTATGATTCATGCATGGTTTTACCTTCTTTTGTGGTAAAATATATTTAGCACTTAGCAGGGTTCACTTGGGATTGGTGGGATAACATTTTGATGCCTTTCAACATTAGGATATGACATTTATCAAACGTCTCTACTTATTATTTGTTGTTTGGTATTACTTCAAATTGGTTGGTAGGGATCCCATAGCTCACGCCTTGCACTGAACTATATAATGCCATGGATGATAGCAATAGTGTATTAGTGTTTAGTCATAGAAAAATCCTACTTTACATAATTTTCGGATTACTATGAAATATGTAATTTGCTGAATATTTCACGTGGGATCTCTTCACTCCTTTATCCAAATAAAGAGAATTTTTTGTGGTGTATAGTTGCTTTGGCAAGTATTAAGCGTAAGCAGTACCTTTATATCCTATTGTATGCAAACTATGGTAGATTTTATTGAATGCGCTTTCACTGTCTCTGTAATGAATACTGAGCAGCATTTTCTTACTTGTTTCTTATGCAACAATGCTCTGGATAACTACTAACTCACTATCCGCAAAACTTTTCTTTCAGCTGTATTTCAACCCTGCAACAGTAAAAATGTTAAGCAATCTAAAGGTATGTAGCTAGTGAAGCTCCCATTATTAGATGTGCTAGAATTTTATTGTCTTTCTTATTTGTGTTTAACACAATGTGGAATAACAAGGGTTACAACGATCCATATTCTATTTAATTTTATTAGAGTTTCTGATTTATTATCATTATTTTCGTGTTTACTGTTTTACAGGTTTTAGTGATTGCTGTACTTTTGAAGGTCGTTATGAAACGTCGATTTTCAATAATTCAGGTCAGTTGCCTTGATTGAGAAGCTAAGGTGGTAAAGTTTGATTATTATTTTTTTAAAATGAAGATTCACCAATTCGGCAGTTCCTGGATTTTAAATGAAATAAGAGTTTGATGAGTTGCAAGATGAGCCATAAAGGTAACATGTATAATAATGTCTATACATTGTTGCGAAATTGCAGTGGGAAGCTCTTGCATTGTTGCTGATTGGTATCAGCATAAATCAACTTAAATCCTTACCTGAAAACACCGCTGCTTTGGCTCTTCCAGTCACAACTGTTGCATATGTGTATACTTTGATATTTGTAAGTAATTCAAGGCATCTGCTGGTTATGTATGCCTAGACATGATTTACTTTCTCTATTTTCCTTTTGGGCTTTCCCATAGATTTGTTCTCTGAAATCAAAACTCACTTTTAAAACTTTAATACAGGTTACTGTTCCTTCTATGGCCTCAGTCTTCAATGAATATGCTCTGAAAAGCCAATATGACACAAGCATTTATCTTCAGGTGATGACATTGCAAGTTTGTTTACTGTGGCATTTAGAGTATCTGACTTGAATTTATCTGGCTTGTTTTTTACCCCTTTTGTCATGTGTGTGGATCCTCTTTAAGAATCCTCTTCTCTGTGAGTGCAAAAGTGGCAAACAAATTGTACTGACTGTAAAGACAAATTCTCATTGGTTTCTGCCTAAATTGTCTCATCCATAGGCCAGCCTTTTTTTGGTCAAATGTGCATGTCATTACAATTGTGAGGATTGTTTTGCCCGAGTCTATATATTTGAGAATGGTTTAAATATATACATTTGCAGAATATGTGTTCTGCCATTTCTGAGTACATGGTCTTTTTCTGTAAGATATTGCATGTCTCCTACAAATAGATTCTCACTTTTTCTTTGCATATAATTTGCCACTTTAATTTGCAGAACTTATTTTTGTACGGATATGGCGCTATATTCAACTTTCTCGGAATTCTTGGAACTGTCGTAATAAAAGGTGAACTCTTGGATATGGTGCAAAGTGTTGCTTCAAATTAGTTCTAGCTTTTGCAAGCTTTTACATCCAAGTATCATTGGAAGTGTAGAACATATTTTTTAGGTTTTGCTTCTGTTTGGGTGTTGTTGCATTGCAGATCCGAGGACTATAGGATGGTGAAATTTGATCAGTTCTAATTAACAGTGCAACTTAATTGTTTCAGGTCCTAGCAGCTTTGATATATTAGAAGGACACTCAAAAGCAACCATGCTTTTAATATGTAACAATGCAGCGCAGGGAATACTATCCTCCTTTTTCTTCAAATATGCTGGTAAGAGGACGATTTAGGGGTTTTTAAGACGATTTTAGGAGTAAAAGGCCAGTGCTTTATAGCTTATAGTTAATGTTTCACAATCAATGCTCACAAAGGCTTTTTTAATGTCACCAGATACAATTTTGAAGAAGTACTCGTCTACTGTAGCCACAATATTTACAGGCATAGCATCTGCTGTCATGTTTGGCCATACATTGACCATAAATTTTATGTTGGGGATTTCAGTTGTTTTCATTTCAATGCACCAGGTATCATAAGTAATGGAAATCTCTGTTCTTTCATGGATACATATTGGGACTTACCTATTTCCTTGTTATTTGTTTAGTTCTTTTCGCCTCTTTCAAAAGTTAAGGATGATGAGTCAAGTGGTGTGCTTGAGAAAGTGAATGTTCAGGATGATCATAGGTATTTACTTTTTCTTTATAAAATATTCTCATATATGAGGAAGATCTTGGTCTCACGCTGCATATTCTCAATGTCTTATTCCAGGTCAAGTGATTCATCCTTCATAGAAATAGCTGCTGGAGCTAATGAGGAGGTACAATCTGTTACTGTTCTTGAAGATGATTACGTCTTTCTTCTGAAACACATGTTCATCCCCGTTTTACTATTTACTGTGTCCAGGCTAGTCATCGTGTGGGACCTGATGAAAGACAACCTCTTCTTCCCACCTAAAGTTGCTTTGCTTCAGTAAGTTGCCAAAACTTTATTTGTTTAATTTCCTTTAGTTAGTAGTCAGGTCATATGTGTGTAGGTCCACTGACCTATGTTTGCGCAATTTAATTTAATACGCGAGCTGCTCTGTTGACTGTTCTTAGTTATTTTCTTGTATTTTTGATAAATTAAGGGTTGGTGCACCTTCAAATAATTAAGTTGATGGATTTCTACCACTAGATTAAGATGTGATCCGAAAATCAGGAACCTGAGCCCCTCAAATATCACAACTTGAATTATTATTATTTTTTTTTATGTGGGAGGTTTATAAAGAATAACATACACCCAACAAAATTTTATTTTCAGTTACAAGTGAGAAGATGGCTTCAAAGTGTATTATTTCTGCTATACCGTTTTGTATATATATTTTAATACCTTGCTGATACCGCAAGTCAAAAATACATACTATTCTTCTATTTTAACATTCTAGTGTTTTTGAACATTAAATTTCATTTCAGGTATTTTCGACACTGTCTGTGCAAGATATAGAACAGAAGATAACGCAATGTTTATTAGGAAAAGAAGAAGAAGAATAAAATGTGATCGGATCTCAACACTTCGAAGAAGTACGGTTAGTGTCATTTTCTCTCTGGCACATCGATTCTTCCCCAGAAGAGTTTGAAAATACGTGGTCGGAGAATTCAACCTTTGAAGATATATAGGACAAGTGCTACATGTTTTGTCTGCCGTCTTACTCTTATATACCCACAGTGTTAGACTCATAACTCATTATGTATATTGATGATTTATAGGTCAATTATAAGTTGATTCATTTTTTACTGAAGATATCTTCAATCTATATGTATTTTTAAGTCCATTTTAATTTTTGTTTTTTTTTAGTTGGTCTGCTTTTATAAGGCTCACTTTACCCTGTGATATGTAACTTTGAGATTTCATATCTGGGTGTATATTTCAATTTTGATGCGACTGCTCAAGATCAAAGGTATGATCATTCTTGAAATTTTCGTTTACTTTTAAGAAATTATGTATGAATATTTACAACTGATGTGAGTATAAATGAGCTTTAAAATAAAGTGACGCATTTAATGTGTTTGAATAGGCGATTTAAATTTAATCGAGTTTGTAGATATTAGCTTATGTGCATTTCTCTCAAATAAGTGTGTTGGTTATAGAGATATGGTTGGGTTTTGTGGGTTATAATTGAAAGTAACCTTCAATAATTGTATTAACTTATATTAAAAGTGGTCTATATTTTATTTTGAATTATTTAATTATAAGTGGTCTATTTTTATAAAAATGACAAAATTTAATCTTTTAAAAAGCATGGGTCCTATCACTTTTAATCAACTCATACATTTTTTTTTAATTTCGTGTTCGAAAATTTTGTGTCGTTTGTAATGTTTATAAAAATGTGTGAGATTATTTCATGAGTCAGTATCTGTAAGACGCATATTTGGATCCAAATTCACATTTGGTGACATTCAAATGTTTGGTGATTAATAATGTGTGGATATCAATAATGTGATAGTTTCTTTCTCTTCAAAAAAAAATAATGTGCGGATATGAAAGCATTGTCATATCTATCTTTAATAACTTATGGAATGGGTAAGTGTAATACTCCCTCCGCCTCATATATATAGGCTTGTTTTTCTTTTTTGAATGCCCCATTTATATAGACTTATTTTCATAAAAAGTAATGTTTTTTTACTCATTTATTATTATATTCCTATTTAATTCTTTAATTTACTCCCACTTTAATATATCATTAAATAATAAATATGGACATATTAGGAAATTTACTTATATATTTTCATTTTTAATGATTTTTCTTAATCCTTGTGAAAATCACAATCAACCTATCCATATGGGATGGAGGGAGTACTATATTATACACATTGAAGACTTTGACCTAAATGCATTGGATATCAACGAAATTAAACTAATAATTAATTAATTAGTTATTCTTTTGGTTCCGTTTTTCAAGTATCATACGTCATTCTGTTCACTTTTTCTCATTCCATCTCATTTTAATAAATCTATATATACCGATTAATTGTCAACTTTCCAATCACTATCAAATTATGCATCTTACATCAATTCTCTTTCTAGTGGTATGTTTTCAAGCATTCAAACTCTGAGATTGCTTGGATAAAAAAGTAAAAAACTGTGAGAAAAAAGATTACTATGTTTATTTCTATTCTAACAAGACAAGTTTTGAGGTGGTGAAAGATGAGCTTTAGGGTTGTTGGTGGTCTGTTCCTTTCGTCCAACAACAACGACAATTATAAGCAAAAGAAAAATTGTCACTTGTAAAAGTTGTATAAAGAAGCTAGTAATTGGATTATTCCAAAATCCATAATGTGCTTTGAGTGAACGACTTGAATTAATCTTGCCTACAAAACTTGACTATAAAGTGACTGCATTTAACGTATAAAGTAATTGCACTTTTATGATCGTATAAATACATTGTACTTATTGCCCCTATAGGATTCGAATCCTTTATCACGAAAATGCAGATATTTTATAAGTTAAATACAGATCTAATCGGATTTTGTGAAAATACACTTTCAACTTGCTCCTCTCACTCCTTTGATAACTGTTAGGGTGTGTTTTCTTTGATTGAAAACAAAAAATTATCCTTATAAATCTCTTTCGTTTTTCATCTCATTTCTATAAAAGAGAATTTCACCATTTTTCATCCCTTCTTTTTATTGGGATAATATTATCACTCAAAAAAATCAGGGATAGTATTATCCATTTATGGAGTGAAAATAAGGAATGAGATATGATGAAATTATCTTTTGTAGAAAATAAGCGAAAAGGAAGAGGAGATTTAAAGAGAGTTTTTTTATTATCGCTCATTTTTCATGGTAAATTTATCAATAAAAGATAACACACCCTTAAACTAATTGACATTATACACTTTTAACTTATACGAAAGGAATATAAATCTTTGTTCACTTGCTTATTTTATTTAATTATACAACGAATTTTTTCAGTTTGCCGATTGACAAAACGAAAAGGATATTATCAAGTTTCCAATCACTTTCAAGCTTCAACCATACATTATTCATTCAAAATGTCTCTTTGAAATCATATTCTATATTTTACTTTCTTCATGTATGTATATGCTTTTCATATAGATGTTTTCAAGGTTTATAGTGATATATCTTTCTCTCTCTTTTCTGGCATTCACAGAACTTCTGAGAGTTAGGTTGAAAAATATGAGAAAAACAAGAAAAGAATTATGAGAGGTATAAAGGAGAATTTGGACAAGATTTGGAGGAAAAATACAATATTATGGGCACTTGCATTGGGACAGCTTCTCTCTCTTCTCCTCACTGCCACTGGATTTGCATCTTCTGAATTGGCTAAGAGAGGTCAGATATCATATATTTCTCTCAATTTCTTAAATCCATATTCATGAAATTTTTGCTATGATATGCATATAATTAATTTCCATTTGTGTTTACTTTTGTTTCTTAGTTAGCTTTTTGGAATAGTTGAGGAAAATGTTTGCTAGTCTTGAGTTTGAATTGATTAATACTATATATTTCTTGAGAAATTGAGTAATTATTCTTCTTTTCCTTAATCTTTTCTCACCTTTCATTTGAGTTGGACAATTTGTATGGACTTATATATCATAATGAGACACTGCGAAATTATTATTATTATTATTATTATTATTATTATTATTATGCAAGAGTTTTTGGTTGAAACTTGTGATGAGCGATGTTATTACGACTTATGTTTATTTATCTATCTACTCTCCGTCCGCGATGTCGTTTTCACATTGTGGACGGCGTGAATTTTAAAAAAAGTGGTGGATAATAGTGAATATTATAGTGAGTGGAGTTTGGGCCCCACAATAAAGACATTTTTTGATGAAAATATAAGATTAAGAGAATAAAATGTTATATGGACCCTACAATTATAAATGAAAGTGGAAACGATATCGCGGACGGACCGAAATGACAAATGTAGAAACAATATCGCGGACGGAGGGAGTATATTTTATGGTAACTAATTGTATACTTCATTGGTATTTTCCATTTTGATTAATCTTAAATAGAACTAGCATATATAAATGTGCCTAACATTTAATCAAATAAAAAAAAAAAAAAACACAAAAAAGTATACCTAGAAAAGACCAAGCACGCACTATAAGAGGTATTTTTGGTAAGTCAAAGATGAAGAAAATTAGGGTAAAAGTGTTATTAGTGATAAATAATACAATAGTGTTAGAAGCATAAACATAAAGTAAAGAATGAGAATCAAGAAAAAGATTGATTACTTTAATTACTTCATTCACTAAAAAATGGGCAATTAAAAAAATTGGCAACCCAAAAAAGGTGTAAAATGTCCACATTATGCGGCTTGTAGTCGACGAGATGCCTTTTTGACTCGAGTTAAAAAAAAAAAAATACTTAATTCCACCACTATTTAATTTTATTTACACATTTCACCAATTTAAACAATTATTTAACCTTACTTGATGCAACAATATGCATAATGCGTGCCATGGAAAATAAAGGATAAATTTCACTTTAAAATTCAAAATATTTTTTAAATAATAATTATTAAAAATGTTTTTTGTTAAATCATGAATTATCGATTTTGAATCGTTCGTCTATTTTTTCGCTCCAAATAATTGATGTGGTTCGGTGAAAGTCATGGTGTATTTTTTTTAAAACTTAAATGTCAGAAAACAACGTCGTTTTGTGTTTTAATAATTTGAAGAAGAAAAATTCACTTTGAATTTCATCAAATAAAAAATAAAAATAAAAGTATAAGATTAAAAATAACATCGTTTTGTGTCATAACATAGGGGGATGTTCAAATGATAACCTTGAGAGCGTAAAACTATTTTCAGCTCCTTCGATTGTAAAGATCTACGATGAATGCATCAACTTGATGGATGAATGCAGCACATATGTTCAAATTCTGGAGATAACGATTTGTTTTTCAAATGCAATTAATTTCATGGCAAATACAATAAATTTACACGTGAATATAATGTTCCTAATTCTCATTTTAAATTGTAATTTTACGATAATCAACCCCTATATATATTACTCCCTCCGTCCACCAAAATTATGTAAAATTGCTTGGGCACGAGATTTAATAAAATTAGTGATGATTTTGATGTAGTGGAGAAAGGGTCCCACCACTTTATGAGATGTGTGGTTGAGATTGAATTTTGAGTGAGTTTTTTGTAAATAAAGAGTGTTAGTAAGGATAAAATATTAAAGAAGATGGTGGGACCATTGCCATAAAAGGAAAGTGACATAATCTTGGCGGACGCCAAATATAGTAATTTTTACATAATTTTGGCGGACGGAGGGAGTATAAATTATGTATTCCACTATCTCATTCCTCAAACTTCATTTATGCATGTCTCTCCCAAAACAAAGTGTAATCCCATGTGATAATCACATGCAAATTATGTATTCTTTTGATTTTCCATACAAAATAACTTCATATAGGAGTTTTAACACGGTTAGGGATACTTATTCTGATAGATACATCATCAACAATTCAACACCAAGATTGATCTAAAATCTCTTTCAAAATCTAAAATGAATGTTAGGTGTCAGTGTGTGATTCCACCAAAAAGTAGTTGGCTGTCTTTTTCTAAAATTGTTTCTTCAAAGAGCAACTCAGTCGTTTCAATTATAGAATATGTACTAAGCTATATCAGTGGTCCATTTTTTTTGCCCAAAACTCAAAAACTTCTATGAAAAAACACTCTTATTCTTATGCTTATTCTTATTCTGATTATTCCTGTATATCGAATTTCTCTAATTGGAGCTCAGTCACTGTAAAGCTCGAATCAAAGCAAGAATCTTTGAGTTCCGTATTTCAATTATATAAATATTACAGTCAAACAAGAGTTCAAAAGCATAACTTTTGATTATTTATGAATATGATGTGAGAAATTGTAGTTATTTTTGGAATAACGACGATAAAGCATCTGAGAATTTGTGACAGCCGTTCAGTTTTCTCCACTTGAAAATTTTCGCTGTTTTCACCAATCATTGCATCTATATATCTATATATATATCTAATCGAGCTATGTAGCATCAGTTGTTAAAGGTTCTAGGGCAATTTTTATTGGTTTGCTCAGAACCATTTTCCTCTTTCTTTCTCATCATTTTTCTTGAGATTTTTGCCAAGTTTCTGCGTAAAAAACTAAAATTTTAAAAGAAAAATGGTGAATTTGGATGGGTTTTGGACAAAGAATACATTGGTGGGACTTGGATTAGGACAGTTGCTTTCTCTTTTGGTGACCTCCACTGGTTTCTCATCTTCGGAACTTGCGAAAAGAGGTTGCTTTCTGTCTCTCACTTTTTTTTATTTTTTAAAGATAATGATAAATAACATCATTGTTTCTCCATCTCGATCAAATTTGTTGTTTTCTTCTGAGATTTCTTGGCTTTTATGACGTGGGTTCGAGTTAGATCCATCTGTGCTTCAGTATTTATGGATACCTATCTTTGAAATTAGGTATTTCATTGTATTATAGTATATAGGTTGATGCAGAAAAAGTTGCTGTTTTTGGAAATATTGGTTGGTACCTTGATTTTAGCTGTATTTATTTTCTAATTTCTCTCTTTTGTCTCAAAACTATAGGAATTAATGCTCCAACTTCTCAGTCTTTCTTGAACTATGTGCTCTTGGCTTTGGTGTATGGGAGCATTATGCTCTGTAGAAGGCAAGCTCTCAAGGTCAGTTAACTTTAAGTATTCTTTTTTACGGTTAAATTCGTTTATTCAGTTTGAAGCTGCTTTGTGATTAATGATGTGTTTGTTGTTCTTGCTTAGCTGGTAGTGCCACTGTTCTTCCTTTTTAGATCGTTTTGGCGATTAGCCTTTTTTTTAAGTGAGAAAAATGAGGTGTTCTTTGAGCAATGAGCATCATGTGGAAGATTCAAACTTAGATATGTTTCATGCTTGAAGCTGTTTAAATGTTGTACATGGCGTAAAATATGCCGATTTGAGCTCAGAGTGTTAGCATATAAGACATTTTTTGTTGCTGGAAATCGTTACTATTAAATCTTTGCCTGTTGCGATTTGTTGAAGATATAGTATCTACTATTTGGTGATGTTCTGATTGATTAATATTTTTTTCATCTATGGCACCCTTTATGTTTCCCTCTCCAAGCTCATTGTTCCCATTTATCACATGTTCTATTTCGGAGAAGAAATTTAGTAATGTGGGTTAAAATTTATAGAGTTTAGCTATGATTCTTATCACTCTTTTTTCTGCAGAGTACTTTCAGCAAATATTTATGACTTATGAGTAAACTATTTTGGTTTTACATGTTTTCTCAACTCTTTTCTATAAGCAGGCAAAATGGTATTACTACATATTGCTCGGAGTGGTTGATGTGGAAGCCAATTTTCTTGGTAAGTATCTATCAATATGCCCTCGTTGTTTGAGATATGTTTCAAGACTAGACATAAAACAACTAAAATGATCTTGTATTCATGTTTTCTTAAGTGCGTTGGATATATCGGTAAGGCTTGGATGCCACATTGCTAGGTCGGGTGATGAATATGTAACTAATGGCACCAACAAGTGTTTGCCCATCTAGGACACAAGTTATACACGAACACATCTTTTTCGAGCTGATAAACTAGAAAGTAAACACTCTGATAAGAATAGGACTATTGGAAGTATATAATCCCTTCTTCATGCTTATTGAAGAATAAACTAAAGTCCTTTTTGATGCGACAGTGGTGAAGGCATATCAGTATACATCAATTACGAGCGTCATGCTGCTGGACTGTTGGACCATCCCGTGTGTCCTATTCCTCACCTGGTTCTTTTTGAAGACGAAGTACCGGTTTAAGAAGTTTGCTGGTGTTGTAATATGCATCGCTGGTCTCGTAGTGGTTGTTTTCTCTGATGTGCATTCTGCAGATAGATCAAGTAAGTTGTATTTTCCCGTGTTAAAACTATTGCTCCAGTTAATATCTCGTTCAAGTTAAAGTAGGTATTGTGCCCATCTTTGTGCAATCCTTTCTGGCTGTGATCTTATACTTATTGTTGTTTAGGTGGTAGCAACCCTATCAAGGGCGATCTGCTTGTTATTGCCGGGGCCACACTTTACGGTGTTAGTAATGTCAGCGAGGTAGGTAGCTTTCGGAACTATTCCTTTGTTTGCTGCTTTGGCTCCTTATATTTGGGAACTGATCCGTCTGGAGTTCAGAAGTATTTTTCTTCGTAAATGTATTTCTTTTTCCTTTCCGGCTCAGGTACCGTGTTCTTTGTTTGCAGGAATATTTTGTTAAAAGTGCCGACAGGGTCGAGCTTATGGCTTTCTTGGGGTTTTTTGGTGCGATTATCAGTGCTGTCCAAATGTATGAATGTATCCCCTTTTACTTGCTTTGCAGTTCTTCATTGCATAGTTTCTTCATACTGGTCTGACTGAAATTTCGTGACAATGTGTTGCAGAGTCGTACTCGAACGTGATGAACTCAGATCTATTCACTGGACGACAGGAGCGGTACTGCCCCCAACCCCCTTCTCTATCTCTCCGTCTCCTTCTATCTATCATATAAAAAACTTGGCACGAGCTCCTATATGAACCATACACAAGTCAGGGATGTTGAGAATGAAATAAACCGTAGAGAAACTCGAGAGACGTTAGTAGGCATTGTTTCTTGTTCTGTATGTGACGTGTATGTGCTTCAGATAAATTTGGAGCACAAAATGCTCTTTTCCATGCTGAGAAAGTTATTTTGGTTTTGATTGGTTTCTCTTTCTGAAAAATGCTTTGAAGTCCCCAGCTCTCAATTTAACGTAAATTTAAAAATAGGCTCTCTCTATCGTTCTACATGAACTAGGGATCGTCATGCTACTGGCATAGCTCGAACTAATAACATTACTCGTTTTCTGTTGCAGACGTTTCCTTTTGTCGGATTCTCTGTTGCTATGTTTCTGTTTTACTCTGGAGTCCCCGTCTTACTTAAGGTAGGTGAATGTTTCGGCTGAATGGATACGGACAACGAAAACAGTTTCCAATCTCGAACTTCTTATCACCTTATCTATTCAATAAACCTTGTATACACTATTTCTGAGGAATCATTCTCACACAACTTTTCATTTGCAGATAAGTGGATCGACAATGCTTAATTTGTCGCTTCTAACCTCAGATATGTGGGCTGTTTTGATTCGGATCTTCGCCTACCATGAAAAGGTGTGGAAGAACACACACACACACACACAAAAACCAAAAAATGCTGATTATTTATTTCCAATCTGCTCCCTATGATGATTCTAAGTTTGAAATTCATTTTTTCCCTCTAGGTTGATTGGATGTACTTTGTAGCCTTTGCTGCTGTCGCCCTCGGCCTAGTCGTTTATTCAGGGTATGGATTCTTTTCTCTCACACTTTTACTTATCTCTCTCTGCCCTGCATTTTCTCAGTCGTTACCTGGAGTCGAAAACCAAAGCCCCCGAAAAGCTGTCCTATGCCGTTTTCACATACTCTGCTAAGTGATGTTGCGTTTATCATTTTGTCCGCGATCACTATTAGCATGAATGTGGAGGTTAACTAGAATTACATTTTGTTGCATGATACGAACGAGACTGTCTAGCAAATCTTTTTTAGGGTTCTCTCCCGGTAGATTCGCTACTTGAGTACAGAAACGAGATCCGACCTCTGTCCCCATGTTTTCCGGTCACCCTACTCGCTGCCTTCATCTGTCTACATTTTACGTGTTTTTGCACTCAAATCTCATTTTGCGTGGGCACGATTATCTACTATTCGTCCACAATTTTAAAAACGGGGGATACGGTTCCCGAGAGTAGCATCGAGCCTACGTTCTTAACCATCTGTGCCACAGTGGATAATAGTGAAAGAGTAAAATGGTTCAATCCATCACAGTGGATAATGTGTTTGAGCTAATTGGTAGTTTTGATTATTCTTTTCCATTGCTTTCACGGCACTGATCGCTCGATGCCGGAACTGATCACAGGGGCGATAAGATCGACCAGAATACTGCTGAGGTGGGGGACGAGGAGGCCGGCGCAGGTTGCTCGGAAAACAGAGACGCAGCCGGGAGCTCGAAAGCCGGCGAAGGCGGCGCAGAGTCGAAAAGTAAGGAGAAATCATGGGTATCATAAAGGAGGAGATTCTGATATAGTCATTTTTGTGTGAAAAGACAAAAAAAAAGGTAAGTATACATATATTCTTGCATGCTTCTATTTGAAGATGATAAGAGCATGCTATTGTTGAAGGGAAGTAGATGATTCCTAATTATTTTTCATCAATAGATGAATTAATTTGGTCACTCCTTTTTGTAATTTTTATAAGTTATTATTGTTGTTGTAAGTTAATATTGTTTAATGTTAATAGCAAATATGACAATTCAGTATCTGATTTTAACACATCAAGCAAACAAAGAGACTAAATCAAACACAAATAAATGAATAATCAACACTTCCAATACTTTTCTTTCCACAATTTAGATAAAATATCACTATGCACTAGAATACTACAACTCCAAGATCAAGAAAAAATATAATTTTTCACATTAAAATAAAATAATAAAATCTCTATTATAATCATCAATGAAGAGTAATCCAAAACGGTGGTGGCTCAATCTTGTCTTCTTCAAAATCAAAAACAGTTTCAATGCTTCCATCTTCCATGCAAAATACTCCCAAATCATGCCCTCCATAGCTATAATCTTCATCAATCCTCTCCCAATAATCATCCGTGAAATAAATAGCGTTCCTCTTCGCCCCCGCGGCCGCGGCCGAGACCATCACCGACTCGTTCCCGCCCAAAAACAGCGCGGAATCATCTAGGCTCTCCACGTCAACCCACTCGCTCCGGCCGGCATCAACCCTAAACACGCGAAACCCCATCGTTCTGTACGGACAAATCACCGGCGCTGGAGAGTCGTCGGTGAGCGTGTCGCCCTCGTACACCACCTCGCCGTCGTTGCTGTTGGAATGAGTAGACTTCATTTATTAGAATATATATAAAAGATAATATTTTGTACTTCTCCGTCCATGAAAATTATAGACTTTCTTTTTCGAGAAACTATCTCTTTTATTTTAATCATCATTCATACTCAATATTATTAACACGTTACACGTCAATTAGTCAAATAGAAAAAAAAAGTTGATTCATTTAATATATTTTTTGATAAAAAGGATTTAACTATTTTATTATATTGTCCACATTGTAGTTATTTTTTGTAATTATTTTTATTAAAAAATTACAAAAATTAAAACAATAGCTATCCTTTTTTTCATTTACAAAAATAAATACAATATATACAACAAAATAGCTAATTAAATACATTTTTATTTAAAAAATAAATTAAATAAATCAAGTTTTTTTTCTATTTGACTAGTTTATGACTAACTATAATATATCTGCATAAATTTATTGTTTATTACAATCCCTACTCCCAAATCACAATTAATATTTTTCGCGGACGGAGAGAATATATATAAAAGATATTTTTTGTATAGAAATAATAAACAAAGGAAAATCTAGAATTAATATACCTCACAAACTCGCCGATGTATCTCACGGCCATGAAGATCTCGCCGGCCGGCGAGAGCGCGAGGTACCACTGCGAAGTGTAGAGGTCGGCCGGGAAGGTTTTCCGGGCAAGCTGCAGCGATCTCGGGCAAGATTCTTGGATCACCACCGTCTTCTCCGGCGAGGCTTCTTCGTTCAAGTCCCACGACTCCACGGTGGGGCCCGGCGCCAGCGCGAGGAGCGTGTTGGTCACGCTGCAGCAGACGACGTCGTAGTAGGTCTCGCCCTGGCCGGGGAGGCGCCTCCACGCGGCGTCTCCGCCTCTGCAGAGGGAGAGGTTTGCTGTGAGGCCGAAGCCGGCGGCGTGCATGGCGACGGCGGCGAAGGTGGTGGGGTGGGAGGTAGGGCTTTGGGAGAGGATTAGTTTGGAAATCTTGGTTTCTTTTGGAGGAAGATGGATTTGGGCGTTGGTGAAAGGGTTGAGGAGAAAAGGGTTTGCTTTAGTTTCGTCCAAGAAAGCTAGGAAGCCATGGGAGGAGCCAATGCATTGTGGGTTTTTGAGGTTTTTTAGGGTTTCGAGGAATTTGAGGTTGTGGGGCTTCTTGTCTTTGAGATTGTAGAGAGAGAGGTGATGGATTTCTTGGGTGGTTTGGTCGAGAAGAGGGAGCATGAGGAATGGGGAAGAAGCCATTGTTTGAGAGCTTTGAGTTGATGATGATTTGTGCATGCATGAGTATGTCTATATATATAGAGACACATACTTTGTAATTTTGTTGGGATTTTGATTTATTTCCTAATCCTATAAGGAAACAAAAGTTTGGAAATTGTGGATGATATCTAGTTAATGAGTTACGAGTATATCTTAATTTGAAATTATGTTAACTATTTGCTTTGCAAGTATAAGGGTGTGAGTTCTTGATTTGGTATGTATTTTATTTCCATATTGGTTATATCGATTGATTTGAGAAAGAATTGGTAAATGGTAATTGATCATCTCACTTTGATTTTGTTAAACGTGGTAATTTTGTTGGGATTTTAATTTGTTTTCTATTCCTATTAGGAAACAAAAGTTTGGAATTGTGAATGCTGTCTTGTTCTTGTTAGTTAATGAGTTTAATTTGAAATTATATTAACTTTATAGTTGCTTTAATTAATTAGTTGTAATTAGTATAAAAGTTGTGGGGTTTGAGTTCTTGATTTGGTAGGTATATTTTTATTTCCATATTGGTGTATATATCGTTTGATTCGAGAAAGTATTGGTAAATGGTATATAATTGATCATCTCACTTCGATTTACTTAAACTAATTTGTAATTTTGTTGGGATTTTAATTTGTTTCTTATTCCTATTAGGAAACAAAAGTTTGGAATTGTGGATGATATCTAGTTCTTGTTAGTTTAGATTATATTAACTATTTGCTTTTGTATAAATTTTGGGGGTTGAGTTCTTGATTTGGTATATAATCTTAATTTCCACATTGGTGTATCGATTGATTCAAGAAAGTATTGGTAATTGATCATCTCACTTTCGATTTATTAGTTAATTAAACTTTGTAATTTGGTTGGTTTGAGTTAAAAAAACGTATTAACTCGAATATTTAATAATTATATTATTATATATGTGTGTGCACACTAAACCGAAGTGGCGTTTTTTGAAGTATTTTTCTTCTTATATCATTAACCTTTACTATTGTCAAAATCAAACATCTATAATAACTTTGAAGACATAAAATCATACTTATCAAATCATATTTTAACTAAAGATTAGTGAATACTTTAGGAAATATGAGAATAAAAAAAAAAAACTCACCATTACCAAATTGGAGCAAAAACAAGTCAGTTCAGACATTTTATTTCTTATCATGTTAGTGTCTGTACAAAATGACATTACTATCCAATATAAACTCTTCAAACCAAAATATGTTTATTAATAAGCTTTTGCATTAGCTTTATTCCTCATATTATTTCCAGCCACAATATTGAAAAGTAAAACAAAATACCATGTATCAATATGGATCATCTCTAGATTTATCAAGAGTCTTCAACTTTTTCCTCCTCGCCCTCGGAAACAAGAGCTGCTGAATCTGTTTATCTGCAGCACACTCCGAAGTCGCCTGCAGAAACGAGAAACGGAGAAAATCAACACCGTTACAATGGGATAAATAACGTGATCTATCATGCAGAAATAATAATGTAACGTAGAATGAAAAGCTTCAAAAGAGATGCCTCATGGGAAAAGGATCGGCTTAGGGTGTGATCACTGACCCGGGTTTTGAAGGAGAAACGATGTGTTCGTACTTCTGTCCCAGAATAAACTCTAACATCCATGCCGAGGCTGTCAACTCCAATTAGATTTGCACCCTACAAAACGACGGGTGGGATTAGAAAATCCGAGTTTTCTGCTTAGGAGGTGAACAGCAGAACCTATAGTTCGACAAATTTAAGGAAATTATTAAATCAGGTGTGGATGTTAAGAGTTTTTACGATTCCTTCGATTATGTAATATGAATGAACTTTGGAGTAAAAGTTGCTGGTATGTATGGCGCTGACCTCAACATGTAGCCCTTTTTTTTTGCAAAGGGCTTTAAGAGCAACACTGCATCTCGTTCCCGTCTGAACAAAGCGCTCTAGAATTGATGGGTTTGAGTGCACAAGAATGTCAGGCTCAGCATATTGAAAATCCTGAACACCAATCATTGACTGAAAAAGAACCATGACAGAAATCGATGTCATACAACTCAAGTACCCTCTTTCCATGCGTATAACAAGAAAAAACTTTTTGAACGGCTATATTTGTTGGGCGAAAACTAGACTTATCTAAACTAAGGCTAAATTGAATTGAGATAAGCTTAAAACTCATGATCAATCCTCGCCAGTTATTGGGACACTTACTGCTCTAGTGCTCTGTCATCTCCAAAATATATATCTATATATATGCGTGCGTGTGTGAGTACATATTGCCGGAAAAAATTGCAATGTTTAGACCTATTTGCAAATTTGACACAACTTATAACTTGTTTCAATTAAAAGGTGGTGTTGTAATTAAAACATTTTAAAAGCTGTGTCGAAATTGCAAATAGGTGAAAAAATAGTGATTTTTCCTGCAATCAACCTACACACTCAAAGCCAACTATACCATGAATGTCAGTGGACTACATCGATACCATAAAACAAGGGGGGATCTGATAGAGTACAAATGAAAACTCTAATTGCCCGAAAGATTTCTGGAAGAAAAAACCACTATATATATATATCTGAAAAGAAGATACACCAGGGACTGTAGAAGAAGCAAGATTATACATACCTGAATACCATAGACCGAGAATAGTTCAATCTTTGCGATATCCAATCTATAGATGGTTGATCTACCGCATCTTCCGTCATCCTTAGTACTGTAGCTCACAATATCTCCATCTAATAATAATAATAATAATCGTAAAAGCTAATATAATTTTAGTTCATTGAGAAATACACTACACAGATCAGTTACCTTTGCAGTCTGAGGTGTCACTATCACTTTCTTCATCATTGAAGAGCCGTCGGAGGTAAAACTCTTCATCTATGAAAGTAGGCTTGAGAAAGCCCCAGACAGCAACACCATTTGAGGGGCGATCCATCTTTTTAGCATGTTCCACATGAATAGCCTATAAAAGGTGAAGAAACAAAGCCCAAAATGGTTTAACATATAGATCACCTATCTTAAAAGTACTTGAAACATTTCGTTTCATGTTATATTATATTCCCATGATTTTCTCCACTCCCTTACTGTCTAGCCAAAGAAAATTTGTTGCTCAAGGAAATCGTAGATACTTGTCTTACTTAGTTACCAATTAAGTATATACCACCGTCAAGTTCAGAGATCGAAGCCTCAGATTTACAATTTTACTTCAGCTCAAAGGTTAATGGGCATTAAAATCCATTGAAGTATATAAGCGATCTTCACAGTACAAGCAAAGACTAAAACTACTTCAATTCTGTTACTAATAAGTTCTACTCTACATATATTTATATTATTAATTTAAATAGATCTTTCAAACCATACAAACAGAAAAAGAATAAATATTATAAAAGTAACAAGAAAATGCATAAAATGCCTAGTCAAACTAATAAACTGACAATCGAGTTGTAATTAGCCCTTTTATAGACTGAACCTAACAATGAAAGCAAACAATCATGTATAAAATTCACAGGAAATATAATTTAGTTGCCATGGCATTTAAGAAGACAAGTCTGATAATGCTTAAGTTGAAAGACAACAGTTTCAAACATTGAACAACCTTTGACAAGCACTTGGCAAAGTAAACTGGATGGGTCCAGTTGGAATTCTCAGGCATCCCCCAATCAATCGAAATGCCAGCCTTATTAGGTTCCTCTACCTGGTCGAGACAAAAGGTACATTATTTAAAAGAGCGGACATATGAACCAAAGGACAAATACTCAAATTTGGGTGATAGATTTTCTCACTTCAAAGTAGTCATCAGCAAATAAATCATCATCTCCAGCATCAAAGTCCAAGATGTCATCTAAAAGCTCCATTTTCCTGCTTTCGTAATATGAGATGTCCATCCCAATTAAAGCAGTCTAAGGGCATACAAAATGATATATTGTCAGGACATGTTTAAACAAAAAAAGCATTGGATTAGCATAAGTTTATACTTCGAAAAAAATAGACGAACCCCTGTAATTTCCAGAAATGAATGGATTAGAAGATAAATTAATTGGAATTTCAGTAGTGACAGTGTGACATCAGTAAATGTTTCTCATGGAACTTCCACCGAGTCCTCTCTTCATCTCCATATTAAGAGGTGATATCACTCTATATCTTTCAAAAGAATAAAATAAACAATTAAAAACAGTGAATCATGGTTTTGCAAACTATGTTAAATGGCAGTCAGTGCAATTTCAACACAAAAAGAATAATATCTCCAACAGTTTCCCAAATAAGAGAAATATGGGATAAGAAATAAAAACTCAAGACGTACTAAATTAAAATCTCACCACAGGATTACTAGCTCCATGATCTTGCAAGATGTTTTGACTGTCATGAACCTCAAAAAATATATCTGAAGATAAGTGAAGAGCACAATAAGGAAATGACTAAGTGTAAAAAAGAGAAGCACCTAAAAAAAATTGTCACTCTATAAAAGGGAGAGCCAACCTCCAAAGTCATCAATAACATAGTCAAATTCAGCCCATGAGATTTGTTCATGTGGCTCAGAGTGTACACTACTAGGGAATATCAACAATGCCTTGCTGTTAGCCTAAGCAAAGAACCGAAATTAGAAGATATATACTAGATCCTGACTAATATACAAGCATAATATTGCACTAAAGTACGTGTAAGTATTATAACACGGGATATTTGATTTGGAGCTTAAATATATTATATATCAGATATTAAAGGGAAAACCTCGACGGCAGTCCTGGCAATCTCAGCAGATGTAGGCATTGTATCACGAGCACGCCCATGATCTCTCAATTCTTCAAGTGGATGATAACCAGTAGCATAACTAGATGAGTCAGGAACTGAATCTGAATAATCAGCAGCTACTGAAACTTGTGAAACACAAATATCACGCCCCTGAAGCGACCAGTGAAACTGAGCACTCCCAAACAGATGTTCTCTTCTGAAACATAAATATTTAGTTGTTTCATCAGAACTAATATCAAAGGAGGAATTTTAGCAGCATCAACAAACATGGAAACAAGAAGAACTTCAATGTTTCTTGAATCAATAGAAGCAAGTATTATAACTGCTGTGCCATTGCAGGCAAGTCCATAATACTATCTTACAAGAACGGTAAGCATATATCCCAATCTCTACTCTCACAAAGTAAAGCAAGACTCATTATGTATTCTTTTACTATAGTTTTGTAATTTTGCTGGATTTTTAAATAGTTTATGACATCTGCATGGATACTTACATGCCTAAAAACAATTTGAATTCTGAACCCTCTTATTCCCCTAGCTGACCACCTATGTGTATGTCTGTGTGTTGTGGGGGCGGGGAAGCAGTTCAATTTTTATTTGACAAGGAGAAAGCGGCAAAAGTAATATTACAGCAGCAAGGGCACACATGTGCACAGAGTGTGAACAGGTGAGAGAGGGATGAAGATGGTGGCAACTGAACAAATGTAACAAGGCTGCACCTCAAGCCTGAATACTGAGAAATTCTTTGAAGCTCAAATGGAGCCTTAATCGAACTGCCAGAGAATCCATATGACGTTGAGCAGATCATGGGTTCAACATGACATCTGAGGCAGTTAGAACAAGCTGAGCCACCTAGAAGAAGGAAAATGCAGTTAAGAATCAAGGAAATATAAGAGTCGAGATGATTCAATAGGCTTGGAAATGGAATGATTCACATATTAACGGAGAAAGTCATAGAAGCATCAAATGTACCTTCAAGAACTCAAGCAAATTCCAGATCAATAGTGGCTGGTGCAGCATTACTACGATGCACCAAATTACATGACAAAAATCTTACCTTTCTGAAACATTTGCATCTTCAGAGAAAAGTCATAGAAATACCTATTTCTATTTTGTTTTACATTTTCCTGTTTCTCCCTCCTTTATTTCTCTCTACATATAGTAGTGCGATTAATAATGCATATCTCGATTCAGAATGTTATGAACAACAGAGACAAAAAGCAACAGAAACAATCACATATCTCTTTCCATTAAACAATCACAGGATTTCGTTGTAATCCACGCCTCACAACCATAAAAACCGAAAGGGGCGAAAACGGAAATACACAATCACAAAATTCAGCTTCAATTGAATGCTCCACAAAATCAAAATCCAATCTTTAAAGAGAAACAAAAGCCAAACAGATTTGATTTCTCAAAAAAAGAAAAAACTAAAAAAACAGAATAAAAATAAAATTGGGGACGTTAATTACAAACAACGGATGAAAACGCATTGAGCTGCAGCAGAAATACCTAGCGAGAAAGAGGATGAGGATGGTGCCGCTGCAGTTGAAGCCAGCATTGATCGATCGATGAGAGAGAGAGAGAGGAGAGGAGATTAATCGCAGCCGCAAATTGTTGAATCAGCGTTTGAATTGAATGGGCCCGGCTTATGCTGAAGACGCTGCTGTCTTACCTCGTTTGTCACATATAACTTGCAATTACTTCCACTGACTGCTGCTGATCCACTGGATAGCTTTAATGGCCCAGCTCTGTGTGTGTGTGTGAGAGAGAGAGAGAGATAGAGTGAGATAGAGAGAGAAACAATTGACCTGCACGTGGCTTCATTTTGATAAATATTGGTGGAAATTCAATTTGCACCCCTCTATTTATCAGGTTTTGTGATTTTGCCACTATACAAAAAAAGAAAATAAAAGAGTGTGATAAAAAAATTTGGGATGAGAAGAGAATATTGTAATCAACCCGTCCACGAAAAAGAGTCTTATATTAAGTTGGACACAAATTTTAATAAAAGTATTATAAGTCGAATAAATATATAATTTATAAGGATAGTATTAGTACAAAAAAATAAAATAAAGGTATATTATTAATTAAAAAATAAAATAAAAATATAATTTATAGTTAAATATAAAAGAAAAATTAGAATGTGATAATTCAAAAGGTGAAATAAGAGTCTTTTTCGTGAAAAAAAAATGGTAAGTGAAATTCTTTTTTGTGAATGGATGGAGTATTTTAAATATACAAGTATTAGAATTATTAAGTTCAAATTACATGTGTTCCTACATAAATATGATTTGTTTCAAATGTTAATTATTTAAAAATTAAGTTTAAACATCAATAAAAAAATTACTATATTTTTATTAATGATATAATTTAAAATTTAATAGATATGTAAAAATAATAATTTTTTTAGAAAAAAATATATAAACCTAAAAAATGTAAAAATAATTAAAAATAATACTATAAATCTAAAAAATTAATGATACAAGGTAAGCTAGGATGGCTCCCTTGGGCTTGGGCTTTACTTTGACATAGCCCATTGGTCCTCTCAAATTTAGATGACAAAAAATATGATTTGTTTTTCAAATACTCAAATCTTATAGTGGGCTCATTATGTCTGACGTGTCTTTCAAAGCACTGTCCACATAGATCATGTATAAAATAAAATAAAATAAAATATTACTACTAATTTGTCCTAATTAGTAAGTTAATTGGCATCGAACTTGCTGATATATACCCATTAATTTAAAACTAAAATTTATTCGCTCAATTTGCAATTTTTTTTTTTTTGCGTAATACTCCCTCCGGCTCGACTATCTTAATTCGTATTTCTATTTGAGTCCCTCAATTATCTTGATATATTTTTTTATAAAACAACTTTTTTATTCACGTTTTCACTTTATGAGCTATCACACTTGACTTGACATATTAAATATTATTTTTTCCGTTCCTAAAAATTATAGCTTTATTATTATATTATAACGTCCCTAAAAATTGTGGTATTTTTTATTTGAAAATAACTTCACAGATTTTTCCTTTCATTATTTACAAAAAGATGTAAGATCCAAAAAAAAATTTAAATTTTATGTTCAAAAATTTTATTTTAAGATATTTGGGACGAAGAGAGTAACATGCCGATTAAGTTTTTTCAGACCATTATAAATAACAAATTGTCATTTTAGGACGAAATAAATGAAAATTTGGTTTTGAACATTTGATTGGTTTTAAATGTACAAAGCGTTTTTTTTTTTAATAAATTAATTATATGTCTCATAAATAAGAGTGAGAGGGTTAAATCCCGTAAGCCGTAACCCCTCACTCAACTGAAGAGAATTTCCTTTTTTAAATGTTCACATAAATTATAAACTATTTTTCCATAAAAAGTAATAATAGTAATAGTGTGATACAGCAATAAAGAGAGCGAGGGAAAGAAACGTGAGCTCGCCGGCGAAAACCCCTACATATTTTTCAGCTCTCGATCAAAACAAATTTCAGATCACTGCAAGCTATTCGCGGCGGTGGAACGGCGCCGCTCCGTCGGTTTCTGGCGTATTTTACCTTCGTACATGTACGTATTCTGCGCATATTATGTTGAATTTGTGTGTGTATTTCATTTTGAATGGTACTGGATTTTTTGATTTATTTGGTGGGAAAAAAAAATGATATTTTGTGGTTTGGTGAAGAGTGGTGGCGGCGGAGCAGGCGACGGCGGATGATTGGATTTGGAGATGGCGGGGCCACCATCGCAGTTCATTCAGAGATTGAAAGAGAACAAGCTATTCAAATTGTCGTTCGCCGTGACTGGAATCATGTCCACTCTTCTTGTATATGGAGTGTTACAGGTGGAAATTTATTTTCTTCCTCTTCTCTCTCTATCTCTTTCAATCGTATTGATTGTTTATGAAATTAATTGTGAACGGATGCGATTTATCAATAAAGAGAAGATTTTGGGGGGATTTTACATCGTTATATGAAGTTTTTTTTTTGGTATTGCTGAGGATTTTAGTTAAGTGCTATTGAAATACTAATTTGAAAAGCGTAGGTGCATTCTAAAATGAAAGTAAATTATTCTAGTACGTAAATGATCAATATTCTTATTCAGTCAAGTACGTTTTAGTTTTTACTCATAAACCCTCCTTCAGAATGCTAAGCAAAAAAAGAGAAAATCTTTTGAAACTTTATGATTGCATTTGAAGAATTATAGAGTTTTTTTCATGATAACATATTTGAACATTAGAACTAGAGATGACGAAGATAGTTAAACACTAGGCTCAGTATCAAATGGAGAAGGAATAGTACTTACACTTTGAATGAAAGTAACATGCTGGGACATCTCCTTGCAAAATGACAAAGATATAAGTAGATCGGCATGAAGTCTTCTGTTTTGCTCTATAAACCAGACCAAAACCACTTGCAGAGTGACAGGGATGTATACTTCTAGCCTTTGCTTGTGCACTGAGTCAGAATACTTTTACATAAATAGTTGACATGAATTTGATCACACTCACAGTTAGAGCTTCTCCATGTACTGAAGTGTTTAATTCTACTCTTGAGGATCTTTCATTGGCATAGAAGGGGTTTTTCTTTCTGATATTGTTAGTAGCTCTCCATAATGTCTCATTTGATGTACTTGTCTTTAGTTTTGATGTAATTATATTCGGTATACCCATTCGTACGGTTGTACCTCTTATACCGGGGATCAGAATCTTTATGTCTGAAGAAACTGACTGAATATTGTTTGTTGCAGGAAAAGATTATGAGAGTCCCATATGGTCCAAACAAAGAATTTTTTAAGTATTCATTGTTTCTTGTCTTCTGCAACCGCATCTCAACCTCTGCTGTATCTGCTGCGTTTCTACTGGTAATTGTGATCAGAAGATTGAGTGGCTAGTTTTCGTATTGTGTAACTGGAAATACTCTTTGAAAGTTACCTTCTATTTTTGAAGCACATCATTGTAGATGGTTTTTTCATTTGATAGCCTTGGAATGAATTGGTTTGACTCCATATTCTAGTTGGTATTCCAGAATATACTATGGCATGTGAAAAATGCAAGTAACTTTGACATGAGCATGGCATATGAATTGTCTGGATATGTTGGAATTCAGATCTTTTATTTTTAACGTAATTTTACCTGCTCATTTCCATTCTTTTTTCAGGGAAGTAAAAAGGTCCTTGACCCTGTTGCTCCAATTTACAAATATTGTGCTGTATCGGTGTCTAATATACTCACAACAACTTGTCAGTATGAGGTGAGCTGTATTCCTCGGCCGGTTTAAAGAAACTCTCTTTAAACTTTACCCTGAGAGGAACATTATCAAGAAATTCTAATATCTGCTCTGACCTTGATCTGTAGGAATTTTCGTTGTGTTCAGTTGTAAGGAGAAGTGCTTAACATGAAAAGTTTTTTGATACTTTTTCAGGCCCTTAAATATGTCAGTTTTCCGGTGCAGACGCTGGCTAAGTGTGCCAAAATGATACCTGTGATGGTGGGTTTGTTTAAATTTTTTTATTGTTTCTTTTTCAAAATTGAAACCCTTGAAATACTTTTATCTGGTGACCTCAAAGAAGAATTGTCTGTTACAACTTCAATTTCCAAATGATAGTATGCTCTGACTGAGTACCCGGAAAATAGATACATGCTGTGAGGCTTCAATATGGCCTCTATCTGGATTAGCTTCCTTAAAATGTTGTATAGAAACAAATTAAATCTATATATATATATATATATGAATTTTGAATTGAAGACCATGTAGATCACCAGACGTGCAACTCATTTCAATCAAAACCTTCACTGTCTGCCCATTAAAGTTAAACTCATTGATAGCCATGACATTACCTTTTTAAAAAAAGTGAATTTAGATTGATATCTTTTAGTTACATCTTCGTGCACATAGGTTCTTTGACCACCATCAGAAATCTAATCTCTGGGCATGCTACAAAAAGTTCACTGACAACAGTTCCAAAATAAATTGGCATTTACGATTTTAACTTAAACCAAGGGATCACTATTTGCAGTTCATGTGTGGGAGCTTGAAAATGAACAATAAAGCCTTGTTACTTTTTGTGTAATCACCTTAGTTGAAAGTCCAATTAGTCAATGCTAAAGCTTTAGCTTAATCGATTTACATATGGTTCTCAGATTCTTTACGATGTTTGTAGCTGCTCCCCGTTCTACTGCCCTATATTTATTCTCATTCGGTGCAGATTTGGGGCACTGCCATCATGCAAAAGAAGTACACTGGAAGAGATTATTTATTTGCCATTTTAGTCACTATTGGATGCTCAATTTTTATACTATTTCCGGTAACCAGTCTGCTTAATTTCTTAACAATGTTTACTGTTATTACCGCATGCCAAGCAACTTGTGTGCCGATTCTGCCTTGAAGAATTAGATCTTTTGGTGCATGCTATCTTCTCTGTTTGACTTAGGATGAGATTGGAAATTAATGGAAAGAAAAGTTCATCCTATAGATATATAGAAATGTCAGTTATTGGAAAAACATGACAACCCTTCAGAGAGAGAATTGCTATTATGAATGTGACGTGAAATTGATTACAGCAACATGACCATTTTTCAAGTGCTTAAGAAATGTGCATTTCCATGGGAATGCTGGATTTAATGTTTCATCTTCTTTCCTAAAAATTAACTCTATATGGAGAATTAGGTTCAGTGCTATAGACCTGTTCTCTACAGGCATCCGGCTAAGAAAAGGGTAGGAAAAGCAAATGAACAAACTATTTACTGCTATTTTGAAATTTCGGACAAGTCTAAAAGGTAGGTCAAAATCAGAGTGAAAGAAATTTGGATAACATGTTGAATTTTTATTTTGACTAAAAATGTGATGAAGAAAAAATGTCTGAACCTGATAACATCTTAAAATGATGCTTCTCTTGTTTGGAAACTATGGAGCTTAGCTTGAAAATAAATTGATTAATGTACTTTATCTTGTTAATTGTTCACGTACTTAATGAGAAATATTCCAAATGTAGGCAGCAGGTGATATTAGTCCATACAGTAGAGGAAGAGAAAGCACTGTTTGGGGTGTTTCTTTGATGATTGGTTATCTTGGGTATGTCAAGTAACTCATTGTTTCATTTTATATATTTGATCAATTTACTTGATTCGGATAAGATACTTCACCTTACTTCACAATATGCAACTTTTTTAAGTTTGACACTTCATTTACCTGCTCTTTCTTTGATTTGTATCCGAGTGTTCTCAGAATCCAAATCTGATTTGCGCCATTGAAATAAGCCCCCGGAAAAAAATCATAACAAATTTGGTTAGACTGTGCTGATATTTTTCGGAACAAAACAACTAAATAGAGTTGAAAAGAACAGGCAACATTCATGATGCCTGAAAAGTGAAAAAAGCAAGCTGATTTTTACATGGTTGATATTGAGTTCAAATACTTATAATTGTTTAGAGAAGATCACGTTTTGATAAATGCCTAGAAAAATTTACTCTCCATTATTCTGGAGGTACTACTGTCTTAACATTTGTAGTGGAGAAGAAAGTAGAAAGATACTGTTGGAAGGAATAGCTTATTTGCAGTTTTAAAGTTTCACTCATTTTCGTGTCCTTACTCCTTAGGACAGTTGAAACCTCGGCACTCCTTAGTTCTTTCTAACTTTTAAGTTAGAACTAGTTTTGTCTTCACACATATCTTTTGATTGCTTACTATTTCTTTTCCATTGTTTTCTTTGGGTGGGTTGGTCATGTCATAAACTGCCACCACTTTTCTGACCATTTGCTGTTAAATTATGTCAGCTTTGTTGAAGTGATATATACTCTACAAATTGAAAAAGAGTCTAACAAGGGAATGTCAAACACAATCTGTAGTATACTTCACTTAAAAATTGTCCATGCTGAAGGTTCTATTTTGAAATTGGTTATTTGGTGAGGCTCTTGGTTTAGCTATCCTCATTCTGCTGAAACACTAAATCATCCACCACATAAGTTCTTTCTATAATCCACGCTACTTCTTTCTGGTTTCCTCTTGTGAAAACACTTCACTGTAGTTGTATTTATCATGCTTGCATTGGGATGTCCTCTTGACCTATCTTGATCATTCTAGATGTATCAGCACTTTATCTCTTTCATCTTCAAATCTATTTTTCTAACTTTGTTTGCGACAGGCCTGGTTGTATTCTGTTTATAGAAATGGCAACCTATTTAGCTGCTATGTTTCTGAAGGAAAGGATGGACATAAAATTAATGTTTTTGGTCCAAGCATGTACTCTAATTATTATTATCTTGGCTTTACAGGTGTGATGGCTTCACTAGCACATTTCAGGACAAACTTTTTAAAGGCTATGATATGGATATACACAACCAGATATTTTACACAACTCTCTGTTCTTGCATGATAAGTTTCACTGGTAAGATACATCATTTACTTATTATAGGTGGGTTATAGATTAAATTGTAAATGATGTGGGTAATCCATCAACTTTTAAAAGAACTATTAATGCTGAGGTAAAATGTAGACCTTCTTTGCTTTCATATCCAGGAAGATTCTTTTCTCTTGCAGTTTAGGGCGTTTTAAAACTCAACTGTCTTGGACCATCTTTTCTACTTTATTGTTTCCAAATTTTCAGAGAGGCAACTCCCATCTGCTTATGTTTTTTATGGTTCGTTTCAGATCAGAACCTTTATAAACCCATCTTGATTGCTTATTATTTATATTAGTATACCTCTAGGATAATCAATGGAGAAGCTTCCCTAGTGAAAGTAATCATTAATGAAGAACTACTACTTCTGCAGCTTATTGCTATGCAGAAGGGCTCTGGAATTTTGCTCATAACTCATTATTAATTATGTTCTTATATTGCAATCTGTGACTATGTTTTGACTTGCTTCTTCCAACCAATGATTTATAAACTCCACTTGCTTTCGATGGCTAACACATGAACATGTAGTACAGCTTCAGTAACTAATCGTCAAGTAACACAAGATTGTGAAGATCTACTATTTCCTTTGCTAATAATAGAATAGAACTTCATCTTTTGCCTTCTTGACAAATTTAGCATTCTCCTTGAAAATTGATTCATTGCATTCCTTTCTTCTACATGTAAAATACATGTCAGTTTTATTATGATGCGTTGTTTGGCTTTTAGGTGCCAGTACTCAGTAGATGGTTTTGTTTGATTCTAATGTAGGTCTAATCTTACAAGGGAATATTTTCTTGGCTATAGACTTTGTTTCTCGGCATAATGATTGTTTCATTGACATTATAATACTTTCCACTGTAAGTCACTAAATTCAATCTTTTCTCATTACGTCCTCGTTCCTCTGTTTTCTATTATTTTGTTATCCTACCAATACCTTTTCGATCTCTATCCTCATGTTTATCATTCCTTGTCTGAAAAACACATGAAGCTGAATCGTCTCTCATAAGTGGGAAACTTTTGCGCCTGTATCGCAGGTAGCAACAATTAGTCAGTTCTTCATTTCTTACACCATCCGCAGTTTTGGAGCTCTGGCCTTTGCCACCATAATGACCACAAGACAGGTACAACAGCTGTTTATATTATCCCTGATATTCACCAAAGGACACTCGAGTCCCTATATTTCCAGCTGTTCGTTCTGATGAATTGGGCCGATATATTTTCAATACAGTTGGTCAGCATTCTACTATCTTGTGTGTGGTTTGCTCACCCACTCAGCGCGGAACAATTGATTGGAGCAGTAAGCACCTCTCCCGATCCTTATATCTGCAACTTCGCATAAATTCTCAGTCTCGTTAACCTCCATTGGTTATTGAATTTCGTCTGCCAGGTTATAGTGTTTGGTTCCATATACTCAAAAAGCTATTTTAGAAGTAAACCGAAGCCATTGCCATCGGAAGAAACAGAGGATAGAGCCGTTAGTCCGCCAAGGAGTAACGCATGACATATTGGCTGCATAACTATGGATGTAAGAACTCCGACTAATTCTAACTCTCCGTTGAAAGGCGTCTTGCCGCTAACTCCGAAAGCTTAGGCTTGCTTGGCTTGGAGTAATTTTTCCGGACACTCCCAGAATTCTCGCAAGTAAACTGCATCTGATTTCTGATGATATGATGAAAAAATATACCCCCTGTTTCTTTTTTCTTTTTTCTTTTTTCTTTTTTCTTTTTTCTTTTTTCTTTTTTGTGGCAATTTTACTATCTTTTTGAAGGTATAGTTTTGTTTTACTGAAACCACAGGCTAGCTCCCTTAGGCTTAGGTTGATATTTATTTGAAATATGCCAATGACTTTATTTTGATGTGCTAATTTGCAATATAATTTGTGGAGAAACGGTATATGATGATGTTGAGATATCACTGTTTACTGCACAGATATATAGTAGTTGTTGCCTTTCATCAATGTTCAATTGAGTCCACCAAATGAATATTTTAGTAAGGGAGTTTAATTCTAAGGTTTCGTTATCTTTGATTGTAAATTTATCATGAGAAATAAGGGATAAATAAATTTTCACCCGTTAAATCATTTCTTTATTTTCTCTCCTTTTCACTACAAAAGAGGGATAAATAGTATTCCTCCATTTTTAGTGTGATAATATTATTCTTCCTTTTTAGTGGAAATGAGAAATGAATAAGGGTCAAATTTTATTTTGTATGAAATGGGGGAAAAGAAATGAATGATTTAAAGGGTAAAATTTTGTTATTTCTTCTTTTCTCATGATAAATTTACAACAAAAGAGACTGCACCCTAAGGATTAACTTAGATAGATAAAATTATATAGATGAATTCATTATTTATTTATATGGATTAAAATTTTAACATATCTCAAGATTCTTGATAATCTATAATCTATATTATAAAGACAACTTTCAATTGGAAATCAATTTTAAAATTGAGCGGTAAATTGTGATTATAGTAAAATTAAAGGTTTATTTATAAATTATAGTAGTATATTTTTTATATTTTATTTTTCTTTAAAATTATGAAATTCAAGTAATTGTAAAATATCTGATACTCATATCAAATTAAAAATCATGTCAAGAGCTTTAATTTGATATGTTATGTACATATTGAATTAAAAAAATATTAAAAATTACTCCTTCCGTCCCACGAATCTTGACACGTTTCCATTTTGGGTAATAATTATTACATTCTCTCTCCTACTTTATCACTTTTATTACTCTCTCTCTCATACTTTATCACTTTTATTATATTCTCTCTCCTACTTTATCATTTTTATATTTTATTAACTACACACCTGAAATACCAATCTACAACTCCTTAATTCTCGTGCCGAATCTAAACGTGTTAAGATTCGTGGGACGGAGGGAGTATATTTATTTTAAAATTAAAATTTTAAAAAAAAATCTCTCTCCTCTCTCCCTTTTCTTAAATAATTCAATTAATGTTCGGACAAAAGAATAAAGATATGATGAAAAATTAAGGCTAGATTCAACTAATAAATAAATGTTTTAAAATAATAAATATAATAAGACACCATAGTACTGGATAAAGGAATCGAAAGAGTTAGGTACATTAAAAAATTTCGAGTAACTTTGATAAAGAACAGGTACTAATAGGAAACGTATGGCGACACCTAAGTCAAAATCATTGACAAATTTGAAGACTGATATTCTTTAAACATAAATAATCTCGCAATAACTAGGGACTGCTAAATAGCCTCTATTTAGTCTAACAGTATCCACTGTCCCTGCACCTAAGAATTGAGATTAATTGTGTGCGTGTGTGTTGGCTAAGCGGTAAGGGGTTAATGCCTAAGGCTAAAGATTGTGGGTTCGAGTTTCCTGTGGCGCGATTTTTAAATTTCTTTATTTAATACTGTTAATTTATCAAAAAAAAAAAAATTGAGATTAATTTTGTATTTTGTTTTTGAAATTTTATACTCTCTTCGTCCACGAATTAAAGTCCTACTTGCACTTAAATTTTTGTCCACCAATTAAAGCCGTATTGTGTTTTTTGTACTTTTTTACTCTTCTTCTTTTCTTATATTTACTACTTTTTGCCACTAATTGGACCCAGCTTACAACAATTTTATCATTTTTATATTCTATATTTATTACACTTTATCACTAGTGGACCCACCACATAACACCTTCAACACTTTAGTCAACTACTTTATCACTTTAGTCAACTACCCTTATATTTCACCCACAACACCTTTTTCAGCTTTCTTAGTCTCCGTGCCCACCCTCAAATGAGGCTTTAATTGGTGGACGGAGGGAGTATTTGTTTGTATGTAGCTTTTTTCAATTTCAATTTTATGCGCTTTAATATAATCTTATGATCATGAACTAAGTTCATTCCATTTAATTAGGGTATACAATTATTTTTTGTAGTTTAATTTTAATTTTAATTTAGTACTCCCTCTGTCCCAAACGAAATGTCTCATTTCTTTTCGGCACGGAGATTAAGAAATGTGTATAAAGTAGATAAAGTGGGTTGGTGGAAATTATTTAAATATTAAGTATAGAGAGAGAGTGTATTGCCAAAAAAGGAAACAAGACATTTCATTTGGGACAGCCCAAAAAGGAAAACAGGACATTTCGTTTGGGACGGAGGGAGTATTAAGGTTGACAACTAATAATTTCGTGTAACAATGTAAATAATATTGTTACATGAAAATTCATATAAATCGTGTAAGCGTGCAAAATTGAAGTCTAACTCAAGTGGCAAAATTGAGGCACCTAAAGACTCTTCTTTGTGAGAGATCTTGGGTTCAATCTCGCTTGCGTACGGCGTAGTTTTTTTTTACTTTTGTGTGGGTAGTGTTCCCACTGCGTGCGGTATAGACGGGACCTTTATACCGTATGCGTACGGTATAGAGGTCTCGTCTTTATGTGGGCAGTGGTTATTTTTCCACCTTTATGTGGTATAGAAGTGCGTAGTTTTTTTACTTTTGTGTGGGTAGTGTTCCCACTGCGTGCGGTATAGACGGGACCTTTATATCGCCTGCGTACGGTATAGAGGTCTCGTCTTTATGTGGGCAGCGGTTATTTTTCCACCTTTATGTGGTATAGAAGTTCCGTCTGCGTGCAGATTACTTATTTGATTACATTTAGATACCTTTTGTAATTCTAATTGAAAAAAACAAAATCTAATAACTAGGATGTACTGATAAATAGTGTTGTTAATCAATAAACAAGATACAACGTGTTAAAGAAAATGTACGAAATAAAACAAGGAGGGTGGTAAGTAAAGAAAAGCCTTTCAAACAAGCTCCTCGAATCATCTATAAATACAACAAAAAATAAAGTAAAATTATTCAAACACAATTCATAGTGAAAAAAATGTCTCAAATATATGCATCTGCTGCTCCCATTTCTACAAAGAAAACAAATGTAGATGATATTCGTCAATCTGTAACGTATCATCCCAGCGTTTGGAAAGATCATTTTCTTGCATACACTAACGATGTTACGGTAAATTTTTAATCATACTGCCAATTTACATCAACTCTTTATTTATTAATTTTAAAAGGATTAATGGTTGCTTTTACCTATTTTCAAAAACAAAAAATGAAAATACTCACTATAAAAATTAGTCATTTTGAGCTTGAAATGACAAAGTTGCTTTTAATTAAATCACAAACTTTGCTGAAGTCGCGAACTTTGCTCGACATACTCGACCAATGCAAGTCGAGCATGTCGAGCATTAATGGTAAATGAACTATTACGACTCGGGTGTATCGAGCATTAGTGTATTTGTGGTAAACACATTAATGCTCGACCCAAGCGAGTCGAGCATTAGTGGTAAATACACCAATGCTCGACATACTTAACTATTGCGAGTCGAGCAATCTAGAAGTAATTAGTAGTTGAGCATTTTTGGAAAATGCACTGATGCTCGACATTTATCGATTGCAAGTCGCGCATCAGTGCAAAATACACCAATGCTCGACATATAAAGGTAAAAAAAATTATAAATTGTTACTAATTTATATACTCTCTCTGTCCCCCATATTTATGCATATATTTCATTTTGTTATGTCCCCTAAATTTATGCACATTCTATTTGCGGACACTATCTCACATATAATTTTCACAATTTTACTCTTGTAACTTATACTATTTACCCACAATCTACTTAATAACACTCTCAATGTACGTTGGACCATTTTTCCACTATCAATATTACAAACAATTTTTTATTAAAATTCGTGCCGTTGTCAACCATCCATCTTTATTGGGGACGAAGGGAGTACTTTGTAAAAGATGGGTATTTTTTAAATATTATTTTTGAAGTGTGTATATATCATTTTGCATTATATTAAAATATCCTTTCCATGCATATTTAGTAAGTGCAAAAGGAAAAGGTGAAGAATTTGGTAGCAGAGACTCCAAATGATTCTACAATGAAAATAGAGATGATCGATGCAATCCAACTGCTAGGAGTTGGCTACCATTTTGAAAAAGAAATTGAGGAATCCTTGCGACAAATTCACCAAAATTATGAAATACAAAGTCGCAAAGATAAGGGCGATATTCGTGTTCTTGCTCTTCGTTTTCGTCTACTTGAGCACTCCCAGCAGAAATTCCAAAATTATGCTCATATATTTCTTTCTAAAGCTTCCCTATTTAATTTTAGGATCTTGATTTTATAAATGCATACACCAGATCTCCTATTTTCTACATAAAAATAATAATTATGTGTGGACCCTACTAATTATAAGCTTAAAATAAATTTAGGGTGGGTGTAAATTTAAGATTAAATTTAGGTAGGTGTAAAATTTTTTGTGGGCCCCCATCCAATTTAGGGGATCTGCTGGATGTATTTTTTTTTATCTCATTTTCAATTGTTTTAGCCTAAATTTAGAGTTAGTGATGCATTTAGGTACCGCACCCCATGCGGTAATATTAACCCTACCTAATTAATAGTTTTTCATTAAGACACTCTAACCAAGATCATATATATATAGTAAAATTGCAAGTTTATCTATATGAAAATTTGTGGAAATAGTAGTCATTGTGACCAAATGCGTAACAGTATTATATGTGTGACCAAAATACATTATACACACTTTTTTATATTTACACGATTTTGCGAAATCGTATAATAGTTGCAAAAAGGTGCGTAATTTTGAATTATTTATAAAATAATCATTAAAGATATATATTGGTACATTACACTAAAAAAGGCTAGTTTTTTAATTGAAATTTGGTGTAGATGTGTTCGAGGAATTCATAGACAAAAAAGGAAATTGGAAGGAGTCTCTTATAAATGATATCGAAGGGATGCTAAGCTTATACGAGGCTTCGAATTATGGAATAAATGGAGACGAAATTCTTGACAAAGCCTTGAAATTCAGCTGATTCATATATATATTCCACCTTCTCACCCTATAAAATTGAATCACCTTCTCGATTAGTCACAATTGAGTCCACCAAATGATTTTTTTTTTCAAGGGATATAAATGGAGGATGCCTTATAGCCGAGTATACACATATGAGGACCAAACTACTCATTTTCTATTTATTTTTTTGAAAACCCAAACTACTCATTTAAATTGCCATTTCATCATAATATAAACATGGTACTAGCTTCCCCACCGATTGTCAAAAAAAAGGAAAAAGATGAAATGTATGCATCTGCTGCTCCACTAAAAAAAATCGTTAACCAGAGCGCTCCAATGAGACCCCCTATTTTTAGTGAGACCTGAGACACGATCTCGTGCGTTTATTTCATCAATCATATATGGCTAATATTGTATCTAGAGGGAGAATTTTTTTTCTCAAGATTCGAATCCTGGAGGGAGCGAAATATTTTAAATTTCGTTATTCATCAGTATATATTGCCTTGTGGCCCTTGTTTATCAGTATATACATCTTATTCATTGTACTCAGTGTCTCACGAAAAATAAGGGGTCACACTGGAGCGCGCCCCTATATATATTCCTTGAACATAAGTTCTTATTATTAGAGCTTATAAGTTGTTTAAGAATTTATTTTTCCAAACACTTTTGAAGGAGTTTATTAACTACTAAACAACTTATAAGCTCAGCCAAACACCCTCTTAGTCGAATGGTACCCTATGTCCCTGCACTTGACATTATTATGTATATTATGCTTGGTGATTCATTTTGTATTTTATTTTTTTTAAAAAAAGTAGTATATAATTTTTTGTATATATTTTTTTTCAATTTCAATTTTATATGCTTTAATATAATATTATGATTATGGACCAAGTTCATTGCATTCAATTATAGTATACAATTATTTTTTATCATTTAAATCAATTTTAATTCATTGTTAGGGTTGAAAATTTTCTATAACAATGTAAATAATATTGTTACACGAAAAAAATTGTGTAAATCTTGTAAGCGTGCAAGGGCATAATAATTAAAAATAGTTATTATTTTCACATTTTTATCTACATGAATACAGTTTCGATCCTTTTATTATGTAGGAAATACTAGAGCTAAATATTATCTCTTGATATTATTTATTCCATTTGAGGAGTAAATGTGAACATAATAATCTAATAACTAGGAAGTAGTAGTGATGAATAGTGTTATTAAAAAACGTGTTAAACACTTTTCAAAACAAAAAAAAAGAAAAACGTATTAAAAAAATGTACGGTAAGTAAAGAAAAGCTTTTGAAACAAGCTACTGAAATCATCTATAAATACAACAAAAAATAAACTAAAATTATTCAAACACAATTCATAGTGAAAAAAAAAATGTCTCAAATATATGCATCTGCTGCTCCCATTTCTACAAAGAAAACAAATGTAGATGATATTCGTCAATCTGTAACGTATCATCCCAGCGTTTGGAAAGATCATTTTCTTGCATACACTAACGATGTTACGGTAAATTTTTAATCAGACAGAAAATTTGTATCGACTCTTTATTTATTTTAGAATATCTTTTTAAAGCGTATATATGGTATAGTAAATATTGGTACATCGTGGCGGTGGCGGATCCAGGGGCATAGGGGGGCTGAAGCCCCCTCCTAATTTTTGAGTTTTTTAATAATCATATTCATAAGAAATACAAAAAAATATAATATTTTGTTTTAATAATTATTGTATCCACGTTAATTGCGTAATATTTTACAGTGATTTGTTAAATTTGTGTTATTTTTTGTCTGATTTCCCTTTCTTAGTCAATTTTCAATGTTGAATTTGAGTCAATCCTCAAGTTAAAGTAAAATTATAAACTATTAATAATGAAAATTAGTTTTTTTTTAGAAGATGAAACAATTTTTTAAAAAAATACTTATAGAAGTAGGTCTTTATATGCTTTCAATGTACTTATTATTGAATTAATGAAATGCGAATACCTACTTATTATAGTAAGTGATTGAGTTCTAATCCTAAGCTCGTTAAAATTTTACTTGGACATAAAAATGAACTGTATGGAATGATCAAAAAAATTTGGCCCCCGTCTCCGAATTTGACATACTTTCAGATGGCATACTTCAATAAATTCAGCCCCCTCTAACGATAAATTATGGATCCGCCCCTCGGTACATACATCAATCATGAATGTTAATATTGTAATATCAGGAAATCAGTGGTGATGAGAAGGAGCAACTCGAAAAGAAAAAGGAAAAGGTGAAGAAGTTGGTAGCTGAGACTCCAAATGATTCAACAGTGAAGATGGAGCTGATCGATGCAATCCAACGGCTAGGAGTTGGCTATCATTTTGAAAAAGAAATTGAGGAATCCTTGCGACAAATTCGCCAAAATTATGAAATACAAAGTCGCAAAGACAAGGGCGATATTCGTGTTCTTGCTCTTCGTTTTCGTCTGCTTAGACAACAAGGTTACTGCGCCCCATGCGGTAATATTAACTCTATATAATTAATTGATTTTCATTCATTTTTGGTACGTTCCCAACGGACTTTCTATTTTTTGACATCACCTCACATATAATATTGGATAATTTTACCCTTATAAGTTATATTTATTGACAAAGGTTAATAGTGTTTTATGTCTCGAATTCCCGTTTTCTCCTAAAGAATTTCGAATTTTTAGCTTTTTTCATAAAATATTTCAGCCTTTTTTTTTTCTTTTAGAAATCCTGAACTTTCGTCGTTTTCAATAAAATGTCCTGCTATATAAATTTTGGTGACCGAAATATGACTTATTTCGTCAGAGATGTATTAAATTATCAATTTAGTGGTATAAGATTCACAACTTGATCGCAATCAATTCGAGAAGAGTCATCTTTCGATTACCGACTTTTGTGTAGCGAGACATAGGAAACGATGAAAGTTCGAGGCTTTTTAGAAGAAAATGAAAGTTCAGAATATTTTATGGGAAGCGTTGAAAGTTCGAGCCATGAAACATTGTTAACCCTATTTACAACTAAGTTCAAATTTTTGCGCCAGATGTGTTCGATGAATTCATAGACGAAGAGGGAAATTGGAAGGAGTCGTTGTTGATAAACGACGTTGAAGGGATGCTAAGCTTATACGAGGCTTCGAATTATGGAATAAATGGAGAGGAAATTCTTGACAAAGCCTTGGAATTTACTTCTTCTCATCTTGAATCTTTACTCCCTCATGAAATCAACTCTTCTATGTCGAAGCGAGTGAAAGAAGCTCTGGATATGCCAATTAACAAGACTTTGATCAGATTGGGTGCCAAGAAATTCATGTCGATATACCAAGAAGATGAGTCACATAATGAAATATTATTGAATTTTGCGAAATTGGACTTCAGCATATTACAGAAGATGCATCAAAGAGAGTTACACCATATCACAAGGTTAACATGCATAATTTAATTATCAGTTTCACTCGTATTTGCACATAGTCGGAGGGTTTTTAGGACAACAACTTAGATTGATTTGGAAATTAGGATACAAATCTCCGGGTTTACAAAAGTAGGACACCGATTAATAAGTAATGCAATTGGTGTCCTACTTTTTTACAATCCTGAAAGTTTAGTTTTCGGTCGTTCTATTTATGAGTAAGCCCAAAACTACTCTTAAAATGGGCCAAGAATTATCATGCGAGTGCATCACTTAATTACTAATTAGTATTCTACTTTTGCGAGCACAAATTTTTTTGTCATAGATTATAAAGCAATCGAAGTTATTGTTCTAAAACACCCTCCAAAAAATAATAATTACTACATGCATGCAGGTGGTGGAAGGATTTAGATTTTGCTAAAAAACTACCTTTTGCAAGAGATAGAGTGGTGGAGTGCTACTTTTGGATTTTGGGGGTTTATTTTGAGCCACAATACGAGACTGCAAGAAGATTACTAACCAAAGTGATATCTATGACTTCCATCCTTGACGATATTTATGATGTTAAAGGAACTTTAGATGAACTCCGACGTTTCACCCATGCTATTCGTAGGTACGTCTTCATCACTCACTTACATATACTATTCTTTTGTTCATAAAAAATAGTCCTAGAAGGATAGACGACTCGAGTATTAATAAAAATTATTTTCAAAATGATAAAAATGAACTATTTTTTGTGAACGAAGGGAGTATTTCATTTAATTTCATTTATAACATTTTTAATAGAGGTTATGGTCAAAAAATACACGAACTTTGAAAAAAGTTGCAATTTTCACCTAAACTTTCAATTAAGCCAAAAGATACATTAATTTATATTTTTGTTGCAATTTTCACCTGAGTTTGACTTTCGACGAATTTAGTACTTAATTGGTAGTCGGAATTTCACCGGATATTGGTATAACTTCTGATGATGAGTATTTAGAAGCTCGGAGGTATAAGAAGGCAAAAACTAATACGTTTGACTTAATTCCGATGGTCAATTAAGCTCTAATTTCGTTGAAAGTTAAACTTAGGTGAAAATTGCAATTTTTTTCAAAATTCGTGTATTTTTTTGCCACAACCCCTTTTTAATAATTGATTTATATCAGATTGGATATTAGCGCCGCGGATGAATTTGAATTGCCACCATACATGAGATCAGCTTACGAAGCTCTTTTAGGTGTTTATGCGGAAATGGAAGATGAAATGTTAAAACAAGGTGAATCATATCGCGTTCAATACGCGAAGAACGAGGTATATATGTTTCCACAAAACCGATCACCTACCCACCATGAGTAAGCATAACGTGCCCACCATTGATGTGACAATTTTAATTAGAAAAGATAATTAATAAATCTTACTCTAATTAATAAATCTTACTATAATTACAATTATCACGTCATGGTGGGCACGTTATGCATGTCCACGGTGGGTAGGTGATCGTTCCTGTATGTTTCCATTGAGTAAGAAAGTAATTTAGTAGCTAATTAAAGATTATAAATTATTGTGCAGATGATAAAATTGACAGAGGTATATATGGAAGAAGCAGAATGGTGTTATAGCAAGTATATCCCAACGATGGATGAGTATATGAAGGTGTCGGCCTTATCCGGCGGCCACGTGGTGCTGTCGACAACTTCTTTAGTTGGGATGAGAGAGGCTCTTACACAACAAGATTTCGAATGGATTACAAACACTCCACCAATATTATGGGCCTCAATGGTGCTATCAAGATTAATGGACGACATTGTAGGCCATGGGGTAAGTTCATATACTTTTTCTAGCTAATATTGCTAATTGTGAGATATCTTAATGTTTCAATTCATTAGATTTATATAGGTGTAAATGTCACTAGGATTGTTAAAATTGTCGCTAAGTTAATGTAGGGTATGTTCGGTTACTCGAGATTGTATTGGTTCGAGATTATTCAAGATCATTAAATGAGCCCATATCAGGACAGTACTCATAAGTCATGATTAATTCTACGTGGCATTAACATATCATGAGACTAAATCTTAATTCACGCGTATATATTTTGAGACAATAAGCTACTCTAGAAATACTAGCCTTTTTGGTGTAGATGTACCAATATACTCTGAATTATTTTTTTTTTAAAATAATTCAAAAATAGAAAGAAAAAACCCAAAATTTCACGAATGTTACACAATTTTGCAAGAATATTGTTGTGTAATATTCACGATCGAAAATTGTGCAACAATGTACTCCCTTCGTCCCACGAATCTTGAGTCAATTTCTTTTTTCGGTCGTCCCACGAATTTTGAGTCATTTCTATATATAGTAAGAATTAGGGGAAAAAAAATAAGGGGTTCTAATTAAACTTATTTTAATTAATTGTGTACTTTTTTACTTTATCACTTTTTCACTTTATTACCCACACACTTACCTAATCAACTTTTTCTACTTTATTAATTACCTATCTATACACTTAAAACACTAATCTCCAACTCCTTAATTCCCGTGTCGAAAAGAAGTGACTCAAAATTTGTGGGATGGATGGAGTATTTTATAGTACTATTTTTCGCAAAAATGTGTGAATATATATATTTTTGCGACTATTTCACGATTTTGGAAAACCGTGTAAATCAGAAAAAGTGTGTAACGATATATTTTCCACCGTTTCAAGATTCAAAGATGTACGTTTTGATCATAACTACTACTATTTATATTTTACTTTTAATATACATAATTTTGGCTAGAATATATAGAGTGTTGTCTCATATATATAATTTTCCCTAAAATTGAAGTATGACATGCATGCAGATCGAACAGAAAATCTCAGCTGTCAATTGCTACATGAAGGAAAATGGGTGCTCAGAGATGGAGGCTTGCAGTGAACTTTCGAAGCGAGTGAAGAATCTATGGAAGGATATGAACGAAGAGTGGGTTGAGCCAAGAGAAGCATCTGTCTTCATCCTTGCTCGAATTCTCAATCTCACACGTGTCTTGTGCATAATCTACACTGGTGATGATGGATACACCAATTCCACTACTAGGGTTAAAGATTTCATCAAAGCTGTGCTTATTGAGCCTATACAATGAGATTGAGACCTATAATTGGAGAAACTTATCAAATTGGAAAAATCTTAATATGATGTACTTTTGAATTCAAAAATTCTATCGCGTCATATTTTTCAACGAGTTTGTGCTGCAATTAGTTATGATTAAAAATGCTTTAATATGATATTTGAATCCAAATAATACAAATAATTCTCTAAAAGAAATAATACAAATAACAAAAGACACGTCTAGATTGTATATAATAGCATCTCAACCCCACTTATTTTTATATAGTGTCGTATATGGATTCTCGTTTTTGGCTTGGTTGTTTTTCTTGGGTCTTCTGATGATTTTACGGATTATATTGTTGTAATAGACGAATACTCTTTTTTCACTTATAGAGTTCTTTCCACTGAATTTTCTCTGAATAGGTTTTAACGAGGCCCGGCCCTTGTTTTAAGGGTGGTTATATTTTTTTTTTTGTTCTTTTCGTAATAAATTTTTATATATATATATATATATATATATATATATATATATATATATATATGGAGAGGTTCAAGAAAGAACCACTAAATAAAATAATAACGGAGAACCATTTTCAGTCATTCGATCATCAAGATCTACGGTGGATGCATCATCTTGTTGGATGATACAGATCCTGGGTTCGAATCATGAAGAGAGCAATTTTTTTTATTTTTTTGACTGCATTAATTTTAACAGCGAATGCATTAATTTTTACAGTTGATGCATTAGATTTGATGGTTTTCACAAATAATATATGTAGTTCTCTCTAGAACCACACCTTATATATACACACACACACACACACACACACACATAGGGGTGGGTTAAAATAAGTACACTTCTTAAAATATAAAATAAGAATCATTTTCAGCTCTTACATCATCAAGATCTACGGTTGATTCATCATCCAACTAATCCAGTTGGATGAATTCATGGTTGAGTTCGAATCCCAAAGATAGCAAAAATTTATTTTTCGCAATTCATGCCTTTATACAACGAATTCATACGTGTTCTATATAAAATTCATACATTTTTCTTTTTTCTTAGTTCTTATTTCATAATTCATACTTTTATACAACGAATTCATACGTGTTCTATACGGGTTCATGGCGGCGATGAGTGAGAAACGAGAATTGTATACTTTATAAAATCGCGTTGATTTTTGAATGTGAAAAATCGCGTTTTGCCTTAATATCCGAAATATGTGGGCCGAAAATTTAATCCTACGTGGCTTTCCGACAGCCATGTCAGTATTAGTTAAATTGCCGATCAATATTATGGGTAAAACGAGAATCGAAATTAAGTTCAAGGATTTTAACAAGAAATTTAAAGGTCAATGGAAAAATACGAATTCAGCGAAACTTCAGGAATTTTAGTGCTATTTGCCCTATATATATTCCACCTTCGATCACCCTATAAAATTGAATTGCCAAGAAGATAGACCTTCTAGATTAGTCACAATTGAGACCACCAAATGAATTTTTCTTTCAAGGGATATAAATGGAGGATGCCTTATAGCCGAGTATAGACATATGAGGACCAAACTACTCATTTAAATTGCCATTTCATTCATAATATAAACATGGTACTAGCTTCCCCATCGATTGTCAATATATATCAATATATATAGGGTTAAGTTAAACAAAGAATAACTCTATGTATAGAGAATAAAGAAGAGATCTAAGTCATTAAAACCGCTAGATCTGTTGGCTGATATTTAATGAAAATACCTGCATTTTTTACAATTAAAAAATACAAAAAACTGATTTAAATTAAAAAAAGGGCCATATTGTAAAATGAACAAGGTAAAATAAACGAAAGGTCCGATAATTACTCCACATTTACTTTCACCTATCGTCTTCCACACACCTCATACCAAACCCACGATTTATAGTTGTTCGTGGAATCAGCTTCTCCTTGGCCTGTTCGACGATTTCGAGTTTGGATTGCTGCTTCAAGATATGATTTTTGCAAAAATTGAACAGCTGTTTATGGCTTTGGTTCGAATTTTTTTTTTGTGTTCTTTAGTTTTGATTCAGATTCTGTAAAAGAATTTGTATTTACGATTTTGTTCGAAATTTTCATTGGTGTTTTGATTTAAAATGGAACAAGATGTATTACATGTTTCTTGGTATAGGGTTTTTGATTTTGTTCGAATTGTTTTGGGGATTTTCGTCCTGCCAAATATTGTTTGCTATAGGGAATTCAATTTTGTTTCAAGTTCCTTTCGACTTTTGTTTCATTGAGCGTTCATTGTTTTGTTGGGCGACGATGCATATCATATTCGAGAATTAAAAGTGGTTGGGGGCAGGAGGGTGGTTTGAGAAAGGATAATCACGACTTAATTAATTTAAGGGTTAAGTATCAAATTGCCCCCTATCGATGGTGTCCCTATGACTTTTAGCCCCCTAAAGTCAGGGGGAAGAGCTGCCCACTACCTCAACGTGGCTTTTTGGCACCAATTTCCCCCCTATCGATAGGAGTCCCCCTCGCATTTAGCCCCCTAAAGTCAGGGGGGAGAGCTGCCTCCATCGAAAGGCTGGGGGATATTGGTGCCAAAAAGCCACGTTAAGGTAGTGGGCACCTCTCCCCCCTGACTTTAGGGGGCTAAAAGCCATAGGGACGCCATCGATAAGGGGCAATCTGATACTTAACCCTTGATTTAATACCATGAGAAACGAAGCAAAATTTAATAGTTTGAATTGTGTTCTGAACATAAGCTGCAAAATACAAGAGGGTGTAAGATCTAGCGCGAATGACAGAAACGTGACAGTTGGGAAATCTTGTTAACAATCCTGAGATTTCTCAAGAGGCTGCTACTTCATCGATTTTATTGAGCAATTGAAGGCTGAAATACACCACCATTCTTCCAGCAACAACAAGAAGAATTGTGTTATGTTTATTTAGAAATTGTGTTTTGTTCATTGAAAAAATGTGTTCTGTTCATTTAGAAATTGTGTTATGTTCATTGAAAAATCATGTAGTATTATATATCTGAATAATATTATTCATATGTGATTGAGAATTGTAAGAATATTTAATATAAATTATTTTGAATAAGCATAAAAAACTTACGAACATCTAAATAAAATATTCGAATTTTTCTTGTTGACATAAAATATTTTGAACAATCGTAAAAAATTATGAACATCTAAATAAAATATTTGAATTTTTCTATGACATAAAAATTTAACATAACTTTTCGAACAAGCGTAACAAAATTACGAACATCTAAATAAAATATTTGAATTTTTTTCTGACATAAAATATTTAATATATAACTTTTTGAACAAGCATAACAAAATTACGAACATCTAAATAAACTATTCAATTTTGTTTACTGACATAAAAAAATTTGAACAAGCGTTGTGAACATCTAAATAAAATAATATTATACAGATTATGAAAATATTTCCTAATTCAGCAAACTAAGTTCGACAAATCTGTACAAGTTGTTTGATATAATTATTAAACTATTCATATAAAAAACAACGAATTAATTTAATAATCTGCTAAATAATAATTTGGCTGAACAAAAAATGTCGGTTTCAATAATGTTTCTGGATTATGAGTAATAAATAATATTATATTTTAATGAAAGAATATATTGCAAATAAATGAAAAAAATATTGATTTATAGCCAAGGAAAAAAAATTCTGGTCAACCAAACGTGATTAAGGAATTAAATGGCTATTAAAAGAAAATACGAAAAGATACATGGTTTTACCAAATATACTTGGATCATGAGTATCTTTAGATGAGGGAAATCGGTTACAATAAATAAGTCTATTACTATTATATCCTTTTCATCCATTATTAAATGATAAAGACTGAAAATATTACAACCGTGAGATTAGAAAGATTGGATGCACGAGATTAGTTCTCTATTTTCTAAATACTTATCATTCTGTGTTTAATCTTTCTCTCACTCTCTCTCTCTCTCTCTCTCTATATATATATATATATATATATATATATATATAGTTGAAATGTATGCATTAGCTGCCTGCTCCATTTAGAAAGAACATAGATGTAGATGATACTCGTCGATAGATAATATATCATCTCAGCGTCTGGGAATATCATTTTCTGACGTACACTAACAACGTTATGGTAACTTTAATTATAATCATTTTCTGCAATATAACTATTAAATCATAACTATAGATAATAATTTTGACAATGATTGTGAATGACAATCTACCTGAAATTAGTGAATTTCCAATGGTTTAAAAACATCATATTAATGGATAACTTTCATAAAAATCAAAACCCAAAATAAATAAAAATCGTTAACCAGTTTGAAGACTGATATATAGGGTGCGGTTATAGTGAGAACCACAATTATCGTGAGAACATAAGAACCAATAAAATTACTGCATCTGCTATACAAATTAATGCATCCGCTATTAAATTTAATGCATCCGAAAAAAATAATTTTTTTGCTCCTTTCAGGATTCGAACCCAGCACCTGCATCCATCCACCAAGATGATGCATCCACCGTAGATCTTGATGATCGAATGGCTTAAAATGGTTCTCCGTTCTTATTTTATTAGTGGTTCTTATTTGAACATCTCACCTGATATATATATATATATTCCTTGAACATAAGTTCTTATTTTTTAGAGCTTATAAGTTGTTTAAGAATTTATTTTTCCAAACACTTTTGAAGGAGTTTATTAGCTCCTAAACAACTTATAAGCTCAGCCAAACACCCTCTTAGTCGAATGGTATCCTATGTCCCTGCACTTGACATTATTATGTATATGATGCTTGGTGATTCATTTTGTATTTTATTTTTAAAAAAAATTAATAATTTTTTGTATATTCTTTTTTCAATTTCAATTTTATATGCTTTAATATAATCTTATGATTATGGACCAAGTTCATTCCATTCAATTATGGTATACAATTATTTTTTATCATTTAAATCAATTTTAATTCATTGTTAGGGTTGACAATTTTCTATAACAATGTAAATAATATTGTTACACGAAAAAAATTGTGTAAATCTTGTAAGCGTGCAAGGCATAATAATTAAAAATAGTCATTATTTTCACATTTTTATCTACATGAATAGAGTTTCCTTTTATTATGTAGGAAATACTAGAGCTAAACATATTATCTCTTGATATTATTTATTCCATTTGGGAGTAAATGTGAGCATAATAATCTAATAACTAGGAAGTAGTAGTGATGAATAGTGTTATTAAAAAACGTGTTAAACACTTTTCAAAAAAACAATAAAACGTGTTAAAAAAAAATGTACGGTAAGTAAAGAAAAGCTTTTGAAACAAACTACTGAAATAATCTATAAATACAACAAAAAATAAACTAAAATTATTCAAACACAATTCATAGTGAAAAAAAAATGTCTCAAATATATGCATCTGCTGCTCCCATTTCTACAAAGAAAACAAATGTAGATGATATTCGTCGATCTGTAACATATCATCCCAGCGTTTGGAAGGATTATTTTCTTGCATACACTAACGATGTTACGGTAAATTTTTAATCAGACAGTAAATTTGCATCGACTCTTTATTTATTTTAGAATATATTTTTAAAGCGTTTATATGGTATAGTAGATATTGGTAAATTGTGGCGGATCCAGGGGCATGGGGCATAGGGGGGCTAAAGCCCCCTATTAATTTTTGAGTTTTTTAATAATCATATACTCCATCCGTCCGCCGAAATTATGTTAAATTGCTTGGGCACAAGATTTAATAAAATTGGTTATGATTTTGATGTAGTGAAGAAAGGGTCCCACAATTTTTATGAGATGTGTGGTTGAGATTGAATTTGAGGTGGATTTTTTGTAAATAAAGGGTGTTACTAAGGATAAAACATTAAAGAGGATGGTGGGACCATTGCCTTAAAAGGAAAGTGACATAATCTTGGCGGACGTCCGATATAGTTGTGACATAATCTCGGCGGACGGAGGGAGTACATAAAAAATACAAAAAAAGTATAATATATTGTTTTAATAATTATAGTCCATGTTAATTGCTTAATATTTTATGGTGATTTGTTAAATTTGTATTATTTTTTGTCTCATTGCATTTCTTAGTCAATTTTCAATATTGAATTTGAGTCAATCCTCAAGTTAAAGTAAAATTATGAACTATTAATAATGAAAGGGTTAAGTATCAGATTGCCCCTTAACGATGACGTCCCTATGGCTTTTAGCCTCCTAAAGTCAGGGGGGAGAGCTGCCCACTACCTTAACGTGGCTTTTTGGCACCAATTCCCCCCCCCCCTCCCCCAGCCTTTCGATGGAGGCAGCTCACCCCCTGACTTTAGGGCGCTAAACGCGAGGGGGACCCCTATTGATAGGGGGAAAATTGGTGCCATAAAGCCACGTTGAGAATGTGGGCAGCTCTTCTCCCTGACTTTAGGGGGCTAAAAGCCATAGGGACGCCATCGATAGGGGCCAATTTGATACTTAACCCATAATGAAAATTAGTTTTTTAGAAGATGAAACAATTTTTTTAAAAAAAAGCATAGAGGTAGGTGTTTATATGCTTTCAATGTACTTATTTTTGAATTAATGAAATGTGAATACCTATTTATTATAGTAAGTGACCGAGTTATAATCCTAAGCTCGTTAAAATTTTACTTGGACATAAAAATGAACTGTATGGAATGCTCAAAAAAATTTGACTCCCGTCTCCAAATTTGGCATACTTTCAGATGGCATACTTCAATAAATTTAGCCCCCTCTAACGATAAATTATGGATCCGCCCCTCGGTACATACACCAATCATGAATGTTAATTAATATTGTAATATTAGGAAATCAGTGGTGATGAGAAGGAGCAACTCGAAAAGCAAAAGGAAAAGGTGAAGAAGTTGGTAGCCGAGACTCCAAATGATTCAACGGTGAAGATGGAGCTGATCGATGCAATCCAACGGCTAGGAGTTGGCTATCATTTTGAAAAGGAAATCGGGGAATCCTTGAGACAAATTCATGAAAATTATGAAATACAAAGTCGCAAAGATAAGGGCGATCTTCGTGTTCTTGCTCTTCGTTTTCGTCTGCTTAGACAGCAAGGTTACCGCGCCCCACGCGGTAATATTAACTTTATATAATTAATTGATTTTCATTCATTTATTCCCGACGCTCCTTAAATTATGCATTTATTCCCTACATACTTTCTGTTTTTGGACATCACCTCACATATAATTGGACAATTATACCCTTGTAAATTACATTTATTTACAAGGGTTAATAGTGTTTTATGTCCCGAAGAATTCCGAATTTTTAGCTTTTTTCATAAAATATTTCAAACTTTTTTTCTTCTTCTCAAAAACCCCGAGCTTTCGTCATTTTCAATAAAATGTCCTGCTATACAATGACCGAAAGATGACTCGTTTCGTCACAGAAGTATTAAATTATCAACTTAGTGGCATAAGATTCACAACATGAATCAATTTGAGAATAGTCATCTTTCGAGTACCGAATTTCGTGTAGCGGGATATTTTATAGAAAATGCTGAAATTTCAAGGCTTTTTTGAAGGAAACGAAAGTTCGGAATTGTTTATGGAAAACATCGAAAGTTCGAGACATAAAACATTGTTAACCCTATTTACAACTAATACATTACCCTCAATGTGGAACTCTTTCTCCAGTAATATCAGGACACTCAACAATTTTTTATTAAAACTTGTGCTGAGAGATTCTTTGTACTCCTTCTGTCTCACAAAAATATGAAATTTTTGCGTTAGATGTGTTCCATGAATTCATAGACGAAGAGGGAAATTGGAAGGAGCCATTGTTGATAAACGATGTTGAAGGGATGCTAAGCTTGTACGAGGCTTCGAATTATGGGATAAATGGAGAGGAGATTCTTGACAAAGCCTTAGAATTTACTTCTACTCATCTTGAATCTTTACTCTCACATCAAATCAACTCTTCTCTATGTAAACGAGTGAAAGAAGCTCTGGATATGCCAATTAGCAAGACTTTGATGAGACTCGGAGCCAAGAAATTCATATATATATGTACCAAGAAGATGAGTCGCATAATGAAATATTATTGAATTTTGCGAAATTGGACTTCAATATTATGCAGAAAATACACCAGAGAGAGCTACACCACATTACAAGGTCAGTAATGGACATACTCCCTCTATCCACAAAAAATAGTTCATTTTTGCCATTTTGAGATGTCCACAAAATTAGTCCGGCCCATTCAATTAATTTTTGAAAACTATTTATTAAATGGTGGGCCCTATTCTCCATTCACAATATAATTAATTATCATTATAAACACCACTTTTTAAATAAAACCATTTCTCCACTCAAATTACAATAAATATTTTTATTAAAACTCGTGTCGTCCTTTATTAGGACTATTTTTTGTGGACGGATCTAGTATTATTAAGACACACACACACACACACACACACACACACATATATATATATATATATATATATATATATATATATATATATGGAATTTGCATGAAATTTTTTGTATAATCATCGAATTCTTCGTGTGAGGATATCAAAATAAAAGGATAGATATTATTTTCATGTTTTTATTTACATGGCTATAATTTCTTATTATTATATATTTTTGGTTAAAATAGTGCATTGCCTCTATTATTAATTACATAATATAATTGCGATTTGTTTCAAACTAAACAAAAAAGAATATGCTGCATCCAGGTGGTGGGAGGATTTAGAGTTTGGAAAAAAACTACCTTTTGCAAGAGACAGAGTGGTGGAGTGCTATTTTTGGATTTTGGGAGTCTATTTTGAGCCACAAAACGACACTGCAAGATTATTCCTAACCAAAGTCATAGCTATAACTTCTATCCTTGATGATATTTATGATATTAAAGGAACTTTAGATGAACTCCGACGTTTAACCCATGCTATTCAAAGGTAGTATTAACCCCTAAATTTGTATCAGTTTAAAATTCTTTAAGATCACTATTTCAGAGCGATCTGCAAAAATATGTCAACTATATATTTTCGTGTTTGCTGAAATTGGCAATTATTTTAAATTTCAACAGTAGTGGGCCACACATTTGGGCTCAATTCGACGTCCATATTTGGGCTCATATTAAGTGCAAAATAGTCTGATATATTGTGCCCATATATGACCTTCTAACGTTGAAATTTAAAATAATTGGTCTATTTCTGCCCATCTAAAAAATTTGGCATATTTTGGCAAATCTCCCTAAGATTGTTGTCTAAATTTTTTTAACACTCCACTGCTCTATTATTAATGTCCTAATTGTGATTAATAAAATTTAATTATTATCTCTAACATGGAGCAGATGGAATATTAGCGCCGCGGATGAATTTCAATTGCCACCATATATGAGAATATGTTACGAAGCTCTTTTAGGTGTTTATGAAGAAATGGAAATTGAAATGGCAAAACGAGGCGAATCATATCGCCTTCAATATGCTAAAAAAGAGGTATATATACACATGCATGCATGCAATATTTAGGGGGATAATGGTTCGAAATATGCAAAATGGATAGTGGAAATTAAATGTTAGCTATCAATTTAATTTCATTAAATTCTAGCTATTTTTGACATGAAAAAGACTTAATTAAATACTCTTACTCTACAATTGTTTATCGAATATAAATATATGCGCGGTACATTTGATATGAATACATTTTTGACATGAATATATGCGCAGCATCCTAATATACCTGGTATGTACGAGTTGGAACTATTAGTATCAGTCATACCACGACGTTGCGCGCCACAACTGGCACGAATAATTCTCGTTCATACTAAATGTACCAAGACACAACGTTTGAAAGTTAATTAAATTCTCAATGTGGTAACATGGTCAAATTGACTGTATTTACTTACTGTATGGGACAATTTTGTCTGAATTTCCGAAAATGGACTGTAAGTTAATTAAATTTAGTTGATTCCTACTTTTTATTTTTTTTGATTGGGCAAAGTCATGTTAGATGTTTTCAAACAAATTAAACTAACCAAATAGGTGCATAAAATTGTTTTAATGTTTTTTTGCAGATGATAAAGCTGATAACTGCATATATGAAAGAGGCAGAATGGTGCTATAGCAATTATGTTCCAACAATGGAGGAATATATGAAATCGGCACTCGTAACTGGTGGTTACATGATGCTATCAACAACCTCTTTAGTTGGAATGAGAGATCCTATTACCAAAACTGATTTTGATTGGATTACAAGTGAACCACCAATTTTACGAGCCTCATCGATTATTTGTAGATTAATGGACGACATGGTAGGGCATGGGGTAAGTTTTTTTTTTTTAATTATTTTTTTAGTTGTAAAAAAATCTATAATATATTAAAAAGAAAATTTTCCGTTTGAAATCAGTTTTAAAGTTGAGTGGCAATTTTTGTGATTATACTAAAATTGAAGATTTATTTGTATACTATATTTTATATTAATTTCTTGTATTCATAATTTTTTTTATGAATACTGGATTTAAAATGTAAAAGATCTAGACAAGCGCTTTTAGTTTAATATATATTTTATGTAAATACTGTAGTTAAAATCTAAAAGTTGTATTTGTTTAACGATTAAAATTTTAAAAAATCTTCTCTCCTCTCTCATCCTTTTTTGAAGTCCATTTTTCTTTATTAATTTTCTTTTCACTTTTTTATAATACAAGTTTTTGTTATTGTAATTTCTTTTCTATATTAAGCTAAAATTACTCCTTTCCTGCTCAAAAAACATGCGCAATTCGCTATTTTGGGATGTCCCCCCATAAATATCCACTTTCCATTTTTTAACGCCACTTTCTCCACTCACACACACTCGTCTAATATTTTTTAAAACTCGTGCCACCAGAAGCGCTACATATTTTTTTAGGGATGAATAGAGTATTTCTTTTTATTGTATTCATAATATTTTATATGAGAATTGAGTTAGCATCTATTTTATATATAAAAGGAAACATTAGAACGTTTCCCACGCATTGCACTCGTGCAAATGCTAGTTTATATACATGTATTAATTTCATAACCCAAAAGATAATATTTTGTACATGATCATGCATAGATTGAGGAAAAGATCACAAGTGTGGATTGTTACATGAAAGAAAATGAGTGCTCAAAGATGGAAGCTTTTAGTGAATTTGGGAAGCAAGTGAATAAAGCATGGAAGGATATGAACGAGGAGTGCCTCGAGCCAAGGCCGGCATCTATGCCGATTCTTATTCGCATTTTCAATCTTGCTCGTGTCATAAATTTATTGTATGTTGATGAAGATGCATATGGAAATTCCAGCACTAAGACCAAAGAGTTGGTTAAATCTGTGCTCGTGGAAACCGTGGACTAAAGTACTATATATATCATATTGGAATAATAAATGTAACTCACATGTAAGTTTATAACATTTTAGTGCAAATTAATGTGAGTTGGGGGTGATGGTCAGGCCGGAGCTCCTCGAGGGATCATGTCTTCTCCCATAGCCGTTTTGGGCGTCGGGATCTGGGCGATGGTTAGTCCGGAGCTCATGGTTTCGTCGCCTCCTGGTTGTTATTTTTCTTTTTTCCGATTTATTTTTAAACGAGTACTCTTTTTCCTCTGCAAGTTTTTTTCATATAGATTTTGCTTGCAGAGGTTTTAATGAGACTCGATCCTTAGTTTGCTTCATCTTTGTGCTTTCAAGGGTTTCTTAGATTCCTTTTCCTTTTCTTTACGTATAATGTGAGCCTTGTATCTCCATTTTCATAAAAGTTATGACATTCAATAAAAATAATGCCATAATGTGTTTATAACAGCCTATGTATATTCAATAAAATTTATGCGTATTTTTACTTTTTGATACGTTTTTCAAATTTATGTGCATCCCTATTTTTAGATATTGTCCCACATATAATTTGGACAATTTTACTTCTGTAATTTACTCACAATTTATTTAACAATACCCTTAGGGAGGTGTTTGATTTGAGTGATAAGGCATGATTGATAAAATAATCCAACTTAATCAAGTGTTTAACTTGTATGTTTGGGCCCGTGATTGATAATTCGATCAACATCTAATGATTAATTATTACTCAAAAGTTGGACGAATCATTTAATCAATCCCCCAATCCTATCAATCTTATCAATCATATGTGAGACCATTTCCACACTATTAGACCATTTTTAAAAATTTATGTCGAAAAAAAATTGCTCAATCTTCGAAGGACGGAGAGTATTTGTCAAAGCCATTGTTATATATTGAGTCATTGACAATCCAATAGGTTTAAAATTGGAAACTTCAAACTCAAAAAAATTACAATCAGATTCTCAAAAAAAAAAAAAAACAATCCGAATAATCGTTGTAAAGAAATGGCGCTCTTTTTTCTTGCTCTCCTCCTTTTCCCCTCCATTTATCTGTTTTCTTTTTTCCAATTAGGGCAAAATAGATGGCGCCATTAGAAGATTTAGAGCGAATTTATCCGATCCTCGATTTCGATTTCCGCATGTTCCGCGAGGGTCATGTAACGGAGCTAGTCGGGCCATCATGCTCTGGTAAAACTCAAGTATGAGTCTTGAATCAATAAGTTAAGCAAACTAGTGAAGATCAAGAAAATGTCTGGTTGTTGTAGCTGCTGATATGGAATTAGCAGTTCATTAATGCTGACATTTTGGGTCCAGTATTCTTCTCTTAGAAAAGTTTACCTTGTAGGTTTGCCTCAAAGCTGCATCACATGTGGCAAGGAACTCTAAATTGTTAGAGTTATGTTTGTTAGATAGTTGACAATTGGAGTCATGGTTGAATATAATTTCATATTTGATGATGCTCTCTCAAACTCTAGATGAGATGATGCTCAAAACTCCGGACGAGATGATGCTCTTTCAATTTTTTTTTCGAGATGATTCTCTTTCAAGTTTCAGACAAGATAATGCTCAGAAGTTAGAGATGATCTGTCAAGTTTGCGACGAGATGATGCCCACAACTTGGTTGGTCTTAAAACTCCAAATGATACGATGTTCGATAAATCAATTATGGTCTTTTAAATATCAGGCAAGATTATTTTCATAATTAGTTATGCTTTTAGAAGTTCGGAATTATATGATACTCACAATTCAATTATGATTTTTCAAACTCCATATAAAATTATGGTCAAAAGGCAAAAAAAAAAATTGAACAAAATTAATAAATCTTGTAACAACAAATGCAACAAATCAATCCGCCATCATACCTATGTCAAATTTATATGTATTTCTACTCTCTTTTTTTTTCTTATGCGTTAACTTTTTATAAAATTTCATATGAAAACTAATGGGTATTTTTATGATCTCAACAAAATTAATAATTTAATTGCTAAAAGTTGTTGAGATTAATATAATTTAAAATGTATTACTAATTTAATTTAATTTAATTAATTATATAAATAATTTACATAAAAAATTATTTTATATAATTATCATAAGAATAACATAAAATATATAAATTACAAAAAATATGTACCCGTCGAATTTCGACGGGTAATACACTAGTTAATATATTTATTGGTCGTTTTGAGTTTTCAATTATTTGTGTTTTATTTGACGTTTAAGTCTGCAATGTCTAATGTGCCCTCATTTATTTTCATTAATTGCTCCAAATGGTTGGGGAGATAAAGAGTTTTTCTTCTTTTTTCACTAAATAACAATTTTCATCACGAATAAATGAACAATAATTAAGGTTAATTTGGACAAATGTCAGTTTCTACTAATATATACGCAAACATGCAAAACGACATATAAATTGAACTAGTTTTGCTCCCGTGCACGAGAGACAATTTTTTTTAACAATAAATATTATTTTAAAGTATTTTTTATATTTAAAATTATTTATTAATATTATATGGATATGTTAAATTTTTTATGTTGTACTACAAGATATTAGTGAGAACAATTATTGCTCGTTCTTTCAAATAAAAATTAATGTGAATGCTGTTAGAATAGGATGGGTAAGAGTAAACTTCAGATGGTTTAAGCAATATATACTAAAGGAGATCGATAGATACATGATAACCATCATTATCAACACCATTTGTTACTATAATATTTTAATCATAGATATTACCAATATAAATATTTATTGAATAGTTTATTTGCATTTATCGATATGACTAACAAATATAAAATATTTAAAAGATAAAAAATTAACTAATACTTAAATTGGGGAATATGAAAAATTATTTTTTAAAATAGTAAGGTGATTTTGGTGAGAAAACATGACTTATTATTTATGTAAGTGGTTGAGCTTTATATATAGAGAGAGAGAGATGAAAGGGAGTAATAAATAATATAAATAAAGAAAGATTAAATTATAGAGAAAATTTCACATATGCATATCAATAAATGTTCATACTCGTTTAGTTTAGAATGAATATACTTGTATCCAAATAATACAAATAACAAAAGACAGTCTATAGATTGTACTCTCAACTACTTATTTTTATAGGTGTCGCCTGGTTTCTCGTTTTTGGCTTGGTTGTTTTTCTTGGGTCTTTTGATGATTTTACGGATTATATCATTGTAATAGATGAATACTCTTTTTTCTCTTATATAGTTCTTCCCACATAATTTTCTCTGAAGAGGTTTTAACGAGACTCAGCCCTTGTTTTAAGGGTGGTTAGATTTTTTTTTTTTTTGGTTCTTTTCGTAATAAAATTTTATATATATATATATATATATATATATATATATATATATATATATCTTCCACCTTCTCACCCTATAAAATTGAATTGCCAAGAAGATTGACCTTCTCGATTAGTCACAATTGAGTCCACCAAATGAATTTTTCTTTCAAGGGATATAAATGGAGGATGCCTTATAGCCGAGTATAGACATATGAGGACCAAACTACTCATTTAAATTGCCATTTCATCATAATATAAACATGGTACTAGTTTCCCCATCGATTGTCAAAAACATATATAGGGGAGCGGTGCAATGAGACCTCTCCTATTTATAGTGAGATCTTAGACACGATTTCGTGCATTTTTTTTATCAATCATATGGCTGATATTGTACCTAGAGGATGAATTTTTTTTCTCAGGGTTCGAATCCTGGAAGGAGCGAAATATTTTAAATTTCGTTATTCATTAGTATATACTGAATTGTTCATCTGTGTGTCTTTTTCATCAATATATATGTCTTATTCATTACCAATTTTTTAAAATTTCGTTATTCATCTATATATACTGTCTTGCTCATCAGTATCTATGTCTTATTCATTGAAAAATAAGGGTTTCAGTGTCTCACGAAAAATAAGGGTCTCTTTGGAGCACACCCCTAAACACTTTTGAATGAGTTTATTAGTTCCTAAACAACTTATAAGCCCAGCCAAACACCCTCTTAGTCGAACGGTACCCTATGTCCCTACACTTGACATTTAGGTATATTATGCTTGGTGGTTCATTTTGTATTTTACTTTTTAAAAAAATTAGTATAATTTTTTGTATATTTTTTTTTCAATTTCAATTTTATATGCTTTAATTAATATAATCTTTTGATTATGGACCAAGTTCATTCCATTCAATTATGGTATACAACTTTTTTTTTTTTATCATTTAAATCAATTTTAATTCATTGTTAGGGTTGACTATTTTCTATAAAAATGTAAATAATATTGTTACACGAAAAAAAATTGTGTAGATCTTGTAAGCGTGCAAGGGCATAATAATTAAAATAGTTATTATTTTCACATTTTTATCTACATGAATAGAGTTTCCTTTTATTATGTAGGAAATACTAGAATTTATTCCATTTGAGGAGTAAATGTGAACATAATAATCTAATAACTAGGAAGTAGTGATGAATAGTGTTATTAATAAAACGTGTTGAAAATTATTCTAAAAAAAATAAAACGTGGTAAAACACTTTTAAGAAAAAAATAAAACGTGTTAAAAAAATGTACGGTAAGTAAAGAAAAGCTTTTGTAACAAGCTACTGAAATAATCTATAAATACAACAAAAAATAAACTAAAATTATTCAAACACAATTCATAGTGAAAAAAAATGTCTCAAATATATGCATCTGCTGCTCCCATTTCTACAAAGAAAACAAATGTAGATGATATTCGTCGATCTGTAACATATCATCCCAGCGTTTGGAAAGATTATTTTCTTGCATACACTAACGATGTTACGGTAAATTTTTAATCAGACAGTAAAATTGCATCGACTCTTTATTTATTTTAGAGTATCTTTTTAAAGCGTATATATGGTATAGTAAATATTGGTACATCGTGGCGGATCCAGGGGCATAGGGGGCCGAAGCCCCCTCCTAATTTTTGAGTTTTTTAATAAGTAATATATGTAAGAAATACAAAGAAAAAATATAATATATTGTTTTAATAACTATAGTATCCACGTTAATTGCTTAACATTTTACAAAAATTGGTAAATTTGTGTTATTTTTGTCCCATTAATTTTTAATGTTGAATTTGTGTCAATCATCATTATTGATAATGAAATATTTTTTTAGAAGATGAACAATTTTTTTTAAATGCATAGATGAGTGATAGAGGTAGGTCTTTTTATATGCTTTCAATGTACTTGTTGTTGAATTAATGAAATGCGAACAACTATTTATTTTAGTAAGTGACTGAGTTCTAATCTTAAGCTAGCCCATTAAGATTCTCTTTGACATAAAAATGAACTGTTCGGAATGCTAAAAAATATTTGGCTCGGAGGCTCCCGTCTCCAAACCACCGTGTGCAAATACTTTCAGATGTCATACTTGAACAAATATATTCAGCCCCTCTAACGACAAATCATGGATATACATGCATGAATCATAAATGTTAATGTTGTAATATTAGGAAATCAGTGGTGATGAGAAGGAGCAACTCGAAAAGCAAAAGGAAAAGGTGAAGAAGTTGGTAGCCGAGACTCCAAATGATTCAACGGTGAAGATGGAGCTGATCGATGCAATCCAACGGCTAGGAGTTGGCTATCATTTTGAAAAGGAAATCGGGGAATCCTTGAGACAAATTCACGAAAATTATGAAATACAAAGTCGCAAAGACAAGGGCGATCTTCGTGTTCTTGCTCTTCGTTTTCGTCTGCTTAGACAGCAAGGTTACCGCGCCCCATGCGGTAATATTAACTCTATATAATTAATTGATTTTCATTAATTTATTCCCGACGCTCCTTAAAATTATGCATTTATTTCCTACATACTTTCTGTTTTTGAACATCACCTCACATATAATTGGACAATTATACCCTTGTAAATTACATTTATTTACAAGGGTTAATAGCGTTTTATGTCCCGAACTCCCGTTTTCTCCTAAAGAATTCTGAATTTTTAGCTTTTTTCATAAAATATTTCAAACTTTTTTTCTTCTTCTCAAAAACCCCGAGCTTTCGCCGTTTTCAATAAAATGTCCTGCTATACAATGACCGAAAGATGACTCGTTTCATCACAGAAGTATTAAATTATCAACTTAGTGGCGTAAGATTCACAACATGAATCAATTCGAGAATAGTCATCTTTCGAGTACCGAATTTCGTGTAGCGGGATATTTTATAGAAAATGCTGAAATTTCAAGGCTTTTTTGAAGGAAACGAAAGTTCGGAATTAATTGTTTATGAAAAACATCGAAAGTTCGGGACATAAAACACTGTTAACCCTATTTACAACTAATACATTACCCTCAATGTGGAACCCTTTCTCCAGTAATATCAGTACACTCAACAATTTTTTATTAAAACTTGTGTTGAGATATTCGTTGTACTCCTTCCGTCTCACAAAAACATGAAATTTTTGCGTTAGATGTGTTTGACGAATTCATAGACGAAGAGGGAAATTGGAAGGAGTCGTTGTTGATAAACGATGTTGAAGGGATGCTAAGCTTGTATGAGGCTTCGAATTATGGGATAAACGGGGAGGAAATTCTTGACAAAGCCTTAGAATTTACTTCTACTCATCTTGAATCTTTACTCTCACATCAAATCAACTCTTCTCTGTGTAAACGAGTGAAAGAAGCTCTGGATATGCCAATTAGCAAGACTTTGATGAGACTCGGAGCTAAGAAATTCATATATATGTATCAAGAAGATGAGTCGCATAATGAAATATTATTGAAGTTTGCAAAATTGGACTTCAATATTTTGCTGAAAATACACCAGAGAGAGCTACACCACATTACAAGGTCAGTAACGGACATACTCCCTCTATCCACAAAAAATAGTCCATTTTTGCCATTTTAGGATGTCCACAAAATTAGTCCGGCCCCTTCAATTAATTTTTGAAAACTATTTATCATATGGTGGGCCTTATTCTCCATTCACAATATAATTAATTATCATTATAAACACCACTTTTTAAGTAGAACCATTTCTCCACTCAAAATACAATAAATATTTTTATTGAAATTCGTGTCATCCTTTATTAGGACTATTTTTTTGTGGACGGATGTAATATTATTAAGATATATATGGAATTTGCATGAAATTTTTTGTATAATCATCGAATTTTCTTTGTGTGAGGATATCAAAATAAAAAGATATATATTATTTTCATGTTTTTATTTACATGGCTATAATTTCTTATTACTATATATTTTTGGTTAAAATAGTGCATTGCCTCTATTATTAATTACATAATATAAATGTGATATGTTTCAAACTAAACAAAAAAGAATATGCTGCATCCAGGTGGTGGGAGGATTTAGAGTTTGGAAAAAAACTACCTTTTGCAAGAGACAGAGTGGTGGAGTGCTATTTTTGGATTTTGGGAGTCTATTTTGAGCCACAAAACGACACTGCAAGATTATTCCTAACCAAAGTCATAGCTATAACTTCTATCCTTGATGATATTTATGATATTAAAGGAACTTTAGATGAACTCCGACGTTTAACCCATGCTATTCAAAGGTAGTATTAACCCCTAAATTTGTATCAGTTTAAAATTCTTTAAGATCACTATTTCAGAGCGATCTGCAAAAATATGTCAACTATATATTTTCGTGTTTGCTGAAATTGGCAATTATTTTAAATTTCAACAGTAGTGGGCCCTACATTTGGGCTCAATTCGACGTCCACATTTGGGCTCATATTAAGTGCAAAATAGTTTGATTGTGCCCATATATGATCTTCTAACGTTGAAATTTAAATTAATTGGTCTATTTCTGCCCATCTAAAAAATTTGGCATATTTTGGCAAATCTCCCTAAGATTGTTGTCTAATTTTTTTTTACACTCCACTGCTCTATTATTAATGTCCTAATTGTGATTAATAAAATTTAATTATTATCTCTAACATGGAGCAGGTGGAATATTAGCGCCGCAGATGAATTTCAATTGCCACCGTATATAAGAATATGTTACGAAGCTCTTTTAGGTGTTTATGAAGAAATGGAAATTGAAATGGCAAAACGAGGTGAATCATATCGCCTTCAATATGCGAAAAAAGAGGTATACACATGCATGATGGTTCGAAATATGTAAAATGGATAGTGAAAATTAAATGTTGGCTATCAATTTAATTTCATTAAATTCTAGCTAATTTTTGACATGAAAAAGACTTAACTAAATACTGTTACTCTATAATTGTCTATCGAATATAAATATATGGTACACTTGATACGAATTAATAGCGACTATACTCATACACGCCGTGGCTCGCAGCATATCCTAGTACACCTGGTACAAATTTGAACTATCTGTATCAATCGTACCACGACGTTGCGAGCCAAAACTGGTACAAATAGTTATCGTTCATACTAAATGTACCAAGACACAACGTTTGAAAGTTTAATTAAATTCTCAATGTGGTAACATGGTCAAATTGACCGTATTTACTCTATGGGGCAATTTTGTCTGAATTTTCGAAAATGGACTATAAGATAAATAAATTAAATTGATGGTCACCTTTTAATTTTTACTATCTATAATGAATATCTCAAATCTGACCTCTATTTTTGTGTAGATATGAAATTTGAGTGACAAATTAAACTAACCAAATAGGTCAATATAATTGTTTCACAAAATCTTGGGTACACCTGGGTGTACCGTACAACCGGGTTGACCCGTATCCAGAATAGTAGTATTATTTATATGGGTTGGGTTAGAATATGAGGTGAAATCAGGGTGCAGGTCAAACTTTAAGTAAAGGTATAACCCGGTTGTACGGTATACCAGGGTGTACCCAAGACCACGTCTAATTGTTTTTTTATATATATATTATATTTTTTGCAGATGATAAAGCTGATAACGGCATATATGAAGGAGGCAGAATGGTGCTATAGCAATTATGTTCCAACAATGGAGGAATATATGAAATTGGCACTTGTATCTGGTGCTTACATGATGCTATCAACAACCTCTTTAGTTGGAATGAGAGATCCTATTACCAAAACTGATTTTGATTGGATTACAAGTGAGCCACCAATTTTACGAGCCTCATCGATTATTTGTAGATTAATGGACGACATGGTGGGACATGGGGTAAGTTTTTTTTTTTGTTAATTATAAATTTTTTATAAATATATTAAAAATAAAATTTCAATTTGAAATCAATTGCAAAATTGAGTGGTAATTTTGTGATTATAATAAAATTGAAGATTTATTTGTATACTATATTGTATATTAATTTGTTGTATTCGTATTTTTTTTTTATGAATATTGGATTTAAAATGTAAAAGATCCCGACAAGCGCGTTAATTTAGTTATATTTTATGTAAATATTGTAGACTTGTAGTTAAAATATAAAAGTTATGCTTTTTTAAAGATTAAAATTTTAAAAAATCTTCTCTCCTCTCTCATCCTTTTTTGAAGTCCATTTTTCTTTATTAATTTTCTTTTTACTTTTTTATAATATAAGTTTTTATTATTGTGAATTTTTTTAATTTTTTATTTTATATTCAGCTAAAATTATACTTCATCTGTATCCAAAAATATTCACTTTTTATTTTTTGACACCACTCTACTCATAATAAAGTGAGAGTGAGACTAGCTCCTTCTCCACACACACACACACTCACCTAATATTTTTTTAAACTCGTGCCACCAGAAGCGCCACATATTTTTCAGGGATAAAATGTATTCATAATTTTTTATATGAGAATTGAGTTAGCATCTATTTTATATATAAAAACAATTTTCCCGCGCATTACACTCATGCAAATGCTAGTTTATATACATGTATTGATTTCATAATCATAACCCCAAAAGATAATATTTTGTACATGAATTATTAACATGTATAGATTGAGGAAAAGATCACAAGCGTGGATTGCTACATGAAAGAAAATGAGTGCTCAAAGATGGAAGCTTTTAGTGAATTTGGGAAGCAAGTGAATAAAGCATGGAAGGATATGAACGAAGAGTGCCTCGAGCCAAGGCCGGCATCTATGCCGATTCTTATTCGCATTTTCAATCTTGCTCGTGTCATAAATTTATTGTATGTTGATGAAGATGCATATGGAAATTCCAGCACTAAGACCAAAGAGTTGGTTAAATCTGTGCTCGTGGAAACCGTGGACTAAAGTACTATATAATCATATTGGAATAATAAATGTAACTCACATGTAAGTTTATAACATTTTAGTGCAAATTGGGGGCGATGGTCAGGCCGGAGCTCTTCGAGGGATCATGTCTTCTTCCATTGCCATTTTGGGCGTCAGGACTTGGGCGATGGTTAGTCCGGAGCTCATGCATGGTTTCGTCGCCTCCTGGTTGTTATTTTTCTTTTTTCCAGTTTATTTCTAGATGAGTACTCTTTTTCCTCTGCAAGTTTTTTCCCTATGGATTTTGCTTGCAGAGGTTTTAATGAGGCTCGGCCCTTAATTTACTTCATCTTTATGCTTTTAAGGGTTTCTTAGATTCCTTTTCCTTTTCTTTTCATATAATCGCATTCAATCTAATGTGAGCTGGGGGGTGGGGGATGGGGGATGGGGGATGGGGGTTGTTGAACCTTGTATCTCTATTTTCATAAAAGTTATGACATTCAATAAAAATAAATGCCATGATGTGTTTACAACGGCCTATGTATATTCAATAAAATTTATGCATATTTTTACTTTTTGATACTTTTTTAAATTTATGTACATTTTATTTTTGGATGTTGTCCCATATATAATTTGGACAATTTTGCTTTTGTAATTTACTCACAATTTACTTAACAATACCCTTAGGGAGGTGTTTGGTTTAAGTGATAAGACATGATTGATAAAATAATTCACTTTAATCAAGTGTTTGACTTATATGATTGGACCCGTAATTGATAATTCAATTTGCATCTATTCATCCAATTGGATGGATCATTTAATCATTCCTCCAATCCTATCAATCTTCTCAATCATATGTGAGACCATTTCCACATTATCAGAGCATCTACACCTAAATACGAGTAATTTTTTAAAATTCATGCCGAAAAGAAATTGCTCAATTTTCGCAGGAGGGAGAGAGTATTTGTCAAACCCATTGTTATATGACAATCCAATAGGATTAAAATTGGAAACTTTAAACTCAAAAAAATTACAATCCGATTCTAAAAAAAAAAAAAAAAAAAAAAAAAAAATCCGAATAATCGTTGTAAAGAAATGGCGCTCTTTTTCCTTCCTCTCCTCCTTTTTCCCTCCATTTATCTGTTTTATTTTTTCCAATTAGGGCAAAATAGATGGCGCCATTAGAAGATTTAGAGCGAATCTATCCGATCATCGATTCCGATTTCCGCATGTTCTGTGCTTCTCACGGCATTTTCACCGGTTCGTTTTCTCCTCTTATTTCTAGTCTCGTGCAAGCAATTTAAGTTGCTAATTGGTGTCAGCTGGAAGAAGAATTAAATTTTGTGACTTTTTAAGCAAGCTTATCTTTTGGGGAATTTTCAGCAGTTTTTTGTAGTTCCAATGTTGATGTCTCGATACACGATAATGATTGTGAAAAATACATGGCTCAAAGTGTGAATTAAAATGTGTCCAGTTAATTGGAATATATAATAGGATCAATGGTTTAGACGTTAATGCCTTTTTAGTTGATCTTGCTTCTTATTCGTTTCGCAGATGAAGATTTCCTTTTGCATGATCTTTCTGCATTAGAGGCTTTTGCTGCACCGGAAAAATTGAAACAGGTTAGCCATTTTAGCTGTAGTGACAACATATTTCGATTACAAACTTATTATAATATGTCTGAGTTTTGTGTGTTGTTCTTGGAATTAGGGAATTAAGCAAATAATCTCTATAATGGAGAGTCGGCAACGACCTTGGCTAAATGGTCTGGAATTGTTAGAAGATGCTCAACTTAACAAGTGTACTCTATCGACAGGATGTGAAAGGTAACTATTATATGCCTATAACATCATACAGTGGGCAAGCATAGAAAGATGATAACGGGTTTTGGACTAGGATTGATGTGCTTCTGCAAGGAGGACTACGCGAGGGTCATGTAACGGAGCTAGTCGGGCCATCATGCTCTGGTAAAACTCAAGTATGAGTCTTGAATCAATAAGTTAAGAAAACTAGTGAAGATCAAGAAAATGTCTGGTTGTTGTAGCTGCTGATATGGAATTAGCAGTTCATTAAAGCTGACATTTTGAGTCCAGTATTCTTCTCTTAGAAAAGTTTACCTTGTAGGTTTGCCTCAAAGCTGCATCACATGTGGCAAGGAACTCTTTGGGAAAGGTGGTCTACTTTGACACAGGCAACTCTTTTTCGCCTAAACGCATTGCTCAGTTTCTCAGTCTGTCATCAGATGCTTCAACTGCAGAGGTGAAATAATCAAATTGAGATTGTTGTGCTTTTGTCTCTTTCTGTTGGTCTATTGATGTCAAAGAATTTAATTGTAGTGGAGTTGGAGGTTTTTCCTTCTTTGTTGTATATGGAATCCAGCTGCCTTAAAGTTGTTTGAATCTTCCTCTTATTAATTTTGGTAATGTAGTTTGAATTTGGTAAAGGCATATGCTTTGCATGAGTGTATGCTGCTTTATATATGTTAAAAAGTGGTTAACAAAAAGAACTGGTGATAGCTACTCATATATGGTTGTTCTCGCATCCATATATTGGCACAGCTAAAATGTTGTGTCCTCTCTGTAAGTAAGACTGGGTTTCAACTCCTGTCATTCCCTCCTTATTTCGGTAGACTTCTTTCGTGTTAACACTTTGATGTGCCTTCATTGTTGTCTTTTTATAGTTCAACAAAACTGTCGAACGGGTTATGAGAAGCATAGTTTGCCACTCTGTGTTTGACATCTTTACCCTCCTTGATATGCTCCGCCAGTTAATCAATAATTTGAAATCTCAGGTTTTGTATCATACTTCCGATTTCTGTCTCCTATTTGTTAATCACATATGTTTGCTTTGATGGTCGTATAAGATAATACTTTTTCTGCAGATTGATTTCCAGGTGAGGATGCTTATCATTGACTCACTCTCATCACTTATAGCTCCAGTTCTTGGAGGTGGCGGTGCACATGGTATACATCCAGTTTACACACTAATCTTTCGATTTTGGCACAATCATTTTCTATGAGGGCCCAACTAAAATACAGCCATGGGTATGATAGCTTATTTGCATCAAACCACAGAACACTTTTCTTTCTTGTTAGTTTTAGCCTTTTAGGTTGTGTGGGATCAACAATTCAACAACTCTTAATCGTGTTATATCATGATGCCATTTGTTAATCCAAATGAATTTTTACTTGATAAATTAAGTTGTGGGGGATTGACAAAATCTTTTCACTGTTTGCTTAGATATGCATGGCTTGGGCCTAAACTTTTTTGCTTCTTGGCCAATATGTATAGGACATGCCTTAATGGTTACTGCTGGATTCTTGTTAAAGGAGATTGCACATGAGTTTAACGTCTGTGTCGTGGTAATTGTTGCCTTGATGCTTTAATCTTTGTATACCACTTGTAATTTCTGAGAAACTATGATATTGCTGCCTTGGGCTAGATCATCATCCAAATCAACAAATACCCAGGGAGCAATACAGATCCATTCTTCTTCCTAGAGCCAACATACATTTACTTTTCTGCTTCAGGTGACGAACCACATGGTGGCCGGAGAAGCTGGTATATCCAAACCAGCACTGGGAGAGAGCTGGAAGAGCATTCCACATGTTAGGCTTCTGTTATCCAAGAAGTATTCAACCAATGGTACCTGCATCACAATACTTAAACATCCATATCTGGTAGGTATCTCGTCTTCCCGTCTTCTTACCTTAGGCATGCTGTTCATACATTGCATAACTGTCTCATTAACAACACGGTATTAACATTAGTGATGTCTCTTGCCTGGCGCCCCTTACGAGGGACGGTGAAGCACTAGATGCGTGTCGAGAACAAAACTTAAAGAGTGATGACAAACAGTAAATTTCTGTCATGTGTGGTTAGATTGTAGTATATGAAAACTATACTCTGAAAATCAACTTCAGATTCTGCTTATAAGAACTAAGGGGAATATGTGACTCACCTAAAAGCATGATTATATTTTTTTTTCATGATCCCTCTTCATTGCACTCTGCTACAAGATTTCTGTGACATCAATATTCGAAAAGTTTGTGATCTGATGTTCTTGTTTCTCTTCCTCGGACTACTGAAAAGGGCACAAGACTTTGTGATAATGTGAAAGGAGATTGATGAGGAAATGTATGTAGAGTGAGTGAGTGGAGATGATGCATGAAGAAGAAGAAGAAGAAGAAGGTTGTTTATGTGGAGAAGTATTGAGTCTGTCCTCTCATGTCAATTGGAAAATAGGCTTCAAATATATATTCAACCTCTTTATGGTGTATAGTTAGACTATAAACTTATTTTGAAGTATAAAATATAGTAAATTGTTCACGTGATGAAATTTTGTATGAAGCATGATGAATTTGTTAGTAGAAAATAATGAACATAAAAAATGGATTTTTCGCCTCCATATGATTTGAACTTCGTAGAGAATTATGCTCTAGCAAAGTGATAAATTACAGTAGATCTCCATGATTTAAGATTGAAAATGTTTCTAATTTATATTTTACAATGATTTTTTAATTTTTGTAATCTCTCTCTTCATAACCTGTATATATATGTACGTATATCATTTGTAAAACTATTCTATGAAAGTAGTTTAACACAATGGTACTCATATTAACCTTAGAATTTGTATCATTTTTTGCCTACATTACCCTCTTAATTTTTTGTAAATTTCAACTTTATTTTTCACTTTATTATTCTTTTTATTTTCATACATTATAATTATCTAGTGGATATTATACTTTAAAAATCAATTAATTGTTTATTATCTATATGCATCAACTGCAAATATGCATCCTAAGTAATTTATAATTTTTAAAATTAGGATTATTACTGTGTATCTTTAATCTTAAAATCAGAAATTCAAAGGTTTAATGAAATGAAGGTTTTCGACTTTCGTCATTCCAAAACAAAAATAAAATTAATTAAATAAATGAAAAATAAAAATAAAATAAAACAAAAATTCAATTATACTTGACACTTTTGCATCTCTCTCTCTCTCTCTGCATCCGTTTTCAATCGTTTCATCATCATGATAAATCCACGATTCAAGCTCGCCACTTTCAAGCTGCAAAACCAGTTGCACAAATTGATACACTCTAATCACATCCATGGCAACGCTCGCATCAAACCCAGAAAAGCACCACGGCCTCACAAGTTCACAAGAAATCAGCTCCGACCACCCATCCCGTTTCTCGACCATCTCAAACAATGCACGAACCCCGACGAATTCCTCTCCGCTTTCAACGATTTCAACGAGATGGGCTACAAGCACGACTACCCTTCTTACGCTTCTCTCATCTACAAGCTCGCTCGCGCCAGACGATTCGACGACGTCGACGCCGTTCTCGATTATATCCGATCCCGCGACATCCGATGCGGCGAGCCTATGTTCATCGGGTTAATTCGGCATTACGGGAAGGCCGATTTGATCGACAAGGCAATCGAGACTTTCCGCGAGATGGGGAAGTCGTATAACTGCGCGCGAACGACGCAGTCGTTCAACACGATTTTGAACGTTCTGGTTGACGGCGGGCGAATTCCCGATGCGATCGAGTTGTTTGCGAAGGGGCCGAAGATGGGATTCAGGTTGAATTCGGTTTCGTATAATGTGATGATCAAAATGTGGTTGGGGAATAACGACTGGGAGAATGCGATGAAGGTGTTCGACGAAATGCTTGAGAGAGAGGTGGAGCCTACATTTGTGACCTACAATTCCCAAATTGGGTTCTTGTGCAAAAGGGGCGAAATTGATGAGGCGAAGGGATTGTTTGAGGGTATGAGAGGGAAAGGAAGGCGAGGAAATGCTGTCACTTACGCGTTGTTGATGGAAGGTTTATGCTCTTCCGGTAGGTTCAACGAGGCGAAGAAGCTGATGTTCGATATGGAGTACCACGGCTGCAAAGCCGAGCTTGTGAACTACGGTGTTTTGATGAGTGATCTGTGCAAGAGAGGATTGATTGATGAAGCGAAAGGGCTGCTTCTTGAGATGAAGAGGAGGAGGATTAAGCCCGACGTGGTGATGTATAACATCTTGATTGGTTGTTTGTGCAAAGATGGTGCAGTTTTGGAGGGGTATAAGCTGTTGGTTGAGATGCAGGTGAAGGGCTTGAAGCCTAATGCTGCCACTTATAGAATGGTTGTTGATGGCTTCGTTAGAGTCGAGGATTTTGCAGGCGGTTTGAAGGTTTTTAACGCGATGCTTCATAGCAACCATGCTCCGCGGCTTGAGACTTTTCGTTGCCTGTGTAGTGGCTTGTTGCGGCGTGGGAGAATGGATGAAGGGGGCTTTGTTTTGGAGGAGATGAAGAAGAGGAAGATGAGCTTAGGATGGGATTTGTGGGAGGTTTTGGCTAGTGATTCATGCAAGGATGATGGATTTGCAGTTGAGAGTTTATCTCATCTTGTTGCTTCACTTTGATCAAGGAGGAGAGGGATGTGATTGGTTGTTTGTGATATGCCATGTTACCATTGTTAGTAAGAGCTCCTCATTTAGATTGAGTAGTTGCTTCTTCATTTAACACTATCTTCTCACTTTCAAATATTCATTTCGTCCACACAAAAATTGTCAGACAACACGAGGTTTGATAAAACATGAGTAGAATTATGAGTGGAGTAAGGGTTTAATTTTAAATGTGATCGTGTTTGATAAAATGTGAGTAGAATTATGAGTGGAGTAAACGTGAGTGGAGTTGTGTGAATCCTACAAGTATAAATAAAACTGACAATTTTTTATGGATGAATCGAAAAAAAAAATTTGTGAAAACTGTGATCATGTCTCCTTAATATTCTATTTCAAATTATAAAAAAGAAAAAAGAAAAAACAAAAAATTCTAAGTAGCCTCTTTCTGCTGAAATAGAAATTTTATTGAAAAAGAAAAGAACAAAACCCTTGAAAGCACAAACGCAGACTAAGGGCCGAGCCTCCAAAAGAAGAGCTCAAACGAAAGAAAACGACACAGCAACGAAAAACCAAAACAACACTAAGAGAATAACTCTTTCAAATTGCAAATAATTTATTAATCAAAATATTCAACCTAGTATGAAATCTGTTATATAATACTCTCACCGTCTCATTGATAATAACTCGTTATTTTTTAGCATAGTTATTAAAAAGAAGAGTGATTAAAAGATACAAGTAATAGAAAGTATTAGAGGGCACAAAGAAAATGTGATTTCCTTTTTTAGAACAGACCATTATTAATAGAACATACGAAAAATGAAAGTGAGTTGTTGTCGATGGAATGTTAACATTGGAAATGCCCAAAAGAAAAAATATCAGACTTTTTTTATTTTTTATTTTCTTCGAAGAAATCTTGGTTGTACATTATACCCAACCACTGCAAACGAAGACATGCACCTAATCCATCCCATCAACTCCATAATTAATCACACACTTTTGGTTTGATTTGGTTTATCATTGCTACTTAATCCCTCCATTCATCTCTATATATTCCCACCCTCAATTCTTTCCACAATCGCACCAACACCAAAAACATCAAACACCTTCTAATTTACTATGGCGTTTCAACTCAAATCCACCATCTCCCTCCTCATCCTCGCCCTCGCCATCTACTCTGCCGCCTCCGCCCGAATCCTCGACGAGGAGGCGGCGGACCCCACCGCTACCACTCCCGCCATCAATGCCGGGGCGGGAGCGGGAGCAGGGGCAGGCGCGGGCGAGCACCCACTAACCTTCTTCATGCACGACATACTCGGCGGGAGCCGGCCCTCGGCCATCGCGGTGACGGGCATCGTCGCCAACCCGGCCGTGGGCGGGCAGGTCCCGTTCGCGAAGCCCAACGGCGCCGTCCTCCCCGTGAACAGCGGCGTCCCGACCAACAACGCCAACGGCGGCATCGTCAACAACAACAACGTCCCCTTCCTCACCGGGCTGAGCGGCTTCGCCTCCAACGTCGGCACCAACAATAACAACAACAACAACAACAACAACAACGGCATCATCGGGGGCATGCCCGGGTTCCCCGTGCTCAACAGCGCGCAGTTCCCCTCCGGCAGCACCCTGCAGAAGCTCATGTTCGGCACGATGACCGTCTTCGACGACGAGGCGACCGAGGGCCACGACCTCGGGTCGGGGCTGGTCGGGAAGGCGCAGGGCTTCTACATCGCCAGCTCCGAGGATGGCAACAGCCAGACCATGGCCTTCACCGTGATGTTCGCCGCCGGGGGCTACGCCGACAGCCTCAGCTTCTTCGGGGTGCACCGGACCGCCGTGGCGGAGTCGCATCTCGCCATCATGGGCGGCACCGGGAAGCACGTGAATGCGAAGGGCTTCGCCAAGGTGAAGACGTTTCCCGGCGGCGGGCACGAGACCGATGGGATGGAGACGCTGCTGCAGATCACCGTTTATCTTGCTTACTAGCTTCCATTTTTCTGTGTTTTTCTTTGTTTGATTTCGGAATTTGTGTGCTAATATGTATGTTGCTCTTCTTCTTGTGAAAAAAAACACTCCAATTCTCTATATTTATCCAAATTTGATGCAAGCAATATTTTATTTGTCGATTAATACGCGAACTTTCAACATTTTAGAATTTGACCCTGACTCGAATTAAAATTCTGACAACAATTAATTTAATGTGGAAGTCGGAGTTTTCTTACGTGGCATTTTCAGCCGACGATTAAGACGTTGCATTTTATATAACATAAAAATGATGTTATTTTCTTCATCTAAAATCACGTTCTCAGAATCGTACTACTTGCAAAATACTAATATAGTAGATGAATAAAATGACGTCGTTTTTGTGTTATATAAAAAACAGCACAACAATTTATATAACATAAAACCAACGTCGTCGTTTTCTTTCTCTAAAATCATACTGCTCTCAATATTACATGAAAGTACAGAGAAAATGGCGTTGTTATTGTGATATATAAAAAATACTACAATGTTTTAATTATCGATTGAAATGTCACATAATACAATTATTGGGTTCATGTATAACTATTGCCGCCAGAATTTTAATTCGGGCAAACTTTCACATTATTGAAAATTCATGTATTAATTGACCAAAAAAATAATGTTAGTTAGACGGTATATTTCGTATATTTACATTAACATTGATAAAATGGTGTCTTTTTTTTTTTTTCAATTTATACGAGCACTATATTTAAGTTTAGTCATGTTAGTTGAAAGTAATCCTTCTCTTGAATGTGAAAATCAGATAATTACGGAGAATTATAAAGAGAAACATAGTATATGACTTTATACTTCAACTAATATTGAAGTTAATACATGATATGCAAAAAATCTAAAAATCAATAAATAAAGTGTTTACCTAAATTCAAATTAAATGAATGATTGATCCAATAATATTGGGCTCTTCTCAATTTGATGGCCCATTAAGTTATGTCTTATTTCAAAATGAACAGAGCCCAAGCCCATGTCGATGCATAAATACATTAGGGTTTTTACGCTTCGTTAGCGGCATTTCACTCCTCTCTGCTCATCGCCCAAACCCTACATTCCAACTCAAGGAAGAAGAAATTCGAGATGGGTAAGAACAATAATTATATCTTTAACTGATCAAAAATGCATCTATTTCAAATTCTTTTCGTGAATTGATAGTTGTCTCTTTTACTTGAAATGTTCAGCGAGGATTAAGGTTCACGAGCTGAGGCAGAAGAACAAGGTGGAGCTGCTGGCGCAGCTGAAGGATCTGAAGGCGGAGCTGGCGCTGCTGCGGGTGGCGAAGGTGACCGGCGGCGCTCCGAACAAGCTGTCGAAGATCAAGGTGGTTCGGCTCTCGATTGCGCAGGTGCTGACCGTGATTTCTCAGAAGCAGAAGTCGGCGCTGCGAGAAGCGTACAAGAACAAGAAGTACTTGCCTCTCGACCTCCGCCCTAAGAAGACTCGCGCCATCCGACGCCGCCTCACCAAGCACCAGGTATAATTCGTTTTATGATTGAGATCTATTGAGTGAGATAATTGCCTAATTAATACCGATTATCTGCTATCTACATTTCGTCTGCTGATTTTTGTTATTATCAACTAATGATAGGTTTGCATTTTGTCTTATCGGTTGTGGAAGTTTGTGAATGTATGTGTTAATGTCAACTTAGTGACTGCTGATGATTAATTTTTCATGAACTTATATACAGATACTCTGTTTGATTATATTTTGTCACATGTGTGGATATCATAATGCAAATTCTTAAGTTGCATTGGTTTAATGGTTGCAGTTGTGCCTCTATTCATTTAGGTTGTGTTATTTGGTAGTTCATTTAGCTACAAGTGTGTTATGATCGAGTGTATAACCTTGATGTTTTGCTTGTAGTCGCCTTTTGTCTGCCTAAAAAATCTCTGAGAATCATGACTATATCTTACGTTTTAAGGAGTTAAGCTAACATTTTCCATTTAGGGTGTGTTTACTTTGATAGAAAATGTTAGAAAAAGTATATTTTCCATCATTTTCACATGTTTCCTATGATGGATAATTTTCTTCGGTTAGGCTCGAAAATTTATTCGGGCAGCCCCTTTTCACCCCTTTTCTCACAAATGTTGGATAATATTATCCTATTGGGAGGGTATGAAAATATTTTCCAACATTTCAATTTGTTTATTCATCCATTTCTAACAAAGTAAACACATGATAAAAAATGAGAAAAGGATAATATTATCTCACCTTTTCTTATCCATCATTTTCAAATGAAAATTTTAGTACCAAAGTAAACACACCCTTAAATGACATGTTTCTTATTCAGTTATTGATTCTCCTTCACCAATAGTTCACTTTGTTACTTTATTTCTCTTAGGGTGCGTTTACTTTTATGGAAAAGCAGAGTAAAAGTATATTTTTACCTATTTTCCACCATTTTCACATGTTTACTATGACGGAAAATTTTCTCTGGACATGTGGAATATTTTCCTGTGCAGCTCATTTTTTCTCAAATGTTGGAGAATTTGTGAAAATATTTTCCAATATTTTCTCATCTTTTCATCTCTAATAAACATATGAAAAAAAAGAGGAGAAAATGATAATATTTTCTCATCTTTTCTTATCCATCCTTTTCTAATGAAAAATTTACAACCAAAGTAAACGCTCCCTTATAGTTTTGGCAGATTTCAGAAATAACTAAAGTATAATAAGGGTAGAATTGTGAAAGGCTTTATAATTTCTATATGTTTGAGTGTGTTATTCAATAACAGATATTGATTTTGGGTTGTAGTTTCTCTCTTCTATAGTTCTATTACTTGAGTGTGGCGGCAAATTCTTGATACTGTGTGCTATATTCTGAATTTTTCCCATGTTTGCACGTTTTAGATACAGCTCTATATATATATGTTTGTAAAAAGTTTTTATGCTCGGTTGCGAAGCCTGTGTGTTTAAATTCACTGCAGCATCTCATGCTATTCTTAAATGACAAACATATACATTTGCATTATAAGTGAATATGCTCAGGTTTTTGTATTTACGAATTACCTACATTACTTTCAGTGCTTCTGACTTTCGATATTGGTCCTTGTTTTAGGCATCTTTGAAGACAGAGAAGCAGAAGAAGAAAGAGATGTATTTCCCTCTAAGAAAGTATGCTATCAAAGTTTAAGTTAACTACTTTTGATTGAAGCAATTTTGTGTCTGATGCCCGATCTTACGGATGACAATATTTTGTTTCAATGAACTCTTAGATTTGCAATTAGTTCAATGGTGTTGTTGAGACATGAAATCCGAGCATCATCGTCCCTTTTTACGCATTGTCATTATCATCTACCATACTAAAAGGCCATGATAGCCGGCTAACTTGCTTCGTTTTTTATGTTTTTTTTTATATGTGCGTTTCTTCGTTGGTTTTTGAATCTTTTTCGAGCTTCAGCATTTCATCATTATTAATGCTGGCATTATTGAAGCATATGGTTGTAACATTCTTTGAAAATAGAATAGTTAAAAAGATGAATGCTCATTTGTGTGTGTGCTTAAATGGTTTCTTGTTTTTCTTTTCCTTTTGTAAGTTGAAATTTGTGAGTGTAATGGGAATTGGAATCTAAAGAAGTCTATCTTTTTAGGCCATAGTGCTATTAGGACTGACTTCAATAAAGGATATTTGTAATTTAGGTCAAATTCATTATCATGTCTTTGCACTTTATTTTATTTTATCAAGTCTTCGTCTACTTTTTATCTTCAATTTTAATAGGTCTTTACTTAATGGTCTATTTAACTTTTTCGTTGTGTTTTCCGCATTTTACATTGTCTCGTTCCCTCTTCTCCGACCACATATTTATTTATTTTTTTTTTTTTTTGAGGGAATTCCTGACCACATATTGAATGTATTGGGAATCATCAAATATTGATTTTAAGATGCAATTGATAGAATCCAACTATTCATATAGAACTTCTATTAGATTACAATATTTTCCAAATAATTATTTGGGTCATTTTTTAACTATGTATTTCATGAAAAAAGATAAAATAGGTTAAAGTTTGTGTATTTTTTTTTCTCACAAATTTCCAAGTTTGTGTGAAAAATCAAAATAGGCTCAAAGTTAAGTTCATTTATAAAGGTGTTAATGACTTTTTCTTTTATCTGTTCAAGAAAGATTTGTCACTTTTATTTATAATAGTAGGATCAATACAACTCTACTTACATTTGACTTTTATTCCGTGTCGTCTACAATCATATCTTTTGTGGACGAAGGGAGTAAAAATACCGAACGCTCATTTTCATACTGAACTTCTGAGTTTAATTTGTGAGTCTTCTCCTAAAGTTAGGTTCCTGCAAAATCAAATTTTTATTTACTTTTTTCTTTCATAGGTTACACTTACATACATGTATCAAAATCTTTTGGCCCAACTCGCAACCTAAACATCTCACAAACTCGAAGAAATCTATCCGAATTCACCCCGATTAAAATTTGAACTATTATTTAAAAAAAATATATAGAATTATGATTCTATGATCTCCGCGTAATTAGCATATTCCTAAATAGATAAATCACTGTGGTCTCATTTGCTCCGCTAATGTAATGTAATTATGTAAACTCCCCAGCTATTGACAGCCTGTAATAAAATTGAAATTCAATAATGGTAATTACCAAAAACGCTTAAACTCACAACATAATATAGCTTCAAAAACAGACAAAAAAAAAAACTCACAACATAAATCATTTTGGAGAAAGAGACATGAAAACGAGTTGAAAACGTGTAAAGCCTAACCCCTGCCATTGTAATTTTTGTTGCTGTACAATCAATATTGACATCACATAAAAGCTCAGCATTAATATTTGTTTCCACTTTGCGAAGTAAATTATTTAGGGATATTTGCCGTAAAATACATGAACTTTGAGCAAATTTTGGTTTTTCCCATAACCTTTAAAATTTGAAAAAAAAAAATACACCACCTTTCGATTTTTTCTGATTTTTCCCACGGGTATGAAATACCTGATTTTAGAACTTTTGGCTTAGATTTTGGACTGTCCCACAATAAGTGACATGTTTCCATAAATAGAAAACTTTAATCCTTAAAAAAGTTTAGGCTCTACCACTTTCAATCAATTTACACTTTTTCTTTATTTCCCGTGCTAGAAAATTTGAGCTAGTTATAATTGCACGGATGGAGTATTAATTATAGTAAAACTTCTTTTTTTTATCACTTTTAATATATACTCAGCAATTTTGTTTTGTATCCTTCTCTACTAAGAAGTTATTTGAGGGAAGAAACGAATAATTTGTTGAATATCATTATAATGAAAAGATATCTGCATAAGATGTTATATTGTAAAAAAACAATAATTGTATTACGAGGTCAGGATCATTTTATTGCTTTGTTTAATTAAGAATATAATAAGACAAAATCGTTATTGTTAGGGAAAAAAACTCAAAATAACGTAATCACGACACGTTTTCCCTTAAAAGGAAGCTTTTTCGTGAATGCTTTAGATAGTCAGCCGCTTTTCCTTTCATTTTCCTTTTCCTTTTCTTTCTCGATGACAAATTCATGCATGGTTGTTACGCGTTTTAAACTATGATTCATATCTATATTTACTGATTCAAGTGTTAAATTAGGAATTAAAAATCAATAAATGTATGTAGCCATGATTAGTCATAAATCAGTTAAATAGGAAAACAAATTATTCCTTTAATTTATTATTTTCAAAAATAATTTAATTATTTTATTGTATATTGTCCATATTGTAGCTATTTTTGTAACATCTTATTTTTATAAAAATATAATTTTTTTTTATAAAAAATAGTTATAATGGCTAAAAAAAGTTTATTTTGATTATTCTAAATAAACCAAAAGATTTCCTATTTAACTAGCTTATATGGTTAACAATAATCATGATTGCATAACACCACTCATTAAAAATATACAGATAATATTCTTTTCGTCTATAAAAAATAATCACTTTTTTACATTTTTGAACGTCCACAATAATTAGTCGTTTTTAATTTTTGAAATTTTTTTATTAGACGGCGGACCCATCTCTCCACTCGCAATATAATTAATTATCATTAGTTATTAATACTATTTTTTGAGTGAGACATCGTGCCCACTCTCAATGTGTTTAGAAAGACCAACACAATTTATCAAGGCTTACACATTCGAAATTTCAAATTCTCACTCTCACTCCCATCTATTGATTCTATTTATACGCATTGATTTTCTCACTCCAAAATCCAAACCAAAATCACAAATTCTATAACTGCAAAAGTTGAGCAAAATGAAAAAGAAAATCCATCACGCAGCCAACAAATTTCAAATCCACAAACACTGAAATCAAGTTATTGTGAGGAAAATGAAAATTCGGATATTTTCTAGTAACGTAAGTGATCATTCTTCTCTACAGTCTCATCATCATCACCGCAACTCCGCCGCTCCGTCGTCGGCGACGCCTCGCCCCCGCAGCCTCTCCGAGATCATGGCGGAGGAATGCATCAGCTGCGCCAGTTATTTAATCAGGAAATGGCAAGTAGATGCCGGCAAATTCGGAACACTCTCATCTCTGTTTCTCTCTGACAGAGAAGAAGCTGAGAAATTGCTGGAAGCTACGATCGGCCTTCAACGCGCCATGAAGTATCACGTGAAGCTGAGCACGACATCAGACGAACTCGTCGGAGCTCAAGCATTGATGCAGATCGCGATGCAGAGGCTCAAATTTGAATTTTACGCAATATTATCCGCCAACAGAAACGACTGCGTTTCTGAAAATCGAGAGAGCGCGGCGGCGGCGGCGGCGGCACCGCGTCCTGCGTCGGAAAGTGAGAGAGCGGTGGAGGATTTGAAGAGCGTTGCGGAGTGCATGATCGCATGCGGTTATGGAAAAGAGTGTGTCAATATTTATCGAATTGTGAGAAAATCGATCGTTGATGAGGCGATTTATTGCTTGGGGATCGAGAGATTAAGCAGTGCTCAGCTGAAGAAAATGGAATGGACTGCTCTGGAGACGAGGATCCAGAGATGGCTGAGCGCGGTGAACATCGTCGTAAGAAAACTGTTTTATCGAGAGAAAGTTATCTGTGATGCTGTCTTCTCTTCGTCGAAGAAGATTGCGGAGGCGTGTTTCGCCGCAGTTTCCAGAGACGCGGCGGCGGATCTGTTTGCTTTCGCTGAGAATGTCTGCAATTGCAAGAAGCTGCTCTCGCCGGAGAAGGTGTTCCGGTTGCTGGATATTTATGAGGCGATCTCCGATTTCTGGCCGGATATTGAATTCATATTTTCCGATAAACTCTCATCGGCGCAAATGAAGCTTCGCGAGACGGTGAGGGCAATGTTAGGGCAATTCGAAGAGGCGATTCGGAAGGATTCCGCTCAACCGCCGCCAGGCGGCGGCGTCCACCCCCTCACGCGCTACGTGATGAATTTCCTCGAATTCCTCGGCGACTACGCCGCCGCGGTCTCCAACATTTTGCAGGATTCGCCGCTGAAAGTGCGAAGCCCTGCCTCCGGCGGCGATGAGATCAGCCGTCGCCTCTCGTGGTTGATTCTGGTCCTCCTCTGCAAGCTAGACGGCAAGGCGGCGGCTTACGACGACGTCGCATTGTCCTACTTGTACTTGGCGAACAACCTGAACTACGTCGTTTCGAAGGCACGGAATTCGAATTTAGGGATCCTGATCGGGAAAAACTGGATCCGGGAACACGAGGCGAAGGTTCAAACGTACTTAGCAAATTACGAGAGAATCGGTTGGAGTAATGTCATCTCCGCCGTGCCGGAGAATCCAGCCGCCGTGACGCCGCCGTCGAAGGTGAGAGAATTTCTCGAATTGTTTTATGTTAGCTTCGAAGATGCGTGTAGGAAGCAGAGATCGTGGGTCATACCCGACCCGAAAATCAGGGAAGGTGTAAAGATCTCATTGGCTAAAAGGATTCTTTCGGGTTATCGGGTCTTATGCAAGCAGGGTAAAAGGGTAGGGCTAATTGTCAGATATACCCCCGAAGATTTAGATAATTACTTGGCAGACCTGTTTAAAGCATAATTAGTGCAATTTTTGTGCATAATTTTTTCAATTTTTTCAATTCTAAGTATTCTTTACAACAATGGTTATATAATTCCAAAAAAAAAAAAATGTTGGTTATATAATGAGATTTTATGTCAGTTAATTGGAAAACCATATGCGATTTTTGATTTTCACTAATTTTATCTTTTTTACAATGTTGTGTATATATTTTATTCATTGCATGTTGATATGTACATAGTGAATAAAGATATCAATTTAACTCAGAAACTAATTGATCAATTTGAATAGACTGACAAAAAAGGAGGTGATTCTATACACAGTCTCTTTTTTTATATTTTATAGTCCCTTAACTAAAATATAATAAAATTAATTATTTATATAGTACTTCCTCTGTCTTCCATATCTATGAATGTCTTTCATTTTTTGTCTGTCTCCCAAATTTAGCTTTGTAACTTACATTTATTTACCCACAATTTACTTAATTTCCACCATCAATATTTTAAACAAATTTTCATGAAAATCTGTGTCGAAAACACCTATGCATATTTGTGAAGGACAAAATATTAATAGAAATAGTAACTCTATCAAAGACAAAGACATCTAAACTCATGTTCATTTTTTCTTCTTTTTTCGCTTTCTAGAATTTTTGATTTTGTAAGAGGAGAAATAGACCAGGGCCATATGAATAGAGTCCAACGAGTTTTACTTTTTTTTAGGGTTCATACTTCATACCGTGAATACAAAGGGATTTATTAGGATTTTTTTTTAGAAGAAGATGATTTATTAGGAATTGGATTTGGAGAATAGAGATAAAATAATAAATTTATTATTATTATTATTATTAAAGAAAGTTGTGGAGAGTGAAAAAGAGACTATAAGTTGGATTAATTACCTCAAAAAGATGTTGGTTTAACTCGAAATTGACGGGTTGATCTGAATAGACAAATTTTTCCAACAACAAACACATAATTAATCGGGAAAAAAAATACAAATAAATAAAACATTATTGATGTATGTCCAGAAAATATTCCACTATAAACCCTAATAACCAAAGTAACAACGCAACAAAGAGAGAGAAGCAAGAATTATGAAAAATAATAATAGAAGTTTTGGGCTCAACGAGGGAAGCCCAACTCGTTTCTGAAAGAAGCCATATATACATATATATGTAAACAAGCCATGGGCCTCGTTTTATGATTTTTGATGCAAACATAAGGTCATTTTCATATTAAATATTTACATATTAAATTACTCGTTTTGTCTTATTAAAAAATATATTTACATATTAAATTACTCAATACTACAAAATTTAAAAATATGGTATCGCATGCGAGAAATTATATTTTTTACTTTAAACTGGTCCGAATTGGGACCAGGTAAAAAAGAAAGCAGTTATTATTACTTCTTTTAAACGAGAAAGCAATTATTATGATAAATTAATTTGCTGACATAATGTCATAATCAATATGAGCCAAAGCCAAATCTATTAATTTTACTATAGCAAAGACAAATTCTACCTACTTTTATAAGAAATATATACACTCACTCCGTCCACGAAAAATTATACTATAATAATTTTATCATTATTTTCATCGATTCATATTAAAAAAAAAAAAAAAACTACCACTCATATTTAAACCTCAGCCATACTCAATATTTATATGAAAAAAAAAACTCAATCATTTATTTACAAAAAAAATTGATCGATTTTTTTATACTATATTTTGACCATTTTATGTGAGTACATATTTTGTAGAATTATTATAAATTAATTCAATAAGTAGGTAAAATTAGCTTAGAGGACCCATAATTAACCATTAATTAGAAAGGTGGCTAAACATTAATTACATGACCGTTTTATCCAAGTTAATTTCGATGATGTTTGCCTACATATTTGTATACTAGTAGTACTAGACTTACTAGTTACGTACTTGATTTAATATCACATGTACTACTTTTTAACTATAATACGGCTGCAATTAATTAAATTTACACACTCAATGCACGTATATATTGGCTATAGCTAGGATGGTTTCGATCCAATAACGAAATTTGATTGGTAGACTTTATAATTATAAGCTCATGGGCAAAACACACATGCATGAACCTATTTAGAAAAGTGAGCTCGTAAAAAGTAGATATGGATTTTAATCGAGTTCGAGGGTTTTTTTAGAGTAAAATAGGACACTAGTTAGTAAGTTGTTGCACCCGCAAGACATTTATCGACCAATTCTCGGCCGAGAAATGTCCTATTTTTACGACGCTTATTAATGATTAAGTTTTTTTTAACCTTATTACTATCCACTCTTTCAATGAGATATGAATATTAAATAAAATTAGCCCAAATTATAAAAATTATCAAAAGCCTTGAACTAATCTATATTAATTTTATCTGTTTTGTGTTATATTTGGTTGTAAGTTTATATCATTAGAAAGTTAAAGAAGGGAAAAGAAAATATGATTTTTTATTTATTTATCAAACTTTAGTGGTCCTCGCTCTTTTTATCTCATGTTCTCTTTGGTGCGAGAATAAATATATGAAAATATTATGGAGAGAAAGAGAGAGATGAGTTATATTGTACTATACATTTTGAAGATAAAATTGAAATATGATAAAAATATACAATATGAAAAAATATTATCACATCTATAATTTGTAATAATATATATAATCATGAATTGGATTGAAAAGGTTGGAAAATGGGCTATTCGAGAAAAAATTCCTTCCTGCTCGGAGAAGATTTTTCAACTAAGAAAACGTGTAAAAAGAATGAAAAAAAAAGTGAAAAATATATGTATTCCACAATTTTTCATCAAAGAGAACGCACCCTTGAACTAATCTTCAGAAGTAAATCCTCACAGTTTACAAAATTTTCTATTTGCATCTACATAAGATTGCCATATTTTAGTGATAGAAGTATTCAATTAAGCTCATGAAAATTCACAAGATCTGCAAGATTTAATTGTATATGGAAACTATTTAAGAATTTAATTTTCCTAAACAAAATTTGATAGAATAATTTTATGTTTCATTGAAACATATCGATAGATGCAATAAATCAAGAATACATGAGGATGTTGATATCTAATACTCTTCTTTATATGTTCATATATTGTGATTTTTTTATTTTTTATTTTAATTTATATATGATTCTGACCGATTAAATACAGTAGTATTGAAAACAGTAATTCATTAATGTATTAGATGAATTCGACGGCTCTCTATATATTTATGGCATAAAAATTGTAACAACGAATATTATTGGGATGTATGCAAATAACTGAATGTTACTACAAAAAAATTGCAGTCGCAGAAGTAGTTGACAGCCAATAAAAACCTACTCAAATCGTAATCAATTTATTTCTGAAGCCAACATCTAATTTATTTATTTAGACAAAATTACTATTTTTGTTTATTTAGCTATAAATTCTCTTTCGGTTTTTGGGAAAGTCAAGAGATGCCACTTGTCTGAATTTTTTTTCTGTCAGAATCTCTTCTTCTATTCGTTCCACCCCGCCAAAAAAAAAAAAATCGTATAAATTTTGATGCTGTGAATTTATATATGATCAAATACTTTTTTCTATGATTATAAATATTTTTTAAATCTATGATTGTTATAAGAGAAAAATTAAAACAAGTATTTTTGTATATATAAAGAATCAGTATCATAAAATAAGCAAGTATTTTAATTCTTTTCAATAAATCTTTAACTTTGTTTCATGAAAACATGTTCAATATGGATATTGAATTAAAGATTACGAGAAGATCTTTAATTCGATATAAAAATTATAAAAAAAAATGAATTTGAAATGAATAAGTTATGACGGCTATTTTTTTTTATTAATGGTTTAGTGTTATTTGCACAAAATGAGCTCAACTATAAATTATTTTGCTATTAACACAATTTTTTTTCTATGTGACTATGTTTTTTTATATATTGTAATAATACTAATTTTTACAATAACTGTAGATCATACCATATTCAATAATTCAGATTTATTGGGATGTATGCAAATAACTGAATGTTACTACAAAAAAATTGCAGTCGCAGAAGTAGTTGACAGCCAATAAAAACCTACGAAAATCGTAATCAATTTATTTCTGAAACCAACATCTAATTTATTTATTTAGAAAAAATTACTCCCTCCGTTTTTTATTAAGTGTCCCCAGCCGTCAAAATACACATACCAATAAAATAAGTTATTTTACATTTGTAACCTTAGTAATTGTCATAATAAATGCATTTATATAACTAATTATTACATTCATACAAGTATTAAATAAGGATAAAATAGGAAAAATGTCATAAATATACTCTCAAATTTTGAAATGGGACACTTATTGAGAAACAAAAAAATGAGCTAAATGGGACACTTATAAAAAATCGGAGGGAGTACTATTTTGGTTTATTTAGCTATAAATTCTCTTTCGGTTTTTGGGAAAGTCAAGAGATGCCACATGTCTGATTTTTTTTTTCTGTCAGAATCTCTTCTTCTATTCGTTCCACCCCCGCCAAAAAAAAAAAAAATCGTATAAATTTTGATGCTGTGAATTTATATATGATCAAATACTTTTTTCTATGATTATAAATATTTTTTAAATCTATGATTGTTATAAGAGAAAAATTAAAACAAGTATTTTTGTATATATAAAGAATCAGTATCATAAAATAAGCAAGTATTTTAATTCTTTTCAATAAATCTTTAACTTTGTTTCATGAAAACATATTCAATATCGATATTAAATTAAAGATTACGAGAAGATCTTTAATTCGATATAAAAATTATAAAAAAAATGAATAAGTTATGACGGCTATTTTTTTTTTATTAATGATTTAGTGTTATTTGCTCAAAATGAGATCGACTATAAATTATTTTGCTAGTAACACAATATTTTTTTTTTTCTATGTGACTATGTTTTTCAATATATTGTAATAATACTAATTTTTACAGTAACTGTAGATCATACCATATTCAATAATTCAGATTTGTTAGTATATACCATACGTTGGAGAATTTTTCATCATATGTTATTTAATCATTTATTTTTTTACTTGGGAGAAGAGGAAACAGTGAAATTTAAACCATAAACCTAATTATTTACATATTAAATTCTATGCCGTTTGAATATCATTTATTAATTAAATACGTGGATACTAAACTTTTGGTAAACTTGGCTTTCCTTACAAGTGCAACTAATCTTAACGATCTTAAATGTTGACAACGATTTTTATATTTAATTTTTATATATTCACACAAAATCTAAGAGCGTTCATATTGGTTGAGTCAATACTTGATTCATCCATGTTCTGCCACTTATAAATTAAGTACAATATTTAATTGACTCATCATATGAATTAATTGGAACGAGTCACTCGTATGCTGCATCAGTCGCGTCATCGGCGAAGACGACATAAGCCAGGCAATGCATGCGCCACACGTAAAAAATTATGAGTTAGGCTTATCCATATGAGTCACCCCACCATGCATCACTTGGCTCATCGCTAAGGATGACTTGAACCGGCTGATGAGTAAGCCTAATGTGAATTGCTCTAAATATATCGTATTCGAATTTTATTTTTTATTAGTAAGAATATACTAAATATAGGAACCTCCAAATCTTTGAAAAACATAATTTGCACCATAACAAAGTCAATATATATGAAGTTGATGGGACACTCCACCTATAGATTTACATACTATAATTTTTGGATATATTATAATCACAAAAGGAAGAAAAAAAGGACAAGTGGTTTAAGGTTGGGCAGATGCAATTATATCTAATATACTCAATAGTACAAATTTCTAATTAATGGCCCCTAAAATTTGCACAATATATTATATTTATATATATAAATATATAAAGCTATTAATAGCAGTTATTGCTCTCTGGTTTAGTTGTTCTAGCTGCTGGTTTTAGATCTTTTTCTGTGGATGAGCATCTTGTTTTGAATCAAGATATATATTTTCTAAAATTGGATATTTAAAGATATAAATGGTCAAGTACTGACGAGTGAGCTGACGAATAAGGCAAAAACCCTAATTAAATTTAAAACAAAGGCATCATATTTATCAAAAAAATCCAAAATATTGGTCATGTAATTGTTTGAGTACTATAGTTATATTCAATTGATATGAGTTATACTATTACTATTTCCCATTCAAGAGAGAAAAAAATAAATAAATTACTACTATGCTTTTTTGAAGTCAACATTGTCCAAATAATATAGAGTTGGGTCTATCCTCTATATGTAGATAGATACACATGCATGCTTACGCATAAAAAAGAAAATAAAAATTGTTTATATATATGGATACCGGATTGAGATTTAGTGTATCATATTTGATGTCTCATTTTCAATTTTATTGTATTTTATATATATATATATATATATTTTTTTTTTTCCAATTTCAACTTTGTATGTATAAGTTTAATTTTGTGATTATTAATTAGGGTTAATTTATTCCATCTAATTAGGGTATATAATATTTTTTATCATTTAGTTTTACTTTTATTAGCTAGGTTAGATAAATTCAAAATTATGGTATACACTTTTTTTTAAATTTAATTTTTTGAAATAAAAAATAAGTATAATTAATAATATTATAATAAAATTTTACTTTTTATAAAAAATATAATTAAAATAATAGATATAAAAATGAAACATAATGACACACATAAAATTGTGGAACATTGAATCTCATCTCATATATGGTCAAAGTCCTTGTACTCTATTTATGGTATTTCAAATTTGTATCTCCAACATCATCAATACACACCAAATTTACTAAAATGTCACGTATTTATCGAGCTATAGAATATATATAATTAAACCTATATATATGTGTGTGTGTGTTTGTTTAATTAATTATTATTTTTAATCATAAAAAATTAATTTTTTTTTTTGGAAATAAAATGTAGGTAATTAATAGCAAACTTTTGTAAATGAATATGTATATATGGTCTACAAAAATTAAAGATTCGTGAAAAATGGTAGGTGGAGTATATGTCAGATCATTGATGGAAGCTTGTTGGGATTTTTATGGTACATGAAAATCCTCAATCAATTTTTTACTATTTTATTTTTTCATAATTACTACACAGCCTGTTTATATTATGGTTCAATCCAACTTTATTCGTCAACACCGTATTCTACTAGGGTTAATTATACACACTATTTTTAATTACATTTTCGATTTCGTACATATATATTAATCTTTTAGTTTAGGAGACCGTGTGATTTTTCAATTTTATAAATAAATTAAGCTCATAAAGTAATAATTACGACTCTTATTTATTAATTTGACATTTGCTGGTCTTTAAATTTCTTTATTCACTTATTTAATTTATAAAAAAAATCTTTTAAGCCACTATCTTAAGACACATTGTAAATTTAAATCAATTGTTCTCGAACTTTCAAAATTGAACTATTTTATTTTAAATTCCAGCATCTGTGAGCCTCGTTTCAGATCAATATCGGTGTCCGTGGACTATATTTTGAGTCCATACTAAGTACAAAAATAGCTCGAATTGGGCCCAAATGTAATCCACGAACACTGAGTTTTAATATAAAGTTCGAAAAAAATTAGTCTGCTAGTGACCTTAAAAAAATTTAAACTCAAGTACCATACTAAGAGATATAGGGTTAGGTCCACAAAATCTAGTTTGTTACATAGTCTTTTCACACAAACATATATTTTATTGAGACTCATGTTTCTATCCCCTATTTTATTTTACACTTTGTGTAGAATTCATGGCATTAAACATCACCAATCTCAGTTGGTGGGAGTTGTGCATGTTAAAGTCTATATATACATAATGTTTCACATGCTCAACTTGTTCATTTCTCAAATGTAATAAAAGTTTTGAGCTAGATACATACTTAAATTCCCACATGGGATCCCCTGTCCCACGATTTTGTGTGTATCACCGTGTGCTACTCTTAATTTATTGTAATTTTTAATTATATTTTTTTTTAATTTTAATTTATTATGCTTTAATATTATAAAAAGATAATTAACAAGGGTTCACTCATCCAATTAGGGTTTATAATTATTTTTTATATTTATTTGAATTAATAATTGATTATTTGGGTTCATTAATTCAAAGTTAGGGTATATAATTTTTAAAAATTTCAATTTTTAGTGATAAATATTAATTAGAGTTCATAATATAATAATATTTTTTATTTTTATAAAATATAATTATAAAATAGATAAATTAAGAGTGGTACACGATGGTACACACAAAATAGTGGGACAGAGGATCCCATCTGTTAAATTCCTCATCCACCATTATTATAAGCCTCTCTCTCCCTCCATTTTCCCCAACTCAACAAATTTTGAAGAAAGCATGGATCTTATAGACCTCTTTCTCTCCCTCCTCTTCCTCCTCCCCCTCCTCCACCTCCTACGGGCGGCGTACGACCGCCGCCGCTGCTACATCCTCGACTACGAGTGCTACAAGCCCGGCGACGAGCGCAAGCTCAGCACCAAATTCTCCGGCGAGATCATCCGCCGCAACAAGCAGCTCGGCCTCTACGAGTACAAATTCCTCCTCAAGACCATCGTGAGCTCCGGCATCGGCGAGGAGACCTACGCCCCGCAGATGGTCTTCGACGGCCGCGAGGCGTCGGCCACCCTCGCCGACGGACTCGTCGAGATGGACGAGTTCTTCCTCGAGAGCGTCGGCGCGCTGCTCAAGCGCACCGGCGTGGGGCCCGCGGAGATCGACCTCCTCGTCGTGAACATCTCCATGCTCTCGACGGCGCCCTCTCTGTCGTCGCGCATCATTAATCTGTATAAGATGCGCGACGACGTTAAGGTGTATAACCTCGCCGGAATGGGGTGCAGCGCGAGCCTGATCGCCGTCAACGTCGTCGAGAACGTGTTCCGGTGCCGGAAGGACTCCGTCGCCCTCGTCGTGACGTCGGAGTCCCTCAGCCCCAACTGGTACATGGGGAAGGACCGGTCGAAGATGCTGGCCAACTGCCTCTTCCGCACCGGCGGCTGCGCCGTGATCCTGACCAACAAGGCCGAGCTCGCCGACCGGGCGATGTTCCGGCTCAAAACCCTAGTACGGACGCACCACGGCGCCAGCGACGACGCCTACTCCTGCTGCGAGCAGAAGGAGGACGCCGACGGATTCGTCGGCGTCCACCTCGGGAAGAATCTCCCCAAGGCCGCGACGAGGGCGTTCGTCGACAACCTGAAGGAGATCGCCCCGAGGATCCTCCCGGTCCGGGAGATCCTCCGGTTCCTCGCCGCCAAGAATCTCCGGCGGCTCCGGCGGCGGTGGAGCAAGGATCCGGCGGTGGCGGGGCGGCCGGCGGCGATCAACTTCAAGACCGGGGTGGATCACTTCTGCCTGCACACGGGCGGGAAGGCGGTGATCGACGCGATCGGGCAGAGCCTCGGGCTGAGCGAGCACGACGTGGAGCCGGCGCGGATGACGCTGCACCGCTTCGGCAACACGTCGGCGAGCAGCCTGTGGTACGTGCTGGCGTACATGGAGGCGAAGCGGCGGCTGAAGAAGGGGGATAAGGTGTTCATGATCAGTTTTGGGGCAGGGTTCAAGTGCAACAGCTGTGTGTGGGAGGTGGTGAGGGATTTGAAGGGTGATAATGTGTGGAAGGGTTTCATCAATGGCTACCCAAAGAAGAATTTGGCCAATCCTTTCATGGAGAAGTTTGGATGGCTGCATGAGCAAGATGATAGCTTCAGCCTACCAGATGATTATCAGATTCCGGATTGATTATTGTAATTTTATTTTTTAATTTTATTTGTTTTTGTTTTTATGATGATAAATCGAGGATTTGTTTTAATAGTATACGTGCGTACTTGTTTGATTTTTTTTTTTTTTTTTTGAATTTGTTAGGTAAAGTGGAAGATACTGACAATTTCTGGACATTTTGTACTCTATATTAATTCATATATATATAGGTAAATTTGAAAAGATAATTGTTTATGGGATTTCGTTTTCGTTTTTTCTCTTTGTGTAGCATGTGTGTTTATTGCGAAAGGGATGTTTTCTAAGCAAAACTTGATTTTGGGGACACTTGTGTCTCTCTATACATCTATTTGATCGACTGGCTTTAGTTAAATTATGCTCGCTCTGTCTCAGCGAAAGTGAGTCGTATACTTTTTTTGTTGCAGCGAAAGTGAGTCGTGTGTTTTTTTTATTGTTTCAATGAAAGTGAGTCATATCTATTTTGAGAAAAATAAGGGCAATTAACAGGTGAATTAATATAATTAAATATTGTCTCCTTATCTTTGCTCAATTTAAGTTAATTGGACAATTAATCCAACCTTGAATTTGGCCCAAGTCTAAGAGAGTGTTTGGCTAAACTTATTTTAAAGAGTTTATAAGTTGTCAAAGTGTTTGGGTAATTAAGATTTTAAGCTAGAGGGAGAATTTTTAGTTACTAGTTAGTAAGAGAAAATCTTTGTTTAAGAGAGAAAATCGAAAAAAAAATGAAATTAGAATGATATATGATGAAAATAAAAAATAATAGTTGAATTGTTTTTGTAAAATGAGTGTTTGTTATAAGATAATAAGAAAATAAGTTGGGGTAGATGAACTTATTTTTTGGGGAGCTTAGAGCTTATAAGTTGTTTAGGAGCTTATTTTGCCAAATACTTTGAATGAGCTTATAAACTCATACACAACTTATAAGCTATTTTAAAGAGCTTATAAGCTCTGCCAAACACCCTCTAAGTCTCGACCCTCATTTCTCAAATTCTGGAGAACCTTCCTCAACCCTAATTCTCGAAGTTGTTCGCCGCCTCACTCACGATGCCTCCTTCTTCGCCTTCTCCTCCGTTTACTCTCTCTGTGGGTCGATCCTCGGCGCTGCCTATTCCCATGCCACCCCCCGCTGCTTTGATGTCTTTGAGCGGGGGGTAGAGGAAGGCGGCGACTGGAAATACACTAGGCCATCATTTTCAATAGTCAAAATGATGCATCCGAATGAAGGATTGAGAATAGTTATTTACGGTCAAAACGTATGAACACTATATCGAACGTATAAACTCACTGGATCTGCAGTTAAATTTACTACATCCAAAAAAAAAAAAAAATCGCTCCTCTTAGGTTTCAAACTCAGATGCTGCAATCATCCATCAAGATCTGATGCATTCACGCACCGTAGATCTTCACGATCATATACCTAAGATTAATAAATTTTTTTCGTTCTCATTTGAACCTCCTCCTACGTACGTGCGATCGACACGTATATAAATTAGGGTATACGAGAGCCGGCAGACGACACGAAACGAACTTTGCATCATCTTCCTCTTGATTATATTATGTTCCACGTTATCTTTGTCGCTTAAATCCAACGTTGTAAGTTTCTACAAAACCAGCCCCACGTGCTGTAAGAACACAAACACATGACAGTAAATTGACAGCACAAATGCGAACAAGTTGTAGCTCTACTTTGTGAAGAAGTTATTTCGTTTTCCTGCAAAAGGCACCCAAAAATAAATGCACAAAGCTTAATTTATTGATCAAACCAACCGTTTCAACCAACACCCCTAAACCGCTGTTGCTCTTCTGTCTTCGCCTACAAGTGGATACACCATCATTCCCGCCCTTTTACACACACTCCATAACTAGATTTTTTCTCAATTTTCACCTACACTACCAAATGAATTTGAATACTTTGTTTTTGGAATCTATGTGTATACAAATTTGGAGCAGAGCATATTGATGTGGAACAAGTGGCTGATGCATATTTGATGACTAACGATCGCGCGGAGATTGGTCATCGGCGGAGTATATACGAAAGACGCGTAGGTTTTGATGGTGGAACGAGGGTGGACACGAGTTTTAATAAAGTTGATTAATTAGTAAAGTTGACGACTGACGATCGTGCACAGATTGGTCCCGTTTGAGAGTGGATACGAGTTTTTAATAAATTTGTTATAGTTGTTTTAAGTAGAATAACGGTACGATTTGTAGGAGTAGTGTTAGTAAAAAAAATAGAGTAAAAAAAACTTGCTCATTGGCGGAATATATACGAAAGACGCATAGCTTATGATGGTGGAACGAGGGTGGATACAAGTTTTAATAAAACTGATTGATCAGTAAAGTTGACGACTGGCGATCGTGCGTAGATTGGTCCCATTTGAGAGTGATACGGGTTTTAATAAATTTGTTAAAGTTGTTTAAAGTATAATAACGGTATAATTTGTAGGAGTAGTGTTAGTACAAAAAAAGAAGAGTAAAAATACATTATTAGTTAAAAAAATAGAATAAAAATACAATTTATACTTAAATATAGGAGAGAAGCTAAGGTAGGATATAATGGTTCAAAAAGTGAAATGAAGCACTTTTTCGTGAAAAAAGGGTAAGTATGTAGGACTTATTATTATTATTATTATTATTATTATTATTATTATTATTCATCCATCCCTTTTCACATTCAAACTTTGATAATTTAATTACAAAAATAATGGGATGCAGCCCCATTTGAAACAGTTAAAAGTGCGACAAAAATGAGTGCACGAAATCCATGCATGCTCTTTTAATTTAAGTTTTGCTGCTCCTATTGAGACTAGTGTTGGGCTAGCAATAATGGAGATTAAAATCTATTATTTGCTGCAGTAAAAATGGCTTTTTAGATTATTAAATGTCGTAACGATCATATAATTGAAGTAAAGCGTGTGCTCATAAATTGAGCACCAATCTAACCGGGCTCGATTTCTTATAATTACATTACATAATCACATATTTTCTTGTACATTGTGTAACTAGTTCCACCGACAATTATGTATTATAAAAATATTGCATATATATGGATATATAGGTTGTGGTTTTATTGAATATTTATTTTTTGTGAGAATTGAGAATAATGAATAAATTCTATAAATAAAACTGTAAAATGCATGAACAGATGTATTTATTTAATATGTTAAAAAAAACTCATTTCCTCCGTAATCCTAAATGAAGGTTAAAATTGTAATTTATATTTATAGTGATATTTTTATCTTAACATCATGTGGTGCACATGGGCGAATTTTCATTGGGGCTGCACTGGGCAATCCCAATTTTTTTTTTATACGTATTAAATATATTTAGCTTAATATTTATGTAGTTCAGCTCATAGGCCAGTCTAATTTTCACAAAAACATTAAAAAAAAATTCAAAATAATAATAAAAATTAATTTATTCTTGTAAAAGATAGATTAATTTTTTAAAAAATATAGAGAGATAATTTTTTATATGCTTTCAATATATTTGTTATTGAATCAATAAAAAGAAAACAAATATTTATTATAATTAGTGATCGAATTCTTATTCTAAGTCCATTAAGATTGTACTTGAACATAAACATGAACTGTAAGGACTGTTTGAAAAATTTGACTCGGGGGCTGCCGCCCCCGAACCCCCTTGACATACCTTCAAGATCAACCTCCCCTATCTGCAAATTCTGGATCCGTTCCTGGTGGTGTAGGTCAACTCGATTGTACGATACATCCGGTTGTACCCAAATTTTTGTATAAATTATATTAACCTAATTTCTCAACTTGACTTTAATTAATCTTTAATTTATAGATCAACATTTCAACATGTGGTGGGGACTAGTATTAATTTGTAATAGGAAGTTGTTTGGTTTAAACCGAATTTTATTTTTCTTTCTTCGTTTAGCATGTTGAAATGTTGCTCTATAAATTAAAGATTAAAGTCAACTTGAGAAAGTTAATCTATTTTGAAATACACATTGAAAAACAAATAGGATTACTAATTTTGTAGCGTCTGTAAAATTACCATGATGTGCAATTATAGTAAGAGGTAGTTTTGGATACAACCGAGTGTACCCTATAATCGGGTTGCACTCGTACTTAGGTCCTGGCCTGTAATTCGAACCCGCATCCTAACCCAAACTGTGCAAATGTATTATTTTGGGTGCAGGTCAACCCGACTGTACAATACATCCGATTGTACTCAAGTTTTTGTGTTATATTAAGAACGAAACTAGGATTTTAAAATTGATTAAACTATTTTTTTTATTCGAAAGAAAATTTAGACGGACAAAATTATAATTTTAACGTATAAAAAATTCAGAGAAAATATAAAATAAAACGTAAATATAATAATTAGAAAAAATTGCTCGAATGATCGTCGGTCGTGTCCCTGCAACCAAATTAAATCTCGTTTGAATTATAGTATATCAAATAGGCTAGCTAGGTTCAATTGACTGGTCCAAATAATATAAATAAAGGCTATAATAATAGGATTATAGGAATCTTAATGTTTCTTTTAAGAGGGATTAAATGAAGACATGTTATTAGGATTCAGCCTCTGAAAGAGAGAGGTGTAGGATCGCTGTTGAAATACTAATATTACGAGGGTCCATAATAATAATAATAATAATAATAATAATAATAATAATAATAAGAAGAAGAAGAAGAAGAAGAAGAAGAAGAAGAAGAAGAAGAAGAAGAAGAAGCTTGGGGGCCATACATATTCAACAACAATATTACATATATATTTTAATTAAGAAAATTCTAAAATTATATATATCCTAGACTTCTAAAGAACCAAAAACAAAAATAATAAGGCCAGTCACTTATGAATTCTCAATTAATTCAGTAATTATTTTTTTAACAATTATTAATACATTTCCTATAGGTTAAATTCAAATAAGAATCCTTATTTGAAATCAAAATGGAGAACTATTCGCAACCATTTGATTGCGAAGTCTTATGGTGGATACATCATTTTGATCAATATGAATTATTCGAGTTTAAATTCTAGATAGAGCGATATTTTTTTTCCCTTTTTTCGGATGCATAAAATCTAACTTTGAATGCATTAATTTTATAGAATATATAATATATTGTTCTCATGAAAAAATATAGTTCTCGCAATAATCACACCATATATTACATTATATATATATATATATATATATATATATATATAATTTAAAAATGAAATGATTTGTTCGCGACTGTTCAGACAAATTCTCTATTCTCACGCTACTTGTGGATTCTCAATTGATCATTTCTATATATATATATATATATATATATATACACACACATATTTTCCTAAGAATAATTTAAATATGTATATGTCTCATTATTACTGTAGTTTGATTTATTATGCAGATATATATCTTTAATTAGAGGTAGCTCGACTTAAATGGATTCTGTGACCTCGCTATTAATGGGTCTGTTAAGAAATTATTACTGTTGTTGGACCTAAAGACTTGCACAAATACGGACAGCTTTGATATCATTAACAATTTTTTTTAGAAGAATCAAATTGGATTTATTATTGCCTCAATTTTCGATTTATAGTAAATTCGTTATTTCTAATTATTTGTACAAGTTACGAACTAAAATTTAGACATGCATCCAACGCCGATACTCAAACATATACTCCTTCCGTCCACGATACCATTTCCACATTTGTCATTTCGGTCCGTCCGCGTTATCGTTTCCACTTCCATGTAGGGTCCACAAACTTCCACTCAGAACAATAGTGGGACCCAAACTCCACTCACTATATATCCACTATTATCCACCATTTTTCTTAAAATCCGCGCCATCCACAATATGGAAACGATATCGCGGACGGAGGGAGTATTAAGTGCTTTTAAAATTTATAGTCTCGATTGTCCTTTCGTGTTGCAAAATTGACAGCACAGGAGCATAACTTAAACAATGTGTTTTAAAAGCCCCAAACAATTTAGAAATTGCATAATTGTGATATAATCAACAGATTGGTTGTTCGATCTGTAAGATTAAATATGATTAGTCTTATAATATCTTATTCGGTTGGGTAGATACGATTCGGTACTTAATCTCGAGACAATAACGCATATGATTAGTCACGACTTATGAGCCTTGATAATCTCGAACCAATACAATCTCAGTAATATTAGGACAATTCTATCTCGATCAACGAAGCCCCACTTTAAAGTCGAGTTAGAATGCTTTTTAGACAATAACTTAGATTGATTTAAAATCTAGAACAAAAAAAAAATGTGGTATTAAACTTCCGAATTTAACTATATAAAAGTATTAAACTTTAAAAAAAATTGCATCTTTTTTCAAAGTTCGTGTATTTTTTTTGCCATAACCCCAAAATTAAATACATTTTTATAAAACTAAAACAAAGAAATTAAACTAATTATGCACTAGGTTTTAAAGCATCTAACAAAAATATACTCATTTTTTATTTTCTCGTAGCCCAAATAATTTGAGCCCAATCATTATTATTCAAGCCCAAAATTCTGAGCCTACGAGAAAGTCGCCTTAATCCAAAATCGAAAACTTCATCAGTTGCAATTTCATGCCCTTTTTCAGATTCAATCACAACTCCTAACCAAAAGAGAGAAAAAAAGATTCAAACTCGCCGATTAACGATGATGAGGAGAAGAGCTGCTGTTTCTGCAATAAATTTGATTCATGGAAGAGGATTTCTCAATCGATGGTCGCATAAATCGGGTATTCTCTCTCCTCGATTCTCTCTCTTCTCTTCCGAGGCTTTTCAACCTAAGCAGCACAGAATCGATTTCAGCTGTGTTAAAGAATTAAATGATGCTATTGAATTGTTTCAAAAAATTAAGAGCATGCGGCCGGAGCCTTCTGTTCTCGTGTATAATAAACTTATGAGTGTTAGTGCAAAGATTGAGCAGTACTCCTTTGCCCTCGACGTGTTCGATGAAATGCTTAGGATGGGTGTCCATGTTAATGTTTACACCATGAATATTGCTGTCAACTGTTGCTGTCTCTTGAAAGATATAAAATCTGGCTTTGCTATAATGGGTCTATATTTCAAGAGTGGTTGCGGACCAGATGTCACGACATTCAACACTCTGATTAAAGGGTTGTTTTTAAATCAAAAGGTGGTCGAGGCTGGGAAATTTTTCAATAAGATTTTGCGTTTCAGAATATGTGAGCCTGATCATTGTATGATTCTAGCGATGGTTGACGGGCTTTGTAAATCCGGAAATGTCCTTCCAGCGAGAGATTTAGTTCGTAGATTAGAAAGAAGTAGGTTGAGACCTGATGTTAAGACTTATAATGCATTACTCGATGGGCTATGCAAATGTGGAATGGTGGATGATGCATTCCACCTCCTATCTAGGATGATCAACAAGGGTATTTCACCCAATGTTGTCACATATAGCTCGATGATTCAGGGGTTTTGTGACCTAGGGAGACTAGAGGATGTTAAGGTTCTGTTGAATGAAATGACTAATTCTAATATTTCTCTCAATGTCGTAACTTTTAGTATATTGATTGATGCATACTGCAAGGAGAGAAAGATGAAAGAGGCTGAGGAATTGTTGGAAATTATGAAGCAACGTAATGTATGCCCTAATGTTGTCACTTATAATACGCTGATTGATGGGTATTGTCTGAGAGGGGAAATTGACAAAGCACGACAAGTACTTGATTCCATGGTTGACAAGGGACTTAGGCTTGATATTGTTAGCTACAACAGCTTATTAAATGGATATTGCAAACAGGGGAGAATAGACGAAGCTTGGCTTCTTTTTCTCAAAGTTCTTTTGAAAGGTCCGGAGCATAATACATGTACTTATAATACCATGATTCATGGATTGTTTAGTAAGTGTAGATTTTCCGAGGGCTGGAAGCTTTTCGAGGATATGAAAGCTCGACGAGTTAGTCCTGACATGTATACTTATAGTACATTGTTGGATGGGTTGTGCAGGAATGGGAAGACTGATGAAGCTCTTTCGTTTCTGCACACGAATGAAGGGAAAGGAGTTAATCCTGATAGAGTCATGTACGGGGCTGTCATTAATGGATTATGCAAAAATGGAAAACATGATGTTGCGAGAGATCTTCTCAACCGACTTCCTTCTAGAGGTGTGCAACCTAATGCTCGAATATACAATATGATCATCGGTGCACTTTGTCAAGAAGGTTCTACGGAGGAGGCAAAATGTTTGCTTACAGAGATGCAGAGTCGTGGTTGTGCAGCTGACGACGTGACATACAACATCATGACGCGAAGTTTCCTAAAGAAGAAAGAGCTTAGCAAGGCAATACCATACTTGGAGGAAATGCGCGAAAAGGGTCTCTCGGCAGATGTTTTTACTCTTTCCATGCTAGTTGATCAAATACTAACCGAAGATGATTTTCTTCTCAAATTGATGAAGGATGTTTTGCCAAAGGATATTGTATCATAGTCCAATCGAATGCTCCACGTTTGAATGCATTACTTCATCATCTTGATGTTGGACGTTGAGCACTCCATATTACTATTTGAGAATTTTGTGATAGAATTGGCGTGCTCTCAACTTAGTATCTACAACATGATGCTCAACTCCCTGTACCGCGATGGCGTGAAGGGGAGGCGGAGGCGGAGGCGCAGAGGTTGATGGAGGAGATGGAGAGGAGCGGCTGCGTGCCTGATGGTGTGACATTCAACATTATTGTGTTGAATATGGTGAAGAACCAAAAGATGTGGCAATTCCTTTCATGGAGGAGAGGATTCGAGGTTAATTCGGAGATCATTTCTGTTTTGCTTCAGGAACTAAGAAGAGGAGAAGGTAAAGATGAGAAACTGCAAGAGGTTGTCAAGAAAGTTTTTGCTCAAAATCGACTTTGAATACACTTGTAGTTGTTGTAGTTAAATGCAGTGATCTTTTTGATTTATGCTTCGATGCTTCAAAAGTGTGCGTATTTTATGATGATTTACTATTATTATTATTTGTTTGCGTAACTTGTTATATTTAGATGAGCTCTACAGTTTGTAATTTCTATATCTTAATTCATGTGTTTTTTCTTGCAAAGGATTGAACTTCTGTTTCTGGGGTTGTTTGTGATGCAAATTCTTTATGGAAAAATACGTTTTTGAATGGTGCGAATCACGTCTTTATGCTGTTATACGTCTTCTCGTTTATTTGAAAGGGTGCAATTGGACCATAACCAAAGCTGCAGATTTAGATAAATGTAAGTATTTAAATTTCTTTATTTACTTATATAATTTATCAAAAAAAAAAAAGCGGAACACAAAATAATGCACCGACAAGACAATTTAAGTTTCAAGTAAGCCCAAAAGTACTCTTAAAAAGGTCCGAGAATTATGCTGCATGTGCTTTACTTAGAGCACCCACAGTGAGTGACTGACTTTGGGCTTTTATTTAGCTGACTTTGGGCTTTTATTTTTAATTAAAGGGTTAAGTACCAGATTGCCTCCTATCGATGGCGTCCCTATGGCTTTTAGCCCCCTAAAGTCAGGGGGGGAGCTGCCCACTACCTCAACGTGACTTTTTGGCACTATATTGCCCCCTATCGATAGGGGTCCTCCTAGCGTTTAGCCCCCTAAAGTCAGGGGGAGAGCTGCCCCCGTCGAAAGGCGAGGGGGGAAATTGGTACCAAAAAGTCACGTTGAGGTAGTGGGCAGCTATCCCCTGACTTTAGGGGGCTAAACGTCGCTATCAATAGGGGGCAATATGGTACGTAACCCTTAATTTAAATGAGTAGTAAAGAAAAAACTGAAAATATTTGGGCTTGTATGTTTTTTCAATTTTAAATTTATATTTAACTTTTAGTAATTAGTATTAATGCAATTTTCATTTTAAATAATTGTGTTATTTAAATGTGCGCAATTAAAATTAAATGAATAATACAAAAATCAAAACTAAAAAGATCAATTCAGCTATCAAGTCACCCCACTGTCGCCTCTTATCTATCAGGTCACCCACACTATGGATACTCTTATTAATTAGTATCTACTTTTTTCAGTTCGAAAATTCTTGTCCCAATTGTCAAACCAACTTAAGTTAGTGTCTTAAAAGTTAGATCTAATTCGCTAAATCTACAATATTGAAAATCAATTTTAAAATTAAATGACAAATTTATGATTATAATATAATTGAATGTTTATTTATAAGCCTGTTCGTAGGCGATTAGCTCCGCCCACATTCTTGGATACCAAGCAACACTATAAGCCCATATTCTTGAATCCTATATATATTGCCTCCTTCAATTCCCTTTCTTCTTCTTCTTCTTCTTCTTCTTCTTCTAAATCTATCAATTTTTTTTTATCGACGATGAATAATTCCGACAACGGGAAACGGCTTCTTGTGAAACGTAAGCATGAACAGTCCGGTATGTACTATTTAACTCCTCTTTCTCCGCTAGATTTATCCGAAATCTCTGAAGAAAGTTTCGACCTCCCTTTTCTGGTTCCAAACCAACACCCTCTTCACTCTCATTCCAACACTTGCGGCGGTTTGTTGTGTTTCATCGATCGAATTACTGGCAATAGTTATCTTTGCAACCCCACAACCAAACAGTTTCAGATTTTCCCTCCCAAGGAAGTCTCTCCATCCCCAAATTATTGGATCCATTTTGATGGTGGCTGTCTCGGCTACGATTCTAAATCTGATGATTACAAAATACTAAGAATTTGGCGTCATCATGGCTTAGGGTACACGAACCGAATTTTTGAGCTGTATTCGTTAAGAAGTGGTTCTTGGAAGGAGATTCCGAGTCCTGAATCTATGCTCAATTCTTGTACTAATAGAATTATATATGTTAGGGGTAAGTGTTATTGGTTTTCTTCGTCTGATTGGTTTTCTTCATCTGGTTCCGGAGTTGTATCGTTCGACTATAGTGAGGAAAGCTTCTCTTACTTGCCTTTACCACGAATGGCTCATAGAGATGGTTTTAGCCTCGTCAAGTTTGAAGATGAAGATTTGTTAGGCATTGTTTACTGCGGGCGACGAGGAGTTAGTTATAAGGCCCCTCAGATTTCGTCTTTGCCTTTGGGGAGTGAACCTGGTTACTATTTTGAGGCTTGGGTTTGGAGAGAAGGATGGGATGCAGTGTTTAATGTCTCTCTTGGTGGTGTTGTGGGAGCAGAGACGATATACAGGCCGTTCTTGTTTCTTCATGGAATGGATCAACTGGGAGTTTATGATTGGGCTAAGAAAGAGTGCAAGGAGCTTGGTATTTACAATGCAATCGAAGTTTTCTGTTACGTTGAGAGCAGCGTTGCGTTGCCCCGTGGAAAGCCAATCAATGGATCCCCTGTTCTTCCTACTTATGAGGGTGAGTGGCAAGGCATGTTCGGTGAGGACCCTCGTGAGTATGACTCTTCCCATGAAGCCTACGATGCAGATCTCGATGATTTTGCTGCTAATGGGTATGTTTTTTGGTGGACATGTTTGTATTTGTTAATGAAAAAGGAACTTTCTCTTGTATAGTTTCTTTTACTAACTAAAACATGTGTGACTGCAGATTCCGCGTCCTTGATGATATAGAGTTGGAGGAGGAGGAGCAGGAGAGGAGATACGATGCCGTTCTTGATTTAAAGATGGAGCCGGAGGAGGAGGAGGACGAGAAGGAGGTATTCTTGTTCATGATAGAGTGATTGTTTTATTTCAAGATCCTAGGAAATTTGGTTCAAAGACATTAAAAACATGTGCTTCTTTTCTCACAGGTTACGGATATTACATATTATTCTGCCGATCATGCATCAGATTGTGTATGTTGTTCTGAGTTAAACAACTATTACCGTGCTGCAAAGTATTTCGTAATCAAGTCAGATAGTGAGGATGATGTGCGTAAGAGTATTAGGCATAACGCGTGGTCATGCACTCCCTATGCAAACAAGAAGCTTAATGCTGCATATGAGGATGCCCAGAGAGTTGCTGATGGCTGCCCCATCTTCCTCTTCTTTTTTGTCAGTAACCATTTTTTTCACATTATAATTGTGTTTTTTTCATGAGCTTGCTTGAGTATTGACTGATGCTTTTCTCCTTGTGAAAACAAGGTTGATGGGAGTGGCCAGTTATGTGGTATGGCAGAAATGACTGGCCCAGTGGATTTTCACAGAGATGTGGATTTCGATTTCCGGCTGCGAGATAAACGGAGTGGAAGCTTTCCGGTGAAGTGGCACTTCATAAAGGATTTGGCAAACTTAAAAAATTTTAGGTTCACCATATTGCACAACAATGAGAACATGCCAGGGACTGACAAAAGAGACATACAAAGGGTATATATATATATATAATTGTCTGTGAAACCGGTTTCATGGTGAAACCAACTTTCCAATGACACAATTCAACATAAGTGTCATTTGTATGTTGAATTGTGTCATTGGAATAAGTGTCATTTGTATGTTGAATTGTGTCATTGGAAAGTCGGTTTTACGAGAGTTTTTGTGATAATTGCTTGTTAGAACAACCAAGTATGCAGCCGCCATTTATGTGGAGAAGATGATCATTTTTTATTTTTCTGTCTCTTTTCAGTTGAGCTACAAGAAAGGTCTGCGGATGCATAACATATTCAAGCGTCGTACGTCAACAACATCCCTACTCGATTTTATGCAGGAAGAGGGAGAAGGCAGGCTTCAGAAACAATGAGATGGTATAAATGCTGTGATGATGGTGTCAATTCCAGTCGGAACAACTCCACTGGATACCAGAAGTCGCCCTTATGAGCAGGGACGGATCCAGGATTCATCTTTAGCGGGCTGAATTTATTATCGTGTCACGTTTTTCATTAAATTTCCGCTGCTTTATACTATGTGTGTATTGTGGAGTGTTGTCGACACATTCTGTACAACATCGTATTCCAGACGAAGCAAAACTTTTAAGAACATTTCTTCCTTCCATCAATAAAAGTTGGATCTAATTCGCTATATAAGATCTTATTAACATTGGGATTTATATTGCAACGATGTGTATTTTGTATGATTAGTTTGATTAGAGATTTAGTTCGAAGTGGTCAAATTGCATACATTTTCTTGCAATCAGCATTTAAAACATCGGAATCAGAGAGCAGCGTTATCGACATTGATCTCGAGCCATGGCTGATTCGAGAGCTCTTCCTCCTCAAATTCCTCTTATTCTTGGTCTCAATCCGATGCACAATCACCCAATAAATCATAGTGCCTAACGTGGTGGCTAAAATGGTGGTGCCGATGAGCGCCACCGCGATGGCGAGCCACTTCTCCTGCCGGCCCACGACGATAAACGCGAGAGCCAAATAAGCGACGGAGATGAGCTCCTCCATGACTAGAGTAAAATTCGAGAACAAAATTGAATACACAGGAGCATAACTTAAACAATGTGTTTTAAAAGCGCCAAACAATTTAGAAATTGATAATTGTGATATAATCAGCATATTGGTTGTTCGATTTGTAAGATTAGATATGATTAGTCTTATAATATCTTATTAGTTTGAATAAATGCGATTCGGTACTTAATCTCGAGACAATAACACATATGATTAGTCACGACTTATAAGTCTTGATAGTCTCAAACCAATACAATCTCGGGTAATATTAGGACAATTCAATCTCGATCAACGAAGCCCCACTTTAAAGTTGTGTTAGAATGCTATTTAGATAATAAGTTAGATTGATTTAAAAACTAGAATAAAAAAAAATGTGGTAATTGTCACGACCGGCCTTAATTAAGGATAATTAATCCGGGAAAACCATGACTGGGGAAGGGAAATTAAGAAGCGGGTTTAGAAAGGGGTGCATAAAAGAATACTCAAAGAGTTTGAATATGCGTGAAATATTCCTTAAAAAGGAAAAATGCATAGTTCGCATAAAAAGGGTACTCAAAGAACTTGAATACGCGTTATATTCCTTAAAAGGAAAAATGCATCGTTAGGGGCTTGAGTAAAACTTTATCAGAGTTTGCAACGGAAGGCGTAACTGAAATAATCAGTGTTTACAGCGGAAAGCATAACTGAGATACATGTATGAAGACATGTATCCTTTCTGAGCCTACTTTAAGTTCGACAAAAGCTCTACTCAGCAACAACACTTCATCGCCCATCACAGCTCAACCTGCACAAACATAAACATCGAAGGGCTAAGTACAACAGTACTTAGTGGGCAGTTGCCAAGCATATAACATAACATCATTAACAATTTCACAATATCGCATAAGAGGCATGAGTTTCTTTCATATCCTTTGCTCATTAAACATTTCCAAATTCTTAAATAGCATAAGGGCATTCTTCATCATCAATCTTCATTAACAAACATCGTGTCGTGGAGAAGGCCTTCCCCAACGAACACGGGCATCGCGCCGTGAAGGGGGCCTCCCTCAGCGGTCACGGCATCGTACTATTGAGGGAGGCCTCCCCCAATAGACGCTGTAACACTGGCATAATGTCATACTGGCATCGCGCCGCGAGAGAGGCCTCTCTCAGCGGACACGGGCATCGCGCCGTGAGGAAGGCCCTCCTCAACGGACACGGCATCGTACTGTTGAGGGAGGCCTCCCCCAACAGACGCAAGCATTAAACATAAGCATAAACTTATCAGCATAAAGCATTCAAGCGTAAATAAGCGTAATCAAGCGTAAATCATTTAGCGTAAAGCATAATAAAGCTTAACTCATTTAAGCGTAATAAAGCATACCACGCTTGAAGATCCAATTTGCATTTTAAAGCATAACACTTGCATAGCATTTTATTTACGCGTAAGAAATTGCCCACCTGATTGCAAAGTTTTGCTAAGGTACTCTAACTCCTTGTGTAGTTCTTACTCTCGCGCTTGACCTTAATCACGAGAATATAAAATAAGACATTGCCTCGAGAAAAATTCTTAATAAATGAGAAAGCGTAATGCATGAATCTGTTATGCATGTACTAATTTTCTGAGCGATAATCGGGAATTCTACTATTAATCCACATTAATAGATTTAACTAATTCTCGTATAACGTGGTCGAATAAAGCTGTGATTCTTCCTTCCTCATCGGAATATTCTAGTCGTGAAATAAATCTCGCCTTTGTACTCGTTCGAAATAAAAGAACTATCTCGGCTTTAATCGAGGTGTGACCTCGTAGAAATTATCGGGCTTTTCGATAGAAACATAATTACTAACGTAATCTCAAATAATTAATAGGCTCAAAAGAGAGTAGCCAATTAATTAAATAAAACGAGTAGCTTAACTCAAATAAATAATGGCAGCTCAAAATAATAATTTGGCCTTAACGGAAACAATATTATAAGCTCAATAATTAAGAGGCTCAATAAGGCAGCCTGATAATTAATTAAGTAGAGGTGGGCCTGAATAAATAGTACGAAAGCTCAATCGAAATAATTCATTGGCTTAAGTAATTAAATAAATCTTAGCCCAAATGAATAAATAATCTAATAGTTGGGCTCAAATAAATGAAGTATGCTAGGCCTGGTTGTAATTAATAATTCAGCCCAATTGAAATGAAATAATAAAGGCTCATCTGAATAAATAAATAAATAAAGCCCAACTGAATAAAATAACTGAGCTTGATTTAATGAAAATTCAGCCCGTTCCTAAACCAATTAAAGGTGGCCCAATCATAAAAATAAAACAAGGCCCAATTGGATATAATAACAAAGCCCAATAATCAATTAAGTGAAAGAGGCCCATTAAAAAGTTAGGCCCAACTGAATTAACATTTCAGTCCATAATTTAAAATTAGCCCAAGAATAGAATGAATTATTCTGAGCTTAAAATTAAATAAAACTCGGCCCAAATGATGAATTAAACTGGCCCAACGAAATATAATTGGGATTAGAATAATAGCCTATCGTAAAATAAGCATAAGCCCAATCTTTAAAATAATTCAAGCCCAATAGAAATAATTAGAAGAGCCAATTAAATAAAAGACTGGCCCAGTTCGAATTTAAATGAAAGCCCAATCAATTAAATTGGAAGCTCAATTCCTTTAGAATAAAACAAACCCAAACTCAAGTAATTCGGCCCAATTAATATAGATAAAGGCCCAATTCGAATTTAGATGTGAAGCCCAAGCCATTAAAAATTCAAGCCCGAAAATTAAAATATGAAAGCCCAAGCAAAAGAAATAAAATTAAGCCCGATCTTAAATTTTTCGGCCCAAACTTAAAAGAATTCGGCCCAAAAGAAAATAATTCACAAGCCCAAATAAAAAAAAATACAAAGGCCCAATAGAATGGCCCAATCCTTCACATGAAATCTCGGTTCTTTCTCTCTCATTTTCACGACTTCTGTTCCTCAATTCCTCCACCCAAATCAGCAACCTCTCTTCCCAAATCTCGCCAGCGCCGCTTCTCCTCCGGCGAGCGCCTCGCCCGGCTGAGGGAGCCACCTCTCGCCCGTTTTCTTCATCGTAGAGCCCTAATCGTCAAACCCAGGTCGCTGCTGCGGCCGCATCTTCGCCTGAAATCCGCCGGGCTGCTGTCGTTTGGGAGCCATCGCCGACTGGAGTTGCTGCTGCTCGGGCTCGGTACCGGTCAGCGGTCGTCGTCTGGGAGAGCGCCGTCGTCGATCGCTGCTGCTCCTTCGTTCGGAATCCGTAGAATCAGTCGGTCTCTCTCAACATCAGTCGAGCTTCAGTCGCCTTCTATGCTCCAACCGGCGTCGGCTGCCGCCGAGCTTAGGTCCGGCGTCGTTCAGCTTCCGCCAGTTCCGTCCGGCGTCTTCTTTCCTCTTGGTTTCACTGAGCAGAACCCTCAAAGAGATCTCTTGTTCTCTCTCGATTTCACGAATTGTGAAGTATCGAGGCGAGCTTTCTCGCCTGATTCCGCCGTCCCGATTTTGTAACCCGGCCAGAGGAAGTTCCTCTCCTCTCTGAGTCTCACACACACGATGCATAGGTGGTCTCCAAAACAAACAGAGTGAAAGTCCTAACTTCGCGCTTAAATCGGCGTCTCAGCCTCATCCTCTGCCTTCCTCCATCTCCGGCGAGTCAGACGCCGTCGACCACCGGTCTCACTTGCTGTCATTGATCTGATGCAGACGAGATAATCGATAGTTCGCCGTTTTTGTTCTCGGTGTTCGTCACGGCAGCAGGGGTTCGCCGTCCCCTTGGTTCGTCCGAACCGGCAGCCGGCACTATATCTTAAAGCTAAGTCTTTGTTCTATCTTCCTCTTCTTCTTTGTATAAGTCTGTATATAAACAATAGTTTGTGGTTTGAAGTTAAAGGGATCTGTTCTGTGTTCCTATTTTGATAAAGTTAGAGATTAAACTAGGAACTATGGTTTGCAAATGTCAAAAGCATTCTCATCATCTGACTCATGTGAAGAATTGTAATTACATAAATTGATTTCTGTATATTGAGCGTGTGACTTGCTGGATCTATAAGCATATATACCCGTTTACATCTCTATATTCCTACTCAAACATGTGTCTGATGGTATGATGAGAAGATAGCTGAATTGCATTGTGTAGTATTTACCTGAAATGCTTGGTGTCGGTGGTTGTCTGTTGCTATGAATTAAATGGGGAAAGGAACTGAAATTGCAAATATTGTTTTCTCAACAAATGCAGAAAGAACCAAGTATGGAATGAAGAAAACTTAGGCCAAGACTTACCTCTCGATACTTGGCAGTTGGCAGCAGGAACTTCATCTCCCTTTCTGGTGCTTGGTGTATGACATAAGGAATGAAGTAAGTGGAATGTTTGGTGGAGAAAAACAAATGTAATGGAGAAGTTGGTGGAGTGTAAGAGTAGGTGTAGTGGTGGGGAAGCAAATGGTGGTAAATTCAACCTTGTAAAATACTATACAATTTTCCCCAAGCTGGGAAGTAGACTGTATTCGTGAACTGTAATAAAATACTGGCTTCTATTCTCTATCATCCGTTATTGTATCTGTTTGATATTTTTTTCCTTGCCTGCTAACTTGATAAACTATAATATAACTTAAATTAAATCCGTAGATTTAATCTGCTTTGCTGTCGGAAATAAATCCTCGACTTCTAGTAGCATTAATAAAATATAACTGCTTCCGTTTCTCGATTAATAAATAACATGACTTTGCTAAGTCAGTTATAACTTGAAAATAATAATTATTGAATGGCTCAATAATCATCGTCGCGTTTTTCTCATACGTTATAAAAGTATAACGCTAAAATAATAACTCCGTTTCTGATATTAAAAAAATCAGGACCATAAACTGGATTCATTTATAATAATTTGCATTTACTAGATTTAATTATAAATAAAAGAGCGGGCTACTACATACTACCCCTCTTAACAAAAATTTCGTCCCGAAATTTGCATATCTTTGTTAAAACAGTTCGGGGTATTTCTCCTTCATCTTGTTTTCTAGTTCCCAATTGCTGAACCTCGTTGTCTGTTGGGGCATTGCGTGGAGTAGTGTCCCTTTTGACCACAATTGTAACAACCGTTAGTCCCAGCTCGACAAACACTCCTATGCATTTTACCGCAATTTGGGCAAGGTGAAATTCCTCTCTGACTTTGGCTACCCCCAGTTGACTCGAGGTTAGTCTGTGCCTCGTACCTTGGTTGAATAAACTGTTCGGCCCGTTCATATTCTTGCCATACTTGCTTATTAATCGGATTGATATTGTCTTCATTGTTGTCCCACTTGCGCTTCCCTTTGAGAGTATGTAAGGCTCCTGGTAAGTCGTTTGGCGTTGAGATCAATGGTGGGGCTGACTTGTCTGACGGCATTGCGGCTTCAATGTCAAGTGCCCTGTTCAGAGACTCCGTATATGAGAGTCCTCCGTGACTTGCTAGAGCCATCTTAATTTCGTACCGTAGACCGGCACAAAATTTCTCTGCCATCTTCTCATCTGTGTCCACTTGTTGGGGAGCAAACCTAGACAGGTTGCAGAATTCCTTGTCGTATTCAACCACAGATTTCTTTCCTTGCTTTAACTCGTAGAACTCAGCTTCTTTCTTCTTCCTATAGCTTTTCGGAATATATTTATCATATAATCCTGTCTTAAAATCTTCCCAAGTATAACTTGCCCATTGTTCAGGTGTCAGAATTTTTCGACGTGCTTCCCACCAGAAGTCAGCCGATCCTGTTAGCTGGAATGAGACGCAAGATAGGCGCTCCTCATCATTACAACGTAGAAAGTTGAAAATGCGTTCCATTGCACGCACCCAAATCTCAGCTTCAGCCGGTTCACTCGTTCCGTCAAACGTAGGTGGATTTTGCCTTAAAAAGAGTTCTTCGACTCTCCTAGTTGGGGGCGGAGGGAATGGGTTATGTCCTCGAGCATCTTGTGGTTCTTCGGGTACAGCGTTACGGTTTCTGCGATTGTTATTGTTTCTCGCAGGGCTTCCTCTCTTAGGCGGCATTCTGGTAGCAAATATGTGCCAATTAGTACACTCTAGCATAATCTAATACAAGCCTCAAAAGAATTCTTGTAAATGTCAACTTATTATAACTTGTAAACAAGTCATAACTCCAATGACAGCAGTGATGTAGTAAGCTTTAAGGGTCCTTAGCATCTCATATCCATGAGTCATATAAATTCTTAAGCATATAATATCTCATCATCTAAATTGGATACTTAGGCATAAGTCATGGAGATTCATAGCGGCTATAAAATCATGAGCTTAAGAATTATTCTATACGTATCACTTATCTTGCTGCCTTCACTATAGCCACCAAAAGATACAATCTAATTTCTTCTATGTTTGCTTCTATGTTCTGTCGTAGTGGTGATCTCATATCTTAATAGTTCTATGTTCATAGGGATTCATTCCATAGGCATACTTAATCGTACTTACGTAAATCATTTCATTCAATAACAACATAACATAGCTATTAACAGTTACACACTTTTGTTATCACGATAGTTCTCATTTTTAGTAAACATTAACTCAAAACTTGGAAGAGCATACCATTCTGCTTCGTTGAGTGTGATGCGATGAAGTGCTGAGCTTTGTCGATTGAACTCTAGACACTTTAGTGATCCATTCTAAGTTTGGCTTAAATAAACTCTTAGGCTCAGAGCAAACGAACTGCTCTGATACCACTCTGTCACGACCGGCCTTAATTAAGGATAATTAATCCGGGAAAACCATGACTGGGGAAGGGAAATTAAGAAGCGGGTTTAGAAAGGGGTGCATAAAAGAATACTCAAAGAGTTTGAATATGCGTGAAATATTCCTTAAAAAGGAAAAATGCATAGTTCGCATAAAAAGGGTACTCAAAGAACTTGAATACGCGTTATATTCCTTAAAAGGAAAAATGCATCGTTAGGGGCTTGAGTAAAACTTTATCAGAGTTTGCAACGGAAGGCGTAACTGAAATAATCAGTGTTTACAGCGGAAAGCATAACTGAGATACATGTATGAAGACATGTATCCTTTCTGAGCCTACTTTAAGTTCGACAAAAGCTCTACTCAGCAACAACACTTCATCGCCCATCACAGCTCAACCTGCACAAACATAAACATCGAAGGGCTAAGTACAACAGTACTTAGTGGGCAGTTGCCAAGCATATAACATAACATCATTAACAATTTCACAATATCGCATAAGAGGCATGAGTTTCTTTCATATCCTTTGCTCATTAAACATTTCCAAATTCTTAAATAGCATAAGGGCATTCTTCATCATCAATCTTCATTAACAAACATCGTGTCGTGGAGAAGGCCTTCCCCAACGAACACGGGCATCGCGCCGTGAAGGGGGCCTCCCTCAGCGGTCACGGCATCGTACTATTGAGGGAGGCCTCCCCCAATAGACGCTGTAACACTGGCATAATGTCATACTGGCATCGCGCCGCGAGAGAGGCCTCTCTCAGCGGACACGGGCATCGCGCCGTGAGGAAGGCCCTCCTCAACGGACACGGCATCGTACTGTTGAGGGAGGCCTCCCCCAACAGACGCAAGCATTAAACATAAGCATAAACTTATCAGCATAAAGCATTCAAGCGTAAATAAGCGTAATCAAGCGTAAATCATTTAGCGTAAAGCATAATAAAGCTTAACTCATTTAAGCGTAATAAAGCATACCACGCTTGAAGATCCAATTTGCATTTTAAAGCATAACACTTGCATAGCATTTTATTTACGCGTAAGAAATTGCCCACCTGATTGCAAAGTTTTGCTAAGGTACTCTAACTCCTTGTGTAGTTCTTACTCTCGCGCTTGACCTTAATCACGAGAATATAAAATAAGACATTGCCTCGAGAAAAATTCTTAATAAATGAGAAAGCGTAATGCATGAATCTGTTATGCATGTACTAATTTTCTGAGCGATAATCGGGAATTCTACTATTAATCCACATTAATAGATTTAACTAATTCTCGTATAACGTGGTCGAATAAAGCTGTGATTCTTCCTTCCTCATCGGAATATTCTAGTCGTGAAATAAATCTCGCCTTTGTACTCGTTCGAAATAAAAGAACTATCTCGGCTTTAATCGAGGTGTGACCTCGTAGAAATTATCGGGCTTTTCGATAGAAACATAATTACTAACGTAATCTCAAATAATTAATAGGCTCAAAAGAGAGTAGCCAATTAATTAAATAAAACGAGTAGCTTAACTCAAATAAATAATGGCAGCTCAAAATAATAATTTGGCCTTAACGGAAACAATATTATAAGCTCAATAATTAAGAGGCTCAATAAGGCAGCCTGATAATTAATTAAGTAGAGGTGGGCCTGAATAAATAGTACGAAAGCTCAATCGAAATAATTCATTGGCTTAAGTAATTAAATAAATCTTAGCCCAAATGAATAAATAATCTAATAGTTGGGCTCAAATAAATGAAGTATGCTAGGCCTGGTTGTAATTAATAATTCAGCCCAATTGAAATGAAATAATAAAGGCTCATCTGAATAAATAAATAAATAAAGCCCAACTGAATAAAATAACTGAGCTTGATTTAATGAAAATTCAGCCCGTTCCTAAACCAATTAAAGGTGGCCCAATCATAAAAATAAAACAAGGCCCAATTGGATATAATAACAAAGCCCAATAATCAATTAAGTGAAAGAGGCCCATTAAAAAGTTAGGCCCAACTGAATTAACATTTCAGTCCATAATTTAAAATTAGCCCAAGAATAGAATGAATTATTCTGAGCTTAAAATTAAATAAAACTCGGCCCAAATGATGAATTAAACTGGCCCAACGAAATATAATTGGGATTAGAATAATAGCCTATCGTAAAATAAGCATAAGCCCAATCTTTAAAATAATTCAAGCCCAATAGAAATAATTAGAAGAGCCAATTAAATAAAAGACTGGCCCAGTTCGAATTTAAATGAAAGCCCAATCAATTAAATTGGAAGCTCAATTCCTTTAGAATAAAACAAACCCAAACTCAAGTAATTCGGCCCAATTAATATAGATAAAGGCCCAATTCGAATTTAGATGTGAAGCCCAAGCCATTAAAAATTCAAGCCCGAAAATTAAAATATGAAAGCCCAAGCAAAAGAAATAAAATTAAGCCCGATCTTAAATTTTTCGGCCCAAACTTAAAAGAATTCGGCCCAAAAGAAAATAATTCACAAGCCCAAATAAAAAAAAATACAAAGGCCCAATAGAATGGCCCAATCCTTCACATGAAATCTCGGTTCTTTCTCTCTCATTTTCACGACTTCTGTTCCTCAATTCCTCCACCCAAATCAGCAACCTCTCTTCCCAAATCTCGCCAGCGCCGCTTCTCCTCCGGCGAGCGCCTCGCCCGGCTGAGGGAGCCACCTCTCGCCCGTTTTCTTCATCGTAGAGCCCTAATCGTCAAACCCAGGTCGCTGCTGCGGCCGCATCTTCGCCTGAAATCCGCCGGGCTGCTGTCGTTTGGGAGCCATCGCCGACTGGAGTTGCTGCTGCTCGGGCTCGGTACCGGTCAGCGGTCGTCGTCTGGGAGAGCGCCGTCGTCGATCGCTGCTGCTCCTTCGTTCGGAATCCGTAGAATCAGTCGGTCTCTCTCAACATCAGTCGAGCTTCAGTCGCCTTCTATGCTCCAACCGGCGTCGGCTGCCGCCGAGCTTAGGTCCGGCGTCGTTCAGCTTCCGCCAGTTCCGTCCGGCGTCTTCTTTCCTCTTGGTTTCACTGAGCAGAACCCTCAAAGAGATCTCTTGTTCTCTCTCGATTTCACGAATTGTGAAGTATCGAGGCGAGCTTTCTCGCCTGATTCCGCCGTCCCGATTTTGTAACCCGGCCAGAGGAAGTTCCTCTCCTCTCTGAGTCTCACACACACGATGCATAGGTGGTCTCCAAAACAAACAGAGTGAAAGTCCTAACTTCGCGCTTAAATCGGCGTCTCAGCCTCATCCTCTGCCTTCCTCCATCTCCGGCGAGTCAGACGCCGTCGACCACCGGTCTCACTTGCTGTCATTGATCTGATGCAGACGAGATAATCGATAGTTCGCCGTTTTTGTTCTCGGTGTTCGTCACGGCAGCAGGGGTTCGCCGTCCCCTTGGTTCGTCCGAACCGGCAGCCGGCACTATATCTTAAAGCTAAGTCTTTGTTCTATCTTCCTCTTCTTCTTTGTATAAGTCTGTATATAAACAATAGTTTGTGGTTTGAAGTTAAAGGGATCTGTTCTGTGTTCCTATTTTGATAAAGTTAGAGATTAAACTAGGAATTATGGTTTGCAAATGTCAAAAGCATTCTCATCATCTGACTCATGTGAAGAATTGTAATTACATAAATTGATTTCTGTATATTGAGCGTGTGACTTGCTGGATCTATAAGCATATATACCCGTTTACATCTCTATATTCCTACTCAAACATGTGTCTGATGGTATGATGAGAAGATAGCTGAATTGCATTGTGTAGTATTTACCTGAAATGCTTGGTGTCGGTGGTTGTCTGTTGCTATGAATTAAATGGGGAAAGGAACTGAAATTGCAAATATTGTTTTCTCAACAAATGCAGAAAGAACCAAGTATGGAATGAAGAAAACTTAGGCCAAGACTTACCTCTCGATACTTGGCAGTTGGCAGCAGGAACTTCATCTCCCTTTCTGGTGCTTGGTGTATGACATAAGGAATGAAGTAAGTGGAATGTTTGGTGGAGAAAAACAAATGTAATGGAGAAGTTGGTGGAGTGTAAGAGTAGGTGTAGTGGTGGGGAAGCAAATGGTGGTAAATTCAACCTTGTAAAATACTATACAATTTTCCCCAAGCTGGGAAGTAGACTGTATTCGTGAACTGTAATAAAATACTGGCTTCTATTCTCTATCATCCGTTATTGTATCTGTTTGATATTTTTTTCCTTGCCTGCTAACTTGATAAACTATAATATAACTTAAATTAAATCCGTAGATTTAATCTGCTTTGCTGTCGGAAATAAATCCTCGACTTCTAGTAGCATTAATAAAATATAACTGCTTCCGTTTCTCGATTAATAAATAACATGACTTTGCTAAGTCAGTTATAACTTGAAAATAATAATTATTGAATGGCTCAATAATCATCGTCGCGTTTTTCTCATACGTTATAAAAGTATAACGCTAAAATAATAACTCCGTTTCTGATATTAAAAAAATCAGGACCATAAACTGGATTCATTTATAATAATTTGCATTTACTAGATTTAATTATAAATAAAAGAGCGGGCTACTACAGTAATACATAAAGAGGCGGTCTTGCCAGTTGCACTCTCACTTAAATTATGATTTGTACCCTAACTTGAATCCATATTATGATCCTAACCGTATATATAACACTATTTTATTTTAGATGCGGGTCAACCTGGTTGCACGGTGCAACTGGTTGCACCCAAGTTTTTGTAATACATAAAAGTACCCAACTTTCTCGAGTCAGAGAATTTTTTAGGACAGTAACTTATGTTGATTTGGAAATTAGGACAAAAACTTTCGGACTTGTAAAAATAGGACACTAATTTTTTTTAGAGTAAAATATGACATTAATTAATAAGCATTGTAAAAATAGGACATTTTCTCAGCCGAGAATTGGCTGAGAAATGTCCTGCGGGTGCAACACTTATTAATATGGTTGCACAAAGTTTTTCTTAATTTTGTTTGCGCACATTCTTAATGGAATTTTTTTTGCGCATAAGATTGTTATTATTTGCGCAAGTTAATTTTATATACGTTAATTTTATTTGGTAGAATTTATGCGTGAATTTAATTTGGAAACTTGGAATTGTAATCTTGAGGAATGATGCTAGTGTTAGGGCATTTTGTTTTTGCGCAATTTGAATTTTAGTTGGAAATTTTTGCGCAATTTAAATATTTGTTGGGTATTATGTGCAAATTAGATTGGATTTCCACTTAAATTGAATTAATTGAGTAATTTTAAATGTTAATGGAAAATTGCTCTTTTACTTTTGAATTATTGGTTGTAATTTTTCGCCACTTGATTTAGTTTTCGCAATTTGCGTGATTTTTGCGCAATAATAGTAAATTTTCACAATAAGTGTTTTTTTTTTGCGCAATAAATGTAATTATAATTACAGGTGCGTGAATTGTATTTTATTGCTTGGAATTTATTTTGGTTAATGTTATTTTATTTCCTTAAATATAGTAGGTATATTGGGTTACTCTTTTTTTTATTTCCTTAAATATATTGGGTTAATCTTATTTTATTTCCTTAATTAATAATATAGTAGGTATATAGATTGAAAAAAGTGGGTAGTTTAGATAATCGCCCAAAAAAAATTGTGTGTGTGGTCTATCGGTAGGTGGTTAATGCCCAAAACCTAAGATATTGGGTTTGAGTTCACCGTCATGTGGTCTTTAAATTTTTTTATTTACTTGTATAATTTATCAAAAAAAAAAAAAAAGCGGAACACAAAAATAATGCACCAGCAGGACAATTTAAGTTTCAAGTAAGCCCAAAACTCTTTAAAAGGGGTGAGAATTGTGTTGCAGGTGCATTACTTGTTAACTAGTATCGTACTTTTCCAAGTTCAAAAATTTTGTCCTAATTGCCAAACCAGCTTAAGTTAGTGTCTTAAAAGTTAATTAGATCTAATTTGCTATATCTATAATCTATAGGGTTAATTATAGTTTATAGCCTGAACTTTCAATAAATTTGAATTTATAGTCTCAACTTTAATTTATTTTTTGTATAGCCTGAACTTTGATAAATTATTTAATTATAGCCACTATTGCACCAAAATTATATTAGTGGCATATTCTTTATCATAATTACAACTAAAATGATGATTAATTAATTCGAGACTAGAGTCTAATATATTCTACACGAAAATGGATTTTCAATAGTAGGTAGCACATTGTCATAAGACCATCGGTGCCGTTGGAATCGCGCCAAAAGGTTAGTAAAATGATGCCAACTTTCAGAAACGATTACGACTTCACCGGTGGTCCGATGACAATGGGCTACCTATCATTGAAAATTCCATTTAATGTAGAATACATTAGGATCTGATTTCGTAGAAATCGGTCATCGTTTCATATGTAATTTCATAAAGAATAGCTAATGTTATAGTTTTGATGTGATTGTAACTATAATTAAACAATTTTTCAAAGATCAGGCTAATATAAAACATAAATCAAAATTAAGGCTATAAATTGAAACTTGCTGAAAATTGAGGCTATAGACTATAATTAACCATAATCTATAATATATAAAAAAGACAATTTTCAATTGAAAATTAATTTTAAAATTGAGGGACAAATTTGTGATTATAATAAAATTGAATATTTATTTATAATCTTGTTCGTAGAGAATTAGCTCCACCCACATTCTTGGATACCAAGCAACACTATAAGCCCATATTCTTGAATCCTATATATATATATTGCCTCTTTCAAACACAAGGAGTTACACCACGCGTTAGGGTTCCATTCAATTCCCTTTCTTCTTCTAAATCTATCAATTTTTGATCGATGATGAAACGGCTTCTTGTGAAACGTAAGCATGTAAAGTCCGGTATGTATTATTTAACCCATCTTTCTCCGCGAGATTTATCCGAAATCTCTGAAGAAAGTTTCGACCTTCCTTTTTTGGATCCAAACCAACACACTTATTCCAACACCTGCGGCGGTTTGTTGTGTTTCTTCTATCGAACTGGCCATAGTTATCTCTGCAACCCAACAACCAAACAGTTTCAGATCTTTCCTCCCAAGGAAGCCTCTCCATCCCCAAATTATGAGATCTATTATCATGGTGGTTGTGTCGGCTATGATTCTAAATCTGATGATTACAAACTACTAAGAATTTTGGATCGTGATTACTGGCTGTCAAGGTCTAGTCACATGACCCGAATTTTTGAACTGTATTCTTTAAGAAGTGATTCTTGGAAGGAGATTCCGAGTCCTGCTTTTATGTGCAATTCTTATATTAAGAGAATTATATATGTTAGAGGTAAGTGTTATTGGTTTTCTATATCCGACTCCAGAGTTATATCGTTCGACTATAGTGAGGAAAGCTTCTCTTACTTGCCTTTACCACGAAAGGCTCATATCGATGGTTTTAGCCTCGTCAAGTTTGAAGATGAAGATTTGTTAGGTATTGTTTTCTCTAGGCGACGAGGAGCTAGTTATAACGTCCATATAGGTATGCCTTTGCCTTTGGGGAGTGAACCTGGTTACTATTTTGAGGCTTGGGTTTGGAGAGAAGGGTTGCATTGCTGGGATGCAGTGTTTAATGTCTCTCTTGGTGGTGCTGTGGATGGAGCAGAGACGATATACGGGCCGTTCTTGTTTCTTCGTGGAATGGCTGGCGATGGCGACACACGGGATGGTGTCCTAGATCATCTGGGAGTTTATGATTGGACTAAGAAAGAGTGCAAGGAACTTGGTATTTATAGTTATAACAATGCAATCGAAGTTTTCTGTTACGTTGAGAGCAGCGTTGCGCTGCCCCGTGGAAAGCCAATCAATGGATCCCCTGTTCTTCCTACTTATGAGAGTGAGTGGCAAGGCATGTACGGTTCTCCTCATGACTCTCGTGAGTATGACTGCTTGCATGAAGCCTACGATGCAGATCTCGATGATTTTGCTGCTAATGGGTATGTTTTTTTGTGGATATGTTTGTATTTCTTAAAAGGAACCTTCTCTTGTATAGTTTCTTTTACTAACTAAAACATGTGTGACTGCAGATTCCGCGTCCTTGATGATATAGAGTTGGAGGAGGAGGAGCAGGAGAGGAGATACCATGCCGTTCTTGATTTAAAGACGGAGCCGGAGGAGGAGGAGGACGAGGACGAGGTATTCTTGTTCATGATAGAGTGATTGTTTTATTTCAAGATCCTACGAAATTTGGTTCAAAGACATTAAAAATATGTGCTTCTTTTCTCACAGGTTACGGATATTACATATTATTCTTTCGATCATGCATCAGAATGTGGATGTTGTTCTGAGTTAAACAACTATTACCGTGCTGCAAAGTATTTCGTAATCAAGTCAGATAGTGAGGATGATGTGCGTAAGAGTATTAGGTGTAACGCGTGGTCATGCACTCCCTATGCAAACAAGAAGCTTAATGCTGCATATGAGGATGCCCAGAGAGTTGCTGATGGCTGCCCCATCTTCCTCTTCTTTTTTGTGAGTAACCATTTTCACACATTATAATTATGTTTTTTCATGAGCTTGCTTGAGTATTGACTGATGCTTTTCTCTTTGTGAAAACAAGGTTGATGGGAGTGGCCAGTTATGTGGTATGGCAGAAATGACTGGCCCAGTGGATTTTCACAGAGATGTGGATTTCGATTTCCGGCTGCGAGATAAACGGAGTGGAAGCTTTCCGGTGAAGTGGCACTTCATAAAGGATTTGGCAAACTTAAAAAGTTTTAGGTTCACCATATTGCACACCAATGAGAACATGCCAGGGATTGACAACAGAGACATACAAAGGGTATATATAATTATCTTGTTATTACAACCAAGTCATTTATGTGGAGAAGATGATCATTTTTTATTTTTGTGTCTCTTTTCAGTTAAGCTACAAGAAAGGTCTGCGGATGCATAACATATTCAAGCGCCGTACATCAACAACATCCCTACTCGACTCAACTGGATGCGAGAAGTCTCTCCAATGAGTAGAGGCGGATCCAGGATTCATCTTTAGGGGGCTGAATTTATTACCGTGTCACGTTTTTCATTGAATTTCCGCTTATACTATGTGTATTGTGGGGTGTGGTTGACGCATTCTGTACAACATCGTATTTCAGATGAAGCAATACTTTCAAGAACATTTCTTCCTTCCATGAATAATCTCAAAATGGATGATTAGCTTCACACCTAAACTCTTAAATTTTGATTTTCAATTTTGATTTAATTTTAATGTTGTTTTAAATTAAAATAAACATTACAATAAAATAAAAAATGTATTACAATAAAATAATGTCCTAAATTACTAAAAATTAACCCTACATTGATTGAAAATAAAAATTGCATTACAATAAAATAAAAATTGCATTACAATAAAATAATGTCCCAAATTACTTCAGTTTAAAAAATAGAAAAAAAAACCTACACTAAAATTAAAATTGCATTACAATAAAATAACATAAATTACAGTATTAATTTTTTTTGCTGCCAGCAACGTTTGAATTGTTAAATATATAGAATTAAAACAATCCATGAATTAGCATAATTCATGAATTGCTAAACTGTACATAGAATTAAGACTAGATTGCTAAACTATACATAGAATTAAGACAATCCATGGAATTAGCGGAATCTACTATCTATGGAATTAGCAGAATCCATAGATTGCTAAACTCTACATATAATTAAGACAATCCATGGAATTAGCAGAATCCATAGATTGCTAAACTCTACATATAATTGAGATAATCCATAGAATTAGCGGAATCCATAAATTATAAAAAGTCTCTCAAAATCTTTTAAATTCTTAATTGAATACACCTCTTAAATTTATCATTTTTTTTATCGACGATGAATAATTATAATATAGTAGTTATATAGATTGAAATATAATCGCCCAAAAAAATTGTGTGTGTATTGGCTTAGTGGTATGTGGTTAATAATCAAAGTTTAAGATATTGGGTTCGAGTTCACCGTCTTTAAATTTTTTTATTTACTTGTGTAATTTATCAAAAAAAAAAAAAGAAGCGGAACGCAAAAATAATATACCGGCAGGACAATTTAAGATTCAAGTAAGCCCAAAACACTTATAAAAGGCCGAGAATTGCGTTGCAGGCGCATTACTTATTAATTAGTATCCTATTTTTTCAAGTTAATTTTTTTTTTTGTTCGGATTGCCAAACTAGCTTAAGTTAGTGTCTTAAATGTTAGTTCTAATTTGCTAAATCTATAATCTATAAGCCCATATTCTTGAAACACAAGGAGATACACGACGCGTTAGGGTTCCATTCAATTCCCTTTCTTCTTCTAAATCTATCAATTTTTGATCGACGATGAATGATTCCGACAACGAGAAACGGCTTCTTGTGAAACGTAAGCATGTACAGTCCGGTATGTATTATTTAACTCCTCTTTCTCCGCGAGATTTATCCGAAATCTCTGAAGAAAGTTTCGACCTCCCCTTTTTGGATCCAAACCAATACACTTATTCCAACACCTGCGGCGGTTTGTTGTGTTTCTTCGATCGATCTGGCAATAGTTATCTCTGCAACCCAACAACGAAACAGTTTCAGATCTTTCCTCCCAAGGAAGCCTCTCCATCCCCAAAATATAGGATCTATTATCATGGTGGTTGTGTCGGCTATGATTCTAAATCTGATGATTACAAACTACTAAGAATTTGGGATCGTGATTACTGGCTGTCAAGGCCTTGTCACATGACCCGAATCTTTGAGCTGTATTCGTTAAGAAGTGATTCTTGGAAGGAGATTCCGAGTCCTGCTTTTATGTGCGATTCTGGTATTAATAGTATCATACATGTTAGAGGTAAGTGTTATTGGTTTTCTTTGTCCGACTCAATTATGAGAGTGAGTGGCAAGGCATGTACGGTTCTCCTTATGACTCTCGTGAGTATGACTCTTCCCATGAAGCCTACGATGCAGATCTCGATGATTTTGCTGCTAATGGGTATGTTTTTTTGTGGATATGGTTTTACATTAGTTTTGTAATGAAAAAGGAACTTTCTCTTGTATAGTTTCTTTTACTTACTAAAACATGTGTGACTTCAGATTCCGCGTCTTGGATGATATAGAGTTGGAGGAGGAGGAGCAGGAGAGGAGATACCATGCCGTTCTTGATTTAAAGACGGAGCCGGAGGAGGAGGAGGACGAGAAGGAGGTATTCTTGTTCATGATAGAGTGATTGTTTTATGTCAAGATCCTAGGAAATTTGGTTCAAAGACATTAAAAATATGTGCTTCTTTTCTCACAGGTTTCCGATATTACATTTTATTCTGCCAATCATTCATCAGAATGTGGATGTTGTTCTAAGTTAAACAACTATTACCGTGCTGCAAAGTATTTCGTTATCAAGTTAGATAGTGAGGATGACGTGCGTAAGAGTATTAGGTGTAACGCGTGGTCATGCACTCCTTATGCAAACAAGAAGCTTAATGCTGCATATGAGGATGCCCAGAGAGTTGCAGATGACTGCCCCATCTTCCTCTTCTTTTTTGTCAGTAACCATTTTCTCACATTATAATTATGTTTTTTCATGAGCTTGAGAATGTTACTTCCTTCGTCCCATTACAAATGTCTCACTTTCCATAATTAGATGTCTCATTCGACTTAATATTTAAACAATTTTCACCAACCCACTTTATCTTCTAATTATACATTTCTTAATCTCCGTGCCCAAAAGTAATGAGACATTTGTAATGGGACGAAAACAGAGAGAGTATTTCCCTTTATTCATGTATTGGTATTGACTCCTCTCTGTGAAAACAAGGTCGCTGGGAGTGGCCAGTTATGTGGTATGGCAGAAATGACTGGCCCAGTGGATTTTCACAGAGATGCGGATTTCAATTCCGGGCTGCGAGATAAACGGAGTGGAAGCTTTCCGGTGAAGTGGGACATCATAAAGGATTTGGCAAACTTAAAAAATTTTAGGTTCACCATATTGCACAGCAATGAGAACATGCCAGGGACTGACAAAAGAGACATACAAAGGGTATATATAATTATCTTGTTATTACAACCAAGTCATTTATGTGGAGAAGATGATCATTTTTTTATTTTTGTGTCTCTTTTCAGTTAAGCTACAAGAAAGGTCTGCGGATGCATAACATATTCAAGCGCCGTACGTCGACAACATCCCTACTCAATTTTATGCAAGAAGAGGGAGAAGGCAGGATTCAGAAACAATGAGATGGTAAATGCTGTGATGATAGTGTCAATTCCAGTGTCTCTGGTTTGTTGACAGTCGGAACAACTCCACTGGATGCGAGAAGTCGTTCCTATGAGCAGGGGCGGATACAGAATTCATATTTACGGGGGCTGAATTTATTGAATCATAGCGTCTGAATATATTTGCATGGGGTTGCCCCGAAGTAAATTTTTTTAGCATTCCGTACAATTCAGTTTCTTGCAACTTTTCTAATAGTCATTTATTATAATATCTAGTTGTTCGCAATTTAATTAATTTAATATCAAGTGTGTTGAAAGTATTTAAAACCATAATTTTATGAATTTTAATTAAAAAAAATGTTTCATCTTCTAAAGAGATAAAATATAATTTTCATTATTAATACTCCCTCCGTCCCAACTGTTAGTATCCAACTTTATTTTTTGGATGTCTCACATTTTAGTATTCGTTTTTATTTTAGTACAAGTAGGTGGGACCCTTACTCCGCTTTTATTATTTTAACACCCATATAAAAAGGTGGAACTTTTATTCCATTCACAACATACCTAACCACTTTATTAAAACTCGTGTCACTCTCAAATGAATATTAAAACTCGTGTCACTCTCAAATGGATACTAAAAGCTGGGACATAGGGAGTACTAGTTTGTAATTTTACTTCAATATAAGGATTGACTCAAATTCAACATTTGAACAATCTATTATATTGTATTTCCTATTTTTACGCGCGCGCGCGCGCGCACACACACAAAAACTCAAACATTGGGGGGGAGGGGGGGGGGGGGCTAGGGGATTTTGAGGTTTTTTTTTTAATATATATATAGATATATGTTTATATTATATTCTTCCATTTATAATTAATTTAAGGATAATTGTGTTATTTAAAACTATATAATCTATAAAAATATTATACATTATTATCACTATTATGCTTGTCTTTTAATAGAAAATGCCTAAAATGGATGGAATGCCCAAAAAAAATTTGTTTGCTATTATACTATGGTTGTCTTTTATTATTATTATTGATTATAGCTTGTAATTTATTGAAAATATACAATTTATGAAAATATTGTTCGTTATTATTGCTATTATGCTTGTCTATTAATAAAAAAATTGCCTAAAATATACGAAATGACAAAAAAAAAAGTTTGTAATGTAATGAAATTAATTTGTAATATATTGAAACTATATAGTATATGAAAATGTTGTTCTTTATAATTACTATTATGCTCGTCTTTTAATAAAAAATGCTTTAAAAATACAGAATGTCCCCAAAAAAATTGTAATGTATTGAAACTAATTTGTTATATATTTAAATTATACTCCCTCCGTCCCACTTCAATTGGCACACTTGCCTTTTTTGTTTGTCTCACTTCAATTGGCACTTTCCAAAAATAGCATGTGGTTCCTACCTTCTCTACACACATTAAACAAATGGCCCCCACCCACTTTACACACTCAACCCTTTATTCTTAATCTCCGTGCCCAAAGTAAAAATGCCAATTGAAGTGGGACGGAGGGAGTATAATCTATGAAAATGTTGTTCTTTATTATTACTATTATGCTCGTCTTTTAATTAATAAAATAATGCCTTAAATATATGGAATGTCCAAAAAACATTTCTTCGGGGTTGTTGCCCCCCTGAACCCCCATGTAAGTTCAGCCCCCTCCAAAATTAATTCCTGACTCTGCCATTGGCCCTAGTCCCCCCGGATCCGCCCCTATCCCTGCCCTGGCTGCCCATGAGTAGGTAGACGACAACAATGCATGAGAGGAGGTTTTATGACATGTGAAGGTGGATATGATTTTGGATGCCTTGTGTTTTTGTTTGAAATGTTGTTTACAAAGGCATCTGCAATCTGTATAATACTATAAGGCTGCGTTTACGTTGATGGATAACAAAAATTTATGCCTTGAAATGTCTCCTTTTTTTTTTCCAACATTTGACACAAAAGAGATATTTATAATTTTTCCTTCATTATTTTCACTTCAAGGATGGATAATATTATCACACAAAAAATGGAGGGATAATATTATCCATCTTTGAAGTGAAAATAAAGAAGGAAAAATGGCGAGCATCTCTTTTGTGTCAAATGTTGGAAAATGAAGGAGACATTTAAAGGCATAAATTTGTGTTATCCATCATTTTCCATGGATAAATTTATCCATAAAAGTAAACGCAGCCTAAAGAAAAAAAAGGAGTTTTTCCCTTTATTTTTCACTTTCTTCTTCCATCCGCTTTTGTACTATTAATCCTATTAATTTTCTCTCTTATTCTTTTAAAATGTATATCCTACTTTTTCTCGTTCAATTTTTTTTTGTTATAATTTCCAAACCAGTTTAAGTTAAGGGCGAGCATTCGGATTTTGCCTAATCCAATCCATTCTAATTCAAAATTTCCCTTCAATTCAATTCAATCCGAACCATATTATCCAAAATTCTGAAAATTTCGAATAAAATCCAATCTGAAGCGAAAAATTCGAAATTTGAAAGGAAATCTAAAATACATATCAACCTAACCAATTAGATAATTACAATTGGATGAATGTCCTAATTAACAGACCATTAATTATAATTAATAAAGATGAGAGTATAGGGTAAAAATTTACAAATATTTAACTATTTAAGAACTAATCAATATATTTTAATTTAGATTTCATATTTTTTTTGGATTTCTGATTTTAGAAATATTTAACTATTTAAGAACTAATTCAGTACAATTGAAATTTCAAGAAAGCCCAAAACTCATTAAAAGGGCCGAGAATTGTGCTGCAGGTGCTTTACTTATTAATTTAGTGTCCTACTTTTTCGAGTTCGAAAATTTTTGTCCTAATTGTCAAACCAGCTCAAGTTAGTGTCTTAAAAGTAAGATCTAATTCGTTATATCTATAATCTATAATATATTAATAATACAATTTTCAATTGAAAATTAATTTTAAATCAATTTTAAAATTGAGGGGCAAATTTATGATTATAATAAAATTGATAATTTATTTCATTCTTGGATACCAAGCAACACTATATATAAGCCCGTATTCTTGAATCCTATATATATATATTGCCTCTTTTAAACACAAGGAGATACACGACGCTTTAGGGCCATTCAATTCCCTTTCTTCTTCTTCTTCTTCTTCTAAATCTATCAATTTTTTTTTTGTCGACGATGAATAATTCCGACAACCAGAAACGGCTTCTTGTGAAACGTAACCATGGAAAGTCCGGCATGTATTATTTAACTCCTCTTTCTCCGCGAGATTTATCCGAAATCTCTGAAGAAAGTTTCGACCTCCCTTTTCTGGATCCAAACCAACACCCTCTTCTCACTCATTCCAACACTTGCGGCGGTTTGTTGTATTTCATCGATCGAGTTACTGGCAATAGTTATCTTTGCAACCCCACAACCAAACAGTTTCAGATTTTCCCTCCCAAGGAAGCCTCTCCATCCCCAAATTATTGGACCCATTTTGTTGGTGGCTGTCTCGGCTATGATTCTAAATCTGATGATTACAAAATACTAAGAATTTGGCGTCATCATTCCTTAGGGTACACGAACCGAATTTTTGAGCTGTATTCGTTAAGAAGTGATTCTTGGAAGGAGATTCCGAGTCCTGATTCTATGCTCAATTCTCGTACTAATAGAATTACATATGTTAGCGGTAAGTGTTATTGGTTTTCTTCGTCTGATTGGTTTTCTTCGTCTGGTTCCGGAGTTGTATCGTTCGACTATAGTGAGGAAAGCTTCTCTTACTTGCCTTTACCACGAATGGCTCATAGAGATGGTTTTAGACTCGTCAAGTTTGAAGATGAAGATTTGTTAGGCATTATTTACTGCGGGCGACGAGGAGTTAGCTATAAGGCCCCTATACGTTTTCATCCCCCTTTGGGGAGTGAACCTGGTTACTATTTTGAGGCTTGGGTTTGGAGAGAAGGGTTGCGTTGCTGGGATACAGTGTTTAATGTCTCTCTTGGTGGTGTTGTGGGAGCAGAGACGATATACAGGCCGTTCTTGTTTCTTCATGGAATGGATCAACTGGGAGTTTATGATTGGACTAAGAAAGAGTGCAAGGAGCTTGGTATTTACAATGCAATCGAAGTTTTCTGTTACGTTGAGAGCAGCGTTGCGTTGCCCCGTGGAAAGCCAATCAATGGATCCCCTGTTCTTCCTACTTATGAGAATGAGCGGCAAGGCATGTTCGGTGAGGACCCTCGTGAGTATGGCTCTTCCAATGAAGCCTACGATGCAGATCTCGATGATTTTGCTGCTAATGGGTATGTTTTTTGGTGGACATGTTTGTATTTGTTAATGAAAAAGGAACTTTCTCTTGTATAGTTTCTTTACTAACTAAAACATGTGTGACTGCAGATTCCGCGTCCTTGATGATATAGAGTTGGAGGAGGAGGAGCAGGAGAGGAGATACGATGCCGTTCTTGATTTAAAGATGGAGCCGGAGGAGGAGGAGGACGAGAAGGAGGTATTCTTGTTCATGATAGAGTGATTGTTTTATTTCAAGATCCTAGGAAATTTGGTTCAAAGACATTAAAAATATGTGCTTCTTTCCTCACAGCTTACGGATATTACTTATTATTCTGCCGATCATGCATCAGAATGTGTATGTTGTACTGAGTTAAACAACTATTACCGTGCTGCAAAGTATTTCGTAATCAAGTCAGATAGTGAGGATGATGTGCGTAAGAGTATTAGGCATAACGCGTGGTCATGCACTCCGTATGCAAACAAGAAGCTTAATGCTGCATATGAGGATGCCCAGAGAGTTGCTGATGGCTGCCCCATCTTCCTCTTCTTTTTTGTCAGTAACCATTTTTTTCACATTATAATTGTGTTTTTTTCATGAGCTTGCTTGAGTATTGACTGATGCTTTTCTCTTTGTGAAAACAAGGTTGATGGGAGTGGCCAGTTATGTGGTATGGCAGAAATGACTGGCCCAGTGGATTTTCACAGAGATGTGGATTTCGATTTCCGGCTGCGAGATAAACGGAGTGGAAGCTTTCCGGTGAAGTGGCACTTCATAAAGGATTTGGCAAACTTAAAAAATTTAGGTTCACCATATTGCACACCAATGAGAACATGCCAAGGACTGACAACAGAGACATACAAAGGGTATATATAATTATCTTGTTATTACAACCAAGTCATTTATGTGGAGAAGATGATCATTTTTTATTTTTGTGTCTCTTTTCAGTTAAGCTACAAGAAAGGTCTGCGGATGCATAACATATTCAAGCGCCGTACGTCAACAACATCCCTACTCGACTCAACTGGATGCGAGAAGTCTCTCCAATGAGTAGGGGCGGATCCAGGATTCATCTTTAGGGGGCTGAATTTATTATCGTGTCACGTTTTTCATTGAATTTCCGCTGCTTTCTACTATGTGTATTGTGGAGTGTGGTCGACGCATTCTGTACAACATCGTATTTCAGACGAAGCAACACTTTCAAGAACATTTCTTCCTTCCATCAATAATCTCAAAATGGATGATTAGCTTCACACCTAAACTCTTAATTTTATTTTCAATTTTGATTTAATTTTAATGTTGTTTTGAATTAAAATAAACATTAAATTTAACAACTTAAATTTAACTGAAACTAAAAATTAACCCTACATTGATTGAAAATAAAAATTGCATTACAATAAAATAATGTCCTAAATTACTTCAATTTAAAAAACAGAAAAAAAACCTACGCTAAAATAAAAATTGCATTACAATAAAAAAACATAAATTACAATATTAATTTCTTTTCCTGCAGCAACGTTTGAATTGTTAAATAAATATTACAGAATATGTTAAACTCTATATAGAGTTAAAACAATCCATAACATAGAATTAAGACAATTCATGGAATTAGCAGAATCTATTGTCCATGGAATTAGCAGAATCCATAGATTATAAAAAGTCTGTCAAAATCTTTTAAATTCTTAATTGAATACACCCCTTAAATAATTATAAAATAGTAGGTATATAAATTGAAAAAAGTGGGTAGTTTAGATAATCGCCCAAAAAAAATTGAGTGTGTAGTGACTTAGCAGTAGGTGGTTAATACCCAAAATTGGGTTGGAGTTCACCGTCGTACGGTCTTTAAATTTCTTTATTTAATTGTGTAATATATATATATAAAAAGCGGAACGCAAAAATAATGCACCGGCAGGACAATTTAAGATTCAAGTAAGCCCAAAACTCTTTAAAAATGCTGAGAATTGGTTGCAGGTGCATTACTTATTAATTACTCCAAGTTCAAATTTTTTTGTAGTATCCTACTTTTCCAAGTTAAATTTTTTTTGTCCGGATTGTCAAACCAGCTTAAGTTAGTGTCTTAAAAGTTTCGCTATATCTATCATCTATAATATATTAAAAAGATAATCTTCAATTGAAAATCATTTTTAAAACTGAGTGACAAATTTGTGATTATAATAAAATTGAGGGCCGGTCTTGCATGCGGCGGTCGCACTCCAGCGCGACGGGTCCGCCCCGACCCGCGCCCGACCCGACCCGTGCCCAGACCCGAAATCCTGAATCTTAAATTATTACATTTGTTTGTAATAATTATTACTTTTAATAAGCATGAAATATACATTTGTTCGCACAAATGTATACTTATATAAATATAGGTATTTACCTTCATTTAATATAAAGTATTATATTTTCTAAACCCTAAATTCTATAAACTAAACCCTAAAACCTGTAAACTAAACCCTAATAGGAGTATTTGCTTTTAATAAGCATAAGATATACATTTGGTCGTACAAATGTATACTTATATTAATATAAATATTTACCTTCATTCAATATAAAACATTATACATATCAATATATATTTATATGAACAAATGTATATATTATGTTTATTAAAAGTAACAATTATTATAAACAAATGTAATAATTAGGAGTATGGGTCAAACCCACGCGGGTCAGGGTTCCGGGTCAGGAGGACGGGTTTGGAGCCGAGTCGACCCGTCGCACCCAATAATCTGCGTAAAATTGAATGTTTATTTATAAACTTGTTCGTTAGAGGATTAGCTGCACCCACATTCTTGGATACCAAGCAACACTATAAGCCCATATTCTCGAATCCTGTATATATATTGCCTCTTTCAAACACAAGGAGTTACACGACGCGTTAGGGTTCCATTCAATTCCCTTTCTTCTTCTTCTTCTTCTTCTAAATCTATCAATTTTTGATCACGATGAATAATTCCGACAACCAGAAACGGCTTCTTGTGAAACGTAAGCATGGAAAGTCCGGTATGTATTATTTAACCCCTCTTTCTCCGCGAGATTTATCTGAAATCTCTGAAGAAAGTTTCGACCTCCCTTTTTTGGATCCAAACCAACACACTTATTCCAACACCTGCGGCGGTTTGTTGTGTTTCTTCGATAGAACTGGCAATAGTTATCTCTGCAACCCAACAACCAAACAGTTTCAGATCTTTCCTCCCAAGGAAGCCTCTCCATCCCCAAATTATGAGATCTATTATCATGGTGGTTGTGTCGGCTATGATTCTAAATCTGATGATTACAAACTACTAAGAATTTGGGATCGTGATTACTGGCTGTCAAGGTCTAGTCACAGGACCCGAGTTTTTGAACTGTATTCTTTAAGAAGTGATTCTTGGAAGGAGATTCCGAGTCCTGCTTTTATGTGCAATTCTTATATTAAGAGAATTATATATGTTAGAGGTAAGTGTTATTGGTTTTCTATGTCCGACTCCAGAGTTATATCGTTCGACTATAGTGAGGAAAGCTTCTCTTACTTGCCTTTACCGCGAAAGGCTGATACCCTGGACGGTTTTAGCCTTGTCAAGTTCGATGATGAAGATTTGATTGAAAATAAAAATTGCATTAAAATAAAATAATGTCCTAAATTACTTCAATTTAAAAAACAGAAAAAAAACCTACGCTAAAATAAAAATTGCATTACAATAAAAAAACATAAATTACAGTATTAATTTCTTTTCCTGCAGCAACGTTTGAATTGTTAAATAAATATTACAGAATATGTTAAACTCTATATAGAATTCAAACAATCCATGAATTAGCATAATCTATGAATTGCTAAACTCTACATAGAATTAAGACAATTCATGGAATTAGCAGAATCTACTGTCCATGGAATTAGCAGAATCCATAGATTATAAAAAGTCTGTCAAAATCTTTTAAATTCTTAATTGAATACACCCCTTAAATTTATCATTTTTTGATCGACGATGAATAATTATAAAATAGTAGGTATATAAATTGAAAAAAGTGGGTAGTTTAGATAATCGCCCAAAAAAAATTGAGTGTGTACTAACTTAGCGGTAGGTGGTTAATACCCAAAGCCTGAGATATTGGGTTGGAGTTCACCGTCGTGTGGTCTTTAAATTTCTTTATTTAATTGTGTAATTTATATATATAAAAAAAAGCGGAACGCAAAAATAATGCATCGACAGGACAATTTAAGATTCAAGTAAGCCCAAAAATAATGTTTATATATAATCCTGTCCACAGAGGATTAGCTGCACCCACATTCTTGGATACCAAGCAACACTATAAGCCCATATTCTTGAATCCTATATATATTGCCTCCTTCAAACACCAGGAGATACACGACGCGTTAGGGTTCCATTCAATTCCCTTTCTTCTTCTAAATCTATCAATTTTTTATCACGATGAATAATTCCGACAACCAGAAACGGCTTCTTGTGAAACGTAAGCATGGAAAGTCCGGTATGTATTATTTAACTCCTCTTTCTCCGCGAGATTTATCTGAAATCTCTGAAGAAAGTTTCGACCTCCCTTTTCTGGATCCAAACCAACACACTCTTCACACTCATTCCAACACCTGCGGCGGTTTGTTGTGTTTCTTCGATCGAACTGGCAATAGTTATCTCTGCAACCCAACAACCAAACAGTTTCAGATTTTCCCTCCCAAGGAAGCCTCTCCATCCCCAAAATATAGGATCTATTATCATGGTGGTTGTGTCGGCTATGATTCTAAATCTGATGATTACAAAATACTAAGAATTTGGGATCGTGATTACAGGCTGTCAAGGCCTTGTCACACGACCCGAATTTTTGGGCTGTATTCGTTAAGAAGTGATTCTTGGAAGGAGATTCCGAGTCCTGCTTTTATGTGCAATTCTTATATAGGGAGAATTATATATGTTAGAGGTAAGTGTTATTGGTTTTCTGTGTCCGACTCCAGAGTTGTATCGTTCGACTATAGTGAGGAAAGCTTCTCTTACTTGCCTTTACCACGAAAGGCTCATATCTATGATTATAGGCTCGTCAAGTTTGAAGATGAAGATTTGTTAGGTATTGTTTTCTCTAGGCGACGAGGAGCTAGTTATAAGGCCCCTCAAATTTCGTCTTTGCCTTTGGGGAGTGAACCTGGTTACTATTTTGAGGCTTGGGTTTGGAGAGAAGGATGGGATGCAGTGTTTAATGTGTCTCTTGGTGGTGCTGTGGATGGACCACAGACGATATACGGGCCGTTGTTGTTTCTTCGTGGAAAGGCTGGCGATGGCGAGACACGGGATGGTGTCCTAAATCGTCTGGTAGTTTATGATTGGATTAAGAAAGAGTGCAAGGAGCTTGGTATTTACAGTTATGACAAAGCTATCGAAGTTTCTTGCTACGTTGAGAGTAGCGTTGCGTTGCCTCGTGGAAAGCCAATCAATGGATCCCCTGTTCTTCCTACTTATGAGAGTGAGTGGCAAGGCATGTGCGGTTCTCCTTATGACTCTCGTGAGTATGACTCTTCCAATGAAGCCTACGATGCAGATCTCGATGATTTTGCTGCTAATGGGTATGTTTTTTTGTGGATATGTTTGTATTTCTTATATAGTTTTACATTAGTTTTCTAATGAAAAAGGAACCTTCTCTTGTATAGTTTCTTTTACTAACTAAAACATGTGTGACTGCAGATTCCGCGTCCTTGATGATATAGAGTATTTCCCTTTATTCACGTACTGGTATTGACTGATGCTTTCTCTTTGTGAAAACAAGGTTGTTGGGAGTGGCCAGTTCTGTGGTATGGCAGAAATGACCGGCACAGTGGATTTCCACAGAGATATGGATTTCGGGCTGCGGCATAAACGGAGTGGAAGCTTTCCGGTGAAGTGGCACATCATAAAGGATTTGGCAAACTTGAATTTTTTTAAGCTCACCATATTGCACAACAATGACAACAGAGACATACAAAGGGTATGATATAATATAATTGTCTTTTCTTCATCGTATATCTTTATTATGCAAATCTTGTTAGAACAAACCAATTGTGGATCCTTTTTTATTTTGTGTCTCTTTTCAGATAAGTTGGAAGAGAGGTCTGCGGATGCTCAACCTATTCAAGCGTCGTACGTCGTCAACGACACCCCTACTCGATGTCTTTATGCAGGAAGAGGTATATAGGTAAATGCTGTGATGAGAGGAGGTTTATGAGATGTGAAGGTGGATTTGATTTTGGATGGTTTGTGTTTTGTTTGAAATGTTGTTGACAAAGTCCCTTGGTGATCACTCTGAAATCTCTATAATACTAGTATAATAAAGGATGTTTTCCCCTCTATTTTTCTCTCTTCTTCCATCAATTTTGTAGTATTAGTCCTATTCATTTTCTCTCTCTATTCTTTTAAAATGTGTGTCCTACTTTTTCAAGTTCGAAAAATTTTGTTTTAGTTTCCGAACAAGTGTGAGCATTCTGATCTCGGATCGGATTTTTTCCATCAGATCCGAAAACCCGAAACTTTCCTAGAATTCAATTCGATCTGAACCATATTATTCGAAAATCCGAATCCGAAAATCTGAAATGTTTTGAATAAAATCTGATCCAAACCGAAAAAAATCCAAAATGTGAAGAAAAATCCGAAATACATATGAACCTAACTGGTTACATAATTACAATTGAATTAAGGTACAAACTATTAATTATAATTAATCAAGACGAGAGTGTATGATTAAAATTTAGAAATATTTAACTATTTAAGAGCTAATCTCAAGTGTGAGCATTGAGATTTCGGATAGGATTTACCCGAAACTTTCCTAGAATTCAATTCGATTGAACCATATTATTCGAAAATCCGAATCCGAAAATCTTAAATGTTTTGAATAAAATCAGATTTGAACTGAAAAATCCAAAATGTGAAGAAAAATTCGAAATACATATGAACCTAACCAATTAAATAATTACAATTGAATTAAGGTCCTAATTAACAAACCATTAATTATAATTAATCAAGATGAGAGTGTATGATTAAAATTTAGAAATATTTAACTATTTAAGAGCTAATCTATATGAATATATATCATAATATCATATATATTATCAATCCGAAAATTCGAAATTTATTTAAGTGTTAATCCAATTGAATCCGAAAAAAATCCGAACCAAATTTCAAATTTTTGTTTGGCTGGGATCGGATATTCGGATTTCGAGTATTTTGCTCACCCCTAGTTTAAGTTAGTGTCTTAAAAGTTGGATCTAATTCGCTATATAAGATCTTATTAACATTGGGATTTATATTGCAACGATGTATTTTGTATGATTAGTTTGATTAGAGATTTAGTTTGAAGTGGTCAAATTGCATACATTTTCTTGCAATCAGCGTTTAAAACATCGGAATCAGAGAGCAGCGTTATCGACATTGATCTCGAGCCATGGCTGATTCGAGAGCTCTTCCTCCTCAAACTCCTCTTTTTCTTGGTCTCAATCCGATGCACAATCACCCAATAAATCATGGTGCCTAACGTGGTGGCTAAAATGGTGGTGCCGATGAGCGCCACCCGCGATGGCGAGCCACTTCTCCTGCCGCCCCACGACGATAAACGCGAGAGCCAAATAAGCGACGGAGATGAGCTCCTCCATGACTAGAGTAAAATTCGAGAACAAAATTGAATACACAGGAGCATAACTTAAACAATGTGTTTTAAAAGCGCCAAACAATTTAGAAATTGATAATTCTGATATAATCAGCATATTGGTTGTTCGATTTGTAAGATTAGATATGATTAGTCTTATAATATCTTATTCGTTTGAATAAATGCGATTCGGTACTTAATCTCGAGACAATAACACATATGATTAGTCACGACTTATAAGTCTTGATAGTCTCAAACCAATACAATCTCGGGTAATATTAGGACAATTCAATCTCGATCAATGAAGCCCCACTTCAAAGTTGTGTTAGAATGCTATTTAGATAATAAGTTAGATTGATTTAAAAACTAGAATAAAAAAAAATGTGGTAATACATAAAGAGGCGGTCTTGCCAGTTGCACTCTCACTTAAATTATGATCTATACCCTAACTTGAATCCATATTATGATCTTAACTGTATAAATAACACTATTTTAGATGGCGGGTCAACCTGGTTGCACCCAAGTTTTTGTAATACATAAAAGTACCCAACTTTTCGAGTCAGATGATTTTTTAGGACAGTAACTTATGTTCATTTGGAAATTAGGACAAAAACTTTCGGACTTGTAAAAATAGGACACTAATTTTTTTTCCAGAGTAAAATATGACACTAATTAATAAGCATTGTAAAAATAGGACATTTTCTCGGCCGAGAATTGGCTGAGAAATGTCCTGCGGATGCAACACTTATTAATTAGTGTCCTATTTTACTCTAAAAAAATAGTGTCCTATTTTTACAAATTCGAAAGTTTTGTCCTAATTTTCAAATCAACCTAAATTACTGTCCTAAAAACTCTCGAATTCCAACTTTCTCAAACTATATTATCAAAATACCCACTTTTTGAATTTACTACATCTCATAACCATGTCAATTTTTTATTAGTAATATTTTGTACCAGTATGCATCTTCCCAAATATCTATGTCTGACTCAATTGCCTTTTCTTTTATTAATAAAATACTATGTTTATGCTATGTTTTGTACAAATGAATTGGTGATTCGAGATTGCGCAGATCTGTATGTAATTTTTTGAAATTTGCACAGATCAGGATGTAATATGCAGGGATGGGGCTGGGGAAACATAGGCCCTGTGCGAATTCTGAAATTTGGACCCTCTATTCATAATTAAAAAGAAATGTATTATAAAAATATTTGATTAAAAAATATATTTTTTTGTCAAATTACTTAACAAATATATAAAAAACTATGTCATTCACACTTTTAAAGAAATTTGCTCTATTAACAAGTTTTAAAGAAATTACCTTGATAATCTCTAGAATTGAAAAATTACTGAAGAAAAATATTTGAATAAACAATACTCCCTCCGTCCCAAGAATTTACTTAATAAATAAAAAATATGTCATTCACTTACAAAGTGTTGATCTACTTAAAAATTTTAAAGAAATTATCTTGCTTTTAATCTTTAGAAAAAAATGAAAAATTACTAAAAGAAAAAAGAAGCTGAAAAAAAAAAGTTTTAGAAACTAATAGTGTGCCTCGTGCTGCCATGATAAATAAATCGCAAAAATAATTAGAAATGAAAAATAGCTAAAGGAAAAAAGAAACTGAAAAAAAAATCGCAAAAAATTGCTACAAGTAGGATTCGATCACAGATAAACAAAGTCCAAAAAATGGCCCTTCGGCCTTCTCCACTGCGCTACTGACAAACATAGTTTTCATACCTCAATTCCACATGTTTGTTGTCATTTCCCTTCATGTTTTGCTTGTGAATGCTTGTTTGTGCCCGAATATTTAGTTTTATGAAGATTTGATATCTTGGTGTAGTTTTGGAGTAATTTCAGGAAAAATAAAGGTATAATTGAGCATTTTGAAGATATGAGATTGACGTACGTCTCGAGAGGAATCCGTGAGCGCAAACGGCGACCAAATCCGCAGTCCGGACGAGGGAGAACGGAGCAAAACGAGGCGGACTGTGCAAAACGCCCAGTACCCCGCGTCACCACCCGCGGCCGCGGGGTGGGACCGCGGGTCAGCTGTTCCCAATTCCAGGGTGTACCCGGTCACCACCCGCGGCCGCGGGGCGGGACCGCGGGTTCCCTGAGTTTTGCCCACGTTTGAGCACCACGGGCGCGGGCCATGCCCGCGGGAAAAGAGCAGAGTCGCGTTTTTCAGCCCTTAAACCCCTTTCTCCCCCTTTTCCTCACATTAATTCATCTATCCCCAACCTCCTTACTCACCCATTTCCATCTTCCCCAATTCCTTTCACCAACAAACCCTTAGCCTCCATTACCACATCTTTTACCAAGATTGAAGGCATTGAAGAGGAGAGAAGATGAAGAAAAGCTCATTAATAGGATTTGTCACTTCTTACTCTCTCTTTCATTTATGTATTTCTTTGATTTTGGTTTGTTGTTTGTGAACATGTTTGGATAAAAATCCCCCATTGGTTTGGGGATTAGGCTCATGGATGATGTGATGGATTGATTATTATGCCTTAATATATGTATTGATTATTTCCTTGTTATTATCTTTTCAAGCCCTAGCTTTAATTCTTGTATGGATTGTTGGCCACTTTCTATGCATTTCTAATTTGTGATTTGAATTGGGAGAGGATAATCATAATAGATTAGGAGCTTGAAACATATTGACTCAATAAACCGGGAGGTTGAGAGTTGGGTGAGAGTTTACCGATCCTTTGTGCTTTTGGGAGTTATAGGTTAGAAGTTGACCGGGGACGGCAACTATGACCCGTAATCTACCGTTTTAGTCGTCCGGAGGGGCTAGAACTAGTGGGGAGATCACTCTAGATAAATAGGAATATCAAGACTAATATTGAGCTAATTTGAAGTCCATTGCTAATCCGTCGATGCCTAATCCCTAAACACCTTCATCACTTAATTAATCCACTTTGTTTGATTGTTCTTATTTGTCTTTGAATTTGTTAGTTAATCAAACCACTCACCTCCTTGTTAGTCTAAATAGCTCTAGCATAATGAATTAGGATAATCACTAGATTGAACTACTAATCCTTGTGGGATACGACCTTGCTTCCATATATTACAACTACCCGTATACTTGCGGCGTGGTGAAAATATTAGCGAACAACTACCTTACAAAATTTAATGATTATATAGGTTTTATTTAATATATACATAATATATATGGATCTATATTTTTGGGGCCCCTATTTTTTCGGGGCCCTGTGCGATCGACCACCTCGCACTCCCCAGAACCGCCCCTGGTAATATGGTTGCACAAAGTTTTTCTTAATTTTGTTTGCGCACATTCTTAATGGAATTTTTTTGCGCATAAGATTGTTATTATTTGCGCAAGTTAATTTTATATACGTTAATTTTATTTGGTAGAATTTATGCGTGAATTTCATTTGGAAACTTGGAATTGTAATCTTGAGGAATGATGCTAGTGTTAGGGCATTTTGTTTTTACGCAATTTGAATTTTAGTTGGAATTTTTTGCGCAATTTAAATATTTGTTGGGTATTCTGTGCAAATTAGATTGGATTTCCACTTAAATTGAATTAATTGAGTAATTTTAAATGTTAATTGCTCTTTTACTTTTGAATTATTGGTTGTAATTTTTCGCCACTTGATTTAGTTTTCACAATTTGCGTAATTTTTGCGCAATAATAGTAAATTTTCGCAATAAGTGTTTTTTTGGCGCAATAAATGTAATTATAATTACAGGTGCGTGAATTTTATTTTATTGCTTGGATTTTATTTATTTGGTTAATGTTATTTTATTTCCTTAAATATAGTTGGGTTACTCTTATTTTATTTCCTTAAATATATTGGGTTAATCTATTTTTTCATTAATTAATAATATAGTAGGTATATAGATTGAAAAAAGTGGGTAGTTAGATAATCGCCCCAAAAAAATTGTGTGTGTACTGGTCTATCAGTAGGTGGTTAATGCCCAAAGCCTAAGATATTGGGTTTGAGTTCACCGTCATGTGGTCTTTAAATTTCTTTATTTACTTGTATAATTTATCAAAAAAAAAAAAGCGGAACACAAAATAATGCACCAGTAGGACAATTTAAGTTTCAAGTAAGCCCAAAACTCTTTAAAAGGGTCGAGAATTGTGTTGCAGGTGCATTACTTATTAATTAGTATCCTACTTTTCCAAGTTCGAAAATTTTTGTCCTAATTGCCAAACTAGGTTAAGTTAGTGTCCTAAAAGTTAGATCTAATTCGCCATATCTATAATCTATAGGGTTAATTATAATTTATAGCCTGAACTTTCAATAAATTTTAATTTATAGCCTCAACTTTAATTTATTTTTTGTATAGCCTAAACTTTGATAAATTATTTAATTATAGCCACTATTGCACCAAAATTATATTAGTGGCATATTCTTTATCATAATTACAACTAAAATGATGATTAATTAATTCGAGACTAGAGTCTAATGTATTCACGAAAATGGATTTTCAATAGTAGGTAGCACATTGTCATAAGACCATCGGTGCCGTTGGAATCGCGCCAAAAGGTTAGTAAAATGATGCCAACTTTTAGAAACGATTACGACTTCACCGGTGGTCCGATGACAATGGGCTACCTATCATTGAAAATTCCATTTAATGTAGAATACATTAGGATCTGATTTCGTAGAAATCGGCCATCGTTTCATATGTAATTTCATAAAGAATAGCTAATGTTATAGTTTTGATGTGATTGTGACTATAATTAAACAATTTTTCAAAGATCAGGCTAATATAAAACATAAATCAAAATTAAGGCTATAAATTGAAACTTGCTGAAAATTGAGGCTATAGACTATAATTAACCATAATCTATAATATATAAAAAAGACAATTTTCAATTGAAAATCAATTTTAAAATTGAGGGACAAATTTGTGATTATAATAAAATTGAATATTTATTATAAACTTGTTCGTAGAGGATTAGCTCCACCCACATTCTTGGATACCAAGCAACACTATAAGCCCATATTCTTGAATCCTATATATATATATATTGCCTCTTTCAAACACAAGGAGTTACACGACGCGTTAGGGTTCCATTCAATTCCCTTTCTTCTTCTAAATCTATCAATTTTTGATCGATGATGAAACGGCTTCTTGTGAAACGTAAGCATGTAAAGTCCGGTATGTATTATTTAACCCCTCTTTCTCGGCGAGATTTATCCGAAATCTCTGAAGAAAGTTTCGACCTCCCTTTTTTGGATCCAAACCAACACACTTATTCCAACACCTGCGGCGGTTTGTTGTGTTTCTTCTATCGAACTGGCCATAGTTATCTCTGCAACCCAACAACCAAACAGTTTCAGATCTTTCCTCCCAAGGAAGCCTCTCCATCCCCAAATTATAAGATCTATTATCATGGTGGTTGTGTCGGCTATGATTCTAAATCTGATGATTACAAACTACTAAGAATTTTGGATCGTGATTACTGGCTGTCAAGGTCTAGTCACATGACCCGAATTTTTGAGACTGTATTCTTTAAGAAGTGATTCTTGGAAGGAGATTCCGAGTCCTGCTTTATGTGCAATTCTTATAATTAAGAGAATGATATATGTTAGAGGTAAGTGTTATTGGGTTTTCTATAGTCCGACTCCAGAGTTATATCGTTCGACTATAGTGAGGAAAGCTGTCTCTTACTTGCCTTTTACCACGAAAAGGCTCAGTCGATGGTTTTAGCCTCGTCAAGTTTGAGATGAAGATTTGTTAGGTATCTTGTTTTCTCTAGGCGACGAGGAGCTAGTTATAACGTCCTATAGGTATGCCTTTGCCTTTGGGGAGTGAACCTGGTTACTATTTTGAGCTTGGGTTGGAGAGAAGGGGTTGCATGCTGGGATGCGTGTTTAATGTCTCTCTTGGTGGTGCTGTGGATGGAGCAGAGACGATATACGGGCCGTTCTTGTTTCTTCCGTGGAATGGCTGGCGATGGCGACACACGGGATGGTGTCCTAGATCATCTGGGGAGTTTATGATTGGACTAAGAACGAGTGCAAGGGAACTTGGTATTTACTATTATAAACAATGCAATCGAAGTTTTCTGTTACGTTGAGAGGCAGTCGTTGCGCCTGCCCCGTGAAAAGCCAATCAATGGATCCCCTGTTCTTCCTACTTATGAGAGTGAGTGGCAAGGCATGTACGGTTCTCCTCATGACTCTCGTGAGTAATGACTGCTTGCATGAAGCCTACGATGCAGATCTCGATGATTTTGCTGCTAATGGGTATGTTTTTTTGTGGATATGTTTTGTATTTCTTAAAAGGAACCTCTCTTGTATAGTTTTCTTTTACTAACTAAAACATGTGTGACTGCAGATTCCGCGTCCTTGATGATATAGAGTTGGAGGGGGAGGAGCAGGAGAGGAGATACCATGCCGTTCTTGATTTAAAGACGGAGCCGGAGGAGGAGGAGGACGAGGACGAGGTATTCTTGTTCTGATAGAGTGATTGTTTTATTTCAAGATCCTACGAAATTTGGTTCAAAGACATTAAAAATATGTGCTTCTTTTCTCACAGTTACGGATATACATATTATTCTTTCGATCATGCATCAGAATGGTGATGTTGTTCTGAGTTAAACAACTATACCGTGCTGCAAAGTATTTCGTAATCAAGTCAGATAGTGAGGATGATGTGCGTAAGAGTATTAGGTGTAACGCGTGGTCCATGCACTCCCTATGCAAACAAGAAGCTTAATGCTGCATATGAGGATGCCCAGAGAGAGTTGCTGATGGCTGCCCCATCTTCCTCTTCTTTTTTGTGAGTAACCATTTTCACACATTATAATTATGTTTTTCATGAGCTTGCTTGAGTATTGACTGATGCTTTCTCTTGTGAAAACAAGGTTGATGGGAGTGGCCAGTTATGTGGTATGGCAGAAATGACTGGCCCAGTGGATTTTCACAGAGATGTGGATTTCGATTTCCGGCTGCGAGATAAACGGAGTGGAAGCTTTCCGGTGAAGTGGCACTTCATAAAGGATTTGGCAAACTTAAAAAATTTTAGGTTCACCATATTGCACAACAATGAGAACATGCCAAGGACTGACAACAGAGACATACAAAGGGTATATATAATTATCTTGTTATTACAACCAAGTCATTTATGTAGATGATGTTCATTTTTATTTTTGTGTCTCTTTTCAGTTAAGCTACAAGAAAGGTCTGCGGATGCATAACATATTCAAGCGCCGTACATCAACAACATCCCTACTCGACTCAACTGTATGCGAAAGTCTCTCCAATGAGTAGGGGCGTATCCAGGATTCATCTTTAGGGGCTGAATTTATTACGTGTCACGTTTTTCATTGAATTTCCGCTTATACTATGTGTATTGTGGGTGTGTTGACGCATTCTGTACAACATCGTATTTCAGAAGCAATACTTTCAAGAACATTTCTTCCTTCCATCAATAATCTCAAAATGGATGATTAGCTTCACACCTAACTCTTAAATTTTGATTTTCAATTTTGATTTAATTTTAATGTTGTTTTAATTAAAATAAACATTACAATAAAAAAAAATGTATTACAATAAAATAATGTCCTAAATTACTAAAAATTAACCCTACATTGATTGAAAATAAAAATTGCATTACAATAAAATAAAAATTGCATTACAATAAAATAATGTCCCAAATTACTTCAGTTTAAAAAATAGAAAAAAAAACCTACACTAAAATTAAAATTGCATTACAATAAAATAACATAAATTACAGTATTAATTTTTTTTGCTGCCAGCAACGTTTGAATTGTTAAATATATAGAATTAAAACAATCCATGAATTAGCATAATTCATGAATTGCTAAACTGTACATAGAATTAAGACTAGATTGCTAAACTATACATAGAATTAAGACAATCCATGGAATTAGCGGAATCTACTATCTATGGAATTAGCAGAATCCATAGATTGCTAAACTCTACATATAATTAAGACAATCCATGGAATTAGCAGAATCCATAGATTGCTAAACTCTACATATAATTGAGATAATCCATAGAATTAGCGGAATCCATAAATTATAAAAAGTCTCTCAAAATCTTTTAAATTCTTAATTGAATACACCTCTTAAATTTATCATTTTTTTTATCGACGATGAATAATTATAATATAGTAGTTATATAGATTGAAATATAATCGCCCAAAAAAATTGTGTGTGTATTGGCTTAGTGGTATGTGGTTAATAATCAAAGTTAAGATATTGGGTTCGAGGTTCACGGTCTTAAATTTATTTTATTTAATTGTTGTAATTTTAGCAAAAAAAAAAAAGAAGCTGGAAGCGCAAAAACAATAATTACCGGCAGTACAATTAAGATTCAAGTAAGCCCAAAACACTTATAAAGGCCGAGAATTGCGTTGCAGGCGCATTACTTATTAATTAGTATCCTATTTTTTCAAGTTAATTTTTTTTTTTGTTCGGATTGCCAAACTAGCTTAAGTTAGTGTCCTTAAATGTTAGTTCTAATTTGCTAAATCTATAATCTATAAGCCCATATTCTTGAAACACAAGGAGATACACGACGCGTTAGGGTTCCATTCAATTCCCTTTCTTCTTCTAAATCTATCAATTTTTGATCGACGATGAATGATTCCGACAACGAGAAACGGCTTCTTGTGAAACGTAAGCATGTACAGTCCGGTATGTATTATTTAACTCCTCTTTCTCCGGAGATTTATCCGAAATCTCTGAAGAAAGTTTCGACCTCCCCTTTTTGGATCCAAAACCAATACACTTATTCCAACACCTGCGGCGGTTTGTTGTGTTTCTTCGATCGATCTGGCAATAGTTATCTCTGCAACCCAACAACGAAACAGTTCAGATCTTTCCTCCCAAGGAAGCCTCTCATCCCCAAAATATAGGATCTATTATCATGGTGGTTGTGTCGGGCTATGATTCTAAATCTGATGATTACAAACTACTAAGAATTTGGGATCGTGATTACTGGCTGTCAAGGCCTTGTCACATGACCCGAATCTTTGAGCTGTATTCGTTAAGAAGTGATTCTTGGAAGGAGATTCCGAGTCCTGCTTTTATGTGCGATTCTGGTATTAATAGTATCATACATGTTAGAGGTAAGTGTTATTGGTTTTCTTTGTCCGACTCAATTATGAGAGTGAGTGGCAAGGCATGTACGGTTCTCCTTATGACTCTCGTGAGTATGACTCTTCCCATGAAGCCTACGATGCAGATCTCGATGATTTTGCTGCTAATGGGTATGTTTTTTTGTGGATATGGTTTTACATAGTTTTGTAATGAAAAGGAACTTTCTCTTGTATAGTTTCTTTTACTTACTAAAACATGTGTGACTTCAGATTCCGCGTCTTGGATGATATAGAGTTGGAGGAGGAGGAGCAGGAGAGGAGATACCATGCCGTTCTTGATTTAAAGACGGAGCCGGAGGAGGAGGAGGACGAGAAGGAGGTATTCTTGTTCATGATAGAGTGATTGTTTTATGTCAAGATCCTAGGAAATTTGGTTCAAAGACATTAAAAATATGTGCTTCTTTTCTCACAGGTTTCCGATATTACATTTTATTCTGCCAATCATTCATCAGAATGTGGATGTTGTTCTAAGTTAAACAACTATTACCGTGCTGCAAAGTATTTCGTTATCAAGTTAGATAGTGAGGATGACGTGCGTAAGAGTATTAGGTGTAACGCGTGGTCATGCACTCCTTATGCAAACAAGAAGCTTAATGCTGCATATGAGGATGCCCAGAGAGTTGCAGATGACTGCCCCATCTTCCTCTTCTTTTTTGTCAGTAACCATTTTCTCACATTATAATTATGTTTTTTCATGAGCTTGAGAATGTTACTTCCTTCGTCCCATTACAAATGTCTCACTTTCCATAATTAGATGTCTCATTCGACTTAATATTTAAACAATTTTCACCAACCCACTTTATCTTCTAATTATACATTTCTTAATCTCCGTGCCCAAAAGTAATGAGACATTTGTAATGGGACGAAAACAGAGAGAGTATTTCCCTTTATTCATGTATTGGTATTGACTCCTCTCTGTGAAAACAAGGTCGCTGGGAGTGGCCAGTTATGTGGTATGGCAGAAATGACTGGCCCAGTGGATTTTCACAGAGATGCGGATTTCAATTCCGGGCTGCGAGATAAACGGAGTGGAAGCTTTCCGGTGAAGTGGGACATCATAAAGGATTTGGCAAACTTAAAAAATTTTAGGTTCACCATATTGCACAGCAATGAGAACATGCCAGGGACTGACAAAAGAGACATACAAAGGGTATATATAATTATCTTGTTATTACAACCAAGTCATTTATGTGGAGAAGATGATCATTTTTTTATTTTTGTGTCTCTTTTCAGTTAAGCTACAAGAAAGGTCTGCGGATGCATAACATATTCAAGCGCCGTACGTCGACAACATCCCTACTCAATTTTATGCAAGAAGAGGGAGAAGGCAGGATTCAGAAACAATGAGATGGTAAATGCTGTGATGATAGTGTCAATTCCAGTGTCTCTGGTTTGTTGACAGTCGGAACAACTCCACTGGATGCGAGAAGTCGTTCCTATGAGCAGGGGCGGATACAGAATTCATATTTACGGGGGCTGAATTTATTGAATCATAGCGTCTGAATATATTTGCATGGGGTTGCCCCGAAGTAAATTTTTTTAGCATTCCGTACAATTCAGTTTCTTGCAACTTTTCTAATAGTCATTTATTATAATATCTAGTTGTTCGCAATTTAATTAATTTAATATCAAGTGTGTTGAAAGTATTTAAAACCATAATTTTATGAATTTTAATTAAAAAAAATGTTTCATCTTCTAAAGAGATAAAATATAATTTTCATTATTAATACTCCCTCCGTCCCAACTGTTAGTATCCAACTTTATTTTTTGGATGTCTCACATTTTAGTATTCGTTTTTATTTTAGTACAAGTAGGTGGGACCCTTACTCCGCTTTTATTATTTTAACACCCATATAAAAAGGTGGAACTTTTATTCCATTCACAACATACCTAACCACTTTATTAAAACTCGTGTCACTCTCAAATGAATATTAAAACTCGTGTCACTCTCAAATGGATACTAAAAGCTGGGACATAGGGAGTACTAGTTTGTAATTTTACTTCAATATAAGGATTGACTCAAATTCAACATTTGAACAATCTATTATATTGTATTTCCTATTTTTACGCGCGCGCGCGCGCGCACACACACAAAAACTCAAACATTGGGGGGGAGGGGGGGGGGGGGCTAGGGGATTTTGAGGTTTTTTTTTTAATATATATATAGATATATGTTTATATTATATTCTTCCATTTATAATTAATTTAAGGATAATTGTGTTATTTAAAACTATATAATCTATAAAAATATTATACATTATTATCACTATTATGCTTGTCTTTTAATAGAAAATGCCTAAAATGGATGGAATGCCCAAAAAAAATTTGTTTGCTATTATACTATGGTTGTCTTTTATTATTATTATTGATTATAGCTTGTAATTTATTGAAAATATACAATTTATGAAAATATTGTTCGTTATTATTGCTATTATGCTTGTCTATTAATAAAAAATTGCCTAAAATATACGAAATGACAAAAAAAAAAGTTTGTAATGTAATGAAATTAATTTGTAATATATTGAAACTATATAGTATATGAAAATGTTGTTCTTTATAATTACTATTATGCTCGTCTTTTAATAAAAAATGCTTTAAAAATACAGAATGTCCCCAAAAAAATTGTAATGTATTGAAACTAATTTGTTATATATTTAAATTATACTCCCTCCGTCCCACTTCAATTGGCACACTTGCCTTTTTTGTTTGTCTCACTTCAATTGGCACTTTCCAAAATAGCATGTGGTTCCTACCTTCTCTACACACATTAAACAAATGGCCCCCACCCACTTTACACACTCAACCCTTTATTCTTAATCTCCGTGCCCAAAGTAAAAATGCCAATTGAAGTGGGACGGAGGGAGTATAATCTATGAAAATGTTGTTCTTTATTATTACTATTATGCTCGTCTTTTAATTAATAAAATAATGCCTTAAATATATGGAATGTCCAAAAAACATTTCTTCGGGGTTGTTGCCCCCCTGAACCCCCATGTAAGTTCAGCCCCCTCCAAAATTAATTCCTGACTCTGCCATTGGCCCTAGTCCCCCCGGATCCGCCCCTATCCCTGCCCTGGCTGCCCATGAGTAGGTAGACGACAACAATGCATGAGAGGAGGTTTTATGACATGTGAAGGTGGATATGATTTTGGATGCCTTGTGTTTTTGTTTGAAATGTTGTTTACAAAGGCATCTGCAATCTGTATAATACTATAAGGCTGCGTTTACGTTGATGGATAACAAAAATTTATGCCTTGAAATGTCTCCTTTTTTTTTTCCAACATTTGACACAAAAGAGATATTTATAATTTTTCCTTCATTATTTTCACTTCAAGGATGGATAATATTATCACACAAAAAATGGAGGGATAATATTATCCATCTTTGAAGTGAAAATAAAGAAGGAAAAATGGCGAGCATCTCTTTTGTGTCAAATGTTGGAAAATGAAGGAGACATTTAAAGGCATAAATTTGTGTTATCCATCATTTTCCATGGATAAATTTATCCATAAAAGTAAACGCAGCCTAAAGAAAAAAAAGGAGTTTTTCCCTTTATTTTTCACTTTCTTCTTCCATCCGCTTTTGTACTATTAATCCTATTAATTTTCTCTCTTATTCTTTTAAAATGTATATCCTACTTTTTCTCGTTCAATTTTTTTTTGTTATAATTTCCAAACCAGTTTAAGTTAAGGGCGAGCATTCGGATTTTGCCTAATCCAATCCATTCTAATTCAAAATTTCCCTTCAATTCAATTCAATCCGAACCATATTATCCAAAATTCTGAAAATTTCGAATAAAATCCAATCTGAAGCGAAAAATTCGAAATTTGAAAGGAAATCTAAAATACATATCAACCTAACCAATTAGATAATTACAATTGGATGAATGTCCTAATTAACAGACCATTAATTATAATTAATAAAGATGAGAGTATAGGGTAAAAATTTACAAATATTTAACTATTTAAGAACTAATCAATATATTTTAATTTAGATTTCATATTTTTTTGGATTTCTGATTTTAGAAATATTTAACTATTTAAGAACTAATTCAGTACAATTGAAATTTCAAGAAAGCCCAAAACTCATTAAAAGGGCCGAGAATTGTGCTGCAGGTGCTTTACTTATTAATTTAGTGTCCTACTTTTTCGAGTTCGAAAATTTTTGTCCTAATTGTCAAACCAGCTCAAGTTAGTGTCTTAAAAGTAAGATCTAATTCGTTATATCTATAATCTATAATATATTAATAATACAATTTTCAATTGAAAATTAATTTTAAATCAATTTTAAAATTGAGGGGCAAATTTATGATTATAATAAAATTGATAATTTATTTCATTCTTGGATACCAAGCAACACTATATATAAGCCCGTATTCTTGAATCCTATATATATATATTGCCTCTTTTAAACACAAGGAGATACACGACGCTTTAGGGCCATTCAATTCCCTTTCTTCTTCTTCTTCTTCTTCTAAATCTATCAATTTTTTTTTTGTCGACGATGAATAATTCCGACAACCAGAAACGGCTTCTTGTGAAACGTAACCATGGAAAGTCCGGCATGTATTATTTAACTCCTCTTTCTCCGCGAGATTTATCCGAAATCTCTGAAGAAAGTTTCGACCTCCCTTTTCTGGATCCAAACCAACACCCTCTTCTCACTCATTCCAACACTTGCGGCGGTTTGTTGTATTTCATCGATCGAGTTACTGGCAATAGTTATCTTTGCAACCCCACAACCAAACAGTTTCAGATTTTCCCTCCCAAGGAAGCCTCTCCATCCCCAAATTATTGGACCCATTTTGTTGGTGGCTGTCTCGGCTATGATTCTAAATCTGATGATTACAAAATACTAAGAATTTGGCGTCATCATTCCTTAGGGTACACGAACCGAATTTTTGAGCTGTATTCGTTAAGAAGTGATTCTTGGAAGGAGATTCCGAGTCCTGATTCTATGCTCAATTCTCGTACTAATAGAATTACATATGTTAGCGGTAAGTGTTATTGGTTTTCTTCGTCTGATTGGTTTTCTTCGTCTGGTTCCGGAGTTGTATCGTTCGACTATAGTGAGGAAAGCTTCTCTTACTTGCCTTTACCACGAATGGCTCATAGAGATGGTTTTAGACTCGTCAAGTTTGAAGATGAAGATTTGTTAGGCATTATTTACTGCGGGCGACGAGGAGTTAGCTATAAGGCCCCTATACGTTTTCATCCCCCTTTGGGGAGTGAACCTGGTTACTATTTTGAGGCTTGGGTTTGGAGAGAAGGGTTGCGTTGCTGGGATACAGTGTTTAATGTCTCTCTTGGTGGTGTTGTGGGAGCAGAGACGATATACAGGCCGTTCTTGTTTCTTCATGGAATGGATCAACTGGGAGTTTATGATTGGACTAAGAAAGAGTGCAAGGAGCTTGGTATTTACAATGCAATCGAAGTTTTCTGTTACGTTGAGAGCAGCGTTGCGTTGCCCCGTGGAAAGCCAATCAATGGATCCCCTGTTCTTCCTACTTATGAGAATGAGCGGCAAGGCATGTTCGGTGAGGACCCTCGTGAGTATGGCTCTTCCAATGAAGCCTACGATGCAGATCTCGATGATTTTGCTGCTAATGGGTATGTTTTTTGGTGGACATGTTTGTATTTGTTAATGAAAAAGGAACTTTCTCTTGTATAGTTTCTTTTACTAACTAAAACATGTGTGACTGCAGATTCCGCGTCCTTGATGATATAGAGTTGGAGGAGGAGGAGCAGGAGAGGAGATACGATGCCGTTCTTGATTTAAAGATGGAGCCGGAGGAGGAGGAGGACGAGAAGGAGGTATTCTTGTTCATGATAGAGTGATTGTTTTATTTCAAGATCCTAGGAAATTTGGTTCAAAGACATTAAAAATATGTGCTTCTTTCCTCACAGCTTACGGATATTACTTATTATTCTGCCGATCATGCATCAGAATGTGTATGTTGTACTGAGTTAAACAACTATTACCGTGCTGCAAAGTATTTCGTAATCAAGTCAGATAGTGAGGATGATGTGCGTAAGAGTATTAGGCATAACGCGTGGTCATGCACTCCGTATGCAAACAAGAAGCTTAATGCTGCATATGAGGATGCCCAGAGAGTTGCTGATGGCTGCCCCATCTTCCTCTTCTTTTTTGTCAGTAACCATTTTTTTCACATTATAATTGTGTTTTTTTCATGAGCTTGCTTGAGTATTGACTGATGCTTTTCTCTTTGTGAAAACAAGGTTGATGGGAGTGGCCAGTTATGTGGTATGGCAGAAATGACTGGCCCAGTGGATTTTCACAGAGATGTGGATTTCGATTTCCGGCTGCGAGATAAACGGAGTGGAAGCTTTCCGGTGAAGTGGCACTTCATAAAGGATTTGGCAAACTTAAAAAATTTTAGGTTCACCATATTGCACACCAATGAGAACATGCCAAGGACTGACAACAGAGACATACAAAGGGTATATATAATTATCTTGTTATTACAACCAAGTCATTTATGTGGAGAAGATGATCATTTTTTATTTTTGTGTCTCTTTTCAGTTAAGCTACAAGAAAGGTCTGCGGATGCATAACATATTCAAGCGCCGTACGTCAACAACATCCCTACTCGACTCAACTGGATGCGAGAAGTCTCTCCAATGAGTAGGGGCGGATCCAGGATTCATCTTTAGGGGGCTGAATTTATTATCGTGTCACGTTTTTCATTGAATTTCCGCTGCTTTCTACTATGTGTATTGTGGAGTGTGGTCGACGCATTCTGTACAACATCGTATTTCAGACGAAGCAACACTTTCAAGAACATTTCTTCCTTCCATCAATAATCTCAAAATGGATGATTAGCTTCACACCTAAACTCTTAATTTTATTTTCAATTTTGATTTAATTTTAATGTTGTTTTGAATTAAAATAAACATTAAATTTAACAACTTAAATTTAACTGAAACTAAAAATTAACCCTACATTGATTGAAAATAAAAATTGCATTACAATAAAATAATGTCCTAAATTACTTCAATTTAAAAAACAGAAAAAAAACCTACGCTAAAATAAAAATTGCATTACAATAAAAAAACATAAATTACAATATTAATTTCTTTTCCTGCAGCAACGTTTGAATTGTTAAATAAATATTACAGAATATGTTAAACTCTATATAGAGTTAAAACAATCCATAACATAGAATTAAGACAATTCATGGAATTAGCAGAATCTATTGTCCATGGAATTAGCAGAATCCATAGATTATAAAAAGTCTGTCAAAATCTTTTAAATTCTTAATTGAATACACCCCTTAAATAATTATAAAATAGTAGGTATATAAATTGAAAAAAGTGGGTAGTTTAGATAATCGCCCAAAAAAAATTGAGTGTGTAGTGACTTAGCAGTAGGTGGTTAATACCCAAAATTGGGTTGGAGTTCACCGTCGTACGGTCTTTAAATTTCTTTATTTAATTGTGTAATATATATATATAAAAAAGCGGAACGCAAAAATAATGCACCGGCAGGACAATTTAAGATTCAAGTAAGCCCAAAACTCTTTAAAAATGCTGAGAATTGGTTGCAGGTGCATTACTTATTAATTACTCCAAGTTCAAATTTTTTTGTAGTATCCTACTTTTCCAAGTTAAATTTTTTTTGTCCGGATTGTCAAACCAGCTTAAGTTAGTGTCTTAAAAGTTTCGCTATATCTATCATCTATAATATATTAAAAAGATAATCTTCAATTGAAAATCATTTTTAAAACTGAGTGACAAATTTGTGATTATAATAAAATTGAGGGCCGGTCTTGCATGCGGCGGTCGCACTCCAGCGCGACGGGTCCGCCCCGACCCGCGCCCGACCCGACCCGTGCCCAGACCCGAAATCCTGAATCTTAAATTATTACATTTGTTTGTAATAATTATTACTTTTAATAAGCATGAAATATACATTTGTTCGCACAAATGTATACTTATATAAATATAGGTATTTACCTTCATTTAATATAAAGTATTATATTTTCTAAACCCTAAATTCTATAAACTAAACCCTAAAACCTGTAAACTAAACCCTAATAGGAGTATTTGCTTTTAATAAGCATAAGATATACATTTGGTCGTACAAATGTATACTTATATTAATATAAATATTTACCTTCATTCAATATAAAACATTATACATATCAATATATATTTATATGAACAAATGTATATATTATGTTTATTAAAAGTAACAATTATTATAAACAAATGTAATAATTAGGAGTATGGGTCAAACCCACGCGGGTCAGGGTTCCGGGTCAGGAGGACGGGTTTGGAGCCGAGTCGACCCGTCGCACCCAATAATCTGCGTAAAATTGAATGTTTATTTATAAACTTGTTCGTTAGAGGATTAGCTGCACCCACATTCTTGGATACCAAGCAACACTATAAGCCCATATTCTCGAATCCTGTATATATATATTGCCTCTTTCAAACACAAGGAGTTACACGACGCGTTAGGGTTCCATTCAATTCCCTTTCTTCTTCTTCTTCTTCTTCTAAATCTATCAATTTTTGATCACGATGAATAATTCCGACAACCAGAAACGGCTTCTTGTGAAACGTAAGCATGGAAAGTCCGGTATGTATTATTTAACCCCTCTTTCTCCGCGAGATTTATCTGAAATCTCTGAAGAAAGTTTCGACCTCCCTTTTTTGGATCCAAACCAACACACTTATTCCAACACCTGCGGCGGTTTGTTGTGTTTCTTCGATAGAACTGGCAATAGTTATCTCTGCAACCCAACAACCAAACAGTTTCAGATCTTTCCTCCCAAGGAAGCCTCTCCATCCCCAAATTATGAGATCTATTATCATGGTGGTTGTGTCGGCTATGATTCTAAATCTGATGATTACAAACTACTAAGAATTTGGGATCGTGATTACTGGCTGTCAAGGTCTAGTCACAGGACCCGAGTTTTTGAACTGTATTCTTTAAGAAGTGATTCTTGGAAGGAGATTCCGAGTCCTGCTTTTATGTGCAATTCTTATATTAAGAGAATTATATATGTTAGAGGTAAGTGTTATTGGTTTTCTATGTCCGACTCCAGAGTTATATCGTTCGACTATAGTGAGGAAAGCTTCTCTTACTTGCCTTTACCGCGAAAGGCTGATACCCTGGACGGTTTTAGCCTTGTCAAGTTCGATGATGAAGATTTGATTGAAAATAAAAATTGCATTAAAATAAAATAATGTCCTAAATTACTTCAATTTAAAAAACAGAAAAAAAACCTACGCTAAAATAAAAATTGCATTACAATAAAAAAACATAAATTACAGTATTAATTTCTTTTCCTGCAGCAACGTTTGAATTGTTAAATAAATATTACAGAATATGTTAAACTCTATATAGAATTCAAACAATCCATGAATTAGCATAATCTATGAATTGCTAAACTCTACATAGAATTAAGACAATTCATGGAATTAGCAGAATCTACTGTCCATGGAATTAGCAGAATCCATAGATTATAAAAAGTCTGTCAAAATCTTTTAAATTCTTAATTGAATACACCCCTTAAATTTATCATTTTTTGATCGACGATGAATAATTATAAAATAGTAGGTATATAAATTGAAAAAAGTGGGTAGTTTAGATAATCGCCCAAAAAAAATTGAGTGTGTACTAACTTAGCGGTAGGTGGTTAATACCCAAAGCCTGAGATATTGGGTTGGAGTTCACCGTCGTGTGGTCTTTAAATTTCTTTATTTAATTGTGTAATTTATATATATAAAAAAAAGCGGAACGCAAAAATAATGCATCGACAGGACAATTTAAGATTCAAGTAAGCCCAAAAATAATGTTTATATATAATCCTGTCCACAGAGGATTAGCTGCACCCACATTCTTGGATACCAAGCAACACTATAAGCCCATATTCTTGAATCCTATATATATTGCCTCCTTCAAACACCAGGAGATACACGACGCGTTAGGGTTCCATTCAATTCCCTTTCTTCTTCTAAATCTATCAATTTTTTATCACGATGAATAATTCCGACAACCAGAAACGGCTTCTTGTGAAACGTAAGCATGGAAAGTCCGGTATGTATTATTTAACTCCTCTTTCTCCGCGAGATTTATCTGAAATCTCTGAAGAAAGTTTCGACCTCCCTTTTCTGGATCCAAACCAACACACTCTTCACACTCATTCCAACACCTGCGGCGGTTTGTTGTGTTTCTTCGATCGAACTGGCAATAGTTATCTCTGCAACCCAACAACCAAACAGTTTCAGATTTTCCCTCCCAAGGAAGCCTCTCCATCCCCAAAATATAGGATCTATTATCATGGTGGTTGTGTCGGCTATGATTCTAAATCTGATGATTACAAAATACTAAGAATTTGGGATCGTGATTACAGGCTGTCAAGGCCTTGTCACACGACCCGAATTTTTGGGCTGTATTCGTTAAGAAGTGATTCTTGGAAGGAGATTCCGAGTCCTGCTTTTATGTGCAATTCTTATATAGGGAGAATTATATATGTTAGAGGTAAGTGTTATTGGTTTTCTGTGTCCGACTCCAGAGTTGTATCGTTCGACTATAGTGAGGAAAGCTTCTCTTACTTGCCTTTACCACGAAAGGCTCATATCTATGATTATAGGCTCGTCAAGTTTGAAGATGAAGATTTGTTAGGTATTGTTTTCTCTAGGCGACGAGGAGCTAGTTATAAGGCCCCTCAAATTTCGTCTTTGCCTTTGGGGAGTGAACCTGGTTACTATTTTGAGGCTTGGGTTTGGAGAGAAGGATGGGATGCAGTGTTTAATGTGTCTCTTGGTGGTGCTGTGGATGGACCACAGACGATATACGGGCCGTTGTTGTTTCTTCGTGGAAAGGCTGGCGATGGCGAGACACGGGATGGTGTCCTAAATCGTCTGGTAGTTTATGATTGGATTAAGAAAGAGTGCAAGGAGCTTGGTATTTACAGTTATGACAAAGCTATCGAAGTTTCTTGCTACGTTGAGAGTAGCGTTGCGTTGCCTCGTGGAAAGCCAATCAATGGATCCCCTGTTCTTCCTACTTATGAGAGTGAGTGGCAAGGCATGTGCGGTTCTCCTTATGACTCTCGTGAGTATGACTCTTCCAATGAAGCCTACGATGCAGATCTCGATGATTTTGCTGCTAATGGGTATGTTTTTTTGTGGATATGTTTGTATTTCTTATATAGTTTTACATTAGTTTTCTAATGAAAAAGGAACCTTCTCTTGTATAGTTTCTTTTACTAACTAAAACATGTGTGACTGCAGATTCCGCGTCCTTGATGATATAGAGTATTTCCCTTTATTCACGTACTGGTATTGACTGATGCTTTCTCTTTGTGAAAACAAGGTTGTTGGGAGTGGCCAGTTCTGTGGTATGGCAGAAATGACCGGCACAGTGGATTTCCACAGAGATATGGATTTCGGGCTGCGGCATAAACGGAGTGGAAGCTTTCCGGTGAAGTGGCACATCATAAAGGATTTGGCAAACTTGAATTTTTTTAAGCTCACCATATTGCACAACAATGACAACAGAGACATACAAAGGGTATGATATAATATAATTGTCTTTTCTTCATCGTATATCTTTATTATGCAAATCTTGTTAGAACAAACCAATTGTGGATCCTTTTTTATTTTTGTGTCTCTTTTCAGATAAGTTGGAAGAGAGGTCTGCGGATGCTCAACCTATTCAAGCGTCGTACGTCGTCAACGACACCCCTACTCGATGTCTTTATGCAGGAAGAGGTATATAGGTAAATGCTGTGATGAGAGGAGGTTTATGAGATGTGAAGGTGGATTTGATTTTGGATGGTTTGTGTTTTTGTTTGAAATGTTGTTGACAAAGTCCCTTGGTGATCACTCTGAAATCTCTATAATACTAGTATAATAAAGGATGTTTTCCCCTCTATTTTTCTCTCTTCTTCCATCAATTTTTGTAGTATTAGTCCTATTCATTTTCTCTCTCTTATTCTTTTAAAATGTGTGTCCTACTTTTTCAAGTTCGAAAAATTTTGTTTTAGTTTCCGAACAAGTGTGAGCATTCTGATCTCGGATCGGATTTTTTCCATCAGATCCGAAAACCCGAAACTTTCCTAGAATTCAATTCGATCTGAACCATATTATTCGAAAATCCGAATCCGAAAATCTGAAATGTTTTGAATAAAATCTGATCCAAACCGAAAAATCCAAAATGTGAAGAAAAATCCGAAATACATATGAACCTAACTGGTTACATAATTACAATTGAATTAAGGTACAAACTATTAATTATAATTAATCAAGACGAGAGTGTATGATTAAAATTTAGAAATATTTAACTATTTAAGAGCTAATCTCAAGTGTGAGCATTGAGATTTCGGATAGGATTTTACCCGAAACTTTCCTAGAATTCAATTCGATTTGAACCATATTATTCGAAAATCCGAATCCGAAAATCTTAAATGTTTTGAATAAAATCAGATTTGAACTGAAAAATCCAAAATGTGAAGAAAAATTCGAAATACATATGAACCTAACCAATTAAATAATTACAATTGAATTAAGGTCCTAATTAACAAACCATTAATTATAATTAATCAAGATGAGAGTGTATGATTAAAATTTAGAAATATTTAACTATTTAAGAGCTAATCTATATGAATATATATCATAATATCATATATATTATCAATCCGAAAATTCGAAATTTATTTAAGTGTTAATCCAATTGAATCCGAAAAAAATCCGAACCAAATTTCAAATTTTTGTTTGGCTGGGATCGGATATTCGGATTTCGAGTATTTTGCTCACCCCTAGTTTAAGTTAGTGTCTTAAAAGTTGGATCTAATTCGCTATATAAGATCTTATTAACATTGGGATTTATATTGCAACGATGTATTTTGTATGATTAGTTTGATTAGAGATTTAGTTTGAAGTGGTCAAATTGCATACATTTTCTTGCAATCAGCGTTTAAAACATCGGAATCAGAGAGCAGCGTTATCGACATTGATCTCGAGCCATGGCTGATTCGAGAGCTCTTCCTCCTCAAACTCCTCTTTTTCTTGGTCTCAATCCGATGCACAATCACCCAATAAATCATGGTGCCTAACGTGGTGGCTAAAATGGTGGTGCCGATGAGCGCCACCGCGATGGCGAGCCACTTCTCCTGCCGCCCCACGACGATAAACGCGAGAGCCAAATAAGCGACGGAGATGAGCTCCTCCATGACTAGAGTAAAATTCGAGAACAAAATTGAATACACAGGAGCATAACTTAAACAATGTGTTTTAAAAGCGCCAAACAATTTAGAAATTGATAATTCTGATATAATCAGCATATTGGTTGTTCGATTTGTAAGATTAGATATGATTAGTCTTATAATATCTTATTCGTTTGAATAAATGCGATTCGGTACTTAATCTCGAGACAATAACACATATGATTAGTCACGACTTATAAGTCTTGATAGTCTCAAACCAATACAATCTCGGGTAATATTAGGACAATTCAATCTCGATCAATGAAGCCCCACTTCAAAGTTGTGTTAGAATGCTATTTAGATAATAAGTTAGATTGATTTAAAAACTAGAATAAAAAAAAATGTGGTAATACATAAAGAGGCGGTCTTGCCAGTTGCACTCTCACTTAAATTATGATCTATACCCTAACTTGAATCCATATTATGATCTTAACTGTATAAATAACACTATTTTAGATGCGGGTCAACCTGGTTGCACCCAAGTTTTTGTAATACATAAAAGTACCCAACTTTTTCGAGTCAGATGATTTTTTAGGACAGTAACTTATGTTCATTTGGAAATTAGGACAAAAACTTTCGGACTTGTAAAAATAGGACACTAATTTTTTTTCCAGAGTAAAATATGACACTAATTAATAAGCATTGTAAAAATAGGACATTTTCTCGGCCGAGAATTGGCTGAGAAATGTCCTGCGGATGCAACACTTATTAATTAGTGTCCTATTTTACTCTAAAAAAATAGTGTCCTATTTTTACAAATTCGAAAGTTTTTGTCCTAATTTTCAAATCAACCTAAATTACTGTCCTAAAAACTCTCGAATTCCAACTTTCTCAAACTATATTATCAAAATACCCACTTTTTGAATTTACTACATCTCATAACCATGTCAATTTTTTATTAGTAATATTTTGTACCAGTATGCATCTTCCCAAATATCTATGTCTGACTCAATTGCCTTTTCTTTTATTAATAAAATACTATGTTTATGCTATGTTTTGTACAAATGAATTGGTGATTCGAGATTGCGCAGATCTGTATGTAATTTTTTGAAATTTGCACAGATCAGGATGTAATATGCAGGGATGGGGCTGGGGAAACATAGGCCCTGTGCGAATTCTGAAATTTGGACCCTCTATTCATAATTAAAAAGAAATGTATTATAAAAATATTTGATTAAAAAATATATTTTTTTGTCAAATTACTTAACAAATATATAAAAAACTATGTCATTCACACTTTTAAAGAAATTTGCTCTATTAACAAGTTTTAAAGAAATTACCTTGATAATCTCTAGAATTGAAAAATTACTGAAAGAAAAATATTTGAATAAACAATACTCCCTCCGTCCCAAGAATTTACTTAATAAATAAAAAAATATGTCATTCACTTACAAAGTGTTGATCTACTTAAAAATTTTAAAGAAATTATCTTGCTTTTAATCTTTAGAAAAAAATGAAAAATTACTAAAAGAAAAAAGAAGCTGAAAAAAAAAAGTTTTAGAAACTAATAGTGTGCCTCGTGCTGCCATGATAAATAAATCGCAAAAATAATTAGAAATGAAAAATAGCTAAAGGAAAAAAGAAACTGAAAAAAAAATCGCAAAAAATTGCTACAAGTAGGATTCGATCACAGATAAACAAAGTCCAAAAAATGGCCCTTCGGCCTTCTCCACTGCGCTACTGACAAACATAGTTTTCATACCTCAATTCCACATGTTTTGTTGTCATTTCCCTTCATGTTTTGCTTGTGAATGCTTGTTTGTGCCCGAATATTTAGTTTTATGAAGATTTGATATCTTGGTGTAGTTTTGGAGTAATTTCAGGAAAAATAAAGGATTAATTGGAGCATTTTGAAGATATGAGATTGAAGTACGTCTCGAGAGGAATCCGTGAGCGCAAACGGCGACCAAATCCGAGTCCGGACGAGGGAGAACGGAGCAAAACGAGCGGACTGTGCAAAACGCCCAGTACCCCGCGGTCACCACCCGCGGCCGCGGGGTGGGACCGCGGGTCAGCTGTTCCCAATTCCAGGGGTGTACCGCGGTCACCACCCGCGGCCGCGGGGCGGGACCGCGGGTTCCCTGAGTTTTGCCCACGTTTGAGCACCACGGGCGCGGGCCATGACCGCGGGAAAAGAGCAGAGTCGCGTTTTTCAGCCCTTAAACCCCTTTCTCCCCCTTTTCCTCACATTATTCATCATCCCCAACCTCATACTCACCCATTTCCATCTTCCCCAATTCATTCACACCAAACCCTAGCCTCCATTACCACATCTTTTACCAAGATTGAAGGCATTGAAGAGGAGAGAAGATTGAAGAAAGCTCATTAATAGGATTTGTCACTTCTTACTCTCTCTTTCATTTATGTATTTCTTTGATTTTGGTTTGTTGTTTGTGAACATGTTTGGATAAAATCCCCCATTGGTTTGGGGATTAGGCTCATGGATGATGTGATGGATTGATTATTATGCTTAATATATGTATTGATTATTTCCTTGTTATTATCTTTTCAAGCCCTAGCTTTAATTCTTGTATGGATTGTTGGCCACTTTCTATGCATTTCTAATTTGTGATTTGAATTGGGAGAGGATAATCATAATAGATTAGGAGCTTGAAACATATTGACTCAATAAACCGGGAGGTTGAGAGTTGGGTGAGAGTTTACCGATCCTTTGTGCTTTTGGGAGTTATAGGTTAGAAGTTGACCGGGGACGGCAACTATGACCCGTAATCTACCGTTTTAGTCGTCCGGGAGGGGGCTAGAACTAGTGGGGAGATCACTCTAGATAAATAGGAATATCAAGACTAATATTGAGCTAATTTGAAGTCCATTGCTAATCCGTCGATGCCTAATCCCTAAACCACCTTCATCACTTAATTAATCCACTTTGTTTGATTGTTCTTATTTTGTCTTTGAATTTGTTAGTTAATCAAACCACTCACCTCCTTGTTTAGTCTAAATAGCTCTAGCATAATGAATTAGGATAATCACTAGATTGAACTACTAATCCTTGTGGGATACGACCTTGCTTCCATATATTACAACTACCCGTATACTTGCGGCGTGGTGAAAATATTAGCGAACAACTACCTTACAAAATTTAATGATTATATAGGTTTTATTTAATATATACATAATATATATATGGATCTATATTTTTGGGGCCCCTATTTTTTCGGGGCCCTGTGCGATCGACCACCTCGCACTCCCCCAGAACCGCCCCTGGTAATATGGTTGCACAAAGTTTTTCTTAATTTTGTTTGCGCACATTCTTAATGGAATTTTTTTGCGCATAAGATTGTTATTATTTGCGCAAGTTAATTTTATATACGTTAATTTTATTTGGTAGAATTTATGCGTGAATTTCATTTGGAAACTTGGAATTGTAATCTTGAGGAATGATGCTAGTGTTAGGGCATTTTGTTTTTACGCAATTTGAATTTTAGTTGGAATTTTTTGCGCAATTTAAATATTTGTTGGGTATTCTGTGCAAATTAGATTGGATTTCCACTTAAATTGAATTAATTGAGTAATTTTAAATGTTAATTGCTCTTTTACTTTTGAATTATTGGTTGTAATTTTTCGCCACTTGATTTAGTTTTCACAATTTGCGTAATTTTTGCGCAATAATAGTAAATTTTCGCAATAAGTGTTTTTTTGGCGCAATAAATGTAATTATAATTACAGGTGCGTGAATTTTATTTTATTGCTTGGATTTTATTTTATTTGGTTAATGTTATTTTATTTCCTTAAATATAGTTGGGTTACTCTTATTTTATTTCCTTAAATATATTGGGTTAATCTAATTTTTTCATTAATTAATAATATAGTAGGTATATAGATTGAAAAAAGTGGGTAGGTTAGATAATCGCCCCAAAAAAATTGTGTGTGTACTGGTCTATCAGTAGGTGGTTAATGCCCAAAGCCTAAGATATTGGGTTTGAGTTCACCGTCATGTGGTCTTTAAATTTCTTTATTTACTTGTATAATTTATCAAAAAAAAAAAAAAAAGCGGAACACACAAATAATGCACCAGTAGGACAATTTAAGTTTCAAGTAAGCCCAAAACTCTTTAAAAGGGTCGAGAATTGTGTTGCAGGTGCATTACTTATTAATTAGTATCCTACTTTTCCAAGTTCGAAAATTTTTGTCCTAATTGCCAAACTAGGTTAAGTTAGTGTCCTAAAAGTTAGATCTAATTCGCCATATCTATAATCTATAGGGTTAATTATAATTTATAGCCTGAACTTTCAATAAATTTTAATTTATAGCCTCAACTTTAATTTATTTTTTGTATAGCCTAAACTTTGATAAATTATTTAATTATAGCCACTATTGCACCAAAATTATATTAGTGGCATATTCTTTATCATAATTACAACTAAAATGATGATTAATTAATTCGAGACTAGAGTCTAATGTATTCTACACGAAAATGGATTTTCAATAGTAGGTAGCACATTGTCATAAGACCATCGGTGCCGTTGGAATCGCGCCAAAAGGTTAGTAAAATGATGCCAACTTTTAGAAACGATTACGACTTCACCGGTGGTCCGATGACAATGGGCTACCTATCATTGAAAATTCCATTTAATGTAGAATACATTAGGATCTGATTTCGTAGAAATCGGCCATCGTTTCATATGTAATTTCATAAAGAATAGCTAATGTTATAGTTTTGATGTGATTGTGACTATAATTAAACAATTTTTCAAAGATCAGGCTAATATAAAACATAAATCAAAATTAAGGCTATAAATTGAAACTTGCTGAAAATTGAGGCTATAGACTATAATTAACCATAATCTATAATATATAAAAAAGACAATTTTCAATTGAAAATCAATTTTAAAATTGAGGGACAAATTTGTGATTATAATAAAATTGAATATTTATTTATAAACTTGTTCGTAGAGGATTAGCTCCACCCACATTCTTGGATACCAAGCAACACTATAAGCCCATATTCTTGAATCCTATATATATATATATATTGCCTCTTTCAAACACAAGGAGTTACACGACGCGTTAGGGTTCCATTCAATTCCCTTTCTTCTTCTAAATCTATCAATTTTTGATCGATGATGAAACGGCTTCTTGTGAAACGTAAGCATGTAAAGTCCGGTATGTATTATTTAACCCCTCTTTCTCGGCGAGATTTATCCGAAATCTCTGAAGAAAGTTTCGACCTCCCTTTTTTGGATCCAAACCAACACACTTATTCCAACACCTGCGGCGGTTTGTTGTGTTTCTTCTATCGAACTGGCCATAGTTATCTCTGCAACCCAACAACCAAACAGTTTCAGATCTTTCCTCCCAAGGAAGCCTCTCCATCCCCAAATTATAAGATCTATTATCATGGTGGTTGTGTCGGCTATGATTCTAAATCTGATGATTACAAACTACTAAGAATTTGGGATCGTGATTACTGGCTGTCAAGGTATAGTCACAGGACCCGAATTTTTGAGCTGTATTCTTTAAGAAGTGATTCTTGGAAGGAGATTCCGAGTCCTGCTTTTATGTGCAATTCTTACATTAATAGAATTATATATGTTAGAGGTAAGTGTTATTGGTTTTCTATGTCCGACTCCAGAGTTATATCGTTCGACTATAGTGAGGAAAGCTTCTCTTACTTGCCTTTACCGCGAAAGGCTCATACCCTGGACGGTTTTAGCCTTGTCAAGTTCGATGATGAAGATTTGTTAGGTATTGTTTTCTCTAGGCGACGAGGAGCTAGTTTTAACGTCTATCTACGTATGCCTTTGCCTTTGGGGAGTGAACTTGGTTACTATTTTGAGGCTTGGGTTTGGAGAGAAGGGTTGCATTGCTGGGATGCAGTGTTTAATGTCTCTCTTGGTGGTGCTGTGGATGCAGCAGAGACGATATACGGGCCGTTCTTGTTTCTTCGTGGAATGGCTGGCGATGGCGACACACGGGATGGTGTCCTAGATCATCTGGGAGTTTATGATTGGACTAAGAAAGAGTGCAAGGAACTTGGTATTTATAGTTATAACAATGCAATCGAAGTTTTCTGTTACGTTGAGAGCAGCGTTGCGCTGCCCCGTGGAAAGCCAATCAATGGATCCCATGTTCTTCCTACTTATGAGAGTGAGTGGCAAGGCATATACGGTTCTCCTCATGACTCTCGTGAGTATGACTGCTTGCATGAAGCCTACGATGCAGATCTCGATGATTTTGCTGCTAATGGGTATGTTTTTTTGTGGATGTATGTTTGTATTTCTTAAGTAGTTTTACATTAGTTTTGTAATGAAAAAGGAACCTTCTCTTGTATAGTTTCTTTTACTAACTAAAACATGTGTGACTGCAGATTCCGCGTCCTTGATGATATAGAGTTGGAGGAGGAGGAGCAGGAGAGGAGATACCATGCCGTTCTTGATTTAAAGACGGAGCCGGAGGAGGAGGAGGACGAGGACGAGGTATTCTTGTTCATGATAGAGTGATTGTTTTATTTCAAGATCCTACGAAATTTGGTTCAAAGACATTAAAAATATGTGCTTCTTTTCTCATAGGTTACGGATATTACATATTATTCTTTCGATCATGCATCAGAATGTGGATGTTGTTATGAGTTAAACAACTATTACCGTGTTGCAAAGTATTTCGTAATCAAGTCAGATAGTGAGGATGATGTGCGTAAGAGTATTAGGTGTAACGCGTGGTCATGCACTCCCTATGCAAACAAGAAGCTTAATGCTGCATATGAGGATGCCCAGAGAGTTGCTGATGGCTGCCCCATCTTCCTCTTCTTTTTTGTCAGTAACCATTTTCTCACATTATAATTGTGTTTCTTCATGAGTTTGCTTGAGTATTGACTGATGCTTTCTCTTTGCGAAAACAAGGTTGATGGGAGTGGCCAGTTATGTGGTATGGCAGAAATGACTGGCCCAGTGGATTTTCACAGAGATGTGGATTTCGATTTCCGGCTGCGAGATAAACGGAGTGGAAGCTTTCCGGTGAAGTGGCACTTCATAAAGGATTTGGCAAACTTAAAAAATTTTGGGTTCACCATATTGCACAACAATGAGAACATGCCAGGGACTGACAACAGAGACATACAAAGGGTATATATAATTATCTTGTTATTACAACCAAGTTATTTATGTGGAGAAAATGTTCAGTTTTTATTTTTGTGTCTCTTTTCAGTTAAGCTACAAGAAAGGTCTGCGGATGCATAACATATTCAAGCGCCGTACATCAACAACATCCCTACTCGACTCAACTGTATGCGAGAAGTCTCTCCAATGAGTAGGGGCGTATCCAGGATTCATCTTTAGGGGGCTGAATTTATTATCGTGTAACGTTTTTCATTAAATTTCCGCTGCTTTATACTATATATGTGTATTGTGGAGTGTTGTCGATGCTAACTGTACAACATCGTATTCCAGACGAAGCAACACTTTCAAGAACATTTTTCCTTTCATCAATAATCTCAAAATAGATGATTAGCTTCACACCTCAACTCTTAAATTTTGATTTTCAATTTTTATTTAATTTTAATTTTTTTTGAATTAAAATAAACATTAAATTTAACTGAAACTAAAAATTAACCCTACATTGATTGAAAATAAAAATTGCATTACAATAAAATAATGTCCTAAATTACTTCAATTTAAAAAACAGAAAAAAAAACCTACGCTAAAATAAAAATTGCATTACAATAAAAAAAACATAAATTACAGTATTAATTTCTTTTCCTGCAGCAACGTTTGAATTGTTAAATAAATATTATAGAATGTGTTAAACTCTATATAGAATTAAAACAATCCATGAATTAGCATAATCTATGAATTGCTAAACTCTACATATAATTAAGACAATTCATGGAATTAGCAGAATCTACTATCCATGGAATTAGCAGAATCCATAGATTATAAAAAGTTTGTCAAAATCTTTTAAATTCTTAATTGAATACACCTCTTAAATTTATCATTTTTTGATCGACGATGAATAATTATAAAATAGTAGGTATATAAATTGAAAAAAGTGGGAAGTTTAGATAATCGCCCTAAAAAAATTGAGTGTGTACTGACTTAGCGATAGGTGGTTAATACCCAAAGCCTGTTTTATTGGGTTGGAGTTCACCGTCGTGTGGTCTTTAAATTTCTTTATTTAATTGTGTAATTTATATAAAAAAAAGCGGAACGCAAAAATAATGCACCGGTAGGACAATTTAAGATTCAAGTAAGCCCAAAACTCTTTAAAAAGGCTGAGAATTGGTTGCAGGTGCATTACTTATTAATTACTCCATTTTGTAGTATCCTACTTTTCCAAGTTCAAAAATTTTTGTAGTATCCTACTTTTCCAAGTTCAAAAATTTTTGTCCGGATTGTCAAACCAGCTTAAGTTAGTGTCTTAAAAGTTTCGCTATATCTATAATCTATAATATATTAAAAAGATAATTTTCAATTAAAAATCATTTTTAAAATTGAGTGACAAATTTGTGATTATAATAAAATTGAATGTTTATATATAATCCTGTCCACAGAGGATTAGCTGCACCCACATTCTTGGATACCAAGCAACACTATAAGCCCATATTCTTGAATCCGATATATATATTGCCTCCTTCAAACACCAGGAGATACACGACGCGTTAGGGTTCCATTCTTCTTCTTCTTCTTCTTCTTCTTCTTCTTCTTCTTCTTCTTCTAAATCTATCAATTTTTTATCACGATGAATAATTCCGACAACCAGAAACGGCTTCTTGTGAAACGTAAGCATGGAAAGTCCGGTATGTATTATTTAACTCCTCTTTCTCCGTGAGATTTATCTGAAATCTCTGAAGAAAGTTTCGACCTCCCTTTTCTGGATCCAAACCAACACACTCTTCACACTCATTCCAACACCTGCGGCGGTTTGTTGTGTTTCTTCGATGGAACTGGCAATAGTTATCTCTGCAACCCAACAACCAAACAGTTTCAGATTTTCCCTCCCAAGGAAGCCTCTCCATCCCCAAATTATAGGATCTATTATCATGGTGGGTGTGTCGGCTACGATTCTAAATCTGATGATTACAAAATACTAAGAATTTGGGATCGTGATTACAGGCTGTCAAGGCCTCGTCACACGACCCGAATTTTTGGGCTGTATTCGTTAAGAAGTGATTCTTGGAAGGAGATTCCGAGTCCTGCTTTTATGTGCAATTCTTATATAGGGAGAATTATATATGTTAGAGGTAAGTGTTATTGGTTTTCTGTGTCCGACTCCAGAGTTATATCGTTCGACTATAGTGAGGAAAGCTTCTCTTACTTGCCTTTACCACGAAAGGCTCATATCTATGATTCTAGGCTCGTCAAGTTTGAAGATGAAGATTTGTTAGGTATTGTTTTCTCTAGGCGACGAGGAGCTAGTTATAAGGCCCCTCAAATTTCGTCTTTGCCTTTGGGGAGTGAACCTGGTTACTATTTTGAGGCTTGGGTTTGGAGAGAAGGGTTGCGTTGCTGGGATGCAGTGTTTAATGTCTCTCTTGGTGGTGCTGTGGATGGAGCACAGACGATATACGGGCCGTTCTTGTTTCTTCGTGGAAAGGCTGGCGATGGCGAGACACGGGGTGGTGTCCTAAATCGTCTGGTAGTTTATGATTGGATTAAGAAAGAGTGCAAGGAGCTTGGTATTTACAGTTATGACAAAGCTATCGAAGTTTCTTGCTACGTTGAGAGTAGCGTTGCGTTGCCCCGTGGAAAGCCAATAATTGGATCCCCTGTTTTTCCTACTTATGAGGGTGAGAGCCAGGGCATATACGGTTCTCCTTATGACTCTCGTGAGTATGACTCTTCCAATGAAGCCTACGATGCAGATCTCGATGATTTTGCTGCTAATGGGTATGTTTTTTTGTGGATATGTTTGTATTTCTTAAGTAGTTGTAATGAAAAAGGAACTTTCTCTTGTATAGTTTCTTTTACTAACTAAAACATGTGTGACTGCAGATTCCGCGTCCTTGATGATATAGAGTTGGAGGAGGAGGAGCAGGAGAGGAGATACCGTGCCGTTCTTGATTTAAAGACGGAGCCGGAGGAGGGTGAGGAGGAGAAGGAGGTATTCTTGTTCAAATTTGTTTTTCTTGTTGATGATAGCTAGAGATTTGGTTCAAATATATTAAAAATATGTGCTTTTCTCATAGGTTGCGGCAATTACATATTATACTCCCAATTGTGGATGTGGTGGATTTTGTTCTAAGTTAAGCAACTATTACCATGCAAAGTTTTACGTAATCAAGTCAGATAGTGAGGACGATGTGCGCAAGAGTATTAGGTATAACGCGTGGTCATGCACTCCCTATGCAAACAAGAAGCTTAATGCTGCATATGAGGATGCCCAGAGAGTTGCTGATGGCTGCCCCATCTTCCTCTTCTTTTTTGTAAGTAACCATTTTCTCACATTATAATTATAGTACTATATGTTTTCATGAGCTTGAGTATGCAACTCCCCTCGTCCCATTACAAATGTCTCATTCTTTTTTTGGCAACATATTTAAACAATTTTCACCAACTCATTTTATCTGCCCAAAGGTAATGGGACGGAATCAGAGGGAGTATTTCCCTTTATTCACGTACTGGTATTGACTGATGCTTTCTCTTTGTGAAAACAAGGTTGTTGGGAGTGGCCAGTTCTGTGGTATGGCAGAAATGACCGGCACAGTGGATTTCCACAGAGATATGGATTTCGGGCTGCGGCATAAACGGAGTGGAAGCTTTCCGGTGAAGTGGCACATCATAAAGGATTTGGCAAACTTGAATTTTTTTAAGCTCACCATATTGCACAACAATGACAACAGAGACATACAAAGGGTATGATATAATATAATTGTCTTTTCTTCATCGTATATCTTTATTATGCAAATCTTGTTAGAACAAACCAATTGTGGATCCTTTTTTATTTTTGTGTCTCTTTTCAGATAAGTTGGAAGAGAGGTCTGCGGATGCTCAACCTATTCAAGCGTCGTACGTCGTCAACGACACCCCTACTCGATGTCTTTATGCAGGAAGAGGTATATAGGTAAATGCTGTGATGAGAGGAGGTTTATGAGATGTGAAGGTGGATTTGATTTTGGATGGTTTGTGTTTTTGTTTGAAATGTTGTTGACAAAGTCCCTTGGTGATCACTCTGAAATCTCTATAATACTAGTATAATAAAGGATGTTTTCCCCTCTATTTTTCTCTCTTCTTCCATCAATTTTTGTAGTATTAGTCCTATTCATTTTCTCTCTCTTATTCTTTTAAAATGTGTGTCCTACTTTTTCAAGTTCGAAAAATTTTGTTTTAGTTTCCGAACAAGTGTGAGCATTCTGATCTCGGATCGGATTTTTTCGATCAGATCCGAAATCCCGAAACTTTCCTAGAATTCAATTCGATCTGAACCATATTATTCGAAAATCTGAATCCGAAAATCTGAAATGTTTTGAATAAAATCTGATCCGAACCGAAAAATCCAAAATGTGAAGAAAAATCCGAAATACATATGAACCTAACTGGTTACATAATTACAATTGAATTAAGGTACAAACTATTAATTATAATTAATCAAGACGAGAGTGTATGATTAAAATTTAGAAATATTTAACTATTTAAGAGCTAATCTCAAGTGTGAGCATTGAGATTTCGGATAGGATTTTACCCGAAACTTTCCTAGAATTCAATTCGATTTGAACCATATTATTCGAAAATCAGAATCCGAAAATCTTAAATGTTTTGAATAAAATCAGATTTGAACTGAAAAATCCGAAATGTGAAGAAAAATTCGAAATACATATGAACCTAACCAATTAAATAATTACAATTGAATTAAGGTCCTAATTAACAAACCATTAATTATAATTAATCAAGATGAGAGTGTATGATTAAAATTTAGAAATATTTAACTATTTAAGAGCTAATCTATATGAATATATATCATAATATCATATATATTATCAATCCAATCCGAAAATTCGAAATTTATTTAAGTGTCAATCCAATTGAATCCGAAAAAAATCCGAACCAAATTTCAAATTTTTGCTTGGCTGGGATCGGATATTCGGATTACGAGTATTTTGCTCACCCCTAGTTTAAGTTAGTGTCTTAAAAGTTGGATCTAATTCGCTATATAAGATCTTATTAACATTGGGATTTATATTGCAACGATGTGTATTTTGTATGATTAGTTTGATTAGAGATTTAGTTCGAAGTGGTCAAATTGCATACATTTTCTTGCAATCAGCATTTAAAACATCGGAATCAGAGAGCAGCGTTATCGACATTGATCTCGAGCCATGGCTGATTCGAGAGCTCTTCGTCCTCAAACTCCTCTTTTTCTTGGTCTCAATCCGATGCACAATCACCCAATAAATCATAGTGCCTAACGTGGTGGCTAAAATGGTGGTGCCGATGAGCGCCACCGCGATGGCGAGCCACTTCTCCTGCCGCCCCACGACGATAAACGCGAGAGCCAAATAAGCGACGGAGATGAGCTCCTCCATGACTAGAGTAAAATTCGAGAACAAAATTGAATACACAGGAGCATAACTTAAACAATGTGTTTTAAAAGCGCCAAACAATTTAGAAATTGATAATTGTGATATAATCAGCATATTGGTTGTTCGATTTGTAAGATTAGACATGATTAGTCTTATAATATCTTATTCGTTTGAATAAATGCGATTCGGTGCTTAATCTCGAGACAATAACACATATGATTAGTCACGACTTATAAGTCTTGATAGTCTCAAACCAATACAATCTCGGGTAATATTAGGACAATTCAATCTCGATCAACGAAGCCCCACTTTAAAGTTGTGTTAGAATGCTATTTAGATAATAAGTTAGATTGATTTAAAAACTAGAATAAAAAAAAATGTGGTAATACATAAAGAGGCGGTCTTGCCAGTTGCACTCTCACTTAAATTATGATCTATACCCTAACTTGAATCCATATTATGATCTTAACTGTATAAATAACACTATTTTAGATGCGGGTCAACCTGGTTGCATGCACCCAAGTTTTTGTAATACATAAAAGTACCCAACTTTTTCGAGTCAGATGATTTTTTAGGACAGTAACTTATGTTGATTTGGAAATTAGGACAAAAACTTTCGGACTTGTAAAAATAGGACACTATTTTTTTTCCAGAGTAAAATATGACACTAATTAATAAGCATTGTAAAAATAGGGCATTTTCTCGGCCGAGAATTGGCGGAGAAATGTCCTGCGGATGCAACACTTATTAATTAGTGTCTTATTTTATTCTAAAAAAATAGTATCCTATTTTTACAAATTCGAAAGTTTTTGTCATAATTTTCAAATCAACCTAAATTACTGTCCTAAAAAACCCTCGAATTCCAACTTTCTCAAACTATATTATCAAAATACCCACTTTTTGAATTTACTACATCTCATAACCATGTCAATTTTTTATTAGTAATATTTTGTACCAGTATGCATCTTCCCAAATATCTATGTCTGACTCAATTGCCTTTTCTTTTATTAATAAAATACTATGTTTATGCTATGTTTTGTACAAATGAATTGGTGATTCGAGATTGCGCAGATCTGTATGTAATTTTTTGAAATTTGCACAGATCAGGATGTAATATGGTTGCACAAAGTTTTTCTTAATTTTGTTTGCGCACATTCTTAATGGAATTTTTTTGCGCATAAGATTGTTATTATTTGCGCAAGTTAATTTTATACTCCTTCCGTCCCTGAAATAAGTTCCTCTTTTTTCATTTTGGGACGTCCCCCAAATAAGTTCCTCTTTCTTTCTTTCTTTCTATTTTTGGACAACTACCCCACTACTAATAATACTTTATTTATTTTTACTTTTCACTTTTTCACCACTCCCAATACTAATAATAACACTTTTTCACATTTTCACCACTCTCAATACTAATTATAACATATTTTTTTCCACTATCAATACACTTTACCATTTTCCTTAAAACCCGTGCCGTCCCCAAAGAGGAACTTATTTTGGGGACGGAGGGAGTATACATTAATTTTATTTGGTAGAATTTATGCGTGAATTTAATTTGGAAACTTGGAATTGTAATATTGAGGAATGATGCTAGTGTTAGGGCATTTTGTTTTTGCGCAATTTGAATTTTAGTTGGAATTTTTTGCGCAATTTAAATATTTGTTGGGTATTCTGTGCAAATTAGATTGGATTTCCACTTAAATTGAATTAATTGAGTAATTTTAAATGTTAATTGCTCTTTTACTTTTGAATTATTGGTTGTAATTTTTCGCCACTTGATTTAGTTTTCACAATTTGCGTAATTTTTGCGCAATAATAGTAAATTTTCGCAATAAGTGTTTTTTTGGCGCAATAAATGTAATTATAATTACAGGTGCGTGAATTTTATTTTATTGCTTGGATTTTATTTTATTTGGTTAATGTTATTTTATTTCCTTAAATATAGTTGGGTTACTCTTATTTTATTTCCTTAAATATATTGGGTTAATCTTATTTTTTCATTAATTAATAATATAGTAGGTATATAGATTGAAAAAAGTGGGTAGCTTAGATAATCGCCCCAAAAAAATTGTGTGTGTACTGGTCTATCAGTAGGTAGTTAATGCCCAAAGCCTAAGATATTGGGTTTGAGTTCACCGTCATGTGGTCTTTAAATTTCTTTATTTACTTGTATAATTTATCAAAAAAAAAAAGCGGAACACAAAAATAATGCACCAGTAGGACAATTTAAGTTTCAAGTAAGCCCAAAACTCTTTAAAAGGGTCGAGAATTGTGTTGCAGGTGCATTACTTATTAATTAGTATCCTACTTTTCCAAGTTCGAAAATTTTTGTCCTAATTGCCAAACTAGGTTAAGTTAGTGTCCTAAAAGTTAGATCTAATTCGCTATATCTATAATCTATAGGGTTAATTATAATTTATAGCCTGAACTTTCAATAAATTTTAATTTATAGCCTCAACTTTAATTTATTTTTTGTATAGCCTAAACTTTGATAAATTATTTAATTATAGCCACTATTGCACCAAAATTATATTAGTGGCATATTCTTTATCATAATTACAACTAAAATGATGATTAATTAATTCGAGACTAGAGTCTAATGTATTCTACACGAAAATGGATTTTCAATAGTAGGTAGCACATTGTCATAAGACCATCGGTGCCGTTGGAATCGCGCCAAAAGGTTAGTAAAATGATGCCAACTTTTAGAAACGATTACGACTTCACCGGTGGTCCGATGACAATGGGCTACCTATCATTGAAAATTCCATTTAATGTAGAATACATTAGGATCTGATTTCGTAGAAATCGGTCATCGTTTCATATGTAATTTCATAAAGAATAGCTAATGTTATAGTTTTGATGTGATTGTGACTATAATTAAACAATTTTTCAAAGATCAGGCTAATATAAAACATAAATCAAAATTAAGGCTATAAATTGAAACTTGCTGAAAATTGAGGCTATAGACTATAATTAACCATAATCTATAATATATAAAAAAGACAATTTTCAATTGAAAATCAATTTTAAAATTGAGGGACAAATTTGTGATTATAATAAAATTGAATATTTATTTATAAACTTGTTCGTAGAGGATTAGCTCCACCCACATTCTTGGATACCAAGCAACACTATAAGCCCATATTCTTGAATCCTATATATATATATATTGCCTCTTTCAAACACAAGGAGTTACACGACGCGTTAGGGTTCCATTCAATTCCCTTTCTTCTTCTTCTAAATCTATCAATTTTTGATCGACGATGAAACGGCTTCTTGTGAAACGTAAGCATGTAAAGTCCGGTATGTATTATTTAACCCCTCTTTCTCGGCGAGATTTATCCGAAATCTCTGAAGAAAGTTTCGACCTCCCTTTTTTGGATCCAAACCAACACACTTATTCCAACACCTGCGGCGGTTTGTTGTGTTTCTTCTATCGAACTGGCCATAGTTATCTCTGCAACCCAACAACCAAACAGTTTCAGATCTTTCCTCCCAAGGAAGCCTCTCCATCCCCAAATTATAAGATCTATTATCATGGTGGTTGTGTCGGCTATGATTCTAAATCTGATGATTACAAACTACTAAGAATTTGGGATCGTGATTACTGGCTGTCAAGGTATAGTCACAGGACCCGAATTTTTGAGCTGTATTCTTTAAGAAGTGATTCTTGGAAGGAGATTCCGAGTCCTGCTTTTATGTGCAATTCTTACATTAATAGAATTATATATGTTAGAGGTAAGTGTTATTGGTTTTCTATGTCCGACTCCAGAGTTATATCGTTCGACTATAGTGAGGAAAGCTTCTCTTACTTGCCTTTACCGCGAAAGGCTCATACCCTGGACGGTTTTAGCCTTGTCAAGTTCGATGATGAAGATTTGTTAGGTATTGTTTTCTCTAGGCGACGAGGAGCTAGTTTTAACGTCTATCTACGTATGCCTTTGCCTTTGGGGAGTGAACCTGGTTACTATTTTGAGGCTTGGGTTTGGAGAGAAGGGTTGCGTTGCTGGGATGCAGTGTTTAATGTCTCTCTTGGTGGTGCTGTGGATGCAGCAGAGACGATATACGGGCCGTTCTTGTTTCTTCGTGGAATGGCTGGCGATGGCGACACACGGGATGGTGTCCTAGATCATCTAGGAGTTTATGATTGGACTAAGAAAGAGTGCAAGGAACTTGGTATTTATAGTTATAACAATGCAATCGAAGTTTTCTGTTACGTTGAGAGCAGCGTTGCGTTGCCCCGTGGAAAGCCAATCAATGGATCCCCTGTTCTTCTTACTTATGAGAGTGAGTGGCAAGGCATGTACGGTTCTCCTCATGACTCTCGTGAGTATGACTGCTTGCATGAAGCCTACGATGCAGATCTCGATGATTTTGCTGCTAATGGGTATGTTTTTTTGTGGATATATGTTTGTATTTCTTAAGTGGTTTTACATTAGTTTTGTAATGAAAAAGGAACCTTCTCTTGTATAGTTTCTTTTACTAACTAAAACATGTGTGACTGCAGATTCCGCGTCCTTGATGATATAGAGTTGGAGGAGGAGGAGCAGGAGAGGAGATACCATGCCGTTCTTGATTTAAAGACGGAGCCGGAGGAGGAGGAGGACGAGGATGAGGTATTCTTGTTCATGATAGAGTGATTGTTTTATTTCAAGATCCTACGAAATTTGGTTCAAAGACATTAAAAATATGTGCTTCTTTTCTCACAGGTTACGGATATTACATATTATTCTTTCGATCATGCATCAGAATGTGGATGTTGTTCTGAGTTAAACAACTATTATCGTGCTGCAAAGTATTTCGTAATCAAGTCAGATAGTGAGGATGATGTGCGTAAGAGTATTAGGTGTAACGCGTGGTCATGCACTCCCTATGCAAACAAGAAGCTTAATGCTGCATATGAGGATGCCCAGAGAGTTGCTCATGGCTGCCCCATCTTCCTCTTTTTTTTTGTAAGTAACCATTTTTCTCACATTATAATTGTGTTTTTTCATGAGCTTGCTTGAGTATTAACTGAGATGCTTTTCTCCTTGTGAAAACAAGGTTGATGGGAGTGGCCAGTTATGTGGTATGGCAGAAATGACTGGCCCAGTGGATTTTCACAGAGATGTGGATTTCGATTTCCGGCTGCGAGATAAACGGAGTGGAAGCTTTCCGGTGAAGTGGCACTTCATAAAGGATTTGGCAAACTTAAAAAATTTTAGGTTCACCATATTGCACAACAGTGAGAACATGCCAAGGACTGACAACAGAGACATACAAAGGGTATATATAATTATCTTGTTATTACAACCAAGTCATTTATGTGGAGAAGATGATCATTTTTTATTTTTGTGTCTCTTTTCAGTTAAGCTACAAGAAAGGTCTGCGGATGCATAACATATTCAAGCGCCGTACGTCGACAACATCCCTACTCGACTCAACTGGATGCGAGAAATCTCTCCAATGAGTAGGGGCGGATCCTGGATTCATCTTTAGGGGGCTGAATTTATTATCGTGTCACGTTTTTCATTGAATTTCTGCTGCTTTATACTGTGTAGTGTGGAGTGTTGTCGACGCATTTTGTACAACATCGTATTTCAGACGAAGCAACACTTTCAAGAACATTTCTTCCTTTCCATCAATAATCTCAAAATGGATGATTAGCTTCACACCTCAACTCTTAAATTTTGATTTTCAATTTTTATTTAATTTTAATGTTGTTTTGAATTAAAATAAACATTAAATTTAACAACTTAAATTTAACTGAAACTAAAAATTAACCCTACATTGATTGAAAATAAAAATTGCATTACAATAAAATAATGTCCTAAATTACTTCAATTTAATAAGCATGAAATATACATTTGTTCGCACAAATGTATACTTATATAAATATAGGTATTTACCTTAATTTAATATAAAGTATTATATTTTCTAAACCCTAAATTCTATAAACTAAACCCTAAACCCTGTAAACTAAACCCTAAGCATGAACACTAAACCCTAATAGGAGTATTTACTTTTAATAAGCATAAGATATACATTTGGTCGTACAAATGTATACTTATATTAATATAAATATTTACCTTCATTCAATATAAAACATTATACATATCAATATATATTTATATGAACAAATATATATATTATGTTTATTAAAAGTAACAATTATTATAAACAAATGTAATAATTAGGAGTATGGGTCAAACCCACGCGGGTCAGGGTTCCGGGCCAGGATGGCGGGTTTGGAGCCGAGTCGACCAATCGCACCCAATAATCTGCGTAAAATTGAATGTTCATATATAATCCTGTCCACAGAGGATTAGCTGCACCCACATTCTTGGATACCAAGCAACACTATAAGCCCATATTCTTGAATCCGATATATATATTGCCTCCTTCAAACACCAGGAGATACACGACGCGTTAGGGTTCCATTCAATTCCCTTTCTTCTTCTAAATCTATCAATTTTTTATCACGATGAATAATTCCGACAACCAGAAACGGCTTCTTGTGAAACGTAAGCATGGAAAGTCCGGTATGTATTATTTAACTCCTCTTTCTCCGCGAGATTTATCTGAAATCTCTGAAGAAAGTTTCGACCTCCCTTTTCTGGATCCAAACCAACACACTCTTCACACTCATTCCAACACCTGCGGCGGTTTGTTGTGTTTCTTCGATCGAACTGGCAATAGTTATCTCTGCAACCCAACAACCAAACAGTTTCAGATTTTCCCTCCCAAGGAAGCCTCTCCATCCCCAAAATATAGGATCTATTATCATGGTGGTTGTGTCGGCTATGATTCTAAATCTGATGATTACAAAATACTAAGAATTTGGGATCGTGATTACAGGCTGTCAAGGCCTTGTCACACGACCCGAATTTTTGGGCTGTATTCGTTAAGAAGTGATTCTTGGAAGGAGATTCCGAGTCCTGCTTTTATGTGCAATTCTTATATAGGGAGAATTATATATGTTAGAGGTAAGTGTTATTGGTTTTCTGTGTCCGACTCCAGAGTTGTATCGTTCGACTATAGTGAGGAAAGCTTCTCTTACTTGCCTTTACCACGAAAGGCTCATATCTATGATTATAGGCTCGTCAAGTTTGAAGATGAAGATTTGTTAGGTATTGTTTTCTCTAGGCGACGAGGAGCTAGTTATAAGGCCCCTCAAATTTCGTCTTTGCCTTTGGGGAGTGAACCTGGTTACTATTTTGAGGCTTGGGTTTGGAGAGAAGGATGGGATGCAGTGTTTAATGTGTCTCTTGGTGGTGCTGTGGATGGAGCACAGACGATATACGGGCCGTTGTTGTTTCTTCGTGGAAAGGCTGGCGATGGCGAGACACGGGATGGTGTCCTAAATCGTCTGGTAGTTTATGATTGGATTAAGAAAGAGTGCAAGGAGCTTGGTATTTACAGTTATGACAAAGCTATCGAAGTTTCTTGCTACGTTGAGAGTAGCGTTGCGTTGCCCCGTGGAAAGCCAATCAATGGATCCCCTGTTCTTCCTACTTATGAGAGTGAGTGGCAAGGCATGTGCGGTTCTCCTTATGACTCTCGTGAGTATGACTCTTCCAATGAAGCCTACGATGCAGATCTCGATGATTTTGCTGCTAATGGGTATGTTTTTTTGTGGATATGTTTGTATTTCTTATGTAGTTTTACATTAGTTTTCTAATGAAAAAGGAACCTTCTCTTGTATAGTTTCTTTTACTAACTAAAACATGTGTGACTGCAGATTCCGCGTCCTTGATGATATAGAGTTGGAGGAGGAGGAGCAGGAGAGGAGATACCATGCCGTTCTTAATTTAAAGACGGAGCCGGAGGAGGGTGAGGAGGAGAAGGAGGTATTCTTGTTCAAATTTGTTTTTCTTGTTGATGATAGCTTGAGATTTGGTTCAAAGATATTAAAAATATGTGCTTTTCTCATAGGTTGCGGCAATTACATATTATACTCCCAATTGTGGATGTGGTGGATTTTGTTCTAAGTTAAGCAACTATTACCATGCAAAGTTTTACGTAATCAAGTCAGATAGTGAGGACGATGTGCGCAAGAGTATTAGGTATAACGCGTGTGTTGGAATATAAGTATATATAAATGGAGAATTTTATTAAATTGATGGGAGAAAATATGGAGAAATATTGTGCAAGTGTGTGAGTGGACGTGTGTGTGTGTGTAAGTGATAAGAAAGTGAATAAAACAAATAAAACACTTTATGCTTTTTTTCTACTCACTTCAACTAATGGAGCACAATACATATTTATAGAAGTATTATGTCGGTGATTACTAGATCACCGACTTCAACTTGTGGTTTTAATTAGTTCTTCTAGATTGATCTTCTAATATTATTTCCTAATTCCACACGGCACTTTAGCTAGCTAGGAGATTCTAGATTATTCTCTCTTTTTCTTTTGTTTATACAAAATATCTTTATTCTAGATTTTTCCTTCTACAAATCAAGTTTAATAATTTATTATTCCAACACTCCCCCTTAAACTTGATTTGTCATTCCGAGCAAACTTCTGAACTTGATAAAGTCTTCATACTTGAGTGGCTTTGTGAAGATGTCTGCAACTTGATCTTGTGATTTCACGTATTCCACTTGAACTTCTTTCTTTGCGATGCATTCTCTGATGTAGTGGAAGCGGGTGTCAATATGCTTACTTCGATTATGAAACACCGGATTCTTTGAGAGCGCGATTGCCGACTTGTTATCAACACAAATAGTTGTTGGCTCCTTTTGTGGCCACCCAAGCTCTTCCAGTAAACTTCGTAGCCAAACTGCATGACAAACACTGGATGTGGCAGCCACATATTCAGCTTCACATGTTGATAAAGTGACTATGGGTTGCTTCTTTGACATCCAGGTGAAAGCAGTGTCTCCCATGAAGAACACGAATCCGCTTGTACTCTTCCGATCATCATTATCTCCAGCCCAATCGCTATCACTATACCCGACAAGATTATATTGATTAGTACTTGAGTAGAATAGGCCGTAGTTGAGCGTACCTTTGAGGTAGCGAAGAATTCTCTTTGCCGCCTTAAAATGCGTAGTGGTTGGATTTTCCATATAGCGACTTACGAGTCCTGTCGCATAAAGAATATCCGGCCTTGTGCAAATTAAGTACCGTAAACTTCCAACCAAGCTCTTGAACAATGTCGGGTCCACTTTTTCTCCTCCATCATTCTTGGATAATTTGATCCCGCATTCCACTGGCGTGTTGATTGCTTTGCAGCCCTCCATCTTGAACTTCTTGAGGATTTCCTTGGCGTATCCTTCTTGTGTGATGAAGATCCCATCTTCGAGTTGCTTGACTTCCACACCGAGATAGTACGCCATCAGCCCAATGTCTGTCATCTCAAACTCCTTTGACATGGCTTTCTTGAACTCCTCAATCATCTTTGGATTATTTCCTGTGAAAATCAAATCATCTACATACAAGCACACAATTAAGACATCTCCTCCATTGGCTTTCACGTAGAGAGCATGCTCGTGAGGGCATTTGGTGAAACCATTCTCCTCCAAGTACTTATCGATCCTGCTATTCCATGCCCTTGGTGCTTGCTTTAGTCCGTATAGGGCCTTCTTTAACTTCAAGACTTTATCTTCTTGCCCTTTCACCTCGTAGCCCATTGGCTGCTTGATATAGACTTCTTTGTCTATATACCCATTCAAGAAGGCTGATTTGACATCCATTTGATAAATCTTCCATCTATTTTGGGCTGCAAGAGAGAGTATTAGTCTAATAGTTTCTAAGCGAGCAACGGGAGCAAATACCTCATCATAATCGATTCCAGCTCTTTGACTATATCCTTTCACGACGAGCCTCGCTTTATATCTTTCCACTTCACCTTTGGAATTCTTCTTAACTTTATACACCCACTTGACTCCAATGGCCTTGTGCCCTTTTGGTAATGTCACGAGCTCCCATGTATCATTCTTCTTTATGGCTTTGATCTCTTCATCCATCGCGACTCGCCAATTTTCACTATCTGCTGCTTCTTCAAAGCTAACAGGCTCACAATCAGCAAATAGGCAAAATAAGGTAAGATCTTCTAACCTTTCAGTATCCTCATATATCTCGCCCAAACTCTTTGCTCGTGGTGTAGCTCTTTCATTTAAGAAAGATGGTGGCGAGTCTTCAGTGACTGACACTGGTGAAGCTGGTGGAGTCACTGGCTCTTGTTGGACTTCTCCAACTTGCTCTTCTGCTCTTTGTTCTTCTAACTGTGGGATGTAGGTGAAGTCACCGCTGGAGCTGAAATCCCAGACTCCTTCTTCGTCGAACTCCACATCCCGACTTATCACTGTTTTCTTGGTATTTGGATTGTATAACTTATAGCCTTTAGAGTTAGAGTCGTACCCGATAAAGATGAATGCTTCACTTTTGTCATCGAGCTTCTTCCTTCTCTCATCTGGTACATGCACGTAGGCTTTGCTCCCAAATACCTTTAGGTGGGAAATTCCTGGCTTTCTCCCGCTCCAGGCTTCTTGTGGAGTCATTCCCCACACGCTCCTTGTCGGCGATCGGTTGGATAGGTACACCGCGCACGCCACTGCTTCGGCCCAAAACTCTTTAGGCAGATTCTTCGTCTTTAGCATGCTCCTCGCCATCTCCATGATTGTTCTGTTTTTTCTTTCTGCCACTCCGTTCTGTTGGGGGGATCTCGGAACTGTCAGGGGCCGTCGAATTCCATTTGCTTCGCAAAATTCTAGAAACTCCCTTGACGTGAATTCTCCGCCTCGATCGGACCTCATGGCCTTGATTTGTCGTCCACTCTCCTTCTCCACGGCAGCTTTGAATTTCTTGAATGCATCAAATACTTCTGACTTCTGCTTCAAGAAATATACCCACGTTTTTCTAGAAAAATCATCAATGAATAGCAGAAAATAATTATTTTTACCCAGGGAGCTTGGATTTATTGGCCCACACACATCAGCATGAATCAACTCCAGTGGCTTTTGAGCTCTTGAGCTTGACTCCTTTGGAAACGGCTTTCTAAACTGCTTCCCGAGTAGACAACCTTCGCAGAGTTGATCGGGATGTTTGATGGATGGTAGGCCTCTCACCATCTCTTTCTTTGATAGCAACTCCAAGCCGCCAAAGTTTAAGTGCCCAAACCGTAGATGCCACAACCAAGACTTATCTTGGTAACACGCTTTCAGGCATTTTGCCACGTCATTTCGAATATTCAATAAGAACATTCTATTTTTAGACATTGGCACCTTGGCAATAAGATTATTTTTGTCATCTCTTATTGAAAGGTTATAATCTCTCATGTGAATATCATAACCTTTCTCTAAGAGTTGTCCCAAACTCAAGATATTATTTTTCATATTGGGCACGTAATAAACGTTGGAAATAAATTCATGATTTCCATTCTTCAAGCGAATTAAAATTTTCCCTTTTCCTTTAACTGGGACTTTAGATTCATCACCAAAGGAGACATTGCCGCTTACCGATTCATCGAGCTCCACGAACATGTTTCTCTTCCCGCACATGTGATTGCTAGCACCGGTGTCGAGGTACCACGTGTCATCTCTTCCAGCTTCTCCTTTATATGCCAGAAGCACACTACCAATATCTTGATTTGTGCTTTCGGCGTAATTGGCCTTCTCTTCAATCCTTACTTTTTCACTTCTGCACTCGGAAGCATAGTGCCCAAATTTATGGCAATTATAACACTTTATCGAAGATTTATCGTACCTCGATTGCGGGTTGCTCCTCCCCCGACCACTTGTAAACTCATTTCTTTCACCATTGTTGACGAAGCCTCCTCGTCCTCGACCACGTCCACGTCCACGGCCTCTGCCTCGATCTTGCCCTTGGCCACGTCCTCTCCCGGACTGTCCATAGCCATTGCTCGGACCTTCTTCTTTCTCTTTCGGGCTTACGTGCAACTTTAAAAGTTGCTCTGAAATTTCTTGCTTCTTCTTTTGCTTCTCCTCATATGCTTGCAGCGACCCCAACAAGAGATCGATTGTCATCTCCTCCAAATTTTTAGTTTCTTCAATTGTCACCACAATGTGCTCAAACTTTGGGGTTAGTGACCGCAATATTTTCTCCAAAATTCTTACATCCTCCATTTTTTCACCATTTCTTTTCATTTGATTAGACACCGCCAAGACTCTTGAAAAATAATCCGAAATTGATTCGGACTCTTTCATATGTAATGACTCAAACTCTCCTCTTAAAGTTTGAAGTCGTACCTTTTTTACTTGCTCCGCTCCTTTGCACGCATTCTGGAGCTTCTCCCACGCTTCTTTGGCGGTGCTCGCGTTCGAGATTTTCTCGAAATCATCGTCCCCTAGCGCTTGATAAATGAGACAGAGAGCCTTCTTGTCTCTCTTTCTCGCGTCTCGCAATCTATCCTTTTGTTGTTGGGATAGTGCGGCCTCGTCCTGCGGCTCCTCGTAGCCGTTCTCCACGATCTCCCAAACATCGTGGGCTCCCAATAGCGCCTTCATCTTGATGCTCCAATTGTCGAAGTTGCTCTTGTTGAGCATGGGGACTTGAAACGATTGTAGGTTGGCCATTCCACAGGTAGGATTTTATGGCTCGGATACCACTTTGTTGGAATATAAGTATATATAAATGGAGAATTTTATTAAATTGATGGGAGAAAATATGGAGAAATATTGTGCAAGTGTGTGAGTGGACGTGTGTGTGTGTGTAAGTGATAAGAAAGTGAATAAAACAAATAAAACACTTTATGCTTTTTTTCTACTCACTTCAACTAATGGAGCACAATACATATTTATAGAAGTATTATGTCGGTGATTACTAGATCACCGACTTCAACTTGTGGTTTTAATTAGTTCTTCTAGATTGATCTTCTAATATTATTTCCTAATTCCACACGGCACTTTAGCTAGCTAGGAGATTCTAGATTATTCTCTCTTTTTCTTTTGTTTATACAAAATATCTTTATTCTAGATTTTTCCTTCTACAAATCAAGTTTAATAATTTATTATTCCAACAGCGTGGTCATGCACTCCCTATGCAAACAAGAAGCTTAATGCTGCATATGAGGATGCCCAGAGAGTTGCTGATGGCTGCCCCATCTTCCTCTTCTTTTTTGTAAGTAACCATTTTCTCACATTATAATTATAGTACTATATGTTTTCATGAGCTTGAGTATGCAACTCCCCTCGTCCCATTACAAATGTCTCATTCTTTTTTTGGCAACATATTTAAACAATTTTCACCAACTCATTTTATCTGCCCAAAGGTAATGGGACATTTGTAATGGGACGGAATCAGAGGGAGTATTTCCCTTTATTCACGTACTGGTATTGACTGATGCTTTCTCTTTGTGAAAACAAGGTTGTTGGGAGTGGCCAGTTCTGTGGTATGGCAGAAATGACCGGCACAGTGGATTTCCACAGAGATATGGATTTCGGGCTGCGGCATAAACGGAGTGGAAGCTTTCCGGTGAAGTGGCACATCATAAAGGATTTGGCAAACTTGAATTTTTTTAAGCTCACCATATTGCACAACAATGACAACAGAGACATACAAAGGGTATGATATAATATAATTGTCTTTTCTTCATCGTATATCTTTATTATGCAAATCTTGTTAGAACAAACCAATTGTGGATCCTTTTTTATTTTTGTGTCTCTTTTCAGATAAGTTGGAAGAGAGGTCTGCGGATGCTCAACCTATTCAAGCGTCGTACGTCGTCAACGACACCCCTACTCGATGTCTTTATGCAGGAAGAGGTATATAGGTAAATGCTGTGATGAGAGGAGGTTTATGAGATGTGAAGGTGGATTTGATTTTGGATGGTTTGTGTTTTTGTTTGAAATGTTGTTGACAAAGTCCCTTGGTGATCACTCTGAAATCTCTATAATACTAGTATAATAAAGGATGTTTTCCCCTCTATTTTTCTCTCTTCTTCCATCAATTTTTGTAGTATTAGTCCTATTCATTTTCTCTCTCTTATTCTTTTAAAATGTGTGTCCTACTTTTTCAAGTTCGAAAAATTTTGTTTTAGTTTCCGAACAAGTGTGAGCATTCTGATCTCGGATCGGATTTTTTCCATCAGATCCGAAAACCCGAAACTTTCCTAGAATTCAATTCGATCTGAACCATATTATTCGAAAATCCGAATCCGAAAATCTGAAATGTTTTGAATAAAATCTGATCCGAACCGAAAAATCCAAAATGTGAAGAAAAATCCGAAATACATATGAACCTAACTGGTTACATAATTACAATTGAATTAAGGTACAAACTATTAATTATAATTAATCAAGACGAGAGTGTATGATTAAAATTTAGAAATATTTAACTATTTAAGAGCTAATCTCAAGTGTGAGCATTGAGATTTCGGATAGGATTTTACCCGAAACTTTCCTAGAATTCAATTCGATTTGAACCATATTATTCGAAAATCCGAATCCGAAAATCTTAAATGTTTTGAATAAAATCAGATTTGAACTGAAAAATCCAAAATGTGAAGAAAAATTCGAAATACATATGAACCTAACCAATTAAATAATTACAATTGAATTAAGGTCCTAATTAACAACCAATTAATTATAATTAATCAAGATGAGAGTGTATGATTAAAATTTAGAAATATTTAACTATTTAAGAGCTAATCTATATGAATATATATCATAATATCATATATATTATCAATCCGAAAATTCGAAATTTATTTAAGTGTTAATCCAATTGAATCCGAAAAAAATCCGAACCAAATTTCAAATTTTTGTTTGGCTGGGATCGGATATTCGGATTACGAGTATTTTGCTCACCCCTAGTTTAAGTTAGTGTCTTAAAAGTTGGATCTAATTCGCTATATAAGATCTTATTAACATTGGGATTTATATTGCAACGATGTGTATTTTGTATGATTAGTTTGATTAGAGATTTAGTTCGAAGTGGTCAAATTGCATACATTTTCTTGCAATCAGCGTTTAAAACATCGGAATGAGAGAGCAGCGTTATCGACATTGATCTCGAGCCATGGCTGATTCGAGAGCTCTTCCTCCTCAAACTCCTCTTTTTCTTGGTCTCAATCCGATGCACAATCACCCAATAAATCATGGTGCCTAACGTGGTGGCTAAAATGGTGGTGCCGATGAGCGCCACCGCGATGGCGAGCCACTTCTCCTGCCGCCCCACGACGATAAACGCGAGAGCCAAATAAGCGACGGAGATGAGCTCCTCCATGACTAGAGTAAAATTCGAGAACAAAATTGAATACACAGGAGCATAACTTAAACAATGTGTTTTAAAAGCGCCAAACAATTTAGAAATTGATAATTGTGATATAATCAGCATATTGGTTGTTCGATTTGTAAGATTAGACATGATTAGTCTTATAATATCTTATTCGTTTGAATAAATGCGATTCGGTGCTTAATCTCGAGACAATAACACATATGATTAGTCACGACTTATAAGTCTTGATAGTCTCAAACCAATACAATCTCGGGTAATATTAGGACAATTCAATCTCGATCAACGAAGCCCCACTTTAAAGTTGTGTTAGAATGCTATTTAGATAATAAGTTAGATTGATTTAAAAACTATAATAAAAAAAAATGTGGTAATACATATAGAGGCTGTCTTGCCAATTGCACTCTCACTTAAATTATGATATATACCCTAACTTGAATCCATATTATGATCTTAACTGTATAAATAACACTATTTTAGATGCGGGTCAACCTGGTTGCACCCAAGTTTTTGTAATACATAAAAGTACCCAACTTTTTCGAGTCAGATGATTTTTTAGGACAGTAACTTATGTTGATTTGGAAATTAGGACAAAAACTTTCGGACTTGTAAAAATAGGACACTAATTTTTTTCCAGAGTAAAATATGACACTAATTAATAAGCATTGTAAAAATAGGACATTTTCTCGGCCGAGAATTGGCTGAGAAATGTCCTGCGGATGCAACACTTATTAATTAGTGTCCTATTTTACTCTAAAAAAATAGTGTCCTATTTTTACAGATTCGAAAGTTTTTGTCATAATTTTCAAATCAACCTAAATTACTGTCCTAAAAAACCCTCGAATTCCAACTTTCTCAAACTATATTATCAAAATACCCACTTTTTGAATTTACTACGTCTCATAACCATGTCAATTTTTTATTAGTAATATTTTGTACCAGTATGCATCTTCCCAAATATCTATGTCTGACTCAATTGCCTTTTCGTTTATTAATAAAATACATGTTTATGCTATGTTTTGTACAAATGAATTGGTGATTCGAGATTGCGCAGATCTGTATGTAATTTTTTGAAATTTGCACAGATCAGGATGTAATATGGTTGCACAAAGTTTTTCTTAATTTTGTTTGCGCACATTCTTAATGGAATTTTTTTGCGCATAAGATTGTTATTATTTGCGCAAGTTAATTTTATATACGTTAATTTTATTTGGTAGAATTTATGCGTGAATTTAATTTGGAAACTTGGAATTGTAATCTTGAGGAATGATGCTAGTGTTAGGGCATTTTGTTTTTGCGCAATTTGAATTTTAGTTGGAATTTTTTGCGCAATTTGAATTTTAGTTGGAACTTTTTGCGCAATTTAAATATTTGTTGGGTATTCTGTGCAAATTAGATTGGATTTCCACTTAAATTGAATTAATTGAGTAATTTTAAATGTTAATTGCTCTTTTACTTTTGAATTATTGGTTGTAATTTTTCGCCACTTGATTTAGTTTTCACAATTTGCGTAATTTTTGCGCAATAATAGTAAATTTTCGCAATAAGTGTTTTTTTGGCGCAATAAATGTAATTATAATTACAGGTGCGTGAATTTTATTTTATTGCTTGGATTTTATTTTATTTGGTTAATGTTATTTTATTTCCTTAAATATAGTTGGGTTACTCTTATTTTTTCATTAATTAATACTCCCTCCGTCCATGAAAAAGAGTCTCATTTGGGACTCGGCACGGGTTTTAAGAAAGTTGTTAAAATAGGTGTAAGTGGAGAGAGAAGTAAATTTATAGGGGTAGTGTTAATAACAATTTTAAATGCTTAATCCTTTTAACTTCTAAACTTAATTAATTGCTTTATGTTCCTGAAAGTGAAGATTTAATTAAGGTGCACTAAAATTTCAGATTCAAACAAACTCAAATTTAAGAAACAAACTTGAATACACTTAAAATGAAAATTCAATCATGCACTGTAAAACAATGCACTGAATTCAAATTTAAGAAAAAAAAAAGCTAATCAAGTGCAATCCACCTACAAATTTAAAATCCCCTGAATCCAAATCAAAATCCCAACAACAAATTCAACAAATCAATTCCACCTACAAATTTAGGAAATTACAGCAACAAATTCAAACTCTATACAACAAATTCGATTCCAGCAAATTCAACAACTTTCTGGATATTCAAAATAAATTCGAACAAATTCAACAACAAATTGGACAACAAATTCCACCAAAACAAATTCAAGCTCAGGTGGAGCGAGGCGGTGAAATCAGGGTTTCGAGCTCTGAGAGGCGGCGATTTGAGGGTACAACGAGGGGTTGTCGTTGTTACCTGAGAAATAGAGAGAGAGCGAGGAATGAAGGACGACGCAGAGAGAGGCGGTCAGCGGCGGCGATCCTCGCCAGGGAAGAGACTGGGCTCGGCGGCGGCTGTCCGGCTGTGAACGGAGAAGTGACTGGGCTCTGCGGCGGTGGCCTTCCGGTCGTGGCGCTCAGGGGAGCGGTGAGAGAGAGAGAGAGAGAGAGAGAGAGAGATAGAGATGAAGCTAGGGGATTTAGGGTAGATTCTGGATTTTGGGGATTTAGGGCTGAGTGGTGAGAGAGAGAGATGAAGCCAGGAGAGCGGCGCTCAGGCGCGCCGGAGAGGGAACCGCGGCGGTCGCAGCAGAATCAGCGGATTTACAGAGATTCATCGGAGATGGCAACAGATCCGGTGATTCTTCGGTAGAAGCACCGGATTTACAGAGAGAACTGAGAAATGGCACATCATCCATCGTGTAGGAGTGAGCGACGGTGAGTAATCGGAGGCAGGAGTGGTAATCTCCGGAGAAAAGTGGGCCGAGATAGGAGACGCAAAGAGCGGCGCAACCTTAGGAAATTTCTAGGGTTTTAATGAAATGGAATCAGCAAATATAATTAGGTAGGTGGGAGGATTAATTAATCTGAAAAATGGTTTAATTAAGGAATAATTGTCTCCATAATTGAGGTGTTTAAAAATATTAATGGTGGGGCCATCTATGGCAACTAAAGTAAATAGTGAAGTAAAATAAGGGTAATTTTGTCAAAAAAGTGAAACAGGACTCTTTTTTGTGGACAAAAAAAAGAGGGGAAACAGGACTCTTTTTCGTGGACGGAGGGAGTAATATAGTAGGTATATAGATTGAAAAAAGTGGGTAGCTTAGATAATCGCCCCAAAAAAATTGTGTGTGTACTGGTCTATCAGTAGGTGGTTAATGCCCAAAGCCTAAGATATTGGGTTTGAGTTCACCGTCATGTGGTCTTTAAATTTCTTTATTTACTTGTATAATTTATCAAAAAAAAAGCGGAACACAAAAATAATGCACCAGTAGGACAATTTAAGTTTCAAGTAAGCCCAAAACTCTTTAAAAGGGTCGAGAATTGTGTTGCAGGTGCATTACTTATTAATTAGTATCCTACTTTTTCAAGTTCGAAAATTTTTGTCCTAATTGCCAAACTAGGTTAAGTTAGTGTCCTAAAAGTTAGATCTAATTCGCTATATCTATAATCTATAGGGTTAATTATAATTTATAGCCTGAACTTTCAATAAATTTTAATTTATAGCCTCAACTTTAATTTATTTTTTGTATAGCCTAAACTTTGATAAATTATTTAATTATAGCCACTATTGCACCAAAATTATATTAGTGGCATATTCTTTATCATAATTACAACTAAAATGATGATTAATTAATTCGAGACTAGAGTCTAATGTATTCTACACGAAAATGGATTTTCAATAGTAGGTAGCACATTGTCATAAGACCATCGGTGCCGTTGGAATTGCGCCAAAAGGTTAGTAAATGATGCCAACTTTTAGAAACGATTACGACTTCACCGGTGGTCCGATGACAATGGGCTATCTATCATTGAAAATTCCATTTAATGTAGAATACATTAGGATCTGATTTCGTAGAAATCGGTCATCGTTTCATATGTAATTTCATAAAGAATAGCTAATGTTATAGTTTTGATGTGATTGTGACTATAATTAAACAATTTTTCAAAGATCAGGCTAATATAAAACATAAATCAAAATTAAGGCTATAAATTGAAACTTGCTGAAAATTGAGGCTATAGACTATAATTAACCATAATCTATAGTATATAAAAAAGACAATTTTCAATTGAAAATCAATTTTAAAATTGAGGGACAAATTTGTGATTATAATAAAATTGAATATTTATTTATAAACTTGTTCGTAGAGGATTAGCTCCACCCACATTCTTGGATACCAAGCAACACTATAAGCCCATATTCTTGAATCCTATATATATATATATTGCCTCTTTCAAACACAAGGAGTTACACGACGCGTTAGGGTTCCATTCAATTCCCTTTCTTCTTCTTCTAAATCTATCAATTTTTGATCGACGATGAAACGGCTTCTTGTGAAACGTAAGCATGTAAAGTCCGGTATGTATTATTTAACCCCTCTTTCTCGGCGAGATTTATCCGAAATCTCTGAAGAAAGTTTCGACCTCCCTTTTTTGGATCCAAACCAACACACTTATTCCAACACCTGCGGCGGTTTGTTGTGTTTCTTCTATCGAACTGGCCATAGTTATCTCTGCAACCCAACAACCAAACAGTTTCAGATCTTTCCTCCCAAGGAAGCCTCTCCATCCCCAAATTATAAGATCTATTATCATGGTGGTTGTGTCGGCTATGATTCTAAATCTGATGATTACAAACTACTAAGAATTTGGGATCGTGATTACTGGCTGTCAAGGTATAGTCACAGGACCCGAATTTTTGAGCTGTATTCTTTAAGAAGTGATTCTTGGAAGGAGATTCCGAGTCCTGCTTTTATGTGCAGTTCTTATATTAATAGAATTATATATGTTAGAGGTAAGTGTTATTGGTTTTCTATGTCCGACTCCAGAGTTATATCGTTCGACTATAGTGAGGAAAGCTTCTCTTACTTGCCTTTACCGCGAAAGGCTCATATCGATGGTTTTAGCCTCGTCAAGTTTGAAGATGAAGATTTGTTAGGTATTGTTTTCTCTAGGCGACGAGGAGCTAGTTTTAACGTCTATCTACGTATGCCTTTGCCTTTGGGGAGTGAACCTGGTTACTATTTTGAGGCTTGGGTTTGGAGAGAAGGGTTGCGTTGCTGGGATGCAGTGTTTAATGTCTCTCTTGGTGGTGCTGTGGATGCAGCAGAGACGATATACGGGCCGTTCTTGTTTCTTCGTGGAATGGCTGGCGATGGCGACACACGGGATGGTGTCCTAGATCATCTAGGAGTTTATGATTGGACTAAGAAAGAGTGCAAGGAACTTGGTATTTATAGTTATAACAATGCAATCGAAGTTTTCTGTTACGTTGAGAGCAGCGTTGCGTTGCCCCGTGGAAAGCCAATCAATGGATCCCCTGTTCTTCCTACTTATGAGAGTGAGTGGCAAGGCATGTTCGGTGAGGACCCTCGTGAGTATGACTCTTCCAATGAAGCCTACGATGCAGATCTCGATGATTTTGCTGCTAATGGGTATGTTTTTTTGTGGATATGTTTGTATTTCTTAAGTAGTTTTACATTAGTTTTGTAATGAAAAAGGAACTTTCTCTTATATAGTTTCTTTTACTAACTAAAACATGTGTGACTGCAGATTCCGCGTCCTTGATGATATAGAGTTGGAGGAGGAGGAGCAGGAGAGGAGATACCATGCCGTTCTTGATTTAAAGACGGAGCCGGAGGAGGAGGAGGACGAGGATGAGGTATTCTTCTTCATGATAGAGTGATTGTTTTATTTCAAGATCCTACGAAATTTGGTTCAAAGACATTAAAAATACGTGCTTCTTTTCTCACAGGTTACGGATATTACATATTATTCTTTCGATCATGCATCAGAATGTGGATGTTGTTCTGAGTTAAACAACTATTACCGTGCTGCAAAGTATTTCGTAATCAAGTCAGATAGTGAGGATGACGTGTGTAAGAGTATTAGGTGTAACGCGTGGTCATGCACTCCCTATGCAAACAAGAAGCTTAATGCTGCATATGAGGATGCCCAGAGAGTTGCTCATGGCTGCCCCATCTTCCTCCTTTTTTTTGTCAGTAACCATTTTTCTCACATTATAATTGTGTTTTTTCATGAGCTTGCTTGAGTATTGACTGAGATGCTTTTCTCCTTGTGAAAACAAGGTTGATGGGAGTGGCCAGTTATGTGGTATGGCAGAAATGACTGGCCCAGTGGATTTTCACAGAGATGTGGATTTCGATTTCCGGCTGCGAGATAAACGGAGTGGAAGCTTTCCGGTGAAGTGGCACATCATAAAGGATTTGGCAAACTTAAAAAATTTTAGGTTCACCATATTGCACACCAATGAGAACATGCCAGGGACTGACAAAAGAGACATACAAAGGGTATATATATATATATATATATATATAATTGTCTGTGAAACTGGTTTCATGGTGAAACCGACTTTCCAATGACACAATTCAACATACAAATGACACTTTACCAAAGTGTCATTTGTATGTTGAATTGTGTCATTGGAAAGTCGGTTTCACCATGAAACCGGTTTTACGAGAGTTTTTGTGATAATTGCTTGTTAGAACAACCAAGTATGCAGCTGCCATTTATGTGGAGAAGATGATCATTTTTTATTTTTCTGTCTCTTTTCAGTTGAGCTACAAGAAAGGTCTGCGGATGCATAACATATTCAAGCGCCGTACGTCAACAACATCCCTACTCGATTTTATGCAGGAAGAGGGAGAAGGCAGGCTTCAGAAACAATGAGATGGTAAATGCTGTGATGATAGTGTCAATTCCAGTCGGAACAACTCCACTGGATACGAGAAGTCGCCCTTATGAGCAGGGACGGATCCAGGATTCATCTTTAGCGGGCTGAATTTATTATCGTGTCATGTTTTTCGTTAAATTACAATTTGTTACCCCTCAAAATAGAGGTGAAACAAAAGAAAGGGAATCCCTTACTAATGGTTCCTTTCCATTGTTAAACCAAACACTCAATAAAAGTCATGGTTATTGTTACCATTCCACTCCTTTATTTGATTCCATTCCCTTTCCATTCCCCCACTTGAACCAAACGAACACTTAGTTCGAAGTAGTCAAATTGCATACATTTTCTTGCAATCAGCATTTAAAACATCGGAATCAGAGAGCAGAGTTATCGACATTGATCTCGAGCCATGGTTGATTCGAGAGCTCTTCCTCCTCAAATTCCTCTTATTCTTGGTCTCAATCCGATGCACAATCACCCAATAAATCATAGTGCCTAACGTGGTGGCTAAAATGGTGGTGCCGATGAGCGCCACCGCGATGGCGAGCCACTTCTCCTGCCGCCCCACGAGGATAAACGCGAGAGCCAAATAAGCGACGGAGATGAGCTCCTCCATGACTAGAGTAAAATTCGAGAACAAAATTGAATACACAGGAGCATAACTTAAACAATGTGTTTTAAAAGCGCCAAACAATTTAGAAATTGATAATTGTGATATAATCAGCATATTGGTTGTTCGATTTGTAAGATTAGATATGATTAGTCTTATAATATCTTATTAGTTTGAATAAATGCGATTCGGTACTTAATCTCGAGACAATAACACATATGATTAGTCACGACTTATAAGTCTTGATAGTCTCAAACCAATACAATCTCGGGTATATATTAGGACAATTCAATCTCGATCAACGAAGCCCCACTTTAAAGTTGTGTTAGAATGCTATTTAGATAATAAGTTAGATTGATTTAAAAACTAGAATAAAAAAAAATGTGGTAATACATAAAGAGGCGGTCTTGCCAGTTGCACTCTCACTTAAATTATGATATATACCCTAACTTGAATCCATATTATGATCTTAACTGTATAAATAACACTATTTTAGATGCGGGTCAACCTGGTTGCACCCAAGTTTTTGTAATACATAAAAGTACCCAACTTTTTCGAGTCAGATGATTTTTTAGGACAATAACTTATGTTGATTTGGAAATTAGGACAAAAACTTTCGGACTTGTAAAAATAGGATACTAATTTTTTTCCAGAGTAAAATATGACAGTAATTAATAAGCATTGTAAAAATAGGACATTTTCTCGGCCGAGAATTGGCTGAGAAATGTCCTGCGGATGCAACACTTATTAATTAGTGTCCTATTTTACTCTAAAAAAATAGTGTCCTATTTTTACAAATTCGAAAATTTTTGTCCTAATTTTCAAATCAACCTAAATTACTGTCCTAAAAAACCCTCGAATTCCAACTTTCTCAAACTATATTATCAAAATACCCACTTTTTGAATTTACTACATCTCATAACCATGTCAATTTTTTATTAGTAATATTTTGTACCAGTATGCATCTTCCCAAATATCTATGTCTGACTCAATTGCCTTTTCTTTTATTAATAAAATACTATGTTTATGCTATGTTTTGTACAAATGAATTGGTGATTCGAGATTGCGCAGATCTGTATGTAATTTTTTTAAATTTGCACATATCAGGATGTAATATGGTTGCACAAAGTTTTTCTTAATTTTGTTTGCGCACATTCTTAATGGATTTTTTTTGCACATAAGATTGTTATTATTTGCGCAAGTTAATTTTATATACGTTAATTTTATTTGGTAGAATTTATGCGTGAATTTAATTTGGAAACTTGGAATTGTAATCTTGAGGAATGATGCTAGTGTTAGGGCATTTTGTTTTTGCGCAATTTAAATTTTAGTTGGAATTTTTTGCGCAATTTAAATATTTGTTGGGTATTCTGTGCAAATTAGATTGGATTTCCACTTAAATTGAATTAATTGAGTAATTTTAAATGTTAATTGCTCTTTTACATTTGAATTATTGGTTGTAATTTTTCGCCACTTGATTTAGTTTTCACAATTTGCGTAATTTTTGCGCAATAATAGTAAATTTTCGAAATAAGTGTTTTTTTGGCGCAATAAATGTAATTATTATAATTACAGGTGCGTGAATTTTATTTTATTGCTTGGATTTTATTTTATTTGGTTAATGTTATTTTATTTCCTTAAATATAGTTGGGTTACTCTTATTTCATTTCCTTAAATATATTGGGTTAATCTTATTTTTTCATTAATTAATAATATAGTAGGTATATAGATTGAAAAAAGTGGGTAGCTTAGATAATCGCCCCCAAAAAATTGTGTGTGTACTGGTCTATCAGTAGGTGGTTAATGCCCAAAGCCTAAGATATTGGGTTTGAGTTCACCGTCATGTGGTCTTTAAATTTCTTTATTTACTTGTATAATTTATCAAAAAAAAGCGGAACACAAAAATAATGCACCAGTAGGACAATTTAAGTTTCAAGTAAGCCCAAAACTCTTTAAAAGGGTCGAGAATTGTGTTGCAGGTGCATTACTTATTAATTAGTATCCTACTTTTCCAAGTTCGAAAATTTTTGTCCTAATTGCCAAACTAGGTTAAGTTAGTGTCCTAAAAGTTAGATCTAATTCACTATATCTATAATCTATAGGGTTAATTATAATTTATAGCCTGAACTTTCAATAAATTTTAATTTATATCCTCAACTTTAATTTATTTTTTGTATAGCCTAAACTTTGATAAATTATTTAATTATAGCCACTATTGCACCAAAATTATATTAGTGGCATATTCTTTATCATAATTACAACTAAAATGATGATTAATTAATTCGAGACTAGAGTCTAATGTATTCTACACGAAAATGGATTTTCAATAGTAGGTAGCACATTGTCATAAGACCATCGGTGCCGTTGGAATCGCGCCAAAAGGTTAGTAAAATGATGCCAACTTTTAGAAACGATTACTACTTCACCGGTGGTCCGATGACAATGGGCTACCTATCATTGAAAATTCCATTTAATGTAGAATACATTAGGATCTGATTTCGTAGAAATCGGCCATCGTTTCATATGTAATTTCATAAAGAATAGCTAATGTTATAGTTTTGATGTGATTGTGACTATAATTAAACAATTTTTCAAAGATCAGGCTAATATAAAACATAAATCAAAATTAAGGCTATAAATTGAAACTTGCTGAAAATTGAGGCTATAGACTATAATTAACCATAATCTATCTATAATATATAAAAAAGACAATTTTCAATTGAAAATCAATTAAAATTAAGGGACAAATTTGTGATTATAATAAAATTGAATATTTATTTATAAACTTGTTCGTAGAGGATTAGCTCCACCCACATTCTTGGATACCAAGCAACACTATAAGCCCATATTCTTGAATCCTATATATATATATTGCCTCTTTCAAACACAAGGAGTTACACGACGCGTTAGGGTTCCATTTAATTCCCTTTCTTCTTCTTCTAAATCTATCAATTTTTGATCGACGATGAAACGGCTTCTTGTGAAACGTAAGCATGGAAAGTCCGGTATGTATTATTTAACCCCTCTTTCTCGGCGAGATTTATCCGAAATCTCTGAAGAAAGTTTCGACCTCCCTTTTTTGGATCCAAACCAACACACTTATTCCAACACCTGCGGCGGTTTGTTGTGTTTCTTCGATCGAACTGGCAATAGTTATCTCTGCAACCCAACAACCAAACAGTTTCAGATCTTTCCTCCCAAGGAAGCCTCTCCATCCCCAAATTATGAGATCTATTATCATGGTGGTTGTGTCGGCTATGATTCTAAATCTGATGATTACAAACTACTAAGAATTTGGGATCGTGATTACTGGCTGTCAAGGTCTAGTCACAGGACCCGAATTTTTGAACTGTATTCTTTAAGAAGTGATTCTTGGAAGGAGATTCCGAGTCCTGCTTTTATGTGCAATTCTTACATTAAGAGAATTATATATGTTAGAGGTAAGTGTTATTGGTTTTCTATGTCCGACTCCAGAGTTATATCGTTCGACTATAGTGAGGAAAGCTTCTCTTACTTGCCGTTACCGCGAAAGGCTCATACCCTGGACGGTTTTAGCCTTGTCAAGTTCGATGATGAAGATTTGTTAGGTATTGTTTTCTCTAGGCGACGAGGAGCTACTTATAACGTCTATCTACGTATGCCTTTGCCTTTGGGGAGTGAACCTGGTTACTATTTTGAGGCTTGGGTTTGGAGAGAAGGGTTGCGTTGCTGGGATGCAGTGTTTAATGTCTCTCTTGGTGGTGCTGTGGATGCAGCAGAGACGATATACGGGCCGTTCTTGTTTCTTCGTGGAATGGCTGGCGATGGCGACACACGGGATGGTGTCCTAGATCATCTGGGAGTTTATGATTGGACTAAGAAAGAGTGCAAGGAACTTGGTATTTATAGTTATAAGAATGCAATCGAAGTTTTCTGTTACGTTGAGAGCAGCGTTGCGCTGCCCCGTGGAAAGCCAATCAATGGATCCCCTGTTCTTCCTACTTATGAGAGTGAGTGGCAAGGCATGTACGGTTCTCCTCATGACTCTCGTGAGTATGACTGCTTGCATGAAGCCTACGATGCAGATCTCGATGATTTTGCTGCTAATGGGTATGTTTTTATGTGGATATATGTTTGTATTTCTTAAGTAGTTTACATTAGTTTTGTAATGAAAAAGGAACCTTCTCTTGTATAGTTTCTTTTACTAACTAAAACATGTGTGACTGCAGATTCCGCGTCCTTGATGATATAGAGTTGGAGGAGGAGGAGCAGGAGAGGAGATACCATGCCGTTCTTGATTTAAAGACGGAGCCGGAGGAGGAGGAGGACGAGGATGAGGTATTCTTGTTCATGATAGAGTGATTGTTTTATTTCAAGATCCTAGGAAATTTGGTTAAAGACATTAAAAATATGTGCTTCTTTTCTCACAGGTTACGGATATTACATATTATTCTTTCGATCATGCATCAGAATGTGGATGTTGTTCTGAGTTAAACAACTATTACCGTGCTGCAAAGTATTTCGTAATCAAGTCAGATAGTGAGGATGACGTGCGTAAGAGTATTAGGTGTAACGCGTGGTCATGCACTCCCTATGCAAACAAGAAGCTTAATGCTGCATACGAGGATGCCCAGAGAGTTGCTGATGGCTGCCCCATCTTCCTCTTCTTTTTTGTCAGTAACCATTTTTATCACATTATAATTGTGTTTCTTCATGAGCTTGCTTGAGTATTGACTGATGCTTTTCTCCTTGTGAAAACAAGGTTGATGGGAGTGGCCAGTTATGTGGTATGGCAGAAATGATTGGCCCAGTGGATTTTCACAGAGATGTGGATTTCGATTTCCGGCTGCGAGATAAACGGAGTGGAAGCTTTCCGGTGAAGTGGCACTTCATAAAGGATTTGGCAAACTTAAAAAATTTTAGGTTCACCATATTGCACAACAATGAGAACATGCCAAGGACTGACAACAGAGACATACAAAGGGTATATATAATTATCTTGTTATTACAACCAAGTCATTTATGTGGAGAAGATGATCATTTTTTATTTTTGCGTCTCTTTTCAGTTAAGCTACAAGAAAGGTCTGCGGATACATAACATATTCAAGCGCCGTACGTCAACAACATCCCTACTCGACTCAACTGGATGCGAGAAGTCTCTCCAATGAGTAGGGGCGGATCCAGGATTCATCTTTAGGGGGCTGAATTTATTATCGTGTCATGTTTTTCATTGAATTTCCGCTGCTTTATACTATATATGTGTATTGTGGAGTGTTGTCGACGCTAACTGTACAACATCGTATTCCAGACGAAGCAACACTTTCAAGAACATTTCTTCCTTTTATCAATAATCTCAAAATAGATGATTAGCTTCACACCTCAACTCTTAAATTTTGATTTTCAATTTTTATTTAATTTTAATGTTGTTTTAATTGAAACTAAAAATTAACCCTACATTGATTGAAAATAAAAATTGCATTACAATAAAATAATGTCCTAAATTACTTTAGTTTAAAAAACAGAAAAAAAAACCTACACTAAAATTAAAATTGCATTACAATAAAATAAAATAAAATAAACTACTGTATTAATTTTTTTTTGCTGCCAGAAATGTTTGAATTTTTAAATAAATACTCCCTCGGTCCGCGATATCGCTTTCACATTTGCCATTTCAGTTGGTCCGCGATATCATTTCTACTTCCATTTATAGTCGTAGGGTCCACATAACACTTTATTATCTTAACCTTAAATTTTCAACTTTATGGTGGAGCCCAAACTCCACTCACTACAATGTTTACTATTATCTACTACTATCCACCATTTTTCTTAAAATTCGCGTCGTCCACAATATGGAAACGATATCGCAGACGGAGGAAGTATTACATAATATGCTAAACTCTATATAGAATTAAAAAAATCCATGAATTGCTAAACTCTACATAGAATTAAGACTAGATTGCTAAACTCTACATAGAATTAAGACAATCCATGGAATTAGCAGAATCCATAGATTGCTAAACTCGACATATAATTGAGATAATCCATAGAATTAGCAGAATCCATAAATTATAAAAAGTCTATCAAAATCTTTTAAATTCTTAATTGAATACTCCCCTTAAATTTATCATTTTTTGATCGACGATGAATAATTATAATATAGTAGGTATATAGTTTGAAAAAAGTGGGTAGTTTAGATAATCGCCCAAAAAAAAAAATTGTGTATGTATTGGCTTAGCGATAGGTGGTTAATAACCAAAGTCTAAGATATTGGGTTTGAGTTCACCGGCTTTAAATTTCTTTATTTACTTGTGTAATTTATAAAAAAAAAGCGGAACGCAAAAATAATGTACCGGCAGGACAATTTAAGATTCAAGTAAGCCCAAAACTCTTTAAAAAGGCTGAGAATTGCGTTGCAGGTGCATTACTTATTAATTACTAGTATCCTACTTTTCCAAGTTCAAAAATTTTTGTCCGGATTGCCAAACTAGCTTATGTTAGTTTCTTAAAAGTTAGTTCTAATTCGCTAAATCTATAATCTATAATATATTGAAAAGACAATTTTCAATTGAAAATCAATTTTAAAATTAAAAGTAAGCGACAACTTTGTGATTATAATAAAACGAATGTTTATTTATAAGCCTGTTCATAGAGGACTAGCTCCACCCACATTCTTGGATACCAAGCAACACTATAAGCCCATATTCTTGAATCCTATATATAATATTGCCTCTTTCAAACACAAGGAGTTACACGACGCGTTAGGGTTCCATTCAATTCCCTTTCTTCTTCTAAATCTATCAATTTTTGATCGACGATGAATAATTCCGACAACGAGAAACGGCTTCTTGTGAAACGTAAGCATGGAAAGTCCGGTATGTATTATTTAACCCCTCTTTCTCCGCGAGATTTATCTGAAATCTCTGAAGAAAGTTTCGACCTCCCTTTTTTGGATCCAAACCAATACACTTATTCCAACACCTGCGGCGGTTTGTTGTGTTTCTTCGATCGAACTGGCAATAGTTATCTCTGCAACCCAACAACCAAACAGTTTCAGATTTTCCCTCCCAAGGAAGCCTCTCCATCCCCAAATTATGAGATCTATTATCATGGTGGTTGTGTCGGCTATGATTCTAAATCTGATGATTACAAAATACTAAGAATTTGGGATTACTGGCTGTCAAGGCCCCTTCACACGACCCGAATTTTTGAGCTGTATTCGTTAAGAAGTGATTCTTGGAAGGAGATTCCGAGTCCTGCTTTTATGTGCGATTCTTGTATTAATAGTATCATACATGTTAGAGGTAAGTGTTATTGGTTTTCTGAGTCCGATTCCAGAGTTATATCGTTCGACTATAGTGAGGAAAGCTTCTCTTACTTGCCTTTACCACGAAAGGCTCATATCTATTTTTCTAGGCTCGTCAAGTTTGAAGATGAAGATTTGTTAGGTATTGTTATCTCTAGGCGACGAGGAGCTAGTTATAAGGTCCCTATAATTTCGTCTTTGCCTTTGGGGAGTGAACCTGGTTACTATTTTGAGGCTTGGGTTTGGAGAGAAGGATGGGATGCAGTGTTTAATGTGTCTCTTGGTGGTGCTGTGGATGGAGCACAGACGATATACGGGCCGTTCTTGTTTCTTCGTGGAAAGGCTGGCGATGGTGAGAGACGGGATGGTGTCCTAAATCGTCTGGTAGTTTATGATTGGATTAAGAAAGAGTGCAAGGAGCTTGGTATTTATAGTTATGACAAAGCTATCGAAGTTTCTTGTTACGTTGAGAGTAGCGTTGCGCTGCCCCGTGGAAAGCCAATCAATGGATCCCCTGTTCTTCCTACTTATGAGGGTGAGAGCCAGGGCATATACGGTTCTCCTTCTGACTCTCGTGAGTATGATTGCTTCCATGAAGCCTACGATGCAGATCTCGATGATTTTGCTGCTAATGGGTATGCTTATTTGTGGATATGTTTGTATTTCCTAAGTAGTTTTACATTAGTTTTGTAATGAAAAAGGAACTTTCTCTTGTATAGTTTCTTTTACTAACTAAAACATGTGTGACTGCAGATTCCGCGTCCTTGATGATATAGAGTTGGAGGAGGAGGAGCAAGACAGGAGATACCATGCCGTTCTTGATTTAAAGACGGAGCCGGAGGAGGAGGAGGACGAGAAGGAGGTATTCTTGTTCATGATAGAGTGATTGTTTTATTTCAAGATCCTAGGAAATTTGGTTCAAAGACATTAAAAATATGTGCTTCTTTTCTCACAGGTTACAGATATTAGATATTATTCCGCCGATCATGCATCAGAATGTGGATGTTGTTATGAGTTAAACAACTATTACCGTGCTGCAAAGTATTTCGTAATCAAGTCAGATAGTGAGGATGATGTGCGTAAGAGTATTAGGTGTAACGCGTGGTCATGCACTCCCTATGCAAACAAGAAGCTTAATGCTGCATATGAGGATGCCCAGACAGTTGCTGATGGCTGCCCCATCTTCCTCCTTTTTTTTGTCAGTAATCATTTTTCTCACATTATAATTGTGTTTTTTCATGAGCTTGCTTGAGTATTGACTGAGATGCTTTTCTCTTTGTGAAAACAAGGTTGATGGGAGTGGCCAGTTATGTGGTATGGCAGAAATGACTGGCCCAGTGAATTTTCACAGAGATGTGGATTTCGATTTCCGGCTGCGAGATAAACGGAGTGGAAGCTTTCCGGTGAAGTGGCACTTCATAAAGGATTTGGCAAACTTAAAAAATTTTAGGTTCACCATATTGCACAACAATGAGAACATGCCAGGGACTGACAAAAGAGACATACAAAGGGTATATATATATATATATATATATAATTGTCTGTGAAATCAGTTTCATGGTGAAAGCGACTTTCCAATGACACAATTCAATATACAAATGACATGTCATTTGTATGTTGAATTGTGTCATTGGAAAGTCGCTTTCACCATAAAACCGGTTTTACAAGAGTTTTTGTGATAATTGTTCGTTAGAACAACCAAGTATGCAGCTGCCATTTATGTGGAGAAGATGTTCATTTTCTATTTTTCTGTCTCTTTTCAGTTGAGCTACAAGAAAGGTCTGCGGATGCATAACATATTCAAGCGCCGTACGTCAACAACATCCCTACTCGATTTTATGCAGGAAGAGGGAGAAGGCAGGCTTCAGAAACAATGAGATGGTAAATGCTGTGATGATGGTGTCAATTCCAGTCGGAACAACTCCACTGGATACGAGAAGTCGCCCTTATGAGCAGGGACGGATCCAGGATTTATCTTTAGCGGGCTGAATTTATTATCGTGTCACGTTTTTCATTAAATTTCCGCTGCTTTATACTATATGTGTATTGTGGAGTGTTGTCGACACATTCTGTACAACATCGTATTCCAGACGAAGCAAAACTTTTAAGAACATTTCTTCCTTCCATCAATAATCTCAATTATTGCATCGATCTCTACGGTTTTCAGCTCCAATTTTCTCGCCCTAAACCTGGATTTTCGTCTCGTTAATCAATTCCAAAAATCCCTAAAATTGCTTATTTAATTTGACGCTAAAACCTGCGTTTTCGAATTTTGAGTATTTTGCTCACCCCTAGTTTACGTTAGTGTCTTAAAAGTTGGATCTAATTCGCTATATAAAATCTTATTAACATTGGGATTTATATTGCAACGATGTGTATTTTGTATGATTACTTTGATTAGAGATTTAGTTCGAAATGGTCAAATTGCATACATTTTCTTGCAATCAGCATTTAAAACATCGGAATCAGAGAGCAGCGTTATCGACATTGATCTCGAGCCATGGCTGATTCGAGAGCTCTTCCTCCTCAAACTCCTCTTTTTCTTGGTCTCAATCCGATGCACAATCACCCAATAAATCATGGTGCCTAACGTGGTGGCTAAAATGGTGGTGCCGATGAGCGCCACCGCGATGGCGAGCCACTTCTCCTGCCGCCCCACGACGATAAGCGCGAGAGCCAAATAAGCGACGGAGATGAGCTCCTCCATGACTAGAGTAAAATTCGATAACAAAATTGAATACACAGGAGCATAACTTAAACAATGTGTTTTAAAAGCGCCAAACAATTTAGAAATTGATAATTGTGATATAATCAGCATATTGGTTGTTCGATTTGTAAGATTAGATATGATTAGTCTTATAATATCTTATTCGTTTGAATAAATGCGATTCTGTACTTAATCTCGAGACAATAACACATATGATTAGTCACGACTTATAAGTCTTGATAGTCTCAAACCAATACAATCTCTGGTAATATTAGGACAATTCAATCTCGATCAAGCCCCACTTTAAAGTTGTGCAGGGCCGGCCCTGACATTTCGGGGGCCCTGGGCGAAGAAGAAAAAAAGGGGCCCCTAATAAATCAAACTTCGAGAAGTTGTAGCAAATTTGAGATAGCCGTGCAACTGTAACATTAACTATAAAGTGCAATAAACTAAAAAATAATGATCAAATAACTATAGAAATAATTTAGATCTTCTAGCATTTTGATAATCAAAATTATCAATAATTTCTTCAAGATCAAGTTTTTCTAATACCTCACGTTCAATGCATAAAACCGCTAATCCATTCAACCTTTCTTGGGACAGTGTAGAACGCAAATATGATTTTATCAATTTTAATTTTGAAAAACTTATTTCTGCTGAAGCTACAGTAACTAGTGTAGTCAACAATATTCTATATGCAATAGAAACATTAGGAAAGCAATCAGAAACTTTAACAAACTCAAGAATTTCACCAAGCGACTTCATTTCAGATGGTAAACACTTTTATAGCACTTGCAATTCAGAATATAAATCTTCAGTATCAATGTTAAATTTATCATTATGTTTCAGGGCATCTTGAAGTTTAAACACAACATTTATGCAATTTATTCTCATCCAATGAAGATAACATCTTATGATTAAATAAAAAGCCAAAATTATCTTAAAAAATTATCAATTGTTCAAAATTATTTTCCCATTTCCATCTCAATTCTTTTAATATAAGCTTTGTTTAGCAATTATGCATAAAAATCAATTTCTTTTCAAAATATTCTCAACCGCCTACATTAGCCTTTCCCCCTCTCTCTAAAATATCTTGTTCTGCACTACAACAAAAAAACGCACAGCACATACCCACCCCTCATTTTTCTCACATTGCTGGCAGAATCGGTTCTTCACAAATAGGTTTAGTAATTTTTTTTACTAGGTATTAACACTACTGGGCCAATATTATGGGGCCCCAAAAAATTGGGGGGCCCAGGGCAATTGCCCCACCAAATACACAGCAGGGCCGGCCCTGAAGTTGTGTTAGAATGCTATTTAGATAATAAGTTAGATTGATTTAAAAACTAGAATAAAAAAAATGTGGTAATACATAAAGAGGCGGTCTTGCCAGTTGCACTCTCACTTAAATTATGATCTATACCCTAACTTGAATCCATATTATGATCTTAACTATATAAATAACACTATTTTAGATGCGGGTCAACCTGGTTGCACCCAAGTTTTTGTAATACATAAAAGTACCCAACTTTTTCGAGTCAGATGATTTTTTAGGACAGTAACTTATGTTGATTTGGAAATTATGACAAAAACTTTCGGACTTGTAAAAATAGGACACTAATTTTTTTCCAGAGTAAAATATGACACTAATTAATAAGCATTGTAAAAATAGGACATTTTCTCGGCCGAGAATTGGCTGAGAAATGTCCTGCGGATGCAACACTTATTAATTAGTGTCCTATTTTACTCTAAAAAAATAGTATCTTATTTTTACAAATTCGAAAGTTTTTGTCCTAATTTTCAAATCAACCTAAATTACTGTCCTAAAAAACCCTCGAATTCCAACTTTCTCAAACTATATTATCAAAATACCCACTTTTTGAATTTACTACATCTCATAACCATGTCAATTTTTTATTAGTAATATTTTGTACCAGTATGCATCTTCCCAAATATCTATGTCTGACTCAATTGCCTTTTCTTTTATTAATAAAATACTATGTTTATGCTATGTTTTGTACAAATGAATTGGTGATTCGAGATTGCGCAGATCTGTATGTAATTTTTTGAAATTTGCACAGATCAGGATGTAATATGGTTGCACAAAGTTTTTCTTAATTTTGTTTGCGCACATTCTTAATGGATTTTTTTTGCGCATAAGATTGTTATTATTTGCGCAAGTTAATTTTATATACGTTAATTTTATTTGGTAGAATTTATGCGTGAATTTAATTTGGAAACTTGGAATTGTAATCTTGAGGAATGATGCTAGTGTTAGGGCATTTTGTTTTTGCGCAATTTGAATTTTAGTTGGAATTTTTTGCGCAATTTAAATATTTGTTGGGTATTCTGTGCAAATTAGATTGGATTTCCACTTAAATTGAATTAATTGAGTAATTTTAAATGTTAATTGCTCTTTTACTTTTGAATTATTGGTTGTAATTTTTCGCCACTTGATTTAGTTTTCACAATTTGCGTAATTTTTGCGCAATAATAGTAAATTTTCGCAATAAGTGTTTTTTTGGCGCAATAAATGTAATTATAATTACAGGTGCGTGAATTTTATTTTATTGCTTGGATTTTATTTTATTTGGTTAATGTTGTTTTATTTCCTTAAATATAGTTGGGTTACTCTTATTTTATTTCCTTAAATATATTGGGTTAATCTTATTTTTTCATTAGTATATAGATTGAAAAAAGTGGGTAGCTTAGATAATCGCCCCAAAAAAATTGTGTGTGTACTGGTCTATCAGTAGGTGGTTAATGCCCAAAGCCTAAGATATTGGGTTTGAGTTCACCGTCATGTGGTCTTTAAATTTCTTTATTTACTTGTATAATTTATCAAAAAAAAAGCGGAACACAAAAATAATGCACCAGTAGGACAATTTAAGTTTCAAGTAAGCCCAAAACTCTTTAAAAGGGTCGAGAATTGTGTTGCAGGTGCATTACTTATTAATTAGTATCCTACTTTTCCAAGTTCGAAAATTTTTGTCCTAATTGCCAAACTAGGTTAAGTTAGTGTCCTAAAAGTTAGATCTAATTCACTATATCTATAATCTATATGGTTAATTATAATTTATAGCCTGAACTTTCAATAAATTTTAATTTATATCCTCAACTTTAATTTATTTTTTGTATAGCCTAAACTTTGATAAATTATTTAATTATAGCCACTATTGCACCAAAATTATATTAGTGGCATATTCTTTATCATAATTACAACTAAAATGATGATTAATTAATTCGAGACTAGAGTCTAATGTATTCTACACGAAAATGGATTTTCAATAGTAGGTAGCACATTGTCATAAGACCATCGGTGCCGTTGGAATCGCGCCAAAAGGTTAGTAAAATGATGCCAACTTTTAGAAACGATTACGACTTCACCGGTGGTCCGATGACAATGGGCTACCTATCATTGAAAATTCCATTTAATGTAGAATACATTAGGATCTGATTTCGTAGAAATCGGTCATCGTTTCATATGTAATTTCATAAAGAATAGCTAATGTTATAGTTTTGATGTGATTGTGACTATAATTAAACAATTTTTCAAAGATCAGGCTAATATAAAACATAAATCAAAATTAAGGCTATAAATTGAAACTTGCTGAAAATTGAGGCTATAGACTATAATTAACCATAATCTATAATATACTCCATCCGTCCCGTTAATAAAGACACATGTCTTTTGGGCACGGAGATTAAGGAGAGGTAGTTTAAGTGGTAAAGTGTTGTGGCCCACTTAGATTAGTGTATTTGATTAAATATGTTTAGTAAATTTCTTTATTTTTATTTTGAGTTTCATATTGATTTATAAATTTATGAATTTCGAATTTTTTAATTAATTTAATTACATTTAATTTTTTTTTCGAAATTAACTGTCTTCTTTTTTTTCACATCGCACATAAAACTCAAAATAAATCTGAAATCCCCAAAATCATACACCCAAATCAGAAATAAATCTACAAATTTGGATCCCCAAATCATACACCCAAATCATCAAGAAACAGAAATTGAAATCGCCATTTTCTAGGTCTACTTCAATTTTCTGAAAAGTAATTTTTCATCTCATCTTTGAAAAGCAATTTTCATTCTCATCCTTGAAAAGAAATCAAAATCGAAACCAGAAAAGGGAAAGGTCTTCATCAGCAATTCAATCGAAATCGAAATCGCCATTTTCCACTTTCAATCGCGGTTGCGGCTTTGCTGCGGTCGCCGTAGACGAGAGAGAGGCGATGAAGCCATGGCTGATTTTCTCTAATGAGGTCGAGAAGGAGAGCGGCGATGATGCGAGAGAAGCTGGAGGTTGAGGACGACAGAATCTAGGGTTTCGGAGGAGGGCGGCGCGGATGGAGGTTGAGGACGGCAGAATCTAGGGTTTCGGAGGAGGGCGGCGCGGATGGAGGTTGAGGACGGCAGAATCTAGGGTTTCGGAGGAGGGCGGCGCAGATGAAGGCTGAGGGCGGCGGTATCTTAGGGTTTCAGAGCGTGAGAGAGGCCGAGAGAGTGAGAATGAAGATAAGGTTTTTTTTTTCTTCTTATTTATACTACTTGAATTAAGGTGTAATTAGTAGTGTTAATTAACCCCTAATTCTTTCCTTATTTGGAGTGTGTCTTTATTATTGGGACATCCCAATAAGGAAAGTGTGTCTTCAATAATGGGACGGAGGGAGTATAAAAAAGACAATTTTCAATTGAAAATCAATTTTAAAATTGAGGGACAAATTTGTGATTATAATAAAATTGAATATTTATTTATAAACTTGTTCGTAGAGGATTAGCTCCACCCACATTCTTGGATACCAAGCAACACTATAAGCCCATATTCTTGAATCCTATATATATATTGCCTCTTTCAAACACAAGGAGTTACACGACGCGTTAGGGTTCCATTCAATTCCCTTTCTTCTTCTAAATCTATCAATTTTTGATCGATGATGAAACGGCTTCTTGTGAAACGTAAGCATGTAAAGTCCGGTATGTATTATTTAACCCCTCTTTCTCGTCGAGATTTATCGGAAATCTCTGAAGAAAGTTTCGACCTCCCTTTTTTGGATCCAAACCAACACACTTATTCCAACACCTGCGGCGGTTTGTTGTGTTTCTTCTATCGAACTGGCAGTAGTTATCTCTGCAACCCAACAACCAAACAGTTTCAGATCTTTCCTCCCAAGGAAGCCTCTCCATCCCCAAATTATGAGATCTATTATCATGGTGGTTGTGTCGGCTATGATTCTAAATCTGATGATTACAAACTACTAAGAATTTGGGATCGTGATTACTGGCTGTCAAGGTCTAGTCACAGGACCCGAATTTTTGAACTGTATTCTTTAAGAAGTGATTCTTGGAAGGAGATTCCGAGTCCTGCTTTTATGTGCAATTCTTATATAGGGAGAATTATATATGTTAGAGGTAAGTGTTATTGGTTTTCTGAGTCCAATTCCAGAGTTATATCGTTCGACTATAGTGAGGAAAGCTTCTCTTACTTCCCTTTACCACGAAAGGCTCATATCAATGGTTCTAGGCTCGTCAAGTTTGAAGATGAAGATTTGTTAGGTATTGTTTTCTCTAGGCGACGAGGAGCTAGTTATAACGTCCATGTAGGTATGCCTTTGCCTTTGGGGAGTGAACCTGGTTACTATTTTGAGGCTTGGGTTTGGAGAGAAGGGTTGCGTTGCTGGGATGCAGTGTTTAATGTCTCTCTTGGTGGTGCTGTGGATGGACCACAGACGATATACGGGCCGTTGTTGTTTCTTCGTGGAAAGGCTGGCGATGGCGAGACACGGGATGGTGTCCTAAATCGTCTGGTAGTTTATGATTGGATTAAGAAAGAGTGCAAGGAGCTTGGTATTTATAGTTATAAGAATGCAATCGAAGTTTTCTGTTACGTTGAGAGCAGCGTTGCGTTGCCCCGTGGAAAGCCAATCAATGGAACCCCTGTTCTTCCTACTTATGAGAGTGAGTGGCAAGGCATGTACGGTTCTCCTTATGACTGATCGTGAGTATGACTCTTCCCATGAAGCCTACGATGGAGATCTCGATGATTTTGCTGCTAATGGGTATGTTTTTTTGTGGATATGGTTTTACATTAGTTTTGTAATGAAAAAGGAACTTTCTCTTGTATAGTTTCTTTTACTAACTAAAACATGTGTGACTGCAGATTCCGCATCCTTGATGATATAGAGTTGGAGGAGGAGGAGCAGGAGAGGAGATACTGTGCCGTTCAGAATTTAAAGACGGATCTGGAGGAGGGTGAGGAGGAGAAGGAGGTATTCTTGTTCAAATTTGTTTTTCTTGTTGATGATAGCTAGAGATTTGGTTCAAAGGTATTAAAAATATGTGCTTTTCTCATAGGTTGCGGCAATTGAATATTATACTCCCAATTGTGGATGTGGTGGATCATGTGCTTCTGAGTTAAGTAACTATTACCATGCAAAGTTTTACGTAATCAAGTCAGATAGTGAGGACGATGTGCGCAAGAGTATTATGTATAACGCGTGGTCATGCACTCCCTATGCAAACAAGAAGCTTAATGCTGCATATGAGGATGCCCAGAGATTTGGTGCTGGACTCCCAAGAGGCTGCCCCATCTTCCTCTTCCTTTTTGTAAGTAACCATTTTCTCACATTATAATTATAGTACTATATGTTTTCATGAGCTTGAGTATGCAACTCCCCTCGTCCCATTACAAATGTCTCATTCTTTTTTTGGCAACATATTTAAACAATTTTCATCAACTCACTTTATCTGCCCAAAGGTAATGAAACATTTGTAATGAGACGGTATCAGAGGGAGTATTTCCCTTTATTCACGTACTGGTATTGACTGATGCTTTCTCTTTGTGAAAACAAGGTTGTTGGGAGTGGCCAGTTCTGTGGTATGGCAGAAATGACCGGCGCAGTGGATTTCCACAGAGATATGGATTTCGGGCTGCGACATAAACGGAGTGGAAGCTTTCCGGTGAAGTGGCACATCATAAAGGATTTGGCAAACTTGAATTTTTTTAAGCTCACCATATTGCACAACAATGACAACAGAGACATACAACGGGTATAATATAATATAATTGTATTTTCTTCATAGTATATCTTTATTATGCAAATCTTGTTAGAACAAACCATTTATGTGGAGAAGATGATCCTTTTTTATTTTTGTGTCTCTTTTCAGATAAGTTGGAAGAGAGGTTTGCGGATGCTCAACCTATTCAAGTGTCGTACGTCGTCAACGACACCCCTACTCGATGTCTTTATGCAGGAAGAGGTATTTTTGTAAATGTTGTGATGAGAGGAGGTTTATGACATGTGAAGGTGGATTTGATTTTGGATGGTTTGTGTTTTTGTTTGAAATGTGATCACTCTGCAATCTCTATAATACTAGAATAATAAAGGATGTTTTTCCCTCTATTTTTCTCTCTTCTTCCATCAATTTTTGTAGTATTAGTCCTATTCATTTTCTCTCTCTTATTCTTTTATAATGTGTGTCCTACTTTTTCAAATTCGAAAAATTTTGTTCTAATTTCCGAACAAGTGTGAGCATTCAGATTTCGGATCGGATTTTTTCGATCAGATCCGAAAACCCGAAACTTTCCTAGAATTCAATTCGATCTGAACCATATTATTCGAAAATTCGAATTCAAAAATCTGAAATGTTTTGAATAAAATCTAATCCGAACCGAAAAATCCGAAATACATATGAACCTAACCAGTTACATAATTACAATTGAATTAAGGTACAAACTATTAATTATAATTAATCAAGACGAGAGTGTATGATTAAAATTTAGAAATATTTAACTATTTAAGAGCTGATCTATAGGAATATATATCATAATATCATATATATTATCAATTCAATCCGAAAATTCGAAATTTATTTAAATGTCAATCCAATCGAATCCGAAAAAAATCCGAACCAAATTTCAAATTTTTGCTTGGTTGGGATCGGATATTCGGATTACGAGTATTTTGCTCACCCCTAGTTTAAGTTAGTGTCTTAAAAGTTGGATCTAATTCGCTATATAAGATCTTATTAACATTGGGATTTATATTGCAACGATGTGTATTTTGTATGATTAGTTTGATTAGAGATTTAGTTTGAAGTGGTCAAATTGCATACATTTTCTTGCAATCAGCGTTTAAAACATCGGAATCAGAGAGCAGCGTTATCGACATTGATCTCGAGCCATGGCTGATTCGAGAGCTCTTCCTCCTCAAACTCCTCTTTTTCTTGGTCTCGATCCGATGCACAATCACCCAATAAATCATGGTGCCTAACGTGGTGGCTAAAATGGTGGTGCCGATGAGCGCCACCGCGATGGCGAGCCACTTCTCCTGCCGCCCCACGACGATAAACGCGAGAGCCAAATACGCGACGGAGATGAGCACGCAGGCGAGCCACATGAGCTTGTTGATGATGGCCATCATCTGCTTCTTGGCCTTGCTCTCGATCACCACCACCGAGGTCTGCACGACCACGACGGCGAGGGAGATGAAGAGGGCGAAGGAGTCGAAGAGGAAGAAGATGAGGAAGGGGAGCTGCGGGGCCACGTTCGCCTCCCCCAGGGAGAGCCCCGGGGCGAGGTTCTGCGGGTCGTCCGCGTACTCCCCCGGGACCGTGAAGATGGCCGCGAAGGCCACCGTGGCGATCAGCACGGCCACCACGGTGGTCGAGTTGATCGCGTTGTTGAGGCCCTCCGCGTGCATCTTGTCCAGCCGCTTCACGATGCCCTGCACGCGCCGCCTCGTCTGGCGCGTGTGCTCCAGCTGGTGGTGCACCTCGTGCTTGATGTCGCTCACCGTCTGCTTCAGCTCCCGCGCCCGCCTCGCCGGCTCGGGCTTCATCGCCCTCACGGTCACCACGCCGTGCTCCTGCAGCACGGCCGCCGCCTCCGCCTGCCCGAGCTTCTCCGCCGTGTCGAGCGCGGTTTCGTTCGACCTGTTCACCAACTTCGTGTTGGTTTCGTTGTGGTCCAGCAGCATCTTCACAATCTACAGCGTTAAACACAAATGTTAAGAAACGAATAGTTTGTAATAAAGTGCAGAGAAATTAATTTTTTTTGAGGATATATTTATCAAGAAAATAAGATAGAAAAATTAAAATATCTGTGGACAAATGACATTTAATATAAATAATGAATTATGCGAGAATATTTGTTATATTTTGATTTTTCATTGGTTTAATAGTGTTTTGTGTCTTCAATTTTAACTGCTTTCCATAAAATGGGCTCAACTTTCATTTTCTTTTAAAATACTCTCAACACAATAAGTATTTTTCATAAAATATCCCGCTATATAAAATGAGTTGAGAAAAAGATCATCTCGTCAAAGTCAGATGTAGAACTTCTTTTGAATTTTTTTCCACCTAAGCATTATAACGACGTCGTTTTGATTCTTAGATAGAAAAAAGTGGAAAATGGTTTCAAATTTGGAAGTTGACATTGATGAGATTTTGGAGATAAAGATGATTTACAGATAAATTGTTTTCACAAGCATCAAAATAACGTTGCTTTGATGCTTTGGTGGAAAAAAAAATTCAAAAAGAGTAGTATGATTCCGGCGAGACATATTATATAATTTTGTACAACAGAATATTTTATGAAAAATGCTAAAACGCTGAAAGTTTAATAACCCTTTTTCATTTTTGAAAGAGGTCTATACAAATAGGACGTCCAAATAAAAAAATATGACCTATTGAATTGAGACGGAAAGAGTAAAGCAATACCTGAGCTCTGCCTTTGCGAGCGGCTATGTGCAAAGCAGTGTTTCCCTTAGTGTCGACCATGTTGATGGTGGAGGGATCGGCGGCGATGAGCTTCTCCACCACCTCAACATTCTGGCCTTTCACGGCCATGTGAAGAGCGGTCTGCCCCTTCTTATCCGTCCGCGTCGTGATCCCCGGCTCCTTGTCGAGCAGGGCGTCCACGACGCGGACGTGCCCGTTCCTCGCCGCAGAATGCAGTGCCGTTTTCCCGTTGCTCTTGGCTATCGCAGCCAGATTGCTCTCCGACTCCAAGAAATACTCCACTATCTCTATGTGCCCTTGCGTCGCCGCCGTGTGCAACGCCGTCGTGTTCGACGAATCCACCGTCATCGACAGCTCCGGGTGCGCCTCCATCAACACCTTCACAACTTCTGCAAACAAAACAGAGCAAAACAGAGCAAAACAGAACAAAACAGAGCAAAACCATGAGTTCCCCAAAAAAGGATTATAAAAAACAAAGGGGTAATATTTCAAAACTATACATACCTAAATCTCCTTGCTTGGCAGCAATGTGGAGAGCATCAAATCCATTCTTGGCTTTGATTCCGGCGTCGGCTAAAGAGTAATGCTTGATCATCTCCCTCACCACCTCCATGTAGCCATACTCGGCGGCCACGAATAAGGGCGTCTCACCAGCTGAGTTGCGCTTCGTTAAAAAATCCCCGAGCTCGTCCTCGCCCCCGGCGCCATCAATGATGCTCCTTATGGCCTCAATCCGCCCGGCTCTAGCCGCGGAATGCAGCGCCGTGTCCTCCCGCTTCCCCGTGAGCTGCTTCACGATCTTCTTCCGCGGCGTGGCCGGAGGCGGCGGCTGCCTCTCCATTCTTACACCTCAATCGCCCAATTCACCAAAACCATCTTTCACTGTTTTTGCCAAAAACATCCCATTTCGTGGCCCTGTCCAACATGGATCGAATTAGCATTTAAAACAAAAAAGAAATCAATCAACAAAATCACATTTCTTTATATACTAAATTGGTGTAATGAAAAAGAAAGGCTAAAAGCATTTTTTTTTTTTTTTTTACCTTGGTTGTGAAGAAAGAGGCACCTTTTTTGCCTTGCCTTCTTTTAAAACCGAAAGGGCCACTAGAAATATGTTTTTGATCAAAAACAAAAACAAAAACAAAAACAAACCCTAGTTGTGTTGGGGAAAGATCAAGATTTGGGGGCTTTTTTTTCTTTTGTTTAAGAAAGAAAAAAATAAATAAAAACAGAAATCTTTGAGGTTAATTAAGGGAATGGGGCCATCAAAGGCACATGTAAGCAACAAAAACTTTGCATAAACATATATATAATTATATTTATAAATATATATGTTTGTATGTGATGCTCTGAATCAGATTCAGAGCTCTTGCGACAAGAAAATGAAGAAGGGTGAATTATAAAAAGAATGGCCATTGTAAAGGTGATGATGCTTCTGTTATTATTTCAATTCTAATTTTATATCATTTCTAATAAGCAATAATAGAATCAATGAATGATCTCTTATATCTGTTGTTGGGATTTTGGTGATGGGAGTAAAAGAATAATAATTCATTCTTTCCCAAGAAAAAAGAAGGGAATGTTGGGAGGAAAGTAAACGGTAATAACAGAAGTGCACGTGTTGGATGTTTTACTAATCAATAAATTTATGTAGACGGAGGTGAGTGAAATGTCCGAAATTCGAATATTTCATCTGAATCAAATTGAAATTTAAAATTCGATTCGGATCTTAACATGTAAAACAGACTATTGATTATAAAGTCTGTAATATGTATGTAGAACAATTAATTTAAATAAAAAAAAATATTAATTTGATTGTGTTATTATCGTAATTCTACTTTTTTCTTTATTATTTATTCATTACTATATAATACTCATTAAATTTAATATTAGACTTTTTTAGTTTATAAAATAATAATATTATTATTATAGCCTACTTCAAATAAAATAATATTTAAAAGAAGATCAATAATGTGACTTGTATATAAGTTGGCATTTCCTTTACCTTTTAAGATATCCACAATCTCTATCATAAATGCACTCATAATATTTCAATTTAGAATAGTGAAATTTTAACACATTACCTCTTAGTTACAAATTCATTGTTTTAACATTAATATTTAGCTAGCTATATAGCCCATAATAGAAGTAAAAATAGTTAGACTTTTTCAATACGAATAAGTATTAGAAGTAAAATTTAATTTACTCACTTTTCAATCCAATTTGGTAAAGTTTTTTTTTTTTTAATCCTACATGTATGTTGATTAATGAACCTATAATTTGTACATAGAGTTTGATGTATTATGTAATAAACAATGTGTTTTAAAAGCGCCAAACAATTTAGAAATTGATAATTGTGATATAATCAGCATATTGGTTGTTCGATTTGTAAGATTAGACATGATTAGTCTTATAATATCTTATTCGTTTGAATAAATGCGATTCGGTGCTTAATCTCGAGACAATAACACATATGATTAGTCACGACTTATAAGTCTTGATAGTCTCAAACCAATACAATCTCGGGTAATATTAGGACAATTCAATCTCGATCAACGAAGCCCCACTTTAAAGTTGTGTTAGAATGCTATTTAGATAATAAGTTAGATTGATTTAAAAACTAGAATAAAAAAAAATGTGGTAATACATAAAGAGGCGGTCTTGCCAGTTGCACTCTCACTTAAATTATGATCTATACCCTAACTTGAATCCATATTATGATCTTAACTGTATAAATAACACTATTTTAGATGCGGGTCAACCTGGTTGCATGCACCCAAGTTTTTGTAATACATAAAAGTACCCAACTTTTTCGAGTCAGATGATTTTTTAGGACAGTAACTTATGTTGATTTGGAAATTAGGACAAAAACTTTCGGACTTGTAAAAATAGGACACTATTTTTTTTCCAGAGTAAAATATGACACTAATTAATAAGCATTGTAAAAATAGGGCATTTTCTCGGCCGAGAATTGGCGGAGAAATGTCCTGCGGATGCAACACTTATTAATTAGTGTCTTATTTTATTCTAAAAAAATAGTATCCTATTTTTACAAATTCGAAAGTTTTTGTCATAATTTTCAAATCAACCTAAATTACTGTCCTAAAAAACCCTCGAATTCCAACTTTCTCAAACTATATTATCAAAATACCCACTTTTTGAATTTACTACATCTCATAACCATGTCAATTTTTTATTAGTAATATTTTGTACCAGTATGCATCTTCCCAAATATCTATGTCTGACTCAATTGCCTTTTCTTTTATTAATAAAATACTATGTTTATGCTATGTTTTGTACAAATGAATTGGTGATTCGAGATTGCGCAGATCTGTATGTAATTTTTTGAAATTTGCACAGATCAGGATGTAATATGGTTGCACAAAGTTTTTCTTAATTTTGTTTGCGCACATTCTTAATGGAATTTTTTTGCGCATAAGATTGTTATTATTTGCGCAAGTTAATTTTATACTCCTTCCGTCCCTGAAATAAGTTCCTCTTTTTTCATTTTGGGACGTCCCCCAAATAAGTTCCTCTTTCTTTCTTTCTTTCTATTTTTGGACAACTACCCCACTACTAATAATACTTTATTTATTTTTACTTTTCACTTTTTCACCACTCCCAATACTAATAATAACACTTTTTCACATTTTCACCACTCTCAATACTAATTATAACATATTTTTTTCCACTATCAATACACTTTACCATTTTCCTTAAAACCCGTGCCGTCCCCAAAGAGGAACTTATTTTGGGGACGGAGGGAGTATACATTAATTTTATTTGGTAGAATTTATGCGTGAATTTAATTTGGAAACTTGGAATTGTAATATTGAGGAATGATGCTAGTGTTAGGGCATTTTGTTTTTGCGCAATTTGAATTTTAGTTGGAATTTTTTGCGCAATTTAAATATTTGTTGGGTATTCTGTGCAAATTAGATTGGATTTCCACTTAAATTGAATTAATTGAGTAATTTTAAATGTTAATTGCTCTTTTACTTTTGAATTATTGGTTGTAATTTTTCGCCACTTGATTTAGTTTTCACAATTTGCGTAATTTTTGCGCAATAATAGTAAATTTTCGCAATAAGTGTTTTTTTGGCGCAATAAATGTAATTATAATTACAGGTGCGTGAATTTTATTTTATTGCTTGGATTTTATTTTATTTGGTTAATGTTATTTTATTTCCTTAAATATAGTTGGGTTACTCTTATTTTATTTCCTTAAATATATTGGGTTAATCTTATTTTTTCATTAATTAATAATATAGTAGGTATATAGATTGAAAAAAGTGGGTAGCTTAGATAATCGCCCCAAAAAAATTGTGTGTGTACTGGTCTATCAGTAGGTAGTTAATGCCCAAAGCCTAAGATATTGGGTTTGAGTTCACCGTCATGTGGTCTTTAAATTTCTTTATTTACTTGTATAATTTATCAAAAAAAAAAAGCGGAACACAAAAATAATGCACCAGTAGGACAATTTAAGTTTCAAGTAAGCCCAAAACTCTTTAAAAGGGTCGAGAATTGTGTTGCAGGTGCATTACTTATTAATTAGTATCCTACTTTTCCAAGTTCGAAAATTTTTGTCCTAATTGCCAAACTAGGTTAAGTTAGTGTCCTAAAAGTTAGATCTAATTCGCTATATCTATAATCTATAGGGTTAATTATAATTTATAGCCTGAACTTTCAATAAATTTTAATTTATAGCCTCAACTTTAATTTATTTTTTGTATAGCCTAAACTTTGATAAATTATTTAATTATAGCCACTATTGCACCAAAATTATATTAGTGGCATATTCTTTATCATAATTACAACTAAAATGATGATTAATTAATTCGAGACTAGAGTCTAATGTATTCTACACGAAAATGGATTTTCAATAGTAGGTAGCACATTGTCATAAGACCATCGGTGCCGTTGGAATCGCGCCAAAAGGTTAGTAAAATGATGCCAACTTTTAGAAACGATTACGACTTCACCGGTGGTCCGATGACAATGGGCTACCTATCATTGAAAATTCCATTTAATGTAGAATACATTAGGATCTGATTTCGTAGAAATCGGTCATCGTTTCATATGTAATTTCATAAAGAATAGCTAATGTTATAGTTTTGATGTGATTGTGACTATAATTAAACAATTTTTCAAAGATCAGGCTAATATAAAACATAAATCAAAATTAAGGCTATAAATTGAAACTTGCTGAAAATTGAGGCTATAGACTATAATTAACCATAATCTATAATATATAAAAAAGACAATTTTCAATTGAAAATCAATTTTAAAATTGAGGGACAAATTTGTGATTATAATAAAATTGAATATTTATTTATAAACTTGTTCGTAGAGGATTAGCTCCACCCACATTCTTGGATACCAAGCAACACTATAAGCCCATATTCTTGAATCCTATATATATATATATTGCCTCTTTCAAACACAAGGAGTTACACGACGCGTTAGGGTTCCATTCAATTCCCTTTCTTCTTCTTCTAAATCTATCAATTTTTGATCGACGATGAAACGGCTTCTTGTGAAACGTAAGCATGTAAAGTCCGGTATGTATTATTTAACCCCTCTTTCTCGGCGAGATTTATCCGAAATCTCTGAAGAAAGTTTCGACCTCCCTTTTTTGGATCCAAACCAACACACTTATTCCAACACCTGCGGCGGTTTGTTGTGTTTCTTCTATCGAACTGGCCATAGTTATCTCTGCAACCCAACAACCAAACAGTTTCAGATCTTTCCTCCCAAGGAAGCCTCTCCATCCCCAAATTATAAGATCTATTATCATGGTGGTTGTGTCGGCTATGATTCTAAATCTGATGATTACAAACTACTAAGAATTTGGGATCGTGATTACTGGCTGTCAAGGTATAGTCACAGGACCCGAATTTTTGAGCTGTATTCTTTAAGAAGTGATTCTTGGAAGGAGATTCCGAGTCCTGCTTTTATGTGCAATTCTTACATTAATAGAATTATATATGTTAGAGGTAAGTGTTATTGGTTTTCTATGTCCGACTCCAGAGTTATATCGTTCGACTATAGTGAGGAAAGCTTCTCTTACTTGCCTTTACCGCGAAAGGCTCATACCCTGGACGGTTTTAGCCTTGTCAAGTTCGATGATGAAGATTTGTTAGGTATTGTTTTCTCTAGGCGACGAGGAGCTAGTTTTAACGTCTATCTACGTATGCCTTTGCCTTTGGGGAGTGAACCTGGTTACTATTTTGAGGCTTGGGTTTGGAGAGAAGGGTTGCGTTGCTGGGATGCAGTGTTTAATGTCTCTCTTGGTGGTGCTGTGGATGCAGCAGAGACGATATACGGGCCGTTCTTGTTTCTTCGTGGAATGGCTGGCGATGGCGACACACGGGATGGTGTCCTAGATCATCTAGGAGTTTATGATTGGACTAAGAAAGAGTGCAAGGAACTTGGTATTTATAGTTATAACAATGCAATCGAAGTTTTCTGTTACGTTGAGAGCAGCGTTGCGTTGCCCCGTGGAAAGCCAATCAATGGATCCCCTGTTCTTCTTACTTATGAGAGTGAGTGGCAAGGCATGTACGGTTCTCCTCATGACTCTCGTGAGTATGACTGCTTGCATGAAGCCTACGATGCAGATCTCGATGATTTTGCTGCTAATGGGTATGTTTTTTTGTGGATATATGTTTGTATTTCTTAAGTGGTTTTACATTAGTTTTGTAATGAAAAAGGAACCTTCTCTTGTATAGTTTCTTTTACTAACTAAAACATGTGTGACTGCAGATTCCGCGTCCTTGATGATATAGAGTTGGAGGAGGAGGAGCAGGAGAGGAGATACCATGCCGTTCTTGATTTAAAGACGGAGCCGGAGGAGGAGGAGGACGAGGATGAGGTATTCTTGTTCATGATAGAGTGATTGTTTTATTTCAAGATCCTACGAAATTTGGTTCAAAGACATTAAAAATATGTGCTTCTTTTCTCACAGGTTACGGATATTACATATTATTCTTTCGATCATGCATCAGAATGTGGATGTTGTTCTGAGTTAAACAACTATTATCGTGCTGCAAAGTATTTCGTAATCAAGTCAGATAGTGAGGATGATGTGCGTAAGAGTATTAGGTGTAACGCGTGGTCATGCACTCCCTATGCAAACAAGAAGCTTAATGCTGCATATGAGGATGCCCAGAGAGTTGCTCATGGCTGCCCCATCTTCCTCTTTTTTTTTGTAAGTAACCATTTTTCTCACATTATAATTGTGTTTTTTCATGAGCTTGCTTGAGTATTAACTGAGATGCTTTTCTCCTTGTGAAAACAAGGTTGATGGGAGTGGCCAGTTATGTGGTATGGCAGAAATGACTGGCCCAGTGGATTTTCACAGAGATGTGGATTTCGATTTCCGGCTGCGAGATAAACGGAGTGGAAGCTTTCCGGTGAAGTGGCACTTCATAAAGGATTTGGCAAACTTAAAAAATTTTAGGTTCACCATATTGCACAACAGTGAGAACATGCCAAGGACTGACAACAGAGACATACAAAGGGTATATATAATTATCTTGTTATTACAACCAAGTCATTTATGTGGAGAAGATGATCATTTTTTATTTTTGTGTCTCTTTTCAGTTAAGCTACAAGAAAGGTCTGCGGATGCATAACATATTCAAGCGCCGTACGTCGACAACATCCCTACTCGACTCAACTGGATGCGAGAAATCTCTCCAATGAGTAGGGGCGGATCCTGGATTCATCTTTAGGGGGCTGAATTTATTATCGTGTCACGTTTTTCATTGAATTTCTGCTGCTTTATACTGTGTAGTGTGGAGTGTTGTCGACGCATTTTGTACAACATCGTATTTCAGACGAAGCAACACTTTCAAGAACATTTCTTCCTTTCCATCAATAATCTCAAAATGGATGATTAGCTTCACACCTCAACTCTTAAATTTTGATTTTCAATTTTTATTTAATTTTAATGTTGTTTTGAATTAAAATAAACATTAAATTTAACAACTTAAATTTAACTGAAACTAAAAATTAACCCTACATTGATTGAAAATAAAAATTGCATTACAATAAAATAATGTCCTAAATTACTTCAATTTAATAAGCATGAAATATACATTTGTTCGCACAAATGTATACTTATATAAATATAGGTATTTACCTTAATTTAATATAAAGTATTATATTTTCTAAACCCTAAATTCTATAAACTAAACCCTAAACCCTGTAAACTAAACCCTAAGCATGAACACTAAACCCTAATAGGAGTATTTACTTTTAATAAGCATAAGATATACATTTGGTCGTACAAATGTATACTTATATTAATATAAATATTTACCTTCATTCAATATAAAACATTATACATATCAATATATATTTATATGAACAAATATATATATTATGTTTATTAAAAGTAACAATTATTATAAACAAATGTAATAATTAGGAGTATGGGTCAAACCCACGCGGGTCAGGGTTCCGGGCCAGGATGGCGGGTTTGGAGCCGAGTCGACCAATCGCACCCAATAATCTGCGTAAAATTGAATGTTCATATATAATCCTGTCCACAGAGGATTAGCTGCACCCACATTCTTGGATACCAAGCAACACTATAAGCCCATATTCTTGAATCCGATATATATATTGCCTCCTTCAAACACCAGGAGATACACGACGCGTTAGGGTTCCATTCAATTCCCTTTCTTCTTCTAAATCTATCAATTTTTTATCACGATGAATAATTCCGACAACCAGAAACGGCTTCTTGTGAAACGTAAGCATGGAAAGTCCGGTATGTATTATTTAACTCCTCTTTCTCCGCGAGATTTATCTGAAATCTCTGAAGAAAGTTTCGACCTCCCTTTTCTGGATCCAAACCAACACACTCTTCACACTCATTCCAACACCTGCGGCGGTTTGTTGTGTTTCTTCGATCGAACTGGCAATAGTTATCTCTGCAACCCAACAACCAAACAGTTTCAGATTTTCCCTCCCAAGGAAGCCTCTCCATCCCCAAAATATAGGATCTATTATCATGGTGGTTGTGTCGGCTATGATTCTAAATCTGATGATTACAAAATACTAAGAATTTGGGATCGTGATTACAGGCTGTCAAGGCCTTGTCACACGACCCGAATTTTTGGGCTGTATTCGTTAAGAAGTGATTCTTGGAAGGAGATTCCGAGTCCTGCTTTTATGTGCAATTCTTATATAGGGAGAATTATATATGTTAGAGGTAAGTGTTATTGGTTTTCTGTGTCCGACTCCAGAGTTGTATCGTTCGACTATAGTGAGGAAAGCTTCTCTTACTTGCCTTTACCACGAAAGGCTCATATCTATGATTATAGGCTCGTCAAGTTTGAAGATGAAGATTTGTTAGGTATTGTTTTCTCTAGGCGACGAGGAGCTAGTTATAAGGCCCCTCAAATTTCGTCTTTGCCTTTGGGGAGTGAACCTGGTTACTATTTTGAGGCTTGGGTTTGGAGAGAAGGATGGGATGCAGTGTTTAATGTGTCTCTTGGTGGTGCTGTGGATGGAGCACAGACGATATACGGGCCGTTGTTGTTTCTTCGTGGAAAGGCTGGCGATGGCGAGACACGGGATGGTGTCCTAAATCGTCTGGTAGTTTATGATTGGATTAAGAAAGAGTGCAAGGAGCTTGGTATTTACAGTTATGACAAAGCTATCGAAGTTTCTTGCTACGTTGAGAGTAGCGTTGCGTTGCCCCGTGGAAAGCCAATCAATGGATCCCCTGTTCTTCCTACTTATGAGAGTGAGTGGCAAGGCATGTGCGGTTCTCCTTATGACTCTCGTGAGTATGACTCTTCCAATGAAGCCTACGATGCAGATCTCGATGATTTTGCTGCTAATGGGTATGTTTTTTTGTGGATATGTTTGTATTTCTTATGTAGTTTTACATTAGTTTTCTAATGAAAAAGGAACCTTCTCTTGTATAGTTTCTTTTACTAACTAAAACATGTGTGACTGCAGATTCCGCGTCCTTGATGATATAGAGTTGGAGGAGGAGGAGCAGGAGAGGAGATACCATGCCGTTCTTAATTTAAAGACGGAGCCGGAGGAGGGTGAGGAGGAGAAGGAGGTATTCTTGTTCAAATTTGTTTTTCTTGTTGATGATAGCTTGAGATTTGGTTCAAAGATATTAAAAATATGTGCTTTTCTCATAGGTTGCGGCAATTACATATTATACTCCCAATTGTGGATGTGGTGGATTTTGTTCTAAGTTAAGCAACTATTACCATGCAAAGTTTTACGTAATCAAGTCAGATAGTGAGGACGATGTGCGCAAGAGTATTAGGTATAACGCGTGGTCATGCACTCCCTATGCAAACAAGAAGCTTAATGCTGCATATGAGGATGCCCAGAGAGTTGCTGATGGCTGCCCCATCTTCCTCTTCTTTTTTGTAAGTAACCATTTTCTCACATTATAATTATAGTACTATATGTTTTCATGAGCTTGAGTATGCAACTCCCCTCGTCCCATTACAAATGTCTCATTCTTTTTTTGGCAACATATTTAAACAATTTTCACCAACTCATTTTATCTGCCCAAAGGTAATGGGACATTTGTAATGGGACGGAATCAGAGGGAGTATTTCCCTTTATTCACGTACTGGTATTGACTGATGCTTTCTCTTTGTGAAAACAAGGTTGTTGGGAGTGGCCAGTTCTGTGGTATGGCAGAAATGACCGGCACAGTGGATTTCCACAGAGATATGGATTTCGGGCTGCGGCATAAACGGAGTGGAAGCTTTCCGGTGAAGTGGCACATCATAAAGGATTTGGCAAACTTGAATTTTTTTAAGCTCACCATATTGCACAACAATGACAACAGAGACATACAAAGGGTATGATATAATATAATTGTCTTTTCTTCATCGTATATCTTTATTATGCAAATCTTGTTAGAACAAACCAATTGTGGATCCTTTTTTATTTTTGTGTCTCTTTTCAGATAAGTTGGAAGAGAGGTCTGCGGATGCTCAACCTATTCAAGCGTCGTACGTCGTCAACGACACCCCTACTCGATGTCTTTATGCAGGAAGAGGTATATAGGTAAATGCTGTGATGAGAGGAGGTTTATGAGATGTGAAGGTGGATTTGATTTTGGATGGTTTGTGTTTTTGTTTGAAATGTTGTTGACAAAGTCCCTTGGTGATCACTCTGAAATCTCTATAATACTAGTATAATAAAGGATGTTTTCCCCTCTATTTTTCTCTCTTCTTCCATCAATTTTTGTAGTATTAGTCCTATTCATTTTCTCTCTCTTATTCTTTTAAAATGTGTGTCCTACTTTTTCAAGTTCGAAAAATTTTGTTTTAGTTTCCGAACAAGTGTGAGCATTCTGATCTCGGATCGGATTTTTTCCATCAGATCCGAAAACCCGAAACTTTCCTAGAATTCAATTCGATCTGAACCATATTATTCGAAAATCCGAATCCGAAAATCTGAAATGTTTTGAATAAAATCTGATCCGAACCGAAAAATCCAAAATGTGAAGAAAAATCCGAAATACATATGAACCTAACTGGTTACATAATTACAATTGAATTAAGGTACAAACTATTAATTATAATTAATCAAGACGAGAGTGTATGATTAAAATTTAGAAATATTTAACTATTTAAGAGCTAATCTCAAGTGTGAGCATTGAGATTTCGGATAGGATTTTACCCGAAACTTTCCTAGAATTCAATTCGATTTGAACCATATTATTCGAAAATCCGAATCCGAAAATCTTAAATGTTTTGAATAAAATCAGATTTGAACTGAAAAATCCAAAATGTGAAGAAAAATTCGAAATACATATGAACCTAACCAATTAAATAATTACAATTGAATTAAGGTCCTAATTAACAACCAATTAATTATAATTAATCAAGATGAGAGTGTATGATTAAAATTTAGAAATATTTAACTATTTAAGAGCTAATCTATATGAATATATATCATAATATCATATATATTATCAATCCGAAAATTCGAAATTTATTTAAGTGTTAATCCAATTGAATCCGAAAAAAATCCGAACCAAATTTCAAATTTTTGTTTGGCTGGGATCGGATATTCGGATTACGAGTATTTTGCTCACCCCTAGTTTAAGTTAGTGTCTTAAAAGTTGGATCTAATTCGCTATATAAGATCTTATTAACATTGGGATTTATATTGCAACGATGTGTATTTTGTATGATTAGTTTGATTAGAGATTTAGTTCGAAGTGGTCAAATTGCATACATTTTCTTGCAATCAGCGTTTAAAACATCGGAATGAGAGAGCAGCGTTATCGACATTGATCTCGAGCCATGGCTGATTCGAGAGCTCTTCCTCCTCAAACTCCTCTTTTTCTTGGTCTCAATCCGATGCACAATCACCCAATAAATCATGGTGCCTAACGTGGTGGCTAAAATGGTGGTGCCGATGAGCGCCACCGCGATGGCGAGCCACTTCTCCTGCCGCCCCACGACGATAAACGCGAGAGCCAAATAAGCGACGGAGATGAGCTCCTCCATGACTAGAGTAAAATTCGAGAACAAAATTGAATACACAGGAGCATAACTTAAACAATGTGTTTTAAAAGCGCCAAACAATTTAGAAATTGATAATTGTGATATAATCAGCATATTGGTTGTTCGATTTGTAAGATTAGACATGATTAGTCTTATAATATCTTATTCGTTTGAATAAATGCGATTCGGTGCTTAATCTCGAGACAATAACACATATGATTAGTCACGACTTATAAGTCTTGATAGTCTCAAACCAATACAATCTCGGGTAATATTAGGACAATTCAATCTCGATCAACGAAGCCCCACTTTAAAGTTGTGTTAGAATGCTATTTAGATAATAAGTTAGATTGATTTAAAAACTATAATAAAAAAAAATGTGGTAATACATATAGAGGCTGTCTTGCCAATTGCACTCTCACTTAAATTATGATATATACCCTAACTTGAATCCATATTATGATCTTAACTGTATAAATAACACTATTTTAGATGCGGGTCAACCTGGTTGCACCCAAGTTTTTGTAATACATAAAAGTACCCAACTTTTTCGAGTCAGATGATTTTTTAGGACAGTAACTTATGTTGATTTGGAAATTAGGACAAAAACTTTCGGACTTGTAAAAATAGGACACTAATTTTTTTCCAGAGTAAAATATGACACTAATTAATAAGCATTGTAAAAATAGGACATTTTCTCGGCCGAGAATTGGCTGAGAAATGTCCTGCGGATGCAACACTTATTAATTAGTGTCCTATTTTACTCTAAAAAAATAGTGTCCTATTTTTACAGATTCGAAAGTTTTTGTCATAATTTTCAAATCAACCTAAATTACTGTCCTAAAAAACCCTCGAATTCCAACTTTCTCAAACTATATTATCAAAATACCCACTTTTTGAATTTACTACGTCTCATAACCATGTCAATTTTTTATTAGTAATATTTTGTACCAGTATGCATCTTCCCAAATATCTATGTCTGACTCAATTGCCTTTTCGTTTATTAATAAAATACATGTTTATGCTATGTTTTGTACAAATGAATTGGTGATTCGAGATTGCGCAGATCTGTATGTAATTTTTTGAAATTTGCACAGATCAGGATGTAATATGGTTGCACAAAGTTTTTCTTAATTTTGTTTGCGCACATTCTTAATGGAATTTTTTTGCGCATAAGATTGTTATTATTTGCGCAAGTTAATTTTATATACGTTAATTTTATTTGGTAGAATTTATGCGTGAATTTAATTTGGAAACTTGGAATTGTAATCTTGAGGAATGATGCTAGTGTTAGGGCATTTTGTTTTTGCGCAATTTGAATTTTAGTTGGAATTTTTTGCGCAATTTGAATTTTAGTTGGAACTTTTTGCGCAATTTAAATATTTGTTGGGTATTCTGTGCAAATTAGATTGGATTTCCACTTAAATTGAATTAATTGAGTAATTTTAAATGTTAATTGCTCTTTTACTTTTGAATTATTGGTTGTAATTTTTCGCCACTTGATTTAGTTTTCACAATTTGCGTAATTTTTGCGCAATAATAGTAAATTTTCGCAATAAGTGTTTTTTTGGCGCAATAAATGTAATTATAATTACAGGTGCGTGAATTTTATTTTATTGCTTGGATTTTATTTTATTTGGTTAATGTTATTTTATTTCCTTAAATATAGTTGGGTTACTCTTATTTTTTCATTAATTAATACTCCCTCCGTCCATGAAAAAGAGTCTCATTTGGGACTCGGCACGGGTTTTAAGAAAGTTGTTAAAATAGGTGTAAGTGGAGAGAGAAGTAAATTTATAGGGGTAGTGTTAATAACAATTTTAAATGCTTAATCCTTTTAACTTCTAAACTTAATTAATTGCTTTATGTTCCTGAAAGTGAAGATTTAATTAAGGTGCACTAAAATTTCAGATTCAAACAAACTCAAATTTAAGAAACAAACTTGAATACACTTAAAATGAAAATTCAATCATGCACTGTAAAACAATGCACTGAATTCAAATTTAAGAAAAAAAAAAGCTAATCAAGTGCAATCCACCTACAAATTTAAAATCCCCTGAATCCAAATCAAAATCCCAACAACAAATTCAACAAATCAATTCCACCTACAAATTTAGGAAATTACAGCAACAAATTCAAACTCTATACAACAAATTCGATTCCAGCAAATTCAACAACTTTCTGGATATTCAAAATAAATTCGAACAAATTCAACAACAAATTGGACAACAAATTCCACCAAAACAAATTCAAGCTCAGGTGGAGCGAGGCGGTGAAATCAGGGTTTCGAGCTCTGAGAGGCGGCGATTTGAGGGTACAACGAGGGGTTGTCGTTGTTACCTGAGAAATAGAGAGAGAGCGAGGAATGAAGGACGACGCAGAGAGAGGCGGTCAGCGGCGGCGATCCTCGCCAGGGAAGAGACTGGGCTCGGCGGCGGCTGTCCGGCTGTGAACGGAGAAGTGACTGGGCTCTGCGGCGGTGGCCTTCCGGTCGTGGCGCTCAGGGGAGCGGTGAGAGAGAGAGAGAGAGAGAGAGAGAGAGAGAGATAGAGATGAAGCTAGGGGATTTAGGGTAGATTCTGGATTTTGGGGATTTAGGGCTGAGTGGTGAGAGAGAGAGATGAAGCCAGGAGAGCGGCGCTCAGGCGCGCCGGAGAGGGAACCGCGGCGGTCGCAGCAGAATCAGCGGATTTACAGAGATTCATCGGAGATGGCAACAGATCCGGTGATTCTTCGGTAGAAGCACCGGATTTACAGAGAGAACTGAGAAATGGCACATCATCCATCGTGTAGGAGTGAGCGACGGTGAGTAATCGGAGGCAGGAGTGGTAATCTCCGGAGAAAAGTGGGCCGAGATAGGAGACGCAAAGAGCGGCGCAACCTTAGGAAATTTCTAGGGTTTTAATGAAATGGAATCAGCAAATATAATTAGGTAGGTGGGAGGATTAATTAATCTGAAAAATGGTTTAATTAAGGAATAATTGTCTCCATAATTGAGGTGTTTAAAAATATTAATGGTGGGGCCATCTATGGCAACTAAAGTAAATAGTGAAGTAAAATAAGGGTAATTTTGTCAAAAAAGTGAAACAGGACTCTTTTTTGTGGACAAAAAAAAGAGGGGAAACAGGACTCTTTTTCGTGGACGGAGGGAGTAATATAGTAGGTATATAGATTGAAAAAAGTGGGTAGCTTAGATAATCGCCCCAAAAAAATTGTGTGTGTACTGGTCTATCAGTAGGTGGTTAATGCCCAAAGCCTAAGATATTGGGTTTGAGTTCACCGTCATGTGGTCTTTAAATTTCTTTATTTACTTGTATAATTTATCAAAAAAAAAGCGGAACACAAAAATAATGCACCAGTAGGACAATTTAAGTTTCAAGTAAGCCCAAAACTCTTTAAAAGGGTCGAGAATTGTGTTGCAGGTGCATTACTTATTAATTAGTATCCTACTTTTTCAAGTTCGAAAATTTTTGTCCTAATTGCCAAACTAGGTTAAGTTAGTGTCCTAAAAGTTAGATCTAATTCGCTATATCTATAATCTATAGGGTTAATTATAATTTATAGCCTGAACTTTCAATAAATTTTAATTTATAGCCTCAACTTTAATTTATTTTTTGTATAGCCTAAACTTTGATAAATTATTTAATTATAGCCACTATTGCACCAAAATTATATTAGTGGCATATTCTTTATCATAATTACAACTAAAATGATGATTAATTAATTCGAGACTAGAGTCTAATGTATTCTACACGAAAATGGATTTTCAATAGTAGGTAGCACATTGTCATAAGACCATCGGTGCCGTTGGAATTGCGCCAAAAGGTTAGTAAATGATGCCAACTTTTAGAAACGATTACGACTTCACCGGTGGTCCGATGACAATGGGCTATCTATCATTGAAAATTCCATTTAATGTAGAATACATTAGGATCTGATTTCGTAGAAATCGGTCATCGTTTCATATGTAATTTCATAAAGAATAGCTAATGTTATAGTTTTGATGTGATTGTGACTATAATTAAACAATTTTTCAAAGATCAGGCTAATATAAAACATAAATCAAAATTAAGGCTATAAATTGAAACTTGCTGAAAATTGAGGCTATAGACTATAATTAACCATAATCTATAGTATATAAAAAAGACAATTTTCAATTGAAAATCAATTTTAAAATTGAGGGACAAATTTGTGATTATAATAAAATTGAATATTTATTTATAAACTTGTTCGTAGAGGATTAGCTCCACCCACATTCTTGGATACCAAGCAACACTATAAGCCCATATTCTTGAATCCTATATATATATATATTGCCTCTTTCAAACACAAGGAGTTACACGACGCGTTAGGGTTCCATTCAATTCCCTTTCTTCTTCTTCTAAATCTATCAATTTTTGATCGACGATGAAACGGCTTCTTGTGAAACGTAAGCATGTAAAGTCCGGTATGTATTATTTAACCCCTCTTTCTCGGCGAGATTTATCCGAAATCTCTGAAGAAAGTTTCGACCTCCCTTTTTTGGATCCAAACCAACACACTTATTCCAACACCTGCGGCGGTTTGTTGTGTTTCTTCTATCGAACTGGCCATAGTTATCTCTGCAACCCAACAACCAAACAGTTTCAGATCTTTCCTCCCAAGGAAGCCTCTCCATCCCCAAATTATAAGATCTATTATCATGGTGGTTGTGTCGGCTATGATTCTAAATCTGATGATTACAAACTACTAAGAATTTGGGATCGTGATTACTGGCTGTCAAGGTATAGTCACAGGACCCGAATTTTTGAGCTGTATTCTTTAAGAAGTGATTCTTGGAAGGAGATTCCGAGTCCTGCTTTTATGTGCAGTTCTTATATTAATAGAATTATATATGTTAGAGGTAAGTGTTATTGGTTTTCTATGTCCGACTCCAGAGTTATATCGTTCGACTATAGTGAGGAAAGCTTCTCTTACTTGCCTTTACCGCGAAAGGCTCATATCGATGGTTTTAGCCTCGTCAAGTTTGAAGATGAAGATTTGTTAGGTATTGTTTTCTCTAGGCGACGAGGAGCTAGTTTTAACGTCTATCTACGTATGCCTTTGCCTTTGGGGAGTGAACCTGGTTACTATTTTGAGGCTTGGGTTTGGAGAGAAGGGTTGCGTTGCTGGGATGCAGTGTTTAATGTCTCTCTTGGTGGTGCTGTGGATGCAGCAGAGACGATATACGGGCCGTTCTTGTTTCTTCGTGGAATGGCTGGCGATGGCGACACACGGGATGGTGTCCTAGATCATCTAGGAGTTTATGATTGGACTAAGAAAGAGTGCAAGGAACTTGGTATTTATAGTTATAACAATGCAATCGAAGTTTTCTGTTACGTTGAGAGCAGCGTTGCGTTGCCCCGTGGAAAGCCAATCAATGGATCCCCTGTTCTTCCTACTTATGAGAGTGAGTGGCAAGGCATGTTCGGTGAGGACCCTCGTGAGTATGACTCTTCCAATGAAGCCTACGATGCAGATCTCGATGATTTTGCTGCTAATGGGTATGTTTTTTTGTGGATATGTTTGTATTTCTTAAGTAGTTTTACATTAGTTTTGTAATGAAAAAGGAACTTTCTCTTATATAGTTTCTTTTACTAACTAAAACATGTGTGACTGCAGATTCCGCGTCCTTGATGATATAGAGTTGGAGGAGGAGGAGCAGGAGAGGAGATACCATGCCGTTCTTGATTTAAAGACGGAGCCGGAGGAGGAGGAGGACGAGGATGAGGTATTCTTCTTCATGATAGAGTGATTGTTTTATTTCAAGATCCTACGAAATTTGGTTCAAAGACATTAAAAATACGTGCTTCTTTTCTCACAGGTTACGGATATTACATATTATTCTTTCGATCATGCATCAGAATGTGGATGTTGTTCTGAGTTAAACAACTATTACCGTGCTGCAAAGTATTTCGTAATCAAGTCAGATAGTGAGGATGACGTGTGTAAGAGTATTAGGTGTAACGCGTGGTCATGCACTCCCTATGCAAACAAGAAGCTTAATGCTGCATATGAGGATGCCCAGAGAGTTGCTCATGGCTGCCCCATCTTCCTCCTTTTTTTTGTCAGTAACCATTTTTCTCACATTATAATTGTGTTTTTTCATGAGCTTGCTTGAGTATTGACTGAGATGCTTTTCTCCTTGTGAAAACAAGGTTGATGGGAGTGGCCAGTTATGTGGTATGGCAGAAATGACTGGCCCAGTGGATTTTCACAGAGATGTGGATTTCGATTTCCGGCTGCGAGATAAACGGAGTGGAAGCTTTCCGGTGAAGTGGCACATCATAAAGGATTTGGCAAACTTAAAAAATTTTAGGTTCACCATATTGCACACCAATGAGAACATGCCAGGGACTGACAAAAGAGACATACAAAGGGTATATATATATATATATATATATATATAATTGTCTGTGAAACTGGTTTCATGGTGAAACCGACTTTCCAATGACACAATTCAACATACAAATGACACTTTACCAAAGTGTCATTTGTATGTTGAATTGTGTCATTGGAAAGTCGGTTTCACCATGAAACCGGTTTTACGAGAGTTTTTGTGATAATTGCTTGTTAGAACAACCAAGTATGCAGCTGCCATTTATGTGGAGAAGATGATCATTTTTTATTTTTCTGTCTCTTTTCAGTTGAGCTACAAGAAAGGTCTGCGGATGCATAACATATTCAAGCGCCGTACGTCAACAACATCCCTACTCGATTTTATGCAGGAAGAGGGAGAAGGCAGGCTTCAGAAACAATGAGATGGTAAATGCTGTGATGATAGTGTCAATTCCAGTCGGAACAACTCCACTGGATACGAGAAGTCGCCCTTATGAGCAGGGACGGATCCAGGATTCATCTTTAGCGGGCTGAATTTATTATCGTGTCATGTTTTTCGTTAAATTACAATTTGTTACCCCTCAAAATAGAGGTGAAACAAAAGAAAGGGAATCCCTTACTAATGGTTCCTTTCCATTGTTAAACCAAACACTCAATAAAAGTCATGGTTATTGTTACCATTCCACTCCTTTATTTGATTCCATTCCCTTTCCATTCCCCCACTTGAACCAAACGAACACTTAGTTCGAAGTAGTCAAATTGCATACATTTTCTTGCAATCAGCATTTAAAACATCGGAATCAGAGAGCAGAGTTATCGACATTGATCTCGAGCCATGGTTGATTCGAGAGCTCTTCCTCCTCAAATTCCTCTTATTCTTGGTCTCAATCCGATGCACAATCACCCAATAAATCATAGTGCCTAACGTGGTGGCTAAAATGGTGGTGCCGATGAGCGCCACCGCGATGGCGAGCCACTTCTCCTGCCGCCCCACGAGGATAAACGCGAGAGCCAAATAAGCGACGGAGATGAGCTCCTCCATGACTAGAGTAAAATTCGAGAACAAAATTGAATACACAGGAGCATAACTTAAACAATGTGTTTTAAAAGCGCCAAACAATTTAGAAATTGATAATTGTGATATAATCAGCATATTGGTTGTTCGATTTGTAAGATTAGATATGATTAGTCTTATAATATCTTATTAGTTTGAATAAATGCGATTCGGTACTTAATCTCGAGACAATAACACATATGATTAGTCACGACTTATAAGTCTTGATAGTCTCAAACCAATACAATCTCGGGTATATATTAGGACAATTCAATCTCGATCAACGAAGCCCCACTTTAAAGTTGTGTTAGAATGCTATTTAGATAATAAGTTAGATTGATTTAAAAACTAGAATAAAAAAAAATGTGGTAATACATAAAGAGGCGGTCTTGCCAGTTGCACTCTCACTTAAATTATGATATATACCCTAACTTGAATCCATATTATGATCTTAACTGTATAAATAACACTATTTTAGATGCGGGTCAACCTGGTTGCACCCAAGTTTTTGTAATACATAAAAGTACCCAACTTTTTCGAGTCAGATGATTTTTTAGGACAATAACTTATGTTGATTTGGAAATTAGGACAAAAACTTTCGGACTTGTAAAAATAGGATACTAATTTTTTTCCAGAGTAAAATATGACAGTAATTAATAAGCATTGTAAAAATAGGACATTTTCTCGGCCGAGAATTGGCTGAGAAATGTCCTGCGGATGCAACACTTATTAATTAGTGTCCTATTTTACTCTAAAAAAATAGTGTCCTATTTTTACAAATTCGAAAATTTTTGTCCTAATTTTCAAATCAACCTAAATTACTGTCCTAAAAAACCCTCGAATTCCAACTTTCTCAAACTATATTATCAAAATACCCACTTTTTGAATTTACTACATCTCATAACCATGTCAATTTTTTATTAGTAATATTTTGTACCAGTATGCATCTTCCCAAATATCTATGTCTGACTCAATTGCCTTTTCTTTTATTAATAAAATACTATGTTTATGCTATGTTTTGTACAAATGAATTGGTGATTCGAGATTGCGCAGATCTGTATGTAATTTTTTTAAATTTGCACATATCAGGATGTAATATGGTTGCACAAAGTTTTTCTTAATTTTGTTTGCGCACATTCTTAATGGATTTTTTTTGCACATAAGATTGTTATTATTTGCGCAAGTTAATTTTATATACGTTAATTTTATTTGGTAGAATTTATGCGTGAATTTAATTTGGAAACTTGGAATTGTAATCTTGAGGAATGATGCTAGTGTTAGGGCATTTTGTTTTTGCGCAATTTAAATTTTAGTTGGAATTTTTTGCGCAATTTAAATATTTGTTGGGTATTCTGTGCAAATTAGATTGGATTTCCACTTAAATTGAATTAATTGAGTAATTTTAAATGTTAATTGCTCTTTTACATTTGAATTATTGGTTGTAATTTTTCGCCACTTGATTTAGTTTTCACAATTTGCGTAATTTTTGCGCAATAATAGTAAATTTTCGAAATAAGTGTTTTTTTGGCGCAATAAATGTAATTATTATAATTACAGGTGCGTGAATTTTATTTTATTGCTTGGATTTTATTTTATTTGGTTAATGTTATTTTATTTCCTTAAATATAGTTGGGTTACTCTTATTTCATTTCCTTAAATATATTGGGTTAATCTTATTTTTTCATTAATTAATAATATAGTAGGTATATAGATTGAAAAAAGTGGGTAGCTTAGATAATCGCCCCCAAAAAATTGTGTGTGTACTGGTCTATCAGTAGGTGGTTAATGCCCAAAGCCTAAGATATTGGGTTTGAGTTCACCGTCATGTGGTCTTTAAATTTCTTTATTTACTTGTATAATTTATCAAAAAAAAGCGGAACACAAAAATAATGCACCAGTAGGACAATTTAAGTTTCAAGTAAGCCCAAAACTCTTTAAAAGGGTCGAGAATTGTGTTGCAGGTGCATTACTTATTAATTAGTATCCTACTTTTCCAAGTTCGAAAATTTTTGTCCTAATTGCCAAACTAGGTTAAGTTAGTGTCCTAAAAGTTAGATCTAATTCACTATATCTATAATCTATAGGGTTAATTATAATTTATAGCCTGAACTTTCAATAAATTTTAATTTATATCCTCAACTTTAATTTATTTTTTGTATAGCCTAAACTTTGATAAATTATTTAATTATAGCCACTATTGCACCAAAATTATATTAGTGGCATATTCTTTATCATAATTACAACTAAAATGATGATTAATTAATTCGAGACTAGAGTCTAATGTATTCTACACGAAAATGGATTTTCAATAGTAGGTAGCACATTGTCATAAGACCATCGGTGCCGTTGGAATCGCGCCAAAAGGTTAGTAAAATGATGCCAACTTTTAGAAACGATTACGACTTCACCGGTGGTCCGATGACAATGGGCTACCTATCATTGAAAATTCCATTTAATGTAGAATACATTAGGATCTGATTTCGTAGAAATCGGCCATCGTTTCATATGTAATTTCATAAAGAATAGCTAATGTTATAGTTTTGATGTGATTGTGACTATAATTAAACAATTTTTCAAAGATCAGGCTAATATAAAACATAAATCAAAATTAAGGCTATAAATTGAAACTTGCTGAAAATTGAGGCTATAGACTATAATTAACCATAATCTATCTATAATATATAAAAAAGACAATTTTCAATTGAAAATCAATTAAAATTAAGGGACAAATTTGTGATTATAATAAAATTGAATATTTATTTATAAACTTGTTCGTAGAGGATTAGCTCCACCCACATTCTTGGATACCAAGCAACACTATAAGCCCATATTCTTGAATCCTATATATATATATTGCCTCTTTCAAACACAAGGAGTTACACGACGCGTTAGGGTTCCATTTAATTCCCTTTCTTCTTCTTCTAAATCTATCAATTTTTGATCGACGATGAAACGGCTTCTTGTGAAACGTAAGCATGGAAAGTCCGGTATGTATTATTTAACCCCTCTTTCTCGGCGAGATTTATCCGAAATCTCTGAAGAAAGTTTCGACCTCCCTTTTTTGGATCCAAACCAACACACTTATTCCAACACCTGCGGCGGTTTGTTGTGTTTCTTCGATCGAACTGGCAATAGTTATCTCTGCAACCCAACAACCAAACAGTTTCAGATCTTTCCTCCCAAGGAAGCCTCTCCATCCCCAAATTATGAGATCTATTATCATGGTGGTTGTGTCGGCTATGATTCTAAATCTGATGATTACAAACTACTAAGAATTTGGGATCGTGATTACTGGCTGTCAAGGTCTAGTCACAGGACCCGAATTTTTGAACTGTATTCTTTAAGAAGTGATTCTTGGAAGGAGATTCCGAGTCCTGCTTTTATGTGCAATTCTTACATTAAGAGAATTATATATGTTAGAGGTAAGTGTTATTGGTTTTCTATGTCCGACTCCAGAGTTATATCGTTCGACTATAGTGAGGAAAGCTTCTCTTACTTGCCGTTACCGCGAAAGGCTCATACCCTGGACGGTTTTAGCCTTGTCAAGTTCGATGATGAAGATTTGTTAGGTATTGTTTTCTCTAGGCGACGAGGAGCTACTTATAACGTCTATCTACGTATGCCTTTGCCTTTGGGGAGTGAACCTGGTTACTATTTTGAGGCTTGGGTTTGGAGAGAAGGGTTGCGTTGCTGGGATGCAGTGTTTAATGTCTCTCTTGGTGGTGCTGTGGATGCAGCAGAGACGATATACGGGCCGTTCTTGTTTCTTCGTGGAATGGCTGGCGATGGCGACACACGGGATGGTGTCCTAGATCATCTGGGAGTTTATGATTGGACTAAGAAAGAGTGCAAGGAACTTGGTATTTATAGTTATAAGAATGCAATCGAAGTTTTCTGTTACGTTGAGAGCAGCGTTGCGCTGCCCCGTGGAAAGCCAATCTATGGATCCCCTGTTCTTCCTACTTATGAGAGTGAGTGGCAAGGCATGTACGGTTCTCCTCATGACTCTCGTGAGTATGACTGCTTGCATGAAGCCTACGATGCAGATCTCGATGATTTTGCTGCTAATGGGTATGTTTTTATGTGGATATATGTTTGTATTTCTTAAGTAGTTTACATTAGTTTTGTAATGAAAAAGGAACCTTCTCTTGTATAGTTTCTTTTACTAACTAAAACATGTGTGACTGCAGATTCCGCGTCCTTGATGATATAGAGTTGGAGGAGGAGGAGCAGGAGAGGAGATACCATGCCGTTCTTGATTTAAAGACGGAGCCGGAGGAGGAGGAGGACGAGGATGAGGTATTCTTGTTCATGATAGAGTGATTGTTTTATTTCAAGATCCTAGGAAATTTGGTTAAAGACATTAAAAATATGTGCTTCTTTTCTCACAGGTTACGGATATTACATATTATTCTTTCGATCATGCATCAGAATGTGGATGTTGTTCTGAGTTAAACAACTATTACCGTGCTGCAAAGTATTTCGTAATCAAGTCAGATAGTGAGGATGACGTGCGTAAGAGTATTAGGTGTAACGCGTGGTCATGCACTCCCTATGCAAACAAGAAGCTTAATGCTGCATACGAGGATGCCCAGAGAGTTGCTGATGGCTGCCCCATCTTCCTCTTCTTTTTTGTCAGTAACCATTTTTATCACATTATAATTGTGTTTCTTCATGAGCTTGCTTGAGTATTGACTGATGCTTTTCTCCTTGTGAAAACAAGGTTGATGGGAGTGGCCAGTTATGTGGTATGGCAGAAATGATTGGCCCAGTGGATTTTCACAGAGATGTGGATTTCGATTTCCGGCTGCGAGATAAACGGAGTGGAAGCTTTCCGGTGAAGTGGCACTTCATAAAGGATTTGGCAAACTTAAAAAATTTTAGGTTCACCATATTGCACAACAATGAGAACATGCCAAGGACTGACAACAGAGACATACAAAGGGTATATATAATTATCTTGTTATTACAACCAAGTCATTTATGTGGAGAAGATGATCATTTTTTATTTTTGCGTCTCTTTTCAGTTAAGCTACAAGAAAGGTCTGCGGATACATAACATATTCAAGCGCCGTACGTCAACAACATCCCTACTCGACTCAACTGGATGCGAGAAGTCTCTCCAATGAGTAGGGGCGGATCCAGGATTCATCTTTAGGGGGCTGAATTTATTATCGTGTCATGTTTTTCATTGAATTTCCGCTGCTTTATACTATATATGTGTATTGTGGAGTGTTGTCGACGCTAACTGTACAACATCGTATTCCAGACGAAGCAACACTTTCAAGAACATTTCTTCCTTTTATCAATAATCTCAAAATAGATGATTAGCTTCACACCTCAACTCTTAAATTTTGATTTTCAATTTTTATTTAATTTTAATGTTGTTTTAATTGAAACTAAAAATTAACCCTACATTGATTGAAAATAAAAATTGCATTACAATAAAATAATGTCCTAAATTACTTTAGTTTAAAAAACAGAAAAAAAAAACCTACACTAAAATTAAAATTGCATTACAATAAAATAAAATAAAATAAACTACTGTATTAATTTTTTTTTGCTGCCAGAAATGTTTGAATTTTTAAATAAATACTCCCTCGGTCCGCGATATCGCTTTCACATTTGCCATTTCAGTTGGTCCGCGATATCATTTCTACTTCCATTTATAGTCGTAGGGTCCACATAACACTTTATTATCTTAACCTTAAATTTTCAACTTTATGGTGGAGCCCAAACTCCACTCACTACAATGTTTACTATTATCTACTACTATCCACCATTTTTCTTAAAATTCGCGTCGTCCACAATATGGAAACGATATCGCAGACGGAGGAAGTATTACATAATATGCTAAACTCTATATAGAATTAAAAAAATCCATGAATTGCTAAACTCTACATAGAATTAAGACTAGATTGCTAAACTCTACATAGAATTAAGACAATCCATGGAATTAGCAGAATCCATAGATTGCTAAACTCGACATATAATTGAGATAATCCATAGAATTAGCAGAATCCATAAATTATAAAAAGTCTATCAAAATCTTTTAAATTCTTAATTGAATACTCCCCTTAAATTTATCATTTTTTGATCGACGATGAATAATTATAATATAGTAGGTATATAGTTTGAAAAAAGTGGGTAGTTTAGATAATCGCCCAAAAAAAAAAATTGTGTATGTATTGGCTTAGCGATAGGTGGTTAATAACCAAAGTCTAAGATATTGGGTTTGAGTTCACCGGCTTTAAATTTCTTTATTTACTTGTGTAATTTATAAAAAAAAAGCGGAACGCAAAAATAATGTACCGGCAGGACAATTTAAGATTCAAGTAAGCCCAAAACTCTTTAAAAAGGCTGAGAATTGCGTTGCAGGTGCATTACTTATTAATTACTAGTATCCTACTTTTCCAAGTTCAAAAATTTTTGTCCGGATTGCCAAACTAGCTTATGTTAGTTTCTTAAAAGTTAGTTCTAATTCGCTAAATCTATAATCTATAATATATTGAAAAGACAATTTTCAATTGAAAATCAATTTTAAAATTAAAAGTAAGCGACAACTTTGTGATTATAATAAAACGAATGTTTATTTATAAGCCTGTTCATAGAGGACTAGCTCCACCCACATTCTTGGATACCAAGCAACACTATAAGCCCATATTCTTGAATCCTATATATAATATTGCCTCTTTCAAACACAAGGAGTTACACGACGCGTTAGGGTTCCATTCAATTCCCTTTCTTCTTCTAAATCTATCAATTTTTGATCGACGATGAATAATTCCGACAACGAGAAACGGCTTCTTGTGAAACGTAAGCATGGAAAGTCCGGTATGTATTATTTAACCCCTCTTTCTCCGCGAGATTTATCTGAAATCTCTGAAGAAAGTTTCGACCTCCCTTTTTTGGATCCAAACCAATACACTTATTCCAACACCTGCGGCGGTTTGTTGTGTTTCTTCGATCGAACTGGCAATAGTTATCTCTGCAACCCAACAACCAAACAGTTTCAGATTTTCCCTCCCAAGGAAGCCTCTCCATCCCCAAATTATGAGATCTATTATCATGGTGGTTGTGTCGGCTATGATTCTAAATCTGATGATTACAAAATACTAAGAATTTGGGATTACTGGCTGTCAAGGCCCCTTCACACGACCCGAATTTTTGAGCTGTATTCGTTAAGAAGTGATTCTTGGAAGGAGATTCCGAGTCCTGCTTTTATGTGCGATTCTTGTATTAATAGTATCATACATGTTAGAGGTAAGTGTTATTGGTTTTCTGAGTCCGATTCCAGAGTTATATCGTTCGACTATAGTGAGGAAAGCTTCTCTTACTTGCCTTTACCACGAAAGGCTCATATCTATTTTTCTAGGCTCGTCAAGTTTGAAGATGAAGATTTGTTAGGTATTGTTATCTCTAGGCGACGAGGAGCTAGTTATAAGGTCCCTATAATTTCGTCTTTGCCTTTGGGGAGTGAACCTGGTTACTATTTTGAGGCTTGGGTTTGGAGAGAAGGATGGGATGCAGTGTTTAATGTGTCTCTTGGTGGTGCTGTGGATGGAGCACAGACGATATACGGGCCGTTCTTGTTTCTTCGTGGAAAGGCTGGCGATGGTGAGAGACGGGATGGTGTCCTAAATCGTCTGGTAGTTTATGATTGGATTAAGAAAGAGTGCAAGGAGCTTGGTATTTATAGTTATGACAAAGCTATCGAAGTTTCTTGTTACGTTGAGAGTAGCGTTGCGCTGCCCCGTGGAAAGCCAATCAATGGATCCCCTGTTCTTCCTACTTATGAGGGTGAGAGCCAGGGCATATACGGTTCTCCTTCTGACTCTCGTGAGTATGATTGCTTCCATGAAGCCTACGATGCAGATCTCGATGATTTTGCTGCTAATGGGTATGCTTATTTGTGGATATGTTTGTATTTCCTAAGTAGTTTTACATTAGTTTTGTAATGAAAAAGGAACTTTCTCTTGTATAGTTTCTTTTACTAACTAAAACATGTGTGACTGCAGATTCCGCGTCCTTGATGATATAGAGTTGGAGGAGGAGGAGCAAGACAGGAGATACCATGCCGTTCTTGATTTAAAGACGGAGCCGGAGGAGGAGGAGGACGAGAAGGAGGTATTCTTGTTCATGATAGAGTGATTGTTTTATTTCAAGATCCTAGGAAATTTGGTTCAAAGACATTAAAAATATGTGCTTCTTTTCTCACAGGTTACAGATATTAGATATTATTCCGCCGATCATGCATCAGAATGTGGATGTTGTTATGAGTTAAACAACTATTACCGTGCTGCAAAGTATTTCGTAATCAAGTCAGATAGTGAGGATGATGTGCGTAAGAGTATTAGGTGTAACGCGTGGTCATGCACTCCCTATGCAAACAAGAAGCTTAATGCTGCATATGAGGATGCCCAGACAGTTGCTGATGGCTGCCCCATCTTCCTCCTTTTTTTTGTCAGTAATCATTTTTCTCACATTATAATTGTGTTTTTTCATGAGCTTGCTTGAGTATTGACTGAGATGCTTTTCTCTTTGTGAAAACAAGGTTGATGGGAGTGGCCAGTTATGTGGTATGGCAGAAATGACTGGCCCAGTGAATTTTCACAGAGATGTGGATTTCGATTTCCGGCTGCGAGATAAACGGAGTGGAAGCTTTCCGGTGAAGTGGCACTTCATAAAGGATTTGGCAAACTTAAAAAATTTTAGGTTCACCATATTGCACAACAATGAGAACATGCCAGGGACTGACAAAAGAGACATACAAAGGGTATATATATATATATATATATATAATTGTCTGTGAAATCAGTTTCATGGTGAAAGCGACTTTCCAATGACACAATTCAATATACAAATGACATGTCATTTGTATGTTGAATTGTGTCATTGGAAAGTCGCTTTCACCATAAAACCGGTTTTACAAGAGTTTTTGTGATAATTGTTCGTTAGAACAACCAAGTATGCAGCTGCCATTTATGTGGAGAAGATGTTCATTTTCTATTTTTCTGTCTCTTTTCAGTTGAGCTACAAGAAAGGTCTGCGGATGCATAACATATTCAAGCGCCGTACGTCAACAACATCCCTACTCGATTTTATGCAGGAAGAGGGAGAAGGCAGGCTTCAGAAACAATGAGATGGTAAATGCTGTGATGATGGTGTCAATTCCAGTCGGAACAACTCCACTGGATACGAGAAGTCGCCCTTATGAGCAGGGACGGATCCAGGATTTATCTTTAGCGGGCTGAATTTATTATCGTGTCACGTTTTTCATTAAATTTCCGCTGCTTTATACTATATGTGTATTGTGGAGTGTTGTCGACACATTCTGTACAACATCGTATTCCAGACGAAGCAAAACTTTTAAGAACATTTCTTCCTTCCATCAATAATCTCAATTATTGCATCGATCTCTACGGTTTTCAGCTCCAATTTTCTCGCCCTAAACCTGGATTTTCGTCTCGTTAATCAATTCCAAAAATCCCTAAAATTGCTTATTTAATTTGACGCTAAAACCTGCGTTTTCGAATTTTGAGTATTTTGCTCACCCCTAGTTTACGTTAGTGTCTTAAAAGTTGGATCTAATTCGCTATATAAAATCTTATTAACATTGGGATTTATATTGCAACGATGTGTATTTTGTATGATTACTTTGATTAGAGATTTAGTTCGAAATGGTCAAATTGCATACATTTTCTTGCAATCAGCATTTAAAACATCGGAATCAGAGAGCAGCGTTATCGACATTGATCTCGAGCCATGGCTGATTCGAGAGCTCTTCCTCCTCAAACTCCTCTTTTTCTTGGTCTCAATCCGATGCACAATCACCCAATAAATCATGGTGCCTAACGTGGTGGCTAAAATGGTGGTGCCGATGAGCGCCACCGCGATGGCGAGCCACTTCTCCTGCCGCCCCACGACGATAAGCGCGAGAGCCAAATAAGCGACGGAGATGAGCTCCTCCATGACTAGAGTAAAATTCGATAACAAAATTGAATACACAGGAGCATAACTTAAACAATGTGTTTTAAAAGCGCCAAACAATTTAGAAATTGATAATTGTGATATAATCAGCATATTGGTTGTTCGATTTGTAAGATTAGATATGATTAGTCTTATAATATCTTATTCGTTTGAATAAATGCGATTCTGTACTTAATCTCGAGACAATAACACATATGATTAGTCACGACTTATAAGTCTTGATAGTCTCAAACCAATACAATCTCTGGTAATATTAGGACAATTCAATCTCGATCAAGCCCCACTTTAAAGTTGTGCAGGGCCGGCCCTGACATTTCGGGGGCCCTGGGCGAAGAAGAAAAAAAGGGGCCCCTAATAAATCAAACTTCGAGAAGTTGTAGCAAATTTGAGATAGCCGTGCAACTGTAACATTAACTATAAAGTGCAATAAACTAAAAAATAATGATCAAATAACTATAGAAATAATTTAGATCTTCTAGCATTTTGATAATCAAAATTATCAATAATTTCTTCAAGATCAAGTTTTTCTAATACCTCACGTTCAATGCATAAAACCGCTAATCCATTCAACCTTTCTTGGGACAGTGTAGAACGCAAATATGATTTTATCAATTTTAATTTTGAAAAACTTATTTCTGCTGAAGCTACAGTAACTAGTGTAGTCAACAATATTCTATATGCAATAGAAACATTAGGAAAGCAATCAGAAACTTTAACAAACTCAAGAATTTCACCAAGCGACTTCATTTCAGATGGTAAACACTTTTATAGCACTTGCAATTCAGAATATAAATCTTCAGTATCAATGTTAAATTTATCATTATGTTTCAGGGCATCTTGAAGTTTAAACACAACATTTATGCAATTTATTCTCATCCAATGAAGATAACATCTTATGATTAAATAAAAAGCCAAAATTATCTTAAAAAATTATCAATTGTTCAAAATTATTTTCCCATTTCCATCTCAATTCTTTTAATATAAGCTTTGTTTAGCAATTATGCATAAAAATCAATTTCTTTTCAAAATATTCTCAACCGCCTACATTAGCCTTTCCCCCTCTCTCTAAAATATCTTGTTCTGCACTACAACAAAAAAACGCACAGCACATACCCACCCCTCATTTTTCTCACATTGCTGGCAGAATCGGTTCTTCACAAATAGGTTTAGTAATTTTTTTTACTAGGTATTAACACTACTGGGCCAATATTATGGGGCCCCAAAAAATTGGGGGGCCCAGGGCAATTGCCCCACCAAATACACAGCAGGGCCGGCCCTGAAGTTGTGTTAGAATGCTATTTAGATAATAAGTTAGATTGATTTAAAAACTAGAATAAAAAAAATGTGGTAATACATAAAGAGGCGGTCTTGCCAGTTGCACTCTCACTTAAATTATGATCTATACCCTAACTTGAATCCATATTATGATCTTAACTATATAAATAACACTATTTTAGATGCGGGTCAACCTGGTTGCACCCAAGTTTTTGTAATACATAAAAGTACCCAACTTTTTCGAGTCAGATGATTTTTTAGGACAGTAACTTATGTTGATTTGGAAATTATGACAAAAACTTTCGGACTTGTAAAAATAGGACACTAATTTTTTTCCAGAGTAAAATATGACACTAATTAATAAGCATTGTAAAAATAGGACATTTTCTCGGCCGAGAATTGGCTGAGAAATGTCCTGCGGATGCAACACTTATTAATTAGTGTCCTATTTTACTCTAAAAAAATAGTATCTTATTTTTACAAATTCGAAAGTTTTTGTCCTAATTTTCAAATCAACCTAAATTACTGTCCTAAAAAACCCTCGAATTCCAACTTTCTCAAACTATATTATCAAAATACCCACTTTTTGAATTTACTACATCTCATAACCATGTCAATTTTTTATTAGTAATATTTTGTACCAGTATGCATCTTCCCAAATATCTATGTCTGACTCAATTGCCTTTTCTTTTATTAATAAAATACTATGTTTATGCTATGTTTTGTACAAATGAATTGGTGATTCGAGATTGCGCAGATCTGTATGTAATTTTTTGAAATTTGCACAGATCAGGATGTAATATGGTTGCACAAAGTTTTTCTTAATTTTGTTTGCGCACATTCTTAATGGATTTTTTTTGCGCATAAGATTGTTATTATTTGCGCAAGTTAATTTTATATACGTTAATTTTATTTGGTAGAATTTATGCGTGAATTTAATTTGGAAACTTGGAATTGTAATCTTGAGGAATGATGCTAGTGTTAGGGCATTTTGTTTTTGCGCAATTTGAATTTTAGTTGGAATTTTTTGCGCAATTTAAATATTTGTTGGGTATTCTGTGCAAATTAGATTGGATTTCCACTTAAATTGAATTAATTGAGTAATTTTAAATGTTAATTGCTCTTTTACTTTTGAATTATTGGTTGTAATTTTTCGCCACTTGATTTAGTTTTCACAATTTGCGTAATTTTTGCGCAATAATAGTAAATTTTCGCAATAAGTGTTTTTTTGGCGCAATAAATGTAATTATAATTACAGGTGCGTGAATTTTATTTTATTGCTTGGATTTTATTTTATTTGGTTAATGTTGTTTTATTTCCTTAAATATAGTTGGGTTACTCTTATTTTATTTCCTTAAATATATTGGGTTAATCTTATTTTTTCATTAGTATATAGATTGAAAAAAGTGGGTAGCTTAGATAATCGCCCCAAAAAAATTGTGTGTGTACTGGTCTATCAGTAGGTGGTTAATGCCCAAAGCCTAAGATATTGGGTTTGAGTTCACCGTCATGTGGTCTTTAAATTTCTTTATTTACTTGTATAATTTATCAAAAAAAAAGCGGAACACAAAAATAATGCACCAGTAGGACAATTTAAGTTTCAAGTAAGCCCAAAACTCTTTAAAAGGGTCGAGAATTGTGTTGCAGGTGCATTACTTATTAATTAGTATCCTACTTTTCCAAGTTCGAAAATTTTTGTCCTAATTGCCAAACTAGGTTAAGTTAGTGTCCTAAAAGTTAGATCTAATTCACTATATCTATAATCTATAGGGTTAATTATAATTTATAGCCTGAACTTTCAATAAATTTTAATTTATATCCTCAACTTTAATTTATTTTTTGTATAGCCTAAACTTTGATAAATTATTTAATTATAGCCACTATTGCACCAAAATTATATTAGTGGCATATTCTTTATCATAATTACAACTAAAATGATGATTAATTAATTCGAGACTAGAGTCTAATGTATTCTACACGAAAATGGATTTTCAATAGTAGGTAGCACATTGTCATAAGACCATCGGTGCCGTTGGAATCGCGCCAAAAGGTTAGTAAAATGATGCCAACTTTTAGAAACGATTACGACTTCACCGGTGGTCCGATGACAATGGGCTACCTATCATTGAAAATTCCATTTAATGTAGAATACATTAGGATCTGATTTCGTAGAAATCGGTCATCGTTTCATATGTAATTTCATAAAGAATAGCTAATGTTATAGTTTTGATGTGATTGTGACTATAATTAAACAATTTTTCAAAGATCAGGCTAATATAAAACATAAATCAAAATTAAGGCTATAAATTGAAACTTGCTGAAAATTGAGGCTATAGACTATAATTAACCATAATCTATAATATACTCCATCCGTCCCGTTAATAAAGACACATGTCTTTTGGGCACGGAGATTAAGGAGAGGTAGTTTAAGTGGTAAAGTGTTGTGGCCCACTTAGATTAGTGTATTTGATTAAATATGTTTAGTAAATTTCTTTATTTTTATTTTGAGTTTCATATTGATTTATAAATTTATGAATTTCGAATTTTTTAATTAATTTAATTACATTTAATTTTTTTTTCGAAATTAACTGTCTTCTTTTTTTTCACATCGCACATAAAACTCAAAATAAATCTGAAATCCCCAAAATCATACACCCAAATCAGAAATAAATCTACAAATTTGGATCCCCAAATCATACACCCAAATCATCAAGAAACAGAAATTGAAATCGCCATTTTCTAGGTCTACTTCAATTTTCTGAAAAGTAATTTTTCATCTCATCTTTGAAAAGCAATTTTCATTCTCATCCTTGAAAAGAAATCAAAATCGAAACCAGAAAAGGGAAAGGTCTTCATCAGCAATTCAATCGAAATCGAAATCGCCATTTTCCACTTTCAATCGCGGTTGCGGCTTTGCTGCGGTCGCCGTAGACGAGAGAGAGGCGATGAAGCCATGGCTGATTTTCTCTAATGAGGTCGAGAAGGAGAGCGGCGATGATGCGAGAGAAGCTGGAGGTTGAGGACGACAGAATCTAGGGTTTCGGAGGAGGGCGGCGCGGATGGAGGTTGAGGACGGCAGAATCTAGGGTTTCGGAGGAGGGCGGCGCGGATGGAGGTTGAGGACGGCAGAATCTAGGGTTTCGGAGGAGGGCGGCGCAGATGAAGGCTGAGGGCGGCGGTATCTTAGGGTTTCAGAGCGTGAGAGAGGCCGAGAGAGTGAGAATGAAGATAAGGTTTTTTTTTTCTTCTTATTTATACTACTTGAATTAAGGTGTAATTAGTAGTGTTAATTAACCCCTAATTCTTTCCTTATTTGGAGTGTGTCTTTATTATTGGGACATCCCAATAAGGAAAGTGTGTCTTCAATAATGGGACGGAGGGAGTATAAAAAAGACAATTTTCAATTGAAAATCAATTTTAAAATTGAGGGACAAATTTGTGATTATAATAAAATTGAATATTTATTTATAAACTTGTTCGTAGAGGATTAGCTCCACCCACATTCTTGGATACCAAGCAACACTATAAGCCCATATTCTTGAATCCTATATATATATTGCCTCTTTCAAACACAAGGAGTTACACGACGCGTTAGGGTTCCATTCAATTCCCTTTCTTCTTCTAAATCTATCAATTTTTGATCGATGATGAAACGGCTTCTTGTGAAACGTAAGCATGTAAAGTCCGGTATGTATTATTTAACCCCTCTTTCTCGTCGAGATTTATCGGAAATCTCTGAAGAAAGTTTCGACCTCCCTTTTTTGGATCCAAACCAACACACTTATTCCAACACCTGCGGCGGTTTGTTGTGTTTCTTCTATCGAACTGGCAGTAGTTATCTCTGCAACCCAACAACCAAACAGTTTCAGATCTTTCCTCCCAAGGAAGCCTCTCCATCCCCAAATTATGAGATCTATTATCATGGTGGTTGTGTCGGCTATGATTCTAAATCTGATGATTACAAACTACTAAGAATTTGGGATCGTGATTACTGGCTGTCAAGGTCTAGTCACAGGACCCGAATTTTTGAACTGTATTCTTTAAGAAGTGATTCTTGGAAGGAGATTCCGAGTCCTGCTTTTATGTGCAATTCTTATATAGGGAGAATTATATATGTTAGAGGTAAGTGTTATTGGTTTTCTGAGTCCAATTCCAGAGTTATATCGTTCGACTATAGTGAGGAAAGCTTCTCTTACTTCCCTTTACCACGAAAGGCTCATATCAATGGTTCTAGGCTCGTCAAGTTTGAAGATGAAGATTTGTTAGGTATTGTTTTCTCTAGGCGACGAGGAGCTAGTTATAACGTCCATGTAGGTATGCCTTTGCCTTTGGGGAGTGAACCTGGTTACTATTTTGAGGCTTGGGTTTGGAGAGAAGGGTTGCGTTGCTGGGATGCAGTGTTTAATGTCTCTCTTGGTGGTGCTGTGGATGGACCACAGACGATATACGGGCCGTTGTTGTTTCTTCGTGGAAAGGCTGGCGATGGCGAGACACGGGATGGTGTCCTAAATCGTCTGGTAGTTTATGATTGGATTAAGAAAGAGTGCAAGGAGCTTGGTATTTATAGTTATAAGAATGCAATCGAAGTTTTCTGTTACGTTGAGAGCAGCGTTGCGTTGCCCCGTGGAAAGCCAATCAATGGAACCCCTGTTCTTCCTACTTATGAGAGTGAGTGGCAAGGCATGTACGGTTCTCCTTATGACTGATCGTGAGTATGACTCTTCCCATGAAGCCTACGATGGAGATCTCGATGATTTTGCTGCTAATGGGTATGTTTTTTTGTGGATATGGTTTTACATTAGTTTTGTAATGAAAAAGGAACTTTCTCTTGTATAGTTTCTTTTACTAACTAAAACATGTGTGACTGCAGATTCCGCATCCTTGATGATATAGAGTTGGAGGAGGAGGAGCAGGAGAGGAGATACTGTGCCGTTCAGAATTTAAAGACGGATCTGGAGGAGGGTGAGGAGGAGAAGGAGGTATTCTTGTTCAAATTTGTTTTTCTTGTTGATGATAGCTAGAGATTTGGTTCAAAGGTATTAAAAATATGTGCTTTTCTCATAGGTTGCGGCAATTGAATATTATACTCCCAATTGTGGATGTGGTGGATCATGTGCTTCTGAGTTAAGTAACTATTACCATGCAAAGTTTTACGTAATCAAGTCAGATAGTGAGGACGATGTGCGCAAGAGTATTATGTATAACGCGTGGTCATGCACTCCCTATGCAAACAAGAAGCTTAATGCTGCATATGAGGATGCCCAGAGATTTGGTGCTGGACTCCCAAGAGGCTGCCCCATCTTCCTCTTCCTTTTTGTAAGTAACCATTTTCTCACATTATAATTATAGTACTATATGTTTTCATGAGCTTGAGTATGCAACTCCCCTCGTCCCATTACAAATGTCTCATTCTTTTTTTGGCAACATATTTAAACAATTTTCATCAACTCACTTTATCTGCCCAAAGGTAATGAAACATTTGTAATGAGACGGTATCAGAGGGAGTATTTCCCTTTATTCACGTACTGGTATTGACTGATGCTTTCTCTTTGTGAAAACAAGGTTGTTGGGAGTGGCCAGTTCTGTGGTATGGCAGAAATGACCGGCGCAGTGGATTTCCACAGAGATATGGATTTCGGGCTGCGACATAAACGGAGTGGAAGCTTTCCGGTGAAGTGGCACATCATAAAGGATTTGGCAAACTTGAATTTTTTTAAGCTCACCATATTGCACAACAATGACAACAGAGACATACAACGGGTATAATATAATATAATTGTATTTTCTTCATAGTATATCTTTATTATGCAAATCTTGTTAGAACAAACCATTTATGTGGAGAAGATGATCCTTTTTTATTTTTGTGTCTCTTTTCAGATAAGTTGGAAGAGAGGTTTGCGGATGCTCAACCTATTCAAGTGTCGTACGTCGTCAACGACACCCCTACTCGATGTCTTTATGCAGGAAGAGGTATTTTTGTAAATGTTGTGATGAGAGGAGGTTTATGACATGTGAAGGTGGATTTGATTTTGGATGGTTTGTGTTTTTGTTTGAAATGTGATCACTCTGCAATCTCTATAATACTAGAATAATAAAGGATGTTTTTCCCTCTATTTTTCTCTCTTCTTCCATCAATTTTTGTAGTATTAGTCCTATTCATTTTCTCTCTCTTATTCTTTTATAATGTGTGTCCTACTTTTTCAAATTCGAAAAATTTTGTTCTAATTTCCGAACAAGTGTGAGCATTCAGATTTCGGATCGGATTTTTTCGATCAGATCCGAAAACCCGAAACTTTCCTAGAATTCAATTCGATCTGAACCATATTATTCGAAAATTCGAATTCAAAAATCTGAAATGTTTTGAATAAAATCTAATCCGAACCGAAAAATCCGAAATACATATGAACCTAACCAGTTACATAATTACAATTGAATTAAGGTACAAACTATTAATTATAATTAATCAAGACGAGAGTGTATGATTAAAATTTAGAAATATTTAACTATTTAAGAGCTGATCTATAGGAATATATATCATAATATCATATATATTATCAATTCAATCCGAAAATTCGAAATTTATTTAAATGTCAATCCAATCGAATCCGAAAAAAATCCGAACCAAATTTCAAATTTTTGCTTGGTTGGGATCGGATATTCGGATTACGAGTATTTTGCTCACCCCTAGTTTAAGTTAGTGTCTTAAAAGTTGGATCTAATTCGCTATATAAGATCTTATTAACATTGGGATTTATATTGCAACGATGTGTATTTTGTATGATTAGTTTGATTAGAGATTTAGTTTGAAGTGGTCAAATTGCATACATTTTCTTGCAATCAGCGTTTAAAACATCGGAATCAGAGAGCAGCGTTATCGACATTGATCTCGAGCCATGGCTGATTCGAGAGCTCTTCCTCCTCAAACTCCTCTTTTTCTTGGTCTCGATCCGATGCACAATCACCCAATAAATCATGGTGCCTAACGTGGTGGCTAAAATGGTGGTGCCGATGAGCGCCACCGCGATGGCGAGCCACTTCTCCTGCCGCCCCACGACGATAAACGCGAGAGCCAAATACGCGACGGAGATGAGCACGCAGGCGAGCCACATGAGCTTGTTGATGATGGCCATCATCTGCTTCTTGGCCTTGCTCTCGATCACCACCACCGAGGTCTGCACGACCACGACGGCGAGGGAGATGAAGAGGGCGAAGGAGTCGAAGAGGAAGAAGATGAGGAAGGGGAGCTGCGGGGCCACGTTCGCCTCCCCCAGGGAGAGCCCCGGGGCGAGGTTCTGCGGGTCGTCCGCGTACTCCCCCGGGACCGTGAAGATGGCCGCGAAGGCCACCGTGGCGATCAGCACGGCCACCACGGTGGTCGAGTTGATCGCGTTGTTGAGGCCCTCCGCGTGCATCTTGTCCAGCCGCTTCACGATGCCCTGCACGCGCCGCCTCGTCTGGCGCGTGTGCTCCAGCTGGTGGTGCACCTCGTGCTTGATGTCGCTCACCGTCTGCTTCAGCTCCCGCGCCCGCCTCGCCGGCTCGGGCTTCATCGCCCTCACGGTCACCACGCCGTGCTCCTGCAGCACGGCCGCCGCCTCCGCCTGCCCGAGCTTCTCCGCCGTGTCGAGCGCGGTTTCGTTCGACCTGTTCACCAACTTCGTGTTGGTTTCGTTGTGGTCCAGCAGCATCTTCACAATCTACAGCGTTAAACACAAATGTTAAGAAACGAATAGTTTGTAATAAAGTGCAGAGAAATTAATTTTTTTTGAGGATATATTTATCAAGAAAATAAGATAGAAAAATTAAAATATCTGTGGACAAATGACATTTAATATAAATAATGAATTATGCGAGAATATTTGTTATATTTTGATTTTTCATTGGTTTAATAGTGTTTTGTGTCTTCAATTTTAACTGCTTTCCATAAAATGGGCTCAACTTTCATTTTCTTTTAAAATACTCTCAACACAATAAGTATTTTTCATAAAATATCCCGCTATATAAAATGAGTTGAGAAAAAGATCATCTCGTCAAAGTCAGATGTAGAACTTCTTTTGAATTTTTTTCCACCTAAGCATTATAACGACGTCGTTTTGATTCTTAGATAGAAAAAAGTGGAAAATGGTTTCAAATTTGGAAGTTGACATTGATGAGATTTTGGAGATAAAGATGATTTACAGATAAATTGTTTTCACAAGCATCAAAATAACGTTGCTTTGATGCTTTGGTGGAAAAAAAAATTCAAAAAGAGTAGTATGATTCCGGCGAGACATATTATATAATTTTGTACAACAGAATATTTTATGAAAAATGCTAAAACGCTGAAAGTTTAATAACCCTTTTTCATTTTTGAAAGAGGTCTATACAAATAGGACGTCCAAATAAAAAAATATGACCTATTGAATTGAGACGGAAAGAGTAAAGCAATACCTGAGCTCTGCCTTTGCGAGCGGCTATGTGCAAAGCAGTGTTTCCCTTAGTGTCGACCATGTTGATGGTGGAGGGATCGGCGGCGATGAGCTTCTCCACCACCTCAACATTCTGGCCTTTCACGGCCATGTGAAGAGCGGTCTGCCCCTTCTTATCCGTCCGCGTCGTGATCCCCGGCTCCTTGTCGAGCAGGGCGTCCACGACGCGGACGTGCCCGTTCCTCGCCGCAGAATGCAGTGCCGTTTTCCCGTTGCTCTTGGCTATCGCAGCCAGATTGCTCTCCGACTCCAAGAAATACTCCACTATCTCTATGTGCCCTTGCGTCGCCGCCGTGTGCAACGCCGTCGTGTTCGACGAATCCACCGTCATCGACAGCTCCGGGTGCGCCTCCATCAACACCTTCACAACTTCTGCAAACAAAACAGAGCAAAACAGAGCAAAACAGAACAAAACAGAGCAAAACCATGAGTTCCCCAAAAAAGGATTATAAAAAACAAAGGGGTAATATTTCAAAACTATACATACCTAAATCTCCTTGCTTGGCAGCAATGTGGAGAGCATCAAATCCATTCTTGGCTTTGATTCCGGCGTCGGCTAAAGAGTAATGCTTGATCATCTCCCTCACCACCTCCATGTAGCCATACTCGGCGGCCACGAATAAGGGCGTCTCACCAGCTGAGTTGCGCTTCGTTAAAAAATCCCCGAGCTCGTCCTCGCCCCCGGCGCCATCAATGATGCTCCTTATGGCCTCAATCCGCCCGGCTCTAGCCGCGGAATGCAGCGCCGTGTCCTCCCGCTTCCCCGTGAGCTGCTTCACGATCTTCTTCCGCGGCGTGGCCGGAGGCGGCGGCTGCCTCTCCATTCTTACACCTCAATCGCCCAATTCACCAAAACCATCTTTCACTGTTTTTGCCAAAAACATCCCATTTCGTGGCCCTGTCCAACATGGATCGAATTAGCATTTAAAACAAAAAAGAAATCAATCAACAAAATCACATTTCTTTATATACTAAATTGGTGTAATGAAAAAGAAAGGCTAAAAGCATTTTTTTTTTTTTTTTTACCTTGGTTGTGAAGAAAGAGGCACCTTTTTTGCCTTGCCTTCTTTTAAAACCGAAAGGGCCACTAGAAATATGTTTTTGATCAAAAACAAAAACAAAAACAAAAACAAACCCTAGTTGTGTTGGGGAAAGATCAAGATTTGGGGGCTTTTTTTTCTTTTGTTTAAGAAAGAAAAAAATAAATAAAAACAGAAATCTTTGAGGTTAATTAAGGGAATGGGGCCATCAAAGGCACATGTAAGCAACAAAAACTTTGCATAAACATATATATAATTATATTTATAAATATATATGTTTGTATGTGATGCTCTGAATCAGATTCAGAGCTCTTGCGACAAGAAAATGAAGAAGGGTGAATTATAAAAAGAATGGCCATTGTAAAGGTGATGATGCTTCTGTTATTATTTCAATTCTAATTTTATATCATTTCTAATAAGCAATAATAGAATCAATGAATGATCTCTTATATCTGTTGTTGGGATTTTGGTGATGGGAGTAAAAGAATAATAATTCATTCTTTCCCAAGAAAAAAGAAGGGAATGTTGGGAGGAAAGTAAACGGTAATAACAGAAGTGCACGTGTTGGATGTTTTACTAATCAATAAATTTATGTAGACGGAGGTGAGTGAAATGTCCGAAATTCGAATATTTCATCTGAATCAAATTGAAATTTAAAATTCGATTCGGATCTTAACATGTAAAACAGACTATTGATTATAAAGTCTGTAATATGTATGTAGAACAATTAATTTAAATAAAAAAAAATATTAATTTGATTGTGTTATTATCGTAATTCTACTTTTTTCTTTATTATTTATTCATTACTATATAATACTCATTAAATTTAATATTAGACTTTTTTAGTTTATAAAATAATAATATTATTATTATAGCCTACTTCAAATAAAATAATATTTAAAAGAAGATCAATAATGTGACTTGTATATAAGTTGGCATTTCCTTTACCTTTTAAGATATCCACAATCTCTATCATAAATGCACTCATAATATTTCAATTTAGAATAGTGAAATTTTAACACATTACCTCTTAGTTACAAATTCATTGTTTTAACATTAATATTTAGCTAGCTATATAGCCCATAATAGAAGTAAAAATAGTTAGACTTTTTCAATACGAATAAGTATTAGAAGTAAAATTTAATTTACTCACTTTTCAATCCAATTTGGTAAAGTTTTTTTTTTTTTAATCCTACATGTATGTTGATTAATGAACCTATAATTTGTACATAGAGTTTGATGTATTATGTAATAAACCAAAGTTATAGACCCCACAGAATCTTACTCTATTTTAAAATTAATGAAGTATTTTGGTTGCATGTGGGCACTCTGTAATTCTCGTTTTCTTTTTAAAAAAGGAATTTTCCTGTCCCCTGCTACCCACTTTCAATTGGTTACAATTTACAAAATAATGATTTGTCTACGTAAAGTAATTTTCTCCAAAAAGGGAAAAAAATATTAAAATAAATGCGTGGGCCAAATATTGATAGTAGGGCAATTGAAAAGGTGAAAAAAGATAATAAAATTAAAGTGAAACAAAACCGACGCCGCTAATTGCATCACAATTATTAATTACGACGTACCATATATTTATTAATTTATATATATACACCACAGTGAAAATAAATAAATTCGAAATCTTGAACGTTTTGTTAGTCCAAAAAGTTTGTAATTAAGTTGGTATTTATCTATCATCAAAGCATGATCATCGACAATTTTTTTTTTTTCTGATTAATTAAGACGAAATTTTATTTTCTCAAACTGGACAAAATTATATTATAATTTGATGATAATTTAAGCAATAGCAAATCTAGAGATTCTTTGATTTCTTAAATCTTGCAAAACCCAACAATCTTTTATCAGTTTATAAAGCAAATCATGCATGTGCGTCCCATTCCCAGTTTAAATTACAGATAAATAAATAGTAATTAATTATTGATTAAGAACGTTAATTGACTATTTTAATTAGTTATTAAAAAGCATTGATTCCAATTTGATCTCTAATTTGGAGGCAAATGGTTCTGTCTTATCCGTTAATCATGCGATTGATGAGTCACCATAATAATTAAATGTTTCTAAATTGATGATTTGATATTTTATTTAAGTAGCAAACATATTTTGTTTGTTTCTTGGTGACGAAGGATGCTTGTGATCTGTTGGTTAATTCTAACTAGAGCATTCATTCGTGCGATGCACGACGAACATCAAAATTAAATGACATGTTTAAATAATAAAAAAATTAAATAAAACTAAAATATAAACAAATGAAAAATATGTTTTAATAATAAAATAAAATAAATTAATTCACATCAATTACTCAATAAAATTTTAATTTTGAAACGTTAATTTTCAACTTTGTATAAAAGTATAATGATAATTATGGTTATTAAATAATTTTGCATAATAATTCATAACCTGAATTTTTTTCTTAATATTCTCGCGATGATAAAATTCGGCCAAATTTCTTCTTTTTCAAATCCTTGCAAGATTAGAAATATCACTAAAAAAACCGCAACCATCAATTAATAGATTAGAGTTCATTAGATTACCTTTTGGTGAATAGTTGAATGTCTAATCATGCATAAGTGATTGCATGTAATTTGGCAAGATTTTGTCATCGAGGGAATATTAAAAAAAAATTATATATAGGTGATGAATTACTATGCAAAGTTAAAAAGTACATGGGAAACATTTGAAGAAAATAAAACTTCATGAATTTACAGGCAATTATTTATTTGGATGATTAAAGTGTTGTGTGAGTTGTATTTTTATTTATTTGAATATTTGATTTAATTTGTACTAATTTATTTATTATTTGATTAATTTATTAATGTAATATACAGTTTCATAACATGATATATATTTTGCATGTAAAAAAAGAAATTGTAACTAGCAATCAACACATTTATCCTTTCCCTCGAAAAAAAAAACACATATTTATCCTTTTTCCACATACAAAATAGATTGAGCTTCAAAAACCACTTCTCGAAAACAAGGGCAAAAATAATGGTCTAAAATTGCTTACCATCTTTTTTTATCTACTCAATTTGAAATGCAAAATAGACCATGGCCCATAAGGCTTTATAGAAGCTAAAAGCCAATTGTTGAAGTCGCAATTGATTTTTACGTGGTGTTGCTGACGCCGGCCTCTTTTTTTCCGACGAAGGCCGATGGATATATCCGTCAATAATCATCGACGATCAAATGGTCGTCTCAGTGTTGGCTGGACAAATTCTATTTTTATCTGTTAGGGTTAATATCCAAAGTAAACGCCCTTTAAAGTATGTGAGCAGTCTGCATCTTGCGGACAACGGTATGAAAGACCTTCTCATACAATCAAATAGTAAATCTTTCGTGTATATATAAACAAATTTTCTCTTGATTATAACATGATCATAGACGCAATCATGGCGATAAACAGTAACTCTAGAATGTTCTTCTTCTTCTTCTTGATTGATGAGTTCACCTGCGTTGGAGCAGTTGCTGATACGCGGCACGTCGTATTTGATGTACACAGCCCAGGATTCCCAGATACCCTGAAGCACACAAATTAATATTACTGTGTCTTTTATTTGAGTGTGAATTTAATCTAAGAGCCAAAGGGATAAAAAAAAAATCTTCCCTTCAATTTATTTCTTTTGTTCCCTCATTTTCTGTAAAAGGTACTGTATGTGTTTTTTTTTGTGTTATACTCCCTCGTCCCATTAGAATTGGCAATTTTGAATTGGGCACGGAGATTAAGAATAAAGGGTTAAGAGTGTAAAGTAGGTATGGTCCACTTATTTTATGTGAGTAGAGAAAGTAGGGACCACATACTATTTTAGGAAAATGTCAATTCTAGTTGGACAAACAAAAAATGCAAGTGTGCCAATTCTAGTGGGACGGAGGGAATATATTTATCACGAGAGAAAAAAACTCTTTTCGAATTTTTTAATTTTTTTCCTCATTCTCTACAAAAGACAATTTGTCATTCCTCATTTTCACTCTAAAATGGATAATACTATCATCTTGAGTGAAAAATGAGGAATAAGAAAGAGATAAAGAAAAAAAAATGGGAGATTTAAAGAGATAATTTTTTATCTATTTTTTAATGATAAATTTACAATCAAATAGAACACAATTGAATGAGAATTTCACCAAGTCTCATTTCTCTTTCCCACGTCATAATAAATTTGCAGCCAAACATAACACACCCTAAAGAGAATTTCACTATTTCTCGTTCGTTCCTTTCACTTCTAGGATATAATATTATTCCTCCGTTTTGGTGTGATAATATTATTTTTCATTGTAGTGGAATGAACCATAAAGAGTGAAATTTTCTTTAATACTAGATCATGAAATTTATCACTCAGCAATGATAAGAAGCTAGAAATATACATTTGTTAGAAAGAAAAGGAAGAGAAATTTGCAATTAACTAGGGTTTGGTTAATTATTTTTTTAAAAAAAACTAGGGTTTGGTTAATTAACTTACGTTAAAATTAGGCCCTTTTTTGTAGACAAGGAGGCTGGTACGGTACCATTGAACTGATTATTGCCAAGATTCCTGCATCAAAAAGGTACCAAATTATTTGCCAGAGGAAAACAATGTGCTAGAAAATTTAATTTAATAATCCATTTATGGAGTTTGAGGGTTTTTTAGAACAATAACTTAGATTGATTTAGAAATTGGGACAAAAAAATTTCGAGCTTGCAAAAGTAGGACACTAATTAAATTGGGCAGAGAATTGTCCTGCGGATGCATTAAAGAATTGTCCTACGGATGCATTACTTATTAATAAGTGTCTTACTTTTGCAAGCTCGAAAATATAATTTTCTACCATTTTGTTTCGAGTAAACTGCAAATCTTAAAATGGGCCGAAAATTGTACTTCTATTTTTGTAAGTTTGAAAAATTTTATCACAATTTTCAAATCAGTCTAAGTTACTATCTTAAAAAACTCGCTAACTCTTCATTTTCCGGACGACGTACAATATTTTGAGGTTGGGTAAAGTCCCAAGAAAATCGGGTATAGGCCCTCGCAAGCTGTTGTTGTTAAGTTTTTTGCAAATCGAACAACATTATTAATTCTATTTCAAGAGAAGATAATATATGATCTATAAATTGATTAGGAGCTGTAAATGTGTAAGAATCACATTGTTTGAAGAGCATCCATGGAGCTGAAATCCGGAAGCAACCCAGACAGATTGTAGCCATTGAGAAGCCTGTGAATTGGAAAAAAATCAAAGTTCATCAACTGGGCCGCCCCGACGTATTCGAGGGCCTTAGGCGAAAACGAAAAAATGGACTCTAGCGCATAACCGTCTTCCATACTTATATAATTTTAATTAACCAAATTAATTAACTTAAAACTATTCCACCCACAACATATTCAACCAATTTCTTAAGTCACCGCGTCATTATGAAAGGGTCACCAATTAATGAACCGAATAAGCATTAAATTATAACTAATATTCCCTCCGTCCACAATAAACTACCTAAATTTCTTCTCTTTCTTTTTTTAGTGACGTCCATAAAAAAACTTCCCTTCAAATTTTTGGACTATTCATCATGACTAATAATACCTCATTTACCTTTACTTTTTACACTTTTACCACTATCAATACTACTCTCTCCGTCCCAATGAAAGCGGTGCGCTTCTTTTCGGCATGAGATTTAAGGAGAATAAAATTATAGTGTAAAAGTGTGTAAAGGTGTGTGAAGCCATATTATTTGTAGTGTAAAATTATTAAAAAGGAAATGTACCACTTTCGTTGGGACAACTCAAAAAGGAATACGCACCGCTTTCGTTGGGACAGAGGGAGTAATTATTTTCACCACTTTAAATACACACTCAATAACTTCGTCTTAAAACTTGTGTCACTCCCTCCTATGGAGTTTTATTGTGGATGGAAGGAGTAGAATTATGTTTAAAATTTATTCAGAAACCATATTTCATTGTGAAACATATTAATAAGAGCAAAAAAATTGTGGATAGAAATCATTACAGTGATGTTACTCGTGGAATAGGTTCGAGATTGCATTTGATCCAATCCCATGTATAAGGTGCAGGCAGACAAGGATCGCCGCTCCAACTTTGTAACACACTGAATCTTTCTTGCAGTGAAGCTAAGCCTTCAACTGAATCACCAAAAAAATTAGGGAGTTTAATTTTTTTTAGGCCACTAATCGTCTACAAAAATAGGTCAATTTTTTTGAATTTTTATAATTGGATCATTTAATTTTCAAATTCGACATCCGTGGGCCACATTTGAATCCCATCAATCTATTTTGCACTCAATATAAGCCAAAAAAATAACCCAATTCTGTAAGCTCGAAAAAAATTGGTTTATTTTTACAAACCGTATTAAGATAGTGGCAAAATTTCTTACCATCTTTCTTGTTGGTGCCATTGGTTAACATGTCGTCTGCGATTCGGAAAATCTCCATAGCATTAATGAGAGGTGGGAGCGTCGAGACATTGGTCGGCACAAGTGAGAACGTGGTGTTCGAGGAAACAACAATGTCTCTCACAACCAACTCAACACAGTCTCCATAAGGAGGGGAGATCGGTCCATAGTAGGACTTGTTATCCTTGAAAATGCTGAACGATCGATTCTGGCCTGCTCCGAGCTGAGTCAGCTCGGAGAAGTACCAGTTTATGTAGACTTTGATTTCATATGAAGGAAATTCCATCAATAATTCTATGCTTCCATTTGGGGATTTTGCAGTGATTGCATTCTTGACCACCGCAACCGGCGGACGATCAAACGGCGATGGCAAATCACTGAAGACGGCTTCACCCGTAACGGGGATCGACCCATTCGCATAAACTCCAACACCCCATAGTCTGTCGTAGGGATCGTCTGGGAACCTGCAATTCCACACCATTCCGACATGTAGAATTAACAGTTTTTTCATAAAATGTCCCGCTAAACAAAATTAAGTGACATAAAAATGATTAAAGGTGGACTTTTTTTCCACCTCGCCATAAAAATGAATAAAAGACTTTATATCACTAACTTTTAACATTTTCCATAAAATGTCTCCGAACTTTCATTTTCTGTTTAAAAACCCAGAAGACTCTTAGCATTTTTCATCAAATGTCCCGTTATACAAAATGCCATAATTCTACGTCTTAACTCTTAATCCATTTATAAAATTATCGAAATCCTTATGTCGTACATAGGTCGTAGTATCTTGGTTGTAATCGGAATCCTTATGTCGTACATAGGTCGAAATTGATAATTCAACGTTGTAAATGATGTGAAGGTTTCTTTTTCGGATATGTACGGCTTATAAGGCTTATGGATCTGGGTAATTTTGTACGACCTAATAAGAGTTATGGATTTGAATAATTTCGTAATTGGATTATGACGTAGAATTATTGGATTTTATATGACGAGATATTTTATGAAAATTGCTGAAAGATTGAAATTTTTTAAAGAGAAAATGAAAGTTGGGAACATATATAAACTACCGAATAAGGAAGCAAATTTAGTGTGTGTGTGTCTTGGCCAAGCGGTAAGGGCTAATATCTAAGGTCAAAGGTCTTTGGTTCGAGTTCCCTATGACGCAGTCTTTGATTTTCTTTATTTAATATTGTTAATTTATAAAAAAAAAGGAAGTAAACTTAGTACCCGAAAACGGTATTTGAGCCGAAAAGCAACGCGTTTCCACACGAACAACGGATAGCCGTCATCGACATGCATATACATATACTTCTCCAACCTGCGCACTTCAAGAGCTGAGATGAAGGGGAACTGCTCTGCTTCTGTCTGAGCAAGGCATACGCTAATGGAGTCCCTCTTCATTACATAAGTCACCTCATAGTAGTAGTATGAGGTATTCGACGTCTGGACAGTAGTCCAGACGTTCCCGTCGAAGCTGAGAGCAAACGTGGGAGGCGAATTCTTACCGTCGTAGTTCCCGTAGTAAAAGCTCGCGCGTACTAGCACGCGCCCCGGCTTCACGGAGTCGATGTGGTAGCAGTTCTTGTTCCGCGTAGTGAACACCCGCAGGGTGTCCGCTACGTGGGAGATGGAATTCAGAGGCTTGATGGAACGGGATTCGCCGCTCTTCACGTATTCGTCGTCGCCCACCCAAGCGACCCCGCTGTTGTCTGTGTACGGCGACGACGATCCGCAGTCGATGCTGAGGAAAACTGGGAAAACAAATCTGAGATATTATAGCCTGAAAACAGAGCAAAACAGAGGAAAACAGAGTTGTTGATGCTGAAAATGGAATTCTACCGTCGGCTGTAGAGAGATTAGTGCATAGCGATAAAACCAGAGAGACAATGAACCAACGAGAAGCCATGCCAAGATTAATGCCACTGAAATATGTTTTTTATCATGAGAAATAACTTGTTTCATATGTGGAATGTGCATTCGCTCTAATTTTCATTGAAAAAGACAACCAGAATTGGAGAGTTTTTCACAAAAAAGGAAAACATACAATTTTTGTGGACAAACGAAAATAAGACTCCCTCCGTCCCTGAAACATCTTCCTAAAGGAAGGTGGCATGGGTTTAATAAAAGTTAGTTGTGTATTTTATCAGTGAAAGAAAAAAAGAAAGAAAAAACACATAAAGTAGAGATAAGGACAAAAATAAATTATGGTGTGAGAATAAAATTTTGGTATTTTAATCAATTAATTTATGATAAGAGGGTGAATAAATTAATTAAGGGTAATTGGCTATAAATTCAAACACTATAGCCAAATTTTGATTTTTTTTATACACTATAAATTGATGTCAAAATACATAAAGTTTCATCATTTTCAGAATTCCCCCAAAATACATCTTCCGACTACTCATAACTAGGGATGGCTACGGGCCGGATCTCATCAATACCAGATCCGGATCCGGATCCGCGGATCTAAAAATTTAGGATCCAGATCCGCGGGTCCGCAGGTCTAGATCCATGGATCTACTATTTTTAAATTAAATTAAAAAAAAGTCACAAAATCAACAACATTTAATTTTCTTCATAAAAATATTGCACAAAACAAAGTATTTTAATTTATAAATCTAATTTGTGTATTATTTTTAATTTTTAATATATTTAATATTATTAATAAAATAAATATAAAAAATAAATAATATATATTAAATAAAATGGATCCACGGGTCGGATTTGGGTCGGATCCGGATCTCAAATTTCAAGATCCAGATCCAGATCCGTTTTAAAAATTAAGATCCAGATCCGAATTTTGATCCGCGAGTCCAAAAAATTGAGATCCAGACCCTGAAAAACAGATTTGGATCCACGGATCTGGACCGGGTCCAGGATTCATTGCCATTCCTACTCATAACCTAGAATCTTAGCCGTAGGGTTTTAATGGAGCTGCAACCGTTTTAGTTTCAACCCTAGTATTTTAGTTTTAAGTGGTATTTTATGTTGCAAAACGACACAACTTCATCTCGGCCCTCTCACAATAATACATCATTTTGACTGTCTCAGAGTCATGTCATGTATTAAAATTTTGGTGTCAGGTCTTGATTTGGCCAGAACTTAAAGAGTACGGGAAAAATCAAAATTTGACTATAGTGTTTGGATTTACAGCCAATTAACTCATTAATAAATTATACTATAATTAACATTTTGTAACATATCTCACCTAAGGGGTGGTATACCTAATTCAAAAAAATTGTATAAGCCTTTGTTTTGAAGTAAATATAATATTACGGATATCATAGATATATTATATACTTTAAAAAAAATAAAAAAATCACCACTGACAAATAAGCCTAAGTGGAGATAAGAACATATCCTCTTACATCATAGGATTACAATCTCAACATGCATGCATGGTATGATTCTACAAAAATAAAACAAAATAATCACTGCAGTTGAACTCTTCCTGCGCTACTCTCATACAAAAATGTTCACTCTTTTTCAGCCACGCTAGAAAATCCTCATCTATGATCAAGACTCAGATATAACAAATGTCATCTGCATTTAGTCAATGCCAACTGATGTGTGCATAAATTCTTAAACAAACCTAGTCTCCAAGGCCAAAGTCTTTGTTCGAAACATACTTGTCATTTTTGCTCGAGGTGAACTGGTAAAAGCTATACAATTTTTTTAGTTGATCGAAAAAAAAAACATAAATAAGGAAAAGTATACAAACTAAACTTGGGCATATACCTAAGGGAGGGAAGGTTCGCAAATTCTAGGGGTGTGTTTGCTTTTTTATCCTTTTAAATAGACAGATAATTATCTAGTACTCCCTCCGTCCCACGAATTTTGACACGTATTCTTTTTTGGGCCGTTCCACCAATCTTTAACACATTTCCAAATAAGGTAATAATTAGTCCAAAAATAAGGGGTCTTAATTACATTCTCTCTATTACTTTATCACTTTTATACTTTATTACTACACACTTGAAACACTAATCTACAACTCCTTAATTCTTGTGCCGAAACCAAACGTATCAAGATTCGTGGGACGGAAGGAGTATAAAATTATAACACCCTTTCTTATGTATTGCCTAAGTGAAAAGGTGCTATCCCAAATTTTATACCATCTTGCCGAATTATTTATTACGTTAAAACAAACGAGATATAAGAAGGTAAATGAAATTTATCCCTTCCTTATACCTAAAAGCAAACACACACTATGAAACGAATCACACTCATAGAAAACCTCAAAGTCTCGACAAAATAGGTAGCCAAGATAAATGATCAAACAAGTTCAAAATTAATCAATTCATCAAAGTAAATGGTAGATTAGCTCGAGTTATTTTTATCGATATATGATTTATCCCATCAGTACTCAATAATCAATTCCCACGGAAAAAGACAGAACCAGAATTGAAGAAACATTCTTGGGTGGTTAATTAACAACATTAATTTCTTGGAACAATTTGAATTTAAAAAAAAAAAAAAACACACACACACACACACACATTAGTTGGGAGAAGAGAAGAGATGATCTAACATCATAGGATTATCATAATCCCAACATGGCATGATTAAAAATACAGTGGCAATGTTGTTGAACTTCTTGCATGCATTAAGCTATTGATACAATACTGTTCTTTCTTTTTCAGTCAGCTAATAATTCATTTTCATGTAAGCTTGGATAACACAAACAAATTCATTTCACCCTCTGCACAAACTGATGCACATTTGCTAACACAAACAAATTCTTCCTTGATTATAATATGATCACAGACGCAATCGTGGCGATAAACAGTAACTCTAGAATGTTCTTCTTCTTGATTGATGAGTTCACCTGTGTTGGAGCAATGGCTGGTCCGTGGCACGTCGTACACAGGTCAGGATTCCCAGATACCCTGAAACGAATAGTTTATAATATAATAACAGAGAAAAAATTAATTTTTTGAGCGAATATAATTATAAGTGGGATAGAGAAATGAAAATATTTTTTTTTAAATCAAAAGATAGATAATTGTTTATGGGTCACATTGACATTTGATGTAAATAATGGTTTTTGTGATAGAAAGTGAACTATCAAAATAGGAAGTCCAAATAAAAAAAAAATGTGACATATCGAAGTGGAACAGAGAGAGTATTAGAATAGAAATATAAGTTCGTCCACACCATGCACCAACAACGTTATTTCCTTAACTTGGCACACACGAATTTAGCACTCAACTATGATAAGAAGCTAGAAATATACATATGTTGGAAAGAAAATGAAGAGGTTATTTGTAAGTAGGGTTTGGCTAATTAACTTACATTAAAATTAGGCCTTTTTTTGTTGACAAGGAGGCTGGTACGGTGCCGTTGAACTGATTATTGGCAAGATTCCTGCATGAAAAAATTCCAAATTATTGCTAGAGGAAAAAAATGTGCTAGAAAATCTAATTTAATAATCCATTAATGGAGTTGGAGGGTTTTTTAGAACAATAATTTAGACTAATTAATAAGTAATGTGCATCCGCAGGATAATTCTTGGCCCAAGTTAATTAGTGTCCTACTTTTGCAAGCCCAAAAATATAATTTTCAGCCTATTTTAGTTTCGAGTAAGCCTGCAACTCTTAAAATGGACCGAATTTTGTTCTGCGGATGCATTATTTATTTGTCATAATTTTCAAATCAATCTAAGTTACTATCTTAAAAAACTCGCTAACTCGCCATTTCTCGAACGACATACAATATTTTGAGGTTGGGTAAAGTCCCAAGAAAATCAGGTATAGGCCCTCTCAAGCTGTTGTTGTTAAGATTTCTGCAAATCGAACAACATTATTAATTATTAATATATTTGAAGGGAAAATATATCTATAAATTGATTAGGAGATGTAAATGTGTAAGAATCACATACATTGTTTGAAGAGCATCCATGGATTTGAAATCCGGAAGCAACCCAGACAGGCCGTAGCCATCGAGAATCCTGTAAATTGGGAAAATCAAAGTTCATCAATAAAATGGCCTTAGGCGAAAACGAAAAAATGAGCCCTATAAGAAATAATGATATCATTAATCAACTTTATTATGATAGTAACACACTTGTATCACTTGCAATTCAAAAAATAAATATCCAGGATCAATAGTATTCTTTTCTAATAAATTTAAGATTAATAAATACTCCCCCTATCCACAAAGACTGTGTGTTTATTACTATTTTCGTCCGTCCACAAATTAAGATTCTATGTTTTTCTTTTTTAGAAATCTCCTTTATATTTTAAACCTCATTCACACTCAATATTTACAAAATACACACCCTTTACTTTTATAATTTGGTGGGCTCAATACTACTCTTTAACACTAAAATCAAATCTTTCAACTTTTTAAGAAAACGCGTGCCCTCCACTCCACCACACACTTTTTGTGGACGGAGTGAGTATTAAATTATACTTCATCCATCCACAAATTATCATTTGCTTAATTTTCTTTTTTCGTCCGTCCATAAAATATCTTACTTTTTTTTTACATAATCCAACTATCACTTGTAAGTATTTTCACATATTTACACATATTACCATCAACGGACCGACTAGCTATCACAATTTTTTTCTAATTTTTGAGACCACTTTTTAACTCACGAAATACTTAACTAACTTTTCTTAAAACTCGTGTTCACTTCAATTTTCCCGTATTGGAATTATTTTTACAATTTAAGGGGGCCTAAGCCTTTGCCCCTTCATTGGTGAAGAAGGGCTGGCCTTGTTCATCAACCATATTTCACTCTGAAACAAATAAGAGCAAAAAGAATTTGTGGATAGAAATCATTACAGTGTTGTTACTCGAGGAATAGGGTCAAGATTGCATTTGATCCAATCCCATGTATAAGGCGCAGGCAGACAAGGATCGCCGCTCCAACTTTGTAACACACTAAATCTTTCTTGCAGTGAAGCTAAGCCTTCAACTGAATCACCAAAAAAGCAGGGAGGTTGATCAATTTAATCGAGTTTAAATTTTTTTTAGGCCACTAGTCACTAATAAGTACTCCCTCCGTCCCGGTCAAAGTGGTGCACTTCTTTTGTACACGGAATTTAAGGAAAATAAGATTGTAGTGTAAAGGTGTGTAAATGTGTGTGAGGCCACATTGTTTGTAGTGTAAAATTATTACCAAAAAAGGAAATGCACCACTTTCGGTGGGACAGCCCAAAAAGAAATACGCACCACTTTCGGTGGGACGGAGGGAGTATTTAAAAAAAAATAAAAATTGGATCATTTAATTTTCAAATTCGGCGTCTGTGGGCCACATTTGAATCCAATCAATCTATTTTGAATTATATATGAGGCAAAATATGTGCTAAAAATAAAATGACATACTTCTGTAAGCTCGAAAAAAATTGGTTTGTTTTTTCCAACAGTATTTAGTTGGATTTTGGCTAAGTTTATTTTAAAGAACTTATAAGCTCCAAATAAGATATTTAAAGAGCTTAGAGAGAAACTTTTTGTTAGAGATAGAAAATCGAAGTGAGATGAACTGAGATGGTATGAGAAAATAATCGTTATGTATAAGATTTTTAAAAAATGAGTAAGGGTATAAGAACTTATTTTCTTGGAAGCTTATATGTTCTTAGAGCTTATAAGTTGTTTACAAACTTATTTTGCCAAATATTTTGTAGGAGATTATAAGTTGTTTTGAAGAGCTTATAAGCTCAGCCGAACATCCTGCAAGATAGTGGCAAAAGAAAAAAAAGAAAATTATACTCAAATGAGACATTAAAATCAACACATGTTTGCATCAACTCAAAATTTCTTACCATCTTTCTTGTTGGTGCCATTGGTTAACTTGTCGTCTGAGATTCGGAATATCTCCAAAGCATTGATGAGAGGTGGGAGTGTAGAGACATTGGTCGGCACAAGTGAAACTGTGGTATTCGAGGAAACTGTAATGTTGCTCACATACATCTCAGCACAGTCTCCATAAGGAGGAATGATTGGTTTCGAGGAGGACTTGTTATCATTGAAAATTCTGAACGACCGGTTCTGGCCTGCTCCGAGCCGAGTCAGCTCGGAGAAGTACAAGTTTATGTAGACATTGATTTTATATGAAGGAAATCCCATCAGCAATTCTATGCTTCCATTTGGGGTTGTTGCAGTGATCGCATTCTTGAGCACCGCAACCGGCGGACGTTCACTCGCCGACGTCACATCACTAAAGGTCGCGTTGCCCGAAACTGGGATCGACCCGTTTCCATAAACTCCAATACCCCATATTCTGTCGTAAGGATCGTCCGGGAAGCTGCAAAGGAACTCATGATTTCAAGAATAGTCGATAAGGGGGTTGAACTTGTAGTAATATAGCGTTTGAAAGTACTTGTACGGGGATTCGAGGGTGGTAGCTCTTGAGCTAAATTTTTGTTAGGTAGTTTGTACAGTTTATTTTTTGTGGCCAAGTGGAATTTTAATGGACTTAGGATTAGGGGTCAGTCACTTGTTATAATAAATATTACCTCCATCCATTATGAGTATATAACAATTATCCGATTTGGTGTCCACAAAGAGTACAGTACTTTCATTTTTTGGGCATGACTCAACTTTTTCTTTTTAACTACAACCGCTCATTAAATGATATAACACTCAATTCAAGTATAACCACTTATTTCTACTTAACATCTTCAACCCATTTTTCTAAAACTTGTCCACCAAAAGTTATATACTCTTGGTAGACGGAAGCAGTAGTTAGTTCACTTTCGAATAATAAGGGTGTGTTTGCTTTTTATCCCTCTAAATGGAGAACAATATAATGAGGTATAAACTTATCACTTAAACTGGGGACCACATTTGTTATATCTTATTTGGTTTAAAGGATAATATATTTATCCGCTCCTTATAAGATAGTATAAAATTATATCACCCTCTCTTAGGTATAAAATTATCCATTTCCCAATGGATTAGGGGCTACCCGAAAAATTATACAACCTATCCGAATTTTTTTATACATCAAAGCAAACGAAGTATAAGGTGGTAAATGTAGTTTATCCCTTCCTTATACCTCAAAGTAAACACACCCTAAGTATATTGAAAGCACAAAAATTAACTAATTTTAATTATTAATAGTTTACAATCTTAATTAAACACAAGAATGAACTCAAACTCAAAATTAAAAATTAATTAAAATAGAAAAATAAACAAAAATAACACAAATTTAATAAACTAATATAACATAATATAACATACCAATACAGAATATTAAGCAATTAACATGGATGATAAGAATCATTAAAATAATGTATTATGTTCTATCTATATATTAGATGTTCAAATAAGAATTTTTATTTAAAATTCGATATCTACAGTGGATGCATCATCTGCAGCAGGTAAGTTCAAATCTTTATGTGAGCCAAAATTTCATTATTTTCTCATTTTTTCCAAGTGCAGTAATTTCACACACGTCAATACAATATTATCAATTTTCACAATATTATCAATTTTCACGATAACCAACTCAAATCCGCCCCTGCATGACTTTTCATAACAATCTGAATAAAGAAGCTAGATCAAATTGGGATATACTCCTTTTGTCCCCCAAATAACTTTCTAAAAGGGTGGGGCACATGTTTTAAAACAAAATTATTGAGTGTATTAAAATTGGTGAAAAAGTATTATAATTAATATTGAAAGTGATAAAAATGTGTTATATATAGTTAGTTTTGAGAGTGGTGAAAAAGTGAAAAGTAAGAATAAATAAGACATCATTAGCGGTGGGATAGTATCCCAAAAAATAGATAGATAGTTATTTGGAGGACGATATATATATAAAAAAAAAAGATAAGAAGTTATTTGGGGAACGGAGGAAGTAAAAAAAATTTAATACCTAAAATAGGTATCTGAGCCGAAAGCAACCCGTCTCCGCCTGAACAACGGATAATCGTCGTCGACATGGTTATACATGTCCGACTCCAACCTGCGTATTTCGAGAGCCGATATGAAGGGGAACTGCTCTGCCTCTGTCTGAACAAGACATACGCTAATGGAGTCCCTCTTCATCACATAAATCACTTCATAGTAGTAGTAGTGCTCGGTATCATTCGACGTCTGGACATCAGTCCACATGTTCCCATCGAAGCTGAGAGCAAAACCGGGAGGCGAATTCTTGCCGTCGTAGTTCCCGTAGTAAAAGCTTGCGCGTACAAGGACACGCCCCGGCTTCACCGAGCCGATCTCGTAGCAGTTCCTGTTCCGCGAGGTGAACACGCGCAGGGTGTCCCATACGTGGGAGAGGGAGTATAGAGGCTTGACGGAACGGGATTCGCCGCTCTTGACGTATTCGTCGTCGCCCACCCAAGCGATCCCGCTTTCATCTCGGTACGGGAGCGATGATCCGCAGTCGATGCTGAGGAAAACTGCAGCAACAAATCTGAGATATTATAGCCTGAAAACAGAGGAAAACAGAGTTGTTGAGGATGAAAATGGAACTCTACCGTCAGCTGATAGAGAGAGATTAGTGCATAGCGATAAAACCAGAGAGATTATGAGCCAAGGAGAAGCCATGCCAAGATTAATGCCCACGAAAATTTGAGAAATAACTCATTTTATATGTGAGATAATTTTCATTGAAAAGGACAGAACCACAATGGAGAAACATTCTTTAGAGTTTTTTCTAGGAAGTAGAGATGAGAAAAAGAATAAATTATGGTAGAAGAATAAAATTGGTGTATAATTACATGAACTTTATTCACTTTTTGCTATTTAACATGAACTTTAAAACCTAGTTATGAATACATGAATTTAATCACCGTTCAATTTTTAACCCGTTTTTTTTTTATATCTAGCGAGATTAATGTCAATATGTCAAGATTAAAATGAGCTGACAAAATCAATTATTCAATGTTTTGAGTCCAACCCCTCGACGAGCTCGCATAAGCGCCCGATGAGGAACCCATTGATGTTGGCTATGAAATTCTCAAATCTTAATGAACAAAATTATGAATTTGGTAGTGGAATCCCAAAAATCTTAATGAACGTAAGTGTGAAATTTGTAGACAAATTTTATATCCTTCACTTTATAATTTTGATTTTAGGTTATTGTCCTCTAATAAGAAACAGTGTCATCGTATCTCGGCGTTGATTTGTCTATGTAAAGATTCAGGCATTCCAGTTCTGAAATGGTATACAGCATTCAAGTAAACATGATATTAGGGTGTCATAGATATATTATATAGGGTTATTAGCATGTAAATACACAAACTTTTCTCACTTTCTAAAATTTAACATGACTTTTATTTTCTGTCTACAAATACATGAACTTAGCATTTTTTCTGATATTTGACACAGAAAAAAAAAAAAAACCTCTATTTGCAAGTGACGTGTAGGCTGGAATACATAACGTGGGCTACAAAATATGCACTTGAATATAGTAGTTGTATTCATTATTTTGATTGGAGAGTGAATGGCGTGGTATTATGGCCTTCTCGTCAACAATAAATTAGATTTTTTTCTTGTCAGTGTCAAAAATAAAAAAAAATGCTAAGTTCATGTATTTGTGGCCATAAAATAAAAGTCATGTTAAATTTCAAAAAATGAGAAAAGTTTGTGTATTTACACTTTACATTTTTTTTCTTAAAACCTGTGCCGCCCCCAAAGAGGAAGCTATTTCAGGGACGGAGATAGTATAATATTACGGATATCATAGATATATTATATACTTAAAAAAAAAAATCACCACCGACAAATAAGTCTAAGTGGAGATAAGAACATATCCTCTTACATCATAGGATTACAATCTCAACATGCATGCATGCTACGATTCTATAAAAAAAACAAAATAATTACTGCAGTCAGTGGCGGATCCAGGGGGGGCTAGGGGGGGCTTCAGCCCCCTCCCAATTTTTGAGTTTTTTTTTTTTTTTTTAAATTATAGATATATATATTTATTATTTTGTTTTATATCTATATATATGTGTATATAAATAAAAAAATACAAGAAAAAATATAGTAATACATTATTTATGGTATCCAACTATCCATATTAATTGCTTTTCACATTGAGTTGTTACATTTATAGTATTATTTTTATCATTTTTTCTTTCTTAGTTAATTTTTAATGTTAAATTTGAGTCAATTCTAAAGGTAAAAGTAAAATTACTAATTACTAACAATGAAAATTAGTTTATTTGTTTAGAAGATGAAACATTTTTTTTTAAGAAAAATGAATAAAAGTACATTTTTATATGCTTTCAATCTACTTGATGTTGAATTAATTGAATTGCGAACAATTATCTTATTATATTAAGTGATTGTTGAAAAAATGTATGAAATGAAGTGTACGGAATGCTAAAAAAAAAATTGCTTCGGGGGCTCCCGCCCCCGAACCCCCGTGTACATATTTTCAAGCTCCGTAGTCCAATAGATTCAGCCCCCCCTAACATTGAATCCTGGATCCGCCCCTGACTGCAGTTGAACTCTTCCTGCGCTACTCTCATACAAAAATGTTCACTCTTTTTCAGCCACGCTAGAAAATCCTCATCTATGATCAAGACTCGTATATAACAAATGTCATCTGCATTTAGTCAATGCCAACTGATGTGTGCATAAATTCTTAAACAAACCTAGTCTCCAAGGCCAAAGTCTTTGTTCGAAAACAACTTGTCATTTTTGCTCGAGGTGAACTGGTAAAAGCTATACAATTTTTTTAGTTGATCGAAAAAAAAAACATAAATAAGGAAAAGTATACAAACTAAACTTGGGCATATACCTAAGGGAGGGAAGGTTCGCAAATTCTAGGGGTGTGTTTACTTTTTTATCTTTTTAAATAGACAGATAATTATCTAGTACTCCCTCCGTCCCACGAATCTTGACACATATTCTTTTTTGGGTCGTCCCACCAATCTTTGACACATTTCCAAATAAGGTAATAATTAGTCCAAAAATAAGGGGTCTTAATTACATTATCTCTATTACTTTATCACTTTTATACTTTATTACTACACACTTGAAACACTAATCTACAACTCCTTAATTCTTGTGCCGAAACCAAACGTATCAAGATTCGTGGGACGGAGGGAGTAAAAAATTATAACACCCTTTCTTATGTATTGCCTAAGTGAAAAGGTGCTGCCCCAAATTTTATACCATCTAGCCGAATTATTTATTACGTTAAAACAAACGAGATATAAGATGGTAAATGAAATTTATCCCTTCCTTATACCTAAAAGCAAACACACACTATGAAACGAATCACACTCAAATACTCAAAGTCTCGACAAAATAGGTAGCCAAGATAAATGATCAAACAAGTTCAAAATTAATCAATTCATCAAAGTAAATGGTAGATTAGCTCGAGTTATTTTTTTCGATATATCCCATTCGCTCTAATCAATTCCCACGGAAAAGACAGAACCAGAATTGAAGAAACATTCTTGGGTGGTTAATTAACAACATTTCTTCGAACAATTTGAATTTAAAAACACACACATTAGTTGGGAGACGAGAAGAGATGATCTAACATCATAGGATTATCATAATCCCAACATGGCATAATTAAAAATACAGTAGCAATGTTGTTGAACTCTTCCTGCATGCATTAAGCTATTGATACAATAATGTTCTTTCTTTTTCAGTCAGCTAATAATTCATTTTCATGTAAGCTTGGATAACATAAACAAATTCATTTCACCCTCTGCACAAACTGATGCACATTTGCTAACACAAACAAATTCTCCCTTGATTATAATATGATCACAGACGCAATCATGGCGATAAACAGTAACTCTAGAATGTTCTTCTTCTTGATTGATGAGTTCACCTCTGTTGGAACAATGGCTGGTTCGTGGCACGTCGTACACAGGTCAGGATTCCCAGATACCCTGAAACGAATAGTTTATAATATAATAATAGAGAAAAAATTAATTTTTTGAGCGAATATATTTGTAAGTGGGATAGAGAAATGAAAATATTTTTTTTAAAATCAAAAGAGAGATAATTGTTTATGGGTCACGTTGACATTTGATGTAAATAATGGTTTTTGTGATAGAAAGTGAACTATCAAAATAGGAAGTCCAAATAAAAAAAATGTGACATATTGAAGTGGAACAAATGGAGTATTAAAATAAAAATATAAGTTCGTCCACACCACCAACAACGCTATTTCCTTAACTTGGCACACACGAATTTAGCACTCAACAATGATAAGAAGCTAGAAATATACATATGTTGGAAAGAAAATGTAGAGATTATTTGTAAGTAGGGTTTGGTTAATTAACTTACATTAAAATTAGGCCTTTTTTTGTTGACAAGGAGGCTGGTACGGTACCGTTGAACTGATTATTGGCAAGATTCCTGCATGAAAAAAATTCCCAATTATTGCTAGAGGAAAAAATGTGCTAGAAAATCTAATTTAATAATCCACTAATGGAGTTGGAGGGTTTTTTAGAACAATAATTTAGACTAATTAATTTAGAAATTATGACAAAAAATTTTGAGCATGTTAGAGTAGGACACTAATTAATAAGTAATGTGCACCCGCAGGATAATTCTTGGCCCAAGTTAATTAGTGTCCTACTTTTGCAAGCCCAAAAAATATAATTTTCAGCCTATTTTAGTTTCGAGTAGGCCCGCAACTCTTAAAATGGACCGAATATTGTTCTGCGAATGCATTATTTATTTGTCATAGTTTTCAAATCAGTCTAAGTTACTATCTTAAAAAAAGTTACTATCTTAAAAAACTAGCTAACTCGCCATTTCTCGAACGACATACAATATTTTGAGGTTGGGTAAAGTCCCAAGAAAATCAGGTATAGGCCCTCGCAAGCTGTTGTTGTTAAGATTTCTGCAAATCGAACAACATTATTAATCATTAATATATTTGAAGGGAAAATATATCTATAAAATTGATTAGGAGATGTAAATGTGTAAGAATCACATACATTGTTTGAAGAGCATCCATGGATTTGAAATCCGGAAGCAGCCCAGACAGGCCGTAGCCATTGAGAATCCTGTGAATTGGGAAAATCAAAGTTCATCAATAAAATGGCCTTAGGCGAAAATGAAAAAATGAGCCCTATAAGAAATAATGATATCATTAATCAACTTAATTTATTATGATAGTAACACACTTGTATCACTTGCAATTCAAAAAATAAATATCTAGGATCAATAGTATTTTTTTTCTAATAAATTTAAGATTAATAAATACTCCCTCTATCCACAAAGACTGTGTGCAGTGTTTATTACTATTTTCGTCCGTCCACAAATTAAGATTGTATGTTTTCTTTTTTACAAATCTCCTTTATATTTTAAACCCCATTCACACTCAATATTTACAAAATACACACCATTTACTTTTATAATTTGGTGGGCTCAATACTACCATTTAACACTAAAATCAAATCTTTCAACTTTTTATGAAAACTCGCATCCTCCACTCCATCACACACTTTTTGTGGACGGAGTGAGTATTAAATTATACTTCCTCCGTCCACAAATCATTTGATTAATTTTCTTTTTTCGTCTGTCCATAAAAAATATCTTCCTTTTTTTTTTACATAATCCAACTATCACTTGTAAATATTTTCACATATTACCATCAACAGACCGACTTTTTTTTTTTCTAATTTTTTAGACCACTTTTTAACTCACGAAATACTTAACTAACTTTTCTTAAAACTGGTGGTCGCTTCAATTTTCCTGTATTGGAATTATTTTTTACAATTTAAGGGGCCCTAAGCCTTTGCCCCTTCATTGGTGAAGAAGGGCTGGCCTTGTTCATCAACCATATTTCACTGGCAAAAAATAAGAGCAAAAAATTTGTGGATAGAAATCATTACAGTGTTGTTACTCGTGGAATAGGTTGAAGATTGCATTTGATCCAATCCCATGTATAAGGCGCAGGCAGACAAGGATCGCCGCTCCAACTTTGTAACACACTGAATCTTTCTTGCAGTGAAGATAAGCCTTCAACTGAATCACCAAAAAAGCAGGGAGGTTGATCAATTTAATCGAGTTTAAATTTTTTTAGGCCACTAGTCACCCCATCCCGGTTAAAGTGGTGCACTTCTTTTGGACAAGTGATTTAAGGAGAATAAGATTGTAGTGTAAAGGTGTGTAAATGTGTATGGGGCCACATTGTTTGTAGTGTAAAGTTATTATTAAAAAAGGAAATGCACCATTTTCAGTGGGACAGCCCAAAAAGAAATACGCACCACTTTCGGTGGGATGGAGTGAGTATTTTTTAAAAAAATTAAAATTGGATCATTTAATTTTCAAATTCGGCGTCTGTGGGCCACATATGAATCCAATCAATCTATTTTGAATTATATATGAGGCAAAATATGTGCTAAAAATAAAATGACATACTTCTGTAAGCTCAAAAAAAATTGGTTTGTTTTTTACAACAGTATTTAGTTGGATTTTGGCTAAGTTTATTTTAAAGAACTTATAAGCTCCAAATAAGATATTTAAAGAGCTTAGAGAGAAACTTTTTGTTAGAGATAGAAAATCGAAGTGAAATGAACTGAGATGGTATGAGAAAATAATCGTTATGTATAAGATTTTTAAAAAATGAGTAAGGGTATAAGAACTTATTTTCTTGGAAGCTTAATTATATGTTCTTAGAGCTTATTTTTGGAGCTTATAAGTTGTTTACAAACTTATTTTGCCAAATATTTTGAAGGAGATTATAAGTTGTTTTGAAGAGCTTATAAGCTCAGACGAACATCCTGTAAGATAATGGCAAAAAGAAAAAAAAGAAAATTATACTCAAATGAGACATTCAAATCAACACATGTTTGCATCAACTCAAAATTTCTTACCATCTTTCTTGTTGGTGCCATTGGTTAACTTGTCGTCTGCGATTCGGAATATCTCCAAAGCATTGATGAGAGGTGGGAGTGTAGAGACATTGGTCGGCACAAGTGAAAATGTGGTATTCGAGGAAACTGTAATGTCGCTCACATACATCACAACACAGTCTCCATAAGGAGGAATGATTGGATCCGAGTTGGACTTGTTATCCTTGAAAATCCTGAACGACCGGTTCTGGCCTGCTCCGAGCTGAGTCAGCTCGGAGAAGTACAAGTTTATGTAGACATTGATTTTATATGAAGGAAATCCCATCAGCAATTCTATGCTTCCATTTGGGGTTGTTGCAGTGATTGCATTCTTGAGCACCGCAACCGGCGGACGATCCCTCGGCGACGTCGCATCACTAAAGGTCGCGTTGCCCGAAACTGGGATCGACCCGTTTCCATAAACTCCAATACCCCATATTCTGTCGTAAGGATCGTCCGGGAAGCTGCAAAGGAACTCATGATTTCAAGAATAGTCGATAAGGGGGTTGAACTTGTAGTAATATAGCGTTTGAAAGTACTTGTACGGGGATTCGAGGGTGGTAGCTCTTGAGCTAAATTTTTGTTATGTAGTTAGTACAATTTGTTTTTTATGCTCAAGTGGAATTTTAATGGGCATGATTAGGGGTTATTCAATAAATACTACTTCATCCGTCTTATAAAAACATGAACATTTTGTCGTTTTGGAGCGTTTTACAAAAATATGAACATTTCTATTTTTGTACACTACCCCACCATAATATCTTTACTTTTTATCTCTACTTTTTCTAAAGTGGAGTCATTTTTTCCACCCACAATACACTTTTATCTAACATACAATTTTCATGTTTTTGTGAGACATAGAGGGTACTTTCATCCACAGTATACAACAATTATCGAAAAATTGGCGTCCAAAAAGAGTATGGAGTACTATTTAATTTTCTTTTTTGAACATGACTCTACTTTCTCTTTTAACTACAATATCACTAATCTTTTTATGATCTCACACTGAATTTAACCATAACCACTTATTTCTACTTAACACACATCTACCAACTATTTTCTTATAATTTTGTCCACCAAAAGTTGTATATTCTATTTCTAAAATTCAACAATAAGTATATTGAAAGCACAAAAAGAACCATCTTTATATGTTAAAAAAAAAATGTTTCATCTTAAATTAAAAATAAACTGAGCTAAACAATTAACTCAAACTCAAAATTGAAAATTAATTAAAATGGAAAATGGACAAAAATAACACAAATTTAACAAACTAGTATAACATACTACTACAAAAATATTAAGCAATATACATGGATGTTAATGATCATTAAAATAATGTATTGTATTCTATTTATATATCAGATGTTCAAATGAGAATTCTTATTATCATTCCCACTCATTCGATATGAAATCTACGATGGATGCATCATCTGCAAGAACCTAAGTTCAAATCTTGGAAGGAGAAATTTTTTCATTATTTTCTTCCGAGTGTCGTTACTTTTATAGCGAATGCAGTAACTCCACAATGTTCTCAATTTTCACTATAAAATGCGGTTTTCACTATAACCAACTCGAATCCGCCCCTGCATGACTTTGCATAACAATATGAATGAATAAGGAAGCAAGAGCAAATTGGGATATAGAAAATTTTAGTACCTAAAATAGGTATCTCCTGAGCCGAAAGCAACCCGCTCCCACCTGAGCAACGGATAATCGTCGTCGACATCACTGTACATGTCCGACTCCAACCTGCGTATTTCGAGAGCCGATATGAAGGGGATCTGCTCTGTCTCTGTCTGAATAAGACATACGCTAATGGAGTCCTTCTTCATCACATAAATCACTTCATAGTAGTAGTAGTGCTTGGTATCATTCGACGTCTGGACATCAGTCCACACGTTCCCATCGAAGCTCAGAGCGAACCCGGGAGGCGAGTTCTTGCCGTCGTAGTTCCCGTAGTAAAAACTCGCGCGTACAAGGACACGCCCCGGCTTCACCGAGCCGATCTCGTAGCAGTTCCTGTTCCGCGAGGTGAACACGCGCAGGGTGTCCCATACGTGGGAGAGGGAGTATAGAGGCTTGACGGAACGGGATTCGCCGCTCTTGACGTATTCATCGTCGCCCACCCAACCGATCCCGCTCGTGTCTCGGTACGGGAGCGATGATCCGCAGTCAATGCTGAGGAAAACTGCAGCAACAAATCTGAGATATTATAGCCTGAAAACAGAGGAAAACAGAGTGAAACAGAGGAAAACAGAGTTGTTGAGGATGAAAATGGAACTCTACCGTCAGCTGATGTAGAGAGATTAGTGCATAGCGATAAAAGCAGAGAGATTATGAGCCAAGGAGAAGCCATGCCAAGATTAATGCCCACGAAAATATGAGAAATAACTCATTTTATATGTGAGATAATTTTCATTGAAAAGGACAGAACCAGAATGGAGAAACATTCTTCCGAGTTTTTTCTAGGAAGTAAAGATAAGAAAAAGAATAAATTATCGCAGAAGAACAAAATTGGTGTATAAATACATGAACTTTATTCACTTTTTGGTATTTAACATGAACTTTAAAACCTAGTTATGAATACATGAATTTAATCACCGTTCAATTTTTAACCCGTTTTTTTTTTTTTTTTATATCTCGCGAGATTAATGTCAATATGTCAAGATTAAAATGAGTTGACAAAATCAATTATTCAATGTTTCGAGTCCAACCCCTCGACGAGCTCGCATAAGCGCCCGATGAGGAACCCATTGATGTTGGCTATGAAATTCTCAAATCTTAATGAACAAAATTATGAATTTGGTAGTGGAATCCCAAAAATCTTAATGAACGTAAGTGTGAAATTTGTAGACAAATTTTATATCCTTCACTTTAAGATTTTGATTTTAGGTTATTGTCCTCTAATAAGAAACAGTGTCATCGTATCTCGGCGTTGATTTTTCTATGTAAATATTCAGGCATTCCAGTTCAGAAATGGTATACAGCATTCAAGTAAACATGATATTAGGGTGTCATAGATATATTATATAGGGTTATTAGCATGTAAATACACAAACTTTTACCACTTTCTAAAATTTAACATGACTTTTATTTTCTGCCTACAAATACATGAACTTAGCATTTTTTCTGATATTTGACACAGAAAAAAAAAAAAAAAAAAACTCTATTTGCAAGTGACGTGTAGGCTGGAATACATAACATGGGCTACAAAATATGCACTTGAATATAGTAGTTGTATTCATTATTTTGATTGGAGAGTGAATGACGTAGTATTATGGCCTTCTCGTCAACAATAAATTAGAATTTTTTCTTGTCGGTGTCAAAAAAAAAAAAATGCTAAGCTCATGTATTTGTGGCATAAAATAAAAGTCATGTTAAATTTCAAAAAATGAGAAAAGTTTGTGTATTTACATGCTAATAACTCAATTATATACTTAATTTCCTCTAGCAAATAAGTTATAAGTGGAGATAAGAACATATGCTCTTACATCATAAGATTATACAAAAATGTTCACTCTTTTTCAGCCAGGCTAAAAAATCCTCGTCAATGAGTACATATAAATTTGGACAAGATCAAAATTCATATATAATGATGTTTGTATGATCAAGATTCAGATATAACACATGTCATCTGCATTTAGTCAATGCCAAGTGATGTGTGCAGAAATTATTGAAGCAACCTAGTCTTCAAGGCAAAGTCTAGGTTCGAAAACAAATTGCCATTTTGCTCGATGTCAACTGGAAAAAGCTATACAAACTTTTGTTTAGATAAAAATATACTCCCTCTGTCCCGATGAAGGTGAAACGTGTATTTTGGGCACGGAATTTAAGAAGCTAGTGTTTAGTGAAAAAAGTAAAATGAAAAAGAGATTAAATGAAAAAGTAGCTTTAATTTATTCTAAAAAGGGAAACGACTCAACTTCGTTGGGACGACTCGAAAAGGAATGCGACTCAACTTCGTTGAGACAGAGGTAGTATATTAAAAAAAAAAACATAAATAAGGTCGAGTATACAAACTAAACTTCGGCATACCCAAGGGATACAAGTTACAACTAGCAACAAGCAAGCACAACGGAGAGCGCAGGTCCGCACACTCTAGGAGTAAATGTACCGAATCGCACTCAGAGGCATTTACTTTGCATGGTTGAATATTTAATTTCACTCTTACAATGGGATACGAATCAAGCAAAACTAGCTTAAATAATAATCAAGGCCTTGGGATATCCCGAAGTTTTAATTTATCTAAGTAAATAAGGGATTAGTCTATTTTAATTTATCAAAACTAATCCTTCAAAGTAAACGACCCCTTAAAGAAAACCTCAAAGTCTCAACAAAACATATACGCAAGAGAAATGACCAAACAAGTTCAAAATTAATCAATCCATCAAAGTAAGTAGTAGATTAACTTGAATTATTTTTATTAGTCGTGAACAATATTCGCTCTAATCAATTCCCATTGAAAAGGACATAACCAAAATTGGAGAAACATTCTTAGGTGGTTAACAACATTTCTTGGGAGAAGAGAAAATATGATCCAACATCATAGGATTATCATAATCTCAACATGGCATGATTGATAATAACAATAGCAATGTTGTTGAACTCTTCTTGCATTAGGCTATTGATACAAAAATGTTCTTTCTTTTTCAGTTAGCTAAAAATTCCTTTTCATATATAATGATGTTTTTATCAAGACTGGATATAGCATATGTCATCTGCATGAAGTCTAATAATTAATGCAGAAAGTCTATGTTCGAAAAGAATTGTTCAAGGTCAACTAGAAATTAAAAATTCAAATTAAAGAAATGAGACGACACGAGTTTTAATAAAAATTATTAATGTAATGGATAAAGGGTCTCACTTAAAAATTAGTGATAATTAATTGTATTGTGAGTGAGAAAAGAGCCCATCATGTAATAAAAAGAGTAATTTTTAATGAAGTTAAGGTCCCAAAATGACGAAAAATACTATTTTTGTAGACGAATGGAGTATTATATTTATGTAGATTAATCCAAATCAATATGAACACAACTTGTAATGAAAAGCCACATTGTGATCCAAATTTAGTACACACGCACACACTCCCACCTAATCAAACAAACAAATGTAAAGATCACATGACAGTAAACTCGAATTCAAAACCTTTGGACTTAGGAATTAATTATCATATCGCTAGACTAAAACACGCACACCACTCTCCCCCAACTTTAATATGACGATGGATGAAATTATAGTGGTGAAAAGCGTTTCTAGAACCTTCTTGTGCTTCCTCTCGGCAGAAGAGTTCGATGTTGACGGAGTCGAGCAGGTTGTACACAGGCCAGGATTTCCATCCACCCTAGAGAGAGAGAGAAATAATTAATGATGAATAAATTTGGATTAGAATTTGTTATTAAAATGTTGGCTAATCATGAGCTTAATTACGTTAAAATTAGGCCCGTTTTCCTTGATAATGAGCGTGGTATTGTTCCACTGAACTGGTTATTTCCCAGATTCCTGAGATAAATAAATAAATGGTTAAGTCGAATCTTTTTCCCAAGGATATGATGATAAATACCAAAATATTTGGTTAATTTATATTTGTGAACTCACAATATTTCGAGGTTTGGCAATGTTCCAAGAAACTCAGGAATGGGCCCTTGTAAGTTGTTGTTGCTAAGATCTCTGCAAATCAATCAATTTATAGATATATGACAGAAATTGATTTAAAAAGCAAATAAATAAATAAATAAAATAAAATAATCCTGAATACAAATTAATAAGTTTCCTCACATTTTTCTAAGAGCATCCATGGAGCTGAAATCTGGAAGAAACCCCGACAGACCGTAGCCAACAAGAGACCTGTCAAATGAATGTATAATATTTCATAACAAATACTCTAAAACACGCCGTAATTTTTGTGAACGGAGGAAGTACTGAATATGAAAATTAGAAAAAAATTACAATGTCGTTACTCGTGGTACGAGATTAGTGTTGCAGACGATCCAATCCCATGAAAACGGCGAAGGAAGACAGGGATCGCCGCTCCAATTTCTCAGCATGCTGAACGTGGTTTGCAGAGACGCCAAGCCTCTCACTAAAACATCAGATCACACTATTACACCCTCTCGTGCAATGCACGACAATCATAAAAATCAAGTGATATTTCCAATAAATAAATGTAAAAACTGCCCCCGTCCCCCATATTTATACATACCTTTCATTTTTGGTATGTTCTCCAAATTTATACACACCTTATTTTTGGACACTACCCTACACATAATTTTTTCATAATTTTACCTTCGTAACTTGCACTATTTACACACAATCTATTTAACAATACCCTTCATGTGAAACTATTTCTCTACCATCAGTACTCTAAAAAACTTTATATTAAAACTCGTGTCAAAAGTACGTACATATATATGTATATTTACGAGGGACGGATAGAGTATTAAACATGATTTATAATGCCATATGAGTTCAAAATATTGACCATAAAAAAATCTAACTCCCAAAAAATGTTGTTTTTTACTCTTTCCTTACTTATCTTCTCTCTCTTCTCTTCTTAACTTCTATATTTCACTCAATTAATGATTATATTGCAGAATTAGCATAAATTTGCCGGAAACTGTGTTTTCATATATAGATATAGACGAGCAGGATAACGTAGTCCATATATACCGTCTCTGGCGTTGGTGCCATCGGTGAGTGCGTCTCCGATGTAGAAAACCTCCATGGCATTGATGAGCGGAGGAAGTGTCGAGTAGTTGGTGGGCACGAGGGAAAAGGTGTTGCCCGAAGACGCCAGGAGATTACTGACGGAGAACTGAGTGCAGTTGCCGTAAGGCGGCAAAATCGGGGGCGAGTAAGGCAGATCATCCTTAAAAACTCTGAATGCTCGAATCTGGTTTCGCGCCAACACAGCAACCTCGGAGAAGTACCAGTTTATGTAGACAGGAGCTTGTCTGGAAGGGAATCTCATGAAGAGATCTATGGTGGATCTTGGGGTGATTGCAGTAACCGCATTCTTTAGCACCGCAGGTGGAGGCCGATCCTCTAAGAATATGGAGTCGCCCAAAGGGGCGGTATTCGAGACTCGGATCGTTCCGTTTTCATATACGCTCGGGGACCAATATCTGTCGTACGGATCGTCTGGCCACCTGCAAATTGTAATTTTGTGTGTGTCACTGTATCCTACTATTATATTTATTATTTAATATTTTTTTTATGAAAATAAAATTTATTGTAATATTATGGATGTTCATAACTTTTATTTACAAAAATTGAAATTATATATATATATAGTATATATCAAAACTAAAAGATAGAAAATAAGTAGTGGCAATTTTTATCAAAGGGTTTTATCAATAAAATCACCAACTATTTCAAAATTGCAATTTTAACGCGCGCAGAACTAAATGATCACATTTTTTAATTTTTGCAATTTCATCACCCTAGATTTTTTTCAGTTGCAGGAGTGCTGATTTTGAGATTACATGGATTAGTAAAGATTTTGTGAGGCCTAAACGATGTTTTTTCGTACAATTTCAATTAAAATTTTCCCCGATTTATAAAGAGAATATATCATGTGTCTGCACCCTAATTTTCAATATTCGACAATTTTATTGCAAACGACATCGTAACATGAAAATTACATAGCGAACTAATCCACGTAATTAAACTCTCAACAATCCGGCGAACCGAAAAAAATTGGAGCGACGAAATTGCAAAAATTGAAAATATGGTGATTTAATTCGCCAAACTTCAAAAGTTACTTTAAAATTGTAATTTCAAAATAGTTTAATTACTATGATTTTATTCGCCAAAACCCCTACCTAAACTCGAGTTAAAAAGTCACCATGAGGTCAAAATTCAGGCTATTTTTTAAGAATAACCCTAATATGATTGCACAAATGGTGATAATTTGTGATACTATAAATCGAGAAATGTTGAATACCTGATAGTAGTATTGGATCCAAAAGCAACCCTTCTGCTCATGTACAAAGGATGATTAAAATCGATATTATTATACGAAAACAGCTCCAAACTGCGCACCGTAATGGCCGATACGAACGGAAACTGCCCTGTCACGGTTTGCGCGACGCACACGCTCATCGAGTCCTTCTTGCTGACGTAAATCACCTCGTAGTAGTACGACTCCGTGCTCGACGTCTCCACCGTGGCCCAGTCGTTCCCGTCGAAGCTGAGGTCGAACGTCGGGGGCGAGGACTTGCCGTCGTAGTTCCCGTAGAAGAAGTGCGCGCGCACGAGGAGTCTCCCCCTCGTTGCGCCCGTGTTGATGTTATAGCAATTCCTTCTCCCCGTGGTGAACACTCTCATGGTGTCCATCACGCGGGAGAAGGAGTTGGAAGACGCAACGGAGCGGGACTCGCCGTTGGCCGCGTACAGCGAGTCGCCGGTCCAGACGATCCCGCTCTCGTCTTTGTACGAGGTTGATGCTCCGCAGTCGATGCTAAGGAAAACTGCGTAACAAAAAAGAGGATAGTAAAAATATATAACCAAAATTCATGTAAATCGTGTAAGTGTGTAAGGACATAATAGTAAAAAACTGCTACTATTTTCATATTTTTTTTTATCTATATGACTAACTTTTTATTACATTTATGTTTTTGGTCAGAATAGGGGTGTTGCCTCTCCAAAAACTTAATTGAGAAACTCTAAATTAATGAGAAAAGGGTTAATTAATTGCATATAAACTTTCGACAAATTCTCATTTTACACTTAAACTTTAAAATCTGTATTGAAATTACTGATCACCAACTATTAATTTTTTCTTATTTTACATACTCATATCCATTTTCCCGGCCGCCAAACTAGTTGGAAATAACATCGTTTTCATATCCAACTATACAATTCAACGCCGATTCTCTATTTTTTCACACGTTCATATTTATTACATGCGAGCATATTTATGTCACAACGACGAAAAATGAACAAGCTAGTATACAAAATGTGAAAAAAATAATAGTTAAGTAAATTTAATACAGATTTTAAAATCCTTGCACAAAATAAGAATTTATTATAAGTTCAGCAACTTATATATAACTAACCCAAAGAAAAGGAGAGATTAGTGAATACATACCATCAGCTGATAATAGAGGGAGGCTGCAGAGAGTTAGAAGTAGATAGGGGAAGAAGCGATGTGCAGCCATTGCCATGGAGCAGAAATTTCATTTGCAGATGATCATAAAATACAAGTGAAAAAATATTTTTCCATCGATTGAGAAATATTCGTGGTCGGTTAGAAAAAGGGGAAACAAATAAATATTAATGACTGATTAATACACAACTCATCATAATTAGGTATATGGTTTTCCCCTGACATCATGGGATGTATGTTATTATAAAATTAAATTGATAGAAATCGTGATGAAGAAGTGTGGCACCATGTTCTGTTGTACGCAGATAGAATGGCTTTGTTATTCTTATGATTTAATTTGTCTTTTTACTAGCTTCGGACGCAATATCAAATTTGAGCCCTTGTTCAACAATACTTGAACTTTTTTCATTTTTTGATTTTACACTTCAACTTTTTAGAATTTGTCTATAAATATTTGAACTTTATATTCCTTTTTAATTTTGTATCCGGCGAATTTTTACCCTCAAATCATTGCTAAAATAGCAGCCGGATTGAAAGGGAAGTTTGAAGTGCATAATGAAGTAGATAATTAATTTGGTGTCAATGTGAGATTTAGAATATGTAATTGTAGTGTTTGAGATGTCAATCCGGCTACGATGTCGGCAACGATTTGAAAGTAAAAATTCGCAGGGTGCAAAATAAAAAAGAATACAAAGTTCAGGTATTTGTAAGTAAATTTTAAAGCTAGGGTATAAAACCAAAAAATAGGAAAAGTTCGAGTATTTACAGACCAACATAGACGTGACCAGTGGCAGATTCGTTGAGGGGCTGAGGTCTCCTCCCAAATTTTGAGTTTCTTTTAATAATATATATAAGAAATACTGAAGAAAATGTGATATAATTATTTTAATAATTATTTCGTAGTATTCGCGCTAATTCCTTAACTTTTTATAGTGATTTGTTATATTAGTTTATTTAATTTAGTCTCATTTCCCTTTCTTAGTTAATTTTCATTGTTGAATTTAAATCCTCAAGTATCTTAAAGGTAGGAAAATTATAAAAACATGATAACTAAATGATGATAATATCATAAAGTTAGAAAAAATTAATTAAGGATATAAATACTTGTATCATATGACACTTATTTGAAGACGAAAAGAGTATTTAACAATAATAATATAGAAATCTCCAATTGGAGTCTATATATTCTACTCCCATTTCCCAACATGCAACCAACAAATTATTACCAGAACAAACAACCTGGATTAATAATGCCTTGAATATGACATTAATAATTTAATATTCTTCCCAACATCCGCCAATGAAAGCTCCTGGATAATTTAAATTAATCCCATTAACATAATGAAAAGCTTGATTAATTCTCCATGGTTTGACTTTCTATATAAATAAAACCAAGATCTTCGTTTTATAACATAAAAATAATTATACACATTACATAGTCGCACACGGCACACCATCTCTGGGTGGCAATTCATTTTATTAATTGTACTGAATTAATTACAGAAAATTAATCAGTAGATTTGTTTGAATTACAAAATATACAAAAGAAATTAAACTATTTATATCACATTCTTCTATTAACTCAATAATACGATAATGGATGAAATTATGGTGGCGAAGATAATTTCTAGAATGTTCTTCCTCTTTCCGACGGAAGAGTTCTTCTTCGGCAGACTTGTCGTCGTCGTCGGAGTCGGGCACGATGAGTTTGATGTACACAGCTCTGGATTTCCACTTACCCTGCAGATTTTAACATCAAGATTTATTATAATTAAGAGAAAAAATGATGGCTTGTTTATTTTTATTTCAAGCCTTGTTTAATTTATTCGATTTTTTTTTTAAAATACTCCCTCCGTCCGTCATAAATATGATACTTTTGTTATTTTCAGCGTTCTTAAAAAATATGACTCCTCTATCTTTTTCTAATCTTTTATGCTTACAAGTACCACTTATTTACAAAAAAATCACACATGTTCCACATTTAATTCAATTTTAATTATTCATTTTATAAAAGACGAGACAATTTCTCAATTATAAAAAAAAAATTAATCATTTTATTAAAACTCGTGCCCAACTAAAGTGTCAATACTGGTGTTTTCAAGTTTTTACAAACAAAACAAAACCTAGCAATATATAAATCCAATTGATTTTTTTTTTTTTTTTTGAGGAAATAAATCCAATTGATTAATTAGTGAGCTTACCGTAAAATTAGGCCCTTTTTGGCTAATAATGAGGCTGGAATGGTACCGTTGAATTGGTTATTCTCAAGATTCCTGAAAGATAATGTAAAACAATATTTATAAAAATAATTAATATATTAATATTGGTTTCATTATTTACTTTTAGAAACTCACAATATTTGCAGATTCGGCAACGAGCCAAGAAAATCAGGAATATTCCCTCGTAAGCTGTTGTTTGAAAGATTTCTGCAAATCCAACAATATTACAAATGAGGGTTGACTTCATGTTTGAAGTTTTTTTTTTTTTTTTTTTTGAATAAATAAAAATAAACTCACATTGTAGTAAGAGCATCCATGGAAGTGAAATCTGGAAGCAACCCCGAAAGCCCGAAGCCACCAAGAAGCCTGTGAAATAAATAGCACAAATTAATTAATCTCACATAAAATAGAAGTAGTATTTAAATGGAAATGTAGAGTGTTAATTAATTATTACAGTGTTTGCACTCTATCACCATAGCATTTGATCCAATCCCAGTTATAATATTTGGGAAGACAAGGATCGCCGCTCCAATTTCGCAAAGAAATGAACGCTTTTTGCAGCGAAGCTAACCCTTCAACTAAATTAGGGCAAAAAAACAGCTGATTTTCAGAAACAATATATTATATTAACATTAAAAAAAGAGAGAGAATATTCAATTCTAGCCTTTCTTATATAGCAAAAGTAAATTGCAGCCATTTAGATAAAAATATGAAAGTAGCAACCGTTTCGACTATTACTAGCATTCCTACATGTCAAATGTACGAGAAACGTTTTTATATATCATTTAAGTAAAAAAATCAAAAAGATAAAAAGAAAGAAAAAAGAAAAAAGAAAATGAAAATAAATAATATAATTAGAAATGGACTTATTCAAAAAAAGAGGAGAGATGAGAGATTTTTTAAAGTTTTTAAACAAATGTATGACTTTTACATTTTAGATTCAATATTTCAAATTAAAGCTCTAGCCGTGATCTTTAATATGATTTGTAATATCAAATATTTCATAATTAGTCGAATTTCACAATTTTGAAAAGAAATAACCCTGGATAATAAGAAGATAAAGAAAAAGAAAAAAAAAAAATATATATATATATATATATATAATATTATTCAATTTTAAAATTGATTTGATATTAAAAGCTGCCTTTTTAATACTCCCTCCATCCCATTACAAATGTCTCATTATTTTTAGGCACGGAGATTAAGAAATGTGCAGAAAGTACAGAAAGTGGGTTGATGAAAATTATTTAAATATTAGGTATAGATGGAGAATATATTGTCAAAAAATGAATGAGACATTTGTAATGGAACGGAGGGAGTATAATATAACGACTACTATTTCTATATTTTTATCAATATTGCTATAATTCTCTATTACTGTATGCTTTTGAATAGAGTAGAGTATAACTACTAGAAAAAATTGATGCAAAATCCTCACCGTCTTTCTCGTCAGTGCCATTGTTGAGTGGAAAACGTCCGAGGATAAACACTTCCATGGCATTGACGAGGGGCGGAAGCGTGGAGTTTGCGGCCGCGACAAGAGAAATGGTGGTGTTTCCCGAAATTGAAATGTTGTTGATTAACATCTCCGTGCAATTATCATAAGGTGGTGAGAAGGGTTTGGAGATGTTGACGTTGTCCAGGTAGAAGGCGAAGGATCGAGTTTGGTTGGGGCCGAGGCGAGTAACCTCGGAGAAGTACCAATTTATGTAGACGGAAGAATTGATAGAAGTGGATAACGCGAGGTTAAAGTCTATGGTTGAATTGAGTGTGGGGCCAGTAACCGCATTTTTCAACACTGCACGCGGCGGTCTATCCGCCAGTACGATCCCGCCGCTGAGACGGGCGTCGCTTGTAACTTGGACCGATCCATTCATGAATGGATCGGGCCTCCATAGTCTGTCGTAGGGATCCTCTGGAAACCTACAATTCTACCAAAATCAAATCAAATCATAAAATACGATATTGGTGATCATTTAATAAATCAAATCGTAATAATACAGTTGGGTGCGATTTGATTTGTGGTCTACATATATTTTTTTAATTTTTTTTTGTTTAATAATAATTCAATTCAAACAGTAACGTATTAATATACGAGTGCAGGCATTTAATTTCACAATTAGCAAAAAAATCAAAAAGTAAAAATAGGCGACGACCGGTAACTGGCAGGAATGGACGGAATGGGGAAGATGGATCATGGATGAGTGGGTAAATAAAATAGTTATGAATTAAAAATGGGTTATTAGTATCTAAATAGTAAATACACCAATTTTGTGGGTAGTTTGATTTTGTATATAAACTTTAAAAAGAGTAAAAAAAAATTTACACGAACTTTAATATTATAGTACTTTTACCACAAAATTCAATTTCCAGATATTCAAACTCTACAGAAACCCTACGATTTACAGGTTTAGAAATGTTTTACTCCCTCTGTCCCACTATAATAGGCTCGTTTTCCTTTTTGGGACGTCTCACTATAATAGACTCATTTTTCATTTTGAGTAAAAAAAATGTAGGACCACACCACTTTCCTCCTAAAAAGTAAGTTTCTTAATCTTCGTACTCAAAAAAAGTGAGCCTATTAGAGCAGAATGGAAGTAGTACGTATACAATATACAATATCTTTTAAAGATCTCTAACGATTTCATTTTTTAAAACATCCGATGAATACACATCGATATTTCGACTTGCCCAGTGAACTTTAATTCGATGTATAAAATCAAACTAGCTCCAAAATTGATGTATTTAGACGCTAATAACCCATTAAAAAATACCTGATGGTTGCATTAGTACCAAAAGCCACCCTCTTCCTCGTGAACAAGGAGTAACTGTCCCTGTAAACACCCAGAGCACCATACATAGACGGCTCCAAACTCCTCACTTCGATAGCGTTTATGTACGGAAACTGGCCTTCGTAATCCTGCGAGACGCAAACGCTGATCGACGGCTTCGTCGTCGTGTAGACGACCTCGTGGCGGGAGGGCGTGGGCCCCGTGTTGTTCACCCAGCCCCAGTAGTAGCCGTCGAACAGCAGGTCGAAGACCGGGGGCGAGTTCCGGCCGTCGTAGTTCCCGTAGAAGAAGGTGGCGCGTACCAGCACGCGCCCCTGCTTCACGCCGCCGATCTCGTAGCAGTGCTTGGTCTGGTTCCGGAACACGCGCAGCGTGTCCGCCACGCGGCTGTAGGAGCTCGACGGCTGCACGGAGCGGGACTCGCCCGTGCGGACGTACTCGTCGTCGCCGGTCCATGAGATTCCGTTCTCGTCCCTGTACGACGCCGATGAGCCGCAGTCGATGCTGATGAAAACTGCATGGGAAAATTGAGATTAAATTGCGTGATTAGGAATTGGATTAGGGAGTTAATTAGTTAATTACCGTTTGCTGATAGAGATAAACTGCAGAGAGATAAGAGGAGGCACGAGATTAGTGGCAGTTTAGCCATGCTTGGATTGGATGAATTCGATCGAATTACTCTTCACAATTTTTGAAGTCAATTTATAGTAGAGAAATCAGAATTTTTTTTCTTTATTATTTCGGAATAGGATCGTTGTCCTCGAAAATCAATTATTCCATCTGTTCACAAAAAAATTATCACTTATTTCTGGTGGACGGAGAGAGCATTTATTTTTGTTATACTCCTCCCGTCCAAACTTCATAATCCTCTATTCCTTTTTGAACTGTTTCAATATATAGCCTACTTTCTAAATTAAATGTACATTTATTTATTTTTTTACTAAAATATTCTTATTTACGGTTTATAAAATTCATAATTATATTTGTGTCTTTCAAGTAATATAGTCAGACATAGAATAAATAAGAACAAAATTGAACAATTACATATAATTTATATTTTTCAAATAATATTAATTGAATTTATTAATATGTGTGAAAAAAAACGAAGTGAACTATGAAGGTGGGGTGTACTGAAAGAGTATAACCTTATTTAAAGTTTATAAAATTCATATTTATATTTGTGTTTTCAATTAATATAGTCAAATATAGAATAAATAAGAACAATTAGATATAATTTATATTTCTTCAAATAATATTAATTGTATTTTCATAATATGTATAAAAAAGTAAAGTGGACTATGAAGGTGCAATGGAAAGTGTATAATCTATTGACTAAGTTTATTGGTCAATAAACAATGCACAATTTACACATATATAGTACGTGAAGAGATATATATATATAAGTCATATATAGCTTTTTATACAGCTATTATAATTAGTCAATTCTCGAATTTTAACTTACAAGTGGTGATCGATGTTTTACTAAGTCAACATAGAACATGCCCAATTTCGCACACGATATGAAACTAATATGAACTAATTAAGTATATATTCCCTCTTAGTCTTTGCTCAAGTCAATTAGGTAAATATTCAAAAGTCAAGGTTGAATGGTTCGTTTGTGTATTAGTTAGAGAGAACAAACCGTGTGAAAATAACAGCACATAATCATCGATGGCATGATATATATAATGCACCACTACGTTCTAAAATTGAATTCAAGTATTTTTTGGCATCATATAATTCATGTGGAAAAAAAAAAGAATGAGGAGAATTTAAGCTTCGATACCGAGCGAGTTTCGAGTACCTGATACTCACATCAGATAGGAAGTGGGTCGGTATTAGGTGTGGCCTTGAATACTTTTACGGGTATCGATTATACCCGACTGATTTACAGGTATATTTGAATACCCGCTGGATTGTGTATTATAATAATTTATATATATATTTATTAATTCAATAACATGAATTTAACTATTCAAGCCCTAAATAACGTCTCTCTTTTTGATAAGGCCAAATGTTTTGGGTTCGAGTCTACGACGTGATGCAGACTTTAAATTTCTTTATTTAATATTGTTAATCAATCAAAATGAAATAAAAAATAAAAAAATTGACAACTATGAAACATAGAATTGTGTATATGCGTGTGTTGATCTAATAGTAAATTTGTTAATCGTTATGTGAACTTTAAAATTATTTACTCGCAAGCACGTGGTCTATGACTTACGGCATGAGTTATCTAGATTTGCTACTAGTTTTGTTGATGTAATGATTTAGAAATCAGAGTTTTCGTGTTGACTTCTTGATATTGTTCGATCAGATTAAAATAAATACTAATATTTCACGCTTTCCTAAAAAAGGATGTCTATTTTATACTAACATAAAAAGAATTACACACATTACGTTGTCGCACACGGCACACCATCTCTGGGTGACAATTTATTTTATTGATAAAAATCAATGTACTGAATTAATTACAGTAAATTAATCAGTAAATTTGTTGAACTACAAAATATATATATAAAAGAAATTGGACTAAAATGTCCCATGCATTTTTTTATCAACTCAAGTGTAATACGATAATGCATGAAATCATGGCGGCGAAGATACTTTCTAGAATGTTCTTCCTCTTCCCGACGGAAGAATTCGTCGGCAGACTTGTCGTCGGAGTCGGGCACGACGAGTTTGATGTACACAGCTCCGGATTCCCACTTACCCTATACAGAAAAAAATGATGGCTTGTTTATTTTTATTTCCAACCTTGTTTAATTTATTCAATTTTATTTTAAGCTAAATAATTAGGAAAGGAACATGTTTGTTTAATTAAGCAATAATTAGTGAGCTTACCGTAAAATTAGGCTCTTTTTTGCTAATAATGAGGCTGGAATGGTACCGTTGAATTTGTTATTCTCGAGATTCCTGGAAAATAATGCAAAACAAAATTTAGGAAAATAATTAAACTGCCATAATATATTAATATTGGTTTCATTATTTGCTTTTGGAACTCACAATATTTGGAGATTCGGCAACGAGCCAAGAAAATCAGGAATATTCCCTCGCAAGCTGTTATTTGAAAGATTTCTGCAAATCCAACAATATTATTATAAATGAGATAGAGTTTGTTTTTGAAGATTTTTTTTTTTTTTTTTTTTTTGAAATAAATAAAAATGGACTCACATTGTAGTAAGAGCATCCATGGAAGTGAAATCTGGAAGCAACCCCGAAAGCCCGAAGCCACCAAGAAGTCTGTGAAATAAATAGCACAAATTAATCAGGAAAATTAATCTAACATAAAATAAAAGTGGTATAAATATATTATATATATGGAAATGTAAATTAATTTATTATTACAGTGATTTGACTCTATCACCGTCGCATTTGACCCAATCCCAGTTGTATAATTTAGGAAGACAAGGATCGCCGCTCCAATTTCGCAACGAACTGAACGCTTTTTGCAGCGAAGCTAACCCTTCAACTAAATTAGGGCAAAAAAAAAAAGTTTCATTTTCAATAACTATATACATAAAAAAAAAAAGAGACAATATCCAATTCTAGCGTTTTTCATATATAACAAAAAGAAATCGTAGCCATAGATAAGAATATTAAAATAGTCGCCGTATTTTACCACTATGCTCTTACACACTAGTGTAAATAGTAAAAAACGGTTACTACGGGAACCGTGTAAGTGTGTAAGTCATAATAGTAAAAAACGGCTACTATTTTTATATTTTTCTCTACATGGCTACTATTTTTTATTATTATATGATTTTGACTAGAATAACAGAACTTAGAATTCTCACCGTCTTTCTCGTCAGTGCCATTGTTGAGTGGTAAATCTCCGAGGATGAACACTTCCATGGCATTGACGAGGGGCGGGAGCGTGGAGTTCTCGTTTGCGACAAGGGAGAAGGTGTTGTTCGCCGAAATTGAAATGTTGCTGACGAACTTGCCCGTGCAGTTTTCGTAGGGCGGCGAGAAGGGCGTGGAGAAGGCGACGTTGTCCTTGTAGAAGGCGAAGGACCGGGTTTGGTTGGGGCCGAGGCGAGTGACCTCGGAGAAGTACCAATTGGCGTAGACGGAGGAGTTGAAGGATTTAGATAACGCGAGGTAAAAGTCTATGGTTGAATTGAGTGTGGGGGCAGTAACGGCCGTTTTCAACACGGCAAGCGGCGGTTTATCGACCGTTTGGATATCGCTGCTGAGACGGGCGTCGCTCGTGACTTGGATCGTTCCGTTCATGAACGTGTCACGGGCCCATTGTCTGTCGTAGGGATCGTCCGGAAACCTGCAGTTCGATCCACCAACATTTACATAATTAAATGTATAATATGTATATTGTCTTTAGTTGATATTTGAATTTTGTAGAGAATAAAACTTACCGGTAGGTAAAAAGTTTGAAAAAAACTGCTGAAGGCAATTGAGAGGACATGAATCTAAAGTGAAAGATTTTGAATGGGGAACTTCGAATAGAATGAAAGGTTAATAGTGATTTATGTTCCGAATTTTCATAATTTTGCATAAAAAGTTAAGAATTTTTATTTTCTTCTAAAAACACCCGAACTTTCAACGTTTCTCACAAAATGCCCCGTTATACAAAATTCGGTGATAAAAAGATGACAAAAAAACTTGAAACTTTCTCGTTTTTCAACAATGGTGGTCTCTAACATGATTTTCCAACAATGACGATCCCCAAAATATTACATCCGGCCGACGAGATAAGTCATTAATCTATTATCGAATTTGTATAGTGGGACATTTTGTGGAACACGTTGAAAGTTTGAAGTTCTTTGAAGAAAAATAAAAAACGAAAAGTTCAAGAGGTTCTATAAAAAACACTGAAAGTTCAGGACATAAAACACTATTAACCTTAAAATAAAATGGGCTGCGAACAAAATTATCTAAATACTTAATTTGGCGGGTATGGGCTATGTGGTAAAATAGTTCATTCATATATATTTATTTTTTATTATTATTTTGATTAGAGGCTATAGCGAGTAAAATGAGGTCTACGAATGAATCACCCAAAATCAATCGCTTAACACAACTATCTCATTAATAATATGGCTCACTTTTCTTTTCGTCTGTACCATTGATAATGGCTCGGTTTAAATAAAGAAACTTTGTGACTGTAAGCTACATCAATTTTTATCACTTTTATCATTTAATCACTCTTCTTCATAATAACTATGTCGAACAGTAATGAGTCGTTACTAATAGAACAGACAGAGCAGAAATAAGCAGAGAAAAATGCAAAAGAAAACATACCTGATGGTTGCATTAGCACCAAAAGCCACCCTTCTCCTCGTGAACAAGGGGTAAATGTCCCTGTCCTCACCCAGACCGCCATACATAGTGGAATCCAAACTCCGCACCTCGATGGCATTGATGTACGGAAACTGCCCGGCTTCATACTGCGACACGCACACGCTGATCGTCTCCCTCGTCGTCGTGTAGATGACCTCGAACCGCGAGGGCGTGGGCCCCGAGTTGTTCACGTACGCCCAGTAGTAGCCGTCGAAGAGCAGGTCGAAGGCCGGCGGGGAGTTCCGGCCGTCGTAGTTCCCGTAGAGGAAGGTGGCGCGTACCAGCACGCGCCCCCGCTTCACGTCGCCGATCACGTAGCAGTGCTTGGTCTGGTTCCGGAACACGCGCAGCGTGTCCATCACGCGGCTGTAGGAGCTCGACGGCTGCACGGCACGGGACTCGCCCGTGCCGACGTACTCGTCGTCGCCTGTCCATGAGATTCCGTTCTCGTCCTTGTACGTCGCCGATGAGCCGCAGTCGATGCTGATGAAAACTGCATGGGAAAATTGAGATTAAATTGCGTGATTAGGAAATTGGATTAGGGAGTTAAGTAGTTAATTAATTACCATTTGCTGATAGAGATAGGCTGCAGAGAGCTAAGAGCAGGCACGAGATTAGTGGCAGTTTAGCCATGCTTTGATTGGATGAATTCGATCGAATTACTACTCTTCACAATTTTGTAGTCAACTTATAGTAGAGAAATCAGAATTTATTTCTTTATTATTTCGGAATAGGATAGTTGTCTTCGAAAATCAACTTTTTTTTTTGTTTTGTTTTGGTGTAATGTATTGACCGAGTTTATTGGTCAATAAATAATGCACAGTTGCTTTAAAAAAAAGGCAAAATTTGCACATATAAATATGATAAACCAATATTTTTTCAAATCATGCATGGCACTATTATACGCTAAAATATGCACTATATATAGGTGCTACTTTGATAACATAAATATTTAATTTTTCCTTCGTGATTATACGAGTTTTAATAAAATAATTAATAATATTGATATTCGAATTTTAATAAAATGTCTAGTTTTTAGGGAAGTGTCATAACACGTTTTGATAAAGTTGATTTTTCAAAAGTTAGGTGGTCACTGATAAACTTAGTCAAATAAGATGGTGAATTTTGTGGTAGTAATACTAGAAATGAATGTGACAAATTTTTCGTAAACAGAGCGAAAAGAAGATTATAGCTAATTTTTCATGGACGGAGTGAATAATATCATCATTTTTCAAGTATATCCATTTGCTATATTGTTCAAGTTTAATTTGGGTACCTATAATTGATCGCGTTTACATGAAATTCTTGTGGAGCTTCCCTTCGAATAAGAAATCCAAAAAAAATTTAATTAGCAAGAATCATAAACTAATTAATGCCCTTAAATCCCCATTATACATATGCGATGGATAAACTCATGTAACTATATTAATTGTGTTTTAATTTATATCCACTTTCTTTAATTTTGAATTAATTTAGATCCCATTAGTCAATGCTGGACTTTTAATTTGCATGAAGTCAATTATTGCAAGTGGCATGGTGGTGTTTTACAAAGTCTAAGTCAACATAGAACATGGCCAGTTTTACACACGATGAAACTAATATATATTCCTCTTTATTTGCTCAAGTCAATTAGGTAAATATCCAAAAGTCAAGATTGAAGGGTTCGTTTTTATTAGTTTAGAGAGGACAAACTGTGTGGAATATAACAACACTTAATCATCGATGGCATGATATTTCACTACTACATATTTAAAATTGAATTTAAATATTTATGGAGTGGCACCCATGTGGAAAAAAGAAAAGAAAAAAAAAAGAATGAGAGGATCGGAGAATTCAAAAAGAATGCTACTTGGAATAAAATATGTTAACATTCATTCCTATATGGTATTACCACATCAGTAACGAGCACGTTTATACTTGCCAACAGTGAATAGATGGACGATTCTGAACTAATAAAACTTTAGCCAACTATTTTGAGGTAATTAATTCATGATAATTAACTATAAAACATAGAATTGGGTTCAAGTGTATGCGTTAGTTGGTCTAATAGTAAAATAGTTAATACGTAAGGTCAAAGATCTCAAGTTCGATAAATTAGTTGGTCTAATAGTAAAATAGTTACTCCACGTAAGGTCAAAGATCTCAAGTTCGAATTTATGGTCATATGATTTATAAAAGTATTTGTTGAACAACCTCAAATTAATTGGATGTAAGTATTAAATTTACATGTGTACTAATACTATATATAGAGAGAGAGCTGAGAGTAGTATGTACCAAATCATCCACGTCATTCCACATACAATCACCTTGCTGACAAATGAGATCCTCTGTCCCAAAATATAGTGTGTACCACATGTACCACTCTTCATTTCTTTATATTTTTAAATTATTTTTTATTCAATTTTAATTTATTATACTTTTATATAATATAAAGATAATTAACAAGGGTTCACTCATCCATTTGGGGTTTATAATTATTTTTTTAATATTTATTTAAATTAATAATAGATTATTTGGGTTCATTAATTCAAAGTTAGGGTATATAATTTTTTAAATTTTAATTTTTCAATGATAAATACTAATTAAAGTTTATAATATAATAATAATTTTTATTTTTATAAAAAACAATTTATAAAACAGAGAAATGAATAGTGGTACACGTGGTACACACAATATTCTGGGACAGAGGATCTCATCTGCCTTGCTGACTAATTAAGTCATTAATTAAATGACAGCTAGACCATTCATTAAAAAAAATAAAACAAAGGCGTTGACGTGCATGTAAATAATCAGAAATTATTTAAATGAAAAACAGTATTTTTTTAAACACGATTCGTATGATCATATACTTCTCTCACTTTCTCATATGTTTTCTCAATATTTGTGTTGTTTATGGATACGCGTTTTTATTTTTTTAAGTATCATAGTCTTTACTAATAGCAAATAATCCTTTACTTTTTACAGTTTTTTATTTTTGTTATTGAAATTGTCAATTAAGTCATTATTAGGGATGTCAACCAGACCAATCCACTCGAGTTTAATTAGGATATAGGTATGTGATTCTTGTTCGAAGCAGTACGGAAGGATTCGATGAGGGAACTAATACAATAATGGAATATTACTTTGCTAAGCCCAGCTCCAGCCCATCGGGTCAACTCGTAAATTCATCAGGTCAGTCTATCTAACTCGCTGACCTAATCAATGTGGCTCATTTAACCCGTTTTAGTTTATTTTGAGAATTCAACATTAACTCTTTAATATTTTCAATTTATTTGGCCCATAGAATTTTGGATTGGATTAACATCCCTACTAATCATATAACTTTGGCCAATTTATCCTAATTGGGAAATAATCAATTGTGGAGTTGCTTCTAGTAGTATGATAAAAATAAATCTAATTTGATAACCTAAAGATAGTCCAACAACTCAATAGAGGTGATCCAATATCAAGTGACTTAGTTGGCCCCAATTAAAAGTCCAATTGAAATAATTACAAGGGCAATGCCATTGATCTAAGTCACTCAAATCATGTATGCACTAAAGTTTTATAGATCTTATAAAAAATTCATATAGTTGGGCAACCATATTATAAAGTAATAATTTTTTTTTTTAAATCTTGCGAAAATTATTATAATACTCTTTTTTTAATTGAAGAAAATTATAATACTGAAAGCAGTAGAATGAAATAAGGCTTTAATTAAAAATATATAATGGGCCGATTAAATTTCTTAGCCCAGCAGTCCTCAAAAAAAATCTTAGCCCAGCAACAGAAGGAAAATGTTTTTAAAATCCAGCCCATTGAAGATGAAATTTTAGAAAAGCTCTTTGGACTTTGGAGTTCATCAAGTATATTATATAAATTATATAATTAAATTTTCTAAATTTGAATGAGTTTATGGGCCTTAAAAAAACAAAAAAAAAAACAGTTGAATGAGAGATAGGGAGTTGGTATTTCCATTGGAGAGAGAGAGAGAGAGAGAGAGAGAGAGAGAGAGAGAGAGAGAGAGAGAGAGAGAGAGAGAGAGAGAGAAGGAGTTGACATTTTGGAAAGAATCCATGAAGATATATTTGTTTAAATGATTTAGGTAGGAAATTATTTCTTACAGATATTGATATATACCACAAGCTCTACTTTCCCTTCAGGAGAAATGAGCTCCAAGCTCTACTTTCCCTTCAGCTGAAGCATAAGCAGATGACTTTACAACAGAAGGCTAAACTGAAATGGCTTAAGGAGGGAGATGTGAATTCTGGCTTCTTCCATAAGGCGATTAAAGGGAGGCGGTTGAAGAATGACATAGGCGGACTGACCTTTGATAACTCATGGATCTCCAAACCGGAAGAGGTAAAAGCTAGGGTGAGAAATCATTTTGAAACCTTTTTCAAGCGGAAAGATAGACAGATGCCTGTTATTCCCATTGACTTTGTGAGAAGGAAAATCTCTGATGAGGAGAGAAATTGGCTGATTAGAGGTTTCGAACCTGAAGAAGTTAAAGAAGCGGTCTGGAGCTGCTCTGGCGATAAGAGTCCAGGACCTGATGGCTTTAACTTTTCATTCTGGAGATCGGCTTGGCATGTGGTTAAGGAGGATATCCTCCAGGTCTTGAAGGACTTCCACACGAACGGTAAAATTCCTAAAGGAGGTAATGCTTCTTTCATCGTTTTAATACCGAAGAAAGAAGGGGCTGATTCGTTGAACGAATTTCGCCCAATCTCACTCATTACCAGCTTGTATAAAATCATTGCCAAGATCTTGGCGGGAAGACTGACGAAGGTGATGGGGTCAATCATCTCTGATAATCAAAGCGCTTTCGTTAAAGGGCGGTTCATTCTCGATGGTGCGGTAATTTTGAATGAAGCTGTTGTTGAGTCAAAAAAGAAGCGACGAAGCCGGATCTTCTTTAAGATTGACTTTGCCAAAGCTTTCGATTCAGTTCAATGGGACTTTTTGGATACTTTGCTGGACAGAATGAATTTCGATGGGATTTGGAGGAAATGGATTCAAGGGTGTCTACAGTCAGCCACAGCAAGTGTCCTTGTTAATGGGTCATCAACGGGAGATTTCAAAATGGAGAGAGGCTTGAGACAGGGTGACCCGATGTCTCCCTTCTTGTTCCTCATTGTTGCAGAAGGGTTGAATGCGCTCGTTGAGAGAGCAGTGGAACGACAGTTATTGTTTCCTGTTAAGATTGGAAAGGATGAAGTGCCGATTACACACCTCCAGTACGCGGATGACACAATCTTTATTTTAGAGGCTGATGAGCGTAATGTGGAATCACTGAAAAGTCTGTTGCTTATCTTTCATTTTGTCTCGGGTCTTGCTGTCAACTTCGCGAAGAGCAGCCTGATGACGGTGGGAGTGAATGTGTCAGTCGAGAGGACATGGGCTTCGTTTCTCCATTGCAAGATTGGTTCATTTCCGTGTCTTTACTTGGGAACCAAAATTGGAGGTCGAAGCAATGGTGTTAGCGAGTGGAATTTCTTGGTGGATAAAGTCTCAAACAAAATTGCAAGCTGGAGAAAAAGACCTCTTTCGTTGGCAGGGAGGATCACTCTTGTCAAAGCGGTGCTTCAATCTATTCCGGTATATCAACTGGCCTACGCTTTCATTCCCAAGACTGTGCTCAAGAATCTCAATTCCTTGTTCTCCAGATTTCTGTGGGGTGGAGGCTCTCAGTCGGGAAGAATCACCTGGTTTAAATGGAGCTCCTTGTGTTCCAATAAGAAAACAGGAGGTCTTGGGTTTCGGGATGTGGAATTGTTTAATCATGTTCTGTTAATTAAATGGATTTGGAGATTTTTGGTGGATGGGGGAGCTTTGTGGGCGAGAGTGATCAAATCGATTTATGGGGAACTTGTCTGGGGCGAAGAGGGGGATTGCTCGGTGATGGGAAGAAGTGGGCAGTTGGGGTGGTGGGCGAAAATTGTGGAGAAAGGGGGAGGAAGAGACGATAGATGGTTCATTGATCACCTTCAACACCGTCTCGGGGATGGGATGAATACAATGTTCTGGGAGGACGTTTGGGCTGTTAACAAACCTCTCAAGTTCTCTTTCCCGAGATTGTATAACTTGTGTTCGAATAAGAAAAGCCTAGTCGGAGAGAGTGGGTTTTGGGAAGGTGAAGAGTGGGTGTGGTCGGTGAATTGGAGGAGGGATTTGAGGGAAAGGGAGACTGGACAGGTGGAGGAACTTTTGAGACTTGTTGCTGCTTTTGTCCCTTCTACAGGTTTAACTGATGGATGGAGTTGGAATGCAACTACGGACGGTAAATTCTCAACAAAGTCAGCTTATGATTTGGTGGCGGCTTCCAGAGAGGCGCAACAAACTCAACCGGCTGAGATGGCAATGGTTTGGGAGGCTCCAACATCGCACAAAGCCAAGGTGACAGCGTGGAGATGTCTTAGAAATCGTTTGGCTACTTGTGACAACTTAAGAAGACGACAAATTCAAATTAGCTGGGAAGAGAGAGGATGCAACTCTTGCTTTGCTGGAGAGGAGACGACGGAACATCTTTTTCTTCATTGCCCGAAAGCTGCAGCGGTGTGGGACCAAATCTTCCAATGGTTACACATCAAAACGGCAAATCCTAGAGGTACTCTTCATCACTACACTTCCTTCATCTCTGCTGCCAAAAAGAAGAAAGGAAGAAGATTGCTAAATGCGTTATGGGTGGGAACTGTTTGGTCGCTATGGGAAAAAAGAAACGACAGTCGTTTTCAAGGAAAGATTTGGGATATTGAGAGACTTGTTTTACAGATCAAGGGTAGACTTTGGAGTTGGAATGAGGTATATAAAGTCTTGGAGTTGAGAATCCCTTTCACCATGTGGTGCTCAAAGGGTTTCAATCTTTCCTTCTTGTTTTGATTGGCATCCCTGGTGCCTTGATTTTTATATAAATAAAATATTAATTTTACCGATCAAAAAAAAATACCACAAGAATTTCCCTTCAAATATCACTGTATAAAGATACATAGAGGGATAATTAAATTTACCATACACATTCACCTCCCTCGAAATATTAAATTGAGTCACAGTTAATAAAATATCATCATCGAAGTGCATATCAACTTAGTAATTTTTTAACCAAGTCAAATTTCTTATTCAATTCATATGAATACTTATGCATAAATTATTCATATTACCAATTAACCCTAGTATAGTGTCTTGAGTTTTTTTTATAAAAATAATTTTCCAACATTATTGTGTCGAACATTTAATTAATTAATTACTCAATCAAAAGCACACTATCATAATGAAAGCTTCACCGTCACAAGTTACTAAAAGATACCCTGAGCTGTATATTCTTTTTCTTTTCCTTTTTCTAATTTAAATTGATATATTGTCTTATTTATTAAATACTAAAGTGGTATACGATAACTCCCATTTATTTATGTATAAAGATGACAAAAACGTTGGACTGCTGTATTAATTTGTTGAAAATTTGACCAATTCCTGTCATTTTTTTTTTTTGACCGATTCCTGTCATTTACTGCCAAGGAATTTAATTGTCTTGCGACACAGCTTAAAGACAGTTGTCGAATAATTAAATTATCAAATGAATTAATTAAAGGGTTTCATTAATTATGTTGAGTGTTTTAATTTCTCTTAACTGTCATTTTCTTAAACACTGTATTTTTTGTTTCTTCTAGTAATTATGAGATCGAAAATCAAATTCTAATAATAGTGATATATATTTAGATACATGATACGTGCATGGGAAATGTATAAATATATATTTAATAAATAAATAAATAAATCTAATCAAATTTTTAAAGACTTTTAATTAGATATAAAATTATTCTTATCTTATACCAAATATATAAAATCCAAATTTTCATTAATTTACTAGATGATAATTCGAAAATTAAAATAAGTAAATATTTTGTAACCAAATCACGAATTGACGGTGGAAAAAAAAAGGAATTTACTTATAAACACCTCGACCTCATATGTGAAATTAGAGTAGCCTAAATTCAAATATGCACTAATTCAATAAAGAAAATATATTATCTTATATTGAAAAAATACCTATATTTTTATCAACAAAAAATCTTGATGTTCTATATCATGATCATTTTTTATACTACATTTTTAATTTCTAGCTTTTGTCTTGGTGGGTGGAATTCCACCTCGATCAACAATAATGGCATGATTTGTGGCAATCAATCTCAATAGTATTTTAGCATTTCAATCAATTATGTGACGAACCAAGTCATATACATGAATCCATGTTCTCGAAAATATGTAAGTGCACAATTTATAATAAAATAGTCAACTAAATACATGTGGGTTGAATCACAATGCACCATCTGCCCACAATTAAGTGGGCGTGGTTTCTATTTTAGTTTTTAGCTTTGCCAAATGGAAACATTATTTCAAACTATTTTCAATTCGGACATTGTGAAAATGATTGATAACTCCTCTTAACTAATCCCACTTTATTAAATTCACTTTTAAGTGGGAGATTAAAGAAAAGATTTGATTAGGCGAAGAAAGATTTCAAATCATACTAGTTGGTCGGAGTAGATGATTTTATAATTACGAGGTTTGTAGTTGAAAAGAAATAACGTGTTGATTTATTTATATAAATTAAAAAGGTCATAAACATTACTAAATAAAATTTTCATGCAAATATATAATATAAGGCTATTAGGTATAACATACTTAATAATTAATCAAAAAGCATTAGTGAAATTAGTATCCTTAACTCTTTAAATAACAAATTCACGTACTTCACTACCCAATCAGAAGAGAAACGTACATTTTTACATTTTTGGACATTATTCTATGAAAAACCCCCTTCTTTTTTATTCTTATTTTATCAGCTATTCATAATTTTATCACATCACAAATCTCTTATTTTCACTGCATAACACTAAAGTAGATAATTTTTTCATTCATAACACACTTACGTAATATTTATTAAATTTAAGTGATGTAAATTCTTATGAAACGGAGAGAGTATTTGCTAAAAGCATTGTATCTTGTCATTGTATTGAAATTCACTTGAATAAGAGCTCTAACTTAAAAGAAACACAATGGAATTTCATTTGTAGGAAATATGTTTGAAATACATTAATTAAAAAGATAAATATGAAGGCTTGTAGAGTGGAGCTAAGAAACAAAAGTCAAAAAGACAAAAATAGGTGGTGAGAATGAGAAGTGAGAACCTAAAATCAAAATTAATTTTAATAAAATAAATTAATTACTAAAAAGCATTTACAAAAATATTCTCAGAGGAAATGTTACCAACCAAACACACTCTCTCTCTCTCCTCCAGTGTTAAACCTCTCTCTCTCTCTCACTCTCACACACAAACACACAGACTGTCTCATTCCCCATTTTCTCTCCCAGCTATATTTCCGATAATATATCTTGGATTTTTCCAAATATATGTGAATAGTGGGAATACGTCGTTTTAGAAATAAAACTATATTTTGAATTTCTCTCAAAAATCCAGTTGGCCATTCAGTTGAGGCCAGGTCTGTTTGCTCTGTTCATTCTTGGTCTGCCCCAACTCCCAAGCTTTCATTTTTTGTTTTCCCTTTTATTCTCTCACTAATCTATGAATTGAAGACAAATCTGGTTTTCCCTCGGCCTCTCGGAGCTTCTATGATCTCAAAGGTGCAATCTTTCCCTTTCTGTGCTAGGTTTTCGTTGATGGGTATTTGATGCTCTCTTATTCCACCTCAATTCTTGTTGTTTGAGCTCAATTTTTCGATGATGGGATTTGGGGTTTCAATCTGGGTGATTTTGTTGCTATTGAATCTTGCTTGGTGTTCGAGGGGATTTACACCTGTTGATCAATACTATGTCAACTGTGGATCGTCGAGTGATGCTCCCGTGGGTAATATTACTTTTGTTGCTGATAAATCTGCTGCGAAATATCTCACAACCCCTCAAGAAATATTGGCTGATAGCAATCTGAATTCGATAACTAGAGCTGATGATTCCCCTTTGTTTAGGACTGCAAGAATTTTCAATGGGCCTTCTAGGTATACGTTTCCGATTAGGGAGGGGGGTAGGCATTGGATCCGCCTGCATTTCTTCCCTTTTGATTTCCCTAATTATGATATGAAGTCTGCTAGATTCTCTGTTTTCTCTCAGAAGACTACTCTGCTTAGTGATTTCACCCCTAAGGATGCCATTGTTAGGGAATATAGTGTTAATGTGGGGAAGGGGGATCTCGTGATCACGTTTTCCCCTTCGAGTAATTCGATTGCGTATGTTAACGCCATCGAGGTTGTGTCCGTGCCCGATGGCCTCATTGCTGATTCTGCACCTTTGTACACTTCTTCGGGGACGTTTACTGGGCTGGCTGCTCAGCCTCTGCAGACGGTTGCGAGGTTGAATATGGGAGGCCCGTTCGTGTCGTTGGTGAACGACACGTTGGGGCGTAACTGGGAACCGGATAGCTCGTACTTGAAGCAGCCGAATCTTGCTACTGACAAATCCAACATCCCGGCTGTCCAGTACCCTGGTGGCGGTGCAACGCCAGAGGCTGCTCCACAGACTGTGTACGGGACTTGCACGAAGATGAACTCGGCTGATGATCCGAGGAGCAATTTCAACGTCACCTGGGACATCCCGGTGGATCCTGGTTTTCAGTACGTGGTCCGGCTGCACTTCTGCGATATTGTGAGTGCTTCGCCTACTGATCTCGTGTTTAATGTTTTCATTGACACGTATGTCATTTATCGGGATCTTGAGCTATCTTTGAGGCTCAATGGGAAGTTGGCTACTGCTTACTTTGCTGATTTTGTCACCCCGGTGCTAGATAGAGCTATCGTTAGTGTAAGCATTGGTCCGTCTCCTAGGAGTTCTTACCCCGATGCCTTTCTTAACGGGTTGGAGGTTATGAAGATAAGAAACGCGAAGGACAGCCTTGCCGGGGCCTCTGTTTTGCCATCGTTTCCTAAATCAAAGAAGAACTTGGTAGTTATTGTGGGCGTGAGCGTTGGAGTGCCGGTGTTGTTGATTTTGGTGGGGGTTCTGTTTTTCATGCACAGGAGAAGGAAGCAAGAGCGTCTCAAATTCTTGAAAAGTTGGGTTCCTGTATCAGTTAATGGTGGAGCTTCTCACACCATGGGAAGCAAATATTCGACTGGCACGACAGTTAGCGTTGGTTCTAACTTGAGCTACCGCATCCCTTTCGTAGCAGTTCAAGAAGCAACCAACAACTTTGACGAGAGCTGGGTGATCGGAGTTGGTGGGTTTGGAAAGGTTTACAAGGGAGAATTACACGATGGCACGAAGGTAGCTGTTAAGAGAGGCAATCCGAGGTCCCAACAAGGATTAGCAGAGTTCAGAACTGAAATCGAGATGCTTTCCCAATTTCGCCATCGCCATTTGGTTTCCTTGATTGGGTATTGTGATGAGAAGAACGAGATGATTCTGGTGTACGAGTACATGGAGAATGGGACTGTGAAAAGCCATCTCTACGGTTCAAATCTCCCGAGCTTAGGTTGGAAGGAGAGACTCGAGATATGCATTGGAGCTGCAAGAGGGTTGCACTATCTCCACACGGGCTATGCCAAAGCAGTTATTCATCGCGATGTGAAGTCAGCAAACATATTGCTGGACGAGAACTTGATGGCTAAGGTTGCTGACTTTGGACTCTCTAAGACGGGGCCGGAGATTGATCAAACACATGTCAGCACAGCTGTGAAAGGGAGCTTCGGCTACCTCGACCCTGAGTACTTCAGAAGGCAGCAGCTGACAGAAAAATCGGATGTTTACTCGTTTGGTGTGGTCTTGTTTGAGGTTTTATGTGCCAGGCCTGTGATTGATCCATCTCTCTCGAGAGAGATGGTTAACCTAGCCGAATGGGCGATGAAGTGGCAGAAGAAGGGTCAGCTAGATCAAATCATCGATCAGAATCTCGTGGGAAAGATAAAACCAGATTCCCTCAGAAAGTTTGGGGAAACAGCAGAGAAATGCTTGGCTGATTACGGGGTGGACAGACCCTCCATGGGCGACGTTCTCTGGAATCTTGAATACGCGCTTCAGCTTCAAGAGGCAGTGGTCCAGAACGATCCAGATGAGAACAGCACGAATGCTATTGGCCAGCTGTCTCCACAAGTGGGAGAGTTCAACCACCTCGACACCACCACTTCCGTTGCCCAATTTGAGACCTCGAGCGTTGATGATCTCTCGGGCGTCTCAATGAGTAGAGTCTTCTCGCAGCTGGTGAAGTCCGAGGGGAGGTAATTTTAAATGCTTGTACCATTTGTTCTTTGTTCCTGTATCGTTTTCGACCAATCTTTACATCAACTCATGTGTTGCATCGCGTACGTTTCTTGCTTTCGTATCGTTTGGAAAAATTGAAACTAGAGTTGTATAAGATTTTGGAGGGCCTCCATAGGTATCCTTTGCTTTCTTGCATTTTGTAATCTGTTTTAGTCAAGAATAGCAGAATTGATACATACATGTATTTGGTAATTTGTAGTTACTTTGGTTTTGGTTTTTTTTTTTTGCTTTGGTTTGCATTTGGCATTTTGTTATGATTGAATTGTACATCTCTCTTGTAGCCTCCCTAGTATCATGTGAGATGTATCCACCTTATATAGGTCCATGTTGTTTCTACTTAATATCTTGTTTCCTATAGATGTATTTACCCACAAAGAAAAATAATGAGATTTATACATTCTTGGCAAAATAGTGAAAGAGATTTTTATATTAGAGTAGTGCTAAATGGCCATAATGGGTTAGATTGGTAATTTTATATTTATTGCAATTATATTATTTAACTATTTTTAATCATTGATTTGTTATTTTACAATATTACCCTTAAATATATTTTCTTTCCTTTTTTTGATAATTAAATATTATTTCCTTATATGTATTAAACTAATTATACTATGTTTTCCTAATTAGTTATTATCTAATATGAATTGATTTATTTTTGGATATGTTGGCTTGATTTTATTTAAATAATGAAGATATATAGTATCTTAAAATAGTTTTATATTTATCAATATAATGATATTAATAATTTTTATATACTAATATAATTTGTCATATAAATATATATACTTTTGTAGATATATAACGTTCGTTTTAATTTAATTTAAAGCTTTCATAACACCATTTAAGTAAATTAAATAGAGAATTACATAAAATCAGACATGTATAAAATTTTAGTTTTCTATTTATAATTGACTGTATCAAGTAGCAAAGTAGGTAAGATGGCAAAGTGTTAGGCTAATATTTGATAGATCTTATCCCTAAAAAAAATAGTAGTATTTGATAGGTCTTAGGGATCAATTCCTCTTAGAAGTAATATTTTTTTTCTTATTTTTTTCAATTCTATTTAATTTATTGTTTTATATCTTCAATTTATTTTACTAAAAATGACTGAAATAATAAAAAAAATATTCAATAAATGGTAATTTGTAATTAATGAGGCCAAACATTTTATAAGAGATTGTCATGAAAAATCTCTGCAAGTGGACATAGTAATCCCAGCAAGTTTTGAGGCATTTCTGCCATCCATCATCTTCCTCACTCTCTCAGAATCCACAAACCTACCTGCAGCAGAGAAGATGTTTGACAGAAGCACATAATCGCCACCATATCTCAGCTCAATCTCCATGATCTTCCTCGTCACTCTCTCGCCCATCTCGACGTCGCCATGGAAGCTGCAAGCGCCCAAAAGAGTCCTCCACGCCACCACACTTTCACTCGGGGCGACGCCTAGGGCTATCTTCTCCGCTTCCTCCAATCTCCCCGCCCTCCCCAACATGTCTATCAAAGCTCCGTAATGCTTGATTCCGGGTGAAATCCCGTAATCATCCACCATTTTCCTGTAGAACTCGAGCCCCTCGACCACCAATCCGCCGTGACTGCAAGCGCTCATCACGCTCAGAAACGTGATGGAGTTGGGCGTGACGCCCTTGTTTTCCATTTCCTTGTAGCAATCAGAAGCTTCCGCAGCCATTCCGTGCATTGCAAATGCAGATATCATCGAAGTCCAAGAAACCAAATTCTTGCTCTCATCATCGGCTTCCTCGAACACCCGCCACGCGCTTCCTATGCTCCCGCTTCTCGAGTATGCATCGATGAGGCAATTAACAACACGAACATCCATCATGTTCAGTCCACTTTTCTCCGCGTAGCCGTGAATCATCCGGCAGAACTCGAGCGATCCGACATTCCATATAGACGGGAAGAGCGCGAGGAGCGTCACCTCCGTGGGTCGGATCCCCTGGTGCACGACCATTGTCCGAAACAAATGCAAGGCGTCGTGAAACCGGTTCGCACGAGTGTACCCGTTGATCATCCCGGTCCAAGAAACCACATTCCTCTCCGGCATGGCGTCAAAAACAGCCCTTGCAAGCCCGACCTCGCCCCATTTAACTAACCCTGTGAGCAAAACATTCCAAGTCACCAAATTTCTCTCAGGCATTTCGTCGAACACCTTCCTCGCCTCAACCAAGTACCCAGAATCTGCATGCATATTCACCAATGCAGTCTGCACGTGAAGATTACAATGGAACCCCACTTTAGTGCTCCGGCAATGGAGCTGGTTCCCCACGTCAGGTCTCTTCATATTCGCGCATGCTTTGATGAGATAGGAGTAGGTAAAGCTATCGAATGAAAAGGGATTCCTTTGATTCCCGATATATTTGAAGAGAGAGAGAGCATCTCGCGGGAATCTGCCGAGTGCGTAGTGCTTGATTACGGAGTTCCAGAGAAGAAGTAAGCAAATTCCATGGTTGAGGAGTGGATTTGTGAGGAGAAGGTGGCAGTGGATTTGCTGAATGGCGCGGCGGCGATGGCTGTATTTGTGGAGTAGGGAGAGAAGATGGTTGTACTGGCTTTGCCTACTAGACATTTTATCGAACAGTTTGGAGGCATACTTATTAGAAGTCAAATGCTCCCTCCAGCTGCAAAAGTTATGACCATTTCGTCAGCACATCACATAAAGGTCAGAAAAACGTATGCACAGATTCATTCGAGCAGTAAATGTGTAGAGAATTTATAATTATTTGTGAGTATTTAATATCTTTTGAGATATAAGGCACCAAATTTGGTTAATAGTTGGTTTTGCCCCGAGAAGAATGATTCAATTTTCAAACAATAGATTCTTAACAAAAAATGACGAGGGTCTTGTGAGTTGCTATCATATCAGTATGTTGAAATTTATAACGTCATGTATTGCCAAAATTTATGAAAACTAATAGTCCCTCCGTCCCACTGTATCTGAGACTCTTTTTATTTTGGGCGTCCCACTGTAAGTGAGATTCTTTTATTTTTGGATAAAAGTTTTTCCCTTTAAACATTTTTTTCACTTTTTCACTTACACACAAAATACACATTTCTTAATTCACGTGCCAAAAAAAAAAGTCCATATCGAAATTGTAAAATGAGCAAATGCAATAGGGCTATGAATCGAATCACCCATAGAATTTTTGTTATAAAACACCATAAGCCCACGAGATCCAAGAAGCCCATCAAGCCCAAAGAGGAAAAAAATAGAAATATCCCTTCCGCATAATGATATTGAAATGACACGAAAAATTCAGTGTCACTAAATATGAAAATTTTAATGATCGATTAATCGGATAATCAGGGTAATAATAATGTACCGTATAAATGCAACGCACTTATTTATTTTATTTTTTCAAATATGATCTTTCAGATCATTTTAGAGGGAAAAAATCATTTTATGCTATAACGGTTGAACTTTTTTACAATTATTATATCACGACATATGAAAAATTACAAATTTATAAATATTACATCATTATTTTTAGTATTAATTTTACCTTACTAGCGCAAAAATTAACTCATTTTTTTTTGCAGCATAATTTCGAATGAGCCTATGATCAATCACAAGATTCACAACCCACTAAAATTAAGATCACGATCGAAATCCTTTTAACTGAACCACAAAAACCCTCAAATCAGCTTCTCAATCCAATATTGAGAGATTTATTATTCATTCTGTGCACGAAAAATTTGTCATATTTTTTTTATTCGTCTACAAAAAAATTGTCACTTTTATTTATAGTAGTAGAGTTCACATAACTCCATTCATATTACTCCCTCCGTCCACTAATTCAAGGCCTACTTTCCTTTTTGGTCCGTCCACCAACTCAAGGCCTATCTATTTTCAGCAAGTTTTTATTCATATTTTAATTGGTGGGTCCCAATAATCAATACACATTTTCTCCACTCAACTAATAAATAATACACTTTGTGGGTCCCTTTCTCCACTCAACTAATAAAAATACATTTTTTCTTAAAACCCGCATTTTTTCATGTAGGCCTTGAATTAGTGGACGGAGGGAGTAATTTACAGTGTGATCTTTATTTTCACTAATAATTTCATTCACATTTTACTAAAATTCGTATCGTCCATAATTATGGACAAATTTATATGGATAGATGAGTATAATTTAAACTGGAAATTACACTTGAGAAATTTCACAAAAGGCTAAATTAGTGGCTTCGGAATCTTCACATTAGATAATTATTTGTAGATTATAAATTTGTAAATATTTGCTAGAAAGGGATAATCTATATATTAAATTAAAAATTCCGGATTGCAACTTTCTCCAATCTGTAAGGAAAAAGTTACTGAAAAAACTAAAAAGAGAGAAATGAAAATTATAGTGGCGATGAGGCCAACGAAGTCGTGTTTTGTAAGTTCCATAATTGCAAGCGTGTTTTTATTTTATGATTATATGTGATTTTTATGGTCGGCCCATTTCTTTCTCTTTTGGCTTACTCCTCCTTGTAATCATGCTTCCCACTCCATAAATTCTTAACTTATAGGTATTACTATTTGTGGTCTCTTCGAAAATTTAATTTTGTTATATGATAATTAATTTCAGTGCTGGCCTATAAATAATAATTTATTTATTTATTTATAAATTATATGCATATGATAAAGGAGGATCGATATGCCGCTTTTGATTTCTGAAAATCTTTCGTGAGTACTGATAGAACGCTGACATTCAGTCTACGCCAACATTTTATACTTTTTTTAATATTATTTTGTATAAAAATAGCTTAGAAATTATTATCGGCATGGTCAACTTTATAAAAGAATAAATCATACTTTATTTTTTATATAAATTGTATATTTGATGATCCCAATAATTTGTAAATGCCAACATGTTGAGCAACATATCAATACTCTACAATAAGGATACATAAACTATTTATGGAGATATACACATAATCTTGGTCCTTTTTTTTTTACTACTTGGGGAGGTCTGAGAGGGGGAACGGTGAGATTTAAACCCTAAACCTCCCTATTCACAACCCTAAACCTTTCTGTTCTTTTTTGACTTGAAGAGTGGGGTTGGTGGGGTTTGAACTTTGAACTGAACCATAAATCTCATTGTTCACTGACAAAAGTTCGTACTGTTGGGATGTCTTTTCGGATATTAGTCTTCTTCTCTATAATAATAATTAGAAAGAACATATTATATGAATGTATGTGTTGATCTAGTGGAAGTGGAGTTAATGCATGAGGTGAAAAATCTTAGGTTCAAATCACTGTCGTGCAATTTTTGAAATTATTTATTTTTTAAAATAAAATAAAATAAATGTACACACACTATTTTTGTCTCTACGTATTTTACATTTCTTCTTTATTTGAAGCTATGGTTTCAAATGACCTCAATTATTATTCAAATTTTGCAATTTGATTTATGTATTATTTTATTTTTATATTAATTAACTCTTTTAACTTTGTATCACAAATGAGAATAAAAACAAGATGGACGGATTGTGTTAGTTGTATATGTAAATGAGAGAGAAATAAATATGTAATTTGGAGGGGTTGGGTTGAGACTTGAGAGAGGTTAGTTGTGAGTAGTCTAAGATTAGTGTAATGTAAAGTAAATTTTCAAACTGCCCAATTTAGCCTGCGTTAACACTTTTTCCATATACAAGTTGAATTTATTGTTCCAATATGATTGGGACATTTTGTCATAAATTAGTTAATTTACAACTTACTCAGTCGCTTTCAAGTTTCAAACCCACCATTCATTATATTATTTTTTATAATCTTTTTGAGGAGAAAATATTTAAAATGCAAGTAAATGCATATTAATCCTGATATAAATATAGATATATAACCATTGACCCGTATGTTATACTAACGAAGGTCAAATAATTAGAAACTATTAATTGTTTTATCAGATGTTTTGACTATCTACACAATAATAATAAGAATATATTGTTACATAGATAATGATTCTTTAATCGTAAAAAATAATTAATTATTATGGAGGATTGGCAAGTCCAAAATTATAATAAGGCAAGAGAGAAATCATTTAGATATAAATGAATGGTCTTATAAAGAAACAAAACCAAAATCCTAAAACATCTCATTTAAAAATGGTGGGAGTAATAAGATTTCGTAATTATTATATTATACTCTCTTTATGGCTCTATTCCACAACTATTCATTTCTACATTATTCACGACATTCAACATATTATCTATTAATTTTTTTTTAAAAAAATTGTGACACCCCATATGTGATGCACTCTTATAAAACGGATGGAGTATCTGCAACTGAATTCTAGAACGATTTTTAATTAATGTGAAGAAATTGAAAAATAAAAAATACCTTTTTACGAGGTGGGCAATCACTTTAGTTGACGAGGAGGACCAAAATTTGTTTATATATATCAAAATAAATTAAAGCCAACGATGGCTAGACATATCTTTCCATCTACTTTGTCAAACTTGAAGGTTTTAGTAAAAAAGGTGGTGGATAATTACGTGGAAAAAAAAAATGAAAAAGTAAGTGAAAGTTACATTGGCCGACCTTTCTCCCCACTAAATATTTGTCCTATTTTTGTATATGAAAATCAAAGTCTTTCACGTAAATAATAGATAAGGACTGTGTACCTCTCTTTGGATATATCTATAATTTTGAATATATTTCATCTAGTTTTTCAAGTATGGTTCATTCATTTGGTGGTGTGATTTATAATTTTTGTTTTATATTTCGATTATTTTTATATATCAATTTGAGTAAAAATATGTTAAATATAACATAAGTTAGGACAAATATATGTGCTCGTTTTAGCCTCATTTATTGTCTTAATGACAATTTTAAACCGGATTTCGTTTAATATTTTTTTTTCTCAAATTTCATAAATTAATTTAGCGATAATTTTAGCTCGTTGTTAGTGATTTTTAGAGTTTAGGCGGCAACTATTTTGATTTTTTTTATAAAGATTAAAGACACGTATATAAAACGATGTTGTTTTGATGATGCATAATGTCTCAATATTTCACATAATTAATTAAATCTATACAAATGGAATTATGGAAATGCCACTAGTAAAATCCGGCTATCAAGCGGATTTTTCGATGCTAAGAATAATTAATGGGCCAAAATTATCACTAAATTAATTAATGAAGCTTGATAATGTATTGATTGAAGTCCGGATCAAAACTCTAGTAAAAAAATGTGGTCTTAACTATCGAAATTTTTAATACTCCTAGTTAATTTTCTCTATTAGTGACTGATTAACGATCGATTTTTTTTTTTTAATTTTTTTTTCTATTTCTCATTATCTTTTAGGTGATTTAAGTATTTTAATTGTGGAGATTTCTGTAGTTGCTTACAATATTCTGATAATGCTTTTGCATATGAGAATTGTTTTTCGCTTTAGATGCTGCATTTAAAGTGTTGTATTCATCACTACTTTATAGGAGTATGTATTTGACACGTTTTATCTTCACACTCATTGAATTTTACATATCATTATATATAGTGCTTTAACTTTGTTAAATCAAAGTCCAAAATTAGGCTGTATGGATTGGGTATTGTCAATAAGATAACGTTTTTTTTTTTTTTTTTTTTTTTTTAATAATAATACTACTATTTTGTGAAGCAGAGCAGTCATATATATAGAGATTATTAGAGTGAATATCATGTAAAAAATTAAAAAATTAAAAAATTAAATGATGTTTCCTCGTAAAATAGAAATATTTTTGTAATATATTCAGAAACCATTTGTCCTCATGAGTGGATCTTGGCTAAAGTTTCTTACACTTGGTTGCTTCTGTTTTAATGTAACGTATGTTAATGATGAAGGATATATTTTACTATCCTAAAATTACATTTATTCAAGTAAAAAAATTACATTTATTCTAACCTATATTAAATATGATGCATAATATTTGTGCATATCTTTTTTTCTATTTTTTTCTACTGATGAAGAGAAATGAATTTGTTGAAAGCCCCAAAACTACTTATTTCAAATAATCAATAACGTTCATATTTCTTATACATTAACCATACATTTATTTCCAAATTAATGTGCTTGCTTTTTATTTTTATGGTATATAAATTTATCACTTAAATTGGAGGTCATATTTTTTATATCTTGTTTTTTTTTAATGACAATATTGTACTTCATTCTTTACAAGGTTATATGAAATTATAACACCATATAAATTAAATTATCCATTACCCAATGAAAAATGTATTTGCTCAGAATGATATATGATCTGCCAATATATTTTATTGAATAAAAACAAATGAAATATAAGGTGATTCTTTATACCTTAAAACAATCGCATCCATAGATAAGACAAGATATTAATAAAGAAAAGCAAATCATAAAAATTGAAAGAAAAAAAATGCTCAAGCCATTAAATATATCAAAACAAGACTAAATTCTATGAAAAATATGCATAATTATTAAATATATACTCCATAAACCAAAAAAAAAAGGAAATTAAGCAAACAATTGATTAAAGAGAAGAAGATTACACAAACACATCAATTAGCAACATCAATCTCGGTGGTGCAAGAGAGCAGCCGCCGGAAAATGTACGTGAAGGCGGAGCACGTCGCAGACTTTGGCTTCCTCCTCTTTCCGGCGGCGTCGGCCGGCGGCTTCCCCCTACCTCTGCCTAGACACTTGAGCGATGCCTTGTCGTCTTTGTAATCTTCTTCCCTCGAAAATGTGTAGCTTCTCAAATACATTTGCCTGCATGAGATGCTGTCCACAACTCTCGGCTGCCTTCCGCCGCCGCCGCCGCGAGATTTGGAGCTCATAGACCTCACGAACTCGAAGTCGGATTCCGGCCATTTGTAGAGGTTCACGTAGCTGGCTCTCACCGGCACGCGCGCGTCGTCCACGCAGCTCGATATGCAGCCGGAGGCCATCGTCGCTCCGCCGCCGCAGATTTTGATATAGAGAGAGAGAGAGAGAGAGAGAGGGAGAGAGGGAGAGAGAGAGAGAGAGTTTGTAGGCGTTACCTTGTTGCTGGACTGAAATAAATAAAACGATGAGTTTAAATTTAAACATAAAAAGAAAAGAGAATCAAATATTAGTGCAAGAAGAAAGCGCACGCCTGATTTATGCTAGTTTATTTTTTATAATTAGCCTTGGTAGATAAAAATAGTAAAAAAAAAAATTTAAATTGCATAAGGCATTTAATATATAAACTGTGAGGGTGTGACTGAGAAGAACTAAAAGGCTGAAGGACTTATTAGCAATTTCTGTGAGGGCTCATTTGCAAAAGTGTAACAGACTTCATCATGTTCTGTTATTCACTGTTGCATAGCAAGTGGAGTAGTTTTGCTCAAGATTGCTGATCTGATCTCAACGGCTGAGATTGAATGTACCAGTCTAGTATATTTACTGGAGTTGGGAGATTAGTTTTAGATTGATGAATCACTTCTTTGTAACACAAGAAACACGAGAGAGAGATAAGAATTGGAGAGCTGAGAGAGATAGGGCTTTGTTTTGCATCTATAGTTTTCTGCTTCAATTTTCTTGCTGTGTTGTACTTGTAATCTTCTTGATTAGTGAAATTGCTCTTGTTGACCCTCCGTGGATGTAGGATCATTGATCCGAACCACGTAATTCTTGGCGTCGTTGTTTTAGTTCTGTTTCGATTTCTTGGATGTTAACTGCTTGAGTTTGCATTTGTTTGGAGTTGATCTCTCAACTGTGTTGCTGTGATTATATCTCAGAGAGCTAAGGCTTACAAGTGGCGCCGTCTGTGGGAAATCAAACCCACGAGTACTAAGCAGCATTTCTTCTCACCTTTAAGTGAAGAAGATGACTATCACAAAGTTTGAAACCGAGAAATTCACAGGGCAAAATGACTTTGGCCTATGGCGCATCAAGATGCGAGCGATCTTGACTCAGCAAGGTTTGATCGGCGCTCTGAAACCAGATAAAAGCGTGAAAGAAGAAGATAAAGCCAAGAAGGAGGAGATGATGGAGAAGGCACACAGTGCCATCATTCTATGCCTCGGAGATAAAGTACTTAGAGAGGTGGCTAAGTGTGAAACCGCAGCGGAAGTATGGCAGAAACTGGAAGAATTGTACATGGCTAAATCTTTAGCCAATCGCCTCTACATGAAGCAGCGGTTGTATGCCTACAAGGTGTCTGATGAAAGGCCTATGACAGATCAGATGGAAGAATTCAACAAATTGCTTGATGATTTAGCTAACATCGATGTTGAAGTAAAGGATGAAGACAAAGCTATTATCCTTTTGAATGCTTTGCCAAGATCCTTTGAAAATCTAAAGGATGCTATGCTATTTGGGAGAGAAAAATCGATTACTATGAAGGAAGTTCAAGCAGCCTTAAAGTCCAAAGATCTGCAAAAGGCTCATGAGAAAAGTGGATCTGATTCCTTAGCAGAAGGTCTGAATGTAAAAGGAAAGCCTCCACATCAGAAAACCAAATTCAAGAAGGGAAGTTCTGACAACAAGAAGCAAGGTCAGACAAAGGGAAAGAAGGAAGGCAACAAAGAAGCTAGAAAATGCTTTCACTGTGATAAAGTGGGGCACATCAAGAAAAATTGCTTTAAGTGGAAGAAGTTACAGTCGGAGGAGAGCCAAAAGAAAGATTCAGCTGAAGTTGTAGAAGCATGTGAAGATGCACAACTGCTGAACGTTACAAATACCAACATAGAGGAAGAATGGGTTCTTGATTCTGGCTGCAGCTTTCACATGTGCCCCCACAAGAGCTGGTTTGCAGATTTGGAGTTTAAGAAGGAAGGTTCTGTGATGTTAGGGAATGATAACATCTGCAAGGTGATTGGCATAGGGTCAATAAAGTTGAAAGTCCATGATGGATCTGTGAAGATACTCACAGATGTGAGATACATTCCATCACTCAAAAGGAATCTGATCTCGTTGGGAACATTAGAGGAGAAAGGATGTCAATGGAAATCAGAGAATGGAATTCTTGAAGTCAGCCTTAAAGGAAAGGTTGTTATGAAAGGAAAGAGAAGCAGGGGACTATACTTCCTTGAAGCAAATACCATCATTGGTAATGTTGAGCTGAACACAAGGGATAATTCAATTCTCTGGCACAGAAGGCTTGGACATGTGGGTGAAGAATCACTGCAACAACTTCAAAAACAAGGAATTTTGAAGAATTCCACGACCATAAAGCTGGACAGCTATGATGATTGCATATTGGGGAAGAGCAAGAAGCTACCATATGGGAAAAGCTCTTACACTGCTAGCAAGCCCCTGGAATATGTACATGCTGACTTATGGGGGCCTTCAAGGACAGAGAATCTGGATGGAGAAAGGTGGTTCTTGAGTATCATAGATGATTACTCAAGAAAGCTATGGCTGTACATTATAAGAAACAAAAATGATGCTTTCGGCAGTTTCAAAGAATGGTGCATGGCAGTGGAAAATGAGAAGGAGATGAAGGTAAAGTGCCTAAGGACTGACAATGGATTAGAGTTTGTCTCAGAGGAATTCAATGCCTTCTGTAGGAAGAAAGGCATCAAAAGGCACAAGACTGTTCCTGCTAATCCACAGCAGAATGGAATAATTGAAAGGATGAACAGGACTTTGTTGGAGAGAGCTAGATGTATGCTATCCAGTTCAGGTCTTTCGAAGAAATTCTGGGGAGATGCCATGTCAACAGCTTGCTATCTGATTAACAAATGTCCCACAAAAGCGAGAAACTTCAAAACTCCAGAATAATTATGGAATGGAAAAGTTGCTGACTACTCAAAACTCAAGGTGTTTGGCTGCTTGTCATATGTGCACATCAAGCAAGATAAGCTTGATCCAAGGGCTCTTAAATGTGTACTGATAGGGTATCCAAAGGGAGTAAAAGGATACAAACTATGGTGCTATGAGCAAGGATATAACAAGGTCCTGATAAGTAGGGATGTGGTCTTTAGAGAAGACGTCATGCCTTACTTACAACAACCAGAGCAGCTGCAACCCAAAGCAAAGAAGAAGGTTGATGATGGTACTCAAGTTCAGGTGGAGTTTGAAGGGAGTTCTCAAACAGGAAATCAGAATTCATCAACCTCTGATGATGAAGACATCTCAGCTGCAGATAATGGTGATCAAGGGAGCTACTGGCTCACAAGAGACAGAACAAGAAGAACTACAATAGCACCTGTGAGATATGGAGAAGCAGACCAAATTGCTCATGCATTGAGCCTGGCTGAAGAGATTGAGTATTGTGAACCAAGAACTTATGCTGAAGCTATGAGAAGCTCAGAAAAACAGTATTGGATTACAGCTATGGAAGATGAGATAAGTTCTTTAATGAAGAATAGAACTTGGAAGCTAGTGGACAGACCAAACAATCAGAAGTTAGTAGGCTGTAAATGGATATACAAAAGGAAGATAGAGATCACAGAAAAGGGAGAGGAGCAAATCAGATTTAAAGCGAGGTTGGTAGCAAAAGGCTATACTCAAAAGGAAGGTATTGATTTTAATGAAGTTTTCTCTCCTGTTGTTAAGCATTGTTCTATTAGAATATTGTTAGCTATGGTTGCTCAATACAATATGATATTAGAACAATTGGACGTGAAAACAGCTTTCTTGAATGGGGATTTAGAGGAGACGATTTATATGTGTCAACCTGAGGGATTTGTGATATCTGGTTGTGAAAGTAAGGTCTGTTTACTAAAGAAAAGTTTATATGGTCTAAAGCAATCTAGTAGACAATGGTATAGAAAGTTTGATGAACACATGATAAGCATTGGTTTTACTAGATCTGCTCATGACATTTGTGTATACATGAAGAAAGTAAATGGAGAATCTGTGGCTCATTTACTTCTCTATGTAGACGATATGCTGATTGCTAGTAAGAGTAAAACTGAAATAGATGCTCTTAAGGCCAGTTTGAAGAACAGATTTGAAATGAAGGAATTGGGTTCAGCTAGAAGAATTCTTGGTATTGATATTAACAGAGATGAAGAAAAGGGTATCATCTGGTTAGGTCAGTCTGATTATATCAAGAAAACTCTGCGAAGGTTTCAAATGAGTGAAACTAGGGAAGTCTCTACACCTTTAGCTCTCCATTTTGAACTCTCAGAAAAACAGAGGCCTAATACTGATAAAGAAAAGAGGTACATGGACAGAATACCTTATGCAAATATAGTTGGAAGCATTATGTATACTATGGTTTGCACAAGGCCAGATTTGTCACATTCTATTAGTGTTGCTAGTAGGTATATGTCAAATCCAGGAAAGGGTCACTGGAAAGCTTTAAAATGGATTCTAAGATACATGAAGAAGGAGTGCAACAGGTGTATAAAATTTGAAAGGAAATCAGATTTTAGAGGAGATCCTCTTTTGGGATATGTTGACTCAGGTTATGCAGCAAATGTAGATAATAGAAGATCTCAATCAGGATATATTTTTACTCTATTTGGTTCAGCCATCAGCTGGAAGTCTTCACTTCAAAGTGTGGTAGCATTATCAACCACCGAAGCTGAATACATGGCAGCTACAGAGGCAGTCAAAGAGGCTATTTGGTTGAAGGGAATGATTGAGGAATTTGGTATAGATCAGAAATCTGTGACAGTATTTTGTGACAATCAAAGTGCAATTCATTTGTGCAAGCACTAGGTCTTCCATGAAAGAAGCAAACATATTGATGTGAGATATCATTTCATAAGGGATTTGGTGGAAAAAGGTGAAGTACAGATTGTGAAAGTATCTACTCTTGATAACGCTGCTGATATGTTAACTAAAACATTACCTGCTCCAAAGCATAAGTACTGCATGGAGCTGGTAAGCCTTCTAGTTCATTGAGATGTGAAGGGATGCCCTGTAATGGGGCATGTTTGAGGGGAAGCTAAGAGTACATCTGATCAAGTTAGATTCTTCACAGTCAAGGTGGAGATTTGTGAGGGTGTGACTGAGAAGAACTAAAAGGCTGAAGGACTTATTAGCAATTTCTGTGAGGGCTCATTTGCAAAAGTGTAACAGACTTCATCATGTTCTGTTATTCACTGTTGCATAGCAAGTGGAGTAGTTTTGCTCAAGATTGCTGATCTGATCTCAACGGCTGAGATTGAATGTACCAGTCTAGTATATTTACTGGAGTTGGGAGATTAGTTTTAGATTGATGAATCACTTCTTTGTAACACAAGAAACACGAGAGAGAGATAAGAATTGGAGAGCTGAGAGAGATAGGGCTTTGTTTTGCATCTATAGTTTTCTGCTTCAATTTTCTTGCTGTGTTGTACTTGTAATCTTCTTGATTAGTGAAATTGCTCTTGTTGACCCTCCGTGGATGTAGGATCATTGATCCGAACCACGTAATTCTTGGCGTCGTTGTTTTAGTTTTGTTTCGATTTCTTGGATGTTAACTGCTTGAGTTTGCATTTGTTTGGAGTTGATCTCTCAACTGTGTTGCTGTGATTATATCTCAGAGAGCTAAGGCTTACATAAACGCAGGCGAGATTGAACCCAAGACCTCTCACGAAGGAGAGTATTTGGATGCTTCAACTTTGCCATTTGAGCTAGGCCTCATCAACAAGTTAATTAATTTCTTATTTAGATAGATTAAAATTTTGAGATATACCAAAAATCTTAATTATCTCTACCATTTAACTAGTTTTGTTTTATTCATATTTCATTGAAGGGCGTTTACTTTGCATGATTGAGTAATTTTATCTTTAAAAGTGGCATTTCTTCAATCTCACTATTTTAATTGAATATATCAAGCAAAAATAGCTTAAATGATAGAAATAATTAAGGACCTTAAAATTTCATAAAATTTCAATTCATGTAAGAAAACAAAAGATTAAGTTTACTAGTATTTTTATCCATCAAGACTAATTCTTAAAAATAATCGCCCGTTAAAAAGGTAAAACTGAAAAAATTATATTTTTAAGAATAAAAATACTTAATTATATATCTAATCAATAATGCAAACTAAATATTCAGTGATAATATACAACACACATATATTTAAGTAGATATGGATTTTAAATTCCTAAAATAAAATGGAGAGGAGTCCTTAACCTATTAGAAAATGATATTCTAGAGCGATTTTTTTTTTTTTTTAGGAATATTTTAGCGCGATTGAATAAACCACACATAGTGGAGTATGGGAATTATTTTGGCATGATGCGATTGGTTTATCGACGAGGAAGAATTTTTTGGATTTTTAGACTTGTGAGAGTGATCATTGACTTTGACCTTTTTGTTAATATTTAATAGTACTAAAATAAAGTATTGATATTACTCTCTATATTTCGCCTGCACTTACAAATATTAAAATTCTCAGTTTTTAATTTAAAGGCTTGCCCCTCGTTGTGGCTTTTTTTAAATCCCCTCCACCCCAACAAATAATAATAATCGTATACTCACTTCATCTCACAAAAAATAAATATTTATAAACGATACGAATTTTAAGAAATTCTCCATCTCTTCCATTACAAATATCTCATTAATTTTTGACATGAAAATTAAGAAATGTATAAAAAGTAAATAAAGCGGATTGGTGAAAATTATTTAAATATTAAGTATAGAGAATGAATATATTGATAAAAAAAAGTAATGAGACATTTGTAATGGGACGTTCCATTATGGAAAGTGTGACATTTGTAATGGAACGGATGAAATATTAGATAAAAATGTATTGTGAGTGGAAAATGTGTCTCACTTTATGAAAAGTATAAATAAATAGGATGATGTACAAAAATAGAAATGTTCATATTTTTGTGAGACGCGCTAAAACGGTAAAATGTTCATGTTTTTGTGAGACAGAGTGAGTAATATTTTAGGTTAATTTTATTTATTTTAATATCATTAAGATAAGAATCATTTTGTATCTAATATTTTTCGAAATTGTCATAAAATGTACTATTATAATTTAAATTCATTTTTATGTGTGATGCACTTACGGTTAATTTATAGTTGGTGAATATAAAAAGGTGAAACACATTTATTTATACGTCAAGTGACTCAAGTCAACTATTTGAGACTTGGTTAAATTTATTTATTGAATATTTGAATCCTTGATTAGGAGTGGGTAAAATATCCAAAATTCAAATATCGAACCAAATATATATGTCCGTAACATCATTTAACAAGCAATCTTTAAAAATATTTCAATTTTAATTTCAACACATCTTTAAAATTTAGGGTTCCCAAATAAGATGAAAATGTTGATTATGAAGTGTGTACGTTCGGTCTCTTTTAGTTTCCTTCTGTTGTATGTGACTACATATCTCATACATATATATACAGGGGTTTAAGTGAAAATACTAAAAGATGGAGGAGCCATTTTGCAATAAGCTGAAGTTCACAACAGAAATCTGTTTTAACAGAATCGGTTGCAAGCAGCCAACTTGCGGGTGCCTTGGAGATCAAGCCTTTAGTTAGTTTTACCTAAATTTCTGTATATATACTCTTTGTAGATTAGAGTGTTAGGTTTTGATGAAATCAGCTGAAAAGAAAGAGAAAAACGAGAGTTACAGTAGCTAGAAGATAGCTTGTGAGCTGTGAGGTTTTTTCTGCTTTTGTTGCTGTTTGTAATCTGTAATCTTGCTTGATTCATAGTGAAACTCATCTGTAGCTGTGCTACCGTGGATGTAGATCTCTGTTGAGATCGAACCACGTAAAATTCCTGGTGTCTTGATTCTTGTTTTTCGATTTAGAGCATTCAAACTTCTACTTCAATTCTTGTTTGTGAATTCTGTTTTGCAAACTGAAGAGAGTGTTGTGAGTTGTGTTTCTTGATGCTGTGATCGTAGCTCAACTTTTGTAACAAAGTGGCGCCGTCTGTGGGAATCTGAATTCCTGCGGTGAAGAAAAGAGTGCTCGCGAAGAAGAGAATCACCCTGAAATCAAGCTGTTTGGTGACCAGAAGGATCTGTGTTAGTTCTTGATTAAAGGCATGGCGATGACTAAGTTTGAATCTGAAAAGTTTACTGGAAAGAACGATTTCTCCCTTTGGCGGTTGAAGATGAAGGCAGTTCTCACGCAGCAAGGGCTGCTGAGTGCTTTAGAGCCAAGCAAGATATCCAAGAAGGAGGAAGACAGTGACAAGATTCAAGATATGTTGCAACGAGCACACAGTGCCATTATACTTAGTCTTGGAGACAAAGTATTGAGAGAAGTTGCTCGAGAAGATACTGCTGCTGGTGTTTGGGCCAAGCTAGAGGCTCTTTACATGACTAAGTCTCTAGCTAACAGGCTCTATATGAAGAGGAAATTATATTCCTACAAGATCAGTGATGATAAAAGCATCTTGGATCAACTAGATGAGTTTAACAAGGATCTTGATGATCTTGCAGACATTGAGGTCCAGCTGGAAGATGAAGATAAGGCAATATTGCTTCTAAATGCCTTACCTAAGTCTTTTGACAACTTAAAGGATGCCATGCTGTATGGCAGAGAAACATCCATCACTCTTGATGAGGTGGTGAATGCTATAAAGTCAAAAGAACTCCAGAAAGCTGCTGATACAAAATCTGAGACTCCAAATGAAAGTCTGAATGTAAAGGGAAAGTTTCAGAAAGGAAAATCAAAGAAGCCATGGAAGGATAAGAAGAAGTCAGGCTCTCAAACGAAGTCAAAAGAGGAGGACTCAAAAGAGACAAGAAAGTGTCACTTCTGTCAAAAGCCTGGCCACATTAGAAAGGATTGCTACAGTTGGAAGAAGAAGCAAGCCCAGAAATCAAACACCACTGATACTGCTGATATTGCAGAGCAATATCAAGAAGCAGAAGCTCTAAACATTATCTCTAACTCAACTGAAAATGCTTGGATACTTGATTCTGGTTGCTCATTCCATATGTGCCCTACTAAATCATGGTTTGTTGATTTGCAGATGGAGGATCTTGGCTCTGTAATTCTGGGAAATGATGAAGTTTGCCCAGTCAGAGGAAAGGGCTCTGTCAAGTTAAAGCTTCATGATGGCTCTACAAGAATACTGAAAGAAGTCAGGTATATCCCTAGCCTAAAGAGAAACTTAATTTCTTTAGGACTATTGCAGGCAAAAGGATATGAATTTAAATCTGAAAAAGACTGCTTGCATGTTGTTAAGGGAGGTAAAATGTCACAGCCCGACCTAAGCTAGTGAATAGTTAAGTCGGGAAAAAGTGTGACTGAAAACAAAGTAAGAAAATGAAAAAGAAAATAGATCTCAATAAAAATCACTAACCTGCTTAAACAATAATTTACCAAAATATTTGGTAATCATAAACAATCTTTTCTAAAACTCAAAAGCAGACAACTCACAATGCATAACGACAAGTTGTCTAAGTATCAAGTGACATAATTCTGTAAACTATTAGTTTGAAATCTTTGCAACACATCAATAAAGTAAAACGCACTAAGCGTTGCAGCGGAATAGCTTAAGTGGATTGCATGTATGAAGACATGGAATCTTGAGCCTAGTAAATGACCACTTTGATCATTTCATATCATGGGAAAATTTGCCTCAGCGAGTTCTCATACAAAAGATGGGAATATACGTTGCAAAAGGCTCTTAGTACTAATTGTGATGTACTAACTGTATAACGTCACTACTAGTACTAGGTTACAGTGTCACTGACATAACTCTTTACTGTATCATCAAACTGTCTATATCTGCATCTATCCAATGTATAGATATACGTACACACCATCATCTAAAAGATTTTCATTGCTATACAACAAATGAAAATTCCCCACATATCAAGATACAAGTATTAAAATATGAACAACACTTTATCCGTTCATACTAGTAGAGGATACTCATAAATAGACCATGTTATTCATATTCACTCACTTGTAAACATATAAACTTCTCCAAATACTAGTTTCTTGCAAAATTGCAACTCATACTCAAACTTGTTTAAAACTATAACATGATAATTTAAAACTCTGAAAATTCATACCTAGCTAGGCTGGATGAGATGGAGCGCAGAGCTTTTACTATATTACTCATACTAGTCCAAAGATTCAAATTTAGACTAGACTCAAAGGAATATTTAGGCTCAGAGCAAATGATCTGCTCTGATACCACTCTTATAACATAAATATATATAAAATAAAAACTAGTCTTCTTCTTAAAATAAAGGAAATCAGATTCCTCCTTCTCTCCTCAGACGTGGTCTTTCTCTCTCTGTTCACTCGCCCGCGTCTGTCACTCTCCCTCTCTCTCACGCTTGGCGACGTCGCCGGTCATCGCCGCCTCCGGCGCGGCGAGGCCGGCGCCTCCCTCTCCCCTTCTTCTTCCTTTCCTTCCTTTTCCCTTAATTCTCAAATCAAAATCAACCTAGGGTTTTTTAATCTCCCCCATCACTTTTACTCCTCTGGAGAATCCCGGCGAATAACGTCGCCGCCGCCCCAGCCTGTCGGATTTCCGCTCCTCCGTCGTTCTTCCTGCCTCAGGTAAGTCCCCTATCTCTCTTCTTCTCTCTATCTATTTTTCTCTATTTTCTGGTTTTAATACGTTAAATTAAATAAATCTCTAACTATGTTCTATATCAGGAATTGGTCGGCATCGTCGACTCCGGTGTGGCAGCTTCGTCTACTGCCCAAGATTCTACCTTTTCTTCCTTCGTTTTTATTTATCTGGTTTCTTGTCTTCAAGCTCTCATGTTGCTTTCTGTTGTTCAACTAGGTACGCAAATTTCGAGGACGAAATTTTTTTTAAGGGGGAGAGGATGTAACACCCAACATTTTCACTGCAGTATATATATTATTAATATTGTTTTCTATGATTTTAAAAAAGAAAGAGAATTCTCAAATTTTATGCAAAAAGCCCAATAACTATTATTTGGGCAAGTGATTATGTGATATGAACTATTGTATTAGATCAAGGAACAAATTGGGAATAAGCTTTGCTACCCATTGAGTTTTCCTAGAATACTAATTTCGGGCAACAGTTGTTGACACCTATAAAGCACTTTATGTAAGGAAATGTCAATCCTCACTATATTGAGATGAGGTAGGTGGAAGAAAAGGTGTTGGGATCTGATGCAGTTGAAGAAACGGTTACACTTATCCAACAAATTCAACAACTGTTCAAGAAGGATCAAGATCGATAGAAATTTTATGCAGACACTCGTCGATTTGAGTTAAATTTTTGAAACTGGGGGACAGAGATTTCCTTAAAGCTCTGCATTCTAAAGGAGTGCACAGATTCGATAAGAAAGGAAGATTGAAGCCCACATCTAAAGAACCATGTAACACTTTAGAAAAGATAGGTCTTGTTGCATATAAAGTAGCTCTACCCCCGAGTTTCAGTAGTGCTCATTATGTATTCCATGTAACACAACTAAGAAAATACGTGTTCGACCTCAAACACGTAATTCACCAGGATGAGATAATACTTAGCCAGACTAGATCTATGAAAAGAGAACAGAAGCTATCTTGAATTGAAAGACATAGGATTTAAGGAATAACTCAATCGCATTGATGTGTTTCTTGCGGAGATATTGTGGGCTTTCTAAACTCAAAATCTGAAGTGCACACTATTTCATGATGTTTACATGAATTAAGTTATATTAAAGTTTTTAAACATAGAGTATTTATTTATTAATTAGTACGATTAGAGTGATGATTACTGCATTTGAATCTATGTTGGCATTTGTTGATAAGCTTGCCAAATAGCAGTTAGTCTTTAGTTCAATAATTTCAATAGAAATATCACCTTATGACCAAAATAAATATTCTTTTTAGATCAAGTCCATATCATTTTCTCATTATTTATTAGTCAGTTATTTTACACTGAAGGTCATATACAAGGGAATAAGGTGAAGCAATAGTTCAGAATTACTAGTGTCGTCAGACCACGATCAGGTGGGCTTTCTAGACTCAGAATTTGAAGTGCGCACTATTTAATTATGTTATTATATGAATGATGTCATATTAAAGTTATTGACTTGCCAAAACTTTTATGAGCTTGTATGTTACCATCTACGAGAGATAGACGATATCGGCCCTATGCTGAAGCGAGATGTCAGTAAGGGTTTGTGCACATAGTTGTGACCGTGAGCCATCGAGCGGGTTGGCCGGTCACTGTGATCGAGAGCCTTCGGGCCGATCACTGTGTTTGAGAAGGAGGCCTACTTCTCAACACAAGGTTACATGATGCGTAGTTATGGTACATACATGTTAATTGTCTGCAGACGTATATGATGTTATGATGATATATATATAGAAGTTTTACAGTTTTGGCATGCACAGGTTATTTTTAAATAAAACTCCTGTGTGATGCTTGAGATGGCAAGTTCAATATATAGCTCTAAGAGCAAGCTTTCAAGTTATTTTGGCATGTGACCATTGAGTGCTTTTGAGTACTCAGCCCTGCATATGTTTTCTAAATGTGCAGGTTAAGCTGTGATGCAGATGGAGGCGAGCAGAGCAAAGCTTTTGATATATAAGTACTAAATTAGGCTCAGGATTCCATGTCTTCATACATGTAATCCACTTAAGCTATTCCGCTGCAACGCTTAGTGCGTTTTACTTTATTGATGTGTTGCAAAGATTTCAAACTAATAGCTTACAGAATTATGTCACTTGATACTTAGACAACTTGTCGTTATGTATTGTGAGTTGTCTGCTTTTGAGTTTTAGAAAAGATTGTTTATGATTACCAAATATTTTGGTAAATTATTGTTTAAGCATGCTAGTGATTAGTCTTGAAACCTATTTTTCTTTTTCATTTTCTTACTTTGTTTCCCAGTCACATTTTCCCCCGACTTAACTATTCACTAGCTTAGGTCGGGCTGTGACATAAAACCATCTTGAAGGGAATAAGGAAATACAGCTTGTATCATCTGTTAGCTTCTACTGTCATTGGAGAATCTGAACTTGTTGTTAATGATGAAGCTATTATGTGGCATAATAGGCTAGGTCATGTTAGTAAACAAGGACTTGCTGAACTTAATAAACAAGATCTTATTAAGATTAAAACTGATGCTAGCTTAAGTGACTGTGAAGCATGTTTATTAAGTAAAAGCAAGAAGCTAGTGTATCCAGTAGGTAAACATACTTCTATTGCACCTTTACAATATATACACTGTGATCTGTGGGGGCCTTCTAAGACCACTACTATAGGTGGAGGAAATTACTTTATATCACTTATAGATGACTATTCCAGGAAAGTGTGGGTGTATGTTTTAAAGAACAAATCTGATGCTTTTGATAAATTTGTTCAATGGTGCATAGAAGTTGAAAATGAAAAGGATTGTAAGGTCAAGTGCTTAAGAACTGATAATGGGCTCGAATTCATTTCTGAGAAATTCAGTGAGTTCTGCAAGCCAAAAGGTATTAAGAGACACTTGACTGTTCCTGGTAATCCTCAACAAAATGGTGTTGTAGAAAGGATGAATAGGACTTTACTTGAAAGAGTAAGGTGTATGCTTGAGAGTTCAGGGCTTCCAGCCAGATTTTGGGGTGAAGCTGTTACTACAGCAGCATACTTGATAAATAGATGTCCTTCTACTGCTTTGGATTTGAAAACCCCTGAAGAGAAGTGGAATGGAAAGCCTGCTGATTACTCAAACTTGAGGAGTTTTGGCTGTCTTACTTATGCTCACATAAGACAAGATAAATTAGAACCTAGAGCCCTGAAATGTGTCATGATAGGATACCCTACAGGTATTAAAGGTTATAAACTATGGTGCATTGAGGCAGGAAAGGGTAAAGCTCTAATCAGTAGAGATGTTGTCTTTAAAGAGGAAGTAATGCCTTATAAAGCTAAGACTCCTGGTACTAAGGTGGAGGTGGAGCAGTCTAAGAAACCTCCTGATCCTAATGAGAAAAGAGAATCACAAGAAAGCACAGAGATGTATGAAGTAAAAGAAGAAACTGACAACTATTCTGAGGATACAGAAAATGCTCTCAGTGAATATCAGCTAGCAAGAGATAGAGTAAGGAGAGAAATTAGGCCTCCAGCTAGATTTGCACAAGCTGATCAAACATATTTTGCTTTGAATGTTGCTGAGAAAATAACCTATCAGGAACCAAGAAATTACAGAGAAGCTATTACTTGCAAAGATAGCCAACATTGGATTAGAGCTATGCATGAAGAGATTGATTCACTGTTAAAGAATAACACCTGGAAACTGGTACCAAAGGTTAAGTCTCAGAAATGTGTCAGTTGCAAATGGTTATACAAGAGGAAAGTGGAAGTGATAGGAAACACTGAAACTATCAGATATAAAGCTAGACTAGTAGCTAGAGGTTTTACACAAAAGGAAGGAGTAGACTTTAATGAGATCTTTTCTCCTGTAGTCAAACATAGTTCAATCAGAATTCTCTTGTCTTTAGTTACTCAGTTAGGATTGGAATTACATCAGATGGATGTAAAGACTGCTTTCCTAAATGGAGAGCTTGAAGAAACCATATACATGTGTCAGCCAGAAGGATTTGTTGTGAAAGGAAAGGAGTCACAAGTTTGTTTGCTGCAGAAATCTTTATATGGTTTAAAACAGAGTCCAAGGCAATGGAACAAGAGATTCGATGAGTTCATGATGAGCATTGGATTTAAGAGATCACTACATGACAGTTGTGTGTATCTTAAGAGAACTGAGGGTGGAAATCTGGTATATTTGCTGCTGTATGTTGATGATATGTTGATAGCAAGTAAGTTCATGTCTGATGTGAATGAAATTAAGAGAGCCCTTAGTAATGAGTTTGACATGAAAGACTTGGGTGAAGCAAGAAGAATTCTGGGAATAGATATAAAAAGATGTAAAGAAAAGGGTGAGCTTTTGCTGTTACAGTCTGATTATATTTTAAAGGTTCTCAGGAAATTCAACATGAATGAAGCAAAGGCAGCTAGTGTTCCATTAGCTCAAGATGTTAAACTTGATGAGAAGCAGAAACCTAGTACTAAGAAAGAAGAACTGGAGATGAGCACAGTTCCTTATGCAAATGTTGTTGGGAGTATCATGTACTCTATGATTTGTACAAGGCCAGATTTGGCTCATTCTATAAGTGTAGCTAGTAGATTCATGGGAAATCCAGGAAGAGCTCATTGGGAAGCTTTGAAAGCTATTCTCAGATATCTAAAAGGTACTTCAGATGTAGGAATTCTGTTCAAGAAAAGAAGTAATACAAGAGATGATGTATTACTTGGTTATGTTGATTCTGACTATGCAATGAGCATAGACACAAGAAAATCTCAAACAGGTTATGTCTTTACTATGTTTGGTGCTGCTGTCAGCTGGAAATCAATGCTTCAGTCAGTAGTGGCTTTATCTACTACTGAGGCAGAGTACATGGCTATTACTGAGGCCATTAAAGAAGGTATCTGGTTAAGAGGTATGTTACAAGAGCTTGGTTTGAAACTTGAAGTTGTTCCCATTCTGTGTGATAGCCAAAGTGCTATACATTTAGCCAAACACCAGGTATTCCATGAACGCTCAAAACATATAGATGTTCGATTGCACTTTGTGAGAGATATTGTGGAAAAAGGTGAGGTAAAGTTGATAAAGGTGGGAACTGAAGACAATGCAGCAGACATGCTGACTAAGTCTTTACCAGTTTCTAAATTCAAGTATTGTCTTAAATTGATTAAAGTCTGCTCTCTTACAGAGAGCACTTTGGTTTACTAATGTTTGATGTTGGTTGAGTAGTACAGGTATAGATAAGATATGAGCTATGGAGTCAAGGTGGAGATTGTTGTATGTGACTACATATCTCATACATATATATACAGGGGTTTAAGTGAAAATACTAAAAGATGGAGGAGCCATTTTGCAATAAGCTGAAGTTCACAACAGAAATCTGTTTTAACAGAATCGGTTGCAAGCAGCCAACTTGCGGGTGCCTTGGAGATCAAGCCTTTAGTTAGTTTTACCTAAATTTCTGTATATATACTCTTTGTAGATTAGAGTGTTAGGTTTTGATGAAATCAGCTGAAAAGAAAGAGAAAAACGAGAGTTACAGTAGCTAGAAGATAGCTTGTGAGCTGTGAGGTTTTTCTGCTTTTGTTGCTGTTTGTAATCTGTAATCTTGCTTGATTCATAGTGAAACTCATCTGTAGCTGTGCTACCGTGGATGTAGATCTCTGTTGAGATCGAACCACGTAAAATTCCTGGTGTCTTGATTCTTGTTTTTCGATTTAGAGCATTCAAACTTCTACTTCAATTCTTGTTTGTGAATTCTGTTTTGCAAACTGAAGAGAGTGTTGTGAGTTGTGTTTCTTGATGCTGTGATCGTAGCTCAACTTTTGTAACACCTTCTTAACAGAAGTGTCTATGGGGATTTGCGGCCGTCCCGGGGGCTGAGGCAGGGAGACCCCTTATCCCCATTCTTGTTTGTTCTTTGTGCGCAGGGAATATCGTCGCTTATTCATATTGCAGCGAGAACACGCCTTATCCATGGAGTCCCTATCCTTCCACGAGAATTGGACATCACCCACCTCTTTTTTGCGGATGACTCACTGGTGTTTATTAAAGCCAAGCAAGAAGAGGCGGCTGCTATTAAAGAAATCCTACACACCTATGAGATGGCGTCCGGGCAAAGAATAAATTTTGAAAAATCTTCAGCGACTTTCAGCCCGAATACACAACGAAGAAGTCAGGAGGCGGTACTTGATGTGCTTGGAATAAGGGCGGGGGATGGCATCCAAAAATATTTGGGGCTCCCGGCTTTCTCACTTCGCCAAAAACGTCTTCAATTCGAGTATTTGATTGAGAAGGTGCAGAAAAAACTCCTTAGTTGGGGACAGCGAGATTTGTCTGGAGGTGGGAAAGAAGTTCTGATCAAAGCAGTGATTCAGTCTATACCCACGTATGCGATGCAGTGTTTCAAACTACCGGATTCTATTTGTGAGGAGATTAATAAGCTCTATGTGCTGGTTTTTGGTGGGGAGATAAGGAGGAGAAGAGGAAAATTCACTGGAAACAATGGCATATGCTATGTCGACCTAAAGACTGGGGAGGTATGGGATTCCGAGATCTTCAACAATTTAACAAAGCTCTCCTCGCTAAGCAGGTTTGAAGACTCATTAAAAACCCTGATTCCCTTGTCGCACGAGTTTTCAAGGGTCGCTACTTTCGTACAACTGACATCATGCAGGCCCCGGTGAAAGCGGGGGCGTCGTATATATGGAGGTCTCTTGCTTGGAGTCGAGACCTAGTGGACCGTGGAAAGTACTGGAAAGTGGGTGACGGAGGGCGTATTAAGGTCCTTGAGGATTCGTGGGTGAAACATCGGAATGGAGGGCGGCTGGTTTTAAAAAAAGGCGCTACTAGTCAAAGGGACCTCAAGGTAGCAGATCTTATTACTGCTAATGGCTGCTGGAATAGAGCCATTCTGGACAAACTTTTGTGGCCACATGATAGGGAGCGAGTTCTCTTGACGCCGATCGCCGAGCATGGTAGCGTTGATGAGGTCGCTTGACGGTATGATACTAAAGGTCAGTTCTCTGTTAAATCAGCTTACCTGCTGGCTATTGATTTTTATGAACAACATCCATCGACGAGCTCGAGAGAGATGAAATGGTGGAGCAAGCTCGTCTGGAATTTATCGATTCCTCCAAAGGCACGTGTGATGTTATGGAGAGCCTTCATGAATGTTATTCCGACCGCTCAAAATCTGAGGGAGCATCATGTACCTGTTGACGGAATATGTGAGTGCTGTGGGAGCAGATGGGATTCGACGGAACATAGTTTGGTTTTTTGCATGGGAGTTCGGAAGTCGTGGAAAGATAGTAGATATTGGCAGATCATGTCAAAGGCGGAGGGGCTGACTTTAATGCAGATCGCTTGGGCAATACATGAGGAATTCACATGTGAAGAGTATGAAGTTTGGGCGATTATGGTGTGGCAAGTGTGGGTACTCAAGTGCCGGTCCAAACACGAGAAGATGAGGGTAATGAACGAGGTTACAGAGAATGACTGTCTGATGTTATGGGAAAGCTTCCAACGAGCAAAGTCGGCCTATGCGTTGAATACTGTTATGGGGCTAGAATATGGAGATAAAAAATGGCTGAAGCCGAAGCGTGGGGAGTACAGGGTGGATGTGGATGTTTTGTATGATGAGAGTACTCAAGCTTTTGGAGTTGGTGTCATAGCAAGAGATGAGCATGGTACGATCATTGCTGCGTTGGCGAAGAAGACTCGCCCTACGTCTAATACAATGGTTGCTGAGGTTATGGCGGTAGTGGAGGGAATTGTATTTAGTGTTGAAGGTGATCTGCAGCCGATACGTATCTTCACCGACTCTATGTTAGCGGCGAGGGTAATGGTTAATCCTGCTGAGGAGGCGGCTTTTCTTCCTCAAGACATCCGTGATATCTTGGATGTGGCGCGCGGTAGTATTCTTATTGGGGTTTTCCATATGTATCGTTCGGCAAATACTGCCGCTCATAGTTTAGCGCAGTTTGCATGCCATTGTGAGCACCCGATGAGGTGGACTCAAGATTTTCCTACGTGGCTTAGGAACGTTGTTGGTGGACGTCGTATTCCACCAAATAATTCCTGCAATCTTACCAAGAATTAAATGAGTATAGTAACAAGCAGGGTCGAACCACAGAGAACGGGTAATTGCAATCAAATTCCTAAAGATCTAAAATTTGGTGTAGCCACCACGCCTTAAATTTGAGAAGAATTAATTAACTAAGAAAGAAAATTAAATCAAATAAAATAACTCTTGAAATAAATCAATAAAAAGGTAACTCGGCTCAAATAAATCCATATCAATTTAATACTCTGTTCATCGACGCAAAGATTAATTAATCCCTATCAACCAACCAGTTATAGGATACCGTGATACGCACTGACATACCCCAATTCCTACTTACTATGTCGATAGACAGCTAGATACGCTAGTCTTGTCTATTTCTCTTATTAAAATATAACCTAGCTGGATACGCCAGTCTTAGATTTAATATTCTAATAGCATTAAGGTGAAGGAACCCAATTTATACCAATTATCCTAGATACGCTAGTAATAATTAATATACCAATTAATTCCTACTACGAACATGGTAGTTTTGCCACTAATCAGCCCTATTCCAACAATTACGAATTGGAGGTGCTAATTGACTATAATCCAATTAAACCTAAGTTGATCAGACTTAAATAAAATCAGAATTATCATTGAACCTAGGAATTAATCGGAATCAATAGGAATCAATTTTAAACCAATTAGGTCTCACAGATTATTAAATTAGAGTTTCATTATTCTCGCCGAATTAAAAACTTAGCTACTCATAATTAAAACTAATAATAAATAAATAATCAAAAGTAAACATAAACCAAATAACAAATAATCGAAAGAAATAAATAAAACACGCAAACCAATTGTCGGAATTAATGGAATTCGACTTCTTCAAATAATGCTCCAAAAATATGCTTCAATATCACCTTATACTTTGCACAAAAATCGAAACTTGTAATCCAACCAAACTAAAAACAAAAGCAATTAAAAGTCAACCAACTAAACTATTAGTTCACCTAAAAAATCGAAAACAGTAAAAAAAGAACAAGAGAAGGGAGTATGCGGCTGTCACTTAATTAAAACCTAAGGAATAGAAAAACGTGTCCCACTCAAACTAAACTCCTCCTCTATCTATAATTCTCCTTTGCGGCTATAAAGAAGAACAAAAACTAATGGGATTAAAAATCCCTAATATGCCGCTAATTACCCCCACAAATGGGCTGCAACCCTTAATCAAAATAAGGCCCAAAATATAATTAATAATAAGAGTTTTGGGCTAAATTAAATCTAGACAATTAATTTCAAGCCCAATCTCTAATTCTCTTCCAAAAGCATTCAACTTGATCCAAAATTCTCGACTTTCATCATCTCTCGACATTTGCCATCTTCATTCTCCATCCACGCAATTTCTGCGCAAAATGCCAACGAACTTGGGTAATATCAAAGAAAAAAACACACGATAAAAAACATAATCTAGACAACTAAATCACACACATCAAATCTCCTCACACTTGAATCATACTTGCCCTCAAGTATGAAGTGAAGAAAAGACTCAATAGTACAAAATAATTATCCAGACACAACCTTCTCCCGACTCAACCCACTAACACACGAAAAGGAAAAGAAAGATGGAAGATAAGAAGTGAAACACAAAAACACAACAGCCAAGTAAATGCCAACTGCTAGCTTGTAACTTATACTGCCAAGATGAACCAAGTAATTTATAAATAACTCTCAACCTTCATAACAAAAAATTTAGAATCTCAAGAATGCATCTCTATCATCAAATTAGTCAAAATCAGGCTATAGCAAGTACAACTCACGGTTTCACTCATTCGCTCAATTTTCTCCATAAGATATGAGGTAATTCACACACACACAAGAAAAGATCCACTTGGTCATGATATGTCGCGGTCAAATAGTGACTCAAAAAGGACTTTGTTCATTTGGCGTAATGGGGCTAAGGACCATTCATAAGATTGGAAGGATATAAAGGGGTTCCTAGGCTCAAGCAATGAAGATCAAAGTGTGCACATCTAATCCAAACCATCATCCACAATTTCAAGTTCATAGAGAAAGAAAGAAAGCAATTAAACTTAGGGGAAAAACTCCAACAATAACAATGATACTACATGCTCAACTCAAACTGGTGCAACATCTTTTTTTCTCTTTTCTTTTCTTTTTTTTCTTTTTTTTTTCTTTTTTTTTTCTTTTTTTTCTTTTTTTTTCTTTTTTTTTTTTCTTTTTTTCTTTTCAGCAGCAACCTTCTTTTTTATATATATATCTCCAATCAACATGCAATCATCATCTACAAAATATCCCCACAAATCGTCTCCCAAACCCAATCTGAATTCACTGCCACTGTTTGGCCAAACGGATCACAGACCCTTATCATTTAGCACAAGACAGCAGTTTGGGCAAACGGCACATGCAACCACAGCTTAACTTTCTCTAGTAATTAATGGAATAAAGTTCAAAATTAGACATGCATCACTGGGCCAAAGAGAGAGTCCAAAACAGGCCTTGGCTAATTATTTAGTGACTAATAAGAACAAAAATGGTTAAGGCTTCAAAAATGGCTCACTAGGGGTTAATGTATGGGTAGGCAATGAAACGCAGGCCAAAAGGGCTTCCCTAGTGCCTTCTATCATTTGTCACATATGACACACTTAATATCACGACCTCATGAACATCAAAGCACTAAAAAGGGAATATAGTAGAGAGTGCTCTACTCTATTAAGCTCAAATCTCACTTATGTGTGGTTTTTACTCACTTATTGCCTTTATTCGTCATCCCAATTTTCATCTAATAAAGATTCATCCAAAAAATCATAATTCTTCATTTCCAAAAGTATCAAGTCATCTACTTTATCACAAAGTGCAACTTGGCAGCATGCATACACAAAACTAACAAACCAACACTCACTTGACTAACAACAAGACAAAACAACGACTCAACATAGACACACAAAAATAAAGACACATCCCCCTCCTCACACTTAGACGTTGCTTGCCCTCAAGCAAACAAGAAAAAGCATAAAAAGGAAAGCACACAAAAAACTAACAAAAGCACAAGACAATAAACAAGACAAAGAGAAACAAAAAGAAAAAAATCAAACATAAGAGAAGGATATCACCGTGCACGCTTCCTTGTGGAGATGCCGGTAGAGGACGGAGGGCGGCGGTTCTGGAGGGGGTCGCGGCGACGGCGGTGTTTCAGGCGGAGAGATGCGAGTGGAGATCGAGGGCGGTAGTGGAGGCTGGCGGTGGTGATTTCCAGATGCAGACGAAATGATATGATGGCTGGAACAGGTAGGTGTTGGATTGTGGAATTGGATAGCAGCGGCGCGTGCAGGTTGGAGATGGAGGCAATAAGTATGTGGCTGCGGTGGCGGTTCTGGAGTAGGTCGCGGCAGTGGTGGTGTTTCAGGCGGAGATATGCGAGTGGAGATGGCTGGAGTGGGTTCTGAAGGAGGTGGAATTGAGAGGGAAACGTTGGGGGAAATTTTGACTAGGTCAAATCCTCCATCAAATCCCAGAATTGCAGTTGACTCCACCACACTTAGCATAGTGTCCAATTTGACCCCAAATTCTCCAGAATCTTCAAAATGACACTCAAACCCTACCTCTTTCAAGTCTACCTTCGATGGCTTCACAACAGCTGGCATAATCGGTTCTGTGCTGGTCGATTTGGGCATCCTGCTCGATAGGTGCCGAATTGGAATTTCGTCCGTGGAGTATAGCTGCATGATAATCTCTCGAATAGCATCATTCTCCTCTGTTTTGGCATCCTCATCATTCAGCACACTGAAAATAACTTGATCGAGCTCCTCTTCCCTGAAATTCTCAACAACATCATCAACCAAAGGATCAATCACAGTCATGAAAATAGATTCAGGATCCTCTTCGATTTCTGTTTCTGCCTTTGAATCAGGATCCGTTTGGGCAAACAGATCCTCTTCCGCAGTAGAGGCACTGAGATTAGCCATGAAAAAAAGGTTCCGTCCGGGCAGACAGAGCAATCTCCGAATCCAACAGACCTTGCAGCTTCCTTTCCTTAACCTGGAGTTTTTTTTTTTTTTTTTTAAAAAAACAACAGAAAAAAAATAAAATAAAATAGAATCAATAGGAAAAAGAAATTAATTAACACCGTTCCCCGGCAACGGCGCCAATTTGGTGGACGTCGTATTCCACCAAATAATTCCTGCAATCTTACCAAGAATTAAATTAGTATAGCAACAAGCAGAGTCGAACCACAGAGAACGGGTAATTGCAATCAAATTCCTATAGATCTAATTTTTGGTGTAGCCACCACGCCTTAAAGTGATAGAAAAAATTAATTAACTAAGAAAATAAATAAATCAACGAAAATCACACTAGAAATAAATCAATAAAAAGGTAACTCGGCTCAAATAAATCCATATCAATTTAATACTCTGTTCATCGACGCAAAGATTAATTAATCCCTATCAACCAACCAGTTATAGGATACCGTGATACGCACTGACATACCCCAATTCCTACTTACTATGTCGATAGACAGCTAGATACGCTAGTCTTGTCTATTTCTCTTATTAAAATATAACCTAGCTGGATACGCCAGTCTTAGATTTAATATTCTAATAGCATTAAGGTGAAGGAACCCAATTTATACCAATTATCCTAGATACGCTAGTAATAATTAATATACCAATTAATTCCTACTACGAACATGGTAGTTTTGCCACTAATCAGCCCTATTCCAACAATTACGGATTGGAGGTGCTAATTGACTATAATCCAATTAAACCTAAGTTGATCAGACTTAAATAAAATCAGAATTATCATTGAACCTAGGAATTAATCGGAATCAATAGGAATCAATTTTAAACCAATTAGGTCTCACAGATTATTAAATTAGAGTTTCATTATTCTCGCCGAATTAAAAACTTAGCTACTCATAATTAAAACTAATAATAAATAAATAATCAAAAGTAAACATAAACCAAATAACAAATAATCGAAAGAAATAAATAAAACACGCAAACCAATTGTCGGAATTAATGGAATTCGACTTCTTCAAATAATGCTCCAAAAATATGCTTCAATATCACCTTATACTTTGCACAAAAATCGAAACTTGTAATCCAACCAAACTAAAAACAAAAGCAATTAAAAGTCAACCAACTAAACTATTAGTTCACCTAAAAAATCGAAAACAGTAAAAAAAGAACAAGAGAAGGGAGTATGCGGCTGTCACTTAATTAAAACCTAAGGAATAGAAAAACGTGTCCCACTCAAACTAAACTCCTCCTCTATCTATAATTCTCCTTTGCGGCTATAAAGAAGAACAAAAACTAATGGGATTAAAAATCCCTAATATGCCGCTAATTACCCCCACAAATGGGCTGCAACCCTTAATCAAAATAAGGCCCAAAATATAATTAATAATAAGAGTTTTGGGCTAAATTAAATCTAGACAATTAATTTCAAGCCCAATCTCTAATTCTCTTCCAAAAGCATTCAACTTGATCCAAAATTCTCGACTTTCATCATCTCTCGACATTTGCCATCTTCATTCTCCATCCACGCAATTTCTGCGCAAAATGCCAACGAACTTGGGTAATATCAAAGAAAAAAACACACGATAAAAAACATAATCTAGACAACTAAATCACACACATCAAATCTCCTCACACTTGAATCATACTTGCCCTCAAGTATGAAGTGAAGAAAAGACTCAATAGTACAAAATAATTATCCAGACACAACCTTCTCCCGACTCAACCCACTAACACACGAAAAGGAAAAGAAAGATGGAAGATAAGAAGTGAAACACAAAAACACAACAGCCAAGTAAATGCCAACTGCTAGCTTGTAACTTATACTGCCAAGATGAACCAAGTAATTTATAAATAACTCTCAACCTTCATAACAAAAAATTTAGAATCTCAAGAATGCATCTCTATCATCAAATTAGTCAAAATCAGGCTATAGCAAGTACAACTCACGGTTTCACTCATTCGCTCAATTTTCTCCATAAGATATGAGGTAATTCACACACACACAAGAAAAGATCCACTTGGTCATGATATGTCGCGGTCAAATAGTGACTCAAAAAGGACTTTGTTCATTTGGCGTAATGGGGCTAAGGACCATTCATAAGATTGGAAGGATATAAAGGGGTTCCTAGGCTCAAGCAATGAAGATCAAAGTGTGCACATCTAATCCAAACCATCATCCACAATTTCAAGTTCATAGAGAAAGAAAGAAAGCAATTAAACTTAGGGGAAAAACTCCAACAATAACAATGATACTACATGCTCAACTCAAACTGGTGCAACATCTTTTTTTCTCTTTTCTTTTCTTTTTTTTCTTTTTTTTTTCTTTTTTTTTTCTTTTTTTTCTTTTTTTTTCTTTTTTTTTTTTTCTTTTTTTCTTTTCAGCAGCAACCTTCTTTTTTATATATATATCTCCAATCAACATGCAATCATCATCTACAAAATATCCCCACAAATCGTCTCCCAAACCCAATCTGAATTCACTGCCACTGTTTGGCCAAACGGATCACAGACCCTTATCATTTAGCACAAGACAGCAGTTTGGGCAAACGGCACATGCAACCACAGCTTAACTTTCTCTAGTAATTAATGGAATAAAGTTCAAAATTAGACATGCATCACTGGGCCAAAGAGAGAGTCCAAAACAGGCCTTGGCTAATTATTTAGTGACTAATAAGAACAAAAATGGTTAAGGCTTCAAAAATGGCTCACTAGGGGTTAATGTATGGGTAGGCAATGAAACGCAGGCCAAAAGGGCTTCCCTAGTGCCTTCTATCATTTGTCACATATGACACACTTAATATCACGACCTCATGAACATCAAAGCACTAAAAAGGGAATATAGTAGAGAGTGCTCTACTCTATTAAGCTCAAATCTCACTTATGTGTGGTTTTTACTCACTTATTGCCTTTATTCGTCATCCCAATTTTCATCTAATAAAGATTCATCCAAAAAATCATAATTCTTCATTTCCAAAAGTATCAAGTCATCTACTAAGAAAGGAAACGTTGTACGGAAGGATATTGAATAATAAAATTGTGTGGCTTCCGTCTAAAAAAAAAAAAATTGAGCGACACAATTTGATTATCAATAACAACAACTTAAATGATAAAAAAACGTCATCATCAAACCCACCATAGGCAATAATGCTGAAATTTTTAATTTACCTCATCAACGATGGATTAATCTATTTTAAAAATTACGACATGTCATAAATGGTTCGGAACCATAACCTTCCAAAAATTTATAAGCTCCACAAAATTAATGTAATCAACTCCTACTTTAATAATATTTTGACACCCTATATTACGTGTAACTTGATTTTTAAGAAAGTGCATTAGATATATTACTAATAATTTGAGTTGAGCAATCATTTTTCTCAAATTTATAAGATGAGAGCATAAGTAGTTGTAAATGAAGTAATAGCTCTAAGGTTACAAAATAGTATTAGTTATCATGTTGGATCATATATTCCACACACAACTCAATTAGCTTATCCATGATTAGTTACTTAATTGTGAAGCTAATTACTTTTCCAACATTATTAAGTTATACAACAAAATAGAGAGATTTAGCATCTGTAAAGACCATATGTACCACTCAACATCAATGTTCTAATCTTAATATATTTCAATCAGGTAGCACTATAATGTGTTGTTTGCTTCAAAATTAAAGTTATTTATATGCTATTCATATTTTTTTGATTATGTATCTCAACTGAGAATGTGATGATATCTTACCAAACTCGATATTGATATTTAATAAATTAATAAACATCTCAATTTAAAATGTCACGCGTATTATTCCATATCACATAGTAAATGCGCAGCGTTGATGTCGCGATAAATATAGTATTAAACAATAATTTAAATAGAAGATCAACATAGTAGTGAATTTAATTATCTTCTCTTCATACTTTTGTTTTATTATATATTTAATTAATATATCCAATCTTCCTCCTAGTACATTCTTCCTTAAACCTTTGAGCTCATGTGTAAGGCTGCGAATTGTCCAGTGAAGACAATGATGAACTACCCAACCCAATTCCACAAGTAAATTAATTAAAGATTTTTCATCATTACTCAAGCAATTTTCTTCTTTTTTTCTTCTTCTTATTTTATCTCAATATTTTACCTATTTTTTATATTGTTGCGCTTTTTAATTTTAAAAAATTTATACATAATATTTCAACATTTTTTCAATAATATCACGAAAATCAAACTTTGACATAAAAATATTCAAGAATTTATATCAATTTGTCAAAATTTAAAAGCGTGACACTATTAAACTTTGTGATAAAATATGAAAATTTTCCTAAAATAACTAGGATATTTCACCCACCATTTGTAAGTAATTTTATCTATTACTCCCTTCACCTTTTGAAAACATGCACTTTTTGTTATTTTGATATATTCCACAAAAAATATATTTTTCACTTTTGAACATTACCCCACCACAAAACCTTTATTTCTGCAAAATAAAACAATACTTCAAACTTTTGAGGAAATGGGAAAATTGGACTTCAGATAAAATAGGGTCTTGAAGCATGCAACTTCTTCTTCTTCTTTTTTTTGAAGAAAATATTGAAGCATAAAATTGGTGTCTTGATCTAATTATTATAAATAAAATAAGTAACAAGTTGGGCCGATAAATTAAAACTGCCAACAACAATACAGCAAATTCCTACTGGTAACTGTTTAAAATTCTTTTGTAGAAAGCCCATAAATTTTGGTGGGCTTGGGCCTACAAATATCTAAAGTCAAAACGCGGGATTTTTTTACTTGCCCAAAATTCCAATTTAACTGGATAAAATAAGCCACTCCTGCATAACATCTCCTATTACATCTAAAAATATTTTTCACATTTAAGAAAAATTATAGTTCTACAATGTTTCCCTATAGAAGTTATATTTTTGAACAATCTAATCTAATCATATGTGATTAGCCCCACAATCATAATATTCTCTTTCATTTCATTCATCCATCAATTTCTACTACATGTTGCACCCATAATTCTTTTGCAATGCAACTTTTAGTTTGCATGATTTGGCCCGTGATGGATAATTGAGCCCATACTCTAATAATCCAATTGAATGATTTTTTATCGTCAAAAATTGAGTGAAGTATTTAATCATATTCTAATACTATATATCAATCTTATATATCCCATCTACCAAATCAAATATCCCCCTAAAATATTTTCAGAGTAGTATTATCTGTTCAAAATAATAGTCCATGCAAATGAAAATTTATTTCAAGTTAAACCAGAATGAGAAAACTATGTTGCAATTTACAATCTCAATAAAAGGTAGAGGAAGTCATAGCATAAAACCACATATAATAGAAATGTAAAAAACATGAGTAGAGCTGGAAACAATTTGGTATCCACATGCATCCTCTTCAACCTTCAATATAATAATCCTATCAACAAAAATTTAAACAAAGAATATATAGGAAATTAAAAAATTATGAAAAGAGGTTGAGCAAAATCATGATGGAGAAAATAGATACTCACTCATTCCTTCTTCACTGATCCCTTGCTTCGCCTTCTATTTCTTTAAAGACACCTCAAACACAACTGTTAAATATCTCACCAATAATCTGTATCAACACAAAAAAGAATTAATAGAAAAAAAATAAAATGACGGCTCCATGTAAAAGTGTAGTAAACAAACTCAAATTAATTAATCTCCTATTGTTTAAGCATATTGAGATGAAGTGGAGCGCCAAACGAATAACAACTGAATTGGAAACTCCATAAGATAAGATGATAGATTTTACTAGACTACCTCAATTTCTGATGATTAGTTTTTTTTTTTTTTTTTTTTTGGAAATAAAATACACATCTAATTGTTTCTATTAGAACAAACAAACACATATATTGATACTAGGGATGGCAACGGGCCGGATCTGGACCGGGTCTGGCCAATACCAGATCCAGATCCGTTTTCATATACCAGATCCAGATCCGGATCCAGATCCGCGGATCTGAAAATTTTGGATCCAGATCCAGATCCGTCAGATCCACGGATCCGCGGGTCCAGATCCATGGATCTAGTGTTTTCAAATTGAATTCAAGTGAAGTGTATAATGATGAATGGATATGTTAAGTGGTTTTTACAATTTTATTCCCACTACGCATGACCTTAAGGCACCATCAAGATTCTGTAAACAAACATGAAGGATCTTGGGATACACGAATCTGGAATGACCACTTCAATTTCTTACAACTTTTCCTCAACTATTAAACATGTGGTTTGTTATCTTCCAAACCTATATTTACCAGATATAAACCAATAAAAGAGATTTAAATCTCATTTTCATCTCTAAAGCAAAATCAGTAAAGCTTTAGTACAATTGCAACAACTCATTTCAATACAAGAGATATCCAGTTAAGCCTATCCCACAAGAATCAACTCCAAGTGCATCAAAATCAGGGGCAGAACGTAGCCACAAGAATCAACTCCAACTCATTTCTTTATCGAATATAAACATGCTCAAAATCGAAATCTAACCTTTGATTCAGAGCATCCTGTGGTAGACAAGCTCATGGTTGAACGACGGCGGCGGTGGAGTGCGGCGAGCTGGACTGGAGTGACAGAGGCGGCGACGGCGGTGGAGTGCGGCGAGCCGAACTGGAACGACGGCGAATTGGAGTGTGCTGCACTGCCGCTGCTGCTGTCAGGCGAGCGCGGCGTGACTCCAGCGGCGGACCGAGGCAGGGAGGGTGGCAGCGATAGAAGCGTGCGGCGCGAGGAGTGAGAACTGAGAAGAAGATGAATTAGAAATTAGGTTTTCAAATTTAATTCTATTTTTTTTTATTTTTTAATATATCTAATATTATTAATAAAATAAATATAAAAAATAAATAATATATTTTTAATTAAATCGGATCCACGGGTCGGATCTGGGTCGGATCCGGATCTCAAATGTCAAGATCCAGATCCAGATCCGTTTTAGAAAATGAGATCCAGATCCGGATCCAGATCCGCGGATCCAAAAAATTGAGATCCAGATCCGTCAAATCGGATCTGGATCCATGGATCTGGACCGGGTCCAGGATCCACTGCCATCCCTAATTGATACTCACCATCACCGACACTGTGACCGTCAATTCTGATGCGGGGGATATGGGAAACTGACTGTAAAAATGTTAGTAAACAAACTCAAAATAATTAATCTCCTATTTGTTTAAGCATATTGAGATGAAGTGGAGCACCAAATTAACAGCAATCGAGTTAGAAACTCTGTGATCTCAATTTATGATAATTAGAATTTTTTTCAAATAAAACACATATACTAATTGTTTCTATTAAAACAAACAAACACGTATATTAGATACTTACCGACACCGTCAATGTATTTGTATCTGCCGTCAATTAGGATGCGGGGGATATGGGAAAGCTTGGGCCATTCAGAATCAGCTGCCTCCCTTTTAATCACTAATTCCGGGCAATCCATAATATTTAGTTTTTTTAATGTTGTGAGGCGCTGCATTGCATCCATAGAGGGTAGACGCCTTAGCCTTTTGCAGTTCCATAAAGACAACGTCTCCAGAGATGAGAGGTTCCCAAACCATTCAGGTAACTCTTCCATTCCAAAATTCTTTAGCACTAGCACAGAAAGAGCAGTGAGATATTGAATTGATTCTGGCAGGCATTCACAACTTTCCATCCCAATCAAATCTAACTTATCAAGTGAGTGGCAACATCCTTGCAATATGGCATCCACAGTCTCCACCCCCATACTAACATCGATACTTATTCGTCTCAAGCTGGGAAAAGGCGAAATCTCAAGACCACAAGTGGCCATTAATTTAGTAACGCCTCTAATTTGCAATTGTGTTAGACGAGGCAATCTTGGGAGGCACTCAATTACCCTTCCTAGATTCTTTAGGCTACTTAAATTCACCAACCCCAGCTCCTCAAGATAGAATCCTAGCATTTCACATGGCAAATACTCCAATGCTTTGCATCCATTAATCCAGATTTTGCCAAGGGATGTGAAGCTTCGTTGGGATTGTTCTCCGCCGCTATCTCTATCCCGAAATTCTCTCAAATTGCGGCACCGCGTTATATCCAAATGAGAGAGAGTCTGATTGTTACTGAATAACCAATCAGCTGGGAGACATTCAACACCAATTCCATCAATCCACAGATATTCAAGGCATGACGACACATGACTTGGAACACTCATCAATTGCAAGCAATCCTTAATATCCAAATATTGGAGGCGAGGAAACAGCTTCACTTCACTTCCACCCGAAACTTCTACTTCTGCCCACTCTGTCAGCTTAGGCATGAACCACAATGTGAACCTCTCGAGAGCTGGAAAAACAATGCGTGTGTCGTTGTTCACCATTCCGTAGAATGATGAATTTATACACTTCAAATTGTCCCATCGATGCAACACAAGGGACTTGAGATTGGGCAAGTGCCCCAACATTGGGATCTCTTCACATTCTTTGCAGTTCCGGAGTGTTAATGATATTAACTTGTTCAAATCTGACATCTTCTGAGTCCATAATGGAAATCTTTTGCCTTTGAATCCGCCAATATCCAACCCCCTCAGATCTGAGTGCGGCCGCATGCCTTCCAATACATTCTCATCATTTCTTTCACCTTCTCTACCATCATTCCATTCCAAATGCAAATCCAATATTTTTGACTTTTTGAATAAATTGGTCTTCTCAGCCTCTTCCTTGTCATGAACCCTTTCCAGATTCCTAATCCGTAGCCCTCCTTTAAGATTATTCAAACTTCCCAGCTCTTCAATTTTGCACCCATTCTCATTGCCCACTGGAAAATGCGTTAGCGTTTGAAGAGACGTTAATCTCCCGATTCCCGCAGGCAACTCTACATCCTCGTGATTATAAAGATGCCTCAAGTTAATCAAGTACTTAATCGTACTTGGCAGTTTCTTCAACCATCCTGAGTCTACTCTCAACGTCTGCAAGTGAAAGAATTCACCAATCCAATCCGGCAAATATTGAATCATTGTTTCTGAAATGTCAAAATCTCTCAAATGTATCAACTTTCGAATCGAACTTGACAACTCGTAAACTCCATAACCTTGAAGACGTAAAACATGCAGACTTTCGAAGTCTGAGAAGTTGATACCAGAAATATCACCATTCAATAATAATGTACGCAGAGATTTTGCCATTTCTTTTGGGATAGGACTTGATTCCTTTCCGAGAGTCATATATCGAAATCGGCTACCACATGTACTGTTAGAGGAACTTGAAACAGAACAAGCCAGATCATGCACAAGATCGTGCATACCACAACTTCGTACATCTCCCTCTGAAACTTGCAGTAAAGAGTTGTGCAGAAGAACGTTGATAAATATTTCGCCCACGGACTCCATGTCATCCCTTCCATCAGCTTGAAGAAAACCTTCTGCCATCCAAAACTCAATCAGTTCCTGTTTCATGATTTTGGAGCCTTTAGGAAACATCGCACAGTACGCAAAGCACTTTTTAAGTGATGGCAGAGACAAATTATCAAAGCTCAATCTTAATATTTTTGTGATATAATCTCCTCCTTCATCTGGCGAAAGCCACTTCTCCTCGATTGAACGCCATTTTTCCTCGGATTGATTGCTCAGTGTTCCCCCAACTACATTATTGCTCAGTGTTCCCCCAACTACATTGGCAGCTAGTGGCAAACCTTGACATTTGGTTGCAATCTTTTTCCCAATAGTCTCAAATTCTGATGGAACGTTTCCTTTTCCAAAGGTTTTAACTTTGATTATCGCCCAACACTCTTCCTCTGATAAGCCTTCCAACTCATGTGTATGAATTGGATTCACAATTGAAGCAACCTTCATACTTCTGGTGGTAACAACAATGGCATTTCCCTTAACACAACCAACTCCCAAGAAGGAATTCATAAAATCTTCCCATTTGAAAAGATCTTCATTCCATGCATCATCTAGAACAAGAAGATACGTTTTATCTTTCAAAGCTTCTTGAAGCTTTGTAAGAACAACTTGTCTGCTCGCATTTTCAACTTGATCAGAAGTCAAGTTATTGAGAATTTTCTTTAAAAGAGTGATTGGTTCGAAATTTGGAGAAACATGCACCCAAATATGCGATTCAAACCGAGTCTTCACCATTTCATGATTGAAGACTTTCCTTGTCAATGTCGTCTTCCCCAATCCGCCCATCCCGACAATGGGAAGGATGGAAACTCTGCGTTCATCAGTTGTGATGCTATTGGTAAGCATCTCAACTATTTCCGACACAACATCATCTCTTCCAATAAAAATAGGATCAAGAGCGTATGCATCAGTTTCCACAGCATGAAGTAAAGTGGGCACAGCGGCAGCAAGCCTCTCTTTGAGGCCAAGAACAGCTGCATCTTTGTTAATGCAGTCCAAATTCTCACGTATTTTTTTAATTTTAAGAGCCATCTTTCGAGAACGTGGAATACGCTTGAAGAATGATAGTACCTTTGCCTTCTTGGGCTTGATTTGTTCGGAGAGGCGATGATAGTTGAGCTTATCCAAAACATTGTCAGCATCGAACGCCACGTCTTCAAGCTTCCTCAGCCAGCTCTTGACATCTTCGCCGGTGACGGTGCCCGACTCCGCGTGGTTCAAGAATTTCTGGATGATTTCGAGAGTCCCAGCTAGCTTTTCTGCTTCTTTGTCGAGACCTTGGATTTGAGAGATCTCATTCTTGAGAAAGTCGATGAGGTTTTGAATTGAAACTCGAAGGACGGCGGCAGCAGCAGCTTCTTCCATTCTTTGTGCCGATAACTTAGAGAGAGAAAGAGAGAATTTTTTTGAGGAGAGAGAGAGAGAGAAATTGAGTGAGAGAGAGAAAGCTATGGAATAGAATTGGATGAGTGTTCAAGCAGAAGAGTTTACAGCCTTTCATTCGAAGATAAGGTTTTCTTTTTTCATTTTATATATTTAATCTTTGCCGACACTTTTTTAAAACTATGACTTTGACTATGTGGTAAATGTATTAAAATATATAAATATGATACCTTTATAAATCGGTTACATAGAATTCTATGCATTACCTCTTTATAATGCAATTTTTTCCAATTAAAAGAAAAGAAAATTGAACATTCTTCTTTTTCCTGTTTCACATGATACTTCGAGGTGTATTTAATTTTCACAAAATTTCCTGTATATTCGGATGTACGATACACCCAGGTGTACAGTGTCATTTCGATAACATGATAATATCATTTAGTGTTAGTGTTATTTTAATATGATGTTAGTGTCATTTCAAAATAATGTTATTTATGTAACATGTTAGTGTCATTTGTAAATCAAAATAGTGTTAGTGTCATTCTAAAATAGTGTTGATGTTAGTGTCATTTAGTGTTAGTATCATTTACATCTGAGTGTACGGTACGTACACCCGGGTGTACAGAAGACCACCTCTTTAATTTTTATTCCTCTAAATAAAATAATAAAATATAAATTTATGTTTGAATGCAGTGAAACCCTTCTCCAACGGTGCCTCTCCTACAGCTAATATTTGGAGCAGTGTGAACAAAATTCAGCAAATGTAATGGGTACTGTTCATCTATTACTTGACATTTTTTCCCTCTTATTTCTTCCCTCTATTTTATGATTTATTGTAATTTTTTATGTTTTGTTTCTTAATATATCTGTCATTATTTATTTTATTAGGTTGTTAAAATAAATTAGACATTCTACAATATTTAAATATTATGCTTTATTAACTTTTTTTTATCAAAATTAACTTATATGAAAATGAGACAACAATAATGGGACAATCCAAATGAAATATGTTCTTGAAGCATACAACTTTTTTTTTTGGTTAAGCATATTTTTTTTTGAAACGGTTGAAGCATAAAATTGGTGTCTTGACCTAATTATTATGAATAAAATAAGTAACAAGTTGGGCCAATAAATTAAAACAGCCCAAAACAATACAACAAGTTTCGACTGGAACTGTTTAAAATTCTTTTGTAGAAAGCCCATAAAATTTGGCGGGCTTTGGCCTAGAAATACAGGCCCTTTTTTTACTTGCCACAAAATCAAAGTTAGCTGCATACGATAGGTCCCCTCCTCAATCATATCATTGTATCACATCTCATATTACATTTAATTTTATTTTTTTCACATTTAAGAAAAATTATAATTCTACAATTTTTCCCTATAGAAATTATAATTTTGAACAATCTAATCGAAACATATATGATTAACCCAACAATCATATTATTCTCTTTCATTTCACCCATCAATAATTTCTACTACTAGACCGTGACACCCAGTTTTTAAGGCTAGCTTGTAGATTTTTTCTTTCTTGATAATTATACCAATAATTCTTTTGCACCCATTTTTGGCAATCGCCATACATGGAGCTGGACAATACCTCGAGAATGCCTTTGTTACATATTAGATAGCATAAATTCGAGGCATAGACAATAACATATGCTGTATTAATCTATCATAGTAGCTCCATTAATCTTTTATTGAAATGAAATTACTTAATTCCTCCAAGATTCATATCTTCAAATCGTCACGGCGCTTAAGGATCGGCATCAATGCCGGCGTTAGCTCAAGGCATTCTTCACTTGTTGTTCAAGTTGGGCACGAGCTTCCAACTCCGAAACACCATATTGTCTCATGTAACAATGCACCGGCGAGGGTTTCTTCTCATACTACGTGTGTCGGAAGTGGAGTTAGGTCAATGAAAAACTAAATGATCGATCTAGTCATGTGCGTGTGTTGGTTTAACGGTAGAGTGGTTAATACCTAAAGCTAAAGGTCTTGGGTTCAATTATCGTGGTGTGGTCTTTATATTTAGTTATTTACATGTTAACTTATCACAAATAAAAAAATGATCGATCTAGCTAAATTTTTCAACCAAAGAGTAGAGTTCATTTATAAATTAAGCAAGAGTCCGATATATATCATACAGATATTTGGGATTCTATAATACTATACCACCTTCTAGGTGGGATACGTAATATTATTTATTAATTTGATAATAGATTAAACTATCATAATTTCATCGCCATACCATAAATTAATATATTAAACTACCGAAATTTCAAGTATAAAACAACTAATTTAATATATCTAACCAAACATACTATTGATGATATTACTATATCCAATCAAATAAATCGAGCATTATATATACCATACTGTCAAGCAAACAAGTGCTAAGTACAATAATATTTTTACAAAATATTAAGTCTCTTCATGTCAAAATTGGTTAAAAAGTATTGAAATTAAATTGGTGATGACCAACACTTGATTTCCATTATTCAGATTTGAATCGTACATTTCGCACCATTAACACATAAATATAGGAGTTAGATAAACCACATACCTCATCTCCATCTAAGTCATTCATTAATCGAGAGGTTGGTTTATAATCCAATCCAAATCTTTTTTGCTAACTTGATCTCACATACCCATGTAAGCAGCACTTACGAGGGACACCTTCATATGCCTTCATGAGTTTTTTCATCTGTAAAATAAATTTAATAAAATTAAAACACAAATTTCAGTACCTCAATTTCTGATGATTAGAATTTTTTTTAAATAAAATACACATGCAAATGCTTCTATTAAAACAAACAAACACAGATATTGAGACTCACCGTTAGGGGCAATGTAGCTGAAGCCATCAATTAGGATGTAGGGGATATGGGGAAACCTTAGGCCATTCAGAATCAACTGCCTCACTTTGAATCACTAATTCCGGGCAATCCCAAATTTCTAGTTGTTCTAATGTTGTGAGGCGCCGCATTGCATCCACAGAGGGTAGACGCCTTAGCCTTTTGCAGTTATATAAATCCAACCAGTTTAGAGATGAGAGGTTCCCAAACCATTCAGGCAACTCTTCCATTCCAAAATCATGTAAGCTTAGTTTAAAAAGAGCAGTGAGAAGTTGAATTGATTCCGGCAGGCATTCCCAACTTTCCATCCCTTTCAAAGTCAAGCTATAAACTCTTGCTAGATTCTTTAGGCTGCTTAAACTCTTCAACGACAGATTCTCGAGAGAGAATCCCAGCATTTCACATGGCAAATACTCCAACGCTTCGCATTCATCAATCTGGAGACGGCAAAGGGATGTGAAGCTTCCTTGTGATTGTTCTCCGCAGCTATCTCCTAATTCTCTCAAATTGGAGCAGTCGATTACATCCAATGTAGAGAGAGTCTCGTTGTTGCAGAATAACCAATCAGCTGGGAGACATTCTAGACCAGTCCCATTAATTTTCAAATATTCAAGGCATGACGAGACATGACTTGGAACACTCATCAATTGCTCGCAATCATAGATTTCCAAATGTTGGAGGCGAGGAAATAGCTTCACTTCACTTGCACCCGAAACTTCTATTTCTGCCCACTCTGCCAGCTTAGGCATTGAATTCAACTGGAAGCTCTCGAGAGCTGGAAAAACAATGCGTGTGTCGTTGTTCACCATTCCGTAGAATGAAGAGTTTATACACTTCAAATCTCTCAATCCTTTCAACAGAAGGGACTTGAGATTGGGCAAGTGCCCCAACATTGGGATCTCATCACATTCTCTGCAGTCAATAAGTGATAACGACATTAACTTGTTAAGCACCACATCTCCAACTGCCATCTTCTGAGTCCATAATGGAAATGTTTTACCTTTGAATCCCCAAATCTCTAACACCCTCAGATCTGAATGAGGTTGGAGGCCTTCCAATACATTCTCATCGTTTCTTTCACCTTCTCTGTCTTCACCCCATTCCAAACACAACTTCAATATTTTCGACTTCTTGAATAAATTGGCTTTCCCAGCCTCTTCCTTGTCACGAACCCTTTCCAGATTACGAATCTCTAACTCTCCTTCAAGATTTTTCAAACTTCCCAGCTCTTCAATTTTGCAGCCATCCTCGTCACCCACTGGAAAGTACTTTAGTGTTTGGAGAGAAGTTAATCTCCCAATTCCCATAGGCAACTCCACATCCTCATTAATATAAAGATGCCTAAAGTTAATCAAGTACTTAATCGTACTTGGCAGTTTTCTCAAATATGGTGCATCTACTCTCAAAGTCTGCAAGTGAGAGAATTCACCTATCCAATCCGGCAAATATTTAATTCCTGTGTTTGATATGTCAAAATATCTCAAGTGTATGAACTTTCTAATCGAACTTGACAACTCCTCAACTCCATCGTCAAGACGTAAAACATGCAGACTTTCGAAGTCTGAGAAGTTGATACCAGAAATATCAACTTCGAACAATATTACTAATGTACGCAAATATTTTGCCATTTCTTTTGGGATAGGACTTGATTCATTTATTAATACTCTTATTATCATCGCCGTTATCATCCTTATCATGATCAATTTTTATTTTCATCAATACTAGTATTATTATTGTTATGCCTTGAATCTCTCGCTTCGCAGAGCAGTCCAGTCAGCGAGTCGGGGGTCGAGGGGGGCAACGTCCCCCTTGCCTGGGGTCGCGGGCAGAATAATGAACCAATAGATTTTCTAAAAGGTTAATTGAATTAAACAAATCAAATTGTTAATTGAAAAATTAAATATAATAAATATTATATTTATATTTTTTTTATCAAATAAAATACAATGTACGCGCTCTTTTTGCTATTTTTGCTAGTCTATTAAAGATTAATTATAGTTTTCAATTGCCGTGCTATTATTGGAGTCAATTAGTTCAGATTCTAGAACTAATTATTGCAAATTTAGTGAGACTTGACCTTGTCAGATTCTAGAACTGGAGAAAATAGAAAGGAAATACTATGTACGCGTAATTACGTTGTATAACGAATCAATATAATTCCTCTAAAACCAACTTATTTTCTCATTATCTTATAAGCAACACTTGTTTTATAAAAATTACTCAATTATGAGTTTTTATTTTCATCACATATCATTTTAATTTTATATTTTTCGATTTTCTCTATCTAACAAAATTTTTTCTCTCACTAACTAAAATTTCTCTTTTTAATTTATAAGCTCAATTATCCAAATACTTTTATAACTCATAAGCTCTTAAAAATTTCATATTGTAAGCTCTTTAAAATAAGCTTAATCAAGCACGACTAAGTCATCAGTAAATTCCAAAAGTGGAGTGACGTAATGATAAATAAAAACTTCAAATATTATACTAGTAAAATTCAATTTCTGGTTATAGAAATAAAAATTCATAGCAGTTGATAATTAAACACATCGAACCAGACTCATAAGTTGAGTACTACTACCAAACAAATTGAAACCAAAATTGAAAACACGCAAAGAAAAAAAAAAATAGAGAGGGAGAGGGAGAGAGAATGGCGGCTAGGTAGTTAAATAGGGAGAGAATAATGGGCTAAATAGATAAAATAATGGGAGAGAGAAAATTTAGCGGTAAAAAAATTATCGTTGTACTGATCTTTTATATAATATATAGATTTCTACTAGAAGCTAAGCTAGGCCGTGACCCCCAGTTTTTAAGTCTTTTAGGTATTATACAATCATGTCAATAATTCTTTTGCACCCATCTAATGCAGCTTATCCACAATTTTTTAGTGTTTGATTTGCATGATTTGACTCGTGATAAATAATTAGATCTGCATTCTAATCATCCAATTAAATGATTATTTATCACTTAAAGTTGAGTGAATTATTTAATCCTCCTCTAATTCTATCAATCTTATCTATTACATCAACAAATCAAACATCCCCGTAAAATATTTTTAGGGTTGTATTATTTGTTCAGAATGATAGTCCATACAAATGATAATTTATTTGTAAAAACATATAATAGGGAAATTATTTTACAATTTACAGTCTCAATCCAAAGGTAGAAGAAAATATAGCATTAAAGATAAAACCACGTATAATAGAAATGTAAAAACATGAGTAGAGGTGGAGATTGCTCTGTCTGTCCGAAACAAATTGGTATCCACATGCTTAAACTTAATTCTAGCCCTTGACATCCAGTCAATACAAAGTGAGACTTTACAGATTGGCTGCCTAAGCCTCCTTCGTCAAAGCAATCCTTGAAGAAACGGTGTCACGTTTGCAATAGGAAAATGACGAGTTGGTTGTGAGTGAATGTTGGGTCGCTGATTTCACACTTTCAAAACGTAAGAATGAACGAGGCTTCTTGCTGCTTTTATAGACCTTTATGTCGTGGTCAGTAAGCTCCATTTCCCACTTCCAGAAGCTTTATACAACCGCTGCAATCCACCTCCGAAAACTGTCAATCGATCAATCTGGAATGTTGGTTGAAAGATCATGGGTCCTGAAAAGTAGGAACAAACTGTCCATTACTTTGGGCTATGATAAACCACCGTTCCAGTTATTAAAAACGTGGTCAACTACCACAAAATATTTATTTCACAACCAATGAATAATAAAACATGAAAGGAATGTAAAGATTAATTATGTACAATTATCTATAGAGTCAAAGTACAGCTTCAAAACAAACTCCGGATTGTTGGCTGGTTCCCAAAATATTGACAACAAGAATGTTATCAACATTCAACCCAACATTGTCGGAGTCAACAATCTCCCCCTTAATCTTTTTCTTCCTGCAACAAAAATAAAAACAAAGAATTTTATGTTACAAGTTTCAGATCATGAAAGAGTTAGAAATACCCCCTTAATCAAACAAGAGGTAAAACGTCAAAATCGGTCCAGGAGAGATGTTGGAACAACACTCCCCCTGAAACAAACAAGTGGTTCAACCTCAAGATAGTCCAAAAAGAATGTTGGCTTAACATTTCTATTGGAACAAACAAGAGAGAGCATGGAACTCCCCTTAAATTCAAAAACACTGAAACCTGCAAAACAAAAGTCAGTGAAACACAACGAGCATTGACCTTCGAAACTCCCCCTCAATCTTATGAAGGTCGGCCGAAGGCCAAGACCTTCATTTACGATGTTGGGATCTGGAAATTCAACTTTTTATTAACTTATATGAAAATGGGACAACAATAATGGGACAACCCAAATAAAATACGCCAAAACTTGTGTGCGGGTGGCCGCATGGGATGCGGTCCACCCGGACACAAGCCTATATATTTTAACTTGTAGTAAATTAATTAAAAGTTGTGATGTGGTGTAGTGGTAATGGCCATACTTTGTTCCTTATTCCCAAAGTCAAGGTTTCGATCCCTGCTGCCCTTTTTGCGTTTTTTTTCTCTTTTTTTGCATTTTCTTCTTCTTTTTGCTTTTTTGTTTGTTTTTTTTTTCTAGTTTTATTTCTTTTTTTTTTTGTTACATTTTTTCCTTTTTCTGTTTTTTTTTAATCTTTATATATATTCTTTTTCTTTACATTTTTTTTTTCTGTAATTCTTCATTTCAATAATTATTTTTTATTATAATAATAATAATTTGATAAAATAACTAAATTTTTTTCCTTTTTCTGTTTTTTTTAATCTTTATATATATTCTTTTTCTTTACAATATTTTTTTTCTTTTGCATTATTTTTTAATTATACTGTTTTTCTTTTGCATTTTTTAATATATTTTGGTTTTTTTATCCTTTCGGTATTTTCTTTATTTTTCGTTTGTTTTTTATTTTTTGTTTTTCTTTTGTATTTTTTTATATATTTTTGTGAAAAATGAAATATTTTAAAAAATTACATTTCTTCATGTCAATAATTATTTTTTATTATAATAATAATTATTTGATAAAATAACTAAATGTAATATTTCTAAATAATTACATTTGTTCACGATAATTGTTACTTTATTTATGAGAATTTGTACTTTTAGTTATTTGATCAAATAATTATTTGTGTAAGCAAAAGTAATAGTACTTTTAGGGTTTTGTATTCCCTATTTAGGATTAGTATTTCGTATTTAGGTTTAAAAAATATTGAATGATGGTTATTACTAATATTCACATAAGTATACATTTATGCATGGAAATGTATATCTTAGATAAAATAAAAGTAAATATTGCCATTTGAGTTTATTATTGAATAGTTAGGGTTTAGTATTCAGTGTTTAGGGTTTAGTATTCCCTATTTAGGGCTTAGTATTCAATGTTTAGAGTTTACAAAATATTGAATGATGATTAATACTTATATTCGCATAAGTATACATTTAAGCATGAAAATGTGTATCTTAGATAAAATAAAAGTAAATATTGTCATTTGGATTTATTATTGAATGGCTATGGTTTATTATTGAATATGACTAGGGTTTAGTATTCAAGGTTTAGGGTTTAGTATTCCCTATTTAGGGTTTAGTATTCAGTGTTTAGGTTTAAAAAATATTGAATGATGGTTAATACTAATATTCACATAAGTATACATTTATGCATGAAAATGTATATCTTAGATAAAATAAAAGTAAATATTGTCATTTGAGTTTATTATTAAATGGTTAGGGTTTAGTATTTAGTGTGGTTAGGGTTTAGTATTTAGTGTTTAGGGTTTAGTATTGCCTATTTAGAGTTTAGTATTCAGTGTTTATAAAATATTAAATGATGGTTAATACTTATATTCACATAAGTATACATTTAAGCATGAAAATGTATATCTTAGATAAAATTAAAGTAGATATTGCCATTTGCATTTATTATTGAATGGCTAGGGTTTATTATTGTCACAGCCCACTATCCCAATGACGGGTTAACCGGGGTTATGACTTGGGTGAACAATAAGAAATGGAAATTAAAAAGGGATTTACCAAATAACCAACATTAATAACAACAAACTAGTGGTATATATATATATAACCACTTAGGTAATTAACAAATGAGCCAGCCATAACGACTAAACCCCAAATGAAAGTTAAACAAAATGAAGGAGTAATAAGTTCCACAATACGATAACAAATTCAGAGTGTTTGCAGCGGAAAAACGTGTGAGTTATGCATATGGAGATGCATACTCAAGGTTTAATTACATAAACATCAAAAGGGAAATCCGCTCAACACCAATCCATTCCATCGCCTGCTCAACCTGCACATTTAGAAATACATGCAGGGCTGAGTATAAAAATACTCAGTGACATAAGCCGAAAATACAACATGCATACATATATAAATTGAACTGCCATAACAGTAACACACAGGGGTTTTCATAAATGACCTGCGCTTACTAAAACATTTCGTTCATTTTCATAAAGGTGGATGCATCCCATTTTCAGTCTATATGATCCATATCTGTCCTTTCTGTCACGCGCCGGGAAGGAGGCCTCCTTACCACGGACGCCAAGACCGGTCGCAAGCGACTCGCGGTCTCCATGAGTGTACACGTTAACCCTAGCTAGCGACCTTTGTCTAGCATAGGATCCCAATTGGATTTCCTTTAAAGTTGGCGAACCAACACAGATAGGATACATATAAAAACATAAACATTTTGGCAGTCAATCATTTCATAAACATTTCATTTTCATAACATTTTCATTTTCATAAAGGGCATTAAACATATAAGCATTTCATAAGAACTGAATAAATAGTCAAAACATATCATGCATATATATTCGCATATGAGGCCTACGTCACGCAGGGGATCTCTATATACGTAATAATAAAATAATGCCCACCTCAATTGTTCTTAAAGCTGGCGTGGAGTCGTTTCTTCTTCTGCTTCACTTTCTGTCGCCCGGACCTTCATTGATGAAGAGTCGATAAGTTCGTGAAGAAATTGTCATAAGACAAAGTCTAATTCTACGTGCCTAAGGTATCTTTTAATGTTTTAGGGTTCTAGCATCCATATTAATCTCGTTTCATTCAATCAATAAAATGTAACCAATTATCATGTAACTATCATATAGGTTCGATCCCATTTATTCGAACATCAACATGTACATAATCCATAACCTCCCTCTACACCCGTCATTTAGTCAAGTACTCCATCAATTAAGAACAAGCCATATTTTATCACCCTGAAAATTTAATCATTATAAATCATGCTTTCTCATACTTCGCACATTTTCATCACTTAAATAAATAAATCATTTATAAACACATGCTTAGTAATTTAATATCTCAATTAAATCTCAAGCTCATTTGATAAAGTAAATCATATACTTAATCATTCTATAACACAATTCCACATTTTTTTTTATCATGTAAATAAATAAGAAATTCCATTATTCATTTATAAATAATAAAACATTTTAAAATCCATTGAGATGAAATAAAACATTTTAACCATTAAAAAAAAAAAATCCATACTCGTAAGCTTTGAAAATAATTTTATCATATAATAAATGGGGCTTAATCCCAAAATATTTCTTTTAAAGTCCATCAATAAATTTAAATAAAAGAACGGACTTCATTTAAAATAAATAGTCCCAACTTTCAATATTAAAATTTAAATCAAGAGATTTAAATTCACTAAATAATTTAGTGAAGATTCAAACATTTTTAAAAGAAATAAGGCCAAAATTTCGTAGGCTTTATTATTCAATTAACAGGTCAAAACTTAGTTAAATTTGAGCCCAAAACAATTAAAATAAATGCCCAACAGAATTTATAGCAAATTGGGCCCAGCAGAAGTAATTAAAATCGGCCCAACAACTATAAAACAAATTCGGCCCAATGGAAAGAGAATGGGCTTGAGCCCCAATTAAACCTAACCCTAATACATACATAACACACACGCACAACACACACAACACACACCAGCCCCTTTGCTCTCTCTTTCTCTCGGCTCTCTCGCCTCTCTCTCTCTGCTCGGTCGAGTGCGGCGCCGCCTCCGGCGCGCCGCCTCGCCGTGCATCTCCCCTCCCCCTCTCATACTCTCGGTCTCTCCTCTTCTCTCTCTATCTCGCCGGAAAAACAGAGCCACGGCTCCTTGCTCGGAATAGGGCAGCAGAGGCTACCCCCACCGTCGCATCCATCTTCGCCGTCCACAACCACCGCCGGACTCACGGGGAAGAGCCGAGCGTCGCCGCTCCCGTCGTTCGTCTTGCTGGAATCGCGGTGGAGGCCGAGCCTTGCCTCGCCGGGAAGGTAGGCTCCAGATCTGAGCTCCCCCTCTTTTTCTCTTTTCCGGCCGACCAGGAACAGCTCGGTGCTCCCGCTGCCGTGTCGTCGCTGCCGATGCCGCCGCATCGTCGTCACCGGAGAAGATAAGTTCTCCCTCCTATCTCTCTCTCTCCCTCCCCTGTTCTACCTTCTCTTCTCTCTCTTTTTTTTTTTTTTTTTTTTTACAGCAGCCCTAACCATCTCTCTCTCGTTTCAGACAGACAAAGGAAAAAGGCGGCGACTGCCGCCGCGCCGCCTCCGGCCGCGAGCAGCCGCCGGCTGCTCTCACCCCCCCCAAATTCCAGTCACACGCACAAAACACACATAGAGCACTTAGGGTTTCAATTCTGTTCATTTTCATTCATTTCTATTTACAAAAACTGATCTGTACTTGTAATAGATAGAAATATAGTAAAATGTGTGCGTGTGTATTATTCTGTTGGTGGTTCTCTGATGGTAATAAGCTGATGTAATTGAAACAATAATAGTCTAAAAGAAGTGGTAATGGATGCGTGTGTTCTATCTGTTTTCATTTGAATCATAGTTTTGTAATTTAACAAATGAATGTATGGAGAAAGTAAAGTAGGAGGTAACCTTGATATGAGTAGGAAATGAGGAAAATCTTCTTTCTGAATTCACCAAAATTGGATCTGCGAATTTATTCAGCCAAGCTTAACAATGAAATTTTGGATCTGAAAACTATGAAAGAATTGGAAGAATTAATGGACGTTTATTACCTCTTTCTTGTTTTGGGAAATCTTGGAAACTGATTTGGAAAGCTGGAATCAGTGAATTATAATTCAAGCATAAGAATAGCTTGGATCAGAATGTTAGGAGGAATGGGAGGAATGTTGGTTGCTGATTTTGATTAAATAAAAGCTAATTGCATGTTGAGATGTTAAAGTGTAGAAGATGGCTGGCAAAAGAAGGTGTAAAGAGTGTTTAGTGGAATGATGAGTGTGTGGAATAATGAGTGTTTAGTGGAATGATGAGTGTTTAGTGGGATAGTTGGCATATGATGAGTGTTTCCAACACCATCAATTTATTTAAGAGTAAGATGGATGTGGAAATGTGTAGGTGCTAGATGAATGTGATGAATAAAATCCTTATTCTGTATTTGTAATACTAATTTCGGGTTCCCATATAACGAAGCTTCGTTATAACTCTCTATAAATTACATATTTTATAACTCGTTTTATAAGTCGAAAATTAATTACGACTTCAAGTAAATAATAGAAATACTATTTCTATCGTATATAAATTAAATAACATGACTCTGCTAAGTCAGTTATAATCCGAAATAATAATTATTGACTACTCAATAATCCTTTAAATCTCAAACGAATTCAAATAATAATAAGAATTTAGCACATCAAAACACATATATAACAATTAAATCATATCAGATAAATCAAATCAGTTTTATTATTAATGGATGCCGAACCCTAATTATTAAGTCTTTAATCAGTGATTAAAAATTGGGATATGACATACTATCCCCCTTAAAATAAATTTCGTCCCGAAATTTGTACCCCAGGAAATAATTCTGGGTATTTCTCCTTCATGCTAGACTCGAGTTCCCATGTCGCCTCTTCTTGATCATGGTGCTTCCAAAGGACTTTTACTAAGGGTATCGATTTATTCCTTAGTACTTGAATCTTCCGATCTAAAATAGATTCGGGTCTCTCTTCATAGCTCATATCTGGGCTAAGGATAACGTCGTCTCTTTGGATCACGTGTTTTGGATCATAAACATATTTTCTCAACTGCGACACATGAAACACATTATGCACATTCCCAAGGCTTGGCGGCAACGCCAGCCTGTAAGCTACCGGGCCCACCCTTTCTAGGATCTCATAGGGTCCTATAAAACGGGGTCTAAGCTTACCCTTTACGCCAAATCTTGTAATCCCTTTAGAAGGAGAAATCTTCAAAAAGACTTTATCCCCACACTCAAACTGCAAGTCGGTTCGACGTTTGTCGGCATAAGACTTCTGTCTATCTTGGGCCTCTTTAATACGCTGTCGAATCTGACGGACGATCTCAATCATCTCGCCTACTGTATCTGGCCCCAAGATTCTTCTTTCGCCGACTTCATCCCAGTAAAGCGGCGATCTACATTTCTTCCCGTATAACGCCTCATAAGGTGCCATGGCGATAGTTGCTTGATAGCTGTTGTTGTAAGCAAATTCGATTAGTGGCAACACACGCTCCCAATCTTCTCCTCTATCTAGCACAACAGTCCTTAACATATCTTCTAGCGTTTGAATTGTCCTTTCGGACTGACCGTCGGTCTGCGGGTGGAAAGCTGTGCTGAAATTCAACCTTGTTCCCAATTCCTTCTGCAAGCTTATCCAGAATCTGGAGGTAAACTTAGAATCTCTGTCAGACGTGATTGTCTTCGGCACCCCATGTAAACGCACGATCTCCTTGATGTAGAGTTGGGCTAACTTATCTGATCTATACGTGATAGGGATAGGCAGAAAGTGTGCACTCTTTGTGAGTCTGTCTACAATGACCCATATTACCGTGTTACCTCGTCTTGTTTTTGGCAATCCTGTAACAAAGTCCATTGCAATATCGTCCCACTTCCATTCTGGAATCTCTAAAGGCTGTAGCTCGCCATAAGGTCGTTGGTGTAAAGCCTTTACTTGCTGGCAAACTAGACACTTTTCGACGAATAAAGCCACGTCTCGTTTCATTCCTTCCCACCAGAAATTCTCTTTTAGATCTTGATACATCTTAGTGCTTCCCGGGTGGGCGACATAAGGAGTGTCATGGGCTTCGCTCATGATCTTGTTCTTGAGTTCATCGTCATGAGGGATGCATATTCTCTTCTCAAAGAAAATAGCATTGTCGGCTTCTTCGTGATAGTTCTTGAGATTTCCTTCTCTTATCTTAGCTCGTAATTTCTCCAATTTATCATCCTTCCTTTGAGCTTCTACCACCAATTTCCTCAAATTTGGTATAATCGCGACCACCCCCGCTATTGTAGCAGGTGGGTTTATCACCTCTAATTTCATCCTATCAAAATCTCGTATGAGCTCTTCTTCCTTTGTAAGGATGTATCCCAGTTTCAATGGGACCTTGCGGCTCAATGCGTCGGCTACTACATTGGCCTTCCCCGGGTGATAATTTATACCACAGTCATAATCTTTTACTAATTCGAGCCACCTTCGCTGTCTCATGTTGAGATCTTTTTGCTCGAAGAAGTACTTCAGACTTTTGTGATCGGTGTAAATCTCACACCTGACACCATATAGATGATGTCTCCAAATTTTTAGTGCGTGCACTACCGCCGCTAGCTCTAGATCATGGGTCGGATAATTCAATTCGTGTGGCCTAAGTTGCCGCGATGCATATGCAATCACTTTGCCTTCCTGCATCAAAACGCATCCTAGTCCGTTCTTTGATGCATCCGTGTAGACCACATACTCCTTGTCTGGTTCCGGAATTGTTAGCACTGGCGCTGTAGTTAGCTTTTCCTTGAGCAGCTGAAAACTTTCTTCACACTCGTTAGTCCATGTGTATTTAATTCCCTTTCGGAGCAATTGCGTCATCGGCCTTGCTATCTTGGAAAATCCCTCAATGAATCTTCGATAGTAGCCAGCCAATCCCAAGAAACTTCTGATCTCGTTTGGGGTAGTTGGCGACTTCCATCCTTGTACTGCTTCCACTTTGGCGGGGTCCACCTTAATACCTTCTGAAGATACAATATGTCCCAGAAATGTAACTTCTTTGAGCCAAAACTCACATTTGTTGAATTTGGCATAAAGGCGTTCATCCCTAAGAGTTTGCAAAACAGTTCTCAGATGTTCCCTGTGTTCTTCTTCATTCTTGGAGTAAATGAGGATATCATCAATAAACACCAAGACGAATTTATCCAAATAAGGATGAAATACTCTGTTCATGAGGTCCATGAACACAGCTGGTGCATTTGTTAGTCCGAACGGTACAACTACGAACTCGTAGTGACCATATCTTGTTCGGAAAGCCGTTTTGGGTATATCTTCATGTCTAACCTTTAACTGATGATACCCAGACTTCAAATCGATTTTGGAGAAAACACCCGCGCCCTTGAGTTGGTCGAATAAATCATCAATTCTGGGCAATGGATACTTGTTCTTAAGCGTTAGCTTGTTCAGCTCTCGATAATCGATGCACAATCTCAAGGTTCCATCTTTCTTCTTGACAAACAGCACCGGCGCTCCCCATGGGGACACACTAGGCCTGATGAAGCCTAGGTCCAGTAACTCTTGTAACTGGATTTTCAACTCTTCCAATTCCTTCGGGCCCATTCTGTACGGTGCTTTTGATACCGGCGCCGCTCCTGGCTCTAGATCGATGGTGAATTCTACTTGTCTGTCAGGTGGTAATCCTGGCAAATTTTCTGGGAAAACATCTTGAAAATCCCGCACGATCTCTACATCTTCCATTGTCTTTTCGGTCTCAATTCCCCCGTTCAGGTATACGAGGAAGGCTTGGCAGTCTTTCTTGCTCATCATCTTCCTTGCCTGTAAAGCTGAAATAGTCGGCACTCTGTTCCTCCTGCATATTCCGTGGAAACTCAAAGCGTCCCTTCCTGGAAAGTTGAAACCGATTTTCCGCTCTTGGCACAATATCGTGGCATAGTTCTCCGCTAGCCAGTCCATTCCCAGGATTATATCAACGTCCTCCATCGATATAACATGCAAGTTGTTTGCTATAACCTTAAACGATCCTATGGTCAGTTCTAGGTTCGAGCAAGCATGTGTTACTACTGCTATTCCTCCTATTGGTGAAGAAATTCTCAAGTCCTGATTAGTCTTTTCAGGTTGGAGCTTTAAAGTTTTTACACATACACTTGCAATAAAAGAATGCGAGGCACCCGTGTCGAACAGAAGTATAACAGGTGTGTCAAGTAATGTGCCCATACCTGCCAAATTCCCTTGGTTGTTTCCTTGCTTATTCTTGTGCAAGGCATAGGCTCTTGCCTGTGGAATTTGCGGTGGACGTGCCGCAGGTCGATACTGCTGCTGTGGTGGTGGGTAGAGTAACTGTTGGCCTTGGATAGCCCTGAGTGGTTGTACTTGGCCCGGCTGATTCGGCCCTCTCATTCCTCCTTGTGGTTTTCCTTGGCAGTCTCTGGCAAAATGGCCCTTCTGGCCACACTTAAAGCAGGTATTGCTGCCAGCCAAGCATATGCCGTGATGTGACTTGGAGCATTTGGGACATAAAGGTGCCCTGAGCTGGCCCTGATTGTTTCCAGCTGATCCTGGATTGACTGGTCGTCCTTGCCATTGCCTTTGTGGCATCATGTTTCCTTGCCATGGCCTCTTGTTATCTTGGTTGTTGTAGTAACCCCTATTATTGTTGTTGTTGCCTTCCCATTTTCTCTTCCCACGATCGTTGTTTCCCGGAGCTTGAGTCTGGGTTGGGCGGTCTTCAGGCATTGCTGCTTCAACATCCAGGGCTCTGCTAAGTGCTTCAGAGTGGGTGAGATCACCATGACTAGCAAGCGCCATCTTGATCTCATGCCTAAGGCCTGAACGAAACTTCTCGGCCATCTTTTCATCAGTGTCGATCAGATGAGGGGCATAGCGAGACATGTCGCAGAAAGCGCGATCGTATTCCGTCACGGACATCTTGTTTTGTTTCAGATTGAAAAACTCCGTCTCTTTCTTCTTTCTGTAGCTCTTGGGAATGTATTTATCGTAGATCTCCGTCTTGAAGTCTTCCCAAGTCAGGTTTTCCAATTGTTCGAGGGTCATTGCCCTCTTCTTGGTTTCCCACCAAAAATCTGCCGACCCAGTTAGTTGGAATGCAACACAAGAGAGTCTCTCTTGATCAGTACAGTGAAGAAAGTCGAAAATCCTTTCCATTGCTCTAATCCAGATTTCGGCATCAGTCGGGTTGCCGGTCCCGTTGAATGTTGGCGGGCTCTGTTTAAGAAAAAGTTCCTCAACCCTTCGTGGGGGTTCGTTTGCGGTTCCCACATTGTTTCTTGGGGCTCTTCTGGGAGGCATTCTGTGCTTCAAAAATAAAAGATCCTCAGTATATTCCTTACCTCAATTCATAACATATTCCTCTTGATTTAATCATGAAAGCATCATAACAAAACATCTAAATCCTTATTGATCACAAGAGGGTGCTAGGACAACTAAACAATTGTAAGGCTCAATTCTTGAACGATATCAAAACAAAGTGGTGCAGAAAAATTTGTTGAGAAATTCAAACGAATAACCAGATGGTAGAAAGGAGTAACTACTAGGTCGAACAAAATGATCTAGAGTAAAAACTCATCTGGCTTTTCAACCGAAAGTTGAAACACATGGGTCTTCAACCCAAAAGACGTCGACTGATATTTGGATCATGTGGACTGGCTAGGTCCAATCATCATCACCTCCCAATCACACGGAAAACATCATCCCAAACTTAGAAAGCCGTGGACAACTATTCATAATAATAAAACTCAAGTTCGTACTGGCAAACCAAAAGCTTAATTTAAAGTTCTATGTCCTATTGGACCCAAACCCCCGCTATAACATGTACACAAATATATACATATATATATAGGCAAAGCATACTGTTCTTAAAATCTATCGTGTACTAAAAGTCAATTCGGTGTTCCATCGCGTGTGAACATTTGAACGTAGAGACTATGCTCAAACCCTTGATGCAGCGTTTGCCTTGAATTCGTCTTGTATCATCATCCCGTGTTTTTCCTTCAACGTGTACATGTCTTTTCATTCCTCTTTGTAGTTCAAAAGAACCATTGTTTTCTTGTGGGAGTTTGAAATGCTCTAAGTTCTCTTTCATTCTTCTACATCATCACTTTAAGAATCTAGATTGTAGAGATATCCTACTAATCCAGCAGTCTATGTTCTTTTAGAATAGTGATCATGCAACTTATAGCAATCTATGTTTTCTGGGGAAAGCATGTGTCAATTCTCTATCATTCTTCTCTTATCATAACATCATAACTGCAATGATATGCCATGAAAGGCAAAACATTCAACATTTCAATGAAAGGCAAAACTTTCAACATTTCATCATAGCATGCTCTTTACATAAACATTTTCATGAAACAGTTTAGAATAATAACATCTTTAAAACATTGTAACTGCAGTTACCTTTTTCCTTGATTGAGCACGATGCAATGGAGTGTTGAGCGGTGTCGTATGATCCCACATATGTCAAGTGAATCAATCTAGACATGACTTTTTAGAAAATGGTTTCTAGGGCCAGAGCAAACGAACTGCTCTGATACCACTCTGTCACAGCCCACTATCCCAATGACGGGTTAACCGGGGTTATGACTTGGGTGAACAATAAGAAATGGAAATTAAAAAGGGATTTACCAAATAACCAACATTAATAACAACAAACTAGTGGTATATATATATATATAACCACTTAGGTAATTAACAAATGAGCCAGCCATAACGACTAAACCCCAAATGAAAGTTAAACAAAATGAAGGAGTAATAAGTTCCACAATACGATAACAAATTCAGAGTGTTTGCAGCGGAAAAACGTGTGAGTTATGCATATGGAGATGCATACTCAAGGTTTAATTACATAAACATCAAAAGGGAAATCCGCTCAACACCAATCCATTCCATCGCCTGCTCAACCTGCACATTTAGAAATACATGCAGGGCTGAGTATAAAAATACTCAGTGACATAAGCCGAAAATACAACATGCATACATATATAAATTGAACTGCCATAACAGTAACACACAGGGGTTTTCATAAATGACCTGCGCTTACTAAAACATTTCGTTCATTTTCATAAAGGTGGATGCATCCCATTTTCAGTCTATATGATCCATATCTGTCCTTTCTGTCACGCGCCGGGAAGGAGGCCTCCTTACCACGGACGCCAAGACCGGTCGCAAGCGACTCGCGGTCTCCATGAGTGTACACGTTAACCCTAGCTAGCGACCTTTGTCTAGCATAGGATCCCAATTGGATTTCCTTTAAAGTTGGCGAACCAACACAGATAGGATACATATAAAAACATAAACATTTTGGCAGTCAATCATTTCATAAACATTTCATTTTCATAACATTTTCATTTTCATAAAGGGCATTAAACATATAAGCATTTCATAAGAACTGAATAAATAGTCAAAACATATCATGCATATATATTCGCATATGAGGCCTACGTCACGCAGGGGATCTCTATATACGTAATAATAAAATAATGCCCACCTCAATTGTTCTTAAAGCTGGCGTGGAGTCGTTTCTTCTTCTGCTTCACTTTCTGTCGCCCGGACCTTCATTGATGAAGAGTCGATAAGTTCGTGAAGAAATTGTCATAAGACAAAGTCTAATTCTACGTGCCTAAGGTATCTTTTAATGTTTTAGGGTTCTAGCATCCATATTAATCTCGTTTCATTCAATCAATAAAATGTAACCAATTATCATGTAACTATCATATAGGTTCGATCCCATTTATTCGAACATCAACATGTACATAATCCATAACCTCCCTCTACACCCGTCATTTAGTCAAGTACTCCATCAATTAAGAACAAGCCATATTTTATCACCCTGAAAATTTAATCATTATAAATCATGCTTTCTCATACTTCGCACATTTTCATCACTTAAATAAATAAATCATTTATAAACACATGCTTAGTAATTTAATATCTCAATTAAATCTCAAGCTCATTTGATAAAGTAAATCATATACTTAATCATTCTATAACACAATTCCACATTTTTTTTTATCATGTAAATAAATAAGAAATTCCATTATTCATTTATAAATAATAAAACATTTTAAAATCCATTGAGATGAAATAAAACATTTTAACCATTAAAAAAAAAAATCCATACTCGTAAGCTTTGAAAATAATTTTATCATATAATAAATGGGGCTTAATCCCAAAATATTTCTTTTAAAGTCCATCAATAAATTTAAATAAAAGAACGGACTTCATTTAAAATAAATAGTCCCAACTTTCAATATTAAAATTTAAATCAAGAGATTTAAATTCACTAAATAATTTAGTGAAGATTCAAACATTTTTAAAAGAAATAAGGCCAAAATTTCGTAGGCTTTATTATTCAATTAACAGGTCAAAACTTAGTTAAATTTGAGCCCAAAACAATTAAAATAAATGCCCAACAGAATTTATAGCAAATTGGGCCCAGCAGAAGTAATTAAAATCGGCCCAACAACTATAAAACAAATTCGGCCCAATGGAAAGAGAATGGGCTTGAGCCCCAATTAAACCTAACCCTAATACATACATAACACACACGCACAACACACACAACACACACCAGCCCCTTTGCTCTCTCTTTCTCTCGGCTCTCTCGCCTCTCTCTCTCTGCTCGGTCGAGTGCGGCGCCGCCTCCGGCGCGCCGCCTCGCCGTGCATCTCCCCTCCCCCTCTCATACTCTCGGTCTCTCCTCTTCTCTCTCTATCTCGCCGGAAAAACAGAGCCACGGCTCCTTGCTCGGAATAGGGCAGCAGAGGCTACCCCCACCGTCGCATCCATCTTCGCCGTCCACAACCACCGCCGGACTCACGGGGAAGAGCCGAGCGTCGCCGCTCCCGTCGTTCGTCTTGCTGGAATCGCGGTGGAGGCCGAGCCTTGCCTCGCCGGGAAGGTAGGCTCCAGATCTGAGCTCCCCCTCTTTTTCTCTTTTCCGGCCGACCAGGAACAGCTCGGTGCTCCCGCTGCCGTGTCGTCGCTGCCGATGCCGCCGCATCGTCGTCACCGGAGAAGATAAGTTCTCCCTCCTATCTCTCTCTCTCCCTCCCCTGTTCTACCTTCTCTTCTCTCTCTTTTTTTTTTTTTTTTTTTTTACAGCAGCCCTAACCATCTCTCTCTCGTTTCAGACAGACAAAGGAAAAAGGCGGCGACTGCCGCCGCGCCGCCTCCGGCCGCGAGCAGCCGCCGGCTGCTCTCACCCCCCCCAAATTCCAGTCACACGCACAAAACACACATAGAGCACTTAGGGTTTCAATTCTGTTCATTTTCATTCATTTCTATTTACAAAAACTGATCTGTACTTGTAATAGATAGAAATATAGTAAAATGTGTGCGTGTGTATTATTCTGTTGGTGGTTCTCTGATGGTAATAAGCTGATGTAATTGAAACAATAATAGTCTAAAAGAAGTGGTAATGGATGCGTGTGTTCTATCTGTTTTCATTTGAATCATAGTTTTGTAATTTAACAAATGAATGTATGGAGAAAGTAAAGTAGGAGGTAACCTTGATATGAGTAGGAAATGAGGAAAATCTTCTTTCTGAATTCACCAAAATTGGATCTGCGAATTTATTCAGCCAAGCTTAACAATGAAATTTTGGATCTGAAAACTATGAAAGAATTGGAAGAATTAATGGACGTTTATTACCTCTTTCTTGTTTTGGGAAATCTTGGAAACTGATTTGGAAAGCTGGAATCAGTGAATTATAATTCAAGCATAAGAATAGCTTGGATCAGAATGTTAGGAGGAATGGGAGGAATGTTGGTTGCTGATTTTGATTAAATAAAAGCTAATTGCATGTTGAGATGTTAAAGTGTAGAAGATGGCTGGCAAAAGAAGGTGTAAAGAGTGTTTAGTGGAATGATGAGTGTGTGGAATAATGAGTGTTTAGTGGAATGATGAGTGTTTAGTGGGATAGTTGGCATATGATGAGTGTTTCCAACACCATCAATTTATTTAAGAGTAAGATGGATGTGGAAATGTGTAGGTGCTAGATGAATGTGATGAATAAAATCCTTATTCTGTATTTGTAATACTAATTTCGGGTTCCCATATAACGAAGCTTCGTTATAACTCTCTATAAATTACATATTTTATAACTCGTTTTATAAGTCGAAAATTAATTACGACTTCAAGTAAATAATAGAAATACTATTTCTATCGTATATAAATTAAATAACATGACTCTGCTAAGTCAGTTATAATCCGAAATAATAATTATTGACTACTCAATAATCCTTTAAATCTCAAACGAATTCAAATAATAATAAGAATTTAGCACATCAAAACACATATATAACAATTAAATCATATCAGATAAATCAAATCAGTTTTATTATTAATGGATGCCGAACCCTAATTATTAAGTCTTTAATCAGTGATTAAAAATTGGGATATGACAATTATTGAATATGACTAGGGTTTAGTATTCAAGGTTTAGGGTTTAGTATTCAGTGTTTAGGTTTAAAAAATATTGAATGATGGTTAATACTTATGTTCACATAAGTATACATTTAAGCATGTAACTTAGATAAAATCAAAGTATATATTCCGTGTTTAGGTTTGAAACATTACAATATTTCTTCACAACAATGTTTATTTTTATTCATACGAATGTTTACTTTTAGTTAGTTACTTAAGTAATAATCTTTGTAAATAAAAGTAATTATTGATGTGAAGAAAAGTAATCTTTATAACAATAATTACTTTTTAGACAACAATAATTACAACAAATATAATATTTTTGAAACATTACATTTCTCCATATCAATTATTACTTTTTATTATATCAATGATTACTTTTAATAAACATAAATAATAATATTATTATGTGATCAAATAATTAGTATCGTAAGAAAAAAGTAATTATTGATATGTATAATGCTTTATATTGAATGAAGGTAAATATTTATATTACCATAAATATACATTTGTGCGACAAAATGTATATCTTATGTTTATTAAAAGTAAATACTCCTATTAGGGTTTAGTATTCAGGTTTTAGGGTTTAGTTTACAGGGTTTAGGGTTTAGTTTATAGGATTTAGGGTTTAAAAATATAATACTTTATATTAAATGAAGATAAATACTTATATTTACAAAAGTATATATTTGTGCGAATAAATGTATATGTTGTACTTATTAAAAGTAGCATTTACTATAAGCAAATGTAATAATTTGGGGTGACGGATCAAATGGGCACGGGTCAGAGGCGCGGATCCGGGTCAGGGTTGGGGCGCGGGTCGACCCGGCCGCATCCCATGCGGGTGCCCTCACCCAAGTCCAACTCAATAAAATATGTTCTTGAAGCATATAATTTTTTTTTTTTTTTTTGTAGAAATGTTGAAGCATATATTTTGTTTTTTTTTTGAAACCGTTGAAGCATAAAATTGGTGTCTTGACCTAATTATCATAAATAAAATAAGTAACAACTTGGGCCGATAAATTAAAACTACCAAAAATAATACAGCAAATTTCGATTGGAAACTGTTTAAAATTCTTTGGTAGAAAGCCCATAAAATTTGGTGGGCTTGGGCCTATAAATATCTAAAGTCACAACGCGAGCCTTTTCTTTTCACTTGCCACAAATTTAGCTCGTGTAAGGCTGCGAATTCATGTCCAGTGAAGACAATGATGAACTACCCAACCACTTCCACAAGTAAATTAATTAAAGATTTTTCATCATTACTCAAGCAATTTTCTTCTTTTTTCTTTATGGAAATCTATCATTAATAATGTATTGTTGATTGCAAGGGAAAATACAAATAAATTTTATCACAATATTTTACGTACTTTTTTATATTGTTGCACCTTTTAATTTTGACAAATTTATACATAATATTTCAACATTTTTTCAATAATATCACAAAAATCAAACTTTGCCATAAAAATATTCATATAAATATTCAAGAATTTATATCAATTTGTCAAAATTTAAAAGCATGACACTATTAAACTTTGTGATAAAATATGAAAATTTTCCTGAAATAACTAGGATATTTCACCCACTATTTGTAAGTAATTTTATCTATTATTTCCTTCGCCTTTTGAAAACATGCACTTTTTATTATTTTGATATGTTCCACAAAAAATATATTTTCACTTTTGAACATCACTCCACCACAAAACCTTTATTTCTGCAAAATAAAACAGTACTTCAAACTTTTGAGGAAATGGGAAAATTGGACTTCAGATAAAATAGGGTCTTGAAGCATACAACTTTTTTTTTTTAAGAAAAAGTTGAAGCTTGAAATTGGTGTCTTGATCTAATTATTATAAATAAAATAAGTAACAAGTTGGGCCTATAAATTAAAACTGCCAACAACAAATCAACAATACAGCAAATTTCTACATTTCTACTGGTAACAGTTTAAAATTCTTTTGTAGAAAGCCCATATATTTTGGTGGGCTGGGCCTAGAAATATCTAAAGTCAAAACGCGGGCTTTTTGTACTTGCCCAAAATTCCAATTTAACTTGATAAAATAGGGCACTCCTCAATCCTATAGCATTGCATAACATCTCCTATTACATTTAAAAATATTTTTCACATTTAAGAAAAATTATAGTTCTACAATGTTTCCCTATAGAAGTTATATTTTTGAACAATCTAATCTAATCATATGTGATTAGCCCCACATGGTGGGGTTAACATAGAAACCCCCCTTAAGATGAAAACTAAGAACCTAATCTTCGCCTTTAAAATTGAAGATCTAGTGGTTAAGATTGTTTCATTTAATAAAACATGCCTAATTAGATATTCTAATTAATAAGTGCCATTTTTTAGTTAGATATAATTTAAAGGTTAATTAAGTCATTTGTATTTTATTGAATTAACTATAGAATCGATTTTTATGGGATTCTTTATCACATTCTCTCATCTATATTTATTTTCGTTTGTGCAATTTCAGATACCAACTATGCATATGCAATTAAAAAGTAACACATTATGCATTTAAATTTTTTATTTGTGCAATATAGTACACTACAACAACTATGCAACTTCAGATATCAACTATGCAATTAAAATTAACACATTATGCATTTAAATTTTTCATTTGTGCAACACAATACATTACAACAACTATGCAGCCTCAGATACCAATTATGCAATTAAAACTAACACATTATGCATTTAAATTTTTCAGTTGTGCAACAAAGTACACTACAGCAACTATGCAGCTTCAGATACCAACTATGCAATTAAAATTAACACAATATGCATTTAAAATTTTCATTTGTGCGACACAATACACTACAACAAGTATGCAACTTCAGTTACCAACTATGCAATTAAAATTACCACATTATGCATTAAAATTTTTCATTTTTGCAACACAGTACACTACAACAACTATGCAGCTTCAGATACCAACTATGCAATTAAAATTGATAATCGTTTTAAAAAAATATGATAAACAAATTTCACAAAAAAAAATAATACATCAACAAAAAACGACAATAAATCAAAATTCATATTTCTTTTTAATCTTTGATTCGTTAATTAGAAAACTTAAATGAAAACACACGACAACACATATTACACTACTAATTTATAGTCATTAATTAATTAATAATAATGTAAAAGACAAAAAAAAACCTTCCGCTCAATAAAAATTATAACACACGTTTTAAAAAAACTAATGAAACTTTCTTCCTAATCACTGGATCTAAAATTTCAAAAGCCAAGATTAGGATCCTAGTTCTCATTTTAAGAGAGGTTTTAAAACATCTTCCTAGCCCCACAATCATAAAATTCTCTTTCATTTCATCCATCCATCAATTTCTACTACAAGCTGCACCCATCTAATGCAACTTTTAATTTGCATGATCCGGCCCGTGATGGATAATTGAGCCCACACTCTAATAATTCAATTGAATGATTTTTTATCGTCAAAAATTGAGTGAAGTATTTAATCATCCTCTAATACTACGTATCAATCTTATATATCTCATCTATCAAATCAAATATCCCCTAAAATATTTTCAGAGTTGTATTATTTGTTCAAAATGATAGTCCATGCAAATGAAAATTTATTTCAAGTTAAACTAGAATGAGAAAATTATCTTGCAATTTACAGTCTCAGCCAAAAGGTAGAGGAAGACATAGCATAAAACCACATGTAAAGAAATGTAAAAACATGAGTAGAGGTGGAGATTGATCTATTTGTCCAAAACAAATTGATATCCACATGCATCCCTCTTCAACTTCAATATAATAATCCTATCAACAAAAGTTTCAAACAAAGAATATATAGGAAATTAAAAAATTATAAAAAGAGGTTGAGCAAGTCATGATGGAGTTAACAGATACTCACCTTTTAATTATGCAGAGACACCTCAAACACAACTGTTTCCTCGTTTCACTTCATTCAGATTCAGAATCATCTGTATCAACACCAAAAAGAATTAATAGAAAAAAGATAAAATGACGGCTCCATGTAAAAGTGTAGTATACAAACTCAAATTAATTAATCTCCTATGGTTTAAGCATATTGAGATGAAGTGGAGCGCCAAACAAATAACAACTGAATTGGAAACTCCATAAGATAAGATGATAGATTTTACTAGACTACCTCAATTTCTTATGATTAGATTTTTATTTTTTTTGAAATAAAATACACATCTAATTGTTTCTATTAGAACAAACAAACACATATATTGATACTCACCATCACCGACACTGTGACCGTCAATACAAGGAAACCTTGGGGATATGGGAAAGCTTGGGCCATTCAGAATCAGCTGCCTCCCTTTTAATCACTAATTCCGGGCAATCCCAAATCTTTAGTTGTTTTAATGTTGTGAGGCGATGCATTGCATCCATAGAGGGTAGACGCCTTAGCCTTTTGCAGTTTTCTAAAACCAACAAACTTAGAGAAGAGAGGCTCCCAAACCATTCAGGTAACTCTTCCATTCCAAAATTAAATAACCATAACTGAGAAAGAGCAGTGAGAAGTTGAATTGATTCCGGTAGGCATTCCCAACTTTCCATCCCCTCCAGAGTTAAGCTTTTTAGTGACTGGCAACATGCTTGCAATATGGCATCCACAGTCTCCACCCCCATACTAACATCGATACGCACCTGTCTCAAGCTGGGAATAGGCGAAATCTTAAGACAACCAGTGGCCATAAATTTAGGAACGCCTCTAATATCCAAATCTGTTAGACGAGGCAATCTTGAGAGGCAGTCAATTACCCTTCCTAGATTCTTTAGGCTACTTAAACTGTCCAAGTAGAGACCCTCAAGAGAGAATCCTAGCATTTCACATGGCAAATACTCCAATTGTTGGCATTCCTCAATCCTGAGACGGCGAAGGGATGTGAAGTTTCGTTGGGATTGTTCTCCGCCGCTATCTCTATCCCCTAATTCTCTCAAATTGGGGCACCGCCTTATATACAATTCAGAGAGAGTCTGGTAGTTAGTGAATAACCAATTAGCTGGGAGACATTCCACACCAATTCCCTCAATTTTCAAATGTTGAAGGCATGACGAGACATGACTTGGAACACTCATCAATTGCTCGCAATCATAGATTTCCAAATGTTGGAGGCAAGGAAATAGCTTCACTCCACTTGCACCCAAAACTTCTATTTCTGCCCACTCTGTCAGCTTAGGCATGCGATGCAATTTGAGCTTTTCGAGAGCTGGAAAAATAATGTGTGTGTCGTTGTTCACCATTCCGTAGAATGATGAATTTATACACTTCAAATTGTCCCATCCTTCCAACTCAAGGGACTTGAGATTGGGCAAGTGCCCCAACATTGGGATCTCTTCACATTCCTTGCAGTTAACGAGTGTTAATGATATTAACTTGTTCAAATCTGACATCTTCTGAGTCCATAATGGAAATCTTTTGCCTTTGAATCCGCCAATATGCAACCCCCTCAGATCTGAGTGTGGACGCATGCCTTCCAATACATTCTCATCATTTGTTTCACCTTCTCTGCGATCATTCCATTCCAAATGCAAATCCAATATTTTTGACTTTTTGAATAAATTGGCCTTCTCAGCCTCTTCCTTGTCATCAACCCTTTCCAGATTCCTAATCCTTAGCTCTCCTTTAAGATTATTCAAACTTCCCAGCTCTTCAATTTTGCACCCATTCTCATCGCCCACTGGAAAGTACTTCAGCGTTTGGAGAGAAGTTAATCGCCCGATTCCCGCAGGCAACTCTACCTTCCCAGTAATATAAAGATGCCTCAAGTTAATCAAGTACTTAATCGTACTTGGCAGTTTCTTCAAATATTCTGAGACTACTCTCAACGTCTGCAAGTGAAAGAATTCACCAATCCAATCCGGCAAATATTCAATCATTGTACATGAAATGTCAAAATATCTCAAATGTATCAACTTTCGAATCGAACTTGACAACTCGTCAACTCCATAACCTTGAAGACGTAAAACATGCAGACTTTCCAAGTCTGAGAAGTTGATACCAGAACTATCACATCCATATGATATTAATAATGTACGCAAATATTTTGCCATTTCTTTTGAGATTGGACTTGATTCTTCTTCTTCGAGAATCATGTATCGAACTTGGCTGCTACCACCTGTATTGTTAGAGGAACTTGAAACAGAAGAAGCGAGATCGTGCACAAGATCGTGCATGCTACAACTTTCTACATCTCCGTACTCATCTCTCCATAAAACTTGCAGTAAAGAGTTGTGCAGAAGAACGTTGATAAAGTTTTCGCCCACAGACTCCATGTCATCCCTTCCATCAGCTTGAAGAAAACCTTCTGCCATCCAAAACTCAATCAGTTCCTGTTTCATGATTTCGTAGCCCTTAGGAAACATCGAACAGTACGCAAAGCATTTCTTAAGTGGTGGCAGAGACAAATTATCAAAGCTCAATCTTAATATGTTTGTGATATAATCTCCTCCTTCATCTGAAGAAAGCCATTTCTCCTCGATTGAACGCCATTTTTCCTCGGATTGATTGCTCAGTGTTCCCCCAACTACATTGGCAGCTAGTGGCAAACCTTGACATTTGGTTGCAATCTTTTTCCCAATAGTCTCAAAATCTGATGGAACGTTTCCTTCTCCAAAGGTTTTAACTTTGATTATCGACCAACATTCTTCCTCTGATAAGCCTTCCAACTCATGTGTATGAAGTGGATTCACAATTGAAGCAACCTTCTTACTTCTGGTGGTAACAACAATGGCATTTCCCTTGACACAACCAACTCCCAAGAAGGAATTCATAAAATCGTTCCATTTGAAAAGATCTTCATTCCATGCATCATCTAGAACAAGAAGATACGTTTTATCTTTCAAAGCTTCTTGAAGCTTTGTAAGAACAACTTGTCTACTCGCATTTTCAACTTGATGATGAGAAGCCAAGTTATTGAGAATTTTCTTTAAAAGAGTGATCGGTTCGAAATTTGGAGAAACATGCACCCAAATATGCGATGCAAACCGAGTCTTCACCATTTCATGATTGAAGACTTTCCTAGTCAATGCCGTCTTCCCCAATCCTCCCATCCCCACAATGGAAATGGAAACTCTGCGTTCATCAGTTGTGATGCTATTGGTAAGCATCTCAACTATTTCCGACACAACATCATCTCTTCCAATAAAAATAGGATCAAGAGCGTATGAATCAGTTTCCGAAGCATCAGCATCATGTAAAGTGGGCACAGCGGCAGCAAGCCTCTCTTTGAGGCCAAGAACAGCTGCATCTTTGTTAATGCACTCCAAATTCTCACGTATTTTTTTAATTTTAAGAGCCATCTTTCGAGAACGTGGAATATGCTTGAAGAATGATAGTACCTTTGCCTTCTTGGGCTTGATTTGTTCGGAGAGGCGATGATAGTTGAACTTATCCAAAACATTGTCAGCATCGAACGCCACGTCTTCAAGCTTCCTCAGCCAGCTCTTGACATCTTCGCCGGTGATGGTGCCCGACTCCGCGTGGTTCAAGAATTTCTGGATGATTTCGAGAGTCCCAGCTAGCTTTGCTGCTTCTTCGTCGACACCTTGGATTTGAGAGATCTCATTCTTCAGAAAGTCGATGAGGTTTTCAATTGGAGCTTGAAGGACGGCGGCAGCAAGAGGTTCTTCCATTCTTTGTGCCGATAACTTAGAGAGAGAAAGAGAGAATTTTTTTGAGGAGAGAGAGAGAGAGAAATTGAGTGAGAGAGAGAAAGCTATGGAATAGAATTGGATGAGTGTTCAAGCAGAAGAGTTTACAGCCTTTCATTCGAAGATAAGGTTTTCTTTTTTCATTTTATATATTTAATCTTTGCCGACACTTTTTTAAAACTATGACTTTGACTATGTGGTAAATGTATTAAAATATATAAATATGATACCTTTATAAATCGGTTACATAGAAACTTCTATGCATTACCTCTTTATAATGCAATTTTTTCCAATTAAAAGAAAAGAAAATTGAACATTCTTCTTTTTCCTGTTTCACATGATACTTCGAGGTGTATTTAATTTTCACAAAATTTCCTCTATATTCGGATGTACGATACACCCAGGTGTACGTTGTCATTTCGATAACATGATAATATGATGTACGATACACCCAGGTGTACATTGTCATTTCGATAACATGATAATATCATTTAGTGTTAGTGTTATTTTAATATGATGTTAGTGTTATTTTAATATGATGTTAGTGTCATTTCAAAATAATGTTATTTATGTAACATGTTAGTGTCATTTGTAAATCAAAATAGTGTTAGTGTCATTCTAAAATAGTGTTGATGTTAGTGTCATTTAGTGTTAGTATCATTTACATCTGAGTGTACGGTACACCCGGGTGTACAGAAGACCACCTCTTTAATTTTTATCCCTCTAAATAAAATAATAAAATATAAATTTATGTTTGAATGCAGTGAAACCCTTCTCCAACGGTGCCTCTCCTACAGCTAATATTTGGAGCAGTGTGAACAAAATTCAGCAAATGTAATGGGTACTGGTCATCTATTACTTGACATTTTTTCCCTCTTATTTCTTCCCTCTATTTTATGATTTATCGTAATTTTTTGTGTTTTGTTTCTTAATATATCTGTCATTATTTATTTTATTAGGTTGTTAAAATAAATTAGACATTCTACAATATTTAAATATTATGCTTTATTAACTTTTTTTTTTATCAAAATTAACTTATATGAAAATGAGACAACAATAATGGGACAATCCAAATGAAATATGTTCTTGAAGCATACAACTTTTTTTTTTTTTGGTTAAGCATATTTTTTTTTGAAACGGTTGAAGCATAAAATTGGTGTCTTGACCTAATTATTATGAATAAAATAAGTAACTAGTTGGGCCGATAAATTAAAACAGCCAAAAACAATACAGCAAGTTTCGACTGGAACTGTTTAAAATTCTTTTGTAGAAAGCCCATAAAATTTGGCGGGCTTTGGCCTAGAAATACAGGCCCTTTTTTCACTTGCCACAAAATCCAAGTTAGCTGCATACGATAGGTCCCCTCCTCAATCATATCATTGTATCACATCTCATATTACATTTAATTTTATTTTTTTCACATTTAAGAAAAATTATAATTCTACAATTTTTCCCTATAGAAATTATAATTTTGAACAATCTAATCGAAACATATATGATTAACCCAACAATCATATTATTCTCTTTCATTTCACCCATCAATAATTTCTACTACTAGACCGTGACACCCAGTTTTTAAGGCTAGCTTTTAGATTTTTTCTTTCTTGATAATTATACCAATAATTCTTTTGCACCCATTTTTGGCAATCGCCATACATGGAGTTGGACAAGACCTCGAGAATGCCTTTGTTACATATTAGATAGCATAAATTCGAGGCATAGACAATAACATATGCTGTATTAATCTATCATAGTAGCTCCATTAATCTTTTATTGAAATGAAATTACTTAATTCCTCCAAGATTCATATCTTCAAATCGTCACGGCGCTTAAGGATCGGCATCAATGCCGGCGTTAGCTCAAGGCATTCTTCACTTGTTGTTCAAGTTGGGCACGAGCTTCCAACTCCGAAACACCATATTGTCTCATGTAACAATGCACCGCCGAGGGTTTCTTCTCATACTACGTGTGTCGGAAGTGGAGTTAGGTCAATGAAAAACTAAATGATCGATCTAGTCATTTGCGTGTGTTGATCTAATGATAGATTGATTAATACCTAAGACTAAAGGTCTTGGATCCAAATTTATCATGGCATGGTCTTTAAATTTAATTATTTACTTGTTAACTTATCACAAAAAAAAAAAAAAAATGATTGATCTAGCCAAAATTTTCAATCAAAGAGTAGAGTTCATTTATAAAGCAAGAGCTCGAAATATATCATCTAGATCTTTGGGATTCTATATACCACCTTCTAGGTGGGATACGTAATATTATATATTAATTTGATAATAGATTAAACTATCATACTTTCATCGTCATGCCATAAATTAATATATTAAACTACAAAAAATTCAATTATAAAACAACTAATTTAATACATCGCACCATTAACACATAAATATAGGAGTTAGATAAACTACATACCTCATCTCCATCTAAGTCATTCATTAATCGAGAGGTTGGTTTATAATCCAATCCAAATCTTTTTTGCTAACTTGATCTCACATACCCATGTAAGCAGCACTTACGAGGGACACCTTCATATGCCTTCATGAGTTTTTTCATCTGTAAAATAAATTTAATAAAATTAAAACACAAATTTCAGTACCTCAATTTCTGATGATTATAATTTTTTTCAAATAAAATACACATGCAAATGCTTCTATTAAAACAAACTCTTCAACGACAGCTTCTCGAGAGAGAATCCCAGCATTTCACATGGCAAATACTCCAACGCTTCGCATTCATCAATCTGGAGACGGCAAAGGGATGTGAAGCTTCCTTGTGATTGTTCTCCGCCGCTATCTCCTAATTCTCTCAAATTGGAGCAGTCGATTACATCCAATGTAGAGCGAGTCTCGTTGTTGCAGAATAACCAATCAGCTGGGAGACATTCTAGACCAGTCCCATTAATTTTCAAATATTCAAGGCATGACGAGACATGACTTGGAACACTCATCAATTGCTCGCAATCATAGATTTCCAAATGTTTGAGTTGGGGAAATACCTTCACTTCACTTTCACCCGAAATTTCTATTTCTGTCCACTCTGCCAGCTTAGGCATGGAATTCAATTGGAAGCTCTCGAGAGCTGGAAAAACAATGCATGTCTCGTTGGTCACCATTCCGTAGAATGAAGAATTTATACACTTCAAATCTCTCAATCCTTTCAACAGAAGGGACTTGAGATTGGGCAAGTGCCCCAACATTGGGATCTCATCACATTCTCTGCAGTCAATGAGTGATAAGGACATTAACTTGTTAAGCACTACATCTCCAACTGCCATCTTCCGAGTCCATAATGGAAATGTTTTGCCTTTGAATCCCCAAATCTCTAACACCCTCAGATCTGAATGAGGCTGGAGGCCTTCCAATACATTCTCATCGTTTCTTTCACCTTCTCTGTCTTCACCCCATTCCAAACACAACTTCAATATTTTTGACTTCTTGAATAAATTGGCTTTCCCAGCCTCTTCCTTGTCACGAACCCTTTCCAGATTACGAATCTCTAACTCTCCTTCAAGATTTTTCAAACTTCCCAGCTCTTCAATTTTGCAGCCATCCTCGTCACCCACTGGAAAGTACTTTAGTGTTTGGAGAGAAGTTAATCTCCCAATTCCCATAGGCAACTCCACATCCTCATTAATATAAAGATGCCTTAAGTTAATCAAGTACTTAATCGTACTTGGCAGTTTTCTCAAATATGGTGCATCTACTCTCAAAGTCTGCAAGTGAGAGAATTCACCTATCCAATCCGGCAAATATTTAATTCCTGTGTTTGATATGTCAAAATATCTCAAGTGTATGAACTTTCTAATCGAACTTGACAACTCCTCAACTCCATCGTCAAGACGTAAAACATGCAGACTTTCGAAGTCTGAGAAGTTGATACCAGAAATATCAACTTCGAAAGATATTACTAATGTACGCAAATATTTTGCCATTTCTTTCGGGATAGGACTTGATTCATCTCCACGATTGTGGGCTCCGAGAATCATGTATCGTTCTCGGCTGCTACCACCTGTGTTGTTAGAGGAACTTGAAACAGAACATGCGAGATCGTGCACAAGATCATGCATGCCACAACTTTCTACATCTCTCTGTGAAACTTGCAGTAAAGAGTTGTGCAGAAGAATGTTGATAAATTTTTCGCCAACGAACTCCATGTCATCCCTTCCATCACCTTGAAGAAAACCTTCTGCCATCCACAGCTCAATCAGTTCCTGTTTCGTGATTTCGAAGCCTTTAGTAAACATTGCACAGTATGCAAAGCACTTCTTAAGTAATGGCGGAGACAAATTATCGAAGCTTAGTCTTAATATTTTTGTGATATTATCTCCTCCTTCATCTGGTGATGTCACACTTCTCGGCATCGTTCAAGAATTTCTGGATGATTTTGAGACTCTCAGCTAGCTTTGCTGCATCTTTGTCGAAACGTCGAATTTGAGAGATCTCTTTCTTGGAGAGGTCGATGAGGTTTTGAACTAGAGCTTCAAGGACGGCGGCAGCAGCTGCTCCTTCCATTCTTTGTGCTGATAACTTAGAGGGAGAAAGACAGAAATTGAGTGAGAGAGAGAGAGAGCTAAGGAATAGAATTGAATGAGTGATGCAAGCTGATTGAAGAGTCTACAGCCTTTCATTCTACATATGGTTTTCTTTTTCATTTTATGTATTTCAATCTTTGCCGACACTTTTGTTAATACTTTGATTTTTGACTAGTCTATCTTTATAGATATTTTATATTAAATTCATGAGTTTATAGCCTAACTCTTCATTATATATATATATATATATATATATATAGGGTGCAGTTATAGTAAGAACCACAATTATCGTGAGAACATAAGAACCAATAAAATTACTGCATCTGCTATACAAATTAATGCATCCGTTATTAAATTTAATGCATCCGAAAAAAATGATTTTTTTGCTCCCTTCAGGATTCGAACCCAGCACCTGCATCCATCCACCGTAGATCTTGATGATCGAATGGCTTAAAATGGTTCTCCGTTCTTATTTTATTAGTGGTTCTTATTTGAACCTCTCCCTATATATATATATTATATATATATATATAGGGGCGCGCTCCAGTGAGACCCCCTATTTTTCGTGTAACATGAGTACAATGAATAAAACATATAATACTAATGAACAAAACATATATCTAATGAACAAGATGTATATAGTGATGAAAAATAAAAATTCAAAAATTCGTAATGAATAAGACATATATATTGATGAACAGGGCCGTATATACTGATGAACAATGCAGTATATATTGATGAATAAAAAATTTAAAATATTCTGCTCCCTCCAGGATTCGAACCCTGCGAAAAAAAATCACCCTCTAAATACAATATCAGCCATAGGATTGATAAAATAAACGCACCAGATCGTGCTCTAGATATAAGTTTGCGTATTACGACCGGCATAACCTTTTCCAATTTTTATTTTCATCTATCATTTATTAATACTCTAATTATTATTATCGCCGCTATCAGCCTATCATCCTTATTACGATCAATTTTTATTTTCATCAATACTATTATTATCATCGCCGTTATCATCCTTATCATGATCAATTTTTATTTTCATCAATACTAGTATTATTATTGTTATGCCTTGAATCTCTCGCTTCGCAGAGCAGTCCGGTCAGCGAGTCGGGGGGTCGAGGGGGGCAACGTCCCCCTTGCCTGAGGTCGCGGGCGGAATAATGAACCAATAGATTTTCTAAAAGGTTAATAGAATTAAATAAATCAAATTGTTAATTGAAAAATTAAATATAATAAATATTATATTTATATTTTTTATTTTATCAAATAAAATACAATGTACGCGCTCTTTTTGCTATTTTTGCTAGTCTATTAAAGATTAATTATAGTTTTCAATTGCCGTGCTATTATTGGAGTCAATTAGTTCAGGCTCTCTGCCTCTAGATATTATTTCCTCAATCTTTTTTCCAGTGGAAAAAAATGAATATTGCAAATTTAGTGAGACTTGACCTTGTCAGATTCTAGAACTGGAGAAAATAGAAAGGAAATAATATGTTCGCGTAATTACGTTGTATAACGAATCAGTTTTCCTCTAAAACCAACTTATTTTCTCATTATCTTATAAGTAACACTTGTTTTATAAAAATTACTCAATTATGATTTTTTATTTTCATCACATATCATTTTAATTTTATATTTTTCGATTTTCTCTATCTAACAAAATTTTTTCTCTCACTAACTAAAATTTTTCTTTTTAATTTATAAGCTCAATTATCCAAATACTTTTATAACTCATAAGCTCTTAAAAATTTCATATTATAAGCTCTTTAAAATAAGCTTAATCAAGCACGACTAAGTCATCAGTAATTAAATTCCAAAAGTGGAGTGATGTAATGATAAATAAAAACTTCAAATATCATACTATAGTAAAATTCAATTTCTGGTTATAGAAATAAAAATTCATAGCAGTTGATAATTAAACACATCGAACCAGACTCATAAGTTGAGTACTCCTATCAAACAAATTGAAACCAAAATTGAAAACACGCAAAGAAAAAAAAATAGAGAGAGTGGGAGAGAGAATGGCGGCTAGGTAGTTAAATAGGGAGAGAATAATGGGCTAAATAGATAAAATAATGGGAGAGCGAAAATTCAACGGTAAAAAAATTATCGTTGTACTGATCTTTTATATAATATATAGATTTCTACTAGAAGCTAAGCTAGGCCGTGACCCCCAGTTTTTAAGTCTTTTAGGTATTATACAATCATGTCAATAATTCTTTTGCACCCATCTAATGCAGCTTATCCACAAATTTTTAGTGTTTGATTTTGCATGATTTGACTCGTGATAAATTATTACATCTGCATTCTAATCATCCAATTGAATAATTATTTATCACTTAAAGTTGAGTGAATTATTTAATCATCCTTTAATTCTATCAATTTTATCTATTACATCAACAAATCAAACATCCCCGTAAAATATTTTTAGGGTTGTATTATTTGTTCAGAATGATAGTCCATACAAATGATAATTCATTTGTAAAAACATATAATAGGGAAATTATATTACAATTTACAGTCTCAATCCAAAGGTAGAGAAAAATATAGCATAAAAGATAAAACCACATATAATAGAAATGTAAAAACATGAGTAGAGGTGGAGATTGCTCTGTCTGTCCGAAACAAATTGGTATCCACATGCTTAATAATCCTATCAACAAAAGTTCAAATAAATAAATATAGGAAATTAAAAAATTATGAAAAGAGGTTGAGCACATCATAATGAAGAAAATAGATACTCACTCATTCCTTCTTCACTGATCCCTTGCTTCACCTTCTAATTCTTTATCTTTAGAAACACCCCAAATACAACTGTTTCCTCGTTTCACTTTATTCAGAATCATCTGTATCAACACAGAAAATAATTAATGGAAAAAAGCTAAAAGGCTCAATGTAAAAATGTACTATCTCCGTCCTACGAATCTTGACACGTATTTCTTTTCAGGCCTTCCCACGAGTCTTGACACATTTCCAAATAAGGTAATAATTAGTCCAAAAATAAGGGGTCTTAATTACATTCTCTCTTCTACTTTATCACTTTTAAATTTTATTACCTACACACTTAAAACACTAATCTACAATTCCTTAATTTCTGTGCCGAAACCAAACGTGTCAAGATTCGTGGGACGGAAGAAGTAGTAAACAAACTCAAATTAATTTATCTCCTATTGTTTAAGCATATTAAGATGAAGTGGAGCACCACACTAATAACAACTGAATTAGAAACTCCATCAGATAAGATGATAGATTTTACTAGAGTACCTCAATTTTTGATGATTAGAATTCTTTCAAATAAATAAAACATGTAAAACTTTTTATAAAAATAAACAAATACAGATATTGATACTCACCGGCACCGACGATGATGCGGGGGATATGAAAAAGCTTGGGCCATTCAGAATCAGCTGCCTCACTTTTAATCGGTAATTCCGGGCAATCCCAAATAGATAGTTGTTTTAATGTGGTGAGGCGTCGCATTGCATCCATAGAGGGTAGACGCCTTAGCCTTTTGCAGTTATCTAACCTCAAATCCTTTAGGGATGAGAGGTTCCCAAACCATTCAGGTAACTCTTCCATTCCAAAATTAAATAACCATAACCGAGAAAGAGCAGTGAGAAGTTGAATTGATTCCGGTAGGCATTCACAACTTTCCATCCCCTTCAAATGTAACTTATCAAGTGAGTGGCAACATCCTTGCAATATGGCATCCACAGTCTCCACCCCCATACTAACATCGATACTTATTCGTCTCAAGCTGGGAAAACGCGAAATCATAAGACAACCAGTGGCCATAAATTTAGGAACGCCTCTAATTTCCAATTCTGTTAGACGAGGCAATCTTGGGAGGTACTCAATTACCCTTCCTAGATTCTTTAGACTACTTAACCAATTCAACGACAGCTCCTCAAGAGAGAATCCTAGCATTTCACATGGCAAATACTCCAATGCTCTGCATTCCTCAATCCTGAGACGGCGAAGGGATGTGAAGCTTCGTTGGGATTGTTCTCCGCCGCTATCTCTATCCCCTAATTCTCTCAAATTGGGGCACCGCCTTATATACAATTTAGAGAGAGTCTGGTTGTTACTGAATAACCAATCAGCTGGGAGACATTTCACACCGATCTCACGAATGAACAAATATTCAAGGCATGACGAGACATGACTTGGAACACTCATCAATTGCTCGCACCACTTAATTTTCAAATGTTGGAGGCGAGGAAATGGCTTCACTTCACTTGCACCCAAAACTTCTATTTCTGCCCACTTTGTCAGCTTAGGCATGCGATGCAATTCGAGCTTTTCGAGAGCTGGAAAAACAATGCGTGTGTCGTTGTTCACCATTCCGTAGAATGATGAATTTATACACTTCAAATTGCTCCATCCTTCCAACTTAAGGGACTTGAGATTGGGCAAGTGCCACAACATTGGGATCTCTTCACATTCTTTGCAGTTCCGCAGTGTTAATGATATTAACTTGTTCAAATCTGACATCTTCTGAGTCCATAATGGAAATCTTTTGCCTTTGAATCCGCCAATATGCAACCTCCTCAGATCTGAGTGTGGACGCATGCCTTCCAATACATTCTCATCATTTGTTTCCCCTTCTCTGCGATCATTCCATTCCAAATGCAAATCCAATATTTTTGACTTTTTGAATAAATTGGCCTTCTCAGCCTCTTCCTTGTCATCAACCCTTTCCAGATTCCTAATCCTTAGCTCTCCTTTAAGATTATTCAAACTTCCCAGCTCTTCAATTTTGCACCCATTCTCGTCCCCCACTGGAAAGTACTTCAGCGTTTGGAGACAAGTTAATCGCCCGATTCCCGCAGGCAACTCTACCTTCCCAGTAATATAAAGATGCCTCAAGTTAATCAAGTACTTAATTGTACTTGGCAGTTTCTTCAAATATCCTGTGTCTACTCTCAACGTCTGCAAGTGAAAGAATTCACCAATCCAATCCGGCAAATATTCAATCATTGTTTCTGAAATGTCAAAATGTCTCAAATGTATCAACTTTCGAATCGAACTTGACAACTCTTTAACTCCATACTCAAGACGTAAAACATGCAAACTTTCGAAGTCTGAGAAGTTGATACCAGAACTATCACATCCATATGATATTAATAATGTACGCAGAGATTTCGCCATTTCTTTTGGGATAGGACTTGATTCCTTTCCGAGAGTCATATATCGAAATCGGCTACCACATGTACTGTTAGAGGAACTTGAAACAGAACAAGCCAGATCGTGCACAAGATCGTGCATACCACAACTTTTTACATTTCCGTAATCATCTCTCTCTGAAACTTGCAGTAAAGAGTTGTGGAGAAGAACGTTGATAAATTTTTCACCCACGGACTCCATCTCATCCCTTCCATCAGCTTGAAGAAAACCTTCTGCCATCCAAAACTCAATCAGTTTCTGTTTCATGATTTTGGAGCCTTTAGGAAACATCGCACAGTACGCAAAGCACTTTTTAAGTGATGGCAGAGACAAATTATCAAAGCTCAATCTTAATATTTTTGTGATATAATCTCCTCCTTCATCTGGCGAAAGCCATTTCTCCTTGATTGAACGCCATTTTTCCTCGGATTGATTGCTCAGTGTTCCCCCAACTACATTGGCAGCTAGTGGCAAACCTTGACATTTGGTTGCAATCTTTTTCCCAATAGTCTTAAATTCTGATGGAACGTTTCCTTCTCCAAAGGTTTTTGCTCTAATTATCGACCAACACTCTTCCTCCGATAAGCCTTTCAACTCGTGTTCATGAAGTGTTTTCACAATTGAAGCCACCTTCATATCTCTTGTCGTAACAACAATGGCATTCCCCTTGATACAACTAACTCCCAACAAGGAATTGATAAAATCTTCCCATTTTAAAGCATCTAGATTCCATATATCATCAAGAACAAGAAGATAAGTTTTATCTTTCAATGCTTGTTGAAGCTTTGAAAGAATATCTTGCTTACTCTCAACTTCAACTTCATAAGAAGTCAACTCTTTGAGAATTTTTTTGAAAAGAAAGATTGGATCAAAATTTGGTGAAACATGCACCCAAATATGTGATCCAAATCGAGTCTCATCCTTCATATGATTGAAGACTTTCCTAGTCAGCGTGGTCTTCCCCATTCCCCCCATCCCGACAATGGCAAGGATGGAAACTCTACGTTCATCAGTTGTGATGCTATTGGTAAGCATATCAACTATTTCCGACATAACATCATCTCTTCCAATAAAAATTGGATCAAGAGTGTATGAATCAGTTTCGAATCCAGCATTAACCAAAGTGGGCTCATTGGCAAGCCTCTCTACGAGGCCAAGCTCGGCAGCCTCTTTGTTAATGGATTCCAAATTCTCATTGATTTCTTTGATTCTAAGAGCCATATTTCGAGAACGTGAAATATGTTTGAAGCATGAGAAGCATGATGGTACCTTTGCCTTCTTGGGCTTGATTTGTTTGGAGAGAATATGATAGTTGAGCTCATTCAAAACATTGTCAGCATCGAACGCCTCGTTTTCAAGCTTCTTCAACCAGTTCTTGACAGCTTCGCCGGTGATGTCACGCTTCTCGGCATCGTTCAAGAATTTCTGGATGGTGTCGAGACTCGCAGCCAGCTTTGCTGCTTCTTTGTCGAGACCTCGGATTTGAGAGATCTCTTTCTTGGAGAGGTCGATGAGGTTTTGAATTAGAGCTTGAAGGGCGGCAGCAGCAGCTTCTCCTTCCATTCTTTGTGCTGATAATTTAGAGAGAGAAAGAGAGAAATTGAGTGAGAGAGAGATTGAGCAAAGGAATAGAATTGGACGAGTGGTGCAAGCTGAAGAGTATACAGCCTTTCATTCTAATTCTTTCCTTTCTCAACACCTCATACCTCTTTCTCTTTCTTTGCCTTGTTTTCATTCTTATTCTTTTCTTTCTCAATACCGCTTCTCCTTAACCCCTTTCCCTCTTTTTTTGGCTTGTTTTTATGTTTTCTTATTCACAAAGGAAAGAATAATGAGGTCAAACATATATATACTTTTTTTATTATCATCGAATAATAATATTAAATAAAAAAATTTAAAAATTCATTTGATCTTAGATATTAATCACTCTAATGCTTGGCTAACATATATTGACACTCATGTGGAATATATATAGCCGGTTGCGTGCCATATAAAATGAAACAAACAAATTTATTAATTGTATTGTCCCAATTCAATAGGCTACAGGGCCTTGAACACGAATGTTATACTCCCTCCGTCCCATTGGGCTTGTCCCATTTGGTTTCGGCACGATTATTAAGGAGAGTATTAGTAGTGTTAAGTGTGTAGATAAAGTAGGAGAGAGAAAGAGATAAGGTGATAAAGTAGGAGAGAGAAAATGATAAAGTGATAAAGTAGGAGTGTTATTTATAGAAATGTGACAAGATGGTGGGACAAACAAAAAAGGAATATGGGACAAGATCAATGGGACGGAGGGAGTATATACTTATGTGGAATATATAATTAGTGTTTAGTGAAAAAGTGAACGAAAAAGTAAAATGAAAGAGAGAGTGAATGAAAAAGTAACTTTAATTTATTCGAAAAAGGAAACGACTCAACTTCGTTAGGACGATCCAAAAAGGAATACGACTCAATTTCGTTGGGATGGAGGGAGTAATAAAATAAAATAAAGAATATAATTTTTTTAGGATATAGTTGTCAAAAAAGTAAGAGAAGGAATGAAGATATTATTTTTAATGAAAAAAAAGACATAATTATTTATGAGTCACATTAATGACATTTAGTGTGAAAAATTAATTGAGTGAGAATATTTGTTATGTATTGATTTTTCATTTTAGAAAGTGACCTATTAAATTGAACGTCAAAATAAGAAAATGTGACATATTATGTAGATTAGATTACACTTCATTGCTAATTTCACATGAGAAATTAGTGAATTTAAATTCTTATAATTTTTTTTCTTATTTTGGAACAGCCTCTGATTTGCATCTTTTCTTGCTAATTTTCATTTATGCTTCAATCGAATTTTGCTTATACTTCTTGCTGGTAACAGACCAATCAAGAGATGATAATTGAAATTTTGAAATTAATTAATCATTAATTCTTTTTGTGTGATTTTCAGAATTTTAAATTAGAGGGTATATAGTTCTTTGTAGGATTTTAATTTTTATGTATGCATAAACGTGCTTCCTTATCATATTATGATGCGAGGCTATAAATATTTTCAGATTACAACTGTGAGTTATACGTGTTTATTCTTTTAAATTTACTTAAATAAAACTATTAATTAATTACAAATTTAATTTAATTTAGGAAATAGTATGAAATATAGAGTAAAAAATAAAATTTTAATTATTATTTTAAATAAAGGCTATAAAAAGTAAAATAAAGAATGAAGTTACAAGTTGGGCCGTTTAATTAAAACTACCAAAAATAATACATCAAATTTCGACTGGAAACTGTCTAATATTCTTTTGTAGAAAGCCCATAAAATTTGTTGGGCTTGGGCCTAGAAATGTCTAAATCCAAAACGTGGGCCTTTTTTTTTTTACTTGCCACAAATCTAGCTAGATAAGATGGATTGAGATTAGTGTATCATATTTGATGTATGATTTTATATTCTATTTTCAATTTAATTTATTTTCTAATATATTTTTTCATCAATTTCAGTTTTGTATGATTTTGTTTAATTTTATAATTATTAACTAAGATTTATTCCATCTAATTAGGATATATAATTATTTTTTATCATTTAACTGCACTTCAATTAGCTAATAATGATTGACTAATTAAAAGTTATGGTATTTTTATTTTTCAAAAGTTTAATTTTTGAAATAAAAATTGAGTATAATTCATAGTATTATAATAAATTTTATTTTTTATAAAAATTATTATTAAAATAATAGTTATAAGAATGGAATATAGTAGGACACATCAAATTATGAGGCATTGAATCTCATCCCGGATAAGATAAACCCCTTCTCAATTGTATCATTGTATGATGACATCTCCTATTACACTTAAAAATATTTTTCACATTTAAGATAAATTATATTTCTACCTTTTTCCCTATAGAAATTACTACTATTATTTTGAACAATCTAATCTAATCATATATGATTAACCCCACAATATTCATATTATTCTCTTTCATTTCATCCATCAATTCCTACTACTAGCTTGGTAGGCTGTGACCCCCAGTTTTAAAGGCTTTTAGGTTTTTTCTTTCTATACAATCATACCAATAATTCTTTTGCACCCATCTAATGCAGCTTCTCCACAAATCTTTAGTAGCCATCACCTCTTATTTTCTTCACATAATCATTCATATATATGGGAATCTATTTTCTTTTCTATTCACTCGCATTTCTTCCATTTCATCGATTTTGTTGGGATATATATATATATATATATATATATATATATATATGAAGATGTTCTAATAAAAACATATGTTAAAATGAGAACTATGAACCTAATCTTTACATTTTAAATATTAGATCTAATGGTTAGGATTTAGTCAACAAAAGAAACTGTGCATCTATTATATTTTACTGTGCACTTAAAAAACATGCAATTTATGCAATTGAAACCAACAATGCAAAATACTCAAGCAAATCGAAATTGTGCATCTATGCAATTGAAACTGTGCATCTATGCAATCGAAATTGTGCATCTGTAGTTTAATCTCAGCCCTCTATTTTATTAAAATCAATGGCTTTAAATTGGTTCCTAGTTTTCATCTTAAGAGGTGTTTTTATATTAACCCTACCCTATATATATATATATATATATATATATATATATATATAGGGGAGGGCTATAATAAAAACATTTTTAAGTGTATAAAATATGGATGAATCTTGTCCGTTAGATCTTGATTGATCTAATGGCTTAAAATTAGCCTAATCTAATCTTTAATATACACGCATATTTTCTAAAAGGTTAATGATGTAATTCAACTTTTAACTTCTGTAATTATTCACGCTAATAAGCATCATGTCAGTAATTATTTACGCTAAGCACATATCAAATCTTTTTTTTTTCACATCAAATCTTTATTTCCAGCTATCAAATCTTTATTTGATGCCATATATTCAACACACGATTCTAACCTAAATTTTAACGCATTCTCAAAAGAAAGAACACAGTCGCCAAAATTCTGGGTTTTTCACTCTACTTCTTCAAACTAATTCATGAATAATCCAGGTATGTGTGTTCTTTATTATTTTTAGCATTCTGTTACGATTTTTTTGTTATTATTTCGTGTATGAAACATAATTTGTTACGAATTGCTTCTGGGTTATGTTCAGTAGTATTTTGCACGATTTTTATTTTAATTTGTTACGAATTATTTGCGTCTGGAAGTATTTTACGTATGAAGTGTGACCATGTTTCGATTGTATTTCAATAGTCTGTTTTGCGGCGAATTTAATAGTCTGTTTAGACTGTTTATGTATTTCAATAAACTGGTTTCGATTGCATATGAATCATACGAATTTGTTACGAATCTTATTAGTTACGTAACACATTAGTGTAACACAACAGATTGCATCATTATATTACTTTGATATCAGTTTGATTAATTATTATTTCAGATTCAGAGCAAGAAGGGCAGTGGTAAGAGGTTGAAGTCTAGATTTGAGATAGAGGCCGAGAAAGCAAAGAAACCCAAGAGGTTGTGCAAAAAGTGTGGTCGTCGTGCTCGACATGATTCGCGCAATTGTAGCAAGGTTGTTGAAGAAGATAGTGAAGAGGACTGATTGTTATAGGACAAACAAACGATTTCAATTTCTAACTTTGTCATAGACTTTGAAGTTTGTTACTGTTTATTTGGTATTTCAAAGTCATGGGATATGACTAACACGTTTTGAATCTTTCACCATTAATTTTGTGGTTTTGTGAACTATTCATTTTATAATATTACTTAATAATTAGATGTTACTATGATTAATTTGTTTGGTTTGTTTATATGCATTGCGTGAATGTAAGTGTATTGTTATAATATAGTATATGTTTTTTTTTTTGCATGAACATTTGCCATAATCCCGCACAACTAACAACTACAATCTTAATTCTATTACTCATATCATAGCCATTCTCGTTAATTCGTAACCTCATTAAACATAATTCGTAATCCCGGTGATCCACAAAAAAACATAGTTTCATCTCATTAACTCAATTTTTAAAAACACCAAATCAATTTATTTTAAAAACAATTTCATCTCATTAACTCATTTTTTCCATGTGAAAGATGATATTGTATTTGGGTGAAAGAATAATTGCGAGAAAATCCACCGTTCTCGACAACAACAATTTGAATTGGCATGAAACTATCATACCAATTTCAGAATAAAATGATAAAAAAAATCGTAGCACACCATTTTTTTCGACCGAATCATTTTTATTAATTAAAAACCAACATGTGTATAATTATTAATCAGATAAAATGTAATTCCTAAAAGAATAATAACGCTAAATTTATCATACCAATTCTCTATAATTCGTAACCCCACGAAACATAATTCGAAAATTCGGTGATTCATAAAAAAAATGAGATTCAAATCAGTGAATTTAGTATATAGTAATCCAAAAAAAAAATCCAACTAATACCAAAACAATTTACTTATTATTGTATTTGCTTGAAAGAATATTTGCGAATAAATCCTCCATAAACAAAGCAATAATTTGAATTTGTAGGAAACTATCATACCAATTTCAGAATAAAATGATAAAAAATTCATAGCACACCATTTTTTTCGAACGAATCATTTTTATTAATTAAAAACCAACATGTATACTTATTAATCAGATAAAGTGTAATTCGTTAAAGAATAATAACGCAAAATTTATCATACCAATTCTCTATAATTCGTAACCCCACAAAACATAATTCGAGGTGATTCATAAAAAAATGAGATTCTAATCAGTGACTTTAGTATATCGTAATCCAAAAAAAAAATCCAACTAATACCAAAACAATTTACTTATTATTGTATTTGGTTGAAAGAATAATTGCGAATAAATCCTCCATAAACAAATCAATAATTTGAATTTGTAGGAAATTATCATACCAATTTCAGAATAAACTTATAAAAATTTCGTAACACAACAATTTTGCCGTAAGAATTATATTTTATTATTTAAAACCAACATTTGTATAATTCTTACTCATATAAAGTGTACGAAAACTGATAAAACATGGAATTAACCCAATGAAAGTCATAATAAAGGTACAATATTTTCCACAAAAATAATGTCTAACGTATAGATCAAAGAAAATGTTCCAGAAAATATCAACCAACCCTAAACCATTAAATAAGCTTCAACCTAACAAAGTAGCATCAATATTTATAGCGGGGTTTTTAAAGACCTCGTCATAGTACGCATTCGCTCCCACTGCAATCGCATCTTTAACACTATTTTTTTCCCAACCAAGAATGGTTGCACAATACCTCACACGCAAGAGGTTAAGTTGTTTCTTCAGTTTCGGTGCCAGGGAGCAACCCCATAAGGCTGGGGACTCACCCATAAATGTCCCCATGTGTCGCATCATATATACGCCCGAGTCATTTATGTTATTTGAGTCCCCCTATTTCAACGGTGGTATCATCATCCTTGTGCGTTTCACAATGGTGCTCTTGTGCACATGACCCATAGAGCCAAAATAGTCTCCAAGGATTTGCTTCTGTTAGATAAATGAACATAAAAAAATGAAAAAATATTAAATCATAAAACACGCAAAAGCTTGAAGACATGTGGACGTCATTGTTATTTACCACGTCATCAATTGCAGACATATATTTTTCAGCTCGGCAATGCATTTGCGCCTCATTCCTGTTGTCTAAGACGTACACCTTCTCTTTTTTTAGGTCGACGCACACCAGGAAAAAATTCATCACTCTAAAAACAGGGAAAAAGAACTGCAAGGAGTAATGCATGACAACACTTTAGTAATACGATTCGCATGATCAAAAAATATAATAACAATGCACAACATTTAAACCATACCAAATCTATGGTTGTTACAAATAACAGCTGCGGCGTGGTTAGTTCATCCGATAGAAGTCTAACAAATATATCTCGGCGTCTTTTGAAGGTCCAACTACTTGGCGGTTGCAGAATCGATTCCGACTTAAAATTAAAAATAACATGTGAAATAATTTCAACAGACAAAAGAGACACATGCATTTGGATAAAAATTTCAACAATGAATCTATCTTACGCAAATTTCGACTGAAGCAAAGAATCTTGTTGGCAATGTATCTGCCTTGAACTCCTCATTGCTATTCAAATACATTCCCCAAGCATTAATGACTTCAGGACCTACCACATTGTCTCTACATAGTGTTGCAATATGCATTCTCTGAAGCATTTTGTTACCGTAACGGAACATCACCTCGAGGCTGAAATTAATACCAACATGCAATTCAATTACCTTTAGACTACATCAAAATAAATGAATTCTAAATTTTCTGAATATATTTTTTTACTTATCCACTGCAGGGTTATAGAAACCGAAAAGGGCGAGAGCCTTCTCTTTCTTATTCAGCCGTTTTGTTGTATTCACACTCCTCTCGATAAACGGAGACAAGTTATAATTTGTTTTCTTGAGAAGGCCCTTGTCCCTGCATCGCGTTCCCACAGGCTCCGAAATAACCTAAGAAATAAAGCATATAATATACATACATATAATTCTTGATATATAATAATGGAATTCGTAAAATCGTAAAATATTATGCTCAGGTATATAATTCATGACATATAATTATAGAATTCGTACCATAATAAAACATTATATTCAGGTACATAATCCGTGACATATAACAAGTGTAATACATTATATTCAGGCCTATAATTCGTGACATACATTCATATAATTCGTAACAGTATGCTACATTAATTATATAATTCGTACCTCCGCAAAATATTATACCCAACCATATAATTATTTCCATATAAGTATAGAATTCGTAACATCTTTATATTTTATCTCCAGGCATATAATTCATGATATATAATCATACAATTCGTAACAGTATACTACATTATATTCAGACATAATTTCAAAATTTAATAATTTCACATGCGTCTAAAATAATTCGTAATACCTGTTGCTATAGTTCGTAATAACCTCGCCCAAATATTAACCCAAAAAAATTGACGATTATATTTCAAAAATAAATTTTTAAAGTGTCGATCGTCACACCGCCGTCGCATTCGAACGGAAAAATAACCGATCCCACAATAGAACCAAACAATTACAAACCTCGCTCTGCCGTCGCATTCTTCGTCTTCGCCGTCGCATTCTTCGTCCTCGCCATTCAGCTGCCGATTCCAAACTCTATTTCATCGCGTCTGCAGATGGAAAATATGAGAGAGTGTTTCCTTAAAATTTGAAATGATATGTTATAATGAATAAGATAGAGTAATATCAGATACAAATCTTCACCAAAAACTTCGTAATTCACACTAGATATAATTGATTACATTTTACTTATTTTACAACTTAAATGTATTGTTTTATGGAATAATATGATCGGTGCTTTTTTTCCCATTAAATTCGTACACATTCGTTCGAAATTCTCAAGAATCATAATTACCCAGATGGAATAGAAAATCTTTCCATATCCACCGCGTGAAGATCGGAACAGACTCTGTGACATACGAAAAGTCAAACAGAGATTTAATGCCATTTTTGCCCTTCACGCAATTTTAGTTACGAATCAGACAACAAACTAGACGAATCAATAAAAGGATGAATTTTAAATCTGGACCGTAGATGCTTTTAATTTGGACGGCTGGATCTTATACATATTTTATACACTAAGGGCTGTTTTCATTGTAGTCTCACCCTATATATATATATATATATATATATATATATATATATATATATATATATATCTTGTTCCTATATTTAGTCCCCTCCATTTGGGAAGTTGTTTCTACTTCCAAGTCTTTTTCTTCCAATTGTTTTGAGACCTTTTTCATTAGTATAAAAGAATCTAAATTTAATGTTTCATAATTTTGTGTGTGTTATCGTGTCCCAGTATTATATTTATTATTTTAATAAAATTTTTAAATAAAATTATTATTATAATATAATTATACTTAATTTTTATTTTTAAAAAAATAAATATTTAAAAATATTATACTCCTTTCGTCCCTATCAAAATGTATCACTTGGTACTTGGTAGACAACACGAATTTTAAGAAATATTTGGTAGATAATATATTGAGTGGAGAAAAAGACCCACTTTTTTTTAGGTGTTGTGTTTTTAAGGGATAAAAATATAAGGAGTTATATATGTGGAATCATGTTCCAAAATAGACGTGATATATTTTCAAGGGACAGACGAAATGGAAAATCTAATGTCCTTTTTCAAGGACGAATGAAGTATATAAGAACTTTGAATTTTATCAACCTATTTAGAAATGAAGTTAAATGATAAAAATGGTGCCAATGTTATGCCGAATACTAGAGACATAGGTAATAAATAAAAATTCCCTAGCCTAGTATCAATAATATTACATCATTAACTACATAGTGATATCTGGTATTTCAATTTGTTGATGCTTTATATAATAATCTATCACACAAAAATGCATGCAATAATGAAGTGAAAAACGAGACTAGTTAATAAAAAGTTTCTCGTGTATCATGAACCAGCTGTTTTATATTAGTATAGTTCCAACAAAATATAAATACTAGTACAATCTATGACTTTAATTTACCAATTCTTGATCAAAATAATCTAATAAAGTGATAGTTAAAACAAAATAATACCATCTAAATATATTAGAATGAAGATATTAAGGCGGCATCAGATTTGTTGAGTGCATCAAGTATAGTAATCCAGCTATAATATTCATCGTCTTCTTCCTCTTGAAATGGACGTTGAGTCGCTTCCTCTGTATATATCTCGTCGTTTTTCGCAAATCTTCCCCTCACTCGCGGCCGCCTGTCTGCCAAAGTCTTCCTACATTCATACTGATCCAACGACATAGAGAAAAGATCTAGTGAGAATGTTATTATTCGTGACATTGAGAACTGATAATGAATAAGTCAATAAAATCTACGAATAACCATTTAAATTTGGGTTCGAATCCCGAAGGAGACAATAAGATTGTTATTTTTTGTGAGATCATAAAATTAATGAATAAGCCAGTACATATTGTTGAATATTTACTATTTAATGAATAATTTTTTTTTCGTCCATCCATTAAACATTTAACTATTCAGATATTTATTATCTCTAATAGACCCACTAACTAACTAACTAACTCTCACTCTATAAAATTTTCAAATGATTTATATACTTCTTCTTTTTGGAAATAATCCGACTAACTATTACTCTTTTAAATTTTCAAATATTTATATATATTTGCTCGCTAACGGACCCACGTAAACCCACTAACTATCACCACTTTTTCTCTACTTATCAAACACAGCTAAATTTTCTTAAAGCTCGTATCCACTATTTTGAAGAAGACGTTTCATGGACGACGGGAGTAATACGTAAATACGAACCTTGATTTTCTTGTTGAAGTTTCTGAGATTTCTCTTGCTTCTATATCTCTCAATTCTCTCCTTCTTCTCCTCTGGGCTGTAGGGTGTGGCTCTGTTCATGCTCTCAAATATGCTATTCTCACTTGCAAATGGATAATTCGACCACTTATTATACCACTGCACTTGCATTTCCCATTAATTACTTAATTAATAAAAACGCAATTAATTCACTAACAAAGTAATTAATATTTTCAATGGTATATAACTATATATATACCTGGGAGCTACCATGGCTACTTTCCGATTCAATATTGTAATAACCTTCCACTTTTGTATTGATGAGAGAGTGGCAGCTAACCTCCCTCTGCATTAGAGTAGGACTCTGTGCTCCATAAGTAGTACCATTCGAGTTCGGGGAGTCGACGTGGCTGCTGCACCCGCTGCTGCTGTGCCCCGTCTCCCCCAACACGGACTCGTACACGTGCTCAGCAACGGGCGCGCGCACCAATGAAAATTGATCGTCGTGTTCCGAAACACGATCGGAGTAAAGTTGATACCAGTATGGTCCGGACATAGTTTTTTTTTTTTTTTTTATGGTGTGTTTAGTGAGGATGAAACTATATAATATAACGAGGGAAATTAAATTAGGTTTGATTTTTTTGATGAAAGGGATTTATTTTTGGAGGGGGATTTGATGAAAGGCGTGGAATGGGCACATTGTGGGCACACGACAGCTTATTAAAAGGGGGTTAAAGATGACGTGGAGGATGACGTCATGGGTCGATTGGGCGTTGACTTGGCAATCTTGTCAGTTGGGGGAGCTGTGTTGGCCTACCTGGACCACCACTACCTTTAGGGGTGGGGGGTGGTGGGGGGGGGAGGTAGGGAAGATATTTACAACTTATTGTAGAATTTTAAATTCCTTGATTAAGGGTGTGTGTATATATATATATGCACGAAATCCCTCGGTCCACGGAAAAGAGTTTTATTTACCTATTTTCTTGTTCACGAAAGAAGTTCTATTTATTCTTTTTTTTCCCCACGAAAAAGAGTTATATTTTACTTTTTTAACTATCATATCCTACCTTCTTGTTTATATTTAACTATATATTGTAATTTTATATCATTTTTTAATTAATACTGTACTTTTATTCTACTTTTTTATACTATATCTACAAATTGTACATTTATTTTTGAACTTACAATAACTTTAAAAATTTCAGTAAAATCCGTGTCCAGCATGATATGAGACTCTTTTTTGTAGGCAGAGATAATATTTTATATTATATGTTTGGAGTGTATATTCATTTTACATATGTATTTTCTATAGATCCAACACTAAATTACTAGGGTATTTGATTTGGTCAATAATATAGATAAAATTGATAGGATTGGAGGTGATTAAATAATTTGTTCAATTTCGAAGTGATAAATAATTAAAAAATCAATTAATTGATTGATTAGAGTGCGAGCCGATTTATCCATCATGCTCCAAATAAAGCAAACACTTTATGACTCAAATTAAACTCTTTCTTTTTTTTTTCTTTTTTTTTTTTTTTTTTTTTTTGATCGGGCAAAGTCATGTTAGATGTTAGTAATTAGTTCCCCCATCCACACCAAGAACCACCTTATCTCTCCATTCACCAAATCCACCTTATATCTCCAATCTCCAATTCGCTCCCAAGAGGGATCGAATTCGTATACTCAACTCCTTGAATTTAAGGTCAATGGTTTGACATTGTGTCACTTCACGTAGAAGACTTGTTCATGCTGTTTTTTTTAATCAAATTAATTAAGATAGCGAAGTACATTTTTTATTTTATTTTTACAATGGAACTGTGATTGAGTAGTGACTAGTGATATACGGTCACATTTTAAATTTTTAATATGCCTAGTGAGAGAGAGACATCCACTCCCAATCCCAACTTTAGAAAAAATATAAAACGCCCCCACCACTTTGAGTTACAAAATATGCTCTTTATATAGACTAGACCCTAGACCCCCCCCCCCCCCCAAAAAAAAAAGTTAAATAAATATAGACTAGTTGGGTGGCACACACCCATCAAAAATCATTCTCTATCACTTAGTGATAAATTGAGACCACAACAAACCCTACAAATTTGCAATTTAGATTAATCTTGAATCTACAACTCTTCTTCCTACCATTTAATTTCTTCCCCCATTTTTAAGAAAACAGTTGACCAATTTTATATATATAAAAAAGAAACATAAAAATAAAAATTTATTGGGCCTCACGGAAAAAATTGCAACTTCAACTTGCATGCAAGATAATTCAAAGATTGATCATTAGCCCTAGCTAGCATGCATGTATCATATATATACAAACATCTTTCTCTTCTCTTGTAGCTGCATGTGCTTGTTGATTAGTGCTTTAGCAGCACCACTTCCAAAAAGAAATGGACGGTGACTTCATGTTTTAGAAGCTTTTAAATTGTAGTTATAAAAAGTGATGATTATGATAAAAAAAATACACGAACTTTGAAAAAGTTGTAATTTTTATCTGAACTTTCAATTAAGCCAAAAAAAATACATGAAATTTATATTTTTGTTGTGTTTTTCATCTGAGTTTGACATTCGGTTAAATTAGAGCTTAGTTGGCAGTCGGAAGTTCACCCGATGTTGGTCTAACATATGATGATAAGGAGTATTTAGAAGCTCGGAGATCTAAGAAGGCAAAAATTAATATATCTGACTTAATTTCGACTGTCAATTAAGCTCCAATTTCATCGAAAGTCAAACTTGGGTGAAAATTGTAACAAAATTCTGAAAAATCGCAAAAATTAATACTCCCTCCGTCCCGGCTTTTTGTATCCAGTTCAAAAGGGCACGGGTTTTAATAAAATGATTGATGTGTTGTGAGTGGAATAAGGGTCCCACATTTTATGTGAGAGTTAAAATAATTAAAGTGGAGTAAGGGCCCCACCTACTTTTGCCAAAAATATAAATGGATACTAAAATGTGGGACGACCAAAAAATGAAAGTTGAATACTAAAAGCTGGGACGGAGGGAGTATATTTGATTTAATTTTTCTATCGAAACGTTGAAACTCGTTGTTAATTTTCCGATTAATGCTCATTCACAATAGTATAGTATAAATATATTTTATTTACTTAAGTGACAAACTTGACATAATTTATATTTTTCATTAAAGAGTTTAAGTTCTATATATATATGATGAGATGGTTGTAAACTCAAAGCAAAACAGCTGCCTTTCTCCGCATAGAGCCCACTAAGCTTTTATGATTTTGACATAGCGTCTCCTTAATCATTAACTCTTCAACATAGCTGGCTGCAATTATTTATTTATGTAAAAATAAAAATATTTATATGGTAAATCTCGATATTTTTATAACTTTGATCCATATATTATTAATATTTAAACTATTCTAATTTATATAATATTATGCATGTAACATTCTACGACTTCAAATAGAGCGTGTAAAATATTTTTTCGACTAATTTGTCTACTTAAGATTGGCATGAGAAATAATAATAATAATAATAATAATAATAATAATAATAATAATAATAATAATAATAATAATAATAATAATAATAATAATAATAATAATGTTGAAAATTGATAGGCCTTTAATGGGTCTGAAATTGACATGTTTGAATTACTTGGCTTCAAAGCCGAAAGTGAAAATAAAAAGTTGTTCAAATCACGCCTTTAGTGGGCCGTAAGGCTTGTGACATTTAGACACTGAGACACATTTTTATTTTTATTTTATTTTTTGTCAATAAACAAATAAATTTAAAAATTGTGTGTGGTTATGGACTCGAACTTAATTAAGATCTTTGGTTTCAGGTGTTAACTACTCTATGATTAGACCAACACACACATAAAATTAATGAAATTGTTTGTTAGGGACTTAGGGTTAATGACTAAAAATACTGTATTAGAAGACATAATAAGTAAAATAATATATTTCTAGTCTTGAAAATGCATGAAACCCTTTTTATAGTACACAAATATACGTATCCATTTAGGGTTTATTCAGTTACTCGAGACTATATTAGTTCGAGATTACTCAAGATTAAGTGGGCCCAAGATTATCCAAGATAAATTTTATCACAGGGGATGTCAAGACTCAAGCCATGACTAACATTATCCCGAGATTAGGCCACCAGCTGAGTCTATCTAAGAAAACAACATATCATGACACTAAATTTTAATCTACACAAAAACTTGGGTACAACCAGGTGTACCACAACCGAGTTGACCCGCACCCAGAATAGTGTTATTTATACGGTTCGGGTCAAGATGAGGGTCCGAGTCAGGAGACGGTTCATGGTCTAGGTATGGGTGCAACCCGATTGTACGGTACACTTGGTTGTACCCAATACCGCCTCTCTTATCTAATCCATTAAACCGAACGCCATCTTGTATTATACGACTAATATATAACGCTCATATACTATAATAATGAGAATGCAATGATCAAGGTATACTTTGTTTTCACACACACAACACACACTGAAGCATTGACTGGAGGAGTGGAGACTTCTACATCAGGTGAGAGGTGTGTGGCAAGAGTTGAATTATAAGGAAGAAGAAAGAAGTGATATGCATGAATAATGAATCCGATTAGTCGAAGATAAGGTTAAATGAGCACTATAGTCGCTTTCGCTTCGACATTTTGTTCCAAAAGAGGAAAATAAGCAGCTACAAGCAATAGCCTTTTTGGTTAAAAGATAGCATCTATATATCTCAATCTATCAAAAAATATGGTGCTAATTTAGTCAACTAGTTGGTTAGGTTCCTTATTATTATTATTTTCATTCTTGCAAGTTAGAAACTATAGTCGACATCACTTTCCTTTTGGAAAAATTATAAATAATTGGATTTTTTTTTTTTTTTTTTTTTGTATCTCATTTTGGGTAAAATCTTAGGTTTCGTATATTTTCAGAGTTGACTTGTATTTATAATTACATGAACATGAGAGTGTGACACTCTTTGTTGGCTATCAGTCTTAAGGTTAGTTAATTTTGGGGCTTCACTCTAAATTCTTTGTCTAGAGAGAGAGAGAAGGTTTTTGTTAGTGGGCCCAGATTGGAATTAAGCCCGATAATAAACTTGTGAGCCCACAACACATTCTAGTCGTGGGCTTGATCTTGAAATCAGTCCAACTTTGACAGCCCATTAAACTTATGAATCAACATATTTTTTTTGAGAGAAACTACAATCATCATCATATTGAACAATAATGAATACAAGCACATGAGATCCAATATCTCATTTTTAGTGTCACATTATGTATCACTTCCAATTTTATTTTATTTTTTCATCCACTTCCTTTTTTAATTTAAGGCTCATTTGTTACGTGGTATAGGATAATTTGTGATACTTTAACTGTGATATCTATTAGTAATTTACTTTTATTATATTTTGACTTAAGATAAAATAATCTATGTACACAAAAAGTGATCGAAATTGATATATCTTCAATTTTATAACCATCATTACTCTTTTAATAAGAAAAATAACTATTTAGACTTTAGAGATATCACTACTAAATACAATTTTGGCGATCGAAAATCCAGTAGTTAAAAATGATAAAATAGTCATTAAACCGATTAACGACCGAATTAAAAACCGATTTGATCGATCGTTTATTCGCACACGATCATTTCGAAAACTAATCACCATAACATCTGATCGTTATAAATACCGATTCCGATCATAAATTTAACACATAACAATCAAAAGAAGACAACATTTCTTTATTTTTACAAAACAAACCATCCTCAACTCAAGTGGGATACATGCATCAAACACACACACACATACATATATATACACATATATATCACTAATGTGAAATTGCAATAAGCGATTGGGATTGTTTCTCATACTTGAATCCCAATCCCTTGGAATCATCCGCGCACCACACAAAGATTCCATACAGCTTCCCCTCACTCTTCAACCTGCTACACGCCGTGAAAAACCCGCCGTCGGGCGCCAGCCCGCCGCTGCCGTCGCTTATGAAGCTCGGCAGCACCTTCCCGCCGCCGTAGTTCCCGCTCTGCTCCTCGAAGTAGCGCAGGAACTGCTCCACCGTCGTCCCCGCGTCGTACGCGTAGAACTGGAAGTTCACGTAGTCTATCACGTGCCCGTAGTCCTTCCACAGCGCCATGTAGTGGCTCTGCACCTCGTCGTCGTCGAACGGCGCGATCGAGGCGAACGACACGACGCCGTTCGCCTTCAGCGTCGTGATCAGCCGCCCCACGCACCGCGCGAAGGTGGCAGGGTCCGCCTTGAAGTGCTCGTAGTCGATGTCGATGCCGTCGAGGTCGTACTCCCGTATGATCCGCGTCAGCGACGAGACCGCGTTGGCGACCCAGGTGTCTGGCGACGACGGGGCGAAGAAGGCGCTCTCGCCGTCGCCCACGCTGTCGCCGCCGAGGCTGAGGGCGACCCGGACGTTCGGGTGCCTGCTCTTGATGGCGGCGACCGCGCCCGGGCTGAGGTTGCCCGTGTCCCAGAACACGTTGAACTCGCCGTCGGTCGGGGACGGCGACGACGGGTCCGTCGTGTAGTCGATGGCGAACGAGAGGATGTAGTGGAACTCGACCCCCGAGTTCACCGGGACGTCGGAGAATTTCACGTTCTTGAACTCTGCTCCGAGGTATTCTCGGAACAGGTTCGAGTTTGCGGGCCCTGATTTCGCGCAGGAGGCGATGATCAGGGCCTGGAAGACCAAGAGAGCTAGTGGATGACGTGGAGATGGGCCCATTTGGTTAAAGATCGTAGAGAGAAGTGTATTAATTTCTTTGAAATGATTTGAGTTATGGGAATTTAGGACTTGAAAGATTCTCTTATATAGTGATTAATCCTCCAACAAATGTATAGGAAGAATGTGATTGTGACTAATTAATTATTTTGCGTGCCGTTAAAAATACTATATAGAATGAATATGTATGAATTTAGATTTGGATTTTAATTGTAATTAAGCTAATTTTGAAGTCTACTGGCCTAGACTTGACTGCTTAGTTGTTTCAGCTCACCCATTTGTGATTTGTCCCACGCTTAAAATATTGCTAAGATTTTTAGAGGACGTTTACTTTGTATAATTGATCGGATGCATAATTGAGTATTTTTATTGATCTGAAGAGTATAATTTCTCTAATCTCACCATTTTAACGGAATGAGAATCAAGCAAAAATTACTTAAATGATATAAATAATCAAGGATCTTGGGATATGCCAAAGTTCAATCTATCAAAGTAAATTAAACATTAGTCTTACTATTTTTATCTATCAATGTTAATCTTTAAAAGTAAACGTGATTACAACATTACTAATTTTAAGCTTCAAAGCAGTAAATCATATTCAACTTAGAAAAAGTCATTTTGATAAACTAGATTCAGTTGACTTGATCTAATTTCTTTTTCAGAACGTCCTACCCGACTAGGCCTATTTCTTTTTTGAGTAATAAATTTTCACTAAAATAGATACAGATTCACTTGCTTTACACTATAATTTTACTCTCCTTAATAATCGTGTCAAAAAGAACTAGACCAATATATATAATATAAGAACTATAAATTAAAATTCTATCTTACTTGTAGAATCAGCCCATGACCATTAAAATTATTTGGATGATGTAGATAAAGTGAGAGTAGTAGAGGATTTTTTTTCAATTCGTGGGTTCACAATATCATATTTTATAAAATTAGGTGTAATAAACTTATACTTAATTATAGAGGATGATGTCGTGATTGTAAATCCAAAATGCCGGTTTGTAGCAGGTAATCAGCAAGATTTTAAGGTTTAATTATTTGTTTGTGATCTCAAAATTGTCATGATGTGAGAGATTTGTGGAGTCTAGGTAAGCAAAATTAAGGATCATTTTCTAGTGCAAGTATAAATAATCAAACCCTCATCCATAATTGAAAAAAGAAAGTGACCATATGCAACTTATTGTAAAATAGGTTTTACATCTTATTAAAATTAAACAAATAAATAAGAATGCTTGAGAACATTCCATTTATGTTGAGTATAAACTATGCTGTAAAATAGAGATAAGTTTGGGCGATGTACGTAAGAGTGAAACACGATGGTACACAGTAAATTATGGGAGAAAGAATTTTATCTGAGTCTTTACAGCAGACGCGGCACGTGCTTGCAATAAGAGAAGGTAAGAAATACTTTGAATTATCATGAATTGAAAATTAATTAGAAATAACTTTTCTTTAACTTTATTTATTTTTTAATTCCATTGGTGATAGGAAAAGCTGAGTAGAATGCAGAGAATTAAGCATATGTAATGTTGCAGAGAATAATAGAAATATTTGTATGAGTTGCAAATGCAGAGGTAAAGGCTGATAAAGCCTGAGGAGCATATATACATAGAGTAGTTTCTAAGCAACACTTTCACATGACTTCACATGCACTAAATATACAATTGTATAATGTGCATATATTTGTATGCACATATTGTAATAATGATTGGATTTGCTATTTGTTATATTAAATGATGAAAAAGCAATTAATGTTTGCAGTCGAGATTAGGTTTGACTTTGATTTAGAAATCATAATCAAATATGACTAAGACAGTATGTCGCTTACCTTAACTATAAGTCCCTTAAAATTGTTTATAAACTGTTTACGAGTTTATAAGCTTTTGAAAAGTGTTTGATCCTATATAGTTTATAAGTTATAAAAATAAGTTTCTCAATCCCAATTTTTTCTCTTTTATTAATTTTATAGATAATATCATAATTTTTTATGTACCCTTCCAAGTTCTTATCTCTTCACTTTTATCTTTATTGCTCGTAATTATTTCTCTAACTTATAAGATCAATTATCTAAACACATATTTTGTTTATCCTCTTTTTTTAAAAAAATTAATTATTGTCGAAAATCATTTCTCTCGAACCGTATATGTTAATGTTGCTGAAGAGAAGATGTGGAGAAAGATAGTTTCGTTTTGTAGTAGATATTTTTTTTCTACGACTATAGGTTGTAGAAAGAAATAAGAAGCAAAAAATGAACGATTTTTTAAAAATTAGTTCAAATAACGACGAAAATATCTATCGTTGAATACAATATTTTCGTCGTTATAAAAATTTAACGACGGATTCCCAACGGGCGTCGTTATGTTAATGAAAATGTTTATTGTTTTAACCAAGGGTTGGAGAAGGATAACCACCTTCCTCCCTACACCTGCTTCACTACTTTATCCCCTTTAAGAATTAAGAAAAATGTCTCTCATTATATTTTGCATTTATATATCATGTTGCAAGATCTTGATAAAACTATAATAGAAATGAAATAAAATATTTAGGGGGCAGTATGATCATGTGACACATGGGGGCACATTCCACACCACATACACAAGTCCTTGTTTTGTCTGCTATCCCTATCTGATTTTCCTTGTGATGTTTTACCTCACATTTCCACTTTTTGCCACAACAAATATTCATGCCTTTGTTAGGTTCTACATTAATATTTGGTGCAATTTCACCACACAATTTATACCAAACCAAGGAGTCCACTATGATGCCTCAACTCTTCGGTTACTTCCTTCATTTCGATACTTACTTTTTGTGTTGCATACTATGTTAAGATTCAATTACTTATTAATTACGCTACTTCATATGACTAACCGACGTAATTTAGAGGGTTGATTATAGTTATGGGCTAATATTGGAGGTGGAAATCGGATCGGATTCAGATATCCTACTCTATTTGAATTCGAATTTATACGAAAACAACTACCCAACTCCGAACCTGAACTAAGAATCGGGTACCCGAATATTCGATTTGGATGTTAAGGTACCCGATAATTTCAATTTATAATTGGTTATCCAGATTCGGTACTGATCGGGTATTCGAAAATACCTGATTCGGCGGATCGGGTATTTGAGTACTCGAAATCCAGGTCCTTGATTTATTTTTTATGTGTCTTGAATTTTGAGAATTTGTTTAATTATAGCCACACTTGCATTGAATTTATGGTAGTAATTGTTCTTTACTGAAATTACACTTGAAACGATGATCAGTTGTCACGAAATTAGAGCCTAATATATTCTACATCAAAGAGGATTTTCAACAGTAGGTAGCTTCATCATCGGACCATCGATGTGGTCAAAATTATACTGGAAAGTTGACATCGTTACACTATCTTTTAAGTGTGATTCCGATCACACCGGTTAATTGATGACAATGGGCTACACCGGTTATAAAATTAAGTGAAGATTCAAAATCGATTGTTGCATAGATCATCTTTAACATACAATTGAATTTCTTTTTCTTTTTTCCTTTTCTTTCATAGAATAAACAAGACAAAAACTAAAAATAATTAACCTATACAAGACAATATTCATGCTTTAAATTTCAAGTCATGACAATTAAGTATAACCTATGGTGGGATTAAAATTCAAAACAGAAATTAATAATATCAAATCATCTTATGTGATAAAAATATTCTAAAAGACAAAAAATTCCAAAATTCGCACAAAATGTCGTGCTCGAACTCGAAGACATTGTTGGACGTATCTGAGCACTCGATTATTTTGTCCCCATTTACTTGGAGTTTTGCCAGTCTGATAAACAAATCGTAAAGAAAAGGTAAAGCATTATCTTCAATCTAAAAAAAAGCATTTTTTTTAGATATCAATCTTATATAAATATAAAATAAATAATAAACCCACATGAAAGATCAACTCCGCGAGTTAGAACTTATACGAAATATTTAAATTATTTGAACTTGAACTTATGATTTTTGAGTTATGAATATTTTTTATGCTACTAATTAAAATATTTATATATAGACGAAAATTGTAACTTTTGCATGTACCAAAATTCTTGCGGGACCATAGCGTGGTGATGTCACGATTTCCTTAATCATAGGATGATGTTTACTTAATTTCCTCCAATTCAAAATTCTCAACAAAAAATAAATAAAAATAATAATAATAAATAAAAATCTCTAATTCAAAATTTGAAACAGAAGTTATTAATGTATCCCTGCTCATGTGTCGACAAAAACACAAATTATTATTTCGTGTTGCGCAATAGCGATGGAGAATAATAATAAATATAGGAATGTTTTATTTATTAGATTTTTTATATGTTTATGCCTTTTGCGCGTTATGTCCCCGAGTGAACACCAAGCGATGCGATTTTCTGTGTGTGAACAATGAGGTCTCATTGTGTATTATACAATTTGCATTTTGATAAATGAAAAATTATTTTTGATATTTTGTGAATCTTCATAATTAATTCAATTTTCACAATATGATTAATTCAATTTTCACAATATGCAATGATGAATGATGACTTTAAGGACAGTTGTTGGATTAAATGAGGAGCTTAAAACTCAGTTATTTAGCATTTTATGATGATTCGTGATTTGAGTTACTTGTACAGAATTAGGCCATTTCGAGTCAATCCTATTAAATTATCATGCTATTCGATTATAGCTATTCGAATTGTAATTTTATTGAAGTTAGTTTGTATCATGTCATTTAAAATAATAAAATATAAATTATATTGTGGTATCCTACGAGCCACATCATGATTTTGGACACTGAAAAATTGATACGAGATATTTTTGAATTTTGATATAAACTTAATACTAGTTTGAAATTTTAAAAACATTTCTTATAATTTAGGATGGTTTTGATAAAACGGATATAATTTAAGATTTAATATGATATTTACCCAAATTCTAATTATATGGATTATCCATATTTATATTTCATTTTTTTTAATTATCAAACATTTTCTTTGTATTACTATGATTTTACTACAAAACTATAAATGATTATACTATTTTTGGGCGTGCATGTAATGTACTAATCATTTCGTAATAAGTTATGGCAATATTAAATAGGTTAATTATAGTTTATAAGCCTGAACTTTCAACAAATTTCAATTTATAGCCTCAATTTTAATTTAATTTTTATATAGCTTGAACTTTGAGAAATTATTTAATTATAGCCACAATTGCACAAAAATTATGTTAGTAGTCCATTCTTTATCATAATTACAGCTCTAATGATGATCAGTTGCCACGAAACTAGAATATAATGTATTCTATACTAAAAGAGGTTTTCAACAATAGGTAGCACATTGTCATCGGATGGCCGGTGTAGTCGAAATCGCACAATAAAAAATTAGTAAAATGATGTCAACTTTCAGACGCGATTCTGACTTTATCGGTGGTCCGATGACGATGAGCTACCTATTGTTGAAAATCTCTTTTCGTGTAGAATATATTAAACTCTAATTGCGTGAAAATCGGTCATTGTTTCATATGTAATTTCGACAAAGAAGAGCTAATGTCATAGTTTTGATGTGATTATGGCTATAATTAAATAATTTCTCAAAGTTCAGGCTATACAAAAAATAAATTAAAGTTGAGGCTATAAACTGAAATTTGTTGAAAGTTCAGGTTATAAACTATAATTAACCCTATTAAATATATCAAAGTTCTTGGAATCTTATTATATATCTGTGTGTTCAATCGGCTGCAGGCGAAACACATTTTTGGATTTCTATACCTTTTATATTTTGTTTCAAGTATTTTTGTATATATTTTTCTATTTGAATAAGTTTTTATACTTTTATTTTTTATTTTATTCGTTCCGAATCTTTTAATCCGTTAACTTTTCTGTTATCTCATATAGTATGATATTATTATATAACACCAATGAAATTTTTGACACAAATTATAACATTAATGTCAAAAGTACCATCCGAATTCGTGCTTAACCCGATCTCGTCCGTCCAAATTAAAGGCAATACAGTCCAAAATTAAAAAAATTGTCAAAATTTATGTTTTTAAGATGAATGACCAAATATTGAGTTTCAATATCCAATATGGCTATATGCGTGAATATTCTCACCAAAATATATGTCACAAACTTTTGAAAAAAAAAGGAAAAAGAAAATCTTATTATACTAATCTTCAAAAGCAAAGTAATGAAATTAGCAAATTAAATAAAGAAAAAAAAATCAAATAGACAAACACATTATTTTTGGATCAACTTTATAGAATTCATTCTATTTTCGAGCAAACTCTATTGAGTTGTCGGGCTATTCACACAGTAATTTTACCAAGTTAATTTTTTTTAATCATAATCCTTTCGAATTATCGATCTAATTAGGTCAACTCACAAATTTCGGACTGACTAGCAGTAAATCAGTTTGATTTTTCTTTTCTTTTTTATTTCAAACCCCCTCCAGTCATAACCGTAACGGCCATTTTTTTCAAGCCTCTCCTCTCTCTCTCTCTAGATTCTCTCTCTACTCTGTTTTTCTTTTCTCTTTTTTTAAATTACTCTGCTTTTATTCGAAGATAGAATAATCGACAAGTTTCAGACGGCCTCTGTTCACTATTGTCTCTATAGCATCGCCATTTGTACTCACATTCTAGCTCTGCATTACCAGATTGCCGGCCTTTCACCTCATCTGCAGGTATTGAGGTATATCTCTACGTATACTGATCTCGTGGACTATATGTCGGTGTCCTTTTTCACTGTATTTTTTCTTTTTGGTAATTAATTTTGATTGATTTTTATGGTGCTCTGTCAGTGTACTAGATTCGATCAGCCGTCCTTCATTAGCTCACCGCTGTTTCCGCTTTTTCTAATAAAAGTATTTTTGCTTAATCAAAAGTTGGAGATTTTCCGCATTGTGTGCGGATTTTGCGAGTTTCTGCTGTGATCTGTTGTTTGATTTGGAGATTTGAAAAAATGCGGGATTGAGTTGACTGAGCTGAGATCGTCTCACTTGCATCGCATCGCAGTGCAGGAGGAAGAGAGGAAGCATTTTATTAATCCGTTAATTAGTTGAATCAGTGAGATTTGGAGTGTTGGATTGCTGATAATGGAGAGAAGAGGCGGCGGCGGCGGCGGAGGGGGAGGAGGAGGAATGGTGCCGATATCCCCGTCGCAGACGCCGCGTTCGAGTGATAAGGCGGGGAGAGATCTGCGATCCGGTGAGGGGAGTTTCAATGCGAGGCAAGACAAGGAGAAAGGTGTTAATGTGCAGGTCATTGTTCGATGCAGGTTAGTGAATTTGCTTAACGCTTCGATTTTCTTAGCATTTTGAATTGTTTTTTCAATAAATGAATGTATATTGCAGTGATTGATTTGTTTTCTTTTTTATTGTTGTTTAGGCCGTTGAGTGAGGATGAGGCGAGAATACATACGCCTGTGGTGATTTCTTGCAATGAGAACAAAAGAGAAGTCTGTGCTGTTCAGAATATTGCTAATAAGCAGATAGATAGAACTTTCCTTTTTGACAAGGTTTGCCATTTATTTTTGTTTGCTAGAGAAAAAAAAAATGTATTTTGTTCAATAGCCTGTTAAATCACATTTCATGAACTCATAACTTTTTAATCTAAAAGGAGCAATCTTCTGTTGGAAATACAATAAAAAGAATATGTTTCACTCATCGAAGTTCTGCTTTCGTGTTGTCTTACTTTAGATGGCTTTGTGAAAATAAGATTTCTGTACTTGTGTTTAGGTCTTTGGTCCATCTTCCCAGCAAAAGGATTTATATGAACAAGCAGTCTGCCCTATTGTGTTTGAGGTTCTAGAGGGGTATAACTGCACCATCTTTGCCTATGGGCAAACTGGAACTGGGAAAACTTATACGATGGAGGGTGGATCGAGAAAAAAGGTATTGTGCGCTGCTATGGATGGATGATGTTGTTTGTCATGTTTTTGCAGTTTCATATTGGTAACTTCATTCTTGAGATTTTACTCTTTTTTCCGTTTAGAATGGTGAATATCCAAGCGATGCGGGAGTTATTCCAAGAGCTGTTCGACAAATTTTTGACATTTTGGAGGCTCAGCATGCTGAGTATAGCATGAAAGTTACATTCTTAGAACTGTATAACGAGGAAATATCAGATCTTTTGGCACCAGAAGAAACTTCAAAATTTCCCGAGGACAAGTCAAAGAAACCTATTGCACTTATGGAGGATGGGAAAGGTGGAGTTTTTGTTCGGGGACTGGAAGAAGAGATTGTGACTACTGCAAATGAAATATATAAGATCTTAGAGAAAGGTTCTGCTAAAAGGAAGACAGCAGAGACCCTTCTCAACAAACAGAGCAGTCGCTCTCACTCTATTTTTTCCATCACTATTCACATCAAGGAGTGTACACCAGAAGGAGAGGAAATGATCAAATGTGGGAAGCTGAATCTTGTTGACCTTGCTGGTTCGGAGAATATTTCACGCTCTGGCGCAAGAGAGGTTAGAAATTATTCAGTATTCTATGACTGGCCACCTCTTCCATTGACGTAATTCTTAAGGAAAGAAGACAGAATATGCATAAACTTGTGGACACCATATAGCTAATAGAAAATAGTGGCTCTTGAAATGAAAATCTGCTGCCATCATAGTCCATAGATACACTGTTATTTTTTTAAGGCTTTATTTGCTTTTACAGGGCAGAGCAAGGGAAGCTGGTGAGATTAACAAGAGCTTGTTGACACTTGGTCGAGTTATAAATGCTTTGGTCGAGCATTCTGGTCATGTACCGTACAGGTATAAGGATCTCATCAATGCTGGTTTTGTGACTTGGTCAGGCATGTTTCAGAAATATTAAACAATGCAACCTTCAATCTCAGGGATAGCAAGTTAACAAGGTTGCTGAGAGATTCTCTGGGAGGAAAAACAAAAACATGTATAATTGCCACGGTGTCCCCTTCCATACTTTGTTTGGAAGAGACACTCAGCACATTAGACTATGCACACCGAGCCAAAAACATAAAGAACAAACCCGAGGTTAGTACTCCTGGAATAATTTCTCTCTTGGCAGCTTTGCTTCTCTTCATGCCAACTAGGATATGACTTATTTATTGGTTAATATGATTCAGATCAACCAGAAGATGATGAAATCTGCTGTGATCAAGGATTTGTATTTTGAAATTGATCGACTCAAGCAAGGTCTTTAACCCTCTCTCTCTCTCTTAGTGAAATTCCTTTTGTGCATTGAGTAATAAAATGTCAAACTTTGATTCTTAATCATTTGTATATACTCTTATCTTACTATTTTTCATGAAAACCATATGTTTCTCAGAGGTGTATGCTGCAAGAGAGAAGAATGGAATATACATACCAAGAGATCGTTACCTCCAAGAGGAGGCAGAGAAAAAGGTACTTTTTTCCCCTATCAAGTGTTATTGATGTAATAAGTATTTACAAAGGTACAAGAAATTTCCAACTGATTTAAATACGTCACATTTTCCCACTTATCAGGCCATGTCAGAAAGGATAGAGCGTATGGAGCTTGATCTAGATTCCAGGGACAAGGTATATTTAACAATAAATCTCACTGGAGCTATGGTTGTTCCCATTATTAACATGAAAATCATGAACAGCAAGTAGCGGAACTCCAGGATTTGTACAACTCTCAGCAACAGTCGACTGCTGAACTGAGTGATAAGCTTGAAAAGACTGAGGTAATATTCTTTTAGTGCCAGTTCAAATAAAGACATGTCCTACTCGTGTTACTGTCATACTAATAACTAGGCTTTGGATCATTATACAGAAAAGGCTTCAGGAAACTGAGCATGTGTTGCTTGATCTTGAAGAAAGGCATAGGCAGGCAAACGCAACAATAAAAGAAAAGGAGTTTTTGATTTCCAATCTTCTGAAGTCTGGTAGGTGGCATCATCTTCTTCTTTACTTAATTTTGTTTCTGTTTTTTGGGGTTTTTTTGGGTCTTTTCTTTATAATATGAAAATTAGATTTCCTCGTCTGGACTGTCTTAGAACTTTCCATTTGTCAACAAGCCAATTCCGTTACTACTCTTCTATCTGATTGATTTTATGTAGGTGATCAACCCACTCCCTTTTGTCACATTTGTCTCTAACCAATTGTCTTGTTTGGTCAGACAAAATGGGAACAAAGACTCGAGTTATTAGGATAGAAGTAAATTATCCACTGGTTTATCACATTGTAATCTGAATGTTTTCCGACAGAGAAAGCACTCATAGAGCGGGCGCTTGAGCTTCGATCAGAACTGGAGGATGCTGCATCAGATATCACTAATCTGTTCACCAAGATTGGTTTGCATCCTTACTTTGATAATGGTATTGGTTCTTATAAGATAAAGATCCTATTGTAATCTCAATATTACTAATATTTCAGAACGCAAGGACAAAATAGAAGATGGCAACAGAACTCTTATACAGAGGTTCCAATCCCAATTGACTCAGCAGCTAGGGGTCTTGCACAAAGCTGTGGCATCATCGACCACACAGCAGGAACAACAGCTAAAGGAGATGGAAGAAGACATGCATTCATTTGTATCTACAAAGACTGAGGTATAATTTATGTATATTTAGATGCCTGTGGTACCTATCACTTATAAGTGCCTTTTAAAAAACTCAGTTATGCACTTTGTAGGCTACTGAAGAGCTTCGATGTCATCTAGAAAAACTGAAAACCATGTACGGATCTGGGATCAAGGCTTTAGATGATTTAGCTGGAGAACTTAATTCGAACTCTCAATCAACTTTTGGTCAACTAAACTCTGAAGTTTCTAAACACTCATCTGCCTTTGAAGAGGTTTGTGTTGCATTCAGAATTACTATAGTGAATGTTTCTTTAGCATGATCTGATTGTTTGATCATGTGATGCAGCTTTTCAAGGGAATTACTTCAGAGGCTGACGCTTTACTTCATGATCTTCAAGATAGTCTGCACAGTCAGGAGAAAAAGCTAACTGCTTATGCTGAACAACAGCGAGAGGTTTGTTTTTAGTAACTAATAAATGTATATAGTTTCAACGCTGTCATTAGCTCTGATCTCTTTTCACACAGGAAAAATAATTGACTGTGTTTGACTTGATATACAGGCTCATAGCAGAGCTGTCGAAACTACAAGATCAATTTCTCAAATTACTGTAAACTTCTTTAGGACATTAGACGGGCATGCTTCAATGTTGGGACAAATATTCGAAGAGGCACAGACAAATAATGACCAGAAATTATCTGAACTTGAAAAGAAGTTTGAGGTAACGAAAGTCTTCATAAAACAACTCAGGCAGATGGATTTACATGTAAACTTTTTCTGAGAAGAGATGCCTGATTCTATCGCAGGAGTGTGCTGCCCATGAAGAAAAACAACTACTAGCAAAAGTGGCCGAGCTGCTTGCTGGTTCAAATGCTCGGAAAAAGAAACTGGTTTGCACCTCCGAAATAAATCTTCCCCTCCTGATATAGTGACTTTGATAGAAAATTAGGATATATGGATTAGTCAGTCTTATAGAGTAACCAGAAGAATAAAAAATGGTTTTGGCTAACATCCTTTATTTTCATTAAACACAATGCATGACAAAGAAATTTTATTTTTCTTGATCTGCATTAGGTCAAATGTGCGATTGTTGAACTTCGGGAGAGCGCTGCCAGCAGAACCAGCAAATTACAGCAAGAGATGTCAACTATGCAAGAAACCACTGGTTCTATCAAAGCTGAATGGACAAGTTACACACAAAGTGCCGAATCTCATTATCTTGAGGATACAGCTTCAGTTCAAATTGGGAAAGAAGATATGGAAGACGTCCTTCACAAATGGTTAGCATGCTTTATATATATGTGTGTGTGGCCTTTTGAATAGTCACCACTGCGCATGCTTTTTGCCGCATTGCTGGATTTGACTGATGCTAAGCTCGTTAAACGCACAAATTATGCAGTATGGAACAAGCAAAATTGGGTGCACAACAATGGAAAAGTGCTCAGGAGTCCCTGCTTCATCTCGAGAAGACCAATGTTGCTTCAGTAGATGAAATAGTTAGGTTAGTAATAAATCCAAGTCTTCTTTTGTTCTCTCATTTTGCTCTTTTACGTGAATATACTGTTATCCGTAGGGGAGGGATGGATACCATTGATGTCTTACGCGGGCATTTCTCGTCTGCTGTGAGTTCTGCATTGGAAGACACAGATACAGGAAGCAAGAACCTTCTCTCGTCCATTGACCGTAAGCTTTCCAGTTTTGGATCAATTTGGAACTGGTCTCAGTAAACATTGTTGAAACATGTGTAATGAACCGACAAACAACCTGCAGGTTCGTTACAACTTGACCACGAGGCGTGTGGTAATCTTGATTCCATGATCGTCCCTTGCTGTGGAGACCTGAGGGATTTGAACAGTGGACATTATCACAAGATTGTCGAAATCACCGAAAATGCAGGGAAATGCCTCCTAGAAGAGTACATGGTATGCCTCTATCAGAACTCTATGATATGCATCAATCATACTTCATTTTTCTTGAGCTCAACAACTCTACTTCATCTCTGCTCAGGTTGATCAACCATCATGTTCCACACCGAAGAAAAGACCGATCGACCCTTCAAGCATCGCCTCCATCGAGGAACTGAGAACTCCATCGTTCGAGGAACTGCTCAGGTCGTTCTGGGATGCAAAATCATCGAAGCAAGCAAATGGCGACGCAAAGCATATTTTAGAAGCTGCCGTCGCCATGAGAGACTCCCGAGTTCCCCTCACTGCCCTCAACTAAGTGAGTATATGAATATATAGTGACAATAAGATTATAGCTACAGTTGTACATAAAAAGTATGGCGTGGATAGATTTATATTTGTCGATTAATGATTTTTTGATTGTTTTTTTTTTTTGGGTGTGAGCGCTTCTATAGGAAGAAATTATTAGGCATAGAATTTCAGTTTCTTGAAATTCTCTAGTATTTGGTTTTTGGTGACTGTTGTACAACACTTTGTTTACTTGTAATGAGTAATTTCAAATTTGGAAGCTCAGTTTTTGCTTTGTTAAACACAAATGTGAGTTTTTGGTCAAGGTTTGTTATATTCATAACTTTCAAATCTTCACATTTTGATGCTCAATCTTTAAATAATGTACCAAAAATGTTTTAATGCATTTTTTTTAATTTTGAACGTGGGTTTATAACTCTTAATTCACGCAGCACAAATCAACAATATTCTTGATCCTAAATGCTCATCCTATATAAAGTATAAACTATCAAAAGAAAATATTATGAGGCAAACTTTATAAATTCAGGATGTTGTAATTTATTTTTATAACAAGCAAATTAATATTATATATAAAAAAAAACATCTAAAAATTAATTTCAATTCCAAGGATTTTAGCAAAATTGAAATTCAATAAAACCAGAAAAAATATATCCTTTGTATTGTAATTCTAAAATTATCATATTTATAGAATAAAAAATTGTAACTTATGTGGATGATAATGGATACGACTACTTAAATAATTATTAAAATATAAAACATAAACCATAATATATTAATTTACACAATTGACCTTAAATTAAGTATGTGTGAGGGATATAGTAGGCAAATCAAATTTTGTAAAATAAGGCTAGTTTCGATCATTTTAAAAATAGAACATGATCCTCGAGTTTGTGATTTTGTTTAGTTGAAGTTAAAGATTTTATAAATTTCATTGAAGTGAAATTTGTACTAAATTTTCGTCAACAACAGATATTTAGTGTGAATGGATCAAGTCCAAGGACTTGGAATTAATTATTGGAGCAACAAAACTTAATAAACTAATTAGTCAAGATCAAGTACTAACCCATTCTTTTACGTGTGAAATTATTATATTATTTATTTAATTGTCTTATGCACGTTCAGCAACTACGTGCACCCTACTAAAATGAAGATAGTATTATTTACAATGTCCTAAAAAAATTTAAATATTTTAACTACAAATTTACAATATAACTTCATCAATTTGATTTAGTGTACAAAATCAAATTATATCTCTACACAGATAAAAAATAAAGTCACTTTGAAAGGGACACTTTTGGAAGTCAGGAAAGCCATTGAAATAACTAATTTAACTAACTTTTCCATTTGATTGAATTTATCTACCCTTACACCTCAGACATATCTCTTCTTCCCTTTTCTTCTCCCTTTCTCCCAAAATTCAACCAAATCTCATACATTTCATACATACAATGATGCATCCTACAATTCCTTGATCTCTCACTACACAAAATGATGCATCCTACAATTCTTTGATCTCTCACTACACAACATGGCATCTGAAAAGTCTGAAGATGATTCTGAAAAATGGGTTCTTGAGAAGATACACATTGATGACATGGCTGATGTGCAGATGGAAGATGGCAAGAAGCCGATTTCCTCGTCCACGTCTCGGTCCAGCAGTTTGAGGCAGAGGAAGGCGGCTGCGAGCTCCGGCCCTAAGATGGGGAGGATGGAATCCGGTGCCAAGAGAGGCCTAATGAGCCTCCGGTTTCTTGACAGGGCCAAGACCGGGAAGGAGGAGGACGCGTGGAGGGCTATTGAGAAGCGTTTCCACCAGAATTCTGTCGATGGCATGCTGTTTAAGGACAAGTTTGGTGCCTGCATTGGTATTTTTCCATCAACTCTTTCTTGCTACATCAATTCTTGTGTGTGTGTGTGTGTGTGTGTTTGGATTTGAGAGTGTTTCTTGTGGAAGGAAGGGATGGGAGACAGCAAGGAGTTCGCGGGGGAGCTGTTTGAGGCGCTGGCAAGGCGTAGAAACGTCGCCACTACTGAGAAAGGGATAGACTTGCTGCAGCTGAGGAAGTTTTGGGAAGACATGACTAATCAAGACTTGGACACAAGACTCCACATTTTCTTTGACATGTAAGAGAATTTTGTGGTTTCAATGAAACTCAACTTATGCTGCATTGCTCTGCTCTGCTCAAGTGATGATGTTTGAGTTTGCAGGTGTGACAAGAATGGTGATGGGAAGCTATCAGAGGATGAGGTCAAAGAGGTGAGAGAGCAATGAGCATCATGTTTAATACATTATACAACACCAAATTTAGTGTTTGTTTTCATCTTTTCTTGGTGTCTGAGTTAAGGTTCTAGTGATGAGTGCATCGGCAAACAAGCTGTCGAAATTCAAGCAAGAAGCCGCGACGTATGCTGCATTGATCATGGAGGAGCTAGATCCTGATAATCAAGGATATGTAGAGGTATGAATGCAACTAACTATATGCATCAATTCTGTTATGATATCTATGAAAAAAAAGGCCTCTTTTCTCAGATGTGGCAACTTGAGGCTCTGCTGAGAGGCATGGTTGGCTCAGAAGAAACCCAAAGATCAGACAGGAAAGCAGACACGCTGGCAAAGACGATGATCCCGAAAGAATACAGGACACCCGTGAGCCGGTTCCTGAGCAAGAGCAAGGAGACATTCATGGACAACTGGAAAAAGATTTGGGTGATCATGCTATGGCAGGGCACAAACATCTCCATCTTCACTATGAAGCTCAATGAGTTTCAGCACAGAGCCGCCTTCCAAGTCCTCGGATACTGCCTCTGCTTCGCCAAGGCTGCAGCTGAGACGGTCAAGTTCAACATGGCCCTCATCCTCGTGCCCGTGTGCAGGAGGACTCTCACAAGGCTGCGCGAGACATTCCTAGGCCGGGTCATCCCCTTTGATGAGAACATCAACTTCCACAAGATGGTCTCCGGGGAGGTCATGTTGGGCACTGTGGTTCACATCATAATGCACACGAGCTGCAACTTCGTCAAGATATCCAGCTGCCCTAAGGACCAGTTTGACACCATCTTCGGACCCGTGTTCAATTACAAGCAGCCCACTTACATGGAGCTCTTGTTCAGTATTGAAGGGGTTACCGGCATGATCATGATAGTCTTGATGCTCTACGCGTTTGTGTTGGCCACGCACTCGTTTAGGAGGAACGTGGTTAAGCTGCCCGGCCCGTTCCATGTCTTGGCCGGCTTCAATTCCTTCTGGTATGCTCACCATCTGCTGGCTCTGGTTTACATGCTCTTGCTTGTCCATGGATGGTTCCTTTTCCTCACCCCGGAGTGGTATAAGAAGACGGTATGCCACACAACGCCTTCCTTCTTCTTCGTCTTCGTTTCTCTGCAATCTCCATTGAAAAATTTGAAATCTCCACTCATTTCCACAGACATGGATGTATGTTTCTGTGCCAATGCTCATCTACACCACTGAGAGAATCCTCACTCTCTATGACAGAAACTTCAAAGTTGAGATCAATAAGGTAACATCAACTCTTGCTTTCTCTGCAGCTAGCAGCAACTCAACGTCGTCGTTTCTTGTTTTGGAAGCACAGGCTGTGATATATACTGGAAATGTGTTAGCCCTTTACATGAGCAAGCCTCAAGGCTTCAAATACAAGAGTGGAATGTACCTATTTGTCAAGTGTCCTGATATATCAAACTTTGAATGGTAAGCAACACAACACTCTATAAACATCAAATCTTACTGTATATTTTGAGGTATATCAAACTTTGAATGGTGAGTAACACTGTATAATATCAAATCTTACTGTATATTTTGAGGTATATCAAACTTTGAATGGTATGTAACACTTTAAAATATCAAATCTAACTGTATATTTTGAGGTATATCAAACTTTGAATGGTGAGTAACACTCTATAATATCAAATCCTACTGTATATTTTGAGGTATATCAAACTTTGAATGATAAGTAACACTCTATAATAATAAATCTTACTGTAAATTTTGAGGTATATGAAACATTGCTGCACAGGCATCCATTCTCCATCACTTCTGCACCAGACGACGACTATCTAAGCGTGCACATACGCACGTTGGGGGACTGGACAACGGAGCTCAAGAATCGGTTTGAGAAGGCATGTGAGCCTCAATCTGTGAAGCAAAGCAGGGGAGATCTAGTGAGAATGGAGACCAAGGCATACACAGAAGAAACAACACAAGACAGATCTTTTTTCCCAAGAATCGTCGTTAAAGGGCCTTATGGGGCGCCAGCACAGGATTACAAGAAATACGACATCCTTCTGCTCGTTGGTTTAGGCATCGGAGCCACCCCATTCATCAGCATCATCAAGGACATAGTGAACAACGAGTCACGCTCGGTAAATGCAACACAATTTCTACCATGAAAAAAATAGTCTGCAAATGTTCATAACTTTCTGAATCAGGTGGTGCCAGATGATCTGCCTGGGGACAAGCATGGTCCAGAGAGAGCTTACTTCTATTGGGTCACACGGGAGCAAGGCTCGTTCGACTGGTTCAAAGGCGTTATGGACGACATTGCAGAATACGACCACCATGTAGGCCTAACCCCAACACAGCAACCTAACAAACTCTTTTCCTCTTTCTCTTTCCTTTCTAACCAAATTCTTGCAGCATATCATAGAGATGCACAACTACCTGACAAGCATGTACGAGGAAGGAGATGCTCGTTCAGCACTGATAGCGATGGTGCAGTCGCTGCAACACGCCAAGAATGGAGTGGACGTCGTCTCAGAGAGCAGGGTAAGCACATCCACAACTACATAACCAAAAACTACTCACATCAATCAGAAGGAAATTCATGTTTTCTTGAATCATTTTGGAACAGATAAGGACTCATTTCGCGCGGCCCAACTGGAGAAAAGTCTTCACACATTTAGCCACTGTGCATCCTTCTAGCAGGATAGGTAAAGCAATGCATTTTTCCAACATTTGAAACACACATTGCAAAATCTCCAAAGCTGAAAATCCAAATCTTGCCATTGCCATGTGTTTGCAGGAGTGTTCTACTGTGGGAGCCCGACTCTAACGAAGCCACTCAAGAAGCTCTGCCAAGAATTCACCATGAATTCATCTACTCGCTTCCATTTCCACAAGGAGAACTTCTAGATTTTTACACGATTTATAGATTTAGACAGCGTAACTCTTCATTTATACGTCGTTGAATCTTTTTTATTTGCATTATCAGATGTGCATTCTCATTTCCAATCTTGAACATGCTCAAAACTTAAATTTGATGATCAAGAATTCTAAATTGGGATAAGGAAGCCATGCTTATAATAAAACAACCATATTATTGCACAGCTTTCTAATGTACAAAACAAAGAGAATTAAGACAAACTCACACTACAACATGTGACAAAGAATAGAGAGATACAACAACAAAAAACTATTACACAACTTCCAAAGATCAAACAGAATCCCAGTTTACAGAAACATGCCAAAAAAAAGAAAAAAAGAAAGACCTCAGCATTATCAGGATCATCATATTCAGCCACCACAAATTGCATAAAATTCTGCAACATGACAAGAATGGGGAATATGTTAGTACCAAATTTTATCCAATCAAGCAAGAAAGTGTTGTGCTGCAACAAAACATAAGTTAGAAAGAATTATAGTATTATATAACTACCTTTCAGAACACATTCTTCTGCAGATCATCGAGCCCGGGATCAACCGTTTCTTTCTCCTCAAACAGTGGGGCATCAAGTGTAGGAGGACTCTGAAGGAATCAAAATCATATTAGTCCATTTGTATAATGGATACAAGTCTGCAGAAATACTAGCTAGGCAGAATTTCTGCGATTACCATGCAACGAACGAGAGCCCAATTTATGCCCCGGAAAAATGGATGCTGCTTAACTTCATTAGCCCCTTCGCGTGATCCTAGTCTGTTTTTCGGATCTCTGTGTAGCAGTCGGTACATTAGCTGCTTTCCTTGGAGACTCACCTGTACATATTTTGGAGTAGAGTTTGATTTTTAATTTTTATTTTTATTTTAGGATTTTATGCAAATGAAAGAATATGAAATAGCTTCAAAAAGGCAACCTCTTTGCTTCTTGGAAACTTCAAGTCCTTGTGAAGAATGTTGGCAAATGTCTTCTGCCTCGTCTTTCCCCTGAATGGTGTGTATCCATACAGCATTTCATATAGAAGAATTCCTACGAAACAACGCGACAGTCACTAATTTTTCAGCTGAAAAACTAGGTAAAGAAGCAAGTTTGATGTCTAATCTCAGAGAAAGAAGGAAGTAGCGTCATTACCAAGTGCCCACCAGTCGACTGCGCTGGTATGGCCTGCCCCAGTGATGATTTCCTGTTGGCACGAACCATCAAACGAGTCAGTAGGCGAAGATTCTAGTAAGAGCGCAGATGAGATGATACTAACCGGAGCAATGTATTCTTCAGTACCAACAAAAGAGTTGGATGCTCTCATGGGTTCAGCCATGAAGATGGGATTCTGTTGGCCTTTCTGATTCCTTTTCTTCTCATTTATATCCGGGATCAGAAGCTGCGAAAACGCACATCTCTTAAAGCTAGCAGTCGTCACCAAAGATAGGTAGATTTTAGTAAGAGATGAAAACACACCTGTGGCTTGCAAGATGTCAAGCACGACAAATCAAAGTCCGTGAGAGCAACATGCCCGTTGTTTTGAAGCAAGACGTTCTCCGGCTTTAAGTCCCTGTAGATTATGCCTGCGGCAAGAAAATAAAGATGCTGATATCCTTATGTGTTGCTTGATCTTATTTTCTAATATTAAAAAAAAAAAATGTATTGTATATACCTTGACAGTGAAGATATTCAAGTGCCACTACAACTTCAGCAGCATAGAATCTACAAGAAATCACAATCTACATCAGCTCTACAAGATTCTAAGTAAACTATGTCGCGTATAATAGCCAAGATTTTGTTTTTACCTTACGGCATCTTCTTTCAGAACTTTCGTGGGCTGCCTGTCGAGTAGAATAAAGAGCTCTCCACCGGGGCAGTAGTCAGTGATCAAACAGATATGAGTTGCAGTCTGTAAAAATGTTTAAAGGAACAATTAGCCAAAGTTTTAAAGTAGTAACAAACAAATATCTAATCTCATGTGTTCAAATGTGAAGAAAAAGTAAATTTGTGTAACCTGAAATGAAGCATAGAGAGCAGGAAGAAAAGGGTGGTCTAACATGTCTAGGATTTCTCTTTCTGCACAAGCTCTGTGCACCTGCAGAGCAAAATGGATGCGTAAGAGACGAGAAACGTGCAAACGAAAAACAGAATTCAGCTTCATGCCTTGTTTCTATTAAGCATCATGCCCTTGTCCATTGCTTTCATTGCAAAGTATTGCCCCGTTCCACATAGCTCCACGAGATGCACGCTGCAAGCCGAAGCAACCACATCAGCTGATGATATTGTTTTTAACACGAGATCGTGGCAAACACACATTACCTTCCAGTGTCACCGGATCCTAGTGGTTTCACCGGCTTAAAATGCTTCAAGCTTATCTCTTCCCCGCTGTCTAGAATCTGCAGACATCCACATATCAGAAACATGAATATTGATGAATGTATACACATATATTTGTATGTGACATAACACTGCACCTGCTGAATAGCTAGCCAGGAGGGGCTATCCTTCCTATGAGGCTTCGGATGAACAACTTTCGAGTGATTCTTCCATAAGTCCTCGGGTTTCTGCAGGCCGAGAGTCGAACACCTCAAGAAAGAACAGAGGAAAAAATTAAAAGCTAATAAGAAATTATTGGGAATGTAACCGTGTTGGCGTCTGGAAGCTCTCTGACGGCATCATCAACATTTGCAGCAGTTTCTTTCACCTGAGACAAGTGAAAACCAATCAAGATTGGATCTTGAGCTCCATTTCAACCATCAAATGTCAACTCAAATGAATGAAAGAGGCAAAATCCACAAAAATGATGCAGCAAAATCAATCAAGAATTGATTTTGAGCTCCATTTCAACCATCAAATGTCAACTCAAATGAATGAAAGAGGCAAAATCCACAAAAAAAAATGCAACAAAATCAATCAAGAATGGATTTTGAGCTCCATTTCAACCATCAAATGTCAACTCAAATGAATCAAAAGTGGCAAAATCCACAAAAGATGATGCAGCAAAAGTTAATCACCAGCACTGCACTCTCTTTTGCTGTGGCCTCAGGGATACAATTATGAAGCGGTTCCACGTGTTGGCTTCCGTCTAGCTGAACCCCGATAAAGTACTGCACCTCTCCCTGTTCAAGAACAACAACACATTTCAAAATGGATGTGTCGCCTTCTACATCAAATCTACTAATACTTCACACGGATGAGATACTCATAGAGCCAAAACGAGCTTACCTTTTGATCACGCATGGGCTGCAGATGAAACAAGTTCCAGAACTTTTTGCCTGTGATTGAATTCATTACAAAAGGAGTCAGAATATTACAATAAACCATTTTCAAAGAGTAAATTCAATTTTCTTAAATATAATTACATACCACTTTTAGTGTAGTTGATGAGCTGCACAGTGACCTCCCTCTGGTTATCAATGGCATCTCTTATCTTCCTAACTGTCGACGGATCAGTCTCGGGCCCTTGAAGAAATCTGCAAACAAACAAGATTCAATATTTTCGGGCTTGAAAATGTATTTTGGAAGATTCAATGGTAAAGTTACCTGCAATTTCTACCCAAGATTTCTTCTCTACTATACTCTGTCAACTCCAAGAAACTATCAGAAGCAAAAATCTGAACACACACACCAACAAAAACTGTCATTACATCAAAAAATAAAAACAAAAAAAAATAAAAAAAATAAGGTAATGAATTTACTTACAATAGGATTATCAGGAAGCCTTGGATCAGTGATAACAAAATTCTTCTCTATACGTTCAAGAGTGGTGGCCAAATCAATACCCTTTCTCATCTCCTTCTTCCTCACTTTATCATCCACGCTATCCGGCCTCCGGTCGTCGTCGCTCTCCGACGAGTACCCGTTCTCCTTCTCCTCATCATCTTCATTGAACACCGGCTCGAGCTCTTGAGTGCTCGAGCGCCGCCCCTTCTTTAGCATCCTGCATGAAAGAATTGAATGAGTGTTTGCATGCATGCCGGGGCTGAAGCTCCCTCCCAAATTTTGATTTTTTTAAAATATATATAAAATAAAAGAAACAAGAGAGAGAACATAATACATTGTTTTAATAACCACGCTAATTGCTCAACATTTTACGGTGATTTGTTATATTAATTAGTTTGTTAAATTTATGTTATTTTATCCTTTTTTTTCACTTTCAAATGTGTTTATCTTTGATTGAAAATTTTATCATGAAAAAATAAGAGATGACAAAAAATCTCTCTTTAATTCTCATCTTTATTTACTTTCATTTTCTACAAAAAAAAATCACCATTTTTCATTCTTCATTTTCACTTCAAGATGGATAATATCGTTCCATCTTGGAGTGAAAAGAAAGAATAAGAAACTATGAAATTTTCTTTTGCAAAAAATGAGGGAAAAGAAATGAGATATTTAAAGTGAGAAATTTTTGTTATCTTTTATTTTTCATGATAAATTTATTAACCAAAGAGAACACACCCTTCTTAGTTGATTTTTAATGTTGAGTTTTAGTCAATCCTCTATTTAAAATAAGATAACGAACTCTTAATAATGAAATTAGTTTATTTTTGTACAAGATGGAATATTTTTTTATTTTTTTTAAAGCATATAGAGGTAGCTCTTTATGTGCTTTTAATACCTATTATTGAATCAATAAAAAGAGTACAACTATTTATTCTTGACTAATATGTGTGCATGTGTTGGCCTAGTGGTAAGAGGTTAATGTTCAAAATCTAAGGTTTTAAGTTCGAGTCCTCCGTTGCGCGGTCTTTAAAATTTCTTTATCTACTTAGTACTTACGTAATTTATCCAAAAAAAAAAGTGACTAATATCTAATCCTAAGTCCATTAAAGTTCTACTCAGACACAAAAACAAACTATTCGAGGGGCCATACTTGAACTAGTTCAACCCCCTATGGACAAATCCCAGATCCGCCCCTGCATGCATGCATGGAGAAGAGAAGAAATAGGTACGTACCCCATGAAAGATCGGCGGGGGGTTTTCTTGAGAGGCTTTTCCGGCAGCTCGCTGATCTTGTGCATGGTGGTTCGCGTGCCGGCATGCGAGTGGCGGCGAGCAGGCGGGGGCTTGTCGTCGGAGCTGCGGCGGGTTGGGGCGTCGAAGATCTCGTTGTCGCCGGATTTGCGGAGGAAGGGGCGGTTGGTGGACTCGCTGAGAGCTCTTGCTCGAGGCTTCTTCACTGCTTCAACTAGCTCTGTAACTGCACTCGACGCCATCTCTTTCTGCCGAGCTATTTACAAACATCAAAATCAATTTCAAGTCTTAGAATTTTTTTAAAATCATATCCTAACTTTATTACTCTCTCAGTCGAAAAATTTGTATCATTAATTTATAAATTTATAAACATTAACTAAATTATAAATTATAAGAAATTAATTAATTAAATGCAGAGTTAATAAGTATAAGATGGATTACCATCGTAACGGATCAATGATTCGGGAAGCCCATTGGGCCGGGTCGTTTTCTCCCTGATTCCTTCCGTGTGCTTGCTCACCTCCACTTGCATCCTGCACCATTTAAAACCAAATTCCACATCTAAATCCATCCACTTTTTGAATTCAATATAATCATCTAAATTCCACATCTTAATAATTTTGATGGTGTTGTAATTAATAAGGTGATATTACTATATTATATATTGGGGTTGATTAATGTAAGAATTATATTTTATTATGAGAATCGAGAACAATGCACTGTATGTATAAAGCTAATGCGTTCGTCGTGAAATTAATTCGAACTCGGGTAGTTTCATTCATTCATCAAGGTGATACATTCACCGTAAACAATAGCGATCCAAAGGCTTAAAAAATGATTCTTACGTTCATTATATATATATATATATATATATATATATATATATAGGGGAGCGATCCAATGAGACCCCCTATTTTTAGTGAGACCTAAGACACGATCTCGTGCGTTTATTTCATCAATCTTATGGTTGATATTGTATCTAGGGGGATAATTTTTTTTCTCAGCAAAATATTTTAAATTTCGTTATTCATCAATATATAGTGCATTGTTCATTGGTATATCAGTCTTGTTCATCAGTTTATATGTCTTATTCATTAACAATTTTTTAAATTTCATTATTCATCAGTATATACTGCCTTGTGGCCCTTGTTCATTAGTATATATGTCTTATTCATTGTACTCAGTGTCTCACGAAGAATAGGGGGTCTCACTAGAGCGTGCCCCTATATATATGTGTGTGTGTGCGCGCGCACACGCGCATATAGGAAGTGATTATAATGAGGATTGTATTTTTCATGAGAATGTGAGAACAATAAATTTTCCTCTAAAACTAATCAATTCAGTATTAAATTTAATACATTAAAAAAATGAAATTTTCGTTCTCTTTAAAATTCAAATCTAGGTGTTGCATTCATCATCTACCGTAGATCTTCACGGTCGAAGAGCCGAGAATAACGTATATACACTTGTATAACACCTAACCATCCTTAAAAAAAAGGAAGACAAATAATGGAGATATCACTTTTCTTTTTTTCTTTTTTTTTAAGTGACTTTTCTTTTCTTTTTTAAGTAGATGTATAGATCATTTTTCAAATTAAGATACTAACATACAAATTGTGAAAAATACTAAATTAGCAAAATAGTAAATTATACGAGCCATATGTACGTAATATAGATAGCTTATTCATTTAGTTTTTTTAAGAAACCTACTTACCAATTTGGCAAGCATTAATGTTTCTACTTTCTTAGAAGAAAAATAATACGAAAAAGATATTAAAACACTATGAGCCCACCAGTGAACAATCCAGAAGAGAAACATAATTTTCCCATAATTATATATAGATACATTATACATACATCATATACAGATCAGAGACGTACATATTGTGATATTGAGATATTGGGCTACAAAAGTGGTCCACAAATTATACCCTAATTATTATGACATTTTTTTCTAGGGGACCACGTTATGACCTTAAATTCAACAAAATATATAAGATAAGTTAAATAACAAAACATTACAGTTGGGCTAAAAAAAAAATAGTTATCAAATACATATGTAACACGAAAATACAAATTTTAAAGAATTCAATTATAATTACATTTTATTTAGATGTTTATGATCAAATAAAACAAAATAAATAAGTCACGATATTGCAAATTGCCACCCTGTTAATCATGTGTAAATTGTGATAATATCTTGCAACTAACCAAAGGAAAAAGACAGGCAAAATTGGGCCAAAAAAAAGGGCTGCCCATGCCACTATCATTTAATCTATGATTTTGACTAGCCATGGTCCGATTATTAATTTGACAACTTAAACCCAAAAAATAAAAAATAAAAAAATATATATATACTAGCATTTAGAAAATACATGCACGATTGATGAATCAATGGTCCCTATATTCGCATCCAATCAATTTTGAACTAAAAATGATCGGTTTATATGTTACGATGTGTTTGCTTCTCATTCTTCTAAATAAATAAATATAATACTATCAGATATAAATGTATCACTTAAAGCAAATGAAGTATAAAGTAATAAATGGAGCTTATCTATTCCTTGTAGCTCGGAGCAATCTGTGTTTTTTTTTATCTCTCTAATAGGGAGATAATATATATAGTGGTTTAGATTTAGAAATATCTAATTCTAGCATCTCATATAGTAAAGGAAAATTGTAGCCATCTTGACAAAAATATAAAAATAATAGCCCTTACACACTTACACGAATTTTGATTACACATAAAATTCATGTAAATCGTGTAAGTGTGTAAGAGCATAAATAGTAAAAATGGCTACGATTTTCATATTTTTATATATATAATTATAATTTCCTATTGCTATATGATTTTGGCTAGAATAGGGTGTTGCCTCTTGAATTTATCACTTAAAGTGGAGATCATATTTTTTATATTTTATTATATTTATTTTGAGTGACAATATATGTAATCCCACTTTTATAAAATGCTACAAAATTATAACACCCTCCCTTAAATATAAAAGTATATCTTATCCAAATGAAAATATGCTACTCAAAATTTTATATCAACATTCTTTTATTTTGAGTTTATCATTTTCTTATATTTCAAAGTAAATGCACCATAATAATAATAATAATAATAATAATACTCCGTTTGTCCCAACTGACTTAATCAGTATTCTTTTTCGGGCTGTCCCAATTAACTTGATCACTTTCTTTATTTGGCAATTTTTTATTTATTTATTCACCTTTTCACACTAAACATTATTCTTTAAAATTCGTGTCGAAAAGAAAGTGATCAAGCTAGTCCGGACATAGGGAATAATAATACAGTAGCACTATATGTAAAGATAAGATATGAAAATAGAATACCCGATATATTTAAGGACTTTTCCGGTTTCATCTTTGATGGGAGTGATGGTGAGAAGGTTCCAGAAGGGAGTGCCATCCTTCTTGTAGTTGAGCAGCCTCCCACAGTAGCTGCCGCCCTTTTCTAACGCCTCCCTTATCTTCGCCACGTCCCCCGCGTCCGTGTCCTTCCCCTGCAAAAACCGACTGCAACAACACCACAACATAACATACTCTATTTAGATTAATAATCAATTATTATACCAATATTACTCTCTCCATCCCACTTCATTAGACTCATTTTCCTTTTTGGGTAAAAAGGTTGTACTTAAATAGTGTGGACCACACCACTTTACTACCACTTTTCTACTAAAAAGTAAATTTTCTTAATCTCCGTGCTCAAAAGAAATGAGCCTATTGGAATGAGACGGAGGGACGAGGGATTACTATATATGGAATGGAATTTACCAATTCCTGCCTATAACTTCCTTGGAAGTGTAGCCGGTCATCTTGAAAAATCCTGCACTCGCATACATGATAGGGGCATCGGGTTTAGTTGCATCCGACACCACAAATGTCTGTTGAAATGTCGATAATGCATCCTTCAAATCTTCCGATACTCTTGGAAATCCCCTCTCTCTCCCTGCAAATTCATTCCAACGCTATTAAATTTAATTATGCCAGAATATTAAATTCTACTAGCTTTTCTCCTATAACAAAAAAAATAATCTATTTATGTAGATAAAAATATGAAAATAATAATCATTTTTACTATTATGATCTTACATGTTTCATACAATTTTTTTTTGTGTAATCAAAATTCGAGTAACAGTGTTATTTATATTATTACACTGTTACACGAATTTATATGAAATTTTTCGTGTAATCGTCGAAGAATAGTATACATTTGAGATTGACATGGATTGTAATAAAGTGGTTGGGCATGTTATGAGAGGAATAAGGGTCTCACCTTCTATGTGAGTGTTAAAATAATTAAAGTGGGATCAGAATCTCATTTACTTTTACTAAAAATATAAATGAATACCAAAATGTTGGACAAACTAAAATGAAAATATGGATACTAAAAGATGGAACGGAGATAGCATTTTCTTGTTTTATCTATACATGGCTACAATTTCTTATTACTATATGATTTTAGCTAAAATAGAGCGTTGCATCTATAATCGTTATGTATATATATGCAACACTCAAGGATAACCAAAAGCATATAGTAATATGAGATTATAGTCGCATGATAAAATAAGAAAATAGTGGTTATTTTTACTATTATGTTTTTATGCATTTACATGATTTACACGAACTTCTATTATATAGAAAATTTATGTAAATCGTGTAAACGTGTAAGAACATAACAGTAAAAGTAAAAGATGATTACTATTTTCATATTTTTTCTACATGCTTGTAATTTTTTTTTACTATATAAGAAAGTCTAGGATAATTATATGTATGTATGAAAATGAAATATGCTCAAGGCTGACCTCCTCCGTCGTCGGACTGGTCGCCGGAGCTCCGGACAGAGTTGTTGGAATCCCTCCGCGTGTTCCCTTTCTCGTCGCCGGAATTCCTCACTTTCACTCCTTGCGGCTTCCCGGTCTCCTCGTCGGTTTTCAGCACCAATCCCCACTCAGCAGCCCTTTGCGCCGCCGCGCCGACTCCTCCCTTCGCCGGCGACGCCTGCGCCTCATGCTCGTTGAATATCTCAGCTAACGCCTTCGGCTGCGGCGGCGGCGCAGCTGTATCCTTGAGAGCCATCCATGAGCTGATGCCTTCGGGATTAGCTGGCGCTGCCGCTGCCGCCGTCGCTCTTCCTGATTTCGATGCGAAGCTTTTCTCCTCCGCCTCCGGGTTGCTGGACCAGCTTTGCCACGACGACGCCGGCCGGAAAACGGGGCTGCTGCTGGCGGCGGCGGCGGCGGCGGCTGATGGATTGAACACTTCCAAGGAGCCGCGGGGATCCCTAGGGAGCGGCGGAATTAGGGGCTTATTGCGATCTGCGCTGCCTTCCATTGCAACTGCGAGCTCAATCACAGATTTGAGATGATTTTCAGCATCGAATTATCCAAATCAATGGGAATGGGATTTGGGGAGATGTGGGGAAGATGAATTGGATTGATCAGAGTTGAATTTCATGCATGTTGTTTAGTGATATTTGGGGATTCTAATTTGGGATTTTTCCTTCTCATGAAAATGGCATGACTGAAGAGTAGAGATTGATGTTTTGTCACTGCTTCGCATGTGACAGTTACATACAAGAGAGTTATATACTGCTCTCTTGTTTCATGCCCTTAAAATACATGTATCAAAAAAATAGACAATTTTATTCTTATTATCCTTAATTATAGGATAAATAATGAATACTCCTACATATTACTCTAAACTATTCTCGCACTATCAATTATATTCTAAATTATTAAAATTATATTTTTAAAACTATCAATTGTACCCTTCATCCATTTTTCACCCTTTAAATTTTCAATTAGTAAACCATGGAGTACGTCGTTTTATATAATACAGGTTAAAAAAGGAATGATTCTAAATACATTATAATTCATGACATCCATCGAGCCACGTCAAATTTTTGAAGCAAATTAAAAAAATAGACGAGTGGTACAACTGATACAAAATTGATAGTTCAATACTCCCTCCGTCCCACTCCAATAGTTAAAAAAAATATTTTCGATAATTTAAGATATATAATTGATAATGCGGGTATAAGTTGAGGTTTAAAGTGACATCTATCCTTAATTATATCACTAAAAATTGAAAAGGTAAAAAAAATTAAAAGATAAATTACACCGATGACAAAGGTAAAATGAAAAATTCGACTAACTTCTTACTATAGAATTTTGAGACGATACACTTATTTGAGGACAAATTTCAATTGTAAATTGAATATTTATAAGGACGAAGGAAATATTGGTTTGTGTTTTCGTCCATGAAAATTCTTCATAATTTTCTTCTTTCTTCTGCCTATAGAAACTCTTCATACTTTTTTTTTGGAAATAATTTCACTAACTATATATCATTCTAAAAAATAAGGCACGAGTAAGTCCAAAACTCTTAAAATATGCAAGGGATTGCCATGTGCAAATGCATTACTTATTAATTAGTGTCTTATTTTTGCAAGCCCGAAATTTTTATCTTAATTTCTAAATTAGTCTAAGTTATTGTCCTAAAAATCCTCTAACTTCATATTGTCACTAATGGACCCACATAAACTTATTAACTATCACTCACCTCTTTTTCTAATGATGCTAAACAGTCATACTGCGGCCACCCACACACTAGTTAAATTATTTTTTTTTTACTTATTTAATTTATTTTTTTAAAAAGTACAATATAAACAACACAATAAAATTATTAAATCATATTTTTATTTAAAAAATAAATTAAATAAATCAAGTTTTTTTCCTGTTTAATTAGTTTGTGGGTTGCCACAATATGACTGCATAAATTTATTCCACAACATATCATGATAGAGGTAGTGAATAGGACAAATTTAGGGGGTATAAGTGGAATTTCGCCCTCTTGGGGCAGACAAATATGTGTGTCCACTACTACACGGAACTACGAGCACCTCACAATTTCGGAGGGCAAATTGGTCTGACCAATTTTTTATTTTGCAATTTCGACAATGTCACTAAATGGTAATTGATCATTCATCAAAATAAGCAAAGTCGAGAGTAAGAATGGGATGAAGCAAAAAATTGTTTGTTAATAATAATAATAATATTAAAAAAAAATCTAAAATGTAGGTAGCTCATGATATTAAATAAGTTTGCTGTCAATGAAAATGACTATACAGAAACTGTACTCACAGGAATCCATATACTTCATACTGATTTTTCACTAGTAGTTGATCATAACACATTATAATCACATATTTCCTCCCCAAAAAAAATTAAAAAAAACACACACACACACACTCATTATCACATATATTTACGTAGCATGTGAATCCATGCACACACACGAGAGAGATAGAGATATATACATATACATGGAGATATAAAGCATTACCTTAGAGGATCGAACTCAACTTGAACAAACTTTTTTTTTTTTAATAATGCAAGGAAACTGAGAATTGAATATGATTTTTAGACTGAAAATTAGCAGTTTTTAAAAGGGAGAATAATTGTCGAAAAGGTTTGGCATCCCATGCCTGTACACCTATAATTCACATGCCTCCATCACTGATTTCTATAAATTAAAAAAATCTATGTTTTCCATGAAATTTGATGAGGAGATTATTAAAAGATGAAAGATATGGTATCGGAGTATGGAATGATATTTTGGTTTTATTAATTTAGATTTGAGACAAAATTTTACAGACTGGAAAAATGGGGTGGCGACAAAAAAACACAGCATGCATGCATATGGGAGAGAAGAAGTACAAGAGAAAATGGAGGGGATATGGACTACACTCATTTTGCCCTACTTATCATTTCTTCATTTTTGGATTAATAGGAGTGAAATAATTTCATTAAAATTTTACGCTCCCTCCGCCCACGAAACTTCTTTCTCGGTGAAGTGAACACGTCATTCTTAGGTCTATTCGTTATGGTTCGACCCTCACTTGAAAAAAATTGGGGGGATGGAAATTGCAAAAGTTGGGAAGATGGTGATTTAATGCGTCACATCTCAAAAGTCACGTTAAAATTGCAATTTTGAAATGGTTCGTGATTTTATTTGTCAAAATCCCTTTTAAAAAAGTTAGTTGTATACTTGGTGAGGGGAGAAAGCCTCCTACAAATTAAAAAAATGGTGATAGTTAGTGGGTCCATTAATGACAATATATGAGAATTTTAAGTGTGATATGAGATTATGCTTAAAAAATGAATAAAAAGATGTTTTGCGGACAGATGTAAATAAAAAATTAGAAAAATATTTTATGGACGAAGTAAGATTTATATAAATTGGATAAATAAATAGTTCGCGCATAAAATAAGACATCAAAGTATGTATCAAACCAAACAATCTATGTGAAGATCTTTTGAAATAATGTTATAAAAAACGAGCACATATTTAAATAATCTTAAATACATATAAATAAAATATCAAATAAATTGAACCCATAAGTTTTTATATGCCGCGAAGTAGTGGCATATAATCTTCTTCTTTTTTTTAATTACAAGAGGTATCTGAATATAATCAATTATGCAATCCGCAAGCAAGCGGAACCTCACCACCATTTAAACGGTGGAAAAACATCACTGCACGCAGGCGAGAAAAGTCCTGCGTGTGGGACCTTAACCCCAAACAATATAACATCGCAGTACCCTCTTGTTGTAGAAAGATATCAAGGGTAGGCTATGGAGTTGGAATCAGATTTTTAATGTTGTAGAGTCGAATGTGTCTTTTTCTGTTTGGTGCTCTAACGAGCACTCCCCTCTTGTATAACGTTTTGGTATCCCTGGTACCGTCCATTTATTGATTTTTATTGATCAAAAAAAAATATAACATCGCAGTACATTTTATTTTAAAAGTTTGAAAGGATTAGATTATTAGATTTGAAGGATCATAGAATCGAGCATGAAATCCTCTACTAATACCTAGAATGATTTGTGATTGTGTCGTTTTATGAGGGACTTGAATAATAATATTATAATATTATTCTCATTTAATAATGGTGGGAGATAACGTTGGGAATGTACATGTTACCTAAAGTCGAGCAGACAAAGGTGAAAAGGCCGCTGCATTTGTAATTGTTGCTACTTTCGGATTAGGTCATGTGGCATGATGGGATTTTAGTATCCAATTAATTTCGATTTTAATTAAAAAAAAATCTTTGGGAATAATGGAAAGAAATATGCAAGCATATATGAAGGATATTTTTTCAAGTGAACTTTTTTTAGCATTGTATATGGATTATACAAGAATGATATGATGGTGTTATAGCTGTATAGCACCAATATGTTCATAGATTCAAGATTCTTCTGCCATGATAGTTACTCTCTTCCTCTATAAAATTGGGCACATTTTTAGACACAAAATTTAATAAAATGGTCAGTGATTTTATATAATAAAAAGAGTTCTACCAGTATATAAAATGAGTGGCTGTGATTGAATTAAGTGTGTTTTTTTGTAAATGGAGAATATTTATAAGGATAAAAGATATATATAGCCCACGTACTAAAAAGAAACGTGCTTCATTTTTTGTGGACACAAAAAATAGATGAAATTATATCTGGGTTTGTTTTCATTTTTTTGGTTATTCTCGTTATTGTTTTTATATATCTGGCGTGTGTGTTAGCCGCCTAACGGTAGAGTGATTAATGCCTCAAGCCAAAAATCTGTGAAACGATTTTTAAATTTTTCTATTTAATTGTTAATTAATTGACTTTTATGGTATTTGAATTGTATTGTGTCCTACTAGTAAATAATCATGAAAATACTTTTGAGTGTTATAAAAAATCACTTGAGGTCATATAAATACTTTTGAGAATAAAAAATCTCTTTTGAGGTCATACAAATATTAGGTAGCAACGTCTAGCTAATAAATCTTTCCCATTTATGTGTAAGTTATGTAGCTCCTTTTTTGGGTGCCGGTTGTGGTTGTCTATTATATACACAAATAATATGACTTTACTTAATAAAATACTATCATTTGTAAAATTACAAGATTGGCTCAATTTTAGATAGACAAATGTTATTCTGCATATTTTATGTGAGCAATGTTCACGTTCAGCCCATGTTATCATATTTTTTTTATTTTTTACATTTATTTTGATTATAATATAATATATCATAAATTATTATTAAGATCATTAATTTTACATTTATCATCGTCAGTTGCTATCCGCCAACCCAACCAACAATAAAAACTCATTTATTTTTAAACATTTATTTATGAATATACTTATCATATTATTTGTTGTAATTAAACATCTCATTTATGAATGAATATTGGTCAAGATTCTGTCAATAAAGGTTTAATTAGTTTACTTTGTATCACTTGCTCTAAAACTTTCATTTTTTATTTGCTTTGTATCACTTGCTCGAAATATAATACTTCATCCATTTATTAATAATGAGTCATTACTATTCGGCACGATTAGTAAGAAGAAGCATGATTAAATGATAAAAGTGATAGAAAGTGATGGGGTCCACAATTTTTTATGAGAAAATGCGATTTTCTTATTTGAAATAGATCATTATCAATTGAACTGACGAAAAAGGAAAGTAAGTCATCGTCGATCTCGGATTATATACTAATAAAACAAGTACTCCCTCCGTCCACGAAATGAATACTCATATTTCCTTTTTCGTCCGTCCACGAAATGAGTATCCATTTCCCTTTTTGGCAAGTGTACCCCACACATCTCTTTAATTAATACACTCAAAAAATTGGATCCTTAAACTATTCACACTACACTTCATACATTTCTTAAAACTCGTGTCGTCCACAAATGAGTACTCATTTCGTGGACGGAGGGAGTATAACATAACGATAATATTATGTAGAGCAACATCAAAAGATCGAAGACCAACAATTGGTAGGTCCTAACCACGTGAACGAGCTTTTGAATTGTCTATCTTATCTATCTGAATGTCGCATCACCAGATGTTGCCTAATTTAATTTAATTTATATATATATGACTATATGAGCAACCAAAATTCTATTCATGAGTCGAACATTAATTAATTTATTGCTTAGAAATTTCATTATTACTGCTATTGTAATTAAATTTGAGCTTGATCGAGCTTTAGTATAAAATATTGACCATTCTAATTAAAAACTTCTTCTCTTAATTATTTATCTAGTTTGTCCAAGCTAAGCTTTGGAATTTTTTTATCAACTATTTGTGAATACAATATATTTTACATATACTAAAGTCGAATTTAAAAAGTGAAATCAAGGCTGTGTAATGCTAAAATTAAAGTTCTTCCTTAAAAAAATACTAAAAATTAAATTCAATTAAATGTTTTCTCCCCCTATCCATCATATTTATATATTAAAAAACTTATTACTCCTATGTATATTTAGTTAGTTAGTGTTTGATATGATATGCCATGCACCTACACAAGAAAGTAGGAGAAAAATATCTATTCCATCTCAAATCAAATTAAATTGTATTATTTTTTTATGAGATGCTTTATTTTCCCATAACCAAATGTTGCTAAAATGCTATAATATTATAATAAATTATAAGCTATATTTAATTATATACTATACATATTAGTAGGAATATAACGGCCCACCATAGGCAAAAAATCACGGCCCATATGAAAAATATTTTATGTTAGGTAGGAATATGGCCCATTAGACTCAAGGGGTGCATTAATTTCATGTTTTGTTGTTACGACTGAAATAAGATTTTTAAAAAAAAAAAATATTTTCTATTTAGATTTTTTAAGGGCAATACGGTAAATTAATCCAACAGTTTTTTCCACTTACCCAAAATTATATACTACTAACAAATAGCACATTTAAATTACTTATTTTATTTCTAAACAATAGTCTTAGAAAGCGACGATACAAAATTTATTACAAATTATTGAATGTATTTTAAGTGAATAAATAGTTTCATCTTGAGGGCAACGTTAAAAATGATTAACTAATTATATTATGGGTGGAGAAAGGAGCTCATCATACAATAGAACACGAAAATAAATTAATATATTCAGAGTAGTAGTATCTATAAATAGAAAATGACTAATTTTTGTGGACGGAATGACAAAAAAATGACATTTATATTGCTAAGTAATAGAAGAAAAGAAACTAGAGATTTGATGCACATTCAACCACATTACTCTCTTACTTGAGATCTCAAGAGAAACATTACTTTCTTACTTCATCTCAAGAAAAACATTACTTCCACACTCATTTCTGAGATGATCAAGGAGACCTACACATACAAAGCCAAAACCAAAACCAAAACCAAAAAAAGAAAAGAAGAAAACAAAATAGAAAAGCAAATGAGTCCTTCACCATTGCTATTGCTGCAAGCCGACTCTACAATGGATGCTGCATAGGAGGATGAGCAAGCTCTAACTCACACCTAGAGTTCACTTGGTGATCTCTTCATGCTCGTATCCGGCGACAGATTTCTTCCTTCTCGAAGAAGGGCTGGCGTTGCACTGATCGTAAGGCTGTGAAGCAAGGTACTTGAGAGCCTTGACGATGTCACCAATCTGCGGCCTTATGTTGGGCTGCTCTTGAATGCACATTGCAGCAATGGCTAGGGCTTGGTACAGCCCCCTCACCGGATACCGTCCCTCCAGAGCCGGATCAGCCATTTCGTGGAACTTCTTACGGTCTTTGAACAGCGGCCGTGCCTGTTTGTTACATGCATTATTCAAGAATCACAAGCAATGGACAAGAGGGTGTTTTTGACTTTTGTTCATCGATGAGCTCAACACTATGGAAAGAATATGCCATAAAGATATCAACTATGCAACACTAGTGCAGCCATTTTAGATGGCCCTAATGAGAAAGAATCAATTCCAAATTTCAAGTGGACTAATATTGTGGGAATGAGATGAAAGTTGAAGATACTAACCCAATCAACTAGATTTTGCTCGGGGCCGGATCTTGTGTAGTCGATAGCTCTCCTACCCGTCAAGATCTCCAAAAGGACTACACCGAAGCTATAGATATCCGACTTGAAGTTGAGTTGGCCAGTCATGGCATAATCAGGAGCACAGTATCCGTACGTGCCCATCACTCTGGTGGAAACATGAGTTTCGTCTCCACACGGCCCCTCTTTGGCTAAACCAAAATCGGATAGTTTGGGATGATATCCCTCCCCAAGCAAGATGTTGGAACACTTCAAATCACGGTATATTATTGGTGGTGACATCTTGGTATGCAAATACTCCAACCCTTCTGCTGCCCCAGATGCCATCTTCATCCTAGCATTCCAGTCGAGGACCTTGCTGCCGGGGTAAATGTCTAGAGCCGAAGAAACGCACATCAAATACAATTGAAGATGGCGAAAAAAGAGAAAGAAAGTGAGCTTGCATACCATGTAAAAGGTCCTCCAAAGAACCTAGTGGCATATATTCATAGACTAACAACCTCTGATCTCCCTCAGCACAATAGCCTATTAATTTGACAAGATTAGGGTGCTCTGCATTACTTAATGTTAAGACTTCAGCCACGAATTCCCTAATTCCTTGAGAGCCGTTGCGATCTAGTTGCTTGATGGCCACAATCTGCATTCACAATAACAACAAACATAACAAATTTGCAAACATATGAAGCCATTCAAACAAAGTAAACACATATACTGCATTGTTGCATCACTCGATGTACCTCACCATCCGGTAAACGACCTTTGTAAACTTGTCCAAATCCTCCTTCACCGATAAAATTTCCATCCTTGAAATTCTCCGTTGCAGCAACTAACTCAGCTAGGGCGAATTTCCTCGCTTGGAAGGCTTCACTTTCCGAACCACAGGTAGAACTCAAGCTAGAATTTGTGGATTGAGACACTAGTTTAGGCTCTTTCGTAGACCTATATGAGCTCGCCTGCGAGTGGTCTAAACAACATAACATAGAAGAAAGATGAACACAGAAGATCAAAGAAGATCAAACACCAAGTTACAAGATCAATTGCCCCAATTTAATCAATAATAACTATCTTCATTCAGAATTCATAATGCAAAGACAGATTTTGCAAAGCCAAACAGCAACCAAGCATGATTTTCATCAAAGCCAGTAAGTTGTAACAAGCAATTAGCATGCTTTAAATTAATACATTAGGCCTTTTCAAGATTAAATATTGCTTTAATATCATGTCAATATATCACCACCTTTTTTTTCCCACCATCAATATCACATTTTCTACAGTAACATTCTACACAGTTCAAAGAGAATTTTACACAACAAACAATCACAAATGCAGAAATTCTTATTCAGCCCTCTCCAAATTAGTCAAATTTACATAAAATTAAGGAGAAAACACGACGCATGAAACTCAATATGAAAAACCGAACATGCAATGAAGGAAACTATTTCAAACAAGACAAAAATCAGATCTTTTCCAAAACCCATGTCGAAAATTTCAACAAATCCATTTAAAAAACCCTTGATCACGAGAAATAAAAGAAGCGTTTCATCTAAAATTGTGTAAAATTTAATCACATTTACCCGATGGGGTTCGTGCATGACCATCATCTCTTCGTTTATTGTCGAGGGCCATCTTTTTCTTTTTATGTTGTTTCTTGTGAGCAGAGGAATCACCTGCGCACGAGAAACACCCCATGCCTAGCTTCCTCCTCCTCCCTCTCTCTCTCTCCTCCCTCTTTCTCCCCTCTCTCTAAATATATATATTTCTTTTATTTCTCAGCTGCAAATAACGGAGAACAGGGAAAGAAAAATAATTACAAAATAGAAGAAAGGTTTGCAGAAAGAGAAAGAAGAGAGAGAGAAAAGAGGAAAATTTTGCTCTGTTCTATGCAGATTTCTACTTCAAATATAACCAACCTCTGCTCTTGAAGATGATCATTCTACTTCTCGCACAGGGCTTTCTATAAGTCCCTCCAATGATGGATCGCCACGTGGAAATATTTTATATTCTTGTGCCACGTGTAATTATCTGAATGGTTCCTTCTTTTCTCGGCGCGGCATAGAATATAATATTATATCACATTTCTACTTTAACTGGTTCTGCTACGCTCACGCTATTTCATTCTCTCTTCCACAATTTCTTCTTATTAATATTAAAAATTTAATTTTTATTCTTAACTATAATTTTATTTAATAATATAATTGTTTTTTAGCTTTAATATTAAAATTTTAGCTGATAATTGATAAGTAATGTATTCATTTTATTTCGATTTTTTGCTGATTAATGTTTATAATGGTATATATTATTAAAAAAATTACGGGAAAACAATAAATTTAATACGTAAGCCATTTAATTTTTTTTGTAGTAACTAGAAACCCAAAATTTATGCGATATAAATATTTTGGCTGAACAAAACGAGGCCACGAAGATCGTTGAAATAGTAGTAACCGTTACGTTACTAAAATTGCAAAAACGTCATTAGCCGTGTTTTAGACTTGTAGTATTAAATTAAATTCACTATTTTATTATGTTGTTACATACTTTCACTCTCATAGTCTCATGTGATATATTTTTTTCTTTTTATGGCATGCCAATCCTTCTACAATGGGAGAGCTGCAACAAAGAAAATAAGCACCCGTATGCAGGATTTTTGCATCACATAAAGATGAGAAAATAATCGACATTTATATTTTATAAAGATGGGAAAATAATCACACGCACGCATATGCCTTTACATCACACAAAGATGAAAAAATAATCGAACATTTACATCACACAAAGATGGGAAAAAAACCTCACGCATGCAAGCGGGACAACTACTCAAGGTAATAAAAATAACCGCGCGCAGACGGAACCACTACCACACAAAGATGGAGAAAACTACACTGCACTCAAACAGTATTGAACCAAAAACCTCTCACAAAAGAGAGTTTTTGAGTACTTCATCTTTACAACTTGAGCTTCATTGGTGCAAAGAATGACACTCTTAAAATAGTTAAAGAAAATGTTAATTACTAAAATATTAGGACTTTTGATTCCATAATAATAATAGTAATATTCTCTCCGCCCTACGAATCTTGAGTCACTTTCCTTTTTCGGCCGTCCCACGAATCTTTAGTCATTTCTTTATATGACAAAATTATTTCTCTTTATTCACTTTTTCACCTATCACACTAAATACTACTCCCTCCGTCCCAGCTGAAATGTCCTGTTTCTTTTCGGCACGGAGATTAAGAAATGTGTATAAAGTAGATAAAGTGGGTTGGTGGAAATTATTTAAATATTAAGTATAGAGAGAGAGTGTATTGCCAAAAAAGGAAACATAACATTTCAAGTGGGACAACCCAAAAAGGAAAGCAGGACATTTCAGCTGGGACAGAGGGAGTATTTTTTTTAATTTTTGTGCAGAAAAGAATTGTCTCAAGATTTGCTGGACGAAGGAGTAACTTTTAATTGTAACAAAACAGACACATTCATCTTTTTTTTTTTCTGAATTATCTGTCAAAACTCACTTTTTGATTATCATTATGAACTCGAAGTGAGTGTTTGATATACGGGCCTCAATTAAACGTACACCCAACAAGGCCCAAACTGCAAATGTAAGTATACTGCAGCCCAACAAGGCCCAAACTACAAATTTGGAGTATATGCTAAACGCAGATTACCCGGCATGTTTGTTTGGCACGGATTCTGGCCTGGAAAAGTAATCTGATTCCAAAATATTAAATTCCTGTGTTTGGTTAAATTTTTATGAGTCAAGGAAAGTAATAAGAATCCTGAAAACAAGGAAAGTAGTGCAACTTTCCAGGATTCTTATTCCCTAGCTTTTATTAGGTATTCTTTTTCCTCATTCTCAGAATTCTTATTTATTTGTATTATTTTATAATAAAATGTAAATTATAATTTTTATTTAGTTGGAATTTAATGTTTCTATTATTATAATAATAATAATAATAATTATAATTATTATAATTATTATTATTATTATTATTATTATTTAATTAGTTCATAATTTATTTTAAGCAAAATATAATGTAATTATCGTAACTATGTATCAACTTTATATTATTATTATTATTATTATTATTATTATTATTATTATTATTATTATTATTATTATTATTATTATTATTATTATTATTATTTAATTAATTCATAATTTATTTTAAGCAAATTATAATTAGGGATGTCAATCGGGCCAACCCACTCGGTTTCGGGCCAACCCATTCGGTTTCGGGTTATTTTCGGTTCGGGCTAGTCGGTTTTTTATTTTTCGGGCTAAAATTTTTCGACCCTAACCCTAACCCACTCGGTTTCGGGCTAGCCCGTTCGGGCCCACAAATTTATGATTTTTTATATGTATAATTTTTTTATATGGATAATCATATTATTGTAATAAAAATTTGTCGTGCTTTTTAAATCAAAATATTTCGCCTTATTTTAGATACAAAAAGTAGTGTTATTTTAATGTAAATTTACATAATATCTAATTTTAACTTTGTTTCCGATAAAAATTGTATATAGATATAACGTAAATTACTATCTTTCTTTGACTTTTATATCATAAATATTTATTATTAATCGTTAGAAAAAATGAAAACATATTATACAAGTATCAAAATGTTATTATCAAATTAAAAAGTAAAGTATTAAAGTTTAAAAATCAATTATTAAGAAAGTGTTCGGTTAATCGGGCCAACCCACTCGGTTTTCGGGCCAACCCTATCGGGCTCGGGCTATTTTCGGTTCGGGCCATTCGGGCTAAAAATTTTCAGCCCTAACCCTCCTTTTTTATCGGTCTATTCGGGTCGACCCGTCGGTTTCGGGCTTTTTTGACATCCCTAATTATAATGTAATTCTCGTAACTATGTATCAACTTTATATTATTATTATTATTATTATTATTATTATTATTATTATTATTATTATCATCATCATCATTTAATTGATTAATTAGTTCATAATTTATTTTAAGCAAATAATAATTTAATTCTCATAACTATGAATCAAATTAATAATAATAATAATAATAATAATAATAATAATAATAATAATAATAATAATAATAATAATATTTTAAGCAAATTATAATTTAATTCTTAGAACTATGATCATACTTTATTAAGAAAATCTTAATTTAATTTTTTAAAACTACAAAAATCATACTTTATGTACATTATTATTATTATTATTATTATTATTATTATTATTATTATTATTATTATTATTATAGAGAAATTTATTATAAAGATTAAATTACAATTTAATTCTTATATATATTGATTAATTATATTTATTTAATGATACAAATCCAGAATACTAATAAATATTTTTGGTATTTCCAAACACTGGAAAATGAATCTATTAGGATTCATTTTCCACGGAATCATTTTCCTGAGAATAACAATCCCAATTCACATTACTTTCCTGGAAAACAAACATGCCCTCTTAGTATTTTTTTAGGCAAACCTTGGGAAATATTCATTTTACCACTTTAATCTGTTCATAAAAAATACTTATATCTCTTTAATTACAAGCTTAAATATTAGACTTTATCCATTAACATTTATTAGTGGACCCACCACTCAACCCAATTAAACAATTTAAAATTTAAATAAAAGTGAAATTATTATTTCACCTACACAAACTCACTTAATTATAACTCCCAATATTACCTGGTATTTACAATATTGTCAATATATACCTTTATTACAATCATAAACATTCAACCAATTTATTAAAACATGTGTCATGGGGATGGAGGGCGTATTAAATAATTAGAATTGAATAAATATTAATAATGAATCCATATATCATAATTGTGAATTAATAAATTTTATTTGTAAATTACTAATTGCTAATTAAAAATTAATCAATTTTGCAATCTATATATTTTCGGTTGCCGTGCTGGACTAATACTCTATAATCTATATATGTAGTTGGGTAAATTAAATTTGAAAGAAGTGGCTTCATGTCGTTATTATGCGATTTTAATAACTTATCGATAAATTATATATAGAAGATCATGTATATATTTATATGGAGATGATAATATAATAGATTTCTAACTGAAAAGAGATGTATGAGTTCTTACTAAGCAATAAAGTTGAGATACTAAAGATTCTTCTCAATGGAAAAGTACTTAATTTCAATGTTTGATTAACATTTTGTAATATATATATAGGGGGCCGTTCCAATGAGACCCCCTAATTTTAGTGAGATCTAGGGCACGATCTGGTGGATTTATTTTATCAATTCTATGGCTGATATTGTATCTGAAGGGTGATTTTTTTTCGCAGGGTTCGAATCCTGGAGGTAGCAGAATATTTTAAATTTTGTTATTCATCAGTATATACTGCATTGTTCATCAGTATATACGACCCTGTTCATCAGTATATATGTCTTATTCATTAGGAATTTTTTTAATTTTATTTTTCATCAGTATATACATCTTGTTAATTAGATATATGTTTTGTTCATTAGTATTAGTATGTCTTATTCATTGTACTCATGTTACACGAAAAATAGGGGTCTCACTGGGGTGCGCCCCTATATATATATATATATATATATATATATATATATATAGGGGAGGGCTATAATAAAAACACTTTTAAGTGTATAAAATATGGATGAATCTTATCCATTAAATCTTGATTGATCTAATGGCTTGCAATTAACTTAATCTAATCTCTTAAATTCACGCCTAATGACTAAAAGGTTAAGTATGTAATTGCTCAATTTAATTTCTAATGAGTAGATTTGTTTATCCCATCAAATCTTTATTTCCATATATCAACTATTTATTTAACACACGTCTTACATTTATTAAAATCACTCTAACCTAAATCCTAATGCTTTCTCAAACGTAAAACACAGAGACTTTATCATCAACAGAAGCAAAAAATTCGGGATTCATCATTGTATAAATCGTGGGTAATCCATGTTTGTATGTTCTTTATTCTTTTTAGCATTTTGTTACGAATTTTCTGTGATTATGTCGTGTGTATGAAACAGAATTTGTTATGAATTGTTTCTGGGTTATGTTGAGTAGTATTTAGTACGAATGTTTATGTATTTGTTACGAATTATTGTTTTTTGTAATACATTTGTTTCAATTTTTTGGTTTGGTTTTTTTTTTTTTGTTAATATGTTATAATAATTCATTTAGTATTAGTTCATTAATAATTGTAACATGATTTTGAAAGTTTGTGGTAATCTCCTCATTGAATGTTATTATTTTTGCTACAAATTAATATTTCATAAATTCCAGACGAATTTTTTCAAATAATATTACGCATTTGTTTTTTAGATATTTAGAATTCGTAACATAACACTTAGTAGGTCAAAATTCATGTTGTTCATAGCCAAAAAAATGTGTATAATTCTTATCCCAAAAATGTAAGTGTTGCGAATTTTTTTAGTTATATTACACATTTGTATGTTACGAATTTTGTTAGATACGTTACGCACTGTAATTAATGTTCACCCAAAACAATTACTAATTCAGTTTTTGTATCATCAATCTTGAAATATTAACGAAAGCTTTCTGAATTGATCATTTTTAACATCTATCCCAGTATGTCTGTTGTTTCTAATATATATATGTATATATACTATTTTTTATTATTCAATGTACAACATTTCCCATGGATTTACTTAGAAATCCGTAATATTATTATGAATAATTCGTGACTACATTAAAAATTTCTAAGGTTATACATTACTTCATATTCGTGCATACAATAAAAATTTTCATGAATTATTATAAAATTAGCAATTGCTTACCTCTGAAATTCGAAACAACATTACTTATAATTCGTGACTACAAAATATGTTTGGGGTTTTCAGTGTTTTTCGCCGGAAGTTTGTAGCAGGTCAAGAGAAAGAATGGGAGAAAACAAACACTTATGCTTTTAAATTCAAGGAAAACGTAATTACTTGAGGAAAACGCAATTATTCGTTTAATTAATTCTACATTGAATTCATTTCAGTGAATTGATATGTGATATGAAAAATAAATCTTTCCAAATTCCCGGGCGCCAGAATCGGGGCATACAAAGTTAGACGAAAGATAATTCGTAACAATACTACTGATTCGACCATAAAAATATTACTGATTCGTAACAGTACTACTGATTCGACCATAAAAATACTATTGATTCGTAACAGTTCATATTCCAATGTAATTGGTAACAGTTCATATTCTGACTTGTGTTTACATTAAAGATTACACAAATTATAACAATACTACAAATCATAATCTACCTACTTTACTCTCTGAAGAGCTAATTCAGATTCTAAATGATGATTGTTAGATTCTCACTTATCCAATGCTTCGAGGTACTTCTGCTTTCTAATCTCAAAAAACAACTTCATCGAATAGCGATTGTCGTCTACTTTCGTGAAGCCAGAGAGGTAACTTCTTCACGTCGACAATAGTGAATCCTGTAACGGCAAGTAATTCACTCTCAATTCCTCCAACAGTAGGCAAATTAGCCGATGAACCACCCATTTCCTGAGCTTTCCTTTTACGAATGTTCGCTGTACAATGACAAACATGATTTTCGTACCTCAATATCGCATGAATTGTTGTCATTTTCCCCCATGAATTGATTGCTAATATGTGTTTGTATCCCAATTTTGAGTTTTGTTGAGTTTTGATGCTTGGTGTAGCTTTTGGAGTGATTTCAGGGAAAATCAAAGATTAATTGGATGATTTTGAAGACATGAGATTGAAGTACGTCTCGATAGGAATTCGTGAGCGCAAACGGTGACCAAATCCGAGTCCGGACGAGGGAGAACGGAGCCGAACAAGCTGACTGCGCATAAAGCCCAGGCACCCGCGGTCCGGGCCGCGGCCACGGGCCCGACCGCGGGCCTCTGTCCAAAATTGCCCAGTAACCCGCGGTCCGGGCCGCGGCCGCGGGCCCGACCGCGGGCCTCTGCTCCAGAGCAGTCCAGAACGTTTTTGACAGGCACCCGCGGTCCGAGCCGCGGCTGCGGCCCATGACCGCGGCCTCCCCTGCTTCCAGCCGCGTTCTCAGCCGCGGTTCATGCCGCGGCCGCGGGGAAGAGGCGGAGATCCGTCTTTTGGTGGGCCCAGATGCGATTTTTGCCCCAAAACTCCATTTTTCCCCTCTTTTCTCATATCTTTCATCTACCTCACCCATTTTTCCATCTTCCCCAATTCCTCCACACCAAACCCTAGCCTTCATTACCACATTTTTTCACCAAGATTGAAGGCATTGAAGAGGAGAGAAGATTGAAGAAAGCTCATTAATAGGATTTGTCATTTCTTACTCTCTCTTTCATTTATGTACACCTTTAACTTTGATTTATTGTGTTTGAACATGTTAAGCTAATTTCCCATTGGTTTGGGGATTAGGCTAGATGGATGTTGTATTGGATTGAATGTTATGCTCAATATATTTCTTAGTTATTTCTATTGCTATTATCTTTTCAAGCCCTAGATTTATATCTTGTATGGATTGTTGGCCACTCTCTATGCATTTCCAATTTATGTTTTGAATCGGGAGAGGATAATCATAATAGATTAGGTGCTTGAAACATATCAACTCAATAAACCGAGAGGTTGAGAGTTGGGTGAGAGTTTGTCGATCTTTGTGTGCTTTTGGGAGTTATAGGTTAGAAGTTGACCGGGGACGGCAACTATGACCCGTAATCTACCGTTTTAGTCGTCCGGGAGGGGGCTAGAACTAGTTGGGAGATCACTCTAGATAATTAGGAATGTTAAGATTAATATTGAGCTATTTGAAATCCATTACTTGTCCATTGATGCCTAGTCCCTAAATCACCTTCATCACTTGTTTAATTCTCTTTGTTTGTTTGATCTTATTAGTCTTTGAAATTGCTAGATAATTGAACCTTTCACCTCATTGTTTAGTCTAAATAGCTCTAGCATAATGAATTAAGATAATCACTAGATTGAACTACTAATCCTTGTGGGATACGACCTTGCTTCCATATATTGCAACTACCCGTATACTTGCGGTGTGGTGAAAATAAATAGCGAACAAGTTTTTGGCGCCGTTGCCGGGGATTAGTTTAGTTTGATTGTTTGTGATATTTTGAATCATTGTGCTTAACTACTTTAGACATTTTACTTGATTTATTTTTGTTTTCTATCTTAAGATGTTTGTTTTGACTCGTTGTTTTGTTGGTTGGTAGGGTGATGAAAAAGAAAATTGTTACACAACACCAAAAATATTAAATGGATGATGGAAGGAATGAGTTGGTTGAGCAACTCGAACTACAATTGGCGATGATGCAACTTAAGTTGCGAGTTTTAGAAGCAAAAAGAAATTGTAGGCAACCATTTATTCAAGAAGCCTTCCAACCCACACCTTCTTATGGCGAGTATTATGACATGGGGTGCAATGCCATGGAGTGGCAATCACCATTGGAGTATGAGGACCATTTCAATAGTTGGAATTATGAAAATTCTTATTTCACTAAAGAAAGCTTTCAAGGGGGAAATCGGTACTATCAAGAGGAGAAACCGAATGTTAGAGACGATCTTCTACAATGCTTCATAGCTACACAAGCTTGGATAGAAAAAAGTATAGCAAACTCGGATGTTATGCTAGAAGAGCAAAGAAAGTCTTTGGCTACCACTATGGAAAATCAAAAGCGAATTGATGATGTGTGCATGGCCATTAGCCTACAAAATGGAACCTTGTATGAGGAACCAATGCCGATGCTAAGTGAAGAGCCTCAAGAAGAGTATGAAGAAGATGAGGATCAATTCTCCAAACCCCTTGAAGTCGAGAGCCCACCTTTTCCGACACAACCTCTACAATTTCAAAAAGATGAAGATTTCACAAGCTTTAAAGAAAGCAAAGTCAAAAATTTTGTCGATCCTTACCTCGCCACAGGCGATTCTATGAAGGCTTGCTTCTTTCACTTTTATTTATCTTCATCTTTTGATTTTCACTTTGATTTGTCTAATAAGGAATTGTTTGAGTGTGGTGGTACTCTAGATGGTGAACGAGATTACCATGACGCCCGGGATGTCTCAAGAATTGCAAAGCCACCATATTTTTGGGTCGCGGTGGATGGAGCATGCAAATTTGATGAGAAATGGCCACCGCCTAAGCCTCCACCTCGTTTGTGAGTACGAGACAAGTAACCATTTTCTCCTTCATCCAAACTTATTTCTCCTTTGTGTGAAATAAGTTTGGGGGGAGGGTGAAGATGGGTTACTTATCTCGTTTATCCGTTGTTTATTTATTTAGTTAGTTTAGTTTTCGAATAATGAGATTTTGTCTCTGTTTTTGAGCTTTTCCTTGTCTTTTGTTTTTGAGCTTGATTGTTGAAAAACATGAGTTGGATGAAATGTGTGTTGGGCTTATGATATGAATGTTGCTTTTGAAAAGAAATTGTGTGTATCACTTGTGGATTATGCATGAAAAGTTTGAACTTGTGACAAGTGAGTTAAATGTTTTGCCTCCAAGAACTTGATAATGAGCTTGTAAGATTTGAGCCATTGATTGTCATATTATCACAATCTCATTTTGTTCTTGAGTGTAAATCGATTGAGCATGTATGTTGGTCTCTAGAACTTGCCATGAGTCCTCTCTTGAAAATAAAAGTAGATGTGTTGTTAATATTGAAGTGATTTAAGGCCATCTTTGTTAGCCACTTGACCCCAATTGTGCCAAATTCTCATATGATCCTAGTTTACCCCTTTTGTGCCTTGTAGCCTTTCTTTGAATGAACCAATGATAAAGGGGTAGAACTTAGAGTGTTAGTGGTTGCTTTGATGAAGAAAAAGTTTGGGAAATGATTGAAATTGCTTATCAAGCTTTGATTGTGTGAAAATCACTAATCCCCTATGAGCTCAAAAAGAAAAAGAAATGAAAATGAATGTGAATAAAAGAGCATAAAGGGGAGTGATTTACCTTTTGAATCATAGCCATGATAGATATCACTAAGGATGAAAAGATGAAATGTAGGGATTTTGGTTTTTGATTGATAAGAGAAATGGTGAAGTTGATTTGTTCATTGTGATTGATGGATTGTGGGATGAGTCACTTTGCCTAAAAAACTACTCACCTTACCAAAGAACCCTCATTACAACCCAATGAAAGCCCTTTTTGATCTCTATTTATAACACATTGAAGCATAGAGAGTTAGGACAAATGGCAAGCCTATGGTAGATTGCATGCATTGTTTCGAATTGAGTGTAAACACGTCCATTCTAAACACTTGAGAGTCGAGTGCATCATTGAAACATTCACCTTGTGAGGATTCAAGCTTGGAGGCTATAATGTTGAACTTACTATCACTTGTGACTTCTTGAAATGCATATCTACTTGTGATACACTAGTGAAATATTTTGAAAAAATTGAAGCCCTTGAAATGACACCAATTCATTCTCACATGTTTGTTATCTTTTATTTCTCTTCTCTTTGTTGTTTGGGGACAAACAACGCTTTAAGTTTGGGGGCCTGACAAACATGATTTTCGTACCTCAATATCGCATGAATTGTTGTCATTTTCCCCCATGAATTGATTGCTAATATGTGTTTGTATCCCAATTTTGAGTTTTGTTGAGTTTTGATGCTTGGTGTAGCTTTTGGAGTGATTTCAGGGAAAATCAAAGATTAATTGGATGATTTTGAAGACATGAGATTGAAGTACGTCTCGATAGGAATTCGTGAGCGCAAACGGTGACCAAATCCGAGTCCGGACGAGGGAGAACGGAGCCGAACAAGCTGACTGCGCATAAAGCCCAGGCACCCGCGGTCCGGGCCGCGGCCACGGGCCCGACCGCGGGCCTCTGTCCAAAATTGCCCAGTAACCTGCGGTCCGGGCCGCGGCCGCGGGCCCGACCGCGGGCCTCTGCTCCAGAGCAGTCCAGAACGTTTTTGACAGGCACCCGCGGTCCGAGCCGTGGCTGCGGCCCATGACCGCGGCCTCCCCTGCTTCCAGCCGCGTTCTCAGCCGCGGTTCATGCCGCGGCCGCGGGGAAGAGGCGGAGATCCGTCTTTTGGTGGGCCCAGATGCGATTTTTGCCCCAAAACTCCATTTTTCCCCTCTTTTCTCATATCTTTCATCTACCTCACCCATTTTTCCATCTTCCCCAATTCCTCCACACCAAACCCTAGCCTTCATTACCACATTTTTTCACCAAGATTGAAGGCATTGAAGAGGAGAGAAGATTGAAGAAAGCTCATTAATAGGATTTGTCATTTCTTACTCTCTCTTTCATTTATGTACACCTTTAACTTTGATTTATTGTGTTTGAACATGTTAAGCTAATTTCCCATTGGTTTGGGGATTAGGCTAGATGGATGTTGTATTGGATTGAATGTTATGCTCAATATATTTCTTAGTTATTTCTATTGCTATTATCTTTTCAAGCCCTAGATTTATATCTTGTATGGATTGTTGGCCACTCTCTATGCATTTCCAATTTATGTTTTGAATCGGGAGAGGATAATCATAATAGATTAGGTGCTTGAAACATATCAACTCAATAAACCGAGAGGTTGAGAGTTGGGTGAGAGTTTGTCGATCTTTGTGTGCTTTTGGGAGTTATAGGTTAGAAGTTGACCGGGGACGGCAACTATGACCCGTAATCTACCGTTTTAGTCGTCCGGGAGGGGGCTAGAACTAGTTGGGAGATCACTCTAGATAATTAGGAATGTTAAGATTAATATTGAGCTATTTGAAATCCATTACTTGTCCATTGATGCCTAGTCCCTAAATCACCTTCATCACTTGTTTAATTCTCTTTGTTTGTTTGATCTTATTAGTCTTTGAAATTGCTAGATAATTGAACCTTTCACCTCATTGTTTAGTCTAAATAGCTCTAGCATAATGAATTAAGATAATCACTAGATTGAACTACTAATCCTTGTGGGATACGACCTTGCTTCCATATATTGCAACTACCCGTATACTTGCGGTGTGGTGAAAATAAATAGCGAACATACAACATTCAAAATTTAACTATTCAATGTGAAATTTTATTAAACAAGTTACAAATCCCAAAAAAACACAAATAAACCAACACATGAATCAACACAATGGTCATTGTACCCCAAATCAACATTGCAGGCATATTAAACTTTCACAATAGTACATATAAAATAATAACTCACAAAATACCTTCACTTTCTTGGCAGGTATTTTCCTCATGTTCATGCAACCCATCTACTTGTTTCTCTTTACCCTTTGGTTTGTTGTTGGCTGCGAATAAAGTTTTCAAAATCAAATAATATACAACAAATTAAAAATAATATACGATATAAAGTTCCAGCGATAAACCTCTAAATTCGTAACAGTTCTACTCTAAATTTGTAATACAAATAAGTATTATACATTCAATTCATTTGGTCGACCATTATGCTCATCGAGTTCCAGCGGAAAACCTCGTTGTTTTTATTTATCCTCTGATGTGATATTGGCTGCCAATAAAATTTTAAAGATATATATTAATAATTATTATAAGGGTAATAATACATTTACATATCAAATGAAGAAATTCGTGTGACAACAAAATCTTTCACTCGTCCTATGCGATTCGTAACATCCTTCATATATGAAAGTTCACACAAACATACCATTCGTAACCAATCCAAACAAAAAAAAGGACAGAAACAAAGTATTTCTTTTGCCGGCTTCACATTATAAAAACAAAAAAACAACATAAATAAACGACAAAACACGATTCATCTAAAAAAAATAACGCCGAATTCGCAAGGTTCCAAGGGTTTACAACAACCCATGCACATACACCCCAAAAGAAAAAGGAAAAAAAAAGACGCAATTCATACACAAAATATGTAAAATACCCAATTTTGGACCACAAACATTCAAAATCAAAGAATCCTAAAATCAAAGGCACGAATTTTTCTCAAGAATGATAATAATTAAAGAAATCTTGCGAGAGAGGTTGTAGATCGATTCGATTCGCTATATTCGAGCAATTGTTCGAAAAACTAAACAACACACACACACACACACACACACACAAACCTCGTCTCCCATTCTTCGTCTTTGCCATTTCGTCTCCGACTATTGCCGCCGAATCTCTGCGCCGTGAATTGGATCGTCTCTCCAAAGCCCTAGATTAGTAACCCAAAAGACGCGCCTGGAATGGAAGAATGTAGAAGATTTTTTTTTCGTTTTATAATTTAAGAGAGAGAGAGAGAAAATTTTGAGAATTTTTTTGTATATAGATACTACAAAATTCAGTATCAAGACGGGAAAATATTTTATAATTTTTTATTCTTCTCTAAAATGCATATCTTCATTTTGTTCATTCAATTCATTCCAACAGAAATAAATTCTGATATGGAAAGAGAATCGTTCCATATCCTTGGGCGATAGAATCGGAGCAGACATAGATACGCAAAAAGTCAATATTGTTGTATGACATTTATACCCTTTTTATGTTTTCTATTACGAATTACAAGTGCATAATACACGAATCATCTATCTACCAAATATAAGATCTGGGCCGTTAATTTTACATAGATGGACGATCAAGATTTATACATATTTTATACACTTAATAGTGTTTTCATTGTAGCCCTACCCTATATATATATATATATATATATATATATATATATATATATTAGTTTGGCATTCATAATATGATATGTATTTGTATCTCAAAAATCGGATTTTGTAAAATTTGAGAGGAGTTTATATGATTCTTTAAATGTTACTCGTATCGAGATGTATCTTCTCTTTTTTGGATATATATAAAGATCAAAGTTAGATGTGTTTTATCTAGAACAATTGTGAGATTAAGACTTGAGAGAGAGAGAGAGAGAGAGAGAGAGAAACCACACATTTCAGCTTTTGGAATGAATTGAGTTTGACTTGTTGAAACGCGGCTGAATATTTTTTTTTTTCTATAATTTATTCAAAAAATTATGAAATATCAACAAATATTTCTACATTGCAAATTGATCACTTACCAGTTAAATTAATTTCGATTACATAGTTATTTTCACTGATTATCTCCTAGCTAATAAGGGATCATAACCTCTTTTTGGTCATATAATGAAGGTATTTAATCATACAAGAAAATACACTATGTTTGAGTTTAATTTGTCAAGTACTAAAAATACGAATAAATTAAGTTGCGCATGAGCTAATTAATTTTTTTTATTAATTTTTAAATATTGTACACTCCGATTTTAAATAATATATCGTCTTCTCTAATTTCTTTTTCTTTTTAACGATTCTATTGCCAGAGTTATTGTGTCGCCGATCTTTTCCTTTTATTAACTATTTTAAAATATAAATATTTATAACAAATAACATATCAAATTCCAAAAGTTGCTATCGTGCCTATATATATATATATATATAGTACCATACTACCATATGTAGTCGGATTCCTTAATTTTAACGAATATTTTAATTTTATGTGTAAGATATATCTATAACTTAATAAGATAATTAATGACTTGAATAATTATACAAAAGAGCAACCAATAGGAGAGTTATATATGCATATCACATGTGAACACAAATAACCCCTCTTATAAAGTATAAAGCCAAAAGATTAGTCAAAACACGAGGTGAGAGGTGGTCCCAATTTAATTCTTAAATTAATACAAACCCAAAATAATACACGGTGTCAAGAATATTAAATACTAGTACTAATATTAATAAGTAGGAATGTGGGATTGGAATGTATTATCGGCCAAATAAACTCTTATGCAATAGCTCGTGCACCAACTAAAAAAAAAAATTGTGCCATATATAAAATTATTAAAAAAAAAAGTAATTATCGATAGGACGAGAGGAACGTCGATGTTGTGAATTCATTCCGTTTCAAACTAGTTATGTCGGGTTATTTGGTTCGAATTACTTAAACTAAATATTTTTTTAGAATTATTATTTTTTTGTTAGAATCGTTCTTCGTTTTTAATGTACTCGGAACAATCGATGTATTGATTTCAATGTTACACAAACTATGAGCTCTTACATCTTTACATTATGAACTTACCCTCCTAAATAGTTGTGTAAAAAAAAACTAATGAATATAATTATGTATAAATAATTATCATATTTATAAATATAATAAAAAATATGGTTTTAACTGAATATATTGAGCCTAATATTGAACTGATGGAAAAATAAATAAGAATTCACAATAATACAAAATTGATATTATGAAAAAGCAAATAAAAATAAGAAGAATTGACAAATAGATGTATGTTATAATCTTTAAATAAATATAGCCTTTGCATTTTAAATCTAATATTTACATAAGTATTAATTAAATCTATTGCCTTGACTTTTAATTTGATATACATATAAAATATTTTATAATTAGCCGAATTTCACAATTTTTTTTAAAAAAAGAAGATTAAGAAAAAAAAATGATATAATTACAAATAAACTTTTAATTTTCTTATAATCATAAAATCGTCACTTAATTTTAAAATTATTTTAAATTAAAAATAATCTTTTTAATATATTATAGATTATGGAGTAGATTTCTATTGATAAATATATATAGAGTTAATTTGAGTTACTATTATACGTCGAGCTTGGGCAGGTGGGTCCAAGATTCCAAATCTTTCTATTGCAATTTGCAAACGCCCAAAAAAGTGAAGATTTTTATTTTTCAAGTGGATAAATTAGAACAATTTATTCAAGAATGTTTTGACCAAACCATTACAGAAAAGAATACCGACACAATTGTTTGGCTAATTAAATTAAGTTTCATTTATTGGAATGTCGAAATAGGGAATTAAACTAATTAATAATATTACAAAATAAGCAAGGGAAACTCGTCACACGTAACGTCATAGGATATAACGTCATCGAGGTTACAGTTCACACTATAGTTTTTTTTATATATATAAATTAATATTGGGTTGAAAAAGGTTAGCTGATTTTAATATATATAAATATCTTACTCATTAAGATAATCATTTGCTGTGTCACTTCCTGCGGTAGCGCTTGATTGTGAAAATTTGCTAAAATGAATCTCCCAATATAACTTTTTTTTTTAATGTCAAAAATGACGAGTTCATTTATAATTTAAAGGGTAAATATCATGAAAACCTCTGAACTATATCCACTTTATCAAAAATACCGTGAAACTTTTGAAATGTTCTCTAAACCCTCAAACTATCAGGTTTTTATCAAATATATCCCGTATCTATTTTTCGGTTACCAGAAACGTGATGTGGCTCGCCGAATGTCACAATGTAATTTATAATCTATTTTTTTTTAAATGACATGGAAAAAACAACTTCGTTTCGTACCATATTCTATCATGTTTATCCATAATTCTAGGTTATTAGAGTGAATTTCAAACACGATAGGAGTGAAATTTAAATTTCATAGTGGATTTTTTTAAATAATATGGTACGAAACGATGTTGTTTTTGCCATTGCATTTTAAAAAAATAGAATATAAATTACATTGTGGCATCCAGCGAGCCACATCACGTTTTTGGTGGCTAATGCGGGATATATTTGATAAAAACCTGATAGTTTGAGGGTTTAGAAAACATTTTGAAAGTTTCAGGGTATTTTTGATAAAACGGATATACTTTAGGGGTTTTCATGATATTTACCCTAATTTAAAAATAATTTCAAATATCTATATCATGAATTGACTTAGAAAAAGGCTTTTAATACTCTTATAAGGATTTCAACATTTATTAATAATCATCGATAGATAATGTTTTGTTAAATACTATGAAGCAAGCTTGGTAGTGGTTGTTAATTAATTATACAAAGAGCATACTCCCTCCGTCCCTGAAATGGCTTCCTCTTTGGGGACGGCACGAGTTTTAATAAAAAGTTATAAAGTGTATTGATAGTGGAGAAAAAATGATATAATTATTATTGGAAGTTGTGAAAAGTGTTATAATTAGTATTGGGAGTGGTGAAAAGTGAAAAGTAAGAATAAATAAAGTATTATTAGTGGTGGGGTAGGTTTCCAAAAATGGAAAGAAAGAAAGAGGAAGTTATTTGGGGGACGTCCCAAAATGGAAAAAGAGGAAGTTATTTTAGGGACGGAGGGAGTATTAACTTTAATTAATGTTTTGCTAACATTTATTCATGAAAGATTAATGTTATATAAGAGAATTTTATGTGGTTCTTGTTTGAACGCGAATTCAAGTCCAAAAAGTCTCAAGGTATTGTTAGTCAATTTGGCAATTTCATTCTATTCATTCTAAATTTATACAGCCAAACTCCAATTGTTTGTATTATTTTTGACAAATTTCTACACTAAAATAGTGTAATTTTAATCGTAAAAAGATTTTTAATTTTAATGATTTTATTTCTTAAAAGTTACAGTACTATTCTCTAATAAATCAAGCAAATTTAGCACAAGCAACATGCCTTATTTATTCGCATAATTATCTTACTACCTTTGGTAACAAATCCTTTTTTAAAAAACTAGGATAGTAAACAAACCAAGTTCCTCGCAAATTATTTGAAGTTTGATTCGAAAAAAGGTTCTTTATAGTTAGTTTAGTAAAGTTTGATAAATAAACAAATCAAACAGGAACTTGGTAGTATTCAGTTTATTAGCTCGTTAATAAATTCGTTAAATGATTCAACTTGAAGAATAGTATAAATTATTAGTAGGTATAATTTATATTTATCTACTACAATTAGTAATAATTGTATTAAAATTTTTAAATAATTATGTTTGTTATAAGAAAATAATTAATATATTTATTATTTTAAATGAAATAATTTATTTTTAAAAAAAATATTTTGAATATAAATATAAATTTTAAAAATTCTTACAAGCTCGATTAAACTCGTAAACTTCAAAGTATTCGATAAATAAAATTTAAAATTTAATTTGATACTAAAAAAAATAAAATTTGAGCACGACACTACTTAGTTCAATTACACGCCCGAAACAAATTAAGCAAGTATTTTATTCAACATATTATGGCCGGCCTAATAAAATAAATTTAATAAAATTAACTGCTGGTCTGGAAAACGAGTAAAGTGGGCCATTTATCCACGTGTACGATGTTGCAATTTGATTCTATCGAATCAAAGGAACTGCGACATCACAAAAATTAAGTCCGTTTTATATACGCATAATCATGCAATTAATTTTTTTTAGAAATAAATCATGCAATTAAATTAAATGAAATGTTTTAGTAGCTTTACATATATTTTCAGTTTTCTTGTACTGTAAGCAATTTGGCAGTGAAAATTGGTTGTGAACCATATACTAGTAATTATGTATGTGTAGTGTAACATAGTGTATAAAATATAATATCATATTAATGTAGTACTATTAAATATTTTAGTGCAACTTCGCATACAACTCAAATAATTATCACAACATGTCATCTAATTAAAATTTTGGTAATATTCAAAATTAATAATTTCAAAGAATAAAATATTGTATATTCTTTCATCTATATATATACAATAGATAATATATGTCACGTAAATTGGTAATAGAGAATATGTTCCATTGTTATATCACTGTTTTTTTATTAGTTTTCATAATTATTTACAAACGGCCTTTGTAATATTAGAAGTATCAACATTAGCTTATTATAAGTTGCAATAACGGTGATTGACGATATCTTTTAATCCTTATCACATTTTATTTAAACATTATTTGTTGGAAAATACACCAATTTTTAGTTAATTCTGATTTTTTACAATTTTTAAAATTTTAAATAAAATATACTAATTTCATGATTTATCTGATTTTTTTTATGAAGGACTAACATTTCAGGCGTCCATAGTAGCATTTATTTGGAAGAATTTGACACTCATAGAAAAATCGTGCAGATCATGAAATTAATGTATTTTATTTAAAAATTAAAAAGTTATGAAAAAAGATATTGAAAATTGATGTTATTTTACTACAAATAACCCTTTATTTTAATGAATGAACCCCTGGTAGAATGAACTAATAAAGTGTGCGTGTGTTGGTGCAGTCGTAGGAGTTTTCGTCGCGCGATTTTTGAATTTATTTATTTAAATAATTTATATATATATAAAAAAAAACTAAAATGAATAGACACCCAAAAATAACAACGATTCAAGAATGAGACTAGAGTCAGAGATTCTATAAACACTGAAAAATTTTATTCATATTTACATCGACAATGAAAATGAAATTCCAACATATGAATTGTAGCAGAGTAGTTTACATACTATCTACATAAATGAGTAAATCGGCAGCAAATTTGTACGTAGATATAAATAGCATGAGAAGGCGGAGATTTGAGGCTGGATTAACCGTCGGAACCGTACGCGCCGCCGCGGCATGGACTGGCGGCGGTGGATGAGGAGCTATCGCTTGTGCCGCCGCCGCCGCCGCCGCCGCCGCGGATTTTGAGTGATTCGGCGGCTTTGGAGGCGACGCGGGATACGGATCCGGCGAAGCTCTGGAAGATCTGTGCCGTGATGCGGCCCCTCTTCGGCGGAACCGTCGCTCCCTGTTTTCGCGGTGGGCGGGGCGAGGAAGTCTCCATGAAATAAGTTCAGTTTTCGAAAGGTGAAGAGTGAAAAAAAAAAGATAGAAGGCTTTAATTGGTGGCGAAGTAGAGAGCAGGAAACTGGCTTTTAATGAGAGAGTAGAGAGGTGAAGGAAGGGATTTCACATATGTCTCTATAGTTATAGGAGTGAGTATACATTATACATATACATATGGTGTAACAAAGTCAAAACAATTGTACATGTAATCTACGTCATTTAGTTAGGCTACAGTTCTTTTACCATAAGTTGAGTTGAGTGTATATTCATATCTCGAAAAATTATCTTTGATTGTAAATTTATCATGAAAAAATGAAAAATAAACAAAATTTCACATTTTAAATCTTTCCTTTCTTTTTCCTCATTTCCTACAAAATAGAATTTAATCCTTACACATTCCTCCTTTTCACTACAAACGAGGAATGTGTAAGGATTAAATTCTATTTTTTAGAAAATGAAGGAAAAGGAATGAAGAATTTAAATGGTGAAATTTGATTTATCCCTCATTTTTTCATGATATATTTCATTAGTTTCATATGTTTCTTTAGTTTTTTTTTTAAATAAAAAAACTATCTACATGCACGCAGACGAGACCTCTACACCACACACAGTATGATTAATTCAAAAAAAAAAATGATTGTTCTCTTTCTTCATAGAGATCATCTTGTGTACACCTGAGTTATACCTTCACTTAAACTTTGACCCGCGCTTTAATTTGAACTCATATCCTGACCCAACCCATATAAATAATATTATTATGATTTCTGGGTACGGATCAACCCCGTTGTACGGCCCGCGCTTTGATTTGAACTCATATCCTGACCCAACCCATATAAATAATATTATTCTGATTTCTAGGTACGGATCAACCCCGTTGTACGGTACACCCAGGTGTACCCAAGAATTTGTGTTCTTTATAATATGGTTGTAAGTGTGAACAGAGCATGTGAAGGTCATGAAAAAGAAAATGTGAAGGTCATGAACAGAGTTGGTTTTACGGGCCGAATGGGATACAGCGGTTGGGCTTAGAGCAGAGCAGCCCGTAAAATTACGGCCCATGGGCCCAGTCATTTGGAGGGAAACAGAAACAGAGAAAAGAAAAAATACTTATATATATTAACCAGAAACAAATTTAGCGAGCTTCTTCGAAAATGGCGAACAAGCTAATCAGCGAGATGGGGCTCCCCAAATCGATAGCTAACGTATTTTCCGCTCGGAATATCCTCACCGCCAAGGTACCTCATTACTTTGTATCTACTTCGTGAAGATTTGTCGTCTCGGAGTTTGTGCAAGTATATAATCGAGTCGAATCGAGTTTGCTATATTTCACTATGAGTTCTAGAATTGCTAATCGCGTGGCTCGTGACCCTTGTTTAATGCATTTCTAGAAGTATTAGCTGAACTTCAAATGAGATGATTCTTAATTTGTTTTCTGTAGGATGCATTGTCACTAAGTGAATTCGAGTTAATGGAGTTGATGGATGTTGGATTGGAAGAGGTTATGACGGCAGTGGCACGCATTAGTGAAATTGCGTGCCCGCCCTATCAAACTGTAAGTTTATGGGTGAAAGATGTAGGGATTTTGTTTCTATAATTTGTTCAGGCAGCTTTGATGAATATATTCTTGATGATTGTTTGGGACTATGAGGTTAGGCTTTGTCGTTGCTGGAGCAGCGAAGACAAAATGAGCATCTAGCTGGTCATCTCCCCACTGGCTTAAAAGGACTTGATGCAGCTCTGTGTGGTGGAATACCGTTTGGCGTTGTGACTGAGCTTGTTGGTCCTGCAGGAATTGGGAAAACACAGGTAGCTTTTAAAATGTATGAGACGCTATGCGGAGATTATATGTATAAGAATATTCTCTGCTCGTTCCCTGGATTTATTTGGTGGTGCTGGCTTCTGGGATATGTAACGATATTGTGGTACTCTTTTCAAGTTGTCTTGATCTTCAATTGTTCTGCTGGTATTGCCTTATTCTTTTCTTATTGACTTTCAGTTGTGCCTGAAGCTTGCTTTGCTTGCGTCGTTGCCTACTTCTCATGGAGGGTTAGGTGGCCAAGTAATATATATTGATGTGGAATCCAAATTTAGTTCAAGAAGGTATGCTTTGCACAGTGATACTGAATCACCTGATATTTGCTGAACTTCACTTGTTGCTACACCTATCTTCAGGATTATAGAAATGGGGCTCAGTAGTTTCCCAGAAATATTTAACATGGAGGGCATGGCTCAAGAGGTATGCAATTTGATATGAGCAGTGCTTTGTCTGGTTGACTTTTCAAATCTGTGATGAGTTGGATATCGGAGATGTATCAGAATCTTAATTATATAAGTTTGGTTCTTTGTATATGAGGACAAGGCTGGCAAAGAGATGGTATGATTTTATAAATCCGATACTGCAGGTTTAGTTAGTTACCCTCAACTCACTTACAGAGACATAAGGTTTTGGCAATAGTTGAACAAGTAACAAAAAGCAGAATAGTTCCGTTGTATTGCAGCATCATAAAATAAATAAAAAAATATTTTATTGGAATATTTAACATGCTTTCTGTTTTACCATACAATTCTATTTTTCATCTCATTCACTTGCAAGATAAAGAAAACGTATCGATTGGATTTCTTCCCCTTCTTTTGTTTGAATTTATCTCTGTTTTCTCTTCTTTTTCCCTTCCAATTAACTATTATAGCTTGGAGAAAAATTGTCTGCCTTGGTGACTTACTGGTTATTATGACATTCTGCTGTTGCTGGAGTTTTTCTTTTTTTGATCGGATAAAGTAATGTTAGATGTTAACAATTAGTTCCCCAAACACTCCAAGAATTCACCAAGCCCACCTTATCTCTCCAATCGCCAAATTCGCTCCCAAAGGGGATCGAATCCGAGTCTCATCACTTAAGTGAGGACCCGGTGGCCAGGTGAGCTAAGCCCCCTGGTTCTGGAGTTTTTCTTGTTCCCAAATCTCTATTTTTGCCTGATCGCCAAAACCTTACATGACAATTAAGGAAACATAATTACAAATTCAATATGATTTTAGCGTCCTTGCATTTCTGTTCTAGATTTTATTGATTGACTTCATGGAACTGGAAGTTTTGTTTTTCATTATGACTGCAGGGATTCTGGCTATTGCTTGAGTCTATATATTAATTAACGCTTAAATGGTTTTATATGGCAGATGGCTGGAAGGATTCTGGTTTTGCAGCCAGCATCGTTATCTGAATTCACTGAAAGGTAGAAAAGATCCATGTATTTGTTAATATCATATGTACTCTGTATTCACTTTATTCACATGGTCAAAAAAGAGTATTTCTGAACACAGATCTAGATAAGTAGAAGAGTTCATAAAATGAAAAGACGAGTTTTTCCGAGAGTGTTCTGACTTATTAATTATTAACTAATAATCTCTTTTTATTTTTGTTACTTTTTAGTAACTCTCTCATTCGGTGCAATCTTATACTTCATCAGAGGAACAAATTCAAATTGCAAATCTCCTGAAAGGCTTTGTCTGAAGGATTACTTAAACTTTAACACTATCTTATCTTAATTGCATATTATAGTTCATGTACAATGTCGTGTTCATGCATTATTTTTGTCAATTAGAAAGTTTTTTAAATCTCTGTCCCTTACCTTGCAAATTGTAGTTCATGTACAATACCATGTTCCTAGACTTGTCCCTGCTAGGTTGTTTAGTCTATACTGGATTTAAGCATTCCCCAGTACAATCTGATACATATCGTTTTCTAGTATGTAAGGAAACTTCTTTGTACCAATATTTTACTTCAGTAGTTAGTTATTTGAATTTTCTGGCAATGGGTTAGCCAGCAGTGTAGCATTCTCAGACTTGTCCTTCTTGAGGCATGAGAAATTATTTGAACAGGTTATAGACAGTTTTGATGCAAGTGACAAAACTGATTAAGTAGAGATAGATGTTTATTTGGTTTAGATGCAGTCTCACTTGTATTTTCTTTTATTTCGACTTAGAATGACGATTTACCTGTTTGAAGACTAACTTTTTATCGTACTGCTGTCTTTTGTTGACAGCTTGCAGAAAATAAAGGTTTCTCTTCTCCAGAATGATGTAAAGCTGCTCATCATTGACAGCATGACTGCTCTTGCTTCTGGGTATTTACTCTCGCTCTGTTATGAGTATTTTCTTGTAGTTGTCAGTGAACTAAGAGGTTTTGGGTTAAACTAAACTCTTGTAACAGGATTCATCTATGTATCACCTCATGATTGTGTTGTTAAAAAAAAAATAAAAAATCTTATGGTTCATTTTCTTCTAAAACATCTTCCTTTTTTGCAGAGAATATGGCCAGGGACCTCCTAGACTAGGTTGGCACTTCTCTTTTATCAAGTAGGTCTTCTTACAAGTTTTTTATTCTTTTTGGTATCTTTTCTCCATATCGATATCTATCTTTTAATTTTTCATATTCAGATCCTTAGCAGAATGTTGTCGGATTCCTGTAGTGGTGACTAATCAAGTAAGATCTCAAGTCCGTGATGAAGCCTCTCGATATGTATTCCAAGGTACTACTTTGTGATCTATAAGGTTCACCTATGTTTGGATTCCTTTCCATTTTCATTTTGTTGAAATACTTTATAATGAGTTGAGAAATCCTTGAAAATCAGTATAAGTGGATGTGTTCATGTGAGGGAATACCACAGTTTGACCGAGGGAGATCACAGTTTGGTTCAATTTCTAATTCTTAGATAAAATGCGTTGGTTTCATTGTATCTACAACGGAAATTAAGGTCTTTTTTAAAGTAGTGGGTTGACGTTAGGATTAAGCTTTGGTAGTAGTTGAATCATTTGGCAATAGCAAATCCAGAAAGTTAGCAAAACAAATACTACTTTTCAGACTGAAATGCAGTAGTGCTAGAGGTAAATGAAACTAAAAATATTCTAATTCTATAAACATTGTTTAAGTCTAGATCTTTGTTCCTTCTCTTTTTTTTTATAACGAATGATAGTATATTCTGGTGCAGGGCAGAGCAGAGCCGACACTGTTGAAGATACTTCAAAATTTGATTATCATCTTGTTGCTGCTCTGGGGATTCAGTGGGCTCATGCAGTTAGTATACGTTTAATTCTAGAATCTAGATCAGGTCTGTTTCTTCCTTTTTTGCTAAAACTCTATGACAGGCATCTCAGTATACGCTAGTTATTTGGAGTCTGGAAATAACATTTTCTTGAAAAGAAGATGAACTGTGAGATAGGATGGTTCAAGGGCCATTAGATAATGAATTCTAGAAGAGCATCTATTTTAAAACTAGGAGGAAGACAATGCTTAATTTCTTCGGTGAAGATAATTTATCAATTTTAAGTTCTAATCCCAATTGTGTTCTGTCTAAACACATAGTCTAGTCTATGGTTTTGGTAATAGTGTGGTCAGAAAGACATGCTTCCCAATGTCGAAAGAAAATACCCCTCATATCCTGGTGTAATGTGATATATTATTCTTATACATGCTCCAGTTTAAGAGGCTTAGACCCAAGGCTTCTATTCATCCAAAAACTAATAGTTATAAGTGAGTGATGTGATATGCATGAGGATCTTATGAAGAGACGGATCATTGTGCTAGTGCATGTGATATGCATGAGGAACTGATAAGGTCTATGAACTTTGCCCTGAACCTCTTCCCTTTATAGTGCAAATTTGCCTTCTGATTTTCTCTATCTGCTGTGAAATGATTGATGTTTCTATGTCTTTTTGCTTGCAGGACAAAGGTTTATAAAGATAGCAAAATCTTCCATATCTCCATCTGTGGGGTTTTTTTTCAGAATCAATGCATCTGGGGTTTTGTTGCTTAACAACGAAGGAGAGGAAATGACGGGTCCGGAAGCAAACACTATCCATTACCAAGGTTTGATTTGATCTTTTTCTTGCTCCGTGTATTTTTTTGAGGTTGGAGGACAGTAGTAAAATAAACAAGAAGTGTCCGATGAGGTTCTGAATTATGTTTTTGTGTAATTATGGCAATGGTTTAATGAACACAATATCTTTGTGTATTTTATTAAGCGTTGCTTATTTTCTCATTTGTCTCAAGAAAAGAATCAATCAGCTATGTACTTTCCTACTTCAGTAATCAAAGCATGGTAGCTATGTTCTGAATGCAGGCCAGAGTGGCATAATCAACTATGATCGTGATTCGTGAAGAACTGCTATGAGAAACCTAGAAACCTAGTATGATGGATGAATAAGAGACGATGTGCAGTCAACTATTTGACTTCAGTATTGGCTGTAATGTTTATTTCTCTGTAACTCAATAATCTTTTGTTTTTCATATATTTTTTGTATGATTGAGATAAACTTTCTTATAATGAATCTTGGTATTCTATTCAGTCCCCCCTAAGTGGGAATGCGGGCGAGAACAGGATGAGAGGATGTGACTGATATTATTGGTTTAGCAAATTACTAGCAAGGCATGAAAAAAATTTCCAAGTCCTTATCTAAAACATGTCACCTCCTACTGTAGGGTCTATGATATCACAGCTATCATCTCACACTTTTAATTGCAAAACAAATTAATTTGAGAGTGTACATTCACAATGAACCAATTGCAGAGACTTTTGACACAAAAATGTATTTTTGTAAGCTGCTTTATCATCTATTGTCCCTTCATATCCAACAGGTGTTCACATATTTGTTGCTTCTGGTCTGTTCACATGGAATTCATTATGCTGGAAGAGACCAGCCAAACGATGAGGATGAGTCTATTATCAAAATGATAAATACTTCGCCAAGGAGCATCATGTACTTCAGCATAAGTACATCTGACTTGATAATAGTTTTCAAGTGTAGCTATTAATTTACATTTGTTTGACTTGCAAAATATGTGATGTAGACGAACCATTTTAATATCATTTGTACTCTGAATGATTCTGATCTCTAAAACTGTGCTAGCATTCTGCATGTTGGCTGTTTTGGTATAGAACTGCCCCATTGCTGGTTATCCTCGCCGAGTAGTCACCTTTGATCTTCAGTGGTTAAGGTACTACATTTTCCTACAACTAGAATAAACTACAATATTTTTTATAACCAATTTCCAGTTACATGTATATTCTCATAATATGTCTACTTCATCATATTCTTTATCGGGTGATGTGTTAAGGTGATACTGCTGGCTTACATACGATTCACCTTTTTCTGCTTGCAGCACAGTAAGTTGTGAGACAGGACAGGACTGATCTTAATTTAACTCGAAGTGGTTTGAGTGTGTAGTGAAACTAGAATCCACTAAGCTGGTGGATCATGATTTTTTTGTCTGCAAGCTTGCTGATTTATCCTCCCTTTTCCAAGTGCACCACTACAGGTAATGGATTTGTGCTGTTTATGACTTATTACCATTACTTATCTTCAACTGCATTTGCTATCTAATAATAGGTTGTTGACTATTGATCTTCCAGATGCAAAAATGTCTTATAACTTTAATTGTCACATGGTGCTAGCGTTTACTGATGAATTAGTGTTGCCTACAGAAAGTATAAAAGATGCCACATAGTCGTGTACTTATATAGTAATAGGGCCAGATAATTCAAACGAATCAATACTCTTGGACTTAACATAATGCTACTTGCGTACTTTGTTGGTAGAATCTAGGATATAGTTTGTGGATCTTATATAGAGAACTCAACCCTTATGCTCGTTCAAGGCCGGAAGAGGTAATAAATGCCTCGCGGTATTTACTATGTTACCGAGAGTTGTTAAATGCAGCCGAGAAATTGTACGTGCATGCATACATATTATATACACCCACACACAGATATCAACGTGCAACTTGTGTTGTTTAGCACACCCACTGAGCCACTTGTTGGCTTTTCCTTTGGCCTTTCATCATTTGGAAATTGTTAATAACTGTGTATTATGGGATGTCTAAATCTGTCCTAGGATTTCTTTGGCTTTCTATAAAAGTATATGATATAAAATACTGTAAAGGAGAACATAGATGGATTAGATTAATTGTGGTCCATGCCTTGATTCAGACAGATGCATTGGGCATCGTTTTGTTTATACCTTATTTGACATCTTAATCTCCTCGAAGTTTCGACATGTTGCAATATTTTAAATCTGTGTGATAAAAATAATGTGCAACTGACACTTTAGGCTTTGTTTAGATGCATTATTGTTGGATACGTTTGTTTCATAGTGGAATGTGTATTTCCTGCAGTAGCCAAGTTGTGAAATCTTGTTTTCATCAGATTTGGCAGTTTTTTTAGGATTGTATGTCCTTTTAGAGATATTGCAAGATATTACTTATTTTGATATCTTGTGTACTTTTTTTTTAGGTTAATTGTATTTTATGTCCCGAACTTTCAGTATTTTTCATAAAATGTCTCGAGCTGCCGTTTTCTCTTCGAAAACTCTGAACTTTCAATGTTTTCCATAAAATGTTCTATTATACAAAATTTGGTGACGGAAAGATGATAAAAAAAACTCTGAACTCTCAGCATTTTCCAATAATGTTGGTTCCTAATATAGTTTTCCAACTATGGCGGTCCCCAAAATAATACATCTGTGAGATAAGTCATCTTTCCGTCATTGAATTTTGTATAGCGGGACATTTTACGAAAATGTTGAAAGTTCGAAATACACTGTATTTTTGCATACAAGTTTAGTGAATTTGTCAACAAGCAAATTCTCAGGGCCAACTAACCATTGAAAATGCTGCACATGGGCATGTATTCATAGTTTGAAGTGTGTTAAAAAATGTAGGATTTTGTGTGAAGTTTTTAGTTTTAAGTCATGATTTCATTAAAAATTGTGACATTTTTAAGTCCACACTGTAAAGATTAGTATTGTTTTTCCAAAAAAGTTTGAAAAAGACTTTTGTTGGCAAAGGTGGCTTAGAAACGTTGCGTTTGGTCGTATGTTTTCACTTTCGATACATTTTGTTCCATTATAGATATCTTTTTATATTTTAACTGAATATTTCAGTAATATAAAATATTTTATATTTTTATTATATACCCTTCTAATTTCATCTTTTTTCATTAGTCTCTTTCTAATCAGGATTTTTTTCTCTTTAGCTTATAAGCTCAATTATCTAAACATTTTGACAATTTATAAATTTTTAAGATATTGCTATATCTTATGAGCTCTTAAAATATCTTATAAGATATTGGAGCTTATAAGTTACCTAAAATATGTTTACCAAACTAGTGGATATGTGAATCGAAGCCATTCAAAAGAATACACAATATGTATAGAGAGGCGAATAGAGTTGCTCATAGTCTTGTGCAATTTGCGCGTTTTTGTCAACAGCCAGTTTGTTGGACTGCTCATTTTCCCATTGGCTCCATGAGGTGCTTGCGGAGGATGTCGTTTAATATATGATACGTCTTTGGTTTCCAAAAAAAAAAATGAATCACCTCATTAGTATAAATTTTAGGGTAAAAAACATAATTCTTTTCATTATGCATTATGAAATCAACTATCAAAATCTCTCATCAACTCAAACTCACTATATCTTCTCTCCAAAGAGTAGAATGAAATTGAAAAATTATTGAATATCTTAATCTTGGTGGGTATTTTGGTAATATGGATTTTCTCTTCCAAAACTTTCATATATAAAGAACCAAATTAGGTGCCTTTCCATAAAGATAAAGCTCAAATAATTGAAGTGTGGAAGACAACGATACTGAAAGGGTACTAAAGGCGATTGCAGATTCGCAATAAAATTGTGTGCACAAAACTATATAAAATTTATTTTACTAATTAAAGTGAAAGATTGAATAAAATTCTATGGTATAAAAGGAAAGGTTGACTAATAGGTAGATAAGATGGATAGTGTAGTTTCCATGAATGGAGAAGCAGCATCCACGTCTCCCAAACCTAGGTCTATACCTCGTACTACCCCCCCCCCCACCTCCTGCCGACAACACCCACCCCTACCCCCCCAAACCTGAAAACAAAGAAGAAGAAAAAGATTGCTTCAACAGGTAGTACTTTCCTTAAAAAATGCATTTTCTTTTCAAAATGAAACGTGGATTTATGCATTATTGAAGGAAAATGACTTCTCATCTAACCTTCCATTGTAATAGGGTCTTTGGCTCCACAAAAGATATTGCTATACCTATTTTGTTTTTATAGTTTAGTTTATTAACCCATCTTACATTTATAATGATGATATTGAAATTGATTATTTGGATGTAATTAGATTGTATACACACAATAAATGATGAAATACTCCCTCCGTCCCATGAAGCATGACCCAGTTCTTTTCGGCACGTGAATTAAGAAATTGGTATTTTGTGTGTTAAGTGTGGTGGGTGAAAAGTGAAAATGTGAATAAATGATAAATTTTTTGTCATTTTTAGAAACAGGTCAAACTTCGTGACTCGTGAGACAAACTAAAAAGGAAACTGAGTCATGCTTCGTGGGACGGAGAGAGTATCATTTTGTGATGGAAGGGTGATGTTAAATTAGTGAAAACATTATTTTTGGAATCAATACGAGTTAGCAAAATTGATAATTTATACTACTAGTATATAGTGATTTTAATAAGAATAACATCTAAACTCAAGAATTCTCACGTGTCAAATTAAAGTCTAGTTGCGTTAATTTAGATTGGGTTAATAATGTTTTATGTCATGAACTTTCAGCGTTTTCGATAAAATATCTCAAACTTTCATTTTCACCTAAAAAACTTCGAATATTTAGTTTTTTTTTATAAAATGTCTCGCCATACAAAATTCGGGGACAGAAAGATGATTTTTCTCGCCGAATGAAATATTTTAGGACCGTCATTGTTGGAAAACACTAAAATTTTGAGGTTTTTTTGTCATCTTTCTGTTATCAGATTTTGTATAGCAGGACATTTTATGAAGAAAAAAAAGTGAAAGTTCAAGGTTTTTTAGGAGAAAATAAAAATTCGATACATTTTATGGAATGCGCTGAAAGTTCGAGACTTAAAACACTATTAACCCATTTTGATATGATAAACCGAGATATTTTGGGTATGAAACCTATCGTTTTCTGAGCAAACAAAAAAGGTGAGAAAATCAAGCCGTTGGATGCTGGTGGCGATTAATCTGGACCGTAGATGTGGTGGAGTACAGGTGGCAGGTGGGGGTTGGTTGAGGGGAAATCGAAGAAAAGATACGGTGGTCGTGTAAGCCAATCAAAAGTTGCCAGATTTAGAAAGTAAAGTTTAGTTAAAAAGATGTTTAAGGTTGGAGAATTACCTTATCAGGAAGGCACTTCCGTCATTTCACTCACATCCTTTCTTTCAAAAAAAAAATATATAAATTAATTATTTGTTTAGATATATTCTTTAACAAAGGATTAGTTTTTTTTATCTATTTTTTATTCCTTATAAAGACTTGAATTATTATTTAAAAAAAAAAATTAAAAAAGTCTTTCACCTACAATTTTGTTCAAGTTCGATGCCTACTTTCTATTCAATTTTAAGTGGATGTCAACATAAGTAAAAAAAAACATATTATAGTGGAAGACTGATTTTCCATTTTTGGTGTGAAATTTAGTTGGTCATAATTGAACTTCTTTTGCTAAAACTTGTAAGTATGAATATATGTGGACGATTTATTTTCCATTTTTGGGTGTGCCTGAAATCTAGTGTTGAATGATAATAATGAATAAAAGTCAATATTGATTTAACCATCTTTTTCTCTTTTCTTCTTTTTATTTTAATAATGACAAAATTGAAGACTGTACAAAGTGCAGTGTGTAAATACAAATCATAAAATATTTGTGAAAATTGAATTATACATTTAACTAGAATCCACTAATTTACCACTAGGCCACCTTGAAAAAGGTTATATGTTCAATATCTCCTAATTTGTACCTTGATATATCTAAATATAGTCAGTCAAAACATTTAACTTAATTAAATGATTAAAAGTGTAATGCAACCTTTTCTTTTTGTGATTGTAATTACTGTCTCCCCATCTGTTCATTTTCACGTGTTTTAAAATTAAAAAAAATTGAAAAGAAAAAACTACAAACAATAACATAGTTTATAATGTCAAATCCTCGAAATTTCAATTAAATTTTGATGCAAACAACAAAAGCTTAGGAATCAAGCTCACATGATCTCATATCATGTAGGTGGGCCCCCACAAAAGAGTGCCTAATTAAAATCGTATCTTTGATCTATAAAATCGCTATTCGCATGTTCTAGGAATCATTGATAACATAGCATATCTCTAAAAAAATTAAAATAAAATTATTTGATGCTATTATGTATACATATTGACAAGATAAAGAAACAAATAAACAAAGAAAATTCGGATTGAGTGTGCAGAGCAGAATAGAATACTTGGGATTAAATGTTACGTTACGCCAGAATAATTGATAATTAAATACTAGTAGTATAATAATTGCAGTGTATCATATTTTTTCCACTTTATGAAAATCAGCATAAGATTTTATTGGTCATAAAATCCGAGGAAGAGTCAAAATAGCGACTCTGGCAACGTGGGCAGCTCTTGTCCGAGGAAATTTAATTTAAAATAATACTAATAATAATATTTTATTATTATAATAATTAATAAGTGTACGTTAGCAGAGTTCTTAGGTTTGGAATTAAACTCGTGCTTTAATTCATCAAACCCCCGAAAATAGCGTATGGGGCCCACCAAAAGTCGCATCTACCCTATTCCATTAATTAATTATTATTTTAGGGGACATGTTATTTTAGTGCTAGAAAAATATGGAACTTGTCTGTTACATGATTTCATACACACATATATTACACACATGGTGCATCATTAATCATTATATAGGATTTAGTAATATCAATATGTTTTTGTGAGAAGGTGGGAGTGCAAAATTAAAAGTATAAAATTATTGTATTCATAGTAAAATAATTGTATTGCGTATGAATAAAAATTATCATTTCAATTTACTCATATGTAATACAAATACACACATATATAGGAGGAGGGTCAAGTAGAAAGCACTGAATAAAATAAGAACGAATAACTATTTTCAGTCTTTCGATCACCAAGATCTACCGTGAATGCATAATTTTGATGGATGAATGCAGCACCTGAATTCGAGTGCAGTAAATTTAACATCGAATGTATTATCTAAATATAATAGTTATCGCGTCTTTATCAAAAATGTAGTTCTCATTAAAATCACACACACGAACAAATTTATGAAATTCACGAATATGATATGAACGATCATATTAGTTAAATGCATTGTTGGTAGACTTCATGAACTTATTCGCTATAAATCCATTAATTCTATTGATATTCATGTATATATATTCTTATTTCTCATCACATCGTATTTATCTATGTGGCAATTAATATTACACGAAGTGTACCTTGTTTGTTGGTGAAGTCTGAAAATATTAAACCAAAGCATGCCCATATATTTGAAGTTATTATGTGGTATCATTGCTTCTCATTAATTATCAGCAAAAATAAATTAGGGAGTAATGTATGTCGGTATTTATATGTCTACCCATAAATAAACGAAACATCTCTATTAAAATCTGCCCAATAATTGAAGACCTGGCCGAAAAAGGAAAATGCCAATTATTGTAAGATTTTTATTCATTTTTTCAGAAATATGCACTTTACGTTCTATCTATGAAATTTAGATACTCCTATTTTGGAATATTATATATATATTTTTTTCCATAATATATAAACGGTCTATTATTGTATAATTCATAGTTGTCATAGAATGATAAAACCATGCATTATTTGTGTTTGTCATGTAGTAATGTAATTAACGAAAGAACAAATAAATATTGTATTTTTCTAATGATTAAGTAATGTAATTACAATTGAGGTCAAATCAAATGTATCGTCATCCAATTTCTAAATTTACTTAATCATTAGAAAAATACAATATTTATTTGTTCTTTCGCTAAACAAAAATGCATTATTGTATATTATAAAAAAAATATCATACTCTCTTGGTAAGAATTGTTGATCACACTTTTACCAAAACGAAATATTATTAAGATCAGCAAATGAAGAAATCGTTTAAGCATTTTAAAATTTCAACACTAAGTATCGATTATATAAACTTAAAATTGTTTATATACTAGCTGTACAATTAAGAACTAATCAACGCAAAAAAAAAAAAAAAAATTGCATAGGTCCAATAATTTAAATAGGGACAGTATTAATGATCTTTTATCATCGACTATTATACCAAACTCGAACCATGGAGCAGCAGCAATGATAGTATATTAACATTTTAATTGAATCTAAACACTTTATCATTATAATACTCCCTTCGGCTCATGAAGCATGACCCAGTTCTTTTTGGCACGAGAATTAAGAAATTGGTATTTTGTGTTTTAAGTGTGGTAGGTGAAAAAGTGAAAATGTGAATAAATGGTAAATTTTTTGCCATTTTTTGAAATAGGTCAAGCTTCGTGTGACAAACTAAAAAGAAAACTGAGTCATGTTTCGTGGAACGGAGGGAGTAATATTTATGGTGATTCGGAATTTGATTTAGTCCGCAGAGTTAGTGTGTTTATAATCGAAAGTTCAAAATCATTAATTTAGTATAGTTTAGATTGAATCCATGCGTCCTACATCCTCTTTTGGAGAATAATTGAGATTTAAATTTGGGTTTGTCCAAGTTAATTTTAATAAATTTTTTTATCCTTATCTTAAGTGATTAAATTAAGCTTATCGTGACAATGAAGCACAACTAAATTGATAAAACGCTTTAATTCGATCATTTAATCAGAGGTTAGAGTTATTAAAGGGAAAATGATGAACATTATTGATCGATATCATCCTTAAAAAAAAAGAAAAAAAAGTTTATCCTAGACGATGAAGCGTAATTCAATTGATAAGACATTTCTCCTTCAGTCAATACGTTAGAGTTCTAGTCATCTTGTGTGTGTATTGGTGTATTAGTGTGTACGTGTTTATATGATTATGAATATGACTTCAAATTCTTGAAAAAATTATCCAAATAATTTCAAAGAAATAAATCTCCAATGCTTCTTCTTCTTTTGAAGTTGAAACCCATTAATGCTTTAAGAATATGTTATGTTTATTAAACTTGTATGCATATAATTGATATATACGATTAAATAATTTAAATTGTATGCATTTGATTGTTAATTCGAAGTTTGCAACGAATAAATATCAAATTAATAAAATGAAACTACAAATTGCATACAAAAAAGACACTACAAAATAAAACAATATGATCATTATGTCATTTACATAGAAATAATTATGGCATGCACAGAAAAAATATAATTAGTTTTGATAACACAATGTGTTAACATTGAATCATCCATGCTTAATTAAAGAACAAATTGTTTGGCAGCATATAATTTGCTGTAATCCTCTTGACTCGTGATTATTGCATAATTTTTTATGCATGCATTGATTATTAAAGTTGAATTTTTTTTTTATAATAAGGGTACATAATTTTTTAAGCTTCAATTTATATTAATAAGTCTTAATTGAAATTCATTATATAATACTAGTAATATTTATCTTTATAATGAATATAATTAAAATAGCAAATTTAATGTTGAAAAATAAGTGGGACACCTAAAATTATGGGATGAAGTGTCACGTTGAATGAATTTAATTAGTAAACCTTTTATCCTATTTCCGAAATCGAAATTTGGAAAATTTGTTTTACGTTGGTTTCACTATAAATATATTGGGGCCAAAATTGGGAAATTTCTATTTAAGGAGCATTTATTCCTTCTCTTGTGTTCCACTGAATTTGACCTTTTTAAAAAAATAAATTTAATTTTCATATTTTCTTAGTATGCTAAATATTACTTATTCTTGCCTTAAGTCAATCATAATTGAAGCTTGAGCATGACTCCATGCAATAAGAATTAGACTGGAATGGAACCAAATAAATAAAGTACAAATGCCTTTTTTTTTAGACCAGAAGGGAATTTATTCGTTCAAATCAGAACGTACAATATCAAAAAGCCACGATGTGAAGTTCAACTTTTAAATTATTATTTTTTGAGTAATAATATCAAGATTTGTTAATTTATCAGCGATTGCATTCGCCTTCTTTTGCACATGATAAAAATTAAGAACCACGTACTTCTTTGCATGTTCAAAACTCAGAAGCTTTTCAAAGATCGTTGTTTAAAGAGTCGTTCAAAAATTCAGTATAAAAAAACCACCAATCCAAAAGCATGCTCAAAGCATAAGCCAACAACAAAGCATGAAGTTTCCCAAATAGCAAAAATACATTCTTAAAAGTCAAAATTAAAACTTATTTCTTCGTAAGTATCTAGAAAACAAAATTTGGTAAGCTAAAAGAAAGTAACCTTGCCAATGTGCAACTTTGAAAATTATTACTATTAAAAAAAAAAAACACTTCCTCCGTTTATAAAACATCTTCCTAAAAGGAGGCCGTACATATTTTAAGGCTATTTAATAGTAGTATAAAAAAGATGTTCCATAAATTACAAAAAATGATAATATTTAATAAAATTATTTTCACTACTAAGAGACGATGTGTGTAAATATATGAGAATTATAAAGTGATAATTAGTGGAATTATTTTTTTAAATAAAATAAAAATATATTTTATAAATCGACGAAAACGAAAAAATAAGATGTTTCATAAAATAAAGGGGTTATGACAAAAAATACACCAACTTTGAAAAAAATTGCAATTTTCACATAATTTTCAATTAAGCCAAAAAATACATGAATTATATTTTTGTTGCAATTTTCACATGAGTTTGACTTTCGACGAAATTAAAGTTTAATTTCGACTGTCAATTAAGCTCTAATTTCATTGAAAGTCAAATTTAAGTTAAAATTGCAATAAAAATATAAATTATGTATTTTTTTTAACTTGATTAAAAACTCAGAAGAAAATTAAATTTTTTTAAAGTTCGTGTATTTTTTTGCCATAATGTCTAAAATAAATAAAGTTGCCCATCTCAGTCACTAACCTTTGAACTAAGCCAAACGTTGAAATTCATCTTCCTAAAATTAATAAATAAATAATGCGTCTGTAGTCCTCCCTCTTCACAATGCAAAATCTCTCTCTCTCTCTCTGTATATAATATGGAATAAAAAAGAGAAGAAACATTGAGCATGTATGTATATATACTCTTGAATCCTTCATTTTTTGCGGCAAATAAATATATTCTTCAATCTTGCTTCTGCTAATTACTCAATTCATCCTCTAAAGCAATTCAATTCAATTCAAATGCTCCTCCTCCTCGCACCTCATTTCTAGAGAGAGAGAGCGCTAGCTTCAACAAACCACAAACACTGCACACATCTCTATCTTCAATTTCAGCTAGCTAGCGTCGACGATCGAGATGATGTTTGATCTCAATCTGAGCGTCGGCTGCAATGGCAGGCAGTCTCCGGCGACGTCCGTCTCGTCGGTGGTGGACGGCGCCGGAGAGACCAGCTCCAGCAACGACGACGCCTCCTCCTCCGTCGCATTGAACTTCGGCATCATCGGCGCCGATCGCGATCGCGGCGCGCTGGTGACGCGGGAGCTGTTCCCGGCGAGTCGACTCGGCGAGTTGAGTGACCCGGTGAGTCTCGGCGCCCCGACTCGGACGGTGATGCCGGCACAGCAGCAGGTACAACAGGTGCAAGCGCGGAAGAGCCGCAGGGGCCCCAGGTCGAGAAGCTCCCAATACAGAGGGGTTACGTTTTATAGAAGAACTGGCAGATGGGAATCGCATATTTGGTACCACAATTTGCGATTAATTTTTACCTTCTTCTTCTTAAGAGATGTATTAATTTTCCTATTTTTGACTTGAATTTGACGCAGGGATTGTGGGAAACAAGTTTATTTGGGTATGAACATTTATTCTTTACACCAATATTCCTCAGTTTTATGACTTCATTAGGTTAAATGTTGATTTTGTCGGTATGCATTTGTGTTTGATTAGGTGGATTTGACACTGCTCTTGCCGCAGCTAGGTAAAAAAAATTCAAATACTCCATATTTTTTGTGTATTTTGAGTTTGATGATGCAAATGGTAATCGTTGATTTTGTTAATGGAATCAGAGCTTATGATAGAGCTGCAATAAAGTTCCGTGGTGTCGACGCCGACATCAACTTCAACCTATGCGACTATGAGGAAGATATGAAACATGTGAGGCATTTTTTTTTGGTTTAATCGACTATAAATACACGAACTATACTCAAATTTTAATTTTTAATTTAATTAATTTTTTTAGTCAAAAAATACATAATTTATTTTTTTTTAGAATTTGACATAAATCCAAGAGTTCGTTCGGCAGTAATTTGATTGTCTGAAGTTCGATGGGCAATTCGAAGGTGTTGATTTTGTTTGATGATAGCTCTTTAATGATACATAGTATATTATTGAGTTTTGGTCACTCTGGAAATGATCGAAAAAATATATATATATATATATAAAGTTTCATGACATTAATTTTCATGTCATTTCTAGACTGTTATCGGTGACCAAAATCCAATAATATAAGTATCATAAAGATAACTTCAAGAGTTTTCCACCGATATCTTCAGATTGTCCATCGATTCTAGACAATCAAAGAAAGTATAGTAGAACTTGTTTGATACTAATTAAGAAAGTATAGTAGAACTTGAAGATGGAGTTGTTTAAAATTGTTGATGCAGACGAAGAACATGTCGAAGGAGGAGTTCGTGCACATACTACGACGACAGAGCACCGGATTCTCGAGGGGGAGCTCCAAATTCAGAGGAGTCACGCTGCACAAATGCGGGCGTTGGGAGGCTCGAATGGGCCAGTTTCTCGGCAAGAAGTAAGGGGCTCACTTTTGTTTCGAAATTCAAGATTATTTGAGTGTTTATTTGGTCTATTTTCTTGTTTGAAACATGTCACAAAATGTAGGATTTATGGGATTAGTAGTTCCACTGCATATAGATGATGATGTTAAGATTTTTCAAGTGTAAATTGGTCACAAAGAAAATGGTGTTTTTCTTAGTGAGGATTGCAATTCGCTGCAGGTATATATATCTTGGGCTATTCGACACTGAAGTAGAGGCAGCAAGGTCCTAAATTGTCATGGAATTTTAATTTTATTACCACCAAAAATATCTCAAACCTCAATTGTGTGTGTGATCCAACTCTTGTCTCTCTGCAAATTAGGGCTTATGATAAGGCAGCCATCAAGTGTAACGGCAGGGAAGCCGTCACCAACTTCGACTCCACCTCATACGACGGGGAGATGATGCCCCATTCATGTAATCGAAAACTTATTCTTTCTGCGTTTCTTGAGTTGGGTTTTGAGTTTTGAGTTTTGAGCATGAATTCGCGGTGGAATTGAAGCAGGTAGTGGGAACGATCTCGATCTGAACTTGGGGATTTCGACGTCTTCTCCCAAGGAGACTGCAAATTTGGGGAGTTTTCAGTTTCAAAATGCAAACATGTTCAAGGTAGAAGGAAACAAAAACATGTCTGAAACTTAACTTCTACGTTTGAATTTCCTACGTTTTATCATTTATGCATCTGTTTGTTTTGCAGCTCCATGTCGAGAACTCTGCTGCTACGAAGCCGTGTGATTCGCCGTTGAACGGATTGCCAGTGATACTAAATCCTCCAAACTATGAGGTGAACATATTGATGACTGATGATCGTAGTTTATATTTTCATGTTTCACTCCAATGCTCGTCTAAGGCCATCGTTCTTTTTTTTTGTTGTTTTTTTTTCGTGCAGGAAAGGGCCGGCCAGGGACGAACGGGATTGGGTTCTACTTCAGAGGAAGTAGTGAAGTGGGCGTGGCGAATGCATGATCAAGTTCGCGCAACACCAATAATTGCAGCATCATCAGGATTCTCGTCACCGTATCCGACAGCCCTAAATTTCTGCTTCTCTTCGAATCCCACGAACGTCTCTCATATCAGATCGTCGTCTCCACGCCGTTAGTGTGGGAGATTTGTTTCTTGGTTTTCCTTTTCTTGACCGGAAATATTGAATACTTAGAGAAAATTGGTTTGTTGATGGAGGTGTAGTTAAGGTGTCTCTTGCTGTTAGATTGTAATAATGCATCTTGTATCAAAGGAATTTTGTTATTACATTGTGCAAGATTATTATAGACAACATGTCATGATCAAATCATTCATTAAGGGTGCGTTTACTTTGATGGTAAATTTATCAATGGAAAATGAGAGATTATATAATTTTAAATAACACGATTATCCTTAAGTTAAGTATATATGAGTGAATATAACAAGCAAATCAACTTTTGTATAACCAAGTTTCACTATATTTTATTAAATGAATTTTGTTTAGTTCAACTTATGAAATTGGATTTTAAGTAGAAATTATATTGGACTCGATCATAGAATGGGCCACTAAAAAAATTGTATACACATATATAATTAAATAAACATTTATATACATATTTATATATTTATGCATATATATATATAGAAAATTTTAAAATTTCGAGAGGGGCGATGGCCACTACCAACCAGCCACCCCTGTCTCCGTCTCTGATGGTAAAGCCTTTTGGACTAAGATTGCTCTTAGCATAATTGGATATATGTAAAAAAAGTTTCATATTCCTACTCCTACATGGTGTCTGGTTATCAACCACCTTCGATGAAAGTAATATTGAGAAGTCTGATTGTATAAACTATGAAATAATAATGCAAAAAATTAATCAAATCCAAACTCAAAATGAAAATATTACTCAAAATCAATTCTTCTTCGCATCATTTTCTTTGAGGCCGTGGGGTTTCTGCAAATCATTGTCAATCTTGTATAGCAACTTGAGCAGCACGATTGGCTCATCATCAAGTCCTTGATATGATCTCGAACCGACCTGAGATACTCTTTTCTTGCAAAAGCCAAAGATACCAGAAGAAATTCAAAATTTGGAATCAATAAGTCAAAAACAAAGATTACCTCCTGGTTAAATGGATTGAGTCCCCTCTTCTGCTTTGATGGATATGGGAGTCGTTCAAAACCTACCTTACGTTGAATAACTATCGGACAATCTTTAATTTTTAGTTGGGTTAAGTATCAAATAAGCACTTAACGTGTAAACCCTTATTACATTGCCGACCCTATGGCAAAGGGTGTCAAATAAACCCCTATCGTAATTAATTTTGAACAATTACACCCTTAGACCTAACGTACACTTAACAGCCGTTTACTTATTATTATTATTTTTTCTTTTTTTGGTGAGTCCCATTGGTTAGGGTTTTGAGCTCAGTTAAATCTGCTTCCATTAACTTCTGATGATGATCTGCGAATTTTGTTCGCTCCGATTTCTAATGCTCAGGTAATTTCCGAAAATTTGGCCGAAAAAAAAATGTCTGGATCATCTGAAGCTACGGCAGCGATGTCCAACCGGGAGTCGTTCAGCATGAGCTCGCCGTCGCCAGTGATGAACCCGGTGGCTTCGCAACCGGAGCTGGACCAGCAAATGCACATGTCCTATATATATGAACTCCGACGGCGGCGGTGCATTCAGGCAAGTTGGATCGTCGCCCCCGCCGTTTCAATTTGTCCCCGCCGGCGCCACCGTAATAAGCCACTCCAAACGTTCCACTGGGTTCGCCTCAGCAGCAGCAGCAGCAGAAATAATACCTTTCTGTCGATTTGATCAATCCCACCGGAGTAGATTAGCTTCGTTTCTCAATGTCGTCTGTGATGTTGGAAAGGGGAAGAAACGATTCATATGCCAAGGTTGTTAACAACAGCCGCCTAAAAATTACAAGTGGGACCCACCAAAAAAAGAAAAATAATAAAAAAAAATTAGTAAACGGCTGTTAAGTGGATGTTAGGTCTAAGGGTGTAATTGTTCAAAATTAATTACGATAGGGGTTTATTTGATACCCCAATGTAATAAGGGTTTCCACGTTAAGGGCTTATTTGATACTTAACCCTTTTTAGTTTAAAATCAACTGCCACACATTCAATTATCGAACAATCCTTAATTTCTATGTAACTCTACAAATATATGATTTTTAAAGTCTTTTCGAACTGAAAGATTTCACACAATTCCATACAATCTTATAAATTTGTGACTTTTCAAATCCTCACAAACTAAAAGAGTTTACGCAACTGAGGAAAGTTTAAGCAAATTATTGACATAAATACTTTCTTGCCCATCCATCTAAATATTTTCTAGGAAAGTAAAATTCAAGAGTTATTTATATTATATAAAATAGTTTCAATTGATATAATATGGTAACATAATGATAAAATTATTTATAGTAGAAGATGTATCAAATCAATGACTAATACCTTGACAACACATTTTTATCTAATGAACAATATTATAGTATTAAAAATTTTATTAAATATGTAGATATTTTTTTTTTCAAAGTTTCTGTCAGTCTAGAAATAATTCTTGAAACTTTTAATTATTTTTGTAGATCTCCAAAAAAAACTAATTTTTATAGATTTATCTTTTACAACATATTTCGCCGAAATTGAAACTGGCATAGAGAAATTATTGTTGATATAATATACATAGATTATAAGTATTATATATATATATATATATATATATATATATATGTGTGTGTGTGTGGGGGGGGGGGTAATATACTATATCTATTTATAATAATTTTATATTTAAATTTTGTATATTGGTAGAATAATAGTAAGATATATAGCATACCAACAATTATCCTAAAATAGATGAACAAAGATACATCTAATTGAAATGGAGTAAGTCATTTTGCCAAAAAAAAAACATATAGAAATTGTCCTAAAATTGATGAACATCTAATTGAAACAAATTAGGCCAACAAATAATTAAACTCCCCAATCAAAATGGAGTAAGTCATTTTGCCAAAAAAAAATATATAGAAATAATTTTGCTATGATTATGACTACATCATTAGGGCTGAACATAAACCGAACCGGACCGAGAAAACCGACCGAACCGACCATTTTTGGTTCGGTTCAGTTTTGGGATTTCTGGTTAGATTTTCGGTTCGATTTTTAGACTAAAAAAATCGATAATGTATCGGTTCGGTTTCGGTTTTGGGATTTTGGTTCGGTTATGAATCGAACCGAACCGATACATGATATATATTATTTATTCTATATTTTTATATTACATTTACTAAATGTAAACCTAAACCCTAGTATTAAATCCCCCCCCCAATTTCAAAACATGCTGCGAGGCGCAGCCTGTGCCTCCCTTCTCCATTTCGAAACCCTACTCTCCTCCCTCCCTCCCTCCCAGCCCCGGGTCCCAGCCGGCAGCCGCTCCTCCATTCTCTGATCGGTGACCACCCGCGTTGCCTCCATTCTTCGCGCACGGCAGCAGAAGCAGGCCGGCGCTCGACGACGCAGCAGCAGCAGCATAGCCTGCGCGACGCAGCACCGCCTGCGCGACGCACCCTTCTCCTCCGGTTCTCCCCTCCTCCTGACGGTGGCGACCACTCATCCCATTTTAGTGATTTTTAATGCTATTTTCGAAAATACAGAACAATTTTTAGTGGATTTGGTGAGATTTTGCAGTTTTTTTCGAAAAAAAAAAGATAAAAGAACGGTTCGGTTCGGTTACTGACCGAAACCGATCGGTTCAGCCGATTCGGTTTTGGTCGGTTTTCAAACTTTGAGCGGTTCGATTCGGTCCATCCTCTGGTAAAGTCAGTTCGGTTTCAGTTTTGTAAAAATGGATCGGTTCGGTTCGATTATGAACCGATGCTCAGCCCTAACATCATTATCTCTCACTCTCACTCTCACACACATTTATCATCTATCAAATATTTCTTAAAACTCGTACTACCGACCAAATGATACATTAATTGGGTAGGTTATTTAATTTTTAGATAATTATCATTTGAAATTAATCAAATTTATATAAGTTAATTTGAACATTGTAATTATAACACTCATATATCCATATACAATATTCTCTTTTTAGGCAAAACTTTTAAATCTAGTTCACACTTGTTTACACAATTTTAGTAATTTTTTTAATTACTTTTTTTTATAATTGAGAGATGAGATGCGCTGCAATTTTATCCATTCTTATTGCATATTTGAAATTGCCTGTTTTTATGAGGAAGGTCAAAAAGACACACGAATAGTTTTAAAAGACTCATACATGAATAGTTCACAAAATGAATGCACACGAATTATGAAAGAATTTTAAAAAAAATTTATAACATTCATTCATTAGATATATATGACTAATGAAAAATATATTCGTAGCATGTTCTTGCCCGAAAAGCTTATTTTTTGGCGGGAAACTGTTTAAAAGACAACTTTCCTTTAGTATATAATAGATAGATAGATAGATGGATAGATTATCAACACGAAACTATCTGATATCATTCATCATCGAATTTTCTCTCCGACTGGATCAGCACCCGTGCGACATTCGCAAACCTAAGGATCGCCAAGAACGCTTCATCACGTCGCCATCAAAACCCCGAGCCTTATGCTCAGAGCCCTTTCAGCTGCAATAGTTCACAGGATCACAATATATTCGCTAACGAAACAATCAAGCAAAATCATCAACATATTTCACATTTATAGAGAATACCGCGTAAGACGTCGTATAATATAGATTATCTGCTGATAATGAATAAAGTGAAATTGAGGCAGAAATTTTACCTGTTGGTTTCAAGATCCACATTTGTGAAAGGCAGATCCTTTCACCAACCAGAAAGTAGCTCTGAGTGACTATCATAACTCACCCCCATTGGCTTACTTGGGACTATTTCCAGATCTTGGCACAATCCCTAGAGTGAATACGAAGTTATCCGGTCTTTTGACTGCCAATTGGTTCGATCGACTGAGGCAGGTGACAGCATCACATGAAATAATCCTACTTCATGATTCTTGACAACACCAACGATGCCCAGACATCAAATCCCGTAAGTCCCATTGAATAGATTACCTGAAGTGGGCATTCGAATATTAGAATCTTCATAACCACCATAGAATTTATTGTATCCCAAGCTCTCATTCCTAACTAGTTCGGGCACACCCAAATGGTTTCCAGCCCGGATCTCGTTCCAGCTATCCCATTGGCCATTAGAGATTATTCCATTCCTTGATTGAGGGAGACTAAACTGGGATAACGGAGATATATTATTGACTACTGTTTGCTCCACAGCCCTAGAGGGAAAAGAATAAGCATCACCAAGAGGAGAAAAACTTTCCCCCAGGCTGGTAAATCTTTGATCCTGATGGGAAGGAAGCGATCCTTGAAAAATTGATTGGAAGTTCGCTTCTTGATATGTACTCAACTGGGAAGAATAACGTGTCCTTACATCATCTAGGCCTGAGTTATTGATGCTACCTGGAATTAAACCTTTGCCAACTGCCAGAATCGCAGGATCTATAAATTCAATATCCCCATTATTAATGGTATTACCAAGCGGGGGTGTCTGATAATTATGTCTTAACAAAGAGGAAGAATCAAGCACATGATTTCCTGAGAAATAACGAAGATAAGTTAAGATGCAGATGAAGAGTCTGAAATATATAGCGGAAACCTTAAATTTTCCTAGCAAGATAGCCCGTGAAACTCACCAGAGCCATCGAAAATTTGATAGGTCCTATCATGAGAATTAAAGCCTGGAGGCGGCGTCCTACTAGGCATTGAAAACCCTGGCGGAGGTGAAACCTGAGGTCTCAAAACTGTTCAAAGACAGAGAAAATGATTAGGAAGATGATGAATCAATAGAGTAATATATAACCAAACAAAGAGGAATATGCAGATAAACAAGTTGAAACTAGTGCTATAGTTTCTTTTTATAACAATTAAATTTAAAGGGAATCCTATAATGTCAGAACTAACACTGGAATATCATAAAACTGGTGAATAGCACACAATCAGCCACACAAAAGCCTGCCCCATTAAGTAACAAACCTGTTTCACCAAGTCGGAAGTAACAAGCAGAAGCAGAACACATAATCAGAACCCAATTCAACTCACTAAAAGCTCAATAGAACCTGAATTGTGGAGCCAATCATTTTGATTCATTTTTGGGCACTGAAGTATTGAAAAAAATTATTCAAAAAAGCTAAACATATATCAGACAAGAGAATAACCAAAGAACTCAGTTTGTGGGGGCGGGGGGTGCTGGTGTAATTTTTAAATACTGATCTAGGACCTTCAATTCCAAATCCACAGTATACATAAAATAAAGTGCAGCCATTTAGTATTTAAAGACAAGGTACCGATCTATTATATCAGGATGTAGTAGCTCCAAGACGATTCTCCATTAAAACTTCTGATCACATATCATTGGTACATTTCAAGATAAGATTACACAAAGCCCAAAGTACCATATAAGATAACAACTTGATAAATTTTACTATAAAAAAGTGGACCAGAAATAATTTACCAGAATTTCTGTTAGAAGACGCGTGTGAATGATTGCCAGAAAAAATCTCAGACTCTATTCCATTGAAAACAGGGAAACCATTGCCACTATCTAACTTCTCAGGCTGGAATGAATTGGAGAATTCATGGCCAAAGGAGAGCTGGTTAGAACTTCTATTAGGGTAATCAACAGATTGTCCAAAACCAGATGCTTGGCTCCTAGGCTCCTCCTCCTCCCTTGCAAATGAAAACCTTGATTGATTGCTAGTGTGATTTTTCCGTGAACCTGGAACTCCAAAAGAACCTCGTTGTATATCATTTTCACCCAACAACTTGGCAAGGTCCCTAGGTGAAGTAATTGACCCATCAAATGAATCCATATTTATAGCCAAAATACTAGTTATTATGCTGCTCTCCCTCTTATGAAAAGTATCAATGCATGTATCACCATCATAATTCCCTAGCAGCGATCTATTCTCCTCAGAAGGAAATAAATTAGAATACTCAGCATTATTAACCTCAGGAGTCTTGAGAATAGTCTCGGAGTGTCCAATGGGATAATTGTAAATTTTACCTACAGCCTGCCTACATATTGAAGCATCAGCTTTACTATGCTGAGTAGAGTTGACATTAGAATGGCTTGAAAGATGAGAGGCATGAGAAAAGTTGATTCCATTAGGAGCAACCTCAGGATCCTTGAGCCTTTGATTCTCAAAAGACAAAAGATCATCTTCGATATCATGCAAATCACTTTTTGTTACTGTACTTGGCGTTCCTGATCTAAAATCAGATTGGACGTCCATGGAATTCATCTCCTTGCTTGTATTTGCAGTTGTTTCAGGCGTCTGAGATGTTACCACTCCTCTAACAAGTTGAGCATTGCCATCCAAAATCTGGTTTTCTTGGATATCAATAGGCATAAAATGAGTAGGTTGTATTTTCTCAATTTTCCCGTTGGTGGCACCATCAAAGTCTCTGCTTGAAGCAAGTCCACCAGAGACCGAGGAAGAATTAACATCATTAGTACTGTTAGCTGGCAGCTTGGTAGTACTTGGCCCAAGGGGGCGTTTATCTACAGGCAATGTAGCTGGATGTACATATGTATTGGGACTCTGAGAAGAAGTAGCTTTCTCATATGTATTTGATTCTTTAACCACTGGTCCTAAAGCATCTACTTCACTTTTACCTTGAGACACATTGTTATCTTTATCAGTAACCAAAATCTTCGCAATATCACTCTGCAATGAAGACAGCTGACTTTGGCTCACGGCTGTAGTAGAACAAGCCGCAACTCCATCGTTCAAATCCTGTTTTATTAATGCCCCTTTGGAACATTGTGTAGTGGTATGTAAAGAAGGATTATTGGCAACACGAGTTCCCCTGGTCATGGACATTAAAAGGTTAAAAACAAGAAGCATAAAATTAGAACTAAATACAGGAGGAAGTACCATGAGGCTCCAGCAGGAAGAGCAGCAGATTTTCCAGAGCTGCTATTTGGAGGAGAAACTCTGGCACAGATTAGAGTATTCTGATGAGCAAAGAAAAAAAATCACAAAGTAAGGGAAAAGTAGATTTGGAAATCTTAGTAGCAACCACGTAATTAATGCACAATCCATGGATCATAAGTATTCTGATGACAACATGAATAAAAGGCACACAAATTGAATTACAGCAACCTGCAGAAAAAGCCTAGTATGGAAACATATAGTTTAATGGTGGCAATGATAAGAAATAAGGAAATCTTACATTAGTATTTACAGCAGTTTTATTTATAGGCTTCACTGAAGAAGCAGAAGTGTTATTGTAGTACTCATCTGCAGGTGGAGGTAACACATATCCTGAACGTCGTTGTGTACTATTTGCGAAGCCAGTAATTTGTTGAACCCTACTCCTTTCCAACAATAGCTAAGTGGATCAGATGCTTGAGAAACAATTGTGAGAGCTCAAAAAAGCATTCCCAAACCATAAGAAACCAAAGGAAGAAATATTAACAACTTCTAGGAGGATCACAGGTAAATATCAACCTAAGCTTATAAATCATGATGTAGCTGGATCAAACTCATTAAAATACCAGCCATTGCTAGATCTTATAAAGGAAAATTAACTTTTCTGTTCCATAATGAGAAAATTGTGGGAAGGGGCATGTAATAGGAACTGGAGACAGCTTTGCAAAGGGAAAACCAAAGATGAGGATTTCAATGAACCTGAAAAATACACAACAGGTTGGACTGTACGAAGTAAAAATTACATTGTGCCTGATGAACCATCTAACAGATGGCCATTGTAATTTGTAATAGATGAGACTAATTATGATGAAGTTGTTGTCTGCCTATTCAAGAACCAGAGAAACCCAAAAACTCATTCTAAACAAATCAGAACCAGCAAAATGAGATATAAAGTATCATCAATTGAAGGAAACTGAGGAATATATAACTAAATGTTCATGATAAATAAATAAAACTGTCAGAAAAGAAAATATACAACCGCAAGCAACCAGACATAGAAATACCTTGTGTATGCAGATATTATTTCATCCTTTGTAAAACTGTCCTCTTGGGAACCAACTTCATGCAAATATAAACAATCGGGATTGCTACATGGCTGGAACACAGTAGAAATTTAATATCAAGAACAACTAATACACAGACCAGTGCAAATGCATATTCGGAGCTTGTAAAGTTCAGTAATAATATAACTATAATGACATTTCCCATAATTTGATTTCGACAGAGTTAAAATAGCCATACCACATTTCTCAGCCATGCATGACAGTACTTAGTTGTCCCGAAGCATGCCCTGTGACAATTTTTAAAAGACCATCAGATATAAAAGGAGATTTTAAGTTAAACAAATGAAAGATGACAATTACCTCAAAGGTTTACCATCCAAGACAAATCCATGTACTGATTGGATACAACGAACAGCTTCCTCCTCCTTTGAATACGTGATATATCTAGGCAAAAAAGAAATCAATAATAAAAATCAAAATGGACAAGTAAAACACAGAAAGATGAGAAACAATTATAATGGATAATTAACAACATAGGTAACATGAGATAAGGCACTTCAAACAAGAATGGAGATACAAACAATGCAGCCAAAGCTTCAAATAATGTAATCTGTAAGCATTCTTCAAGTCATATAAGCACCAGATCCAACAGAACTTATAATACCTTAGGAGATTTTTAAATATCATACTTAACAATTTCAACTCAAGAGACATTGAACTCACACACTGCATGTACTATTTGTGAATTGTTGTATAGCACCAGAAGCTGTCCGGGAGATAGACACCTTCAATGCCTTTCCATACTGACCAAAATATTCTCTGGACTGAAGAAGCTGCAAGAAAGAAATCAATGTCAATAAGAGAAGAAACAGGTGTGAGTGAATGGACGAAAGAATAAGGATAGGAAAGGCACTCACATCTTCGTCTGCCAAATTCAGTGGCAAGCCCACAACATAAACTAGATTCCTCTGGATGACTCGCACGCTAGCAAGCTGCTTCCTTCCTTCAGATGATTTGTTCTTCCCCCTGGATGACTTGGACTTTTTCTCCCCGTTCATCTCTGAAACCAGCCTATCGAAAGATAGAGTAGACCAGGTCAATAAACATTATAAAATAAAATACACATCGAAATTCACTAAAAGGTCATCAAAACAACATTGCTTGTTAATCACCTTCCACAACTTGCAGTTGTTCCAACAATTTTTTCCTTGTTGTAAGGAGTTCGACATGCTGGACAACGCCCTTCTGTCTCATCTTTCTCAGCCATATCCATTATGTGATGCCAGCACCAGACACAAATCTGGAAAAAAGTATAATCAAATCACATTTCATTCAAGCAGAAAATTTCAATACACAAAGGAAACCACAAAGACAAAGGCTTGGATAAACTAAAGATGACTACATAAATCTGATGCTATTACAATAACTTTCAAAGAGATGGTTAATAAAATAAAATTAATTCGCAGTTTATTGTAGTGCGCATTATTTTTTACTAGTGGATAATCTAATTTTGCACAAAGAACAAAGGGCAGTCCTCTCTCTCTCTCTCTCTCTCTCTCTCTCTCTCTCTCTCTCTTTCAGCTTCTTTATATGTTCACTTCTCCAAATGATGCAAGAGGAGTCTAACAATCACAGGTCCCTTAACTACATTAATATATAAAACAGGGATGCAAATTATAAATAAGAAAACCAAGGCGGTCAATGTACATAACAAGCCTTTGTCATATTATACAGGTAATAAGAGGTGGAGTATAACCTTTTGAGATAATAAAAAGACAACTGCATTATACAGAAAGACTACCTCATAGCCACACTTGCACGGCTTCAACTGCTGATCAGTCAAATCCATTGCCTCGGCACAGAGCGGGCAAGTTTTCTCTCCTTCATCACTCATGATGGCCTAAACAAAGAAAACTAAAATTCAGCTAAAAGATCAATATTCTCAAATTAACCAAACCTGCAGCTGGAAGCCTAATTTTAACATGCAACAAAAACAAAGACAACAATTCACCAAACACCGAAAAAAAAACTAATTAAAACTTCACCATCAGTTAAAAACTCAACCGAGTTAAAAGTCAAACACTAAACGAATTCATCCACGAAAAAACACAGCTTTCCGGACCAAAATCCTGTGCCGACAATTAAATCTTGGAGAATTGAACTGATTACCGCACCAATTAAAATGAAAACGAGATGTAGACAATAACGAACAGAAATGAGTCCCAGACAACAAGTGGTTCAGATAAAATCCCAATTTAAAAAAAAAAATACTAAACAGCAGCGATTGGACTCAAGCAAACCGATGAAGCAAATTATCAAAATCTAACATTTCCTAACTTGCATTAAAATTAGGGATCTAAATCAATAACGAGCTTGGGACACGGAGGCCTTACAGCTGATGATTGAATCCGAGAGATTAAAAAATTAAGGTCACCAATTGAATACCGATATAGATAGAGATATGGAGATATAGATGAAGACGGAGAAAGATAGCCACAAGACTGAGAATTCAGAGAGAATACAGTGAGAAAAGGTGAAAGGTTGGCTTTTGGGTGATGGGCGCTTTTACGGTGTTGTCTTCCGGGTCGGGTTCGGATCCGATCTCGGGTCCGGGCGCGACTGTAGTTGGAGAGAATGGAGCTCCGGTTGAGAAACGGGTGGGTTTTCTAATTGGTTGGTGGGTTTTGTAATTAGGAATTTATTTAAATCCCTAATTTTGGATCTTTCCTCTTTTTTATGGTTGTTACGTTTGGGCATCATTAGATTTGTGGGTCAAAATCAAGAATGAGTTTTAATTTAAATATATTAATTTTTAAAAAAGTAGGTTGTAATGACGTATCTAGTATGGTTCATTTTAATGTCTTATGTTATGATTAGTTGTAGGCTAAGTACGACTCTAAATAAAATATTATTAGTATTGTTTTTTTTTAGTAGCTATGTTTTTGAAATAAACAATATAAGGGCGATGTTTTTGGATTGCTTCACACAATATAAGATCAGTCAAGTCAATAAGCTAAGAAAATAAGAAGAAATTGGGAGATTAAGAGTAGGGAGAGTGTTATTGTCTAAAATCTTATTTTATAGTAATATTTTTTTTAGAAAAAATATTAAAATCTTTTTAAAATTCTTTAGATTGGTACCGACTGCTTTTACATTTTATATTTATTATTAACTTGATGAAGTTCCTTGCACAATTAATATTCGAAACGCAATTTTTTTTTAAGTTCAAGTCGAGAACAGGGGGATGGTCTTATACTACATAATAAGAAAGGGGGTTTCGTGGAAGCGAAGGTAGTGGGTTGTTTGAGAGTGGCGGAGGGGAAAGCAATGAGACAGAGGTAGTAAAATAGGCAATCCACAAGTTGTTGTCTCATAGAATGCTTAGACTCTTTTTCTATTAGTATAGATTTCTTAATCTTCGTACCTAAAAGTAATGTAACATTTGTAATGAGACGGAGGTAGTATGTTTTACCATGCTCCTGGAAAATAGAATGAATGTAGAGCGGCAAGAACGTGGTCAGCCTGTTCCTTCTGCAGCTCTGAATATTCGCCTCCCTTCTTCGTAGCTGCTGCCGAATGCAGTTCTTGAGATGGCGTCGCTCGTTATGTTTTCCAAATACGGCCACATGTCCAGCTCACACTACCCTTCCGCAGACATCTTACTCTTTATTCCTCTCTATTTCACTTAGAACCTTCGCAGCTCATGTAGAAGGCAGGAACCATTAGCTGCCCAACAAAAAAACTAAGCCTCTCACATCACCAGATTACACATGTACTATATAGATTATGACTGAATAAAAATCTCATTTAACGTAAAACCGTTTCTACTTAATTTATAAAATAACTGCACTTTCGGAGTTCTGGATTTGAATTTTACAGAGGTTGCAATTACATTTGAGACAAAAGGATAATATTATGATTATTATCCAACATTTGAGACAGAATGAGTGAAAAGAAGCTGCCATAAAAAATATTCCACTCCGCCGAAGAAAATTTTTCATCGTAGTGAACATGTGAAAATGCCGGAAAATGAGCGAAAAATATATTTTTTCTCTCCTTTTTTTTTTATCAAAGTAAACGCACCTTAAGGGGTTAGTATTGAGATCATATCTAAAAATAGGTTGTGCATAATCTTATGAGATGGATGAAAAATAAAAGTAAACATATTTTTCTTGAACGAAGGGAGTAAGATTTTTCTTCATTCTCAAGATTATTGTGTATTTAATATTATTTTTATTATTTTATTAAAATATAAACTCAAAATGTCATACTTATGATAGAAGAAAAAAAAATATTACTCCATTATTTAGGGATTAGGGTACCACCACCCCTACCCCTACTACTACTATTACTAGGGGTGGAAAATCGGGTTGCGGGTATCGGGTATACCCTCACTCGTTCCGATACCCGCGCGGGTATCGGGTACCCGATACCCGCAAAATTCGGGTGGAGGGTCGGGTGCGGGTATCGCATCCCAAAAATCGCGGGTAGAGGGTACCCACGGGTACCCGCATACCCGCAATAAATATTTAAAAAATAAAATTAAATAATTTTATTTAATAATATTAGGAATTAAACCAATTTTATTATGAATTAAACCAATAAATATTAGGAATTAAACCCATAAATATTAGAAATTAAACCAATAATATTAGGAATTAAACCAATAAATATTAGGAATTTTATTTAATAATATTAGGAATTAAACCAATTAGGAATTGAACCAATAAATATTATGAATTAAACCAATAAATATTATGAATTAAACCAATAATATTAGGAATTTTATTTAATAATATTAGGAATTAAACCAATAAATATTAGGAATTAAACCAATTTTATTTAATAATATTAGGAATTAAACCAATTAACCAAAATTTAAAAATAAAATTAAATAATTTTATTTAATAATATTAGGAATTTTATTCGTCACAGGTTTTATGGATAATCGATGAAATAGAAAGGATATTTTCAATTTTTTTTGTGAAATGCGGGACAAAATACCCTCTCGCGGGACGAAATACCCTCCAGCGGGACCAAAAACCCGCAAAATTACAATTAAAAAAAAAAATCGCGGAACTGTGAGGGTACCCTCATACCCGCAGCGGGTATCCGCTGCGGGTATTCGGGTACCCGCATCGGGGAAGAGGGTCGGGTGAGGGTGCCGTTTTCGGCAGTTTTCGTCCTGCGGGTACCCACATTTTGCGGGTAGGGTACCCGCGGGTACCCGATTTTCCACCCCTAACTATTACTACTATATTATTATTATTATAAAATTAATTTAAGAAAATATTAATATAATTTTAGAATGACGGTTCATGTGGTATATACCTTAATAATACTATATATTATTGTTATTAAAAGAAAGAAATTATGTATATTAATTACAAATTAACTATTATATTTATTAGTTCATCATAAGATTGAATTGAACGCCTCTGGATTTTAAAAGACTTTAAAAAATCTGATTTGATTTGAACACCTCTGGATTTTAAAGACTTTAAAAAATCTAGATTGAATACCTCTGGATTTTAAAAGACTTTTAAAAGTTTTGATTGAAATTGAATATACCCAGACTTTTGAAATCCTTTAAAATCCTACAGAATCTCAATCCAATACAATCCCCGTAGTTTTACAAGAGCTTATAAATTGTTAAAGTGTTTGGACAAATGAGCTTATAAGCTGTAGAGAAAAAATCTTTGTTAGAGTGAGAAAATCTAATAGAGATGACGATAAAAAATTAGAGTTGAATTATTTTTGTAAAATGAGTGTTGCTTATAAGATAATCAAAAAATAAGTCGGGGCAGATAAATTTATTTATTGAGAGCTTATAAGGTCTTAGAGTTTATTTTGTCAAACACTTTGAATGAACTTATAAGCTCAGCAAAACACTCTCTATATTGAAAGATTTTGATTTATGTATCTTTGATACAAACACGGTTCCATCATCTGGAAACTTAATTTTAACATGCAACAAAAACAAAAGGTCGCCAAAATCAATAAAACCAAAAGGCAGATCAACATAGACAATAAGAAAAATTTAGTGAAACAAAGACAACAATTCACCAAACACCGAAAAAAAAAGTAATTTAAATCCCTAATTTTGGACCTTTCCTCTTTTTTATGGTTGTTACATTTGGTCATGATTAGATTTGTGGGTCAAAATCAAGAATGAGTTATAATTTAAATATTAATTTTTTAAAAAAATAGGGTGTAATGACGTATCTTTTATGGTTCATTTTAATGTCTTATGTTAGGATTAGTTTGTAGGCTAAGTACGACTCTAAATCAAATATTGTTATTGTTTTTTTAGTAGCTATGTTCTTGAAATAAACAATATAAGGGCGATGTTTTTGGATTGCTTCACACAATATAAGATCAGTCAAGTCAATAAGCTAAGAAAATAAGAAGAAATTGGGAGATTAAGAATGGGGAAAGTACAGGGCCGGTGCCGAGAGAAATGAGGCCATGTGCTAAATTATAAAAATGGACCCTCAATATATTAGCGCATCAATATATTAAAAATAAAATTTTCCATTACTTATAAAAAATAATTTTATCTAGCATTTTTACTTGCAAAATCATTTACGATATCGTTCAAGTCTATGTTATCTAAAATCTCTTAATAAAGATAAAAGAATTAAAATGAAGATAAAACCATCTTATAATTGGAGGATATAAAATGAATGACCAAGATCTTGACAAAACCTTTTTAACTAACGATTATTATTATCTATTTAAAAAAATTCCACCAAAATATCTAGATATTTTTCTTTCAAGTTTTCTATTAATTTTGAAAGGGGTTTTGGAACTTTTAATTACTTTTTACTGATTTGCGTTTCATAATATTTTTTTAAGCGTTAATTGACTGTAAATCCACAAACTATTAGTGAATTTTGCTATTTTTTCAACTATATAAAGTTGCAATATAAATACAGAAACTTTAGCTCATTCATGAATTTGCCTGAATTTTAATTTCGTTCATACATGACAAAATTAAAGATGATATAATATATACACATTATATTAAAATAACTTATACAAAATTTATACTGAAACATACACAGTACTATATATATAATGAATATATAATTTAATTTTAAAATTGATATTTTGATAAAATTAACAAATACAACCTAGCAAAGATGAAATTTAAAATTTGTCATGATCAAGAATCATAACATTTTAAAATTTGTTTATTTTATTCTATTTTTATATATATATTTGTTTCTATATGGTATTATTTTTATATTTATATTTTTTATTATAACAATTTAATGCAGTTACTAAGATTAAACTTATATTTTTTTCATTTTAGAACTCTTTCGCTTAAAATATAATTTTGTAGATAAATAATTATATATATATATATATATATATATATCTTAAAAATAGAATTTCTAGTATGATTTACATTTATTAAATTTTCAGTAAGCTTTTGTATGATTTTTATATTATTATTATTATTATTATTATTATTATTATTATTATTATTATTATTATCTAGAGTAGATTGATAAAAAAATTAGAAAGAAAAAATTATTTTCAAAAATAGTAAGGTGATTTTTGGCAGGAAAACATAACTTACTATTTTTGAAAGTGATTGAGCTTTTATATATGTATATAGATATTGTCAAATCATTCAATCTCATTAAGGACATTGACGATCTCAAATACGTTTTCAACAATTTTAAATTTGAGAAGCTCATTTTAGAACAGTCTGTTAGTAACTGATGCGTCAGCATAATTTTACATTTCGATTTGAACTTTGAAGTTTTAATATAATATAAATTTGATAAATTTTTTTGGAGTATTGCCTAATATTTTTAGTATATATAAAGTCTATAATTAATGAGATATATTTAAAATTTTGGGCCCTCAAAATTATCATCAAATTAATTTGAAATTGATTTTAAATTGAATTTTGAATTTTTGACAATAAATTATGTTATCTAATATTGTTTAGTATACATAAAGCCTATAACTAATGGGATATATTAAAAAAATTGGGCCCTCAATTTTTTGGGGCCCTGGGCCGTCGCCCATGCCCGCCCGCCCTCAGGGCCGGCCCTGGGAAAGTGTTATTGTCTAAGATTTTATATTATAATCCCTTTTTAAAGAAAATATTAAAATCTTTTTAAAATTCTTTAGATTGGCACTGACTGCTTTTACATTTTATATTTATAATTAACTTGATGAAGTTTGTTGCACAATTAATATTCTAAACAATAAACTTCACGACCTTCCTGATGGGTGGATGAAATGTCATGTTGACACAGTTTTTTTTAGTTCAGGTCGAGAACAGGGGGATGGTCTTATACTAATTACTACATAATGTCAAAGGGGATTTCGTGGAAGCGAAGGTGGTGGGTTGTTTGAGAGTGGCGGAGGAGAAAGCAATGAGCGTGAGTGAAGCCCTTTTATGAATAAAGACGAGACAACTCAATCATGTGGAGATGACTGCATATAACGAGATGATGATGAAACTTTGAACTACATGATCACATACATGTCTGAATTCGGAGCTATTATGAAAGACTATCGCTAGTTACTTTAGAACTTAGCTCGTGTTCGTGTTTATTATTCTAAGCGGGGGATATTGAGGGTGCTCATCGTTTAGCTAGAAGTGCTTGTAATTTTTCTAATGTGTGCGTTTGGGATGAACATCCACACTTATATGGAGGCTCTTTTTCATATTCCATGCGTTTTTGTTTAATAAATATCCTTTTTTTGTCAAATAATGAAGAAAAAAAATATATGGACAATAAATCACATACTATTGTGACGTAATGAGCATTTAAATTTAAATTGGACGATCCTGATCAACCCATCGAGCCCATTATATGAAATTTGATTGGGTCGGCCCAAAACTAAATTTGGTGGAACTGTATAGTTCTCAGCCCAGCCCATTGGGGAATCAGACCAATTTGACCATAATTCCATATTATTACAGTGTCCCATATTAACTCAAATAAAAGTGTCATATAATTTCGTATGTTCAAATTTATTTTTAAATACCAAAATATAATTATGTTCATTCATTTATAAATTCATAACTCCAACCCTGAATAGATTACTCTGTAGTGTTATGAATCCCCATACAAATATGAAGATGTTATTTTGTTTAACACAAACAAATACACCAAAATTCAGACACATATGTAACAAAAAAAAATGTAAAAACTTATGGTCACATATGTTATTGACAATATGGAGAAAATTTCAATTGATAATGCAAAATGAGTTAAAAATTGAGAATTCGTCTAAATAATTGTGAACAAGTCATTTAATTTTGCTGGACATGTCAATATTCTTTATGAACAAGCGTTTTGGTCTGGGGTTCAAATCAAGAAGGTGACGAGATTTTTAAAAAATCAACATCAATTATATTAGTATGTTCGAAGGATTTATTGATTCTGTTCATTATTTTTTTTTTTTACGAAAAAATCAAATTCTCAATAGAACCTAATCATATATATTATTTCTACTAAAAAACTATATATATATATATATATATATATATTCAAAATAAATAATCGAAATCAATAATTATCACAGAGAAAAAAATAAGATATGGTCTTTTTTTTTTTTTGAGAGAGAGAATGGGTTCGAAAGGATACATTCGGTCTTTATTCATTCTATAGTACTTTTCACAATAGTCGTGTAATTATTCATTCTTTTTATTGCTTACGTTTGAGCCACGATAGGCATGCCATCCATCAATAAAATTCAACCAGCAACGAATGTCATATACGTCACCAAAAATAATTAAATATGACAACTAACCAACTTCCAACAACGTACTTCAATTTAGTACAATACTTTTAATGCCACTAATTTTAAAAAAATATTAGATGAATATATTATAAAAAAAGTTATAATTTATTGTGAGTAAAGTGGTGGATTATGAATATTTTTTTTAGTTAATAGTGTTTCACATTCTAAACTTTCAATATTTTCCGTAAACTGTTTTGAAATTTCATTTTTTTTCTAAAGTATTTTAAGTTCCAAACTTTTACTAGTAATATTTTTGTCTTAAAATGTCATGCTATACGAGATATGATGACAGAAAGATGATTCTTCTCAAACTGATTATAGTCAAGTTATAAATCCTACACCATCAAATTGAATAATTGATAATTCAATATTTATTCGGATTGTCACAGAATTTTATGTAGCGGAATATTTTATGAAGCTAGAATATTTAAAGTTTACTGTTTTTAATAGTAAACGAAAATTTGAGACATTTGATGAAAAACGCTAAAAATTTAGGACACAAAATACTATTAACCTATTTTTTGTGAACAAATTGAGAAAATCATATTTAAAAAAATAAGGGATTTATGATAGTTAGTCCAAAAATGAATGTTTTTGTGGAACGAGCATTTATTGCCCTTTTATTGGTAACATAAACTCCTGATTTATTTTTATTTTTTAATTGTATACGGATATTAGTTTGAAAAGTCAGACTACCAATTTGAACAAAAAAAATAAAAGAATATGTAAATAAATTCGAAAACCAAAGGACATAGAGGTATTTGTAGTAATATGATAATATCCACCCCTTCGAAGGAGTAGCTTTTTTTCTCTTTGTTGCTATCTTGAAAGTGATAGGCTGATAGCTTTGGTTTTAGCAGAATATATGTGAAGAAGCAAACATGTATGTATGTTATGAATATTGCATCATAATTTAGATTAATGATTATCATAATAGAGCAAATGTGATATTCGAGTAATTAATCCGATTTGATTCAAAACAAACGAAAAATAGATTGGTAATTTGGTCCAAATATTAACAAAAAAAATACAAATTCGATTGCCACACATTAGTTGTTTTATAATTATAACACCTCAATATTATATTTGTTTCAATATATGAGACCCTTATAGATGGGATACATAATACAAATTTTAATTATATCATTTATAAATATGATAATAGGTTAAGCTAATATAATTTTACCTTTTTACTATATATAAATATATTAAATTATTAAAATTTCACTTTCATACCATAATTTATTTACAAAGTAAATAATTCAATATATCTAACTAAACATAATATTAATATCGCACACAATAAAAAAATATTGCAATAAAACAAATAAAGCCTTATCTCATAATGTTATGTTAAGCAAACGAAATTACGTATAATTTTATCATGAGGTGGTTTTGGGTACAATTGAGTGTTCTGTACAATCGAATTGCACCCATATCTAGATCCTGACTCGCACCTTGATCTAAATTTACATCCTGATCCGAGCTATATAAATAATAGTATTATTATGAGTACGAGTCATTGAGTCAATCCATTTATATGATACACCCAATTATATTCAAACGTACGGAGTGGCTACGAAGTTATTCATCGGACTTACTTCATCGGAGTGGCTACAATTCAATATACTATTATAATTTGTAATCCAAATGATAATGAACAAATACAATAACATGAAAAATCCAAATGTTTTTTTTTTTTTAATGAAAAACCCAAATGTTAGTTTCACATATACTATTTCCATGATTCCATCCATTAGTTCATCAATAAAAAAATATATAAAAAGAAGATACAAGAAAAATTGAAAACGTATGTAATAAAATCTGTGTGCTCATTCCAAATTCTTTTCCCATCCATTATTTGACTCTTTGACCGATCAATAAAATTAATCATCGAGCTAAATACTGGACTTATATCATTTGTCAATGCAAGTGACACCGAAACCGGCTGCATCTACTCAATTAATGATTTTAAAAATGAAATATTACATGAAACATAATATAGTATATCAACTTTATAGAGATTTGTGCATGTAAGTGTGATTGTGGAGATATAATAATAGTAAATAATTTGATCCATAATTCGCCTCCTTAGTTTACATCGTATAAATGACATTAATGCGGCACGAGTGGGGACACCCTTTTCTTTAAAATAAAAATTAAGACCTTCACGATTGGAGCAGTTTCCCAACGGAATCTTCTCGCATTCACACCGTGCTTTGAGATTTTTTAAAACTCAATTGCCTATATTGCCCCTCGTTTTACATCAATGTTTTTTTCGTAGAAATAAAAGTGGGATTAAAAAAAGTAGAAATAAAAGTGGGATTAGAATTTGGAATGGCACAATCACAATTTCCATCTTCCAATTAATTAATAAACAATTGACTCAGTTGGATTTGTGATTCAAAAAAGTTGAGATATGTGTTGTAAAAGTATGGATAGTATTACTCCCCTTGCCTTTTCAAAATAGTCATTGAAAGAAGTAGTAATACGTATTTTATTAAAAATAATTAAGTATATTATGAGTGGATAAATAATTTTATTTTAATAATTATTATTATTTGTATTATGAGTGAAAAATAATTATGGTAAAGTAGTAAATAAATTAATACTCCAAAAATTATTATTTTTATGGAATACTATATAAAAGGTAATATGTACATTGTCCATAAATAGAATAATTAAGTAGACCTTTCTAACTTTTTTTATTACCTTTTTATTTTTGGGTGTCCAAAAATAAATGCACATTTTACCTAATTATTCTGACTATTTTTACATAAATAGAATAAAAATAATTGTACATATTGCCTTTTTATTTTTGGGTGTCCAAAAATAAAAATTAAGACTATTTTTACATAACGAGGGGTGCATATTTTTACAATTTATTACAAATTATGTAGACCTTTCTATTTTTTTTATAAATTAATAGTATTAAATAAAGAAAATTAAAAGCTGCGCCATATGGAACTCGAACCCAAGATCTTTGGTCTTAGACGTTAACTCCTTACCGTTTGACCTTCCTAATTTTAGCACATGTTTAGGGTTGACATTTCGATACTCATCCAAAGTTCAAACATTAAATTGATAAAGGCGTTTCTCATTTGTTCTATTTTCCCTTTCGTATGGTCAAATTTTTCGTTGGATATATATTCGTAATTACAATTTTAAAATTTCATTTTAAATTATCCAATTATCAGATATTCCATGATAAAATTAATAATACATTTCAAACAATATTTTATGTATGTGTGATCAATTAAATTTAAAAATTCTAGAAAAACAAAATCAAATTTGTAATTATATTTTTTCTTTTATAACTTGAATAAGGGGAACAATAAATTTACACACTAAAACCTCCTTTATAAATAAAGAGATCTTCGCCGATTCAATGTCCCACATAAACATTTAAAGGCTATGTTACAATTATCTTAGATTTTTCCAAGGGTTAAGTATCAAATAAGTCCATATCATAGTGACCCTTATCATGTGTAGCTCTTTATAGTCGAAGTTGGGCCAACTAAACCCTCATACTACCTAAAATCGAACAATCGGGCCCTCTGCCCTAACGACGAGATGACGCCGTCCGTTTAATTTTTTTTATTATCATTTTAATCGGTGGGCCCCTACCATAATGAAATAAAATTATGGATACAGCTTGATTTTATCCTCTGCTGCAATCGACTTCTTGCAATGAGCAATCGCCGCTTGATTTTATAGTATTTCATTCGTCCTATTTTATTTGATTTATTGATTTTAGACATGATTATTTAGAAGATTAATTTGAAAAGAAAATTAAGCCAAGTGAAATAAAACAAATTTATTTCCATTAAACTATAATTGCAATTCATTGGATTTGATTTTCCTATATTGTTGGTCTAAGTCAAAATTAAAGGTCATTTGGGTCATTTACTATAAGCGATAATGATTCCAAAAAGTCCGTCTTCATGCCTTCCCGCTTCCACCCCCTGCATCACTCAATTTTACTAATTTTCTCACCTACCATTAAAACATCACCCGTCTATTTAGACCGATCCCAGCCGTCCATTTCAAAACACAACTCAAGCCTCACGATCACCCCGATCCAACGATCACAATTACATCTTCTGGAAACTTCTCTCTCTTCGCAGCCCCCCCTTATATCTTACTAGTATATATCACTCCCACACTCACAATCCTCAGCTCAGTGCTTGTGTTGTCCACGCTCTCTACCCATCGTTAGGGTTTATACAATTTCTCTCTCTACGTTTCAGGTACCTAGATTTCCTATCGCGATCTTCCATTTTTGGCTCCGATTTGTGCCTTTCCTTTTTCCTGCTTTTGACGACGTTGACTTTTCGTTGAGCGATTGCTTTGTGAACGGGATTTTTCCAGATTCATCAGTGTGTTGAAGCTGTGAAGCGATCATAATGTGTTTGCTTTTATTGGTGCGCTGATGATGTGAGATGTTTCTGATTTACAGAATCTGTGAAAATGGTGAAGAACTACCCAGCTGTGAGTGAGGAGTACTTGAAGGCTGTTGACAAATGCAAGAGGAAGCTCAGGGGTCTCATCGCTGAGAAGAATTGCGCTCCTATCATGCTCCGTCTTGCGTAAGTTTTATTTTTTTTATATATGAATTTTTATAGTTTTATTCTGTTTGTTTTTAGTATATGACATTTTGGTATCGCTGCCATTTGATTGCCGTATTTTTCCGATGTGTAAGTTCGGATTACGATTTGTGTTGATTTTGTATTGATTAGGTCTGCCTTAAGTAAATCATTTGTTTAGCTCGCGCGCTCTGCCATACACGATTGGTAAATAGATCTGTGGATAATCATAATTTAGGTTTTAGTGCACTAATTTTAGATATTGATTGTTTATTATCAATAATGCTATTTGAATAAAAAATATTAAAAATTAAAAATTTGCTAAAAAATTACAAGAAAAAAAAATTATAATGCCGAGGAAACAATAAAACCAACTAAATCCTTCTTAAATTTGAACCGAATTTTTTAAATAAATCAATTTTTAAAAGTATTTAATATTTTTTTATCCGAGCAAATTTTGTCCAACTAGCACTACTCTTTTTTTTTTTATACCTCTTTCAGTTATACTTTACTTACGATGACAAATCACCCCCTTACTTTTTTACTATCACTATTTTTCTTCCTTAGCAAATTTTGTTAAGTCCACTAAATATAATAGTATTTAAAGTTTCAATACGACCTAATTAAATGTTATCTTTTCCATACAACAAATATTATATTTTAAATATTATATTGAGTGGACTACTAGTGTAATAGGATTATATTATTATTATTATTATTATTATTATTAATCAAACAAGACAAGTATAACAATTAATCTCGAGTATCTGCTCTGCCAATACAGGATGGAATTTTTTAGTATCTGCTAAAATGTTCATAGAGTCTTTCTTCTGATAATGTAGTTAGCGATAGTGTTGAGTGTTTAGGTGGCACTTGTGGTTGGGAGTTTTTGATAGTTTGTTATATTTAGCTTTATTTTTTAATGATCTGCAATTCTGCATCATACATTCATACTCAGGAGTCCATATTACTATGATCGTTGTGCCTTCCTTTCTTTTGTTATCTATTTTTTTATAGCACTTTTGTGATGGGTATAAACTTGTTGCTCTATGTTGTAGATGGCACTCTGCTGGTACATTTGATCAGTGCTCAAAAACTGGAGGTCCTTTTGGAACCATGAGATTCGAAGAGGAGCTTGCGCATGCTGCCAACAGTGGTCTTGATATTGCTTTGAGGCTCTTGGAGCCCATCAGGAAGCAGTTCCCCACTCTCTCCTTTGCTGACTTCTACCAGGTACCCTTATCCTAAGTATATTTTTAAGTTTAAACGTTGAATCTTTAGAAAGAATTAACAATTGTCTCTCTATCGTACCAGTTGGCTGGAGTTGTGGCTGTTGAAGTTACTGGAGGACCTGATGTTCCATTCCACCCAGGAAGGCCGGTTAGTGAAATCTCCCTCACTTGCTAGACGTTTTCATGCATATTTGCAGTGATATATACCGGTGCTTACATTTTGATGAAACAGTGGGATATTCTCCTATAGGAATTGTTCGACTTAAATATACTTAAATCAATGATTTTTTGGACCTGTTTTTGATATATGGAAACACCATTTTCAATTCTTTAGTTGCATCACTAGTTTTACTGTGCAGTTCTGTTATGTAATTTTTTTAATGTGGTTGATGTTTAAAATCTCAGGACAAGGCTGAGCCACCTGTTGAAGGCCGCTTGCCCGATGCTACCAAGGGTAAGCTGAGCATATTCTCTTATGTACATTTCTCTAGTATTTAGTTTTTACTCAGAATTGTCAGTGTCACAACATTATTTATTGTCAAACTTACCATCTCCATTGTTTCAGGATCTGACCACCTGAGGGATGTCTTTACCAAACAAATGGGTCTGACCGATCAGGATATCGTTGCACTCTCTGGTGGCCACACTCTGGTTTGTATTTGCTACTTTCTTGTTTTACTTCCCCAGACATGGCATTGGCATGGAGAATTGTATTTGATGATTTTCTATTTGATGCTCTCAGGGAAGATGCCACAAGGAGCGATCTGGATTTGAGGGACCATGGACTTTCAACCCCCTCATCTTCGACAACTCTTACTTCACGTATGTCAGCACCACCGTTGAATACACACTAGTTTATCGTATCATAATATGTCGCTAACTTGTAATTTGGTAACAACAGGAAGCTTCTGTCTGGAGAGAAAGAGGGGCTTCTGCAGTTGCCAACAGACAAGACTCTTCTCACCGACCCTTGCTTCCGCCCATTCGTTGAGAAATATGCTGCGGTTTGTGCATTCTAATCCTTACTTCTCTGCATTCATACATTGCGTGTTGGGAAATCAGTTCCCCATCCAAACTTGGTAGAAGCAAGAAATAAGAATAAAAATAGACACAATTTAACAACACAAGAATTTAACGTGGAAACTCCAAATCCGGAGAAAAACCACGACCCACTGAAAAATTACTATATGATAAATTTCTACAATCACACAGTATTTCTCACCCTCTCGACTCACAACCACTACACTCTTACAAGCCTTTGAAAACCTCTCACCCCTCTAAAACAAAGAGCAAGGAATTTCAAACTAGAAGTAATCACAAGACTAAAGGTAGTGATTGGTGCAATTGTATCAAAGACCTTGGAACTCCTTAAATAACCTAAGGGTCTCCACCTACTTTGATAACAAAACCAATGTGGGACAAAAATCCCCACTTTCATTTTTAACACAATTCCAACAATCTCCACCTTGTTAAAAATAAAAGAAAAAACGCCATTGTCTTCACCGACAATTATGATTCTTATCACAAAGAACCATCATCCTCAAAAGAGAATAAACCTACTCCACCAAATGAGTAGAACACTTAGAATAAACCATTCTAAGAATTTTACTTCGGCACATGTCGAAAAAACCTTGCTGAAATTTTGGTGCAACCTTCTAGCTTTTGGCCCTCCTAGAAGTCATCAGCCATCGACATACTTTTCACCACACACCTGCATCCATGCCAAAAAACCATGCACATGTGGTCCAACTAACATCGTCACATCCTCTATCATGGCCATTGGACATGCCATAAGGATATTCATGTCCTCAAAGGACATCATCAAACACGATGTTAGCTGATTGTTCGGAGCTTTCTGCCGAATCCGCTCCACCTTGACGAGCTCCACCTGGACAGTTTCGCTTCGTATGGCCGGGTTTTCCGCACCTCCAACAAACAACGCCCTTGGAGTCTTTCTTTCTCCCTCTGCTAAAGGCCACCATTGCTGAATTTTCCGATGAAGTACGTCCTTCACTCATCAGCCTTCTTTCTTCCAAAAGAAGTTTGCCCGTGACTTCAGCAAAGACCAGAGTTTCCTTCCCATAAACTAATATTGGCTTCATGTGTTCATAGGAACGTGGAAGAGACAAGATGAGTCTCAACGCCTTATCCTCATCTTCAATTTCCGCTCCAATACTCTCCAGTTCAGAGATAATGCCATTGAGAATACTCAAGTGATCTGAAATCTTCACACCTTCATCCATCCGTAAGGTATGAAATTGTTCCTTCAAATACAACCGATTCGAGATGCCTTTTGCTTGGTACAGAGCTTCCAGCTTTTCCCAAAGCTCCTTCGCACTCGAAATCCCATGTACATTTGCAAGTACATTCTTGGCCAAGCAGAGACGAATTGTGCTTGCCGCCTTCAGATCCAGATCCTCCCAATCTTCATCACTCATACCGGACTTGTTGTTTGCGTCATCATCTGCACCGGACTTTTTGACTGCACCCGGACTTCCTTTCAGGGCCTTGTGTAACCCAGATTGTATCAGCACATCCTTGACTTGCACTTGCCACAAGCCAAAATTTATTATTCCATCGAATTTCTCCACGTCGAACTTCATTTGGACTTGAAGTTGACTTGACGTACCGCTTCTCCACCAAAATGAACAGTCGTCTCGCAAGAGACACCCCGCCCGGATCTTTCTCAAGAAATCCTTTCTGATGTGGAAGATCAGACAATGCTGCAACCACAGAGCATACTTGGAATATCAAGAGACCTCAGCCAGACTCTGATACCAATTGTTGGGAAATCAGTTCCCCATCCAAACTTGGTAGAAGCAAGAAATAAGAATAAAAATAGACACAATTTAACAACACAAGAATTTAACGTGGAAACTCCAAATCCGGAGAAAAACCACGACCCACTGAAAAATTACTATATGATATATTTCTACAATCACACAGTATTTCTCACCCTCTCGACTCACAACCACTACACTCTTACAAGCCTTTGAAAACCTCTCACCCCTCTAAAACAAAGAGCAAGGAATTTCAAACTAGAAGTAATCACAAGACTAAAGGTAGTGATTGGTGCAATTGTATCAAAGACCTTGGAACTCCTTAAATAACCTAAGGGTCTCCACCTACTTTGATAACAAAACCAATGTGGGACAAAAATCCCCACTTTCATTTTTAACACAATTCCAACATTGCGCTCTGTGCTGATCGTAGTTTCGTTCTCTCTCCGATGATAGGACGAGGATGCATTTTTTGCGGACTACGCTGAGGCTCACATGAAGCTCTCTGAGCTGGGGTGAAACCCTTTTCCTTGGTTTGGCTTTGTAATTGAGACTAGACTTTGATTTTTAAGGATATTTACCTTTTTCTATTGATTGCTGCAGATTCGCTGATGCCTAAGCTACTCCGTGGAGTGATGACCTATTTTGCTCAGATTTATCTTGTGCTCGAATTTATGTTAATAATTCTGGGAAAAACATGTTGGATCTGTTTTGTGCTTGTTTCAGTGAACGTATTGGTTTTTGTCATGGATAAATGATATACGGTCATCTCCCTCCTTTAGAGAATATTATCATGTGTCAATCCTTCAACATGCCTTTTGTAGTTCGTTTGAATTTATTTCGAGATCATTCACTTTAGTCGTTTTTTAATGTCACAGAAAAATGTGGAATAAAGCATTACACAGCTCACATGATACGTTTCGTATGTGTATGGTATACTTACTAATATAGAAATGAATATTTATTTTATGGACCGATCAGAAAAGAAATATTATGAGTATTTATTTGGTGGAAAAATGAATAAAAAAAGAAATATGAGTATTTATTTGATGGACGAAAGAAATATTAGATTTATTGATAGTCGAAAGTTAAGTATAAAAGATTTAGTTATTTATAATAACCATATCTTTGCGGACCTCTTGAAAGTAGAAATAATCAAATTAGGGTAAAATATAAAATAAAGATCCAAAGTATATATTTAAATTAAAAAATATCTTAAACTATTAATAATAGTATCAATTAAAGGTTAAATAAAAAGTATCCTGTATGGCTGTATGATTCTCCCCCTCGCTCCCGAGATCTTTAAATAAATGTTTCCACTTCGCCCAAAATCTGGTAAGCAAAACAAAAAAAGAGAAATTAATAAATGAAAAAATATTTGGTTAATAATACAGTCGTGGTGTTTATTTTAATTACTAAGCATAAAAATATCATCGAGTTTATTTTATAAATTTCAAAATCCAACTCATCAAATTAAAGAACAATTAACTAATCTAATGAAAATGAGAGCTTACTGCAAGTTATCATCAATTACACAACTGAAGTGGTGTGCGGAAAATGATGATTTAGCTATATTCGCTTTGGATTTAGAAAACCTTTGTAACCCTTTGTATATTAAAGACTTTAATTTTTCTTAAAGACTCATGACTTTGAGTCCCTCCCACCTGAGTTGTATCGGTTGTCTCCCTCTTGATATGCTCAAAAAGATAGTTTGTAATTTATTCGTTTTGATTTTTTTTAATAAATGTATTTTTCATCAAAAAAGAGAGAAAAAGAGTACACAATATGCTTATGAGTATGCGATGAAAAGTGCGTTGAACATAGTTTTTTTTTTTTTTTTTTTTTTTTTTTTGTGAAGAAGTGTTGAGGTCCTTGAGGATAGTTAATAACACATGTAAATATAGAATTTAAAGCACACATAATTTAATGTGATTTGGAAAAACACCTCTCTCACATTCGCGTATTCAATCAGATAAATTCACTTAATTTTAGGATTCCTTATCTTATAGCTGCAAATCAATATTTAGTTTGTAACTTTAATTGAACCATTGTTTTTAGTTGTGACAGAGTTCTAACCTCCACTTTCAAACATCTAGAATTGTAAACAAATTGAGCTAAGCCAAGTGCGGCTCTTAATTAGTACGGATGCATATCCGAACATACCCAAGTGTGGCTCTTAATTATTATTTTTAGGTCACCTAATTCAAATAATTCAGTCGTTATATAGGTCTTAAATCACCTAATTCTTGATATATATATATATATATATATATATATATATATATATATATGCTTCTTTCATCAGACTTTGCTTTTACATATACTGCGTAATGAATTCTTCTATAGTTGGTGATTATTCAAACTTGAAGCATCTACACCTACTTTATTCTACTTGGAAAAGAAGAGGTCCATAGACATGTTACTATATGTTGCCAATTGATCTTTCATGTATAGCATATATAGTGCTTTCTCGCAAAAAAGATTCGATTAAAATTAGTATTTTGAGAATATATAAAACAATTAGTCCTAAAAAAAATGACACGAGTTTCAATAAAAATAGTTGAATGTATTATGAGTGGAAAATGAGATTACAATTAAAAAGTAGTGTTAGTAATGATAATTAATTGTATTGTAAATAGAAAAAGAGGCCACCATGTGATAGAAAATTTTCAAAAATGAAGAGGGATTAATTTTTGTGAACATTGCAAAATGACAAAAGATGACTATTTTTTGTGGACGAAGAGAATATATAACAAGTGAGCCTAAGTAGTTTTTGTATTTACATGTTGAAGAAAAAGTTTTGATACTCATTTGGGCATGCAAAAGACTAACCTTATTGGTTATTGTTGTTCCTAATTCAGTTTATCAATTCTTGTAGTTAATTTGGTAGTATAGTAGTAAAAAGCTACCAATCTCAATCCCCCAACTAATCCATATCACATTCTGTGTTGCACAAATTTCTAGACTAATTAACAAAATATATAAAACAAGTGAGGGAGAAAGGAAACAAAGAAGAAAAATAATTTTGGACTTTAGACTTCTAATTAAAGAATATTGAAATAATCATTTTATTACCAGAAACAGAAACATTTTTTTTTATATAAACCCCTCAAACTGCTTCCCTCAAAAAAAAAAAAAAAAAAAAAACCCTCAAACTGCAGAAAGTTGCCACACACCAAAAATAAAAATAAAAAATTAAGAAAAAGCGGCTTTGCAACTAATATGGCATCTTTGCATGCTAGTGTGAACAACACTTCATCACTCTCCGGTAACAGAGAAGCACCGCCGCACTCCGCCGTCGAGGCGGCTGGATGACCACCCCCTTCATCATAGGTCTGTCGCCCCCCACCCCCCACCCCCCACACACACACACGCTGCAGTAGTAAATATTATTTCCTCCGCTTACGTAAAAGAGACCCGTTTAAAGGTGGACTTTTAATAAAATTGTTAAAGTTGTTGTAACTTGTAAGTAGAATTAGGGCTGGCAAATCGTGCGGGTCGGATCGCTATCGGGTCGACCTGATATCAACCCGACCTGATAAGGCTAAACTCGAACCCGACCTGATAAGGGAATGCTAGAACCCAACCCAAACCCAACCTGATACACCTAAACCCGAACCCAACCCGAACCCGACACGAACCCGATAACAACCCGATTTGAATCGGGTTGACACGACCCGATAGCGACACGATCTGATTACGACCTGATAACAACCCGATTTGAATCGGGTTGACACAACACGATAGCGACACGATCTGATTACGACCTGATAACAACACAAATTTGATTTGATTCATTCACATTAATAATAATATTAAAAAAAATACAAAATTCATCACATATGCTCAACAATCAACATATCCAATAAATCAACAATTCAACATATACCAAACTAAAAATCCAATCAATATAAAGCATTAAACCAATAAGTTTAACAAAATATAATAAGCTCAAATGAAAATAACAATGCATCAACCAAGAGTCGTCAATCCCTAACATAACTACAACATAATCCAAGTGAGCTTAACAAATCAAAACATAACTAGACTAAGTGACAGCCTTCATGCAACAGCAATAGTGGAGACCGAAGAAGATTCGGTTTGAGGTTCATCATCGCCATGTAGAAAGTCTTCGGCTAACTTAGATGTTGGTACTTCGCTTTTGAAGGCTTTGAACGAAAAAAAATATGAATTAATATTAAATATATATCAATAATATAAAATGTTAACATTAATAACACAAAAAACTCATACCTTTTTCTCCAAACAACCAATCTCTAGTGCAAATAATTGATTGAAATTTGAAATGAATGAAACCCTAAGGCCTAAACTAAGAAATCAAAAATTTAAAAATTAAAATAAATATTTAATAAAAATAATAATATCACTATCGGGTTACCTGAATCCGACCCGAACCCAACCCAACCCGACCCGAAATTATCAGGTCCTTATCAGGTCGACCCGATAAGGACCCGAACCTTATCGTGCGTGTTACTAACCCATTAATTTCGTGCGGTTTCGTGTCGTGTTTTCGTGTCGTGTTGAAAATTGCCAGCCCTAAGTAGAATGAATGAACAACTTGTAGTTGTAGGGATAGTGTTAATATAAAAATATAGAATAAAAGGTACATATTGGTAATTAAAAAATGAAATAAAAACATAATTTATAATTAAATATAAAAGAGAATGTATGATGTGATGGTTCAAAAAGTATAATTAGACACTTTTTTCGTGGACAAAAAAAGTTTTGTAAGTAGGAGTCTTTTTCGTCGACAGAAGGAGTAATTATTAATATGCATTTGTACTAAATTGTGGTTGTGATGTCATTTTAAAAATAAAATATAAATTATATGATGGCATTCGGCGAGTCACATAATTTTTTTATTGAAATCTAACAGTTTGGAGTTTTTAAAAATATTTGTTATAGTTCAGAATATTTTTATAAATAAGGTAAAATTTAAGATTTAATATGATATTTACTCTCACTAATTAAAATTATATGACCTTTTATGAAAATTTATTTATATATATTTGAAATATTCGAAAAAAGAATATACATTTATATAATTGGGACGCAGGGAGCATGTAAAACAAGCGAGGGAGAATGGAAAAAGAGGAAAAATATTTTAAGACTTTAGGCTTCTAATCAAAGAATATTAAAATAATCATTTCATCACCCGATGTTGAATCATTAAAAAAATAAAATAATAACCCGACCTTTTCCACCAACTATATAAACAACCCCTCAAACTGCAGAAAGTTGCCACAAAAAAAACAAAAAAAAACAGCTGCTTTGCAACAAACATGGCATCTTTGCATGCTAGTGTCGACAACAACACTTCACTCTCCGGTGACAGAGAAGCACCGCCGCCCACCGCCGCACCCCGCCGTCGAGGCGGCTGGATCACCACCCCCTTCATCATAGGTCTCTCTCTCTCCCCACCCCCTGCTGTAGTAAATTATTAATTTTTTTTTGATAAATTAACAGTATTAAATAAAGAAATTTAAAGGTCACGCTTACTGCTTGGCCAACACACACGTATATTGCTAATATTGTAATGAATTGTGGTTGTGAGCAGCAACCGTGTTCGGGCTGACGGTGGCGGCCGGCGGCTGGTCGGGAAACCTTATAGTCTTCCTGATCAACGAGTTCAACATCAAACGCATCGACGCCGCCCAAATCAGCAACGTCGTCAACGGCTGCGTCAACTTCTTCCCTCTCCTCGCCGCCGTCGCCGCCGATTCCCTCTTCGGCTGCTTCTCCGTCATTTGGATTTCCTCTCTCATCTCTCTACTGGTACACACATTGCTATTTTTGTTTTAAATTCTATTTTTTGACATCATTAATTTTAGAGTTTATCATGGCTTTGAGCGTTTTACACAAAATATTTTCCAACTAATTTCATTTTTTCTTTCAAAATCCCCTAGTTAACTTTTAATGTTTTCTACGAGATGTCCTTAACTTTCATAATTTCTTAAAACATATCCCGTTACACAAAATTTAACAACATAATAACGAGTCATTTCACCAGATTCTTAGATAAAACAATGTTATTATTTTAGCCAGTGAGATGAAAAAAAAAAAAAACATTTCACCCAAAAACTCGGTGAAGCGACTCATCATTCCGTCGCTCGATACTATATAGCAGAATATTTTTTGAAAAAAATGGTAAAAAGTTGAAGGTAATTTAATATAAAATCAAGATTAAAGATATTTTCTAAAATACACTAAATTGTGTATATTTTATAGAAAAATTTGAAAATTGAGTTTTTTTTTATAAAAACAAGTTATACTTTCTGAAAACACTGAAATTGTGAGTATTTTATAGAAAAAGATTAAAAAAAATGAAAGTTTTTAAGGAAAAATGAAAATTAAGGAGTATTTTATAAAAAAAAAACGTTGAAAGTTGAGGACATAAAACATGATTAACGCTTACTAGTAGCATGGGATCAAGATTAAAGATATTCTAAAATACACTAAATTGTGGATATTTTATAGAAAAAGTTGAAAATTGAGCTAGTTTTTTTTAAACAAAAGTTATATTTTCTGAAAACACCGAAATTGTTAGTATTTTATAGAAAAAAAAAGAGAAGGATTTTAAGGAAAAAATGAAAATAAAGGAGTATTTTATAAAAAAACGTTGAAAGTTGAGAACACAAAACATGATTAACGCAGGGGATCTTCCTCCTCCTTCTCACGGTGGCGGCGGACGGGTTGAAGCCGGCTCCTTCGGAGCCGGCGTCGAGAATCCAATACGCAGTGTTGTATTCCGGCATGGCTCTGGCCTCGATCGGCATGGGCGGCACGAGATTCACCTTAGCAACAATGGGAGCCAACCAGATCAAGCACAAGGCCACTTTCTTCAACTGGTATTTCTTCAGCTTGTATAGTGCTTCCTTCATATCAGCCACGGCCATTGTGTATGTGGAAGACAATGTGGGGTGGCGCTGGGGTTTTGGAATCGCCATCGCCGCCAACGCCCTCGCATTAGCCCTCTTCCTCGTCGGGGCTCCTTACTATAGCCGCGACGAGCCACGCGCCAGCCCCTTCACCGCCTTGCTGCGCGTGGCTGTCGCGGCCTTTAGGAAGAGGAAGGCCGTCGCCGGAGTTACTAATGTAGATTATTACTACGGAGATGATGGAGTTAAAGGGGATGCCCCGACAAACTGGTTCAGGTAAATCTCGTAAGCTCCTTCAAAGTGTTTGACAAAATAAATTTCTATAATTTATAAAATATAAAAATAAGTTTCTCGACTCAAACTTATTTTTTCATATATATTATATATATATATACCCATATAATAATAATAATAATAATAATAATAATAATAATAATAATAATAATAATAATAATAATAATAATAATAATAATTACTCCTTCCGTTCCGCGAAGCTTGAGCAATTTCTTTTCGGCATGAGTTTTAAAAAGTTAGTATTTTGTGTTAAGTGTGGTGAGTGAAAATATGAATAAAAAAAAAAAAAAACTTTTGTCATATAAGGAAAGTGCTCAGATTTCACGGGACAACTCGAATAGGAATACTGCTCAAGCTTCATGGGGGACGAAGGAAGTATTTTATAAAATTGATTCAATTGTAATTTATTATTTCTATATATATACATATACATTCAAGAAGTTCATATATATCATTTTGATTTTCTCTCTAACTTATAAGCTCAATTATTTAAATATTATAAAAGTTTATATACTCTTGAAAACTTATAAAAAATTTAAAATAAACTCAGCCAAATACTTCCTTAGACTTGTGTCAAAATCGAAGATGATCATCACATTTCTGCATATACTTTGCTTATACGTAGTGCATAATTTATTACTCTGCTCTGTATCAAAATTAATTGTTTTGACTTCACGCTTCCGACACTGAATTATTTGCACTAAATTATAGTATTACATTATGGAAGAAATCTGGTCCAGCACTAAGGTTTTTTCAACCTTTATTAATTGTATACATTACTTTATATACGATAAAGTTATAAATTGACTATTACTTCAAAATTGTCCATACATGTACATCATGGTTCCATCATTATCCGGAGCCACAACCAATTTTTCTTACACATACATGACATAATATTTAATTTTAGCCTTTCTTTTTTTCCTAGAAAAAACATTATTTATATAGATAAAACTACGAAAATAATAAGTATTTTTAATATTACGTGCTTATACGATATTTTTAATGTAACTAAAATTCATGTGTTATTTATAAATAACAATGGTACTCCACTTTACATGAAATTTTTTGTATGATCGTCAAATTTTTCGTGTAAGGGTATTAAAGTAAAAATGAGTAATATTTCCTTATTTTTATCTATACAACTATAATTTTCTATTTTCTCTGTCCACGAAAAAGTTGACACAATTTTTTTTTCGGTCTGATCATACAAAATTTATCACTTTCAATTCATTTATAGAGTAGAGTCCACACAACTACACAACTATTTTAAATGGGGGCCTTATTCTTTCAACAACTTAACTCATTTTTTAATTAAACTCGCGTCGTTCACAATACGACAATTCGTTTATGAATGGAATAAGTATATAGTTTTTTATGGTTTTTAAAATGGAATTCTAATTTCACAGTTTCAATCACAACTCCACTAACATTTTATTAAAATCCGTATCATCCAATGCAGCCAACTAAACCGTGCAGCGGTGAAGCTCGACGGCGACATCCTACCAAACGGCGTCGTGGCGGCGCCGTGGAGGCTCTGCACAGTCCAACAAGTGGAAGACCTGAAAACCCTAATGCGAATCCTCCCCTTATGGTCTTCCAGCATCTTCCTCGGCACCCCCATCGGCGTCCAGCTCAGCCTCACCGTCCTCCAATCCCTCGCCTCCGACCGCCGCCTCAGCGCCGGCTTCACCTTCCCGGCCGGCTCCATCATCGTCTTCTCCTTCGTCTCCACCGCCGTGGGCGTGATCCTCATCGACCGCTGCTTCAGGCCGAGCTGGAGGAGAATGGTGGGCGGCAAGGAGCTCACGCCCTTGCAGCAAATAGGGATCGGCCACGTGTTCAACGTGGCCAGCATGGCGGTGTCGGCCCTCGTGGAGTCGAGGAGGCGGCGCCGCCTCATGTCGGTGATGTGGCTGGTGCCGCAGATGGTGGTGGTCGGGGTCGGGGAGGCGTTCCATTTTCCGGGGCAGGTGGGGTTGTATTATCAAGAATTTCCGGCGAGCTTGAAGGGGGTGGCGACTGCGATGGTGGCGATGCTTGTTGGTGTGGCTTTCTACTTGAGCACGGCGGTGGTTGATTTTATTAGGAGGGTTACACATTGGTTGCCGGATGATATTGATCATGGGAGGCTTGATTATGTGTATTGGGTGATGGTGGTGATTGGGATTGCTAATTTTGGGTATTTTCTTGTGATTGCATGCTTGTATCACTACAAGAATGAGGAGGTTGTGATCAAGAAGGATGAGAAAGCATAGAGAGTGAGAGTTAGATGAGTTTTTAGGACAATAATTTAGACTGATTTGAAAATTTTCGGATTTGCAAAAGTAGGACATGTACTATTCAATAAGTAATGCACCCGCAGGATAATTTTCTGCCCAATTTTAAGAGTTTCGGACTTTACTTTGAATGTGGTAGGCACAGTCATGTGCTCGGTCCGTGCAAGCAAGCTCGAAACTCTTGAAATTGATCGAGAATTGTCCTGTGGATGCATTAGTTATTAATTAGTGTACTATTTCTGAAATTTCGAATTTTTTTGTCCTAGGTCTAAATTATTGTTTTAATTAAAAAACCCTTCTAACTTTGGGTGGAGAGAATGTTTTGTGTGTGTTGTTTGTAGGGCTTATTTATGAACTAAGTTTGATCTCTAGCTTCTTAATGTGAGTTTAGCTTGTGTTTGAGATATATGTCCATGTTTGTAATTAATTAATGTGTTGAGTGGAGAAATGGATCCACTATTTTTAGGTGTGATGTTAAGGGATAAAATTGTAAAGAGATGTGTGGGGTCATATCCCAAAACAAATGTGATGATATATGTTTAAGGGACATATGAAAATGAAAAAAATGATACACTTTTCAACGACGAAGGGAATATTATTTAGAATTTTCACACCAATATTTTCACTTTTTTTTAACTAATACTATGGAATTATTACTTATTAGATAAAGTAAAATTTACATAACACATGAAAATCATGGTCATTCATTTATTCATTTCTTTGAAGTTAAGGTGGGGGGGGGGGGGGATAAATTGATTTATATAATATGTGAATTAATTTGATGATCTCAACAATAATTTATTAAGAAATAAACTAAAAAATAAGTATATAGAATAGAACATGCTTATGTGAGAATCACGTGTACCAAGATCATCCAAAGTGAGAAAATATATACAAGTGATCATATCAAATCAACAATTAAATGATTGATTTAAATCAATCATCAATTTAATTGAGTCACAATTGGATTTGATAATTATTGCAGCAAAAAATTTAATTATTAGCATGCAATCAATATATGCATGATATGGTGTCGCTGCAGTGGGTAAACTTTAGGATATGATTACAAAAGGTAGTAGTTGAAGGAGGGTCATGTATATAGTGAGAGAAGCACTAGAATATAGATGTGTCGTCCACATCATTCTTGATCACTACAAATTCTTTCAACCCACCTTTTCATTGAAATATAAATCAAGAAAATTAGTTTAAATGATTGAAATAATCAAGATTATTACGACATTTCAAAGTTCTAATCTATCTAAGCAAACAAGAAATTAATTTTATTATTTTTATATATCAAGATTAATGCTCATAAGTAAACGGATCCTTATAATATTAAGTACTTATTTTATAATTATACCCAACACACACTTGAGTTTTTGCATCTCTTATCCCATTTGGGATCATCTATATAACCTTTTGGTGTTCCAATATTTGTGTATCTGTTTTTTTTAGTTTTATTCTCCATTCTTATCTTCAATTTCAATTGGTTGTGTTTTAATTTAATTTTATAGTTATCTAGTAATTATTCTTTAGCATTTACTTTTATGTTTTGTAAAAACTGATTATTCAGACTGATTATTACATAATTAGAGTATATAATTTTTAAGGTTCAATTTTAAATATTAATTAGAGTTCAATTTATTATAATAGTTTTTTTAATAAAATAATGAATTTCATAGTCGGTCATTAATTAATACTGGAACAATTTATCCAAACTGATTCAGTAGTAATTTCTTGATTCCCTTTGCAAATTATTGGTTGGTGGTAGTTTCTTTGACAGTCGCATCGTTTTCTTTCTCTAGTTATTTTATACATGGAATAAAATTTAATTCTCTTTTAATTTCTCTTTACTTTTTCTGGCTGGTGCTTGTTAAAAAGTACAATTCTTCGAGCTTGGTTGACATCAATCATTTTTTTACCATCGAATAATTCTCTTTTCTCTTTTATTTTTTTGGTTGGTGCTCGTTCGAAACTCGTGATATTAATTGCATTGTTGAGATCAATCAATTTTAGGATGGAACAAAAGCTGTTGTTGTTGTTGTTGTAATAAAGTACTAGATTATAGATAAATAGGAAAGAGATCAATAGAGAATGTTAAATGTAGAGAGAAAGAGAAATGCGATCTGAATAAATCAATAAATTTACTAAATACGCTAAAAAATTTATTGAACATAATGAATTTACTGAAGCCCGCCCGTGGTTCAAATCCTGAAGGTGGCGTTTTTATGAATAAATGTATATTCATGCAGTCTCTTGATATATTCGGTAGAGTTATTGATAGAATTCTTCATCGATCCTAATCTTAGATAAATAAATAAAATTATAAAAGTAATATTATCCAAATCATGTGTGAGATAGTGCACAAAAATATATTAACGCACTTATGAGGTGATGTTGAGAAGTCTATTAAGAATATTCACACATGCATGTCGGATCCACTTTCTTTGAAGTGGTAATAGTCGCATGCATTAATTGTTACTATTAGTAAGCATATCAACTGCTCCCACTCCATTAACTTGTGAGAGCTTGATTTTCACATTTTATATGTTCTGTCAGTTCTTCTTCTTCTTTTATAAAGTCAAAAATAAATAATGCAAACATTGCACTGAAGAAATTTAGAAGATTTCTTCTTATACTAAAAGTTTACAATTATGAAAAGTTCAAAAGTTGAGATACAAATTATATTTATACTATTTATTAATATTCAATCAAGTTCCTTTTGCCTTTTTGTTGAAATCATTCAATCAAGTTCTCTAAAATCACGCTTATGACTGCTAAAAGTGATATATTTTTAGGGCTCATTTGGTAGATTTGAAACAAGTTCAAATCTACCGTGATGCAGTCTTTAAGTTTAATGTTGATTTACAAAAAAGGAGAAGCATCAATGGAAAATAAAACATAATTACTTAGATTTTACTCCCTCACGGTTATTTAAGAGAGTTAATTAAATTATTAAATAGTATGGTGTAGATCTAAAAAGGAAATGTGAACCCTAAAGATTTTCACTTTTGAGCTTAATTTTTTCTAAAAAAAGAAACAAGACACTTAAAATGAGACAACTCAAAACGGAAAACAAGACAATTGAAGTGATACGGAAGGAGTATATCGTAAGATCAACATTATCCATATGAGTTGAATCCCTATTCACCAAAAGATTCAGCCTTGTTGCTCAAATATTTTTCTAATATTAAGAGCATCACATAGCATTCTCTATTATAGTAGTATTTCATCTCATATTATTCATGATTTCATGTACATTATAAAACAACATTAATATACACCATATACATATACTTTTATAACCTAGCTAATTGAGAAAAATCATAATTCAACTAGTTAGAGTGTTTGGAAATGTCAATTCTTAAAGGAAATAAGATATATTATGTCAGTTGTTGATGATGGCAATCTCTTTAACAGCTCTAAGCTCCACAATGTTGTATCATTCTCTGGAAAGTAAAATTCTGCATCATATTATATATAATTCATTCAAATTGAAAATTGGAAATAATTCAACATAGGCAGTATAGTCAGGATCAAGATCACATGACAACCGAAATTACCTAACCTTTCAATATGGGAGTTGAATAAAACATTGCTACAAAGCAAACAGAAATTGTTTTGTTAGATAACGTGTAACATCACGCTCATATAAGCGATTTATTTCTTCGTGAAGAAAGAAATTTTGGTAATCAACTGGCCTACAATGTTTCTAGATCAGCAACTAGACTAGCAATCACAAATTTGAATTCCTGGCTAACCTTATCATTTAGTTAAGTCGGATGCTGCAGTGAATTTCTTCGTGCAGTCAAATGGTCCAATCTGATTGTTTTTCTTTTTTACCTGAAAAGTTATCATACATGATTCAGGAGTGGTGAAAAACAGAAACCAAAGAAAACAAGATCATATGTCAAGTAATTTTGTGCTATGTTAATTTCATCTCTGGCAGAAGCAGCTTGTTGATGGTTAAACGATTCATTTTCACGATGGAAATAACTAGACATAACAGATTGAGAGTGGACTGAAGAAGGATACTTCATAAAGCTGTTATCTTTAAGAAAGAAAACCCTGATTTTAACTCGTTAATCAAACACGACACACTAGAAATCTTGGCCTCAACAGACCACATTTATCTCTCATGTTCTTGATTTTCCTACCATTTTGAAAATATGTGCATGTTCAGAATATTGACATATATCATTAGCTATATAAGATCGCATAACATCCAGAGAGGAGATAAAAATCAATGAAATACCGGTGACCATGGGCTTGGCTCAGGTAGAGATTTGTCAGGAGGTGAATTTTGAACAGCCCCACTCTTCATTGTGAGAATATCCTGTCAATGGTTCCATAATTGAAATTTTTAAATACAAGAGGTATGTAATTGATAGAACTAACGACAGAAACTCCATTAACAAACATCAAGAAAATGAATTTAAGCAACGGCAGGTAGAATTATCAAACCAACTAACCAACTATCTGAGCATCCACAATCTTTAAGTTACCAATATTCATCTTGTTTCTTTCAGCAAATACTACACCCCGTACAAACCGTTTGTCTAGATTGGAAGATTATGTTCACAATTATGGAATATCTAATGCACTTTTCTTCTTTACAAGAGAAAAAACAGGTTCCATTCATAATCTTTCTGGGTGCCATTGCACTGATGAAGCATGAACTTACCTCTCCCGCTGCTTCCATGGCAGCCAACCATTCATCAGAAAATGGGATAGCATTTGGAGGAATAACAAGCAAGAGGCTTTTCTTTTCTTCAAGACCATCCTCATGCTTATTGCTGTCAAGCAGATAAACACACATATTTGGATCCAGGACGATTTGGTATGGAAGATATAAAACTAAGCAAGACTAAAAGAAGTGATAACACTTACTTTGGCAGCAATGTGGTTTCAACCTTGTCATGGTTCAACTTAGGATGAAGAGAACCGAGAGAATTACTAGTGTCTTCAGAAACTTCAACCTTAATGGTGTCAGAGAAAGGTTCAACTTCTGAAGGATCCGTTGTTGCATCTGCAGTACTACCACCCCCTGTTTCATATTCATCATTACAAGTTTCAAGTTTTAAAGGCGATTCCTTTGCAGGAGTGGAGCTTCTTGAAATGCTTTTCAATATTTCATTTTGACTTGTAATAGAATCTTTCACACCCCCTACAGCATTAACTGCAGAGCAATCATCAGTATGCACAAGATTCCCCGCAACAAATTCATCAACGGCTAATGCCAAGCATTCTGATTGTTGAAAGCAGCGGTTATCCAGCATATTGCTTTCTGACGACTGCCTCAGCAGAGCCCATGTGTCCTTTGTACCACTATGGCTATCGATTTCAGATTCACTACTCGTTAGTGACATTGTTGTGGTCAGCTCATTGTTCGCATAACTAACTTGTAAACATGGGACTTCCTCTGTCTTTTTATCAGTATCCTCTGGAGACAATTGGTGTGTTGTACTTCGAGGAAGTGGACTGTCATGACTTCCTTTGTTCGGAGTGTCCTGATGAAGACTGATTGGACTTTTGCAGCTTTCGGATGAAAAGGAAATATCAAAATAATCACACTCCACCATTCTGAGAGGTTGTGCTATAGCTGTCTCTTCACCTAGGTTGCTTTTTTGTCTATTATCCAGAGATAAAGACAACAGAATCTCGGTGCCATCTTTTCTGTCTGAGACTACAGGCAGAAGTTCATCAACATTTTCTTCTTGCTTTGAGTTCTGAAGAGACAGTTGTCTCTCAGTCAACAACCTGTCTCTTATATTCAACTTGCCAATTTGTTTCGACTCCGTTTCAGTTTGATGAAAATCTTGAACCTCTGAACTTTCATTGGGTTGGCTGAAGTCATTACCAATCTCGGACATTAAATTGGTATCATTCTTACAGCCCTCAACAGTCAAAAGACTCAAAACTAATACAGAATTCTGCATATGGGGTTCTGCTGCAGGTAAATTATCCGGCAATACCTTAATAGCATTTAGCGGCTTGGACACAAAATATGGACTTTCAGCGATGGTCTCCCCCTGTTCCAAAGGTATCATGCTTTCACTGCAGTAAATTCCCTGCTGGGACACATCCATTTGCTCACTCACTCTTTCCTTTTCATTAGAAATGTTCTTACCAGTTCTTTCATTCTCTCCAAGAGAATATTTAAGTGGATCAGTTTTCTCCAAGTGAGCTTCATGACAATCTTGCTTGCTGCTATTTCTCCAATCACTATGCATAGCCGGAATATTTTGCACTCTGTCATCAAATCCATCTGTGCATTGTGTAGAATCATGATCCAAGACTAAAAGGTTGCATTTATTTTTTGTTCCATATTGTTCATCAATTGCACTTGACGTCTGAGATTCCAAAATAGCACAATTCTGTTTAGATCCTAGCTCTGCATTTCTGCATTCACTTCCACATGTTTCACTTTTTACTGGGCAATCACCTATAGCATTCTTTAGAAAATTATCCATTGCTTGTTCACAACTTCTATTTTGTGAAGGAACTTCAATGCCGATCTTCTGCAATTCAGCATCCTCATGAGGCACCCTCACAGTCATTTTTTTCTTGTGAGGACCTTGAATCTGTCCAAAAACATTAATGCTGTCTTAAAAAATCTTATCACCAATGGGATGAGAATTAAAAACATCAGAAATGACATTCAATCCCACCTCATACATGAGATTCTGTTCCAAGTTTAGCTTCACTAAATCAGAGCCACTGACATGAGATGCTGCAGTAGACTCTGATCGGGAGCATATGGCCTTACTGTTGCTGATTATGCTATCTGGGATCTTATCATACGACTTAGTTGTTCTGCTCAAGCTGTCTTGCAACCTCAAACTTCCAGGGTTTCGGGACCCATTGAAATATGAGTCTGTATCTCGCAATGGCAAATTCCGGAATATAGAAGGTTTTGGCTGCATTAGAGGATTAGCATTACCAAAGGAAGCATATAATACTTCTTTATTCTATTTTTAAGCTCTACTTGATAACCAAAAGTTACACTACCTGACTGAAGAATGACAAAGATGGTGATGGCATTCTCAGACCTGATGGTCTCATCGTTTGATTTTGCGAAGGATGCAAAATTTTACCATTAGTATGGGCATTTTGAGAAAGAGTAGCTGAATCATATTGCTGACTCTCACGTGAGTTCTCTGGCCTGATTTGAGTCACATTAACTGGAGTCGTCTTTGGACCAGAAGTATAAGCTTTGTCAACTGTCATTGGACTTGTATTGATGGATAGATGCCTATTGAATGATGAGCACCCCTGCAAGATTAATATTTACTAAACTTTGAGAGAAGTAATCCAGAAAAAAGCCAATGATTCTAGGTTTTTAGCTGAATGCAATGAACTAGTTGAAACAGTTTTGCACTTGGTATCTCGAGTTCCTAAATACAGCAGTCAGGTTCTTACCAAATGTCCATCTGAATGCCGGGCTGATTGGGGAGTATTAGCTCTTGATGCATTTTGAGTGTTATTACAAATTTTAGAGGAGCTCTTTGGTTCCACGTCTCTCTGTATGCTAAAATCTGCACGAGAGAAATAGAAATGAGATTCTGACTGTGCACCATAATTCTAAATACAAGTATTTATCAATAACTTGAAAGCTCTGAACGACCAAACCAAATGGTCCAGTATTCAAGAGCATACACAGGCTGAAGACGAACACAACCGTTCTAGAATTAAAAGAAATTAAATAAACAACAGTGAGATTCAATATGCAGATACCTGGTTGAGTTATCCGATTGTGCTTCACATGGCTCCCTCTGGGTATAGTACTTCTAATTGTAGAGCAATTTGGACTGAGGTTTGGCCTTAAGCCAGGAGCTTTAGGCAGCTTTAATTCCTTGCTTGTAGTTTTTCCCACATTTACATTTGCTCGCCTTTTCAATGTACATAATTATTAAGGATAATCAAGTTGAAACTTTTGTCAGGAAATGAGTGGAAAGTAAGAAAAATCCCAGATTAATTCTGCACTATAATCAAAGGATATGATGGTGAAGGTAAAGGTCGAGGATAGTCGTAACATTTTGACCCAAGTTTGCTGCCAGCGCTAGTTGGGACTTTCTGTAAAGCCTGAAAGACCAATAGATTTAGAAAGCCGAGTTCCTACCATTAGAAAGAGAAACACAACCTGGTAAAAACTGACCAGAGAAGTCGATGTCATGTGTTTCGAGGAAGAGAAATCAAGCATTGGGGATGACTGATTATTTTCCTTATATTTACGGAAATCTTCATCTTGGCCGGAACTAACAGGAGTGTCTTCAATTATGAAAGGCAATCCTCCTCTACAAGATACGCCACTTATGGCAGAGAGTTCTAGGGGATCCAAAACACCTGAGGATAGAACAAATGAATCATAATTATTACCTCATTCGTAACAGATGCAAAATTATCTAATAATATAAGAACAGTATTCTGTGGAAAATTAGATAGATACATAAAATAACTGCTCACCTTCTTCAGTAGAAAAGGCTCTATCCCATGCTAGGCTTTTCCGCAAATTATATTTCCCACCCTTTTTCCTCTTTTTCATCTGTTGTGGCTCCAAACAAAGGCCTGAGGCTCCAGATTTGTTTATATTGATATTCTCCTTGAAGCAGCTCTTCTCTTTAGATGCACAACAAGGGCTTGCTAAATCCGGAGCCTTTTCTAAAGCATCTGCTAGATGGAAGAAAAAGCAATGAATCAATAAACAAGCAGACAACATGCCAGATTAAGAAACATACACCTGCTCGAATCCACACATTGAATACAAATGATCACATTCCATTACCATGTTATGAGTGATTATTTAGGCAACACAACTACAAAATTTCATCCTAAAACTGAAGCTAAAAATGAAAAATCAACTCAAAGTCTCAATTATCTCACTCGATGTGACAGGAACACCACCAATCCAGAACGACGCAATCAGCAACTCTCATAAACGGAAAATACATAAATTGAAACCCTAACAGTTAGAACTTACTATTGCATCGGAATCAAAATTGGAAAAATTCACATCGGGAAACGAGAATAAAACGGCGGAAAAAAGGTACACAAAACGGAAATCTGACCGGCGGAGGGAGCACGCGGCGCGGAGCTGACGGTGATTCGTTTTCTGGAATCCGAACGCATCTCTCCCCCACTTCCTGCGGCGCGTCGACGGAGAGAAACTGATAAGTTAAGAGAAGATTCATAAAAGGTAAGGTTGAAATTCCGGAATTGAAGATGGAGAAGAAGGGGGCGATTTTCAGATCCCGGTGCAGATTCCGAACTCTGCGAACTGATTTTCAAAATGAAGGCGGGCGGGAATCTAAACGGTGAAGCGCGTGGTGTTACTCGCATAGGATTCGCTAGCTTTTAACCTTGTCGTACCGTTGCTCTGCGATGTAATCTGAAGAGAAAAAGAATAAATAAATAAATTATTTGAATGTTTTATGAAAGGCATTACACAATAATTAGGTGCTGAAATTTTTGAAAAAATATGAGATAATTACAAAAGTACTCCCTCTACATTTAATAAAAAGAAATTATTTTAATAAATTATGAGTGTAAAATTATACTAATTCATCTCATTTTATTGCAATAATTATTATTTTAATATATTTTTGAATTTAATTATTGAATAACTTTTGAAAATTATAATATTATAAAACTCATAAAATTGAAATACTCATCTACATTTAATATAAAAAATTACTTTTAATTAATTAAACATAACCTAATTTTGTTGTCATTAGATAAACGGTAAAAAGAAAAGACGATTAATATGAGATTCATGTTTATTTTCTATGTATCATTTTTACATAATTAATTTTAATTCCAAGAATTATAGCAAAATTAAACTTCTAATAAAACTGTTAAATACATAATTTGTAGAGTGGATTTTGAAAATAGCCACTTTTATATAGTAAAAATAAATTTTACCCACTAATATAAAAACTTAAAAAAATACCCACAGTTACCATTTTACCCTTACATATAAAATTTTTACAAATATCCACGAATTCACAACCAGTGAATTCACAACCAAAATAAATTTTGGTTGTGAATTCAAGCTTTAAAACTCGAATTCACAACTGAATAACAAGTATTGGTTGTGAATTCAAGTTTTAAAGTTTGAATTCACAACTATAAATAGTGTTAGTTGTGAATTCGCGTGAATTCACAACCCACACTATTTCAAGTTATGAATTCACAACCGATAAAAACTTGAATTCACAATCAACACTATTTCAATTGTGAATTCACAACCAACGCCGATAATTCAGTTGTGAATTCATAAACTTGGTTGTGAATTCAAGAACATTTGCACAAAATTGAGCGATTTTCATCAATTTCTTCAATCTGTGATCCAATATACTTAGTATTCAATCAAAACAAAACTTATACAGAAAATTTATTACATTTCATTTCTTGAAACGAAATACATCGCTTGTAAACATAAAAAATCCCCAAAATAAGAAAATTTTTAAAAAGCCCTAGTGAGAGAAAATAGAGAAAATAGAGAGAGCAGCATAGAAGAAACTCTGTTCATCGCAATCCACTTCTGCTATCTCCTCGCAATCCACTCTGTTCATCGAAATTTATTTCCACACACTAGCTATGCTCATCGCAATCCACTTCTGCTATCTCCTCAAATTCATGCCTCGCCACTCTTATTTCTAGTGAGAGAAAATAGAGAGAGCAGCATAGAAGAAACTCTGTTGCACGCAAAAATCCGAGCACTTCCGCCTGCAGCGCGAATCCGGTAGGGAAGAATTTGAGTTTGAGATCAGTAGCTCCGAGCTTCATGTCATCCGCCCGGCGACAACCTCTGCCGCGCGCTCGCCGCTCGCCCGGCGACGACGACGAATTCGACGCCTTGAAGTTCAGATCCGCCGCCCAGCGCAGATCTGCGGCGGTGCTTCCTAGTACGACGACGGATGCGACGGCTACCGGGGTTGGTAGCTCTGCTTCTGGCCTCGTCGTGGGCGACGGAGTTGGCGGTGGCCGTGGGAGCGTGCGGCGGCGCCGCTTGGAAAAGAGAAATCCAGAGAAAGAGAAGAAGAGAGAGAGAGAGAGAGAGAGAGAGAGAGGAGAGAGCGTGCTGAGAGAGAGAAGAGAGAGAAAAAAATGAGAAAATGAGGGTTTGCCCATTTATATAGGAGGGCAATTTAGTCTTTTAACACAAAAAGTGGGTATTTTTTTATGTTTTTATTTGAGTGGGTAAAATTTATTTTTACTATATAAAAGTGGCTACTCTTATATATTAACACTAATTTGTATTGTAATTCTAAATTATTATATTTACAAAATAAAAAGCCCTTATGTGAATGAAGAAATTAATTAAGCATCACCTAATTTTTTGTCGCAAGAAAAAAATACGATAAAAAAGTGAAGAAAATTGATATGAAATTTATGTTTATTTTCTAGCTTTTCATCTTTACATAGTTAATTTTAATTCCAATGATTCTAGAAAAAAAAAATTATTTCTAATAAAATTATTAAATAAATAATTTGTATTGTAATTCTTAATTAAAATTTATAGAATGAAAAATACTAACATATGTGGATGAAGATTTTAATAGATACTACTACTTAAATAATTATTAAAATATGAAACATAAATCATAATATATTTTTAGATTTATTACATGCATAATATACTAATTTACACAATTAATTTTATATACGTGGAGTCCCTATGTAACTCAAATGTTTTGATTTTGTTGTACATATTGGTATCTTTCATTGCTTTGTTACCGAATTCTAAAGTACTTTGTTAAAGCCTTAAAGGTATCATATTTATATATACCGAATTCTAAAAAGAAGAATGCTCAATTTTACCGGTTTATAAAGGTATCATATCTATATATTTTAATACTTTTACCACATTTGAAATGTTAACTATATTTACCAATTTTTTATATTAATCATAACCGGTACCACCATATCAATAATGTAACTAAAGTAATAAAAAAGGTGTCGGCCAAGATTGAAATATTACTAACATAAAATGAAAAAGAAAACATGTCTAGAGTGAAAGCCTGTAAAGTTTAAACTCTTCAGCTTGCACCACTCGTCCAATTCTATTCCTTAGCGCTCTCTCTCACTCACACACACACACACACACTCAATTTCTCTCTCTAAGTTATCAGCACAATTAAAGAATGGAAGGAGAAGCTGCTGCCGCCGTCCTTCAAGCTCTAGTTCAAAACCTCATCGACCTCTCCAAGAAAGAGATATCTCAAATCCGAGATCTCGACAAAGATGCAGCAAAGCTAGCAGGGAATCTCGACATGATCAAAAATTTCTTGTACGATGCCGAGATGCGTAGCATCAGCAGCAAAGCTGTCAAGAGCTGGTTGAAGAAGCTTGAAGATGTGGCGTTCGATGCTGACAATGTTTTGGATGAAATCAACTATCATATTCTCTCCAAACAAATCAAGCCCGCCGAACCCAAGAAGTCAAAGGTACCATCATGCTTCTCATGCTTCAAGCATATTTCACGTTCTCGAAATATGGCTCTTAAAATCAAAGAAATCAATGAGAATTTGGAGTCCATTAACAAAGAGGCCGCCGATCTTGGTCTCAAAGGGGAGCTCGATAATGAGCCCACTTTGGTTATTGCTACTTTGGAAACTATTTCATTCACTCTTGATCCAATTTTTGTTGGAAGAGATGATGTTGCGTCGGAAATAGTTGAGATGCTTACCAATAGCATCACAACTGATGAACGCGCAGTTTCCATCCTTCCCATTGTCGGGATGGGGGATTGGGGAAGACGACATTGACTAGGAAAGTCTTCAATCGTCTCAAGGATGAGAATCGGTTTGGATCACATATTTGGGTGCATGTTTCTCCAAATTTTGATCCAATCATTCTTTACAAGAAAATTCTCGAAGAATTGACTTCTGATAAAGGTGAAAATGAGAGTACGCAAGCTATTCTTTCAAAGCTTCAAAATGCTTTGAAAGACAAAACTTATCTTCTTGTACTCGATGATGTATGGAATGAAGATCGTTCCAAATGGGAATATTTTATCAATTCTTTGTTGGGAGTTAGTTCTGTCAAAGGAAATGCCATTGTTGTTACCACGAGAAGTACGCAGGTTGCTTCAATTGTGAATCCACTACATACACATGAGTTGAAAGGTTTATCAAAGGAAGATTGTTGGTCGATAATCAAAGCTAAAACCTTTGGAGAAGAAAATGTTCCTTCAGAATTCGAGGACATTGGGAAAAAAATTGCAAGCAAATGTCAAGGTTTGCCGTTAGCTGCCAACGTAGTTGGGGGTGTTCTGCACAATAAATCTGAGGACAAATGGCGTTCAATCGAGGAGAAATGGCTTTCAGCCGATGAAGGAGGAGATTATATCTCAAAAATATTGAGATTGAGCTTTGATAATTTGTCTCCGCCACTACTTAAGAAATGCTTTGCGTACTGTTCGATGTTTCCTAAAGGCTCCGGAATCATCAAACAGAGACTGATTGAGTTGTGGATGGCAGAAGGTTTTCTTCAAGCTGATGGAAGGGATGAGATGGAGTCCGTGGGCGAAAATTTTATCAACGTTCTTCTGCACAACTCTTTATTGCAAGTTTCAAAGAGAGATGCTTCTGGAAATGTAGAAAGTTGTGGCATGCATGATCTTGTGCATGATCTGGCTTGTTCTGTTTCAAGTTCCTCTAACAATACGGGTGGTAGCAGCCGAGTTCGATACATGACTCTCGAAAGAGAAGAATCAAGTCGTATCTCAAAAGAAATGGCAAAATATTTGCGTACATTATTAATATCATATGGATGTTATAGTTCTGGTATCAACTTCTCAGACTTCGAAAGTCTGCATGTTTTACGTCTTGACAATGGAGTTGAAGAGTTGTCAAGTTCGATTCGAAAGTTGATACATTTGAGACATTTTGACATTTCAGAGACAAGAATTGAACATTTTCCGGATTGGATTGGTGAATTCTTTCACTTGCAGACGTTGAGAGTAGACTCAATATGGTTGAAGAAACTGCCAAGTACGATTAAGTACTTGATTAACTTGAGGCATCTTTATATTACTGAGAAGGTAGAGTTGCCTGCGGGAATCGGGCGATTAACTTCTCTCCAAACGCTGAAGTACTTTCCAGTGGGGGACGAGAGTGGTTGCAAAATTGAAGAGCTGGGAAGTTTGAATAATCTTAATGGAGGGCTACGGATTCGCAATCTGGAAAGGGTTCATGACAAGGAAGATGCTCGGAAAGCCAATTTATTCCAAAAGTCAAAAATATTGAAGTTGCGTTTGGTATGGGGTGATGAGAGAGAAGGTGAAAGAAATGATGAGAATGTATTGGAAGGCCTGCAGCCTCACTCAAATTTGAAGAAGTTAAAGATTTCTGGATACAAAGGCAGTAGGTTTCCATTATGGACTCAGAAGATGGCAGTTGGAGATGTGGTACTTAACAAGTTAATGTCGTTATCACTCTCTTGGTGCGAAGAATGTGAAGAGATCCCAATGTTGGGGCACTTGCCCAATCTCAAGTCCCTTGTGTTGTGGGGATTGAGCAATTTGAAGTGTATAAATTCTTCATTCTACGGAATGGTGAACAAGGACACACGCATTGTTTTTCCAGCTCTTGAGAGGTTGGAATTGCGTCTAATGCCTAAGTTGGTAGAGTGGGCAGAAATAGAAGTTTCGGGTGGAAGTGAAGTGAAGCTATTTCCTCGCCTCCAACATTTGGAAATTTGGTGGTGCGAGCAATTGATGAGTGTTCCAAGTCATGTCTCGTCATGCCTTCAACATTTGACAATTCGTTGGACCGGTCTGGAATGTCTCCCAGCTGATTGGTTATTCAGTAACAACCAGACTCTCTCTCATTTGTCTATAAGTCACTGCCCCAATTTGAGAGAATTAGGGGATAGAGATAGCGGCGGAGAACAATCACAAGGAAGCTTCACATCCCTTTGCCGTCTCCAGATTGATGAATGCGAAGCATTGGAGTACTTGCCATGTGAAATGCTGGGATTCTCTCTCGAGAAGATGTCGTTGAAGAGTTTAAGCTGCCTAAAGAATCTAGGAAGGGTAATTGAGTGCCTCCCAAGATTGCCTCGTCTAACAAATTTGACAATCGAACGCGTTCCTAAATTTATGGCCACTGGTTGTCTTAAGATTTCGCCTATTCCCAGCTTGAGACAGGTGCGTATGGATGTTAGTATGGGGGTGGAGACTGTGGATGCCATATTGCAAGGATGTTGCCACTCACTTCATTGGTTATCTCTGGAGGGGATGGAAAGTTGGGAATGCCTACCTGAATCAATTCAACTTCTCACTGCTCTTTCTCTCCTAATGTTAAAGAATTTTGGAATGGAAGAGTTACCTGAATGGTTTGGGAACCTCTCATCCCTAAAGGAGTTGTGGTTAGAGAACTGCAAAAGGCTAAGGCGTCTACCCTCTATGGATGCAATGCAGCGCCTCACAACATTAAAAAAACTATCTATTTGGTATTGCTCGGAATTAGTGATTAAAAGGGAGGCAGCTGATTCTGAATGGCCCAAGGTTTCCCACATCCCCTCCATCACCATTGACAATGAGGGTGAGTATCAATATATTTTCTTGTTTACTTTTATATATATAGAAACATTTACATGTGTATTTTATTTGAAAAAAAAATTTATCAGAAATTGAGGTACCGTATCTTACTTTATGGAGTTTAATTCCAATTCAGTTGCTATTCGTTTGGTGCTCCACTTCATCTCGATATGCTTAAACAATATGAGATTAATTATTTTGAGTTTGTTTACTACAGATTTACAGTGAATCATCATTTGTCATTGAGGTGATTCTAACAAATTAGGAGGTGAAGCAATGGATCAATGAAGAAGGATTGAGTGAGTGTCCATTTTGATTTGAACTTTTGTTGATAGGATTATAATGCCGAAAGTTGAAGAGGATGCATGTGGATATCAATTTGTTGCAGACAGTCAAAGCATCTCCACTTCTACTCATGTTTTTATATTTATGTTATATGTGATTTTGTGTTATGTCTTCCTCTACCTTATTTTGATTAGGACTGTAAATTGCAAACTAATTTCCCCATTCTGGTTTAGCATAAAGTGTTGAAGATTTGAAATAACTTTTCATCTTGAACAATCATTACAGGCTGGTTTCAAAAAAAAAAAAAAACAATCATTACATGCCATGAAAATACTTTAATGAGTCTAGATATATATAGCAAACATGTTTAACCTTATTTCCTTGTTAGCTTAGATAGTTATTGCGTTAGGCCCGGAATTAAGCAAGGCCCATTTCTAAATTATTGTTCCTTTTTAGATACCAATTTTAAACTTTAACGGGGTGTTTACTTAGGATGATTAACTTTGATAGATAAAAATAGTAAAGTTAATCATTTGTTCACTTTGATGGATTGGAACTTTGGAATATTCCAAGGCCTTGATTTTTTCTATCATTCCAGCTAGTTTTGTTTGATTCTTGTCTCATTAAAAAAATGTGATTGGAGCAATACTCTTGAGAATAAAAATACTCAATCATGCATTTTATCAATTATGCAAAATAAATGCTTTCTAGTGCTTCAAATTAAGTTATGGAAAGATAAAATTACCCTCAAGAAACTCCAAAATTACCATCTATCTACCCGTTCTTGAATCTCTTCAATGGTGTTGGGCGTTGGCGTCGATGGTGGAGGAAGTGGCGGTGCCAGAAAGGGGAGAGCTCTTTCTTTATTTGTTACCATTCATCAAAGCTACCATGTTTGAATTAGCTCTACTAAGCTTATCTAGAAACTGAGTTGAAATGGGCCTTGGTGATTCAAGGCCATTAAGATTGTTTGTACTTCCTCCGTCCACAAAAAAACTTCCTAAGAGAGAGTGGCACGCGTTTTAAGAAAAAAATTGTTAGGTGTATTGAGAGTGTGAAAAAATTTGTTGAGTGTATTGGAAGTAGTGAAAATGTGTTATATTAATATTGAGAGTTGTGAAAAAGTTAAAGTAAAAGTAATTATAAATGGATGGGTATAGTCCAAAAATAAGTAGGAAATTTAGATAAAAAGTTCTTTCATGGACGGATGAAGTATTTATCTCGGAATTCAGTTGAAATGGGCCTTGACGACTCAAGCTTATATTCAAGTGATGCAGAACTAGTCATGAGCGGATGGATCGAAATAGGGGCTCCACATTAATCTGAACTCGAAATTAGCTTCGTTTTAAATATTTAAAAATCTAAAGAAAAAAAAAGTTTAATTATTTATAATAATTCTCATGTTCTCATGAAAAATGTAGTTTTTACTGCATATAACCATACTCTAAGTATACATCTATTATTAATTAAATTCTATTTTACTGATTCATTTTTTTCCAATCATTAAATTACATAAAAAAAATTATTTTATTTTTAATTTATTCGAAGGTATATGGAAAATGAACAAATCAAGTTTTTATTTTATATAATTTTTAAAATGAATGATATCAACGATACCTACCGTCTAAAGGGAGTTAATTTTTCTACAAAATAGTGGGAACTAAATTTTGCTCTAAATAAATATAGGACAAATCTAAAGCTAGTCATGAACAAAGTTAGATACAGTTGGTAGCTCCGATTTGAAAGCTAGTTAGTTATTGCCACAAAATATGTAAATAACTTTGATACTCATTTACACATATAGAATAGCAGTATTGAAATTATTCAAATCCCACACATTTTACATATAGTAACATAACAAGGGAAATATTTCAAGTAGAAATAGGGAAATGAGAGGTTTAGCTAATGCTGCATTCTCTTGGGTTCTCTCCATCTTCTGCAGGATCACCATCTGAGAATCCTAAGAGGTAACCCTCCTCCCTATCATCATCATCATCGTCCCCGTCGCTTCCGGAATCTTCTCTGTTGTATCGTCTCTCGACGTACACATGTGCTTGCCTCCGGTGGAGTCGCAGAACATGCATGATCACGTCGGGGGTGAAGGACACCCGGGAATGGTCCTCCCTGCCTTGCCTGTTACCTTCCATTATCTGCAGCTCGAAAATAGGAAACATGTCGAAATTGAAATTTCAGAGTAAAGAAACGGAGAAACGCGTAAAGGTGCAATACTACTACCTCTTGAACATTGTCAGGCACAGGGGTGATATCATTTGAAGAGGGGGACCAAAGCTTTACATTCTTCTCTATTCCACAGGTAGCAAGCATTGGGATGAGCGGATGGGATTCGAGCTGGTTCACGACGTGCCTGTCGCCAACCATCATACGGACGACCTCACAGCACTTCTTCTTCCAGATAAATATATGGCCACAGTCAGACCCGCTGATGACGTATTCATCATTTGGGCCAAAGAAGTTGACTCCCTTGACTGTTCGGAAGTTCCTGTGCCCCGAGAAAACTTGTGCTTCCGACGGTCTGGGCGAGTCTTCTGACGGTGAAGGTGCGAATTTCGGACCCAAACCCATGTTCCTCTGAAACAGATATATGAGATCATCGTTGTACGAGACGAGCAGCTCGCTCGTGTTGGAGTAAGCTAATGCTGTAATGCGAACATCGTCTTTCCCAATAAGGTGATGAGGGCAGAAGTAGTTGGCAGGGCTTCCTTCTTTAGTTGATGCATTGACTTGGTATTTTCTGATGTCATACAAACGTGCGTAAACATCACTACCTCCTACAGAAAAATAGTTGGGATTTCTTGGGTCAATAACCATGGCATTCAGCCCGACACTTGAAGACCGGCTGTTTTCTGCGAATGAAGAGCAATAGAAAAGCTTGGTAGCAGAGCAACTTCGTAGATCATACTGCAAAAGAAATAAGGAGTTGGGCGTAATGAAGGATTTAATGGAAACTCGCTATGGATATCAGCACTTAGAAAGCCTACGTGTTGGACAAAACCATACAGACCAAGGCGCTGTATCAGAGCCTGCATCAAGCAAAAAAGAAGCCTCTGACATGATTCATTGTCTATATCAGAGTTTTCATAACCAGACTGGAAAGTGAACCGGTGATGCTACCTTTAGTGGTTAGACCTGGTTTGGATACGTTGAACTGTTGTCCAAGCAGTATACCAAAATCAAATACATTATACATTACTATACAAAAAAAACAATACATGTTTATTATTTAGATGGGAAGCAATAATGAGTCATAGAGATCCATTTAATAAAGCATTAAATACATTTAGAAATTAGAAATATACATTACATGTATATGTGTATGCATTCACAGTATATATTGTTAAGGAACATCCTAAATCCTGATGAAAATGTGCAAGAACCGGAAAGACTATGATGGAAATGTGCAAGAACCCGAAAGACTAAAGTGAGCAAAAAAAAAAAAAACTGAAGACACCGCATGTAGAACATACATTGCCGAGGAACTGTTTCAGAATTTTTTTGCATAGTCAGGCAATGATGGTAGCCTCCGGAAAAGGAAACTGATATTGGTTTTATGAGAAAACTGGAAAATAGCTTATTATTTTGGTGGGAAAAATTGAGTTGAGCGCATCTGGGTACATTGACTTACAGATGCCATTCTATTCTAGTCATCAGGGCTGAGGTTTAATGTCTGCAGCTAGGAACATCCTCCTTTATGATAGAAAAAGCAAGTAGTGCCATTTCCAACAGCAGAATTCTAAACCGGTGAGTGCCCACATGCTGCATACGCCATCATGGCACTCCAAATGGCTATCATAAAGTCTTCTGTTATGTAAAGCCCTACTTTACATATAGAATGTCTGTATTTCCCGGCTACCAAGACAAGATAGGGAGGATCCACCAGATTTTTAACCTTCCCCTGTTATGTTCAGGGTAAGGTTTCCCTCCAACTATAGTTGGAAAGAGAGAAAATGGCGGACACCTTTTGTTTGCAGATTGCAAAATGGCAATCTGTTGACTTCTACTCCTTGGATGAAAGTAGGCCACATATTTTGTTCAGTGAAATGGCATATTTTCATGTAGTCTTATCCACTTTCCTCTTCAGTTGATTTCCACAAATAAAAATCATAAAAATTTAGACGGCCAATTGAAGCTGCCCATGTCTCCATGTACAGAAAGCACAGCCGGACATCAACAAAATTGAATGCAAGACGGTTTGCTACAACTATCGGGCAGAACTCATCCCAAAAGCTAGCTTGTAGGTAAAGGGTTCCAAATAGGCTGTATAAATTAACCGAGCTAAATCTCATACTTCAGCACGGTTAAAATATTTACTAAATACTTATATTTACAGTTTTTTTATATTAATCAGACCCGGTCCCACCATATCAATAATGAGCTAACTAAAGTATTAAAAAAGGTGTCGGCAAAGATTGAAATATTACTAATATAAAATATAAAATGAAAAAGATAGAAAACCATGTCTCTAGAATGAAAGCCTGTTAAGTTTAATCTCTTCAGCTTGCACCCACTCATCCAATTCTATTCCTTTAAACACCTGATAAGAATTATCAAGGGTTTGGCTACTTCGAGCGAGCCTACTCCAGACAAAAAGAGAAAACAACAAGGGAAATATTCTTCATTGATTGAAAGTGAAACAAACTCTGAAACTTAAAAGGCCAAAAAGCTAACACAACGGCTTCTGCTACCACCCGCAGATCCTAACAACTAGTGGGGACCAAGGTAACAGGTGCTCTCCTCCTTAGTTCAGGATAAAATCATCGTAGCGGGCCGGCATCTTTTTCTCGCGATTGGGCCTGCCTTCTCTTAATGGGCTCACCTTCGTTTCTTCTTCAGTAACATTTTCCACAGTGGGCCCATTAAGCTCTGGGGCAGCAGGCGTATCAACTCTCACCCCTTCAGAAACAACCTTGTCCTCAAGGTTCAGATTTGGAAAAGAAAGTCGAACCTCGTCTTTGTTCTCCCATGTCGCGCACTCTGGTGGTTCACCGTTCCATTGCACCAAAACTTGATCCTGTGGCCCTGTAGTAGTGAGGACACAACGCTCACCGCAGATTGCAAGGGGCACAGTGGTGGGTCTTGAATCTCTCGAATCCTCCGGAAGCACACAGACCGGGGGCATGGTGGATCCCTTATAAGGCCGCAGCTTCGAAACATGGAACACTGGATGGATTCGGCTTGTGGGTGGAAGGTCCAAACGATAAGCGACCCGACCAATCTTCTCCACAACGTGAAACGGCCCATAATAGCGTTGAGCGAGCTTTGGCGATTGCCGACCTCGGACCGAAATTTGTCGATAAGGTTGGAGACGAACTAGAACTTGCTCCCCTTCCTGGAACTCGAGATCACGGCGGTGTCGGTTAGCTTGCAACTTCATCCGTGCTTGTGACTGTCGAAGAATCTCCTTAAGTTGATGGAGGAGGGTGTCTCTCTCTTGAAGAAGCTCATCCAACGCTTGTACTTTGGTCGCCCCTACTGTATACCGTGAGATCATTTGAGCTTGCCGTCCATAAAGCGCCTCAAATGGGGTCATTCTAATGCTGCTACAATAGGAAGTATTGTGTGAATATTCTGCCCACCCGAGATAAGAAGTCCACGTTGCCGGTTTAGCAAGAGCAAACGCCCTTAGATATTGCTCCACAGTGCGATTAACCACTTCCGTCTGCCCGTCCGTTTGAGGATGGTACGCTGTACTGTGGTGGAGAGTGGTGCCACTTAACTTGAATAAATGTTGCCAGAATGCACTCATAAAAACAGGATCGCGATCAGAGGTGATGGTTGACGGGAACCCATGCAATCGGACCACCATGTCGGCAAACAAAGTGGCAGTAGTGGCAGCAGTAAAGGATGCAGGAAGAGGTCCGAAATGAGCATATTTGGAGAGGCGATCGACCACTACTAGAATCACAGTATAACCGCGGCTCGGGGGTAGGCCAGTAATGAAATCCATGGTGATTTCATCCCAAACTTTGGTTGGTATCGGCAGCGGTTGAAGTAACCCGGCAGGGGGTTGAGTGGAGTATTTAGTTTGTTGGCAAACAAGGCACGACGCCACAAATTTTTTCACGGACAACTGCATATTAGGCCAGTAGAATGCAGAGGCGAGGCGCATAAGAGTGCGTTTCACACCTCCGTGTCCAGCCATGGGAGTCGCATGCGCCTCTAGCAGCAACTTAGGTATGAGCTCAGAGGACTTGCTGATGTAGAACCGTTGCTTAAAGGTAAGAATGCCATCCACAACCGCATAATCGGCCCCCAACTCTTTAGCCTCGAATTGCCTATGCAGCTGTTGGAGATCCCCACAGGCGAGATTCTCTTGCTGAAGAAGGGTGAGTAATTCCGACACCGGAGAGCTTCGAGCAAGGAGGACGTGGTTGGCCTCTCGAGTTTCCTCTGTTCCCACTGCCTGCTCGGGACGGCGAGACAAAGCATCGGCAGCTAAATTGGAGGCACCAGCCTTGTAATCAATTCGGAAATTAAATCCAAGGAGCTTCCAAACATACTTTTGCTGCTCCGGAGTTTGTATGGTCTGTTGTAGGAGCTCACGAATGCTCTTGTGATCAGTGCGGATGACAAAGAAGCGCCCCAGTAGGTATTGCCGCCATTTATGCACAGCCTCCACGATCTGCGGGTGGACGATGCCGATAACCACCGGAGGAGCCCGAAGTCTGTAATTCGGCAAAGCGGAGATCAACAGAGGACATAAATTGCTGGAGCGTGGAGCTAGTAGCCACCAATTGACCTTCCAAAGCTTTGATGGCAGCGAGCACGTCTGAATCAGTCATGGAGAAAGAGGAGAAACTCTCAATGAAAGCACCAATTGATAAGAATTATCAAGGGTTTGGCTACTTCGAGCGAGCCTACTCCAGACAAAAAGAGAAAACAACAAGGGAAATATTCTTCATTGATTGAAAGTGAAACAAACTCTGAAACTTAAAAGGCCAAAAAGCTAACACAACGGCTTCTGCTACCACCCGCAGATCCTAACAACTAGTGGGGACCAAGGTAACAGGTGCTCTCCTCCTTAGTTCAGGATAAAATCATCGTAGCGGGCCGGCATCTTTTTCTCGCGATTGGGCCTGCCTTCTCTTAATGGGCTCACCTTCGTTTCTTCTTCAGTAACATTTTCCACAGTGGGCCCATTAAGCTCTGGGGCAGCAGGCGTATCAACACCCCCCCCTCCGCCCCCCCCCCCCCTCTCTCTCTCACACACACACACACTCAATTTCTCTCTCTCTCTTTACAAGAAAATTCTCGAAGAATTGACTTCTGATAAAGGTGAAAATGAGAGTACGCAAGCTATTCTTTCAAAGCTTCAAAATGCTTTGAAAGACAAAACTTATCTTCTTGTACTTGATGATGTATGGAATGAAGATCGTTCCAAATGGGAATATTTTATCAATTCTTTGTTGGGAGTTAGTTCTGTCAAAGGAAATGCCATTCTTGTTACCACGAGAAGTAAGGAGGTTGCTTCAATTGTGAATCCACTACATATACATGAGTTGAAAGGTTTATCAAAGGAAGATTGTTGGTCGATAATCAAAGCTAAAACCTTCAGAGAAGAAAATGTTCCTTCAGAATTCGAGGACATTGGGAAAAAGATTGTTAATGTCGTTATCACTCTATGACTGCAGAGAATGTGAAGAGATCCCAATGTTGGGGCAGTTGCCCAATCTCAAGTCCCTTGTGTTGTTGGAATTGAGCAATTTGAAGTGTATAAATTCTTCATTCTACGGAATGGTGAACAAGGACACACGCATTGTTTTTCCAGCTCTCGAAAAGCTCGAATTGATTGACATGCCTAAGCTGACAAAGTGGGTAGAAATAGAAGTTTCGGGTGGAAGTGAAGTGAAGCTATTTCCTCGCCTCCAACATTTGGAAATTAAGCGGTGCTCGCAATTGATGAGTGTTCCAGGTTTGGGGCAGTTACCCAATCTCAAGTCCCTTGAGTTGAGTGAATTGAGCAATTTGGAGTGTATAAATTCATCATTCTACGGAATGGTGAACAACGACACGCGCATTGTTTTTCCATCTCTCGAAAAGCTCGAATTGCATCGCATGCCTAAGCTGGCAGAGTGGGCAGAAATAGAAGTTTCGGGTGGAAGTGAAGTGAAGCTATTTCCTCGCCTCCAACATCTGAAAATTAGTCGTTGCGAGCAATTGATGAGTGTTCCAAGTCATGTCTCGTCATGCCTTCAACATTTGACAATTCGTTGGACCGGTCTGGAATTTCTCCCAGCTGATTGGTTATTCAGTAACAACCAGACTCTCTCTCATTTGGAAATAAGTTACTGCTCCAATTTGACAGAATTAGGAGATAGCCGCGGAGAACAATCACAAGGAAGCTTCACATCCCTTCGCGTTCTCAGGATTGATGAATGCGAAGCATTGGAGTATTTGCCATGTGAAATGCTAGGATTCTCTCTTGAGGAGCTGTCATTGGCGAATTTAAGTAGCCTAAAGAATCTAGGAAGGGTAAATGACTGCCTCCCAAGATTGGCTCGTCTAACACATTTGTCAGTCTATGGCGTTCCTGAATTTATGGCCACTGGTTGTCTTAAGATTTCACCTTTTCCCATCTTGAGAAAGGTGGATATCGATGTTAGTATGGGGGTGGAGACTGTGGATGCCATATTGCAAGGATGCTGCCACTCGCTTTATAGCTTGTCTTTGAAGGGGATGGAAAGTTGGGAATGCCTACAGGAATCAATTCAACTTCTCACAGCTCTTTCTCAGTTAAGGTTATTTGATTTTGGAATGGAAGAGTTACCTGAATGGTTTGGAAACCTCTCATCCCTAAAGGAGTTGTGGTTATTGAACTGCAAAAGACTAAGGCGTCTACCCTCTATGGATGCAATGCAGCGCCTCACAACATTAGAAGTACTAGATATTTATGGTTGCCCGGAATTAGTGATTAAAAGGGAGGCAGCTGATTCTGAATGGCCCAAGGTTTCCCATATCCCCCTCATCCAAATTGACGATGACGGTGAGTATCAATATCTTTTCTTGTTTACTTTTATATATACAGAAACAATTACATGTGTATTTTATTTCAATTTTTTTTTTATCAGAAATTGAGGTACCGTATCTTACTTTATGGAGTTTAATTCCAATTAAGTTGCTATTGGTTTGGTGCTCCACTTCATCTCGATATGCTTAAACGATATGAGATTAATTGTTTTGAGTTTGTTTACTACAGAATTACGGTGAATCGTCATTTGTCATTGAGGTGATTCTAACAAATTAGGAGGTGAAGCAATGGATCAATGAAGAAGGATTGAGTGAGTGTCCATTTTGATTTGAACTTTTGTTGATGGGATTATAATGCCGAAAGTTGAAGAGGATGCATGCGGATATCAATTTGTTGCAGACAGACAAAGCATCTCCACTTCTACTCATGTTTTTATATTTATGTTATATGTGATTTTGTGTTATGTCTTCCTCTACCTTATTTTGATTGAGACTGTAAATTGCAAACTAATTTCCCCATTCTGGTTTAGCATAAAGTGTTGAAGATTTGAAATAATTTTTAATTTTGCATGGAGTATCATCTTTAACAATCATTACAGGCTGGTTTCAAAAAAAAAAAAAAAAAACAATCATTACAGGCCATGAAAATACTTTAATGAGTCTAGATATATATAGCAAACATGTTTGGCCTTATTTCCTTGTTAGCTTAGATAGTTATTGCTTAAGGCCCGGAATTAAGCAAGGCCCATTTCTAAATTATTGTTCCTCTTTAGATGCCAATTTTAAACTTTAATGGGGTGTTTGCTTAGGATGATTAACTTTGATAGATAAAAATAGTAAGGTTAATCATTTATTTACTTTGATGGATTGAAACTTTGGAATATTCCAAGGCTTTGATATTTTCTATCATTCCAGCTAATTTTGTTTTATTCTTGTCCCATTCAAAGAGTGTGATTGGAGCAATACTCTTGAGAATAAAAATACACAATCATGCATTTTATCAATTATGCAAAATAAATGCTTTCTAGTGCTTCAAATTAAGTTATGGAAAGATAAAATTACCCTCAAGATACTCCAAAATTACCATCTATCTACCCGTTCTTGAATCTCTTCAATGGTGTTAGGCGTTGGCGTCGAAGGTGGAGGAAGTGGTGGTGGCAGAAAGGGAAGAGCTCTTTCTTCATTTGCTACCATTCATCAAAGCTACCATGTTTGAATTAGCTCTACTAAGCTTATCTAGAAACTGAGTTGAAATGGGCCTTGGTGATTCAAGCCCATTAAGATTGTTTGTACTCCCTCCGTCCACGAAAAAACTTCCTAGGAGAGAGTGACACTTGTTTTAAGGAAAAAATTGTTAGGTGTATTAAGAGTGTGAAAAAATTTGTTGAGTGTATTGGGAGTAGTGAAAATGTATTATATTAATATTAAGAGTTGTGAAAAAGTGAAATAAGAGTAATTATAAGTGGATGAGTATAGTCCAAAAATAGATAGGAAATGTTTTTGTGACCGTCCCAAAAAAGAAAAATAGAAAATTCTTTCATGGACGGAGGGAGTATTTATCTCGGAATTGAGTTGAAATGGGCCTTGACGACTCAAACTTATATTCAAGTGATGCAGAACTAGTCATGAGCGGATGGATCAAAATAGGGGCTCCACATTAATCTCAACTCGAAATTAGCCTCGTTTAAAATATTTAAAAATCTAAAGAAAAAAAAGTTTAATTATTTATAATAATTCTCATGTTCTCATGAAAAATGTAGTTTTTACTACATAAAACCATACTCTAAGTATACATCTATTATTAATTAAATTCTATTTTACTGATTCATTTTTCTCCAATCATTAAATTACATAAAAAAAAAACAAATTTATTTTATTTTTAATTTATTTGAAGGTATATGGAAAATGAACAAATCAAGTTTTTATTTTATATAATTTTTAAAATGAATGATATCTACGATACCAACCGTCTAAAGGGAGTTAATTTTTCTACAAAATAGTGGGAACTAAATTTTGCTCTAAATAAATATATAGGACAATTCTAAAGCTAGTCATGAACAAAGTTAGATACAGTTAGTAGCTCCGATTTGAAAGCTAGTTAGTTATTGCCACAAAATATGTAAATAACTTTGATACTCATTTACACATATAGAATAGCAGTATTGAAATTATTCAAATCCCACACATTTTACACATAGTAACATAAGGTAAATATTTCAAGTAGAAATAGGGCAATGAAGAGGTTTAGCTAATGCTGCATTCTCTTGGGTTCTCTCCATCTTCTGCAGGATCACCATCTGAGAATCCTAAGAGGTAACCCTCCTCCCTATCATCGTCATCATCCCCGTCGCTTCCGGAATCTTCTCTGTTGTATCTTCTCTGAAACATATATATGAGGTCATCGTTGTACGAGATGAGATGAGCAGCTCGCTCGTGTTGGAGTAAGCTAATGCTGTAATGCGAACATCGTCTTTCCCGATAAGGTGATGAGGGCAGAAGTAGTTGGCAGGGCTTCCTTCTTTAGTTGATGCATTGACTTGGTATTTTCTGATGTCATACAAACGTGCGTAAACATCACTACCTCCTACACAAAAATAGTTAGGATTTCTTGGGTCAATAACCATGGCATTCAGCCCGACGCTTGAAGACCGGCTGTTTTCTGCGAATGAAGAGCAATAGAAAAGCTTGGTAGCAGAGCAACTTCGTAGATCATACTGCAAAAGAAATAAGGAGTTAGACCTGGTTTGGATACGTTGAGCTGTTGTCCAAGCAGTATACCAAAATCAAATACATTATACATTATTATAAAAAAAAACAATACATGTTTATTATTTAGATGGGAAACAATAATGAGTCATAGAGATCCATTTAATAAAGCATTAAATACATTTAGAAATTAGAAATATACATTACATGTATATGTGTATGCATTCACAGTTGATGTGTGTGATTTAGTTATCTATTTTTGTGTCGTTTGCCGTTGGATTTGCTTTGATATTACCCAAGTTGTTGGTATTTGGCGCAGGCATTAGATGGATTGGAGATGGATGCTAGTAGATGTCGAGGGATGGAAGAAATCTAAAGAAGTCCGAGAATTTGCATGAATTTGATGAAGATGGCGTGATTCTGAAGATGTTAATTTGGAGTTTGGGCTTGAAATTAATTATTTAGAATTTAATTAGCCCAAATACTCATGTTTATTTAATTTGAATGAGTGTTTCAAAATTGTTATAATTTGAATGAGTGATTCAAAATTTTATTAATTAGAATGGTTGGCTGTTGGGCGTTTATAGTTTTTGTATAATTCTTCATTTTAATTGTATGAATATGTATTTAATTATTATTTTTATATTATTATTTATTAATAATTTAATTTTCTGATTTTAAACAATTTAGTATTGTAATTGAATGAAATTTGTTTGAATCATTGAATTTGTAATTTAAACATAAGAAAATTGAGATGAATATCGCACAATTAATCAAAATATGATATATGTCGATTAATATTCTAAATTATTATTTTCATATGCAAATATAGATTTTTATGTATTGATTACATAAAAAAAAAGACTATCATACTACTTAACAAATTAAGTATTTTTACGATTATCATGTTAATTGATGTCAAATGGTTAGTTTTATTGAAGCTATACAAGTTATTTTTTCTAATATGAAATGGTTAAACAAAATTGTTTATCAATGAGTTTGTCTATTTTTCATAAAAGTTGACAAACTCATTGATGAAAAAATTTGTTGTATACCAATTTATAATATCTTAAGATTATAGTTATAAAGTTTATTATCAATTGTTAATAATATTATAATTTTGTTTTCTCTTTTGATAAAATGTATAGAATTAATCTCTACAAAGATTTTTAGTGCATATTATACATCGAGTAATTCAATAGCGTTATATTAAATATGCTTATTTTGCACAAAAAACATAATCTTAAATAAGGGTTGTTGATTTAATAAGAATTGAGCTTTAATTTGTTTCGGCATTTTAACTCCAATTATTTCAAGGAAATAATTTCTTTATGGCTCCAATAACTCCTCCAACAAAAGCCAAATATATGAAATATTGGTTTTATATTCATATAAAAAATATGGATGATCGAATATTATGCATTAATAACATACTTCAACAATATGGGACTCAATTTTACCGGTTTACAAAGGTATTATGCTTATATAGTATTTTAATACTTTTATCACGGTTAAAATATTTACTAAATACTTATATTTACAGTTTTTTTATATTAATCAGACCCGGTCCCACCATATCAATAATGAGCTAACTAAAGTATTAAAAAAGGTGTCGGCAAAGACTGAAATATTACTAATATAAAATATATAAAATGAAAAAGATAGAAAACCATGTCTAGAATGAAATCCTGTAAAGTTTAATCTCTTCAGCTTGCACCCAATCAGTCACCTAACCAGACTTTTTAGCTAGGCGGCCAAATACTCTCTTCGTCCCAACTAATTTAATCAATATTCATTTTTGGGACCATCCCAGCTAAATTTATTTTAATTTTCTAATATGGAATAAATATAAGCAAAAAACATCTAATCACTTATTCATTTTATTACCAAATACACTTATTTTGATGGGAAAACGGAGAAAAAATATATTTTCATCAATTTTTCACCATTTTCACATGTTTATTATGATGGAAAATTTTCTCTGGCCAGTGTGAAATATTTTATCGGGCATTCCCTTTTCACTCATTTTATCTCAAATATTAGATAATATTATTCTAAAGTATGGGTGTGAAAATATTTTTCAACATTTTATCATCTTTTCATCTCTAGCAAAACATATGATAAAAAAAAGCAGAAAAAATATTTTCTCACCTTTTCTTATCTATCATTTTTCAATAATTTTTTTTTTCAGCCAAATTAAACGCACCCTTAAAACACTAGTTTTACAATCGTTCAATAGCTTATCTCCTACACATAAAGAAAAATTGGGATTATTACTAAAATAAGAATATTTATGTATTTATTTAATATTAAATATAAAATTACTAAAATACCCCTAGTGTTTTTTAAAATTTCTAGGGGGCCCAGTGCCCCCACTGCCCCCTCTGGCTACGTCAATGCACCCACTCATCCAATTCTATTCCTTAACACCCCCCTATCTGTCTCACACACACGCACTCAATTTCTCTCTCTCTCTCTCTCTAAGTTATCAGCACAAAGAATGGAAGGAGAAGCTGCTGCCAGAGCCGGCCCTTGTGTGTATCAAGTGGGGCAATGGCCTAGGGCCCCAAATTTTTGGGGGCCCCAAAATACAGATCCAATACTAATGTTATACCTTAATTACAAAAAAAAAAAAAAAAAAAAAAATCTTTCACTACCTATAATCAGCAATCATCAACAAGATAAAAAAAAAATTATATTCCAAATTCCTAACCCTAAATGGTAACAGAACATAGAACGACTCTCTATTGCATAAATTTATATTTCTAATCATAAGATGCTAATTTTATTGGATGCATGAGAAACGTTGCATAAATGTTGTGTTAACTTTAAGATGTCTCGAAACATAATGATAAATTTGACATTGATGCTCAAGATTTATTTTCTGAATTACAAGTGTTACAAATATGTTTACCACAAATGAAGTTCAAAGTTCTTGAGTGTGTTAAACTTTCATATTGTTTTTATAATGTTTCTATTGCATATAGAATATTGTTTGACTATATCGATTATTGTAGCTTCAGCTGAAATAAGTTTTTCAAAGTTAAAATTGATAAAATCATACTCCCTCTGTCCCGCGAAGTTTGAGCAGTCTTCCTTTTCGAGTTGTCCTGTGAAACTTCAACACTTTTATTATATGAAAACTTTTTCTCTTTATTCATATTTTCACTTTTTGACCTACCACACTTAACACTTAAAATACTGACTCTTTAAAACTCATGCCGAAAAGAAATTGATCAAGCTTTACGGGACGTAGGGGGTATTTAACTAGGGCCCATTTTTTTGTTTTCGCCTAGGGCCCCCGAAATGTCAGGGCCGGCCCTGGCTGCTGCCGCCGTCCTTCAAGCTCTAGTTCAAAACCTCATCGACCTTTCCAAGAAAGAGATCTCTATCCGACATCTCCACAAAGATGCAGCAAAGCTAGCAGGGAATCTCGACATGATCAAAAATTTCTTGTACGATGCCGAGATGCGTAGCATCACCAGCAAAGCTGTCAAGAGCTGGTTGAAGAAGCTTGAAGATGTGGCGTTCGATGCTGACAATGTTTTGGATGAAATCAACTATCATATTCTCTCCAAACAAATCAAGCCCAAGAAGACAAAGGTACCATCGTGCTTCTCATGCTTCAACCATATTTCACGTTCTCGAAATATGGCTCTTAAAATCAAAGAAATCAATGAGAATTTGGAGTCCATTAACAAAGAGGCCGCCGAGCTTGGCCTCGTAGAGAAACTTGCCAATGAGCCCACTTTGGTTAATGCTACTTTGGAAACTAATTCATTCACTCTTGATCCAATTTTTATTGGAAGAGATGATGTTGCGTCGGAAATAGTTGAGATGCTTACCAGTAGCATCACGACTGATGAACGCGCAGTTTTCATCCTTCCCATTGTCGGGATGGGGGGATTGGGGAAGACGACATTGACTAGGAGAGTCTTCAATCGTCTCAAGGATGAGAATCGGCTTGGATCACATATTTGGGTGCATGTTTCTCCAAATTTTGATCCAATCATTCTTTTTAAGAAAATTTTCAAAGGGTTGACTTCGGTTGAAGTTGAAGTTGAGAGTACGGAAGATATTCTTTCAAAGCTTCAAAATGCTTTGAAAGACAAAACTTATCTTCTTGTACTCGATGATGCATGGAATGAAGATCGTTCCAAATGGGAATATTTTATCAATTCTTTGTTGGGAGTTAGTTCTGTCAAAGGAAATGCCATTCAGTTGCTTCAATTTTGAATCCACTACATACACATGAGTTGAAAGGCTTATCACAAGAAGATTGTTGGTCGATAATCAAAGTTAAAACCTTTGGAGAAGAAAACGTTCCTTCAGAATTTGAGGACATTGGGAAAAAGATTGCAAGTAGATGTCAAGGTTTGCCGTTAGCTGCCAACGTAGTTGGGGGTGTTCTGCACAATAAATCTGAGGAGAAATGGCGTTCAATCGAGGAGAAATGGCTTTCAGCCGATGAAGGAGGAGATTATATCACAAAAATATTGAGATTGAGCTATGATAATTTGTCTCCGCCACTACTTAAGAAATGCTTTGCGCACTGTTCGATGTTTCCTAAAGGATTTGAAATCAATAAACATAAATTGATTGAGTTTTGGATGGCAGAAGGTTTTCTCCAAGCTGATGGAAGGGATGACATGGAGTCGGTGGGCGAAAAATTTATCAACGTTCTTCTGCACAACTCTTTACTGCAAGTTTCAAAGAGAGATGGTGATGGGAATGTAGAAAGTTGTGGCATGCATGATCTTTTGCATGATCTGGCTTGTTCTGTTTCAAATTCCTCTAACAATACGGGTGGTAGCAGCCGAGTTCGATACATGATTCTCGAAAAAGAAGAATCAAGTCGTATCTCAAAAGAAATGGTAAAATATTTGCGTACATTATTAATATCATATGGATGTGATAGTTCTGGTATCAACTTCTCAGACTTCGAAAGTCTGCATGTTTTACGTCTTGAGTATGGAGTTAAAGAGTTGTCAAGTTCGATTCAAAAGTTGATACATTTGAGATATTTTGACATTTCGAAGACAAGAATTGAATATTTGCCGGATTGGATTGGTGAATTCTTTCACTTGCAGACGTTGAGAGTAGTCTCAGAATATTTGAAGAAACTGCCAAGTACGATTAAGTACTTGATTAACTTGAGGCATCTTTATATTACTGAGAAGGTAGAGTTGCCTGCGGGAATCGGGAGATTAACGTCTCTTCAAACGCTGAAGTACTTCCCAGTGGGGGACGATAATGGGTGCAAAATTGAAGAGCTCGGAAGTTTGAATAATCTTAAAGGAGGGCTACGGATTCGCAATCTCGAAAGGGTTCATGACAAGGAAGAGGCTCGGAAAGCCAATTTATTCCAAAAGTCAAAAATATTGAAGTTGCGTTTGGTATGGGGTGATGAGAGAGAAGGTGAAAGAAATGACGAGAATGTATTGGAAGGCCTGCAGCCTCACTCAGATTTGAAGAAGTTAAAGATTTCTGGATACAAAGGCAGTAGGTTTCCATTATGGACTCAGAAGATGGCAGTTGGAGATGTGGTACTTAACAAGTTAATGTCGTTATCACTCTATAACTGCAAAGAATGTGAAGGGATCCCAATGTTGGGGCACTTGCCCAATCTCAAGTCCATTGTGTTGAATGGATTGAGCAATTTGAAGTGTATAAATTCTTCATTCTACGGAATGGTGAACAAGGACACACGCATTGTTTTTCCATCTCTCGAAAAGCTCAGATTGGAACACATGCCTAACCTGGCAGAGTGGGCAGAAATAGAAGTTTCGGGTGGAAGTGAAGTGAAGCTATTTCCTCGCCTCCAACATTTGGAAATTGACGATTGCGAGCAGTTGATGAGTGTTCCAAGTCATGTCTCGTCATGCCTTCAACATTTGACAATTCGTTGGACCGGTCTGGAATGTCTCCCAGCTGATTGGTTATTCAGTAACAACCAGACTCTCTCTTATTTGTCTATAAGTTACTGCCCCAATTTGAGAGAATTAGGGGATAGAGATAGCGGCGGAGAACAATCCCAACGAAGCTTCGCATCCCTTCGCCGTCTCCTGATTTGTGAATGCGAAGCATTGGAGTATTTGCCATGTGAAATGCTAGGATTCTCTCTTGAGGGTCTCTACTTGGAGAGTTTAAGTAGCCTAAAGAATCTAGGAAGGGTAATTGAGTGTCTCCCAAGATTGCCTCGTCTAACACAATTGAAAATCGAAAGGGTTCCTAAATTTATGGCCACTTGTGGTCTTGAGATTTCGCCTTTTCCCAGCTTGAGACAGGTGTGTATCAATGCTGGTATGGGGGTGGAGACTGTGGATGGCATATTGCAAGGATGTTGCCACTCACTTGATAAGTTAACTCTGGTGGGGATGAAAAGTTGGAAATGCCTACCGGAATCGATTCAACTTCTCACTGCTCTTTCTCAGTTATGGTTGGAGGATTTTGATATAGAAGAGTTACCTGAATGGTTTGGGAACCTCTCATCTCTAAATATGTTGTATTTATGTAACTTCAAAAGGCTAAGGCGTCTACCCTCTATGGATGCAATGCATCGCCTCACAACATTAAAACAACTAGAAATTTGGGATTGCCCGGAATTAGTGATTAAAAGGGAGGCAGCTGATTCTGAATGGCCCAAGGTTTCCCATATCCCCCGCATCAGAATTGACGGTGACGGTGAGTATCAATATCTTTTCTTGTTTATTTTTATATATATAGAAACAATTACATGTGTATTTTATTTCAAAAAAAAAAAAACTGATTATACCGTATCTTACTTTATGGAGTTTAATTCCAATTCAGTTGCTATTGGTTTGGTGCTCCACTTCATCTCGATATGCTTAAACAATATGAGATTAATTATTTTGAGTTTGTTTACTACAGAATTGTTGGAAATATGGTTTTGGACCATATCTGGAATTAATTATTTAATTAAATATTTATTATTTAATTGAAATAATTATTTGATGTTAATCTTCGTCTCGAGTAGATGAACGTGGTATACTTGAAGTCTCAAAACCGATTTCCGGTGAGTGAGATATTGTATATCAAAGTTGGGGTGTTAAGAAGGGAAATAACACTTGTAATGTGTTATTGTCCCACATTGGAAAACAAGAGAAGAACTCTCTTGTATAAGAATAGCAATGCACATGGAGCTAATAACTTGTGGGCTTGCTATGGGCTTGGATGAAGGCCTTGGCCTCGCGCACACACACACGCGCGCCGCCGCCGACGATCGATCGGACGGACGACGCCGCCGCCGGGCGGGTCGGGTACGGGCCGCGGCCAAGGACTTGGATCTTGGCAATTGGTGCTTTGGGTGGTGTTTGGGTCCAAACTATATAATTTTTTGGACAAAATACTTTTGGGCTTCTTTTGGATTTTAAATCTTGGCCCAACTGTATTTATTTGCGGCCCAACTAAAGCCCACTTAACTGAAGCCCATCGGCCCGCCCAAATTCTTCGAAACTGAAGGGCTGCATCAGTTTTCGAAACTGCTTGACCATTTGAATTCTGGAATTGATTTTGTAACTTCAAAATTCAAAACAATGTAACATCCCGGCAGTTTATGGTGGAATAATTCCCATAAAGTAGTGTTTAATTCCCCCCTTGGTGAATAGCCTATAAATAGGAGGCTAGCTGCATGGCATATTTTTCCATACGAAAATTCTGCATTCCTCACTCTCTCATACTGCATTCTGCTCACTTCTCGATCCCGTTCAGTTCGCCGGAGCTCGCCGGATTTGTGGTGCTACATCCGACGAGACGTTCGTCGTTTTACCTTTGGGGAAGATACGCCTACACCGTGAGCACTACCGGGGCGTTTATCTTCTTGCGGGAAGAGTTCCACCTCGACTCGACGCATTCATCTAGTTTGTTTTATTTACTTTGTAATTCTGTTTCCACTCACGTTGTTATCTTTTAATTCTTCTTCTTTGTTAGTTCAGTCTCTAGCTTCGACTGTTTAGCTTTCAATTGTAAAAGTTCACTCGTTCCAGTACCCGGTTATTTTACAATCGCAAGAAGATAAAACCTGCCGCTGCCGCACGTTCGAGTGTGAACTTTAATTTACACTAAAACTTTCGAAACCCTAAACATTTGCTAAGGAAAATGGCGTCCACCGTCCCTGCTGCCGGCACCGCCACCAATGGCTCCACCGCCTCCGCCACCGTTGGCTCCACCGCCTCCGCCACTATCGGCACCACCGCCTCCACCTTCTTTGGGTCATCTTTTGGCTCAACGGGTGGTTCCACTTCCACCATGGCCCCGCTGCAAACGTCGAGGACGTTGGGTCTTGCCGAGAAACCCTCTATTTTCTCGGGCAAGAACTTCAAGTATTGGCAAGAGAAGATGCTGTTCTACCTCACTACCGTGGGGTTTGCCGGATTCTTGACGGAGGATGCGCCTCCGACCCCGAGTGAAGGGGAGACGAGCTTCGAGGTTCGTTCGGGGTATGCGAATTGGTGTCAAGGCGATTACTTGTGCCGTAACACCGTTCTCATGTCCTTGGACGAACGCCTCTACAACGTCTTCAAAGTCCATAAGACCTCGAAAGAGGTGTGGGGAGCGCTTGATCTCAAATATCAAGTGGACAAGACGAATACTACAAAGTATGTCGTCGCCAAGTGGTTGGACTACAAGATGGTCGACTCCCGCTCCGTGATGGATCAAGTGGAAGAGTTCCAAACTCTTTCACACGAAGTTCAAGCCGAAGGGATGCCCTTGGCGGATGCGCTACTTGTAGCGATCATCATTGAGAAGTTGCCTCCAAGTTGGAGGAGCTTTCAAAACCTTTTGAAGCATGAGCGCTCGGAGATGTCCGTGGCGAACTTGGTGTCCAAGCTTCAAATGGAGGATCACGTGAGGAGTCGTGATCAAAAGGGCAAAGGGCCAATGGATGCAAAGGCCAATCTCACCGAGAAAGGCGGTCCTTCCAACAAGCGTGGCCGCCCTAACCCCAACAACAAGGGCAAAGGGAAGCAAGGTGGTGGCCAACCATCAAAGTTTGATGGTGTTTGTTTCAACTGTGACAAGCATGGTCACATGGCTAAGGATTGCCGCAAGCCAAAGCGGAAGAAGGCGAAGAACAACGTCAACAACGTCGAGAAGGACTTCGGCGATTGGGACCAAGACGACTTTGCGGCCATGATCTCCGAGGTGAATCATGTTGATAGCCCCAATGCTTGGTTCGTGGACACCGGCGCTACCGTCCACATTTGCATCAATCGTGAGTTGTTCCACAACTACAAAGAAGTGGAAAACAAGACGATTATGGAGGCTAGCGAGCGGACTTCTCAAGTCCTTGGCATGGGAGATGTGGTTCTTCAACTCACTTCGGGCGTGGAGATCACCTTGAAGGATGTGCTACATGTTCCCACTGTCCGAAAGAATTTAATTTCGGGCATTAAGCTCACTAAGAAAGACTTTGAGTTGTTTTTCAAAGCCGACTATGTTGTAATTCGCAAGTGGGGAAAGTTCCTTGGGAAAGGCTATGCCTCCGAAGGGCTTTTCAAACTTGGTGTAAGAGCTTGTAAGCCTGCCAAGGCAACTATCAATAAGAAAGAATCTACTTCTTCTGCTTACTTGATTGAGTGTTCTGATTTATGGCATTGTAGACTTGGACATGTTAATCTAAATGCTATAAAAAGATTAGTAAAAATGAATTTACTAAAAATTGATGAATTTAACTCACAAGAGAAATGTGAAGTTTGTGTAGAAGCCAAAATGGCTAAGTTACCATTTAAATCGGTTGAAAGGAGCACTAAACCATTAGAACTCATTCACACCGATGTTTGTGATTTAAAGCTTGTGCAAACTAGAGGTGGTAAGAAGTACTTTATCACTTTTATAGACGATTGCACAAGATATTGTTACCTTTACTTATTAAGAAGTAAAGATGAGGCTATTGAAGCTTTTAAAAACTTCAAGAATGAAGCCGAGAATCAACTTGGATGTCAAATTAAGATGGTTCGAAGTGATAGAGGTGGAGAGTATGTAGCTCCGTTTGCTGAATTATGCAACGAAAGTGGTATAATCCATCAAACGACGGCTCCTTATTCACCACAATCTAACGGCGTTGCTGAACGCAAGAATCGAACTCTTAAGGAGATGATGAATGCCTTGTTGATTAGTTCAGGATTACCCCAGAACATGTGGGGGGAAGCTGTCTTAACTGCTAACTATATCTTGAACAAGATTCCACTCAAAGGGAAAGACGTAACTCCCTATGAGCTATGGAAAGGAAGGAAACCTTCGTATAAATACCTCAAAGTGTGGGGGTGTTTAGCTAAGGTAGAAGTGCCTTTACCAAAGCAAGTTACAATTGGACCTAAAACGGTGGATTGTACCTTCATTGGTTATGCACTTAATAGCAGTGCCTATCGCTTCATAGTACACAAATCAGAGATACCCGACATACATGTTGGGACAACGATAGAATCAAGGAATGCTATATTCTTTGAGAATATCTATCCCAATAAGGATAAAGGTGTGTCTAACTCAAACGATAGAGTTGAGAGTGAAGCTACGAGTTCTAAACCTCTAGACGTAGCTAGTAGTTCTACACAAGTAGATGATACCACGAGTTCTAATCCTGTACCACCTAATAGGAAAAGACCAAGGTCTAAACCTGTGGATGTAGAACCAAGACGTGGGGAACGGGTTAGAAAAGCTAAGGTTTATGGACCGGATTATGTTGTCTTAATGTTAGACGGCGAACCGGTGACGATCAAAGAAGCTTTATCTGGCTCGGATGCAGCTCTATGGAAAGAAGCCATAGATATTGAAATCGATTCTATTATGCAGAATCATACTTGGGTGTTAGTGGATCTACCACCTGGAAGTAAAGCTTTAGGATGCAAATGGATCCTAAAGAAGAAGTACAAATCTGATGGTACTATAGATAAGTACAAAGCCCGACTTGTCGTTCAAGGTTTCAGGCAGAAAGAAGGGTATGATTTCTTCGATACCTATTCGCCTGTGACTAGGTTGACATCTATTAGGATGCTTCTCGCTATTGCTGCTTTGCACAATCTCGAGATACACCAAATGGATGTGAAAACTGCATTCCTATACGGCGAGTTGGAAGTGAAATATATATGAAGCAACCTGAGGGGTTTGTAGTACCTGGGCAAGAGCACAAAGTATGCAAACTCCAACGGTCTTTATATGGATTGAAGCAAGCACCGCTTCAATGGCATTTAAAATTTGACGGCGTAATGTTGTCAAATGGATTTAAAATCAATGAGTGTGACAAGTGCGTCTACATTAATAATTCTAATAACGGCTATGTTATTGTTTGTCTTTATGTAGATGACATGCTCATCATGGGGAGTAATTCCCGAGTGATTCAAGAAACGAAAAATATGCTAAGTAAAAACTTTAGCATGAAAGATATGGGCTTAGCTGATGTAATTCTTGGAATTAAAATTCTAAGAAGGCCTGATGGAATTGCTATAACACAATCTCACTATGTTGAGAAAGTGTTAAAGAAGTTCAATGCTTTTGACAAGCCAATAGCTAAGACTCCATGGGAACCTAGTGTACATTTGAATGTACATAAGGGAGAACCTGTTGATGCGATAGAATATGCTAAGATTATTGGGAGCTTGATGTATCTAACAAATTGCACTCGTCCCGATATAGCATGCTCGGTCAACAAGTTAAGCAGCTTTACAGCCAATCCTAGTAATGAACATTGGAAAGCTCTTGAAAGAGTCTTGAGATATTTGAAATATACTCAGAACTATGCGATTCATTATACTAGAGAGCCCCCTGTACTTGAAGGGTACTGTGATGCAAATTGGATATCTGATGCCAAAGACTCGTTCTCAACGAGCGGTTATGTATTCACTGTGGGGGGTGGTGCTGTGTCTTGGAAATCCAAGAAGCAAACCTGCATTGCTAGATCGACCATGGAATCCGAATTCATAGCTTTGGATAAAGCTGGTGAAGAAGCCGAGTGGCTTAGAAATTTCCTCGAGGATATTCCATGTTGGTCGAAACCTGTGTCGTCCGTGATAATTCATTGTGATAGTCAAGCTGCTATTGGACGAGCACAAAATAATTTGTATAACGGTAAGTCGAGACATATTCGTCGACGCCATAATACCGTGAGACATTTAATCACGAGTGGTGTTATCACAATTGATTATATAAGATCAATTGACAATATAGCCGATCCGTTGACTAAAAGTATCCATCGAGATCAAATGTATAAACTGTTAGGGGGAATGGGTTTGAAATCCACATCTTAAAGATGAACATAGTGGATACCCAACCATGATGACTGGAGGATCCCAAGAACTTGGTTCAATGGGACAACTAAGCTATGTGAATCTGTGTGTTGAAACACTCAAGTTGCCTATTCCTTGTAGAACAGTGAGTGTTCGGGAACCTGCATGTGGTGAGGTTAAGTCTTTGACTTTTAATAACTCTAGAATTCCTCAATGAGAACAAGTATAGCAGGATACTTGAGTTAAGAGTTACCTATATAAGTGTGAAGTGTGGCCGCTTCTATTGAAACACTTATGAATCCAAAGGGGTGTTCCAAGGCCTGTAATGGACACAAACGTAAGAACGAATGAGGATTGAAGCAATATTGTGTCAATATTGTTGACTCAGTATACACCGAGGATGACTAGTTCAAGGAACCATATCCACTAGGCCGCCGGTATACTCGATAAGATTGACTATGGTAGGTTCAAAGCCACAAGCTACCTTTCCAAATACAATGTTGTTTCTTAAGAGGACTGAGCTAAGTGTCTGCATACATCTGCATACGGCTTTCTCACTCATGTGGGGGATTGTTGGAAATATGGTTTTGGACCATATCTGGAATTAATTATTTAATTAAATATTTATTATTTAATTGAAATAATTATTTGATGTTAATCTTCGTCTCGAGTAGATGAACGTGGTATACTTGAAGTCTCAAAACCGATTTCCGGTGAGTGAGATATTGTATATCAAAGTTGGGGTGTTAAGAAGGGAAATAACACTTGTAATGTGTTATTGTCCCACATTGGAAAACAAGAGAAGAACTCTCTTGTATAAGAATAGCAATGCACATGGAGCTAATAACTTGTGGGCTTGCTATGGGCTTGGATGAAGGCCTTGGCCTCGCGCACACACACACGCGCGCCGCCGCCGACGATCGATCGGACGGACGGACGACGCCGCCGCCGGGCGGGTCGGGTCGGGTACGGGCCGCGGCCAAGGACTTGGATCTTGGCAATTGGTGCTTTGGGTGGTGTTTGGGTCCAAACTATATAATTTTTTGGACAAAATACTTTTGGGCTTCTTTTGGATTTTAAATCTTGGCCCAACTGTATTTATTTGCGGCCCAACTAAAGCCCACTTAACTGAAGCCCATCGGCCCGCCCAAATTCTTCGAAACTGAAGGGCTGCATCAGTTTTCGAAACTGCTTGACCATTTGAATTCTGGAATTGATTTTGTAACTTCAAAATTCAAAACAATGTAACATCCCAGCAGTTTATGGTGGAATAATTCCCATAAAGTAGTGTTTAATTCCCCCCTTGGTGAATAGCCTATAAATAGGAGGCTAGCTGCATGGCATATTTTTCCATACGAAAATTCTGCATTCCTCACTCTCTCATACTGCATTCTGCTCACTTCTCGATCCCGTTCAGTTCGCCGGAGCTCGCCGGATTTGTGGTGCTACATCCGACGAGACGTTCGTCGTTTTACCTTTGGGGAAGATACGCCTACACCGTGAGCACTACCGGGGCGTTTATCTTCTTGCGGGAAGAGTTCCACCTCGACTCGACGCATTCATCTAGTTTGTTTTATTTACTTTGTAATTCTGTTTCCACTCACGTTGTTATCTTTTAATTCTTCTTCTTTGTTAGTTCAGTCTCTAGCTTCGACTGTTTAGCTTTCAATTGTAAAAGTTCACTCGTTCCAGTACCCGGTTATTTTACAAGAATTACAGTGAATGGTCATTTGTTATTGAGGTGACTCTAATGAATTAGGAGGTGAAGTAATGGATCAATGAAGAAGGATTGAGTGAGTGTCCATTTTCTCCATGATGATGACTTGCTCAATCTCTTTTCATAATTTTGTTTTGCTAAGAATCGTCACATTGTAATTTCCCATATATTCTTTGTTTGAACTTTTGTTGATAGGATTATTATGCCGAAAGTTGAAGAGGATGCATGTGAATATCAATTTGCAGACAGACAAAGCATCTCCACTTCTACTCATGTTTTTATATTTATGTTATACTATGTGACTTTTTGTTATGTCTCCCTCTACCTTTTGATTGTGACTGTAAATGATTTCCCCATTCTGTTTTAGCATGAAGTGTTGACGATTTGAAACAACTTTTCATTTTGCATGGACTATCATTGTGAACAATTATTACAGGTCTTGAAAATAAGTTTAGATAGCAAACATGTTTGCCTTTTATTTCCTTGTTTGGTAGATGAGATAGTCTCACTAAAGTCTTAATAGAGTAGCTTCCATTGATTTATGGTTGACGACCGTAGGTTCGGCCTTTGGCCGTGCTCTTATAGCTCGATTCAAGTCAGACCAACGTCAATAAGGAATTTGTTGCGCGCCGCACGCCCATTGGCCTCAAGGTCACGTTGAATCTCACTTCCAGCATCCCATTTCAAGCTGATCAGATAGTTATCGTGTTAGGCCTGAAATTAAGCAAGGCCGATTCCTAAATTATTAAATGTTCCTCTTTATCTATCTACCAATTCTTGAATTTCTTCAATGGTGTAATTAGGTGTTGGCTTCGGCGGTGGAGGAAGTGGTGGTTGTGGCATAGAGGGGAGAGCTCTCTTTTTTATTTGCTACCATTCATCAAGCTACCATGTTTCAATTAACTCCAGGAATATTCAAGTGATGAGAAGTAGCCATGAGCGGATGGATCGAAAATAGGGGCTCCACATTAATCTCAACTCGAAATTAGCCTCGTTTAAAATGTTTGAAAATTTAAAGGAAAAAAAAAGCTTAAACCTAAACCAAATCAAACCAAAATATTTTGATTACATTTAATTTGACGTGCCAATTCCGTAGTACATGTCATGTATTACGGCCTCTACGTCAACAATAAATAGAGTTTTTCTTTCGCAGTGTAAAAAAAAAAAAACGTTAAGTTCGTGTATTTATAGGCAGAAAATAAGTCATATTAAATTTCAGAAAGTTTAAAAAATTTGTGTATTTATAGGCTAATAACCTTAATTTATTTGAAGTTGTATGGAAAATAAACAAATCAAGTTTTGATTTTTATATCTATACTAATAGAAAAAGAGCCTAAGGCATCAAGACACAACTTGTGGATTGCTTATTTTACCCATATTATATTATTTTAAGGTTATTTTACATATTATATAATTATAAGAATATATATATTAATTAATTAGATATACACTAAATCTATGTGATATATATCTATAGCTATTGATAAGCTTATAGATAAATATATCCATTCAATAAGTTATCTAATAAAAGTAATGAATTAATAAATTTTCTAAAATAATATATTATCAAATAAAATAACATTAATTACATGTACAACATACGTTCTTTCTGCTAATAATTCTTAAAATTAATGATATTAATGATACCAACCGTATAAAGGGAGTTAAATATTCTACAAAAATAATGGGAACTAAATTATACTCTAAATAAATGTAGGACAATTCTAGAGCTAGTCACGAACAGTATGAGACTTAAGTAACATAACAAGGTAGTATTTCAAGTAGAAATAGGGAAATGAGAGGTTTAGCTAATGCTGCATTCTCTTGGGTTCTCTCCATCTTCTGCAGGATCACCATCTGAGAATCCTAAGAGGCAACCCTCCTCCCTATCATCATCATCGTCCCCGTCGCTTCCGGAATCTTCTCTGTTGTTTCGTCTCTCGACGTACACATGTGCTTGCCTCATGTTACCTTCCATTATCTGCAGCTCGAAAATGGGAAACATGTCGAACTGAAAACTCAACCCCAAGAGGCCCAACCCATTACTATGTTGTGCATGTGGCCATGTAGGGGAAGAGCCAAGCCTAGCCCAAAGTCGTCCGCGTAGAGAAATCCGAAGGCCCACACGATATACTGCTTAAATGGGCTGCTATTTCTTTGCTTAGCTATTTTGTTGGGCCGTGCTTAAGCCCATAAGATCAAGTTTAATTTCCTTCCTTCCAAGATAAGTTTCATCTTGCTCTCTCATATATATAAGGATAGAAAAATTGTAATTTTCATTTGGCTTGTTCTTGCGTGATCGTAAGAATTTGAAAGAGTTTCACGTTCTCTTAACGTGATAATTAATAGGAGTCGTATTACGACTTGACAGCTCTTCTTCTTCCAGATAAATATATGCCCAACACTTGAAGACCGGCTGTTTTCTGCGAATGAAGAGCAATAGAAAAGCTTGGTAGCAGACCACAGCTATAAAATACGTATGGACTGCCTCATTTTAATCCTCCATAATCCAAAATCGTTCTTACCCGTAAAACTTCTCGGTATCATACTTCGTAATCGCCATATCTGCTCAGATCTGATTTCCTCCGCCTTCCTCGATTCCCACAGAAGGCGCCGCCGCCAAATGTTAATTTTTGAACCAAACACACCAAGAAATTGTAGCAATCGATCCGATAGAACTCATCAATGCAATCGACAAACAAGAGCAAAAGGGTTTACGTGGTTTAGCCCTAAGGCTTACATCTAGGACAGTAAATGAATAGAGCTACTCGCAAGCTATTCGAGCTCGATTAATATGATAGAGTCATCCAAAATATGCTGCTAAGATGTAATCCAAAAAATAAAATAGTAAAAAAAAAATCAATGTTTTATCAAATTTCTTTAAAATATAATGATGATTATAGGATTTACATTTCTTAAAAATTTGACTGTTATTCGAATGGATAAAAAGAAAAAAAAAAGCTTATTCCTCTATTGTGAATTACATGCTGTGTTAGACTTGTAAATGGGCCAAACAGCTTGATTTTATTTGTAATTAAGCTATGAGTACACTGTACACATCTATTATTAAATTTTACTAGGTCGTTTTTTTTTCTTTCTAATTATTAAATTACATAAAAATCAAGATTATTTTGTTTTTTTATTTATTTATTTGAAGTTATAGAAAAATGAACAAACCAAGCTTTGAATTTTATGTATTTTGTAAAATTAATGATATTAATTGTTTAGATATTAAAAATCAAAATAAATAATGTTAATATGAACTAAACGAGAGTGATGTTCATGATTATTATTCATATAAATGTAACATTAACATTCCTCTATATATAATATATATCATTTTACTTTAAGCTTTGTTTTATAATAGCAACTATAAGTCAACGATACCAATTGTCTTAAAGGGAATTAATTATTCCATAAAAATCTTGGGAACTAATTTAAATATAGATCAATCTAAATTTCACTGTAAATAAAAATAGGCCAAATTCTAAAGCTAGTCATGAACAAAGTTAGATATATATTAGCAGCTCCGATTTGAAACCTAGTTATTGCCACAAAATATGTAAAATAACTTTTGATACTCATTTGCAGATAGGGTGCGTTATCTTTGATTGTAAATTTATCATGGGGAAATGAAGGATAAATTTTTTTTCACACTTTAAATTCTTCATTTCTTTTCCCCACATTTCCTACTCGATCGTTACTCATCCCTCATTTTTAGTGTAAATGAGGGATGAGTAAGGGTGAGTAGAAAATGTGGGAAAAGAAATAAGAGATTTAAATAGTGAAATTTTATTTATCCTTTATTTTCCCTGATAAATTTACAACCAAAGAGAACGCTCCCATATAGAATAGCAGTATTGAAATTATTTAAATCCCACGCATTATACATTAAGGCTGCATTTACTTTGATGGATAAATTTATCCATGGAAAATGATGGATAACACAAATTTATGCATTTAAATGTCTCCTTCGTTTGACACAAAAGAGATGCTCGCCATTTTCCCTTTATTCAAGGATGGATAATATTATCACACTATTTCCTTTATTTCATCGTCGTCCCCGTCGCTTCTGGAATCTTCTCTGTTGTATCTTCTTTCGACGTACACATGTGCTTGCCTCCGGTGGAGTCGCGCGCATGCAGAACATGCATGATCACGTCGTGGGTAAAGAAACTCTTGTTTATAGATCAGTTTGCACCAACACTCTCTCTCACACACACATAGCAGAAAGAATCTCTCTCCCACACACACAAAGAGCCGAAACAATGGAAGGAGAAGCTGCTGTCCTTCAATTTCTAGTTCAAAACCTCATCGACCTCTCCAAGAAAGAGTTCTCGACAAAGATGCAGCAAAGCTAGATGGGAATCTTGAATGATCTAACTAGTCAAAGTCAAAGTATTCAGAACTTTTTATACTATTAATCCTACCCAACCAAATCATTCGTGACCTAACTAGTCATAGTCAAAGTATTAAAAAAAATGTCGGCAAAGATTAATTGAAATATAAAAAATGAAAAAAGAAAATCATATCTAGAATGAAAGGCTGTAAACTCTTCAGCTTGCACCACTCATCCAATTCTATTCCTTAGCTCTCTCTCTCTCACTCAATTTCTCTCTTTCTCTCTCTAAGTTATCTGCACAAAGAATGGAAGGAGAAGCTGCTGCCGCTGTCCTTCAAGCTCTAGTTCAAAACCTCATCGACCTTTCCAAGAAAGAGATCTCTCAAATCCGAGATCTCGACAAAGATGCAGCAAAGCTAGCAGGGAATCTCGACATGATCAAAAATTTCTTGTACGATGCCGAGATGCGTAGCATCACCAGCAAAGCTGTCAAGAGCTGGTTGAAGAAGCTTGAAGATGTGGCGTTCGATGCTGACAATGTTTTGGATGAACTCAACTATCATATTCTCACCAAACAAATCAAGCCCAAGAAGACAAAGGTACCATCGTGCTTCTCATGCTTCAACCATATTTCACGTTCTCGAAATATGGCTCTTAAAATCAAAGAAATAAATGAGAATTTGGAGTCCATTAACAAAGAGGCCGCCGATCTTGGTCTCAAAGGGGAGCTTGCAAATGAGCCCACTTTGGTTATTGCTACTTTGGAAACTAATTCATTCACTGTTGATCCAATTTTTGTTGGAAGAGATGATGTTGCGTCGGAAATAGTTGAGATGCTTACCAATAGCATCACAACTGATGAACGCGCAGTTTCCATCCTTCCCATTGTCGGGATGGGGGGATTGGGGAAGACGACATTGACTAGGAAAGTCTTCAATCGTCTCAAGGATGAGAATCGGTTTGGATCACATATTTGGGTGCATGTTTCTCCAAATTTTGATCCAATCATTCTTTACAAGAAAATTCTCGAAGAATTGACTTCTGATAAAGGTGAAAATGAGAGTACGCAAGCTATTCTTTCAAAGCTTCAAAATGCTTTGAAAGACAAAACTTATCTTCTTGTACTCGATGATGTATGGAATGAAGATCGTTCCAAATGGGAATATTTTATCAATTCTTTGTTGGGAGTTAGTTCTGTCAAAGGAAATGCCATTGTTGTTACCACGAGAAGTACGGAGGTTGCTTCAATTGTGAATCCACTACATAGACATGAGTTGAAAGGTTTATCGGTGGAAGATTGTTGGTCGATAATCAAAGCTAAAACCTTTGGAGAAGAAAATGTTCCTTCTGAATTCGAGGACATTGGGAAAAAAATTGCAAGCAAATGTCAAGGTTTGCCGTTAGCTGCCAACGTAGTTGGGGGTGTTCTGCACAATAAATCTGAGGACAAATGGCGTTCAATCGAGGAGAAATGGCTTTCAGCCGATGAAGGAGGAGATTATATCTCAAAAATATTGAGATTGAGCTTTGATAATTTGTCTCCGCCACTACTTAAGAAATGCTTTGCGTACTGTTCGATGTTTCCTAAAGGCTCCGGAATCATCAAACAGAGACTGATTGAGTTGTGGATGGCAGAAGGTTTTCTTCAAGCTGATGGAAGGGATGAGATGGAGTCCGTGGGCGAAAAATTTATCAATGTTCTTCTACACAACTCTTTACTGCAAGTTTCAAAGAGAGATTTCTACGGAAATGTAAAAGAGTGTGGCATGCATGATCTTGTGCATGATCTGGCTTGTTCTGTTTCAAGTTCCTCTAACAATACGGGTGGTAGCAGCCGAGTTCGATACATGACTCTCAAAACAGAAGAATCAAGTCGTATCTCAAAAGAAATGGCAAAATATTTGCGTACATTATTAATATCATATAGATGTGATAGTTCTGGTATCAACTTCTCAGACTTCGAAAGTCTGCATGTTTTACGTCTTGACAATGGAGTTGAAGAGTTGTCAAGTTCGATTCGAAAGTTGATACATTTGAGACATTTTGACATTTCAAAGACAAGAATTGAATATTTGCCGGATTGGATTGGTGAATTCTTTCACTTGCAGACGTTGAGAGTAGACTCAAGATGGTTGAAGAAACTGCCAAGTACGATTAAGTACTTGATTAACTTGAGGCATCTTTATATTACTGAGAAGGTAGAGTTGCCTGCGGGAATCGGGCGATTAACGTCTCTTCAAACGCTAACGCATTTTCCAGTGGGCGATGAGAATGGGTGCAAAATTGAAGAGCTCGGAAGTTTGAATAATCTTAAAGGAGGGCTACGGATTCGCAATCTCGAAAGGGTTCATGACAAGGAAGAGGCTCGGAAAGCCAATTTATTCCAAAAGTCAAAAATATTGAAGTTGCGTTTGAAATGGGGTGATGAGAGAGAAGGTGAAAGAAATGATGAGAATGTATTGGAAGGCCTGCAGCCTCACTCAGATTTGAAGAAGTTAAAGATTTCTGGATACAAAGGCAGTAGGTTTCCATTATGGAGTCTGAAGATGGCAGTTGGAGATGTGGGACTTAACAAGTTAATGTCGTTATCACTCTATAACTGCGAAGAATGTGAAGAGATCCCAATGTTGGGGCACTTGCCCAATCTCAAGTCCCTTGAGTTGTATGGATGGAGCAATTTGAAGTGTATAAATTCATCATTCTACGGAATGGTGAACAAAGATACACACATTGTTTTTCCAGCTCTCGAGAGGTTCACATTGAAATACATGCCTAAGCTGGAAGTGTGGGCAGAAATAGAAGTTTCGGGTGGAAGTGAAGTGAAGCTATTTCCTCGCCTCCAACATTTGGAAATTAATTTGTGCTTGCAATTGATGAGTGTTCCAAGTCATGTCTCGTCATGCCTTCAACATTTGAAAATCATTGTAATTGGTGTGGAATGTCTCCCAGCTGATTGGTTATTCAGTAACAACCAGACTCTCTCTCATTTGGAAATAAGTTACTGCTCCAATTTGAGAGAATTAGGAGATAGCGGTGGAGAACAATCACAAGGAAGCTTCACATCCCTTCGCGAAATCTGGATTAGTGGATGCAAAGCATTGGAGCATTTGCCATGTGAAATGCTAGGATTCTCTCTTGAGAAGCTGTCATTGGTGGAATTAAGTAGCCTAAAAAATCTACCAAGGCTAATTGACTGCCTCCCAAAATTACCTCGTCTAACAGAATTGAGAGTCGAAGGAGTTCCTAAATTTATGGCCACTTGTGGTCTTGAGATTTCGCCTTTTCCCAGCTTGAGACGAATAAGTATCGATGTTAGTATGGGGGTGGAGACTGTGGATGCCATATTGCAAGGATGCTGCCACTCGCTTTATAGCTTGACTTTGACGGGGATGGAAAGTCGAGAATGCCTACTGGAATCAATTCAACTTCTCACTGCTCTTTCTAGGCTAAAGTTAAATAATTTTGGAATGAAAGAGTTACCTGAATGGTTTGGGAACCTCTCATCCCTAAAGGAGTTGTGGTTATGTAACTGCAAAAGGCTAAGGCGTCTACCCTCTATGGATGCAATGCATCGCCTCACAACATTAAAAAAACTATATATTATGGGTTCCCCGGAATTAGTGATTAAAAGTGATGCAGCTGATTCTGAATGGCCCAAGGTTTCCCATATCCCCAACATCAACATTGACCGTCAAAGTGAGTATCAATATATTTTCTTTTTTATTTTTATATATATAGAAACAATTACATGTGTATTTAATTTATTTGAAAAAAAAATTATCAGAAATTGAGGTACCGTATCTTACTTTATGGAGTTTAATTCCAATTCAGTTGTTATTCGTTTGGTGCTCCACTTCATCTCGATATGCTTAAACGATATGAGATTAATTGTTTTGAGTTTGTTTACTACAGAATTACGGTGAATCGTCATTTGTCATTGAGGTGATTCTAACAAATTAGGAGGTGAAGCAATGGATCAATGAAGAAGGATTGAGTGAGTGTCCATTTTGATTTGAACTTTTGTTGATAGGATTATAATGCCGAAAGTTGAAGAGGATGCATGTGGATATCAATTTGTTGCAGACAGACAAAGCATCTCCACTTCTACTCATGTTTTTATATTTATGTTATATGTGATTTTGTGTTATGTCTTCCTCTACCTTATTTTGATTGAGACTGTAAATTGCAAACTAATTTCCCCATTCTGGTTTAGCATAAAGTGTTGAAGATTTGAAATAACTTTTCATTTTGCATGGAGTATCATCTTTAACGATCATTACAGGCTGGTTTCTAAAAAAAAAAAACAATCATTACAGGCCATGAAAATACTTTAATGAGTCTAGATATATATAGCAAACATGTTTGGCCTTATTTCCTTGTTAGCTTATGTAGTTATTGCGTTAGGCCCGGAATTAAGCAAGGCCCATTTCTAAATTATTGTTCCTCTTTAGATACTCCCAATTTTAAACTTTAATGGGGTGTTTACTTAGGATAATTAACTTTGATAGATAAAAATAGTAAGGTTAATTATTTGTTTACTTTGATGGATTGGGATTTTGAAATATTCCAAGGCCTTGATTTTTTTCTATCATTCAAGCTAGTTTTGTTTGATTCTTGTCCCATTCAAAGAGTGTAATTGGAGCAATATTCTTGAGAATAAAAATACTCAATCATGTGTTTTATCAATTATGCAAAATAAATGATTTCTAATGCTTCAAATTAAGTTATGGAAAGATAAAATTACCCTCAAGAAACTCCAAAATTACCATCTATCTACCCGTTCTTGAATCTCTTCAATGGTGTTAGCCATTGGCGTCGATGGCGAAGGAAGTGGTGGTGGCAGAAAGGGGAGAGCTCTTTCTTTATTTGTTACCATTCATCAAAGCTACCATGTTTGAATTAGCTCTACTAAGCTTATCTAGAAACTGAGTTGAAATGGGCCTTGGTGATTCAAGCCCATTAAGATTGTTTGTACTCCCTCCGTCCACGAAAAAATTTCCTAGGAGAGAGTGACACGCGTTTTAAGAAAAAAATTGTTAGGTGTATTGAGAGTGTGAAAAAATTTGTTGAGTATATTGGGAGTAGTGAAAATGTGTTATATTAATATTGAGAGTTATGAAAAAGTAAAAGTAAATGTAATTATAAGTGGATGGGTATAGTCCAAAAATAGGTAGGAAATTTTTTTGTGGACGTCCCAAAAAAGAAAAATAGAAAATTCTTCCATGAACAGAGGGAGCATTTATCTCGGAATTGAGTTGAAATGGGCCTTGACGACTCAAGCTTATATTCAATTGATGCAGAACTAGTCATGAGCGTATGGATCGAAATAGGGGCTCCACATTAATCTCAACTCGAAATTAGCCTCGTTTAAAATATTTGAAAGCTAGTTAGTTATTGCCACAAAATATGTAAATAACTTTGATACTCATTTACACATAGAATAGCAGTATAGAAATTATCAAAAAAAATTGGTGCCTTATCGTTCTATAATATTTACTTTCCTTATCAAAAAAAAAAAAAAAAAAAAAAAGCAGTATAGAAATTATTCAAATCCCACACATTTTACATATAGTAACATAACAAGGGAAATATTTCAAGTGGAAACAGGGAAATGAGAGGTTTAGCTAATGCTGCATTCTCTTGGGTTCTCTCCATCTTCTGCAGGATCACCATCTGAGAATCCTAAGAGGTAACCCTCCTCCCTATCATCATCATCATCCCCGTCGCTTCCGGAATCTTCTCTGTTGTACCTTCTCTCGACGTACACATGTGCTTGCCTCCGGTGGAGTCGCAGAACATGCATGATCAAGTCGGGGGTGAAGGACACCCGGGAATGGTCCTCCCGGCCTTGCCGGTTACCTTCCATTATCTGCAGCTCGAAAATGGGAAAAATGTCGAAATTGAAATTTCAGAGTAAAGAAACGGAGAAACACGTAAAAGTGCAATACTACTACCTCTTGAACATTTTCAGGCACAGGGGTGACATCATTTGAAGAGGGGGACCAAAGCTTTACATTCTTCTCTATTCCACAGGTAGCAAGCACTGGGATGAGTGGATGGGATTCGAGCTGGTTCACGACGTGCCTGTCGCCAACCATCATACGGACGACCTCACAGCTCTTCTTCTTCCAGATAAATATATGGCCACAGTCAGACCCGCTGATGACGTATTCATCATTTGGGCCAAAGAAGTTGACTCCCTTGACTGTTCGGAAGTTCCTGTGCCCCGAGAAAACTTGTGCTTCCGACGGTCTGGGCGAGTCTTCTGACGGTGAAGGTGTGAATTTCGGACCCAAACCCATGTTCCTCTGAAACAGATATATGAGATCATCGTTGTACGAGACGAGCAGCTCGCTCGTGTTGGAGTAAGCTAATGCTGTAATGCGAACATCGTCTTTCCCGATAAGGTGATGAGGGCAGAAGTAGTTGGCAGGGCTTCCTTCTTTAGTTGATGCATTGACTTGGTATTTTCTGATGTCATACAAACGTGCGTAAACATCACTACTTCCTACAGAAAAATAGTTAGGATTTCTTGGGTCAATAACCATGGCATTCAGCCCGACACTTGAAGACCGGCTGTTTTCTGCGAATGAAGAGCAATAGAAAAGCTTGGTAGCAGAGCAACTTCGTAGATCATACTGCAAAAGAAATAAGGAGTTGGGCGTAATGAAGGATTTAATGGAAACTAGCTATGGATATCAGCACTTAGAAAGCCTACGTGTTGGACAAAACCATCCTCCCCACAGCTGTAAAATACGTATGGACTGCCTGGTTCCAAATAGGCTGTATAAACCTGAGCTCAATCTCATACTTCAGCAATATGGGACTCAATTTTACCGGTTTATAAAGGTATTATACTTATATAGTATTTTAATACTTTTATCACGGTTAAAATATATTTACTAAATACTTATATTTACAATTTTTTTATATTAATCATACCCGGTACCACCATATCAATAATGAGCTAACTAAAGTATTCAAAAAGGTGTCGGCAAAGATTGAAATATTACTAATATAAAATGAAAAAGATAGAAAACCATGTCTAGAATGAAAGCCTGTAAAGTTTAATCTCTTCAGCTTGCACCCACTCATCCAATTCTATTCCTTAAGTTATCAGCACAAAGAATGGAAGGAGAAGCTGCTGCCGCCGTCCTTCAAGCTCTAGTTCAAAACCTCATCGACCTCTCCAAGAAAGAGATCTCTCAAATCCGAGATCTCGACAAAGATGCAGCAAAGCTAGCAGGGAATCTCGACATGATCAAAAATTTCTTGTACGATGCCGAGATGCGTAGCATCACCAGCAAAGCTGTCAAGAGTTGGCTGAAGAAGCTTGAAGACGTGGCGTTCGATGCTGACAATGTTTTGGATGAAATCAACTATCATATTCTCTCCAAACAAATCAAGCCCGCCGAACCCAAGAAGGCAAAGGTACCATCATGCTTCTCATGCTTCAACCATATTTCACGTTCTCGAAATATGGCTCTTAAAATCAAAGAAATTAATGAGAATTTGGAGTCCATTAACAAAGAGGCCGCCGAGCTTGGTCTCAAAGGGGAGCTTGCTAATGAGCCCACTTTGGTTATTGCAACTTTGGAAACTAATTCATTCACTCTTGATCCAATTTTTGTTGGAAGAGATGATGTTGCGTCGGAAATAGTTGAGATGCTTACCAGTAGCATCACAACTGATGAACGCGCAGTTTCCATCCTTCCCATTGTTGGGATGGGAGGATTGGGGAAGACCACATTGACTAGGAAAGTCTTCAATCGTCTCAAGGATGAGAAGTTTGGATCACATATTTGGGTGCATGTTTCTCCAAATTTTGATCCAATCATTCTTTACAAGAAAATTCTCGAAGAATTGACTTCTGATAAAGGTGAAAATGAGAGTGCGCAAGCTATTCTTTCAAAGCTTCAAAATGCTTTGAAAGACAAAACTTATCTTCTTGTACTCGATGATGTATGGAATGAAGATCGTTCCAAATGGGAATATTTTATCAATTCTTTGTTGGGAGTTAGTTCTGTCAAAGGAAATGCCATTCTTGTTACCACGAGAAGTAAGGAGGTTGCTTCAATTGTGAATCCACTACATAGACATGAGTTGAAAGGTTTATCAGAGGTAGATTGTTGGTCGATAATCAAAGCTAAAACCTTTGGAGAAGAAAATGTTCCTTCAGAATTCGAGGACATTGGGAAAAAGATTGCAAGCAAATGTCAAGGTTTGCCGTTAGCTGCCAACGTAGTTGGGGGTGTTCTGCACAATAAATCTGAGGAGAAATGGCGTTCAATCGAGGAGAAATGGCTTTCAGCCGATGAAGGAGGAGATTATATCACAAAAATATTGAGATTGAGCTTTGATAATTTGTCTCCGCCACTACTTAAGAAGTGCTTTGCGTACTGTTCGATGTTTCCTAAAGGCTCCAGAATCATCAAACAGAGACTGATTGAGTTGTGGATGGCAGAAGGTTTTCTTCAAGCTGATGGAAGGGATGGCATGGAGTCCGTGGGCGAAAAATTTATCAACGTTCTTCTGCACAACTCTTTACTGCAAGTTTCGAACAGAGATGGTTACGGAGATGTAAAAGAGTGTGGCATGCACGATCTTGTGCACGATCTCGCCTGTTCTGCTTCAAGATCCTCTAACAATACGGGTGGTAGCAGCCGAGTTCGATACATGACTCTCGAAGAAGAAGAATCAAGTCCAATCTCAAAAGAAATGGCAAAATATTTGCGTACATTATTAATATCATATGGATGTGATAGTTCTGGTATCAACTTCTTAGACTTGGAAAGTCTGCATGTTTTACGTCTTGAGTATGGAGTTAAAGAGTTGTCAAGTTCGATTCGAAAGTTGATACATTTGAGACATTTTGACATTTCATATACAAAAATTGAATATTTGCCGGATTGGATTGGTGAATTCTTTCACTTGCAGACGTTGAGAGCAAACTCAGAATATTTGACAAAACTGCCAAGTACGATTAAGTACTTGATTAACTTGAGGCATCTTTATATTCACGAGTTTGTAGAGTTGCCAATGGGAATTGGGGGATTAACGTCTCTCCAAACGCTAACGCACTTTCCAGTGGGCGATGAGAATGGGTGCAAAATTGAAGAGCTGGGAAGTTTGAATGATCTTAAAGGAGAGTTATATATTTGCAATCTCGAAAGGGTTCATGACAAGGAAAAGGCTCGGAAAGCCAATTTATTCCAAAACTCAAAAATATTGAAGTTGGGTTTGGAATGGGGTGATGAGAGAGAAGGTGAAAGAAATGATGAGAATGTATTGGAAGGCCTGCAGCCTCACTCAGATCTCAGGGAGTTTGATATTTCTGGATACAAAGGCAGTAGGTTTCCATTATGGACTCAGAAGATGGCAGTTGGAGATGTGGGACTTAACAAGTTAATGTCGTTATCACTCATTGACTGCAAAGAATGTGAAGGGATCCCAATGTTGGGGCAGTTGCCCAATCTCAAGTCCCTTAAGTTGGAAGGATGGAGCAATTTAAAGTGTATAAATTCTTCATTCTACGGAATGGTGAACAAGGACACGCGCATTGTTTTTCCAGCTCTCGAAAAGCTCGAATTGATTGACATGCCTAAGCTGACAGAGTGGGTAGAAATAGAAGTTTCGGGTGGAAGTGAAGTGAAGCTATTTCATCGCCTCCAACATTTGGAAATTAAGTGGTGCGAGCAATTGATGAGTGTTCCAGGTTTGGGGCAGTTGCCCAATCTCAAGTCCCTTAAGTTGGAAGGATGGAGCAATTTGAAGTGTATAAATTCATCATTCTATGGAATGGTGAACAACGACACACGCATTGTTTTTCCATCTCTCGAAGAGCTCATATTGGAACACATGCCTAAGCTGGCAGAGTGGGCAGAAATAGAAGTTTCGGGTGGAAGTGAAGTGAAGCTATTTCCTCGCCTCCAACATTTGGAAATTCAGTGGTGCGAGCAATTGATGAGTGTTCCAAGTCATGTCTCGTCATGCCTTGAATATCTGTGGATTCATCGTACTGCTCTGGAATGTCTCCCAGCTGATTGGTTATTCAGTAACAACCAGACTCTCTCTGAATTGAATATATGGGGCTGCCCCAATTTAAGAGAATTAGGGGATAGAGATAGCAGCGGAGAACAATCACAAGGAAGCTTCACATCCCTTCGCAAAATCAGGATTAGTGGATGCAAAGCATTGGAGCATTTGTCATGTGAAATGCTAGGATTCTCTCTTGAGAATCTGTCTTTGACGGATTTAAGTAGCTTAAAGAATCTAGCAAGGGTAATTGACTGCCTCCCAAAATTGCCTCGTCTAACAGAATTGGAAATTGGAGGCGTTCCTAAATTTATGGCCACTGGTTGTCTTAAGAGTTCGCCTTTTCCCAGCTTGAGACAGGTGGGTATGGATGTTAGTATGGGGGTGGAGACTGTGGATGCCATATTGCAAGGATGTTGCCACTCACTTGATCAGTTAACTTTGAAGGGGATGGAAAGTTGGGAATGCCTACCGGAATCAATTCAACTTCTCACTGCTCTTTCGCAGCTAGAGTTAAAGAATTTTGGAATGGAAGAGTTACCTGAATGGTTTGGGAACCTCTCATCCCTAAAGGAGTTGTATTTATGGAACTGCAAAAGGCTAAGGCGTCTACCCTCTATGGAAGCAACGCAGCGCCTCACAACATTAAAAAAACTATCTATTTGGGATTGCCCGGAATTAGTGATTAAAAGGGAGGCAGCTGATTCTGAATGGCCCAAGGTTTCCCACATCCCCTCCATCACCATTTGACGATCACAGTGAGTATCAATATATTTTCTTGTTTATTTTATAAATATATATATATATATATATATATATATAGAAACAATTACATGTGTATTTTATTTGAAAAAAAAAATTGATTATCAGAAATTGAAGTACCGTATCTTACTTTATGAAGTTTAATTCCAATTCAGTTGCTATTCGTTTGGTGCTCCACTTCATCTCGATATGCTTAAACAATATGAGATTAATTATTTTGAGTTTGTTTACTACAGATTTACAGTGAATCATCATTTGTCATTGAGGTGATTCTAACAAATTAGGAGGTGAAGCAATGGATCAATGAAGAAGGATTGAGTGAGTATCCATTTTTGTTGATAGGATTATAATGCCGAAAGTTGAAGACGATGCATGTGGATATCAATTTGTTGCAGACAGACAAAGCATCTCCACTTCTACTCATGTTTTCATATTTATGTTATATGTGATTTTGTGTTATGTCTTCCTCTACCTTATTTTGATTGAGACTATAAATTGCAAACTAATTTTTCCCATTCTGGTTTAGCATAAAGTGTTGAAGATTTGAAATAACGTTTCATTTTGCATGGAGTATCATCTTTAACAATCATTACAGGCTGGAATCAAAAAAAAAAAAAAAAAAAAAAACAATCATTACAGGCCATGAAAATACTTTAATGAGTCTAGATATATATAGCAAACATGTTTGCCCTTATTTGTTTGTTAGCTTAGATAGTTATTGCGTTAGGCCTGGAATTAAGCAAGGCCCATTTCTAAATTATTGTTCCTCTTTGGATACTCCCAATTTTAAACTTTAATGGGGTGTTTACTTAGCACGAAAAAACTTTCTATGAGAGAGTGACGTGTTTTAAGAAAAAAATTGTTAGGTGTATTGAGAGTGTGGAAAAAGTTGTTGAGTATATTGGGAGTAGTGAAAATGTGTTATATTAATATTGGGAGTTGTGAAAAAGTGAAAGTAAAAGTAATTATAAGTGGTGATGTATAGTCCAAAAATAGGTATGAATTTTTTTTCTAGACGTCCCAAAAAAAAAAAGATAAGAAGTTCTTTCATGGACGGAGGGAATATTTATCTCGGAATTGAGTTGAAATGGACCTCGACGACTCAAGCTCATTAAGATTGTATGTATTAGCCAACCGTAAATATATTTTATATTCAAGTGATGTAGAACTAGTCATGAGCGGATGGATCGAAATAGGTGCTCCACATTAATCTCAACTCGAAATTAGCCTCGTTTAAAATATTTAAAAATCTAAAGAAAAAAAAGTTTAAATATTTATAATAATTCTCATGGTCTCGTAAAAAATGTAGTTTTTACTACATATAACCATACTTTAAGTATACATCTATTATTAATTAAATTCTATATTACTGATTCATTTTTCTCCAATCATTAAATTACATAAAAAAACAAATTTATTTTATTTTTAATTTATTTGAAGGTACATGGAAAATGAACAAATCAAGTTTTTATTTTATATAATTTTTAAAATGAATGATATCAACGATACCTACCGTCTAAAGGGAGTTAATTTTTCTACAAAATAGTGGGAACTAAATTTTGCTCTAAATAAATATAGGACAATTCTAAAGCTAGTCATGAACAAAGTTAGATACAGTTAGTAGCTCCGATTTGAAAGCTAGTTAGTTATTGCCACAAAATATGCAAATAACTTTGATACTCATTTACACATATAGAATAGCAGTATTGAAATTATTCAAATCCCACACATTTTACATATAGTAACATAACAAGGGAAATATTAAGTATAGAAATATGGAAATGAGAGGGGTTTAGCTAATGCTGCATTCTCTTGGGTTCTCTCCATCTTCTGCAGGATCACCATCTGAGAATCCTAAGAGGTAACCCTCCTCCCTATCATCATCATCGTCCCCATCGCTTCCGGAATCTTCTCTGTTGTACCTTCTCTCGACGTACACATGTGCTTGCCTCCGGTGGAGTCGCAGAACATGCATGATCACGTCGGGGGTGAAGGACACCCGGGAATGGTCCTCCCGGCCTTGCCGGTTACCTTCCATTATCTGCAGCTCGAAAATGGGAAAAATGTCGAAATTGAAATTTCAGAGTAAAGAAACGGAGAAACACGTAAAAGTGCAATACTACTACCTCTTGAACATTGTCAGGCACAGGGGTGACATCATTTGAAGAGGGGGACCAAAGCTTTACATTCTTCTCTATTCCACAGGTAGCAAGCATTGGGATGAGCGGATGGGATTCGAGCTGGTTCACGACGTGCCTGTCGCCAACCATCATACGGACGACCTCACAGCTCTTCTTCTTCCAGATAAATATATGGCCACAGTCAGACCCGCTGATGACGTATTCATCATTTGGGCCAAAGAAGTTGACTCCCTTGACTGTTCGGAAGTTCCTGTGCCCCGAGAAAACTTGTGCTTCCGACGGTCTGGGCGAGTCTTCTGACGGTGAAGGTGCGAATTTCGGACCCAAACCCATGTTCCTCTGAAACAGATATATGAGATCATCGTTGTACGAGACGAGCAGCTCGCTCGTGTTGGAGTAAGCTAATGCTGTAATGCGAACATCGTCTTTCCCAATAAGGTGATGAGGGCAGAAGTAGTTGGCAGGGCTTCCTTCTTTAGTTGATGCATTGACTTGGTATTTTCTGATGTCATACAAACGTGCGTAAACATCACTACCTCCTACAGAAAAATAGTTGGGATTTCTTGGGTCAATAACCATGGCATTCAGCCCGACGCTTGAAGACCGGCTGTTTTCTGCGAATGAAGAGCAATAGAAAAGCTTGGTAGCAGAGCAACTTCGTAGATCATACTGCAAAAGAAATAAGGAGTTGGGCATAATGCAGGATTTAATGGAAACTCGCTATGGATATCAGCACTTAGAAAGCCTACGTGTTGGACAAAACCATCCTCCCCACAGCTGTAAAATACGTATGGACTGCCTGGTTCGATAGCCAAGCTGTGAACGCGTCCTTGGTGCTTAGACAATTTCTTAGTTTCTACTGAACCATTCTCCTGTATCAGGCCAAGCCTGACCTGCAACAGGAAATTTATGTCTTATTGCTCAGAGAACATATTTCTGATGTTACCGTCTTATTGCATTAGAGAGTTTTATCACTGTTCATACTCTAATCTTATTACCAATTCTCAAGAATTGCTCGTAGAACATATCAAAAGTGGTTAAATGTACTCGTTGGTAAAATTACCTGGCAATCAGCAGAGGATGATATTATTTTGCTATCATCAGTGAACGGCATAAACTTTGCCTGGAAAACGTTGTCCGTATGGCCAGATTGATATGACAACTTAAGTTTCTCTGCTGCCCAGTCCCAGAGCATAATTTGTCGGTCATCAGAACCTGATGCAATCAGCTCGCCGGTGGAGTTGAATGAAATTGCATTTACACATCCCTGATGACCATTCAGTTGCCCATACAGACCAAGGCGCTGTATCAGAGCCTGCATCAAGCAAAAAAGAAGCCTCTGACATGATTCATTGTCTATATTTCATAAACAGACTGGAAAGTGAACTGGTGATGCTACCTTTAGTGGTTAGACCTGGTTTGGATACATTGAACTGTTGTCCAAGCAGTATACCAAAATCAAATACATTATGCATTATTATAAAAAAAAAACAATACATGTTTATTATTTAGATGGGAAACAATAATGAGTCATAGAGATCCATTTAATAAAGCATTAAATACATTTAGAAATTAGAAATATACATTACATGTATATGTGTATGCATTCACAGCATATATTTTTAAGGAACATCCTAAATCCTGATGAAAATGTGCAAGAACCGGAAAGACTATGATGGAAATGTGAAAGAACCCAAAAGACTAAAGTGAGCAAAAAAAAATAACTGAAGACACCGCATGTAGAACATACATTGCCGAGGAACTGTTTCAGAATTTTTTTGCATAGTCAGCCAATGATGGTAGCCTCCGGAAAAGGAAACTGATATTGGTTTTATGAGAAAACTGGAAAATAGCTTATTATTTTGGTGGGAAAAATTGAGTTGAGCACATCTGGGTACATTGACTTACAGATGCCATTCTATTCTAGTCATCAGGGCTGAGGTTTAATGTCTGCAGCTAGGAACATCCTCCTTTATGATAGAAAAAGCAAGTAGTGCCATTTCCAACAGCGGAATTCTAAACCAGTGAGTGCCCACATGCTGCATATGCCAGTCAATCACATCACGGCACTCCAAATGGCTATCATAAAGTCTTCTGTTATGTAAAGCCCTACTTTACATATAGAATGTCTCTATTTCCCGGCTACCAAGACAAGATAGGGAGGATCCACCAGATTTTTAACCTTCCCCTGTTATGTTCAGGGTAAGGTTTCCCTCCAACTATAGTTGGAAAGAGAAAATGGCGGACACCTGTTGTTTGCAGATTGCAAAATGGCAATCTGTTGACTTCTACTCCTTGGATGAAAGTAGGCCACATATTTTGTTCAGTGAAATGGCATATTTTCATGTAGTCTTATCCACTTTCCTCTTCAGTTGATTTCCACAAATAAAAATCATAAAAATTTAGACGGCCAATTGAAGCTGCCCATGTCTCCATGTACAGAAAGCACAGCCGGACATCTACAAAATTGAATGCAAGACGGTTTGCTACAACTATTGGGCAGAACTCATCCCAAAAGCTAGCTTACTTCAGCAATATGGGACTCAAGTAGGATCATAACAACGCTATGGCGAATACAAACCCTAAGGCCTTCCAGGCTTACTTCACTTAGCTTTTAATAATTGAAGAGAACACCTCACTTTACAGAACAAATATGCAGCTTCTGAGTTGCAGAAGTTGGCAAGAACTTCAATACCGATAAGAGTTACGAACCAAGCTCTACTAGCATCGACATAGTCAAACATCATAATATTCCTGTTTCCAATCCAAAATCAAACTCCCTCAGCCATATTCCCATAGATCATTCCCATCAACACACAAAAACATGATCAAGCACCAGAAAATGTAAAAACAACAATCTCAGCAAAAATAAGCAACAGATCACTAACACGCAGTAAGTAATTCACTAATCCAAACAATACTTCTCAATCCACCATCAAATTTTACTCATCAACACACACACAAGCATCAACAGATTACAGAACTGAGCGACACGCACATTCAGATAGAAGCGTGAGCGAGAGCGAACCTGTGAAGCCGAGAGGCGGCGAGAGCAAATCCTGGGCGGGAACAAAGCCGTCTCTCTCTTGTAAAGCTCATTCAACCAATTATCAGAATTCGTGTACCGCCTCTCCATATCAACTCAATTTCCAGCTTCCGGACCCGTAAAAGGATAGATCAAACAACCAGTTGCTATCAAATTTACAGATTTTTTTCCTTTTTCACACTAAAAAACACAGTGAAAGGAGAAGAGAACAGGCAGAGTGAAGTGAATTGTGAATGATGAAGCGCGTGGCATCCGAAGCATGTACGGAAGCGTGCGCCACCATACGCATAGCATATGCAAACACGCAGTGGGGATTTAGAGAGGGAGAGAGAGGAAGATGATGAGGAATTTGAGTGGAGGTTTCAGGAAATGAGTAGATTGATTGATCATTGATCCAAAGGGTTTTGGTTTTTAGTTTTTTTAAGATTTCATGTCATTGTCAGCCCCTTAAACTATAGATATATAAATGCGCGTCTTTGGGCTTCCATAGCTTAATGTTTTTGCGCTCATTTACCGAATTTCGGTGTTTCCTTTCACTAATTTGCAATTTATGGCAAAAACTAGTGGCAATTATTATGCAAAAATACGATGATTCAGAATTTCCTTACACATTTGATTAAATAATATAATAATTTAGCCATCATTCAATATTTCTTCTAATTTTGAAAATAACTATCGCCTTTACAATTCTCATATATTTACACACATTGTCGATAATGGACTCATTACTTTTAAAAATAACTCACTAACTATTAATATTTCTTCTAATGTGTGGGCTCATTTTCCACTAATCAAATATACAACTAATTTTTCTTAAAACTTGTATCACTTCCTATTAGGAAGATGTTTCATAGATGAATGGAGTAGTAAGTTTGGCATTGTCACATACAGTGTAATAATGTACATTTTGTGCGCGTGTTGTGTGTGTCATAGAGAGAGAGTCCCGCAAAGCTTGAGCAGTATTCATTTTCGGTTGTCCTACGAAGCTTAAGCACTTTTTTTATATGGCAAAAGTTTTTCTCTTTAGTCATCTTTTCACTTTTTCACTCACACTTAACACACAAAATACTATTCTATCCGTCCGTCCCAATAATAGTGTCCCACTTTTCTTTTTGGGTCGTCCCAATAGTAGTGTCTCATTCCCTTTTTGGCAATATATTTTCTCTCTATACCTAATATTTAAATAATTTTCACCAATCCATTTTATCTACTTTTTGCACACTCTTTAATCCCATTGTCCAAAAATAATGGGATGCTATTAATATGACAGAGGGAGTAACTTCTTAAAATTCTTGCCAAAAAGAAATTTCTCAAGCTTAACGAGACGGAGGGAGTATAAGAGATAGTATAATTAAGTGTATCACGCATAAGAAGTTATTTATGGCAAAACGTTACTTCTGGATACAAGTTACAAGAGAATCCTCAAAATTATTCTTTCTCGTGAACTCTAAATACAACCAACAAGAAAAAGCAGACAACAAAAGAACTTTGAAGAAGGTTTGAAGAAGTCAAGACCAGAAAGAAATATTTAATAAGAGCAAAAGAAATTAAATAAAAATGGTGTGGTTTCATAGCCTACAAGTGTTTGAGCAATAGTTCTGTATAAGAAGTTGTACAAATATGGGTGTCGCTAAGAACAAAAAAAAAGGCTGAGAATCTACGTATATAGAAGGTCCCTCTTTACAACTCCAGGTTTTGCTTCTAAAGAATTTTCGAGTCAAGGCTTACAATTAGAAGTCTAATATAAACTAGTATCATGTTAAAAAATAACGAGTAAACGACTCTCCTCATCCATACTTTCATCATCATGATCGTGCGTCGCGACTGCAAAATTTCTTCTTCTTCCTGCTGCCTCCAAAATTCTCAAAAATAGAAAAAAGGGAAGAAAAGGACTAGTCATCTTCATCTGTTAGCGAGGCGAAGGAAAAGGGCTTGAACTTATATCCATCCCCACTGTAAAACTTAGTTTGGAATTCCACCCAGTGTAGACGCAAGGCGTGGAGGAACGCGCTCAGAGTTTCCATCATGAGTAGTACGAATGCTGTTGCAAATGCAAAAACTGCCAGCCCGATTAGACGTATCATGAAATTGTTGTACCTGCATCATTTACATTATCCTCAGTAAATTTTAGAAGGAAAATATTCGAGATGAAGCATAGTATGTTATCCTAGCAAGTTAATCTTGTGGAGTAATCTGGTCAGAAAGTTATACATAATTTCTAACCATGAGATTATATGACATAAATTTGAGCAAAGTGAAACCGGGCAAGAACAAATGATTTCAAAGATCGCATAACGGTACTTGAGATCTTTGGCCTCAGGCATTAACCACACTACCACTAGACCAACACACACACACACACACACACACACACACACACACAATTTTTTTGTTGTTGCATAACTCAAAGAGTAGTTATGCAACTTGTTCAATTTATACTATGCAGAAACTTACCCCCAGGCGAGCAGGAGGACTTTCTCGTAAAAAACAGTTGATAATTCTGAGTGGGCCAAACTGTAACAAGACAAGGATTACAGTCACAAAATGAAATTAAGCCATTGATGAATGATAAGCACAACAGCATGTTAAAACCAGTCTACCTTAGTGCCCACAACCGAAGATATGATGCAGTATTAGAAACTGCACCCAGTACAAACTCAATCGAATGTATCATTTGATGAACAAAGACCTCACTAAAGTTGAACTCCTCCTCACCATGAGGATGTCTCGCAGAATCAGGCTCATCATCACTATACATGTCAGAGGTCCCAAGAATTCCGTATGCCCGGCCTTGGAATCTCTTAGATAAGCATAAGAAAATGGCAAAGTAAGTCAATCATAAAGGTTCCAAGATGTTCAGGAACTACAATAAGCCTGGTTGAATGTAAGATGAACTAAGCCTACATGGTTGAGTTTAGACTGAGATTATGTTCAGAAGTTCAAAGTAAGTTCAGCGCTATGATTTAGTACTACATATCAAGTTGCTGGTTCTCTGAAGAATTGTAAGTTGTAACATGCGAATCGTGCATTTTCTTGTGAAGAAACTAGTGCTAATGCATAAAAGTTGCATATTTCATGGAGAAAAGGGTGAAGAGATATTAAGAAAGAGAATACAATAATGAAGAGTAACTGCAAACAAAAAACTACAGGTTTCAAAGGAAAGAGTTTACAACCTTTACCAGGATGGGTAAGGTAAGTTATGAAAAGCAGTTTGAAGGGAAAGAACAGAAACAATGAGTGCATAGGATACCTCAGTATGAAGTCTCTTTAAAATAAAGGGTTTCGGAAAGAGCATCCACGGGACAGCAATAACAGCTACGAGCAACAATATAACCTGTTAAATTTATCAATGATCTACATCAGTTAAACTTTGCATTATTGTGTTTACATACATAGCAAAATCAAAGGAAGATTCAATATTGATCATGCCTGAAGCACGCCCTGACCCCAGAACAGCTTATTTTCCCCCAATTCTTCAAAAGGGCTCAAGAACATGTAGATCATCACATGATACAAATCTGCTTGAGAACCGGTGCACCATTTGATAATAATGAGAAGTGAAAGATATCCAAAAAGGCTGTTAAGGAAGATCATCTGAGGCACAAATTGGTACCTGGTAGCAAAGCAGAACATTTAACATCTATAATCCAGTAGATCATTCACAACTTGTAGTCATGTAGGGCAGGGGGAGAGAGAGAGAGAGTGATCATACTTAATATCAATTGAGTTGTTGAAGAAGCGTGCATTGAAGTAACTTATTAAAATTCCTAAATTCATCTGTGACACACCAAACAAAATAGACATTTTCATCTTGAGAGAGTTTAAGAAAGGCAACTCAGAACGACTTCCACGCCAACTTGGGTCCACGCCAAATGGATATGTATCTCCAACTTTGATTAAACCGATTGTACGTGCTTCACTGTTAAGACATAACAGGGAGCAAGAGAATGAGATTTACAAATTTAAGTACAAAGATCAACATGACTTATCAAAAAGGAATAATACATTGATGATTGTGAAAGTAAATGGCAGAGATCCCAGAGGCATGGAAATATCAGAAAGAGCTATGGAAATTTCCAATTAAATTAACAGAGTCTGATGGGATCTAGCAAACAAAAGTTCAGCTAAGGAAGTGTATTAACTATTCAGCTCTCTATATGTCAATCTCAATCTTTTCTCAGAGAAATGACAATGATTCATCCCGAACCCCCCCCCCCCCCCGTTCCTATTTATTCTCTTTATAGAACACTAGAAGTACATAGCAGGGAGGAAAGAAGACAAAAGACTTTAATTCTAGCCAATAATTGAAAGAAAAGAAACCACCTCAATGACCAGAGAAATTGCTGACTCGTACCTGCATGTAGCATCTCTGCATTTGTAGGCAGAACTACCGAATATGTGAAAAGGAACGGAAAAGAATTCATTGTATATAACACCACAGTAAATTGAAAACAGAGACATCAGAAGGAGGACATATCGACCGCCAAATAGCATTTCCATAAAGCTGCCGAGTTTCTGGTAAAAACAAACAATTAGGAAGAAGCAAAGCAAAAAAAAAATAGCCACATGTAAGACAATGAAGCAGCATATGCGTATATGAAGAAATAAAGCAGAAGAAAAATAGCTGAGGATAACTTTGTCTCACCATCGTAAATAACTAAAACTTGTGGTGGGTCAATCTTCCTTATTACTTATACTCGTTCTATTCTTGCAAGGACCTTTGCCTTCTTTAGCATTGTACTTATTCAACCCTCACCATAAGCATCAAATGGCAAATCACCAAATTCAGATTAAAACAACTACATGTCTATACCTAGGATGCTCTGTTACATTTATTTATTTGCCTCCTTGATAAATTAACATGGTTTATGCAGAGCTTTTCCAAGTTTCATCTATAACTTTCCTTTCAGTTGAACACATACCTAATAGTGTATCAGACCAAGAAATTTTTTAGGCATGTCACATATTTTTTGACTTCACTTAAAAAGGGGACAACTTGAATCTTAATAATATTGCATCCACAATCTTTGTATGTACATATATAAACAGAAAATACATCCTTTAAAAGAGAAAAGGATGTTATAACATACCTGTGAACCTAATCTTTTCTCGCGTGCTATAAGGACTAAAGCTCCCAACAGTAAGCATATACCATGACCCCAATCCCCAAACATCACAGCAAAAAGAAATGGAAATGTAATTACAGCATAAACTGCAGGATTTGCCTCTTGATATTTCGCAACTCTGCAATGTAAAGTACTTTTATCAGTGCCTTTCCATTTTACAGTTAAGACATACATGGAGAGAGTTAAATATCATTACACATTAAGCATTGAGTTCCTGAAAATTACTAAAACAAAGAGCAATAAATATTAAGCCAAAATCAGTCAACATCAAAATAGTTTATCGTTGAAAACCCTCAGCTATCAGCTATAAGTTATTTTCTCCTAAACAGAACCTGTAACCTCTCCTCACAGGTTTGCATAAGTGGAGAACATCTGAGAGTATTATATTTTCTAATCTCGTCGTATAAAGTACAATTGTAAACTAAGATACTTGCACAGAGCATTCTTCACATCTTTGTTTTCATCAAAACATGACCACCAAAGCCTCAAACCAGCCTCATGCCATGTTGTATGTTGAGAACCAATATCCAGTCATGAAGGCGCAAAGATGAATACAATAATCATTGCTAACAAATGGGTTTCAAAGACTGAATTGTGATGCACCTCCAATGCACTCAGCATTCTTATTTAGTGAACAGTCATCAGTCGAGAGTGATACTAAAAGCAGAAGCACCTAGTTACCTACATGGCAAGCCCATATGTTGAAGCAGTCTTTGGGTTGTCATGTTACAGGGACTTTTTTTTGTTGTCTATTTTCAGTGCCTCAGGGCTAGAACATAGAGCACCTTGAGCTAACGCATGATATAAAATAAAAACTAGATTGAATAAGAAACGATTGAAGAGGATGTTGGTCGACAACTTTATTGAGAAAAAAATATATCAATTCTAATATCACTTTCAAAACATGATTCATCCGTAGTGAAATTTGGTGCTCACTTTTTGAATTCAAATATTAGTTTTTACTCGATTACAAATTTTCCAACAACTTCACAAACATGATTTGATATCCATAATCAAACTTCTCTCCCAAAATTGTAAAAAAAAAAATGCTAACATTAACCATCGAATCAATTCTCCCAAAACTAGTTCTCTCAATTCCTGAAGTCCCAACTCTCCAAAATCTCAAACAAACAGCCTCTTATACAAACACATTTACTTTAATACATTGATGAGAACATAACAAATAGAGTACAAAGATGCCAGAGAAAGTTTTTACATCCAGAAAAATATGATTACGCATGACTTACCCATATGCATCAACAATTTCTTGATATGCATTTGTAAAATGGTTGGTTCTGAAGAATGTAGGAGGTGATTCGATTGAGTCCATCACATGAAATATTATACCCACTTGTGAATTACTATCAAAAGTTGCACGTTGCAGAGCATCTTGAATCTGCAATATTATGGAATAAGTCCCTTTCACTTTTTTTATGAAACAAAATAGTTACTCTAGGTTTATCTCAAATTTGTAACATACTACAGTATAAATATTACCATAGTTTTTGCAAATATTGGACACCAACCCTCACCGACCAGGCACTTCTTTGTGACATCAAAGTTCAGCATATTCAATGTGTCATAAATAGCCTTTTCCCTTCTTACCTAGAAAGTAAGTCAAGTAAATGGTGTTGAGTCAAATGAGTTTCATAAGAAGAATAATCAAAGAAATCTGACCATATTCATCCACTTTGTAAGCTGAAACCCAATAGAGGTCAGAGCCGCATCTCGATGTCGAAGGCCAGCCTCTAAGGTTGTTTCCAACTCAGACAAGCGTGACAAAACCTGAAAATGAAAAAATAGTAAGAATAGGTCCACTTCTTTTCTAATGCCATAAATAAAACTGAACACGAGCAGTAGAATCCACTTAAGAAAGTGACGTCAGTGCGCACAACTTCACGACTAGGATTTAATCAACTGACTTCAATAAAACATTAACCAACTTCAATACATTGACTACAAGGATAAAACTCCAAATTCTTCCTCAATTTTCAACTAAAACAATGCATCAATTGTTGCATTATATCAATTTGGAAACAAAAAAATTCCCCATATATCTTATCACAACATAATACACTACCGGAGGCATTTGGTTTGGTGGATGAGATAGATAAGATTGATAGTATAGAGTAGGATTAGAAGATGATTAAATAATCAACCCAACTTTGGGGGATAAATAATCATTGCAGAGTCTACAGACTGAGCTATCCATCACTGGTCGAATCATGCAAATCAAACATCTGATTAAGATGGATTATTTTTTCAATCATGCCGTATCACTCGAACCAAACGCCTCCTAAGGATCAAACATGGATAATGTATTCTCAAAATGCAACAACAACAGCAATCTATTTGGCAACATACATCTCTAGTTATTTGCCTCCGCTTGATTGAGTCTTCAGGAACTGGGTAGCAGTTTGCTCCAAATGCTTCACAAATTTTGTGGATTTTTTTCCTTGCTTGCTCGCCTGAGAAGAATACCATAAAAACTGTGTTCTCAACCTGCAGATGCAGAGGAACACGTCATTATTCAAAACATGTAATGCCTCATCAACAAAAGTGACCCCAATTCCCAAATATCACAATATCCCGACATTGAAAAAGTGCAGAAGTAATTTTAATTCTAAAATAAATAGAACCAATTAGTTTAGAATACATGTGCTTGGTCATGGGAAATAGATAGTACATTTTTTAACTCTTGGAGTGGCATTTCAGCTTCTTCTGATTGCTTAATAATTGAACTCAGTATTCAAATAAGAAAAGGTAGATATTATTAAGGGGGGGAAAATAGTGACCATTTCATTTGATGCAGGATCCACAATTGGGTCATCCGCTGGTGCCTGATTGAAAAGCATATTTCCCCTGGTTGTACGAAACAACATCCTTTCGAATCTCAATGCTTTAGATTTACAAATTACACCACTTACAAACTTCACACCAGACTGATCTGATATTCCAGGTTGCATCTCCTGCAATTAGAAAACCTACATGAATACAACACTGGAGCAGTTGGCTAATCATAAAAGTAGTTAAGCAGCAACTCATCAGATTACAAAATACCTGTTCCAGCAGTGATGCTGAATCGGCATAACCATTGTTTATATGAACATTTTCATCTAATTCTGTCTCTTGTGCTGCGGAATGATTCCCATCGGGCATAAGAAAGTCACCTGCCTGGAATCACCCATTAAATGCTTATACGTAATGATAACACTAACTAAAAAACAGAAGATTTAGAGATACTAGCTCAACTGCTTCTGATAGTTCCTGCTACAAGATCGTGAAACCATGAAACTGCTCCCCAGAAAAAGAGGATTGGATTCAATAAGCTAATCTAGTTACACTATGTGGTTCAAACAGCAAGAGGAATGCTCTGGTAATCTGTTTTCCTCATTTAGCTTAGCCACATGTCACAGATTAATTATATAGTTTTAGCTCTTTGTTGAAGGTTGTGGATGAACTCATGATCTGCAAACTGTAGAAAGTATTAGGTTGGTCTAAAATTTTCCAACTGGAGAGAGTCGAGAGACTACCGTGGAACATCATCAATTCTGAATTACTTCAGAAGCAAAGTGATACTTTTCTTGATAAGCATAAAAGTATTAACAGTTCAGAGATTTATGTAGTCTTAGATCCTATCCATGTACATTTATTTATCAAGTTTTTACCTTAAAAGAAAGCTCTTCTGCTTACAAAGAGAAAAGGAAAAGGAAGACATCGACTGTTTGCCAGTATACCTTCTGTAGGACCATCTTGAACTCAAGCAACTCATTATATGTTTGCTGCAGCTTCTCACTGTTATGATTCATTTCAATTAACTCGTGCTCATGCTCAGCAAGTCCAGCCTAAAGTCAAAGAGTTTAAAAATAGTTGGAAGTAATGAGCATGGGAAGAGAAAGGGAAAAATTTGTGGAGTTTTGTAGCTTAGATAATTTAAAAGTAACAAATAGTAATTGCGATAATTACAATAATATTAACAATGATAATAACAAGAGGTATGAAAATGGATAGAAAGAAGCAGACCTCCAATTCTTCTAATTCAATATCAGTTTCGGAAGCTGGATGTGGAGATAGCCCTAGACCAGCTTTATGTATCTGATCTTTGAAAAAACGTAACTTTCTGGACATCTCAGCACATCTTTTAACCTATATCCAATTATCGAAAATAAATTTCAACAAGTAAAGAGAAACAACTCAGATAATGAAAGCAATCACCTCAGGTCTTTTCTGATTAAATTCAAGAAAATAATTCAGAGAGGACTAGAAGGTCTCCCCAAGTTTTTTCATCACTCTTTCCTTTTTATTTAAAGAAGAACTACTAAGACATCTAGAATGTGCCAGTAAGAGGAGAATAATCCCAAGGACTGAATATGAGTGTAATAGGATGTACCTATTCACTTTCAATTCAATGAAGGCTAGATGAGTTTAGTAGTAGTCCAAAAAAATTGTTATGGGAAAACGTGAATAACTAGTCTTTGTCATATTATATTGCAAGTAAAATCAGAACTATCATACATGAGTAGATTACTGGTTGCTTATCTGAACTATCATACATGAGCATTATTCTCCAGAAAATGGGCCTTAGGAGAGTACAAACACCTAATGAGACTCAACCACCTCTAACCCCAACCCGAAAGGTAGACCATTATAGGCTTCTAGCAGTGAAAAACGGGTGATCAACTCTTCAAGCAACAGATTATGAGAAAGAGAAAGATGTGTGGTGCATATTAAGGATGATAATACATGAACAAATACAGTAAAAAATACTGAAAGCAGTCTCCAGAACCCTCAAGCAACAATGCTCTTCTAACATGCTTCAGGCAACATATGTTAAGAGTGTGTTCTTTCCTCTACCAATTGTTAGAGAGCATAATTACCATGGAGTTGAACTGTCTCCTATATTATTTAATGGAGAAAGCATTTAACATTCGGAAAACAGAATGCCATTGCCTGACTTATCTTATATCCAAATGTATTTGTCAAAACTAGAGAGAGAGTGGGGAGCATGGATATCTTAAAAGTTAAAACAAGTAATCAACCAATAGGAATTCGTGAATGTCACCTGGTTAACAAACGTTCTCTGGAAAGGGCTTTTATCATCATTTAACTGCCAATTAAATAACACGGGTGAGTGGATTTATAGTAACAATCAAAACATAAAATAACCAAGATCGAATTTAGCGAGGACTTTAATCAATTAAGTTAAAATAATCCCGAGTAGTTGTCCAATTACATCCTAACTATCATGATTCAAGTAAGAATACCAGTATCTATGCCTTTTAAGAAATAAAATGCCTGTTAACTGCCGCAAGAATAGAACAGACCATCAGTAGTGTCTTTTACATTATCCTGAGCATAACAATATTTCCATTAAACCATGTCCTATTAAAACACCTCAAGAAATCCAGCTATGTGCAGATTTTATTTTGCTAACACAATGTTAAACAACAAAACAAATCGAAACAAGGTGAATGGAATTCACGGTGAATTTCCGCATTGTGCATCTCTAGATCACATCATCAATTAATTATTCATTGGTCTAAACCCTTCACTGTCATCAACCGTTCCCAGGCGACTAACTTGATAAGCATACCACCGGAATCAGCGGTGCATATATTGGGCGCAAAGCATATTGTTAGAAGCGCAACTTAATTATAGAAAAAACCAATCCTAACAAGCCAGACATCAGTGGCAACACTAGATCATTCCTCACTGAACCTACATAAAACAGCGGATCCAGAAACTAAAAATCACCAACAACAAAGAGGCGGAAACCAACTAATTACCAGTATAAACAGAAAATCAGAGGGCAAACAGTGAAACAAAAGGATCTGAGCTCACATCGCGGAATTGGAGGAGACCTAGTTGGCCGAGATAGGAGACGGCGCGGTGAGCCGACTCGACGGGTATAATCAGCTGAGCCAGCATCATCTTCTCGGAGCGCATCAGATCCATGCTCGGCAATCTGTCGATGTACTCCATTCTCCGACCACCTCCAGGCGCCGCTTTGGTCGATACTGTTCGGATCACAATTGGTCGCTCTCACGCCTCGTTCAGATCTGAATTCGATCAAATTAACGTAACAGAGAGAGACAGGCTCGGTTGCGTGTGAGTGTGTGTGAGCGAGAAAGTTGGCGAGGCGGGAGATTTGAGTTATACGTATATGTGTATGTATAGGTTGGAAGTGAATTTGATGGCAGTGGAGATGGTGGTGGAGAAGGCAACTGCCATGGGAGAATTTCTGGTGTCGTTTTCCGTTTTAATGGGTTGGGGTGAAGTCGTGAAGATGAGTAAATTGGAAGATTGAAATACTGTTCACGCTACGCTGCTGCATCACTTTTTTGAAGTCGTCAAAACGTGGAAATTCCAAGGGATAATTTATTTATAATAAAAGATTTTCAATAAAAGTTTTTTTTTCCTTTTTTAAAAAAACAAGTTTTGTAAATAAGGGATTAATTGTCTGCAAATATACTAAGTATATTTAAATTTTATTTTTTTATTGAATTAATTTCTTTTATCAAATTACATAATTAAAAAAAAATCTAATTTAACTTGAGTTCAAAATCCGTTAGTCAATAACTTGATGTTTGAAGTTCGATTGATAATCTGAATAGTGTTAATAGGGGAAACTACCCACCCCATAATATGTCTATGAAAAATACTCACCCCTTACCATCTGAATATACCATTAGAAATATGTTGACGGAAAGTGGATGAAAAATAGCATAAAAGTTGATGTTATGAAGCTCTATATTTTTGTTTTTTTCAACTATTTTTAGTGACTAAAATTCAACAATATGAACATCATGAGAGCTATAATAAAAAAGTATCCAACGATACATTTTAATTGTCAATCAAACTCCAAACAACCAAGTTATTGGCCAATAAATTTTGGGCTCGTGTCAAATTCTAAAAAATTGAAAATTTATATATTTATTCACCTCAACAAATAGATTTTTGTTAAAAATCAAATTTTTGATATGATTCGTGTATTTATAAGAAAATTAACCGTCGAATTAAGTGTTTTAATTGGGGTTTTAATATAAGAAATTAAATACTTTGATCTTCGAAATAGTTTGGGCACATTTTGCTTAAAATATAAAATTTCAATTTCTAAAATTTCCTTACATTTAAAATTTGATACGAATTTGATTAATCTTATTGTAATAAAAATTTATATATGGTGTAATTATATTTTATATAAGGTAAAAACTTAGGTGAGACAGGTCGAGGACTGGGATGCGGATCAGGACGAGACTGGACGCGAAATTGGGAAATAGATGAATTTCTGTTGTTTCTTTTTAATTTTCTTCATAATACAATTTGCATGCACGTGGGTAAATATACAGTCTTGTTAAAATACGACCTATTTCTTTCATTTGTTTCCAAAATAATTTTAGCACGAAATTTCTATTATAAAATCATTCAAATGATCCCATAAATGACTCGAGCTGAAAAAATAAAGTAAGAGGATTTTAAGGGAAAAACAAAAAAACAAAAAATAAATAGGAATAGATAACGTTGTTGCCTTGTTGGCAACCACTCAAATGAATTTATGCTCTAATTGATTCCCATACAGCAACCACAATATGTTTATACCACTCAGCTTTTCCAATATAATCGAAGATTATGCATTGCTTATATGTGTGTATAATTTTAGGATCATGCGAGAATGATTATTTTTAAGTAAGAATTAATAATATATGTACATTGGTCCGTACGTACCATACCTCCAATTTATTTAATTAATATTAAAAAAAATCTCAATATTAATGTTTTTTTAATTATTGTACCCTATTTCTCTTTTTCTTTTTTCACTACACTAAAGTTAGATAGAGATTGAATTAGAGTAAAAGTATTTTTTTTCCCTCTTCGTCGCTCTTCGACTCTTCAATCTCATCGCAATTCATTATTCGAGTTCACGATTTGTTTTGCGTTCTGCCTCGAGCTCTTCTATTTAATACGTATGAGTTTAAAATTGAACAATATTATAAAGCATATTAATTTCAGTATTAACTATTTTTTACGTTTATATCTATATTATTATTTGTCGCCCTCCAAATTCAAATTCTTGGTTTCACCAATAACATAAAATTCATGAACAACATATAATTAGATTGAACTAATAGATAGACACATGCACATGATAGACAAAATCATGTAGTTGTTGAACCCACTAGGCTTAAGCAATTAAGCAAGAAGATAAAAAATTCATATCGATTATCATACTCTCTCAAATTAATTTAGAAATGAGAGTTTCATAAGGTTAAAAAATAGACAAAATACCTATTTCGAAAAGAAAACAGCCCCTTTTAATGCATACATCATGGTTTAGTAACCTTTTATGAAATTAACCCCTTTTTTTCTTATACCCACATTAGTTTCTTTCAATGAAATTCAAATTCTCAAGAGAATAAACAACATAAAACGTAATCACGCCTATTAAGAAAATACATAAAAACGCGTTCCTCAAAACCATATAACTGCTTACCAGATCTTCAGCCACGGCAGTTTCTTTTCCACCACCACAGACACCATGAGAAACAACATTGAGCTGCGCTACTGAGAGAAAAATGGCGCTCGCGACTCCTCATCCTTGGCCGCGTCTATTTTCCGTCGTCGATTACTGAATTCGCCTCCCGGAGATACCTCGCTTCTCGTGACGGCGTGCCTTTCTCGCTGCTTCTTCCTCTTTCTCTCACCTATTCCTTTTATTTTGCTCAATTAACTAGTTGTCTATCGCGCTTTTCAGCACAGTTGCTCCAGAAGACTACAAAGTGATCGAAATTATTGCTCTCCGCTTCCTGTAAGAATTCGTCTCGTTACTGCAAATTAATTTTATTTCCTTCAAGCAACGTGACTGCCACCATTTTGCTCTACTTCATCGGTTTGGCGTGATAGTGTAGTGTTTTTTCTACTAGAGAATTTGTCGTCATATTTTCTGGTTTTAGCTTGAATTTGAGGTAGATATCATGTTGCCCCTGCTAATTGTTGTGAGATCTCCTGTTGGTGATTGTATTTATGTGATCATTCCGTTTTGAACGCAATATGTTCGGAAAATTGTCTCGCAGAGATGTTAGTGCTACTGTGTGGTCCTGTTCTGTTAATTACATTTGCTAGGATGCACTGTAAGTCTACAACACAATCAATTTCAGTATATTTTGAAATTTTCCCTTCTTCTCATGAATTGGAATGTGAAAATAATGTTGTATTCAGTGAAATTGAAAGTATTCATCAAACTCATTTGAGGAATTTCAAGCATCTAGTGAACTACACTAAACATCATAAATACCTTAGACTTGCTTATACACACGGATTTGTTTATTATTGACTTATTGTGTGTTAATGGATGGTTGATTTAGTGTGCATTTCACAGGATGTATAAGCCAAATTTCAATTCTATAGCTGATGTTGCTCAGAGCATTTACAGTTGAAGCATTGCTATTATCTTGCAGCTCAATAAATAGATTATTATTATTCGAGTTAACTTTGGCTCTAGGTCTGGCAGCAACAATATTTTGATCAAATAAATGCTAGAGATTTCATCTAGGATCTTAGTTTATAATATATCGGTGTTCCATAATATTTATACGGGCATACAGACCTACGACACTAACTTGAAACTTTAGGATATTGCATTCTAAATTATAATAAGAAATTTGTGGAACAGGGCATCAGAGCTGACATTAACCTGAGCAAAGCTACACAATACTTGCTTTTTACTTCCCAGTTCCCACAGATCTTATTTCCATAAGTTAGGTTTTTTGATAGCCTTTTCCGTGACCTTTTTGACAGCATATTTTTCATCTATAATGTTATAAAAAGCTTGTACTTGCATTTCACCTAATTGTCTGTGATGAGAGTTGATATATTTGTTGCTTCATTAAGGGATAACTTTTTGGTTCATGAGGAGATAAAAAAGTGATTGATTCAAATGACACAGCTATCTGCTGCACTTGTATAAACATCTAGTAGTTGAACTACTCATTCTGTCATTCATGTCCATAAATTGAAACAGACTGCAAAGTGGCAGCTTGCATAAATGACAAAATTGCTATGTTGATGGTCTGCTGTTTTTTGTTAGGCCCAAATACAGGGACGAACACAAAGATTTCTAGAACAGTAAATGTTCTCTTTTGTCTGTGCAAAATTCTAACATTGGATTTTACTTCAAATAGTGATCAAATTTTTTTAATTATAATTCATTCAGAGTGTTGTTCTTGTATGGAAAACTTACTGTTTTCCTTTCAGGTGTGAAACATCTCTTGAAAATGGAGAAAGAAAAGCCCAATGACAAAATACTCAGCTACAACGATGTTGTTCTGAGGCGATCAGATCTCGACATTCTGAGTGGCCGGTATTTTCTCAATGATCGCATAATTGAATTCTACTTTAGCTACCTCACATCCTGCTATCCGTCTGAGGATATCCTCCTGGTGCCGCCTTCAATTTCTTTCTGGATCAAAGAGTGCCCCGACAGTGCCAGCCTCAAAGATTTCGTGGAACCCCTTCATCTGTCCACAAAAAAGCTGATAATATTCCCAATCAATGACAACGAAGACGTGACTAGGGCAGAAGGCGGGAGTCACTGGAGCTTACTCGTGTTTGAGAGAGACACTAATGCTTTTGTGCATCACGACAGCAGCAAATCAAGCTTCAATACTGCAGACGCTAAGAGGGTGTACAAAGCTGTAGCTTCTTACACATCATCCCGTGCCACTTATCTTGACTGCCCGAGTTCCCCAAAGCAGGTGAACGGATATGACTGTGGCCTGTACGTTACAGCCATTTCAAGATCAATCTGCGAGTGGTACTTCAGCGAGGCACCAAAGGATGTGGAGGATCTGTGGTTTCCCACAATCACAGAGCAGGTAACTCCGTCTCTCGTCTCCAACATGCGACGTGAAATCCTTGAACTTGTGCGGAGCCTTATGGGTATGCCGTAAAATCTGTGTTTGCATCTATCTTTTGCATCGTTTTTACTCTTTTCCGATGGATTAGCTGCCTTTAAAACCATGGCATTTAGCCCGCATCACAACATGACACTGTAAAAGTTTAGAATCTCATCACCACCTTTCGTGATTTTGCAATTGCAACACCTCTAAACTTTCATCTGCCTAAATTTGTTCGACATGTCATTGAATATTTCTATGTGTACACTCCATGTTTGCAACTATGATTTGATTGACCATGTCGGAGATGGAGAAGAAGATCAAAAATTTGGTCGATATTTTAGAAATTATATTAGTGTGTGCTCGTGGAAATTTGGTTAGACATGAACTTAGGAGGCTGTTATTGGAAAATTATTAGTAAATCACAATTTGTCCAACTCAGATATATTTTTTAGAGATTGCAAAATCAATTTAGAGGGTGTTTGGCTGAGCTTATTAGCTCTTTAAAATAACTTATAATGTGTTTAGGAGCTTAGAAGTTCATTGAAAGTATTTGGCAAAATAAGCTCTTAAATACCTTATAAGTTGTGAAAATAAGCTCATCAAAAAATAAGTTCTTCTACTCCAATTTATTTTTTTCATAATCTTATATGCTACGAACATTTTACAAATATTCTTTAATTACGGTTTGTTATTTATTTAATATATCATTTCAAGTTTATATCTCTTCAGTTTTCTCTTTCTAGCTTTTAAGTTCAATTATTGAAATATTTTGACAACTTATAAACTCTTAAAATATTTTATAAGTTGTTGGAGCTTATAAGTTCTTTAAAATAAGCTTAGCCAAACATCCTTTAGTAGCATACACAATAAACTAGCAATGTTTTTCTTGTTTTCCAATGAAAACAATGTTGAGCTTTCGATTTAATTTTTCCTTTTGAAGCATATTTAGTATACATGAAACTCAATAAAATTAGGATGTGATATTTAATTTAGTCTCCCCGTTGTAGACTTTCCTAAATATCGAAACTGCGAGATGTGATGTGACGTGACGCCAATACACCATATTTGTGATAAATGATAATAACAGAAAATTTTGGTAACATATCTTAGGATGATTTGTTGTCTGATTGAATCAGCCCAACCAACTTGGGCCGTTTAATATGACGTCTGCAGATGGGCCGCTCTCCACTCCGCCCACCATTCCACTTCTCTCCATAATGCATGCACACAATTAGACATCTCTCAATTCTCATGTGTGTGTGCTTAAATAGTAAATAAAAATATTAAAATATATTACTACTCCCTCCGTCCACTAATTCAAGGCCTTCTTTCCTTTTTGGGACGTCCACCAACTCAAGGCCTATCCATTTTTAGTAAGTTTTTATTTATATTTAATTGGTGGGTCCCAAAACAATACACTTTTTCTCCACTCAACTAATAAACAATACATTAATTGTGAGTCCTTTTCTCCACTCAACTAATAAAAATACATTTTTTCTTAAAATCCGTGTTTTGCTCCTTAGGTCATGAATTAGTGGACGGAGGGAGTATGAGACAAAATGTTTGTTTTTGTTCTGTTCTCTTTTAACTTCATTCACACAAGACACTCTGCCGAATGCAGTAATTTTTTTATGCTACATTCACACTTGATATGAAACAGTGCACAAAACAAGATGTATCATACTTCAATTAAAAGACAAAAAATTACTTTCATTTTTATTAATCATCTAGCAAAATTAGGGGGTTCGCCCTCCGGCTCCCCGAGCCCACCAAGCTAGAGGTTGAAACAGAGTCGGGTCTGGTCGGATCGGGTCACAAAAATCCGACCCAGCCACATACGGGCTGAACTGGTCCATCCCATTTTCATTTATTCAATTTATAATAAATTTAAAAGTAAATTTTGAAAAATGATGTTCAAGATTTCAAATTCAAGACCTTTAATTTGTTAAACTAAAAGCATAATCACTACACTATAGTAAATGATTAAAACATTTCATTTAAGTCAAACATTATATTCTCTTGGTCTCAATTCAATTTTCTTATTTCTTTTTAGCACAGTAATTTAGGGCGAAATTAATTAAATTATTAAGCGGTACTGTGTAAATTTAAAAAGAGATGGGCCCTACAAATTCCTACCTTATTAATCAAATCAAATATAATACTCCCTCCGTCCACCAAAGATATGCCACAATTTCCTTTTTCGTCCGTCCACAAAAAATATGCCACATCCATTTTTAGTAGTAGGGTCTACACCATTCCACTCATATTTAAAGTTGGACCCTTACTCCACTACCAACTTCACTCACATTTTATTAAAATCCGTGCCGAAAGTAAAGTGACATATCTTTAGTGGACGGAGGGAGTAGGTGACAAGCATGCATTAAATCTAATTTTTACCTAAAATGGAATAGGATACTAGACAACTAAAAAATAGTAAGACGCTAGAAGTAAGACCCAAAGAGTAGAAAATATCCCCAAAATCTATTAGACTTTTTCTTTTGAAAAGTCAGAAAATATATTAAAGAGTGAGTACATGGGGTACTCAAACCCTTACAACGAAAGATAAACAAAAAGATCACCCGAATTAAGACGAAAAACAAGCAAGTGGGTGAGAGCACTAATCATGAACCGAGTATGCAAAAGAAGAGGAAAAATAAGATCGGATCCACTTCCATGATCGAAGCTTGATTCCTTCCACAATTTTATCCACATCCGGTGAAACTTCATTAGAGATTAACTGAAAGCCTATTTGAGCTTACTTTTTCAAACCTTTATTTTTACAGTCCAATCTGATACATCAAACCAGTTTAATTTTGCCAGCTCCAATGGACTGCATGTAACCTGCGATTTATGTATTTACATCCTCCAAATTTCCTATTGCAAATATATCAATGAAAATTTCTAGTTCTTTTTAAGGTGATCAAGGTTTATAATTTGAACCTCGAAGTAGTAGTTGAGTTTGTAAAGCTTGTGATCAAAGAACATGAGTTCAATTTTATTTTTTCTAGCACTTTTCAAAATTGTGTATCCAACACAAGATTTACCTTTAAACAATTTATATAGCTAGCGAATTGATGACCTAAAACAAAATGGCAATCAAAGAGTTATACTTCTTCTATTCCATAGGAGCATGAAATTTTTGTCATTTTAATTCTTTCGAAGAAAATATGTACTTACTTTTTATTTCTAAATATTACTTCATTACAATTTTTTTATTTTATACCTTATTTTATCAATTTCTTTACAATTTTATCACACATGATCGATTATATATATTTTTGCCTCCTCATTATCGGAACACTAAAGTGATGTATGAGTGGAAGGGTATACTCCCTCCGTCCCTAAAATAACTTCCTCTTTTTCCATTTTGGGACGTCCCCCAAATAACTTCCTCTTTCTTTCTTTCCATTTTTGGAAACATACCCCACCACTAATAATACTTTATTTATTCTTACTTTTCACTTTTCACCACTCCCAATACTAATTATAACACTTTTCACAACTTCCAATAATAATTATATCACTTTTTCTCCACTATCAATACACTTTACAACTTTTTATTAAAACCCGTGCCGTCCCCAAAGAGGAAGCCATTTCAGGGACGGAGGGAGTAATATTTATTTATTTTAAAATTAATAAATGGATGCTTTCTTTCACAAGGGATAAAAAGAGTACATAATATAAACAGAAAAGGGGCCCCCCACCCACTACGGGATTGATTTGGACAGCGTAGTTTCCTCGTAAAACTCAAATATTCGTTTGCTTCGAATGCCACGTCATTTGGCATCATCTTGTGGGCCCAACTAGCGCCGACCTTTCATTTGATGTGGGCCAGTCTTGCATTGCTTGCTTCAACTCGACCCTTTTCCTATTGGGCACTCCCGTACAGTACTGTATAACTGATTTTCAAGTATTATTTGTATGTTGAAGTAGTGTCATTTAAAAATATTCAAGACTCATTTTTCAAATGAAATAGTATCATTTTGAAAATCAGTTGCACGATGCAACCGATTGCACATGAATATTTGTGATTTTTTATATATGTAAAGTACTAGTGATATTTTTTTGTAATCTTTTTTCCACAAAACATGACTTATAAAAATAATAGAACCATAATCTTATAATACAAAAAATTACAAAACCTACCTAGCAAAAATATCCAGTCGCACTAAGACAAATTAACAATGATAATTCAGGAACCTAAAAATATCAATTTAGTCGGATAATCTATAATCGAATAGCTCGCAATCTGATGGAGTTATTCGACAATAGACCGAATCTAATAGGAGTGACCCAAAAATAGTTGATTGGTCCGATCAACTGAGCTTTTACTTATTACTTTGATTTTCGAATTTCATTTCTAACTTTTAAAAGTAAGTAAAAATGAGATTTTTTTTCCTGGAATGTGTATCGATATTAAAATATTCGAAAGTTATACTCATCATTTCATTCTCTACGTTTTTATTCTAATGCTTATATTAAAATGCTTAAATGTAAAAATTAGAAAATGATAATCATTTAAAAAATATATATATTTTTTATATTTTTAAGGATTACCGATTGATTATTAAGTCGGTGTTGAAATGAAATTCATATAATGTGGGTATTCATTTGTTACAATTATAGAATTGTTAAGATAAATATATTTATTAATTTTTTATATAAATTTTCGAGTCCGGTTAATTCGATGGGTAGCCCAAAACTCGAAAGATTAGGATCATGGTAAAAAAATTCAAACCCAAAAAATTACTACAACTCAAATAAGTCGCAACCGAATACTCGTTAATGTGTTTGGACAATTTATAAACTGCTACATTAAATTACCAACATGACCTTCACTTAATTAGTAGTATAATTTGAGTCGATTATGTTTTGTAATTTTCAGTATATTTTTAGCGAGATAATTTTCAGTTTGTTTGCTCTTTACATATATATTAATTAAGTTCTCTAATTCACAATCACAAAAAAAAATCTGCAGATTGGATAATTCGATCACCAAAACAAATTTACAGAGGAAATTTAGCTAGATGGAATATTTAATTGGCCGCATTTTATTTTTTTCAGCATAAAAGTTACTGCTCAAAGGCTAGTTTGACATAAAAAAAAATACCCCATCAAAATAATTTTATATATAGATAGTCATTGTAAAATCAAAATCTAAAAAAAAAGAGTACAAGTTGAAGGAATTATCATTTTTAAAATTAACTTGAACATTTATTTTTATATATCCGAAAGGACAATTAATGAAATTGCAACTGAGATTGAACAGATAATGTATTTAATTTGTAAAAAATAAGCTTAATTAATGAGAAAACTTCTTCGAATGCAATTTGCTCAGTACACACTATTTACTTAAAATAAATATTGACGAGCTCTTTAAATTAATGTTGCATGTCGTATATATTGAATATATATAATTAGGTATAATATGCATTAATTGATTATTTTCATAAAAATACACATATATGTCAGTTGCAACATGCAGTCCACCAAAACGGTAAATATATAGGACCGAAAGGGAATTTTCTAGTTTCTTATAAACTTTATTTTCCTCTATTGCTTATTATAATATATAGTGTTTTTTAAATAAATAAAAAAACAATTACTATATAGTGTTATCAATGGAAGGGTCTTACCTACACCTTGGGCAATGCCCATTGTTGCTAGGATTATGACACATGGCATCCTTCAAAATCCCCTTTTTTCATTAATAACAAATCAACCCCTTATATTTTTTTCAAAATAACAAATACCCCACTTACAGTTTCAGTATAGACAGAATAATTCTTAAATCATGCAATTAAACAAAATATGGCCCAACATGCTTCCGTACAACTTCAAATAAATCTAGACATAGATCAAAATTATACCTTCGTTGACTGGTCTTCTTCAGGAGTCAGTTCTCGTCGCGTTTTACGGACCGTCCGCCCTCCAGGCTTCGTCCAACCACGCACTCGCAAGAGATGGTTGCAACCTTCCTCCTTCACTAAGTGCCAACGTCGAATACTTTTTTGAAAAATGAAAGATAAATTTTACTAAACCGGAAATTGGGCAAAATTAAAAGCGTTAAAAGAGGAATTATAAAATATTTATTTTATTTCATAATAATCTCCCTAAGGGAGGAGACTAACTTGTTTTAGCTACTCATTGGTAGCTAATACTTGTATACATAAAAATAAAAGAAACTAAAACTTTAAAAAAAAACTTTGAAAACAAAATTTAAAATACAAAGATAGTTTCTGAAGAGAGAGTGTGTTGTGTGAGAAGTGTGGAGAATTTTCGATAATCTCTTCTCTTCAGCACTTGTGTTTATATAGAGGTTTGATCCCCTCTATAATTGCTTGGTTGTTGGCCTCGGATTCCATCCTTGTGGCCAGCTTGCTTGAATATGACATCCACCTTCTTTTGTCGGCCTTGATTGCCGACACTTGTTAGTGGCATCACATGGTGCTGGACCCTTGCTTTATCGTCTTGTGATAATGCTGGTAGGGGCCGGCTGCTTTTCTCTCCACTCACTTTTGTCCTGGAGCGTTTGGTGAGTGGTCCTCCTGTTCATCCACCCACTTTTGTCGTTTCTTTTGTGGGTGCGATCCTTGCTGTGAATCACATGATTCACTCTGCTCTGTCGGCCACCTTACTTTTTTTGGTGCCCGAGGGGTCCTCTCTTTTGGAGTCTGATGCTTATCGTGTTCATCAGACCGGAACCTCCTTCTGTCTGGTTTCGGGAAGAAACCTTTGCCGAATTCTGGTTCCTTCTGCGACGAACATTGATCGCAGATTTTCTCGATCCATTGGCCCGAATGAGCCATGTTACAGAATTTGCGACGAGTTTCTTTGCTCCCCGCCATCTTGTTGTCCCATATAGTTTGCCTCTTTTTCTCGAAAGATTTCTCGGCAAACTCGGTTGTTGTTCCTGTCATTGTATTTACCAGGAACGTTCCCAGATCTGAACTCTGAAAGAATTTAAATCTGGACTTCATTTTGTCCATCTCTGTGAGACAGACCCAAAGACCCCATGCTCGTCTCGTGGAGATTTGATCCTCCGTAAATGTTGAGGCGATTGGGACTTGAAAATCAGGAACTTTGATCCGGTTCAAGGCTCCTGTATCCGGTCTCCGAAGCTTAATGAAATGAAAAGCTTCATAGACTCCTTTTCCGACAGGTTCTGGTGCTGCACTGAAGAAGTATAGTTCCAGAACATCTCCCCGTTTAAGGGACTCGTTGTTCTCCCAGGCTTCAAACACTGTTTTTTGGATCCACTTGGGTAGACCCTTGATTTCGTTGAAGGCTGGAGCAGTGGTATAAACTGAGGCCAAAGCCCCAAACTCATACCATTCTTTGATGTGATTTGGATTGGCTCCCGGAGTTGTCCAAATCCTGGGGTATCTCCCTGCAACATCAACCCGGCAATTTCCCGGATTAATGCCCTTTCTCGTGATGAGTTTCTCCCATCTGTCCTGATAAATCTGCCAAGAAGGAGAAATATCAACAAACTTAGTATCAATCTTAAGTTGGCCTGTCATCGGCCTAAGATTGATCTCTCCCTCTTTTACCCCAGAGGTGGTGGGTTGACATGTTGGTTCAGGGTGTGACCCCTTAACAACATCTTTTCCTCGAGCGTCCGGCTGTGAAGCCATTCTCTCAGGACTTGTGCTAGGGGTACTTGAATCCCCTGCTACAGGTAATCCGCCCTGTACGGAAAGCATTGCTTTAGCCCGGTTTTCACGGACAACGCGCAAGAGCGGCTTGTTGAGTGCTTCCTGAAGATTGAACATCTTCATGAAACAATCATCGATTTGGTTGGATACTTGGGCTTCGTCAGCCGCTTGTATCTTTCCAGCTTGTTTAGTGTGTAGTACACACTTCTGCCATTCTTGTTGTAGCAACTCTAGACTTGCAAAGAGCTGTCCCTGTATTGCCTCGATGGCCTCCACTTCAGGGAGCTCCATCCCTTGTGAGGAAATCTGCAAGAACATTCTGATCAGATTTCAAAACGACAATATCATAATCATAATATTGGCATTCTGCTTGCCATCTAATTAATCTAGCCTTTTCAGGTTTAGATTCAATCTTTTTAGTTAAGAAAGCTTTAACGTTAGTGTTATCTACTTTCAAAACAAATTTTTTAGCAAGTAAGAATAGCGGCCATTTTTTGAACGCCTTCCTGACTGCAAAAAACTCTTTCTCGTTTATGTGCCATCGCACAGCTTCGTCGTTGGAGAAAAGACCGCTACAGTATCTGCAAGGTTCTTCTCCAAAAGGGGTGATCTTTGTGAGCACTGCTGCCCACCATGAATCACTCGCGTCGGTGTAGAGGACCAAATCATCCTCGTCCTGGGGTATTGAAAGTTTCGGGAGATTTTTGCAGATCTCTTTCAACTTCTTCATACCCTCTCGATGTTCCTTCTTCCAAATGAATGGAACATCTTTCTTCAGTAGTGGACTGAAGATCTTTCTGTGTTCTGCAAGGTTTTTGATAAACATCCCTGCAAAATTGACAACCCCGAGAAAACTTTGGAGCTGCTTCTTTTCTTTGAGATCCTCCGGGAAACCCTGGACTTTTTCCACAATATGATCTTGTAGAATAATCCCAGATTCATCGATCTTGATCCCCAGAAATTCCATCTTCTGGGTGGCTATGACTGCCTTCTTTTCAGACAGCACCAGTCCTTCTTGTTGACAAACATCCGCAAAGATCTCCAGATGTCTGACATGTTCATGAATGTTTTTTGATGCAATGAGAATGTCATCAATATAAACAAACATAAACGAAGAATAATCTTTGAAGAGATTATCCATCTTCCTTTGGAATATCTGAGGCGCGTTGGCTAGCCCCATATGCATGACATTCCAGACATAATGTCCTTGAGGAGTTGAGAAGGCTGTGAACTTCTTACTTCCTTCCTCCATGCGAATCTGGTAAAAACCTGATTTGCAATCGAACTTTGAGAATACCCTTGCACTTCTGATGCAATTAATAAGGTGTTCTCTGCTTGGGATGAAATATCCATCGAACTCAAGAATGTCATTAATCCCTTTATAATTAATGACCAATCTTGGCTTTCCTCGCTTGATCTCCCCATGATTTCTCACCAGAAATCCTGGACTACTATAGGGTGATCTTCCTCCTTCGATTAGTTTCAAATCAAGGTGTTCCTTGATTATACTCGTCATATCCTGTTGATCTTGTGGGTTCATCAGGATAGGTTTGTACCTTACGAACTCATGCTCCTTTCCAGTTTTAACTTTCAAGGTTGCTCTGAGCTGGTTCTTGTCCCACCATGCCAAAGGATTCTCATGGTAACACTTCTGAATCCTTCTTTTGACGTCGGCAATAGACACCTGTTCATCTTCCTTGATATCTTTGTGTGATATCAGGGATACTTTGAGGATTTGAGTTTCTTCCTCAGAGAGATTTGGGAATCCCTCAGTTCTGCATTTGAGCAAAACTTCTCCGAATCTCCTTTGATCCTTCATTTGGGGTCGCCGGAGTCTGCCATCATCACCACGCTTGCTGCGAAATTTGATTGGCATTGAGCGATGAAAAGCTCCATTGAGCCTTTGTACAATGATCTTGTGATCACAATTAGTTGTGAACACTAGCCTCCTGGCTTCATTGTCCTGTATATACCTCTTGAAGCTTTGCAGAAAATTATTTCCGAACAATATATCTGCTCCGGTATCATGGAAATATATTGGTGGAGTCTTGACCTTGTACCAAGGTGTCTGTCCTGCACCGCCGATTAATATTTCCGTCTGTTTTACTCCTTTTGATAGGAGTAAAATCTTTTTGGAGAAATCCCTTCCCGCAATTCGAGGTAGATCTTCTTCCACTTCTGCTGGAAAGACGCCTCGTTTTGCTGTACAGATTCCTGCTCCTGAATCCACATAAGCAGCAAAATATTCTGCTTTGTATTCCTCGTATAACATCCCAATAGAGATGTATATCGAGAATGGGCTGGTCATTGGATCATCATTCTTTGGCGTCCAATGGTGATCTCCATTCCTCCTGATTTCCATGACCATGGTTTATATTTGTCAAGGAAATCTCGTCCTAGGATCAGGACATCTGCTTCTTGTCCGGCTTGGCCTTCGGTTTGGATTTCAAAACCTCCAACCTCCAGAGTTCCGATGTATCGGTTGTCTCCTGGATTTGCCAAATAATACAACGAACTGCAAGGAAACCTGTTTTCCTTACTTGTTGTATCAAATCTTGTGGAAACTTGCCTCCATCCTTCGGGACATTTGAGCTTGACTTTCATGTCCGGAACTGGGGTTTCCTGAATCGCCCTTCTCTCATATGTTTGAGAGAAACTTCTTGTAATAGGCCCTGAAGTTAGCCTATTTCCTTGGAATGATAGCCTTGGTGCTCCTAGTCTGAGACTTTGGGTATGGCTAAGCACCGTCTTGTCTCCAATATCGATGTTGATTTCTCCGATCTGAGGAATCTCCACTCGGTTTGGTTTGACTGCCTTGGCTACCTCCTTAAATATTTCTGGAATTTCAATGAACTCTTTTCCCAGAAATAATTCTGTGTGATGGGAATTTGATAAGGCATACGAGACTTGATAAGTCAGTGAGTATGGCCTATTCCCTTCTGTCATAAGCTCCTTCTTTTTGTAGTCCTGATAGAGGGTCAGGGCTCGGCTGAAGGATGAATCCTGTAGATTATAAGCGATCTATGGATAGAACTCGGTTATAATCCTCTTGGCATAGAGATTGCCCGAAAAGGCTCCCAGAACTGATGCTCTAGTATCTCTGATTCTTTTGTCGCAAAGTGCGACGTCAATCGGTTGGTCTGTCCCTGGGGAGAGGGATGATTTGATTACCAACTGAATTGCTCCGATATGAATCCATTTCATCGTGCTTGCGACCTCTGGCTTCATTTTCTTAAGATCCTGCCTAATATCTTCAGCAGGAACCAGCTGGATTTCCACCTGATTACTTGTAATCTCCATTGGAAGCGCCATTTCTCGGTTTGTGACACCAAAATAGACATGATGCTTCCTCTTGGATGGAATCAAGCTATGAAAAACTCGATTCAATCTTCCATTGGAAAACCCTTGGTATGTTTGTACCTCTCCAGTTTCCCTATTGAGTTTCTTCACGAGCTTTTTCACCACTTCTTCCTGTGGAATCAGAAAATGGCTAGTGAATTCATTCTGATCCTCCTTCTGGATGTGGTGGACCTCGTTTTCCTCTTTAGTCTGACTCGTCTCCGGTTGATCCATCGGACATCTCCGTATCTTCAGAACTAAAGACCTCTTCTTGCTCATATATACTCTCATCAGAGGATATATCTTCGAATTGATACACGGGTATCAATTTCTGGTAATAGAGAGCATCTTCGATATCCTGCGTGGATTCGAATTTCTTTATCCCTCTTTTCTCGTTATCGGGGCAATTGGTAGAGATATGCCCTTTTGCACCGCACGTCCAGCAGTTACAATCTTTGAAACTTTCATTAATTTTTGCCTGAGTGCGCCTGAAAGTTTTCCTCGCCGGGATTCTCTTTTGATTTGAGAATCGGTTTCTTGATGGTCCGCTCCGTTGGCCTGACTTGTAGGAGCGTGCCTTCTGTTTAGTCCACATAGTTCTTGGCTTCCAAGAACTTCTTCTGAACTTTCTTTCATAGGGTTGATACCTATGCTTTTTTCGGCTCCTCCTTTGATACAGCAACTCAGCACCGATCTCTGTTGGAAGATCAATGTTGTCACACATCAATGGAGACTTCTTGTTGAGTCTCCTCAATCTCTTGAGATTCCTCTGGTTTGCTGCCTTCTGGCACCATTCGGACAACTTTTTGTGTACATAAGACATCCTTCTTGATACACTATCCAGGGGATATTCTCCCGGTGAAACGTACTCGTTGATGAGCATCTCCCTCCATGGACTTGGAAACTTTGTGAAAAAGAGGTCCTTGGCAGTTTGATCATCAACCACCCCCATATGAACATATAGGGTATAGAGGCGTAAAAATTCATCAAGAGCTTTTGGCTCTAGCACCATTAATCTTAGATTGTAGAGTGCCTGATGATATTTCTTGCGCTTCTCTTCTGCGGATCCTTCGAAAAAACCCATTCCCAAGAAATGGATTTTAATCTGTTTAGTAGCCTCCTTAATGGTATCATAAGGTTTCGTACTAGTAAACAGCTCTTCCCTTGCTGAGACTTCGATTTTATCCCAGTATTGTTTTGCCATTCCTGCCAGACTTGCTTCGAAGATTCTGGCAAACTCCTTTTTGTCGTAATCTATTGTGGAGATTACGATATTTAATGATGAAGCCCATTCGTCGATAAGATCCTCCCAATCTTTGAATCTGGCTTCGTCGAGGTTGAGAATCAATCCATATGGATGGATTGGTTCAAGTGTGGCCTTTCCTACAGGAGTATCCCGCATCAGTGGCCTGCGTCTTCTGGTTCGTTGGTAATGGCTTGCATCATCTGATGCCCCACCTCTTTTTGACGAACTTTCTTCTTGGTGCTCGGGTTTGGGCACCTCATCTCCTTGGTTCATCTTTAGATCAACCATGTTGAGGTTAGCAAATGATTCTGCTAATTCCTGTAGATCTTCTAATCCGATTCTGTCAAGGCTATTCATAATATTTGCCTTTCATGATTCGGATTATGTCCTTCGGCTGCAACTCCTTGGGTGCTGCATCAAATAGAGATTGATTCGTCGGGTCTTTGGACCATTGATTCCGAATTTTCCCGGAACATGGTTTTCGCCGTTCGATCTCCTCCATTCTTTTCTGGATATCACGTAAGAGGGATAAGATTTCCTCTTGTTTTAGTGATATTCTGCTCATTTCCATCGGTAGCTCATACAGCTTGTTGCCGTAGTATTCCACCGTTTTCTGAATCTCCCGCAAGTTGACGTTGTCGGAAGAGTCTGGCTCGATCTTGTGGTAGCTTGGATAAGCTACTCCCGCCTTGTCTTTTTGTTCCATCAATCGTGGGATTGATGGGCCTCGTACATGCGTTGTTCAATCCTTGATCTGGCTTCCGCCATTCTCATGAGGTGCTCATGATAGAATTGAATACTCGCGATAATATCGCGAATTAGCTCGATTTCTCCTCCTCGTCGTAAGTTGGTAACGAGGACTCGATTGTTCCATTTGAGGTCGCTTATGAAGTGACCTGTTTCAATCTCCAAATTTTGGAGAGAGTTCCTGTAGTGTACACATCTCGGACATTCGTCCGGATCCATAAACTTAAATGGAGTCTCCTCCCATAAAGGTTAATCCCAAAGGTAAAATCATAAAATAAAATAAATATAATATAATTCCTCAATTAAAACCCGCTCTGATACCATTTTAGGCGAAGCGCGGGGATGCATGAAATTATTGGAGTTATTCTGATTTTTGTGCAAAGTATGTGGGGTTTTTATGCAATAAAACATTTTTAAGAGGTCAACATACAATTTGTTTGGGACTTGGAAAAGAAACCAATTAAAGCCTTCCACTTGTCATAATCCCAACGTAGAAGTGTATTGCCCAAAGTGTAGGTAAGATATTTCCGTTATCAATGAACCCACTATCCATGTGTCGCATGCTTATACTAGAACAATCTTAGTAAAAGCAACACTGCAAACAGACAAATAAATGAGAATTTTAAGTTTAGGCACATATTTATTAAACAGCCAAATTAAATAAAAATGATAAATTAAAAAATTTCAGTCAAATGTCCCCCCACCACTCTCACACGTCTATTCTAACTATAACCTATGATAAAGAAATATTCGAATAAACTGGTACTTGTGTCACACATTTCAGGTTTTCTTAATTAAATGTTTAAATAATATTTTTATAATTCATATATACAAGAAATAACTATATATAGAAAGGGATATCTTAACTTCTTAACTATATTTGCATGCTTTCTTTGTTTTATCTCATAATATGTTTCACAACACTAACTTATCACGCATGAATTATTACTCAAGATAGGTTACAATAGTGATAATATTGAGAAATATAGATCATATAAATAGATTGTCTTTGTAGCAAATATTCAAAAGAGAACTAAAAAAAATGTAAATAGATTGTCTACTTAAGAAAGATTGGTTAAAATTGGTTATAATTAGGCTATATTGTCATGTTTTAGAAGGAAAGCTTTTGAGTGAAAAATGTGGGGCATAATGTTTTGATACTTAGGAATTAGAATGTCATTACCTTCTTTAGATCTTATACAATAACCATTAACAAAAATCAAGATCAATCAAACTCTTTCAAGAGTCACAAATCATATATAGATTTGAATGTTTTGATATGTAAATTATGTAATGATACTTGATGTCCACTGCCCTTCTACTAAATAGTATATTTTATATGAAGAAGTATTTTGAAATTTATAATATAATTCGATGTTTTTCATCTTTTATTATGTTTTAGTTTTGCATAAATTAAATACATAAAACCACGTTATTTAACCTCCTTTCTCGACAAATTTTCGCCAATGTCATTGCATTAATGGCCATAAGTGGAATAATGGAGTACATGATCGATCATTAATAACTATTTTGAAAATTAAGCCATAAATTAACTTATTATTATTATTATTATTATTCAAAGACATGCTGCACACTTTTCGATTTCAACCTCTCTTTTTCACTTTGCCCCTCAATGTTTTTATTATTTTTGACTGAAAAATTAATCTTGACCAGTCAACCATTTTCGATTGATGCTGATAGCCCAATACGACCATGGTCCAACATATGGACCCACCGAATTATTTGCACATTATTATTATTAAATAAGGGTAATTTCATTTATTTAGTTTTTTCTTAATATATTTCAAATTTTCTCAAAATGCAATGCTCTACAATATTCCTTTATTACTCCATATAAAGTGACAGGGTATGAATCTCAATTTCTTAATTCATATTAAAAAAAATCCTTAAAGTAAATCATCTCAAACTAAATAAACAAGTCTAATTGAAATATTAGCACAAAATCGAACAAACTAAATGCCTTTTTCATAAATATAGTTCGGCTTAATCAAATTAACAGAAAATCGAATAAAAAATAGTAGTTCTTCTGGTTTGGATTATCAAATTCAAGGGTGATTGGATTTAGTTGGACTATGAAAATTTCAAATTCAAATTGTTCCCTTTAATTCGAAGAATAGCTAAAAGTGAACCAACAAATCAAGTATTATTATTTTGTAGTATTTAGAAATATATAGTAATTGGAAGGGGGCAAAAGCAAATAGTGATGGGATAATGAAGAGATGAGTGGAATCAATGATTGTCCGTTTATGATATGTACCAATCTTGACATGCTAGAATATTTGTTGTGGTCACATTGATTTTCACACCTTCTCAAGAATCTTGCCTACTTTAATTCTGAGGAATTGGGAATGAGAAAAGAAGAAATTGGTAGCTAAAGTAATGGGGGCTATGTGGGGTTTTGATGTTGGCTATTCATTGCAAATTATTTTATTATATTTTATAGTATAATGTACATGGATAAGTACAAAATCATAAATTTAGAAGACATTCGATTGTTGGAGATCGAATTATTATTAGATTATTTCAAATTAAATTGGTTTGAAATTATTTTTGTCACAGGAATAGTCTAAGACTCATAATCATAAGCCATGACTAAACCTACAATACCATATATACCCAACAGAACATAATATTTCAAAATTAATCCTATCCAATCCTACAAATCTAACACCGTGGGCGTTTAAGATTATGAATATTATAAAGGAAAAGGTGAAATATAAACTAATTATGGTGAGAGGATATGAACTAATTTGGGTTATTGGGGTTACATGATTTTTATAGCACCAATCACTAGTTGTATTTTTTTATGATTATATGATATGATGATTAAGGACCAATAATGTAAATTTTAATTTGGATTAGTAGAAAGTAGAAGATGCTTTCAAAAATGCAATTAAGACACACAAGATACTCCATATGTTTATTTTGTGTCCGTAGTATTCTAATCTCTATATATGTTTATTTAATTTTAGTAAAATAAGAATGTAAATTAATTAGTAAATAAATATTGCAAGAAAATAAGAGGATTGGAAATTGAAGTGGTTTTTAATTGATCACCAAATATTTTTAGCCAAAATAAATGCTGATATATAGTGAGAAATGAGAATCATGTTGTTGTGGATTTCATATCTTAGTGGATAAGGAAATTGATCTAATCATTTTGTTAAGATAAATTTATCAAATAGATTCTTTTGGTACTTTATATATAGTGACAACAATTAAGGGACAACTTAAATGATAGCCAAAACTACTAAACAAATTAAAAAGAGACCAAAAAAGTATTAAGAAATCTGTGTTAATGTCAAAATAGCCAGGCTAGGTAATAGGAGCCTATATATGCGATACAACTTTGAAAATATATATTCATTTTAAATCTATTTAATGATTCATCACTGCATGTCTCTTTTGATTGATTAAGGTATAAAGTCATGCTAGTCTCAACTAATTTTCTAAATTTTATTTTAACTATTTTTTTGTACAAAAACAATTTGAATAATAAATTGTAGTACTTCATATTCATTTTATAAAGGGATGGTAGTATTTATTTCGGTACTCTAAGTACTTTAAAAAATTTAATTCATTTTTCTATATTTTTTTATCTTTAATGGTATATTTTAAGTTAATTTAAAGTGACCAAACAATTGTAACAATTCCAGTCTAGCCCTTGAATGAAAAATGCGATTAAGCATTAACATAAAATCATTGCATTACTATAGCAAAAAAAAAATCATTTCATTACTATTTATAGACATATATCAACTTGAAAGTTGTCGTATTATATATTGTCGATGTATATTGGTCTAGCGAATTTCTATCTCCATTTTAATACTACATAAATTTATTGATTTGATTGCTTAGATTTTAATATAATTCATATTTATAATTAGTGAAAATAGAAAATTTAAAATGGAAGTATAATATTAAATTCCTTTGTATGCTCAAAATTTCCATTAATTAAAAACACATGAGATCCTATATTCTACTTTTGGTGTCTCACCTCATGTTTCAATTTACTGTTCTATTTATAGTTTTAAAATCATTTACTCCTTCTCTTTTAAATTTTTATGTTTTAGTAGAATTAATATTTTAAGGTTATCCCTAAAAAGGTATTTTAAGATTATTATATAGGGTTCACTAATTCAAATTAGAGTTTATCAATATCTTTTAAAATTTTCAAATTTTTAATAAATAATTGATTTTTATAGTTGGTTAATACGTAATTATATTATATATAATTTATAAAAATATTTTTAATGATAAATGTTAATGATGACTCATTATATAATATATAATATATTTTTTAATAAATATTTATAAAATAGTAAAATTAATATTAACACGACGAGATACCACAAAATATAGAACAAAGTATAATATATAAAAAAAATTCAATTCGCATGACATCAGTGATACTTAACCATTAACTCTTATAAAAATAAATTTGGGTGCCTTCCTCAAGTAATACCAAAAAATGAAAAAACGTCTATATACATGTTATTGTTAGTAGACTATGTGGGTCCCATCTTTAGTTGCATTCTCATATCATAGTTTTGGCACTAGCGAGAGATTTTTGTTTACGGTGGAAAAATAACAGCACACAAACAAAATTATTATTCACACAAAAATGAAAAAGCTATATACCGTATTAAACCGATGACCTTTTACAAAGAAAAGACTTTGAATGCCTCAAATTTTATATGGACGTATATAGTACACTCATCTTTTACATAATACTCCTCCTTTGCTCTAAAACATAGGTGTAATTTATCATTTTTACAAATCTCTAAAAAAAATATTCACTTTTTATTTTTAAACACCACTAAATTCACGATAAAATGAGATACTCCCTCCGTCCGCCAAGATTATGTAAAAATTACTATATTTGTCGTCCGCCAAGATTATGTCACTTTCCTTTTATGGCAATGGTCCCACCATCCTCTTTAATATTTTATCCTTACTAACACTCTTTATTTACAAAAAAACCCACTCAAAATTCAATCTCAACCACACATCTCATAAAGTGGTGGGACCCTTTCTCCACTACATCAAAATCATCATCAATTTTATTAAATCTCGTGTCCAAGCAATTTTACATAATTTTGGCGGACGGAGGGAGTAGTATTTTTCACTCACCCACCCACCTAGATAGACCTCTATGAAATCTAAACACAAAATTCTTGTCTACTCTATTTTCCCTCTAGAAATTAAAACAAATGATTATTTTTAGAGATCTGAATTAATTAAATATTTTATTTTTCCACTAAATAAGTATTCATATTTTTTGATCCGTTAATTAAACAAATATATATATATATATATTTTTATATAAATGTACCCCACATACACACTTATAACAAAAATAGGACCATTATTTCACTCTACACATTCAATCAATTTTTTTTTAAATTAGTGTCAGCTGGATACTCATTTAATGGAAGAAGGGAGTAATAATTATGTTATTACACACAATACCAAATATCCAAATAAAAACAATTTAACATCCACACAAAATATATAACAATTCACACGATGCCAATAAGACTTGAATCAATACCAATTTAGAATAAATACTCTCTTCAAATGTCTCAATTATTATATTGGGACGTCCCGTTATTAATGTGTCATATTATTTTTAATAAAAAATTAATTATTTAAAATGTTATTAATAGTGGGCTCAATTCACTTTATACATCAACTTACTTGAAATAATTTTTAAATATTTTTCATCAATTTAATTTATATATATATATATATATATATTAATCTTTATATAAACTTAGTAATATTTTGATGAGTAGAGTTTATCGCTTGAGCTAATTGAGATTGGTTTAGTTGTGGTGTGCCAAATCCTCGCGTATGCAAACTACGCAGACATACACAGACACGCATCCCCAGTTGTAATCATCACTTTCTCTCTCTAAAATATCAACCCCACTTCTCTCTCTGTATATATATGTGTATGTGTTTTGGGCTGCGCATCAGCTTCTGCCATTCACACACACAGTGGGGAGATAAAGAAGAAAGCTTTGCATTTGCATGAGTCTCTCTCTCACATAATCAACTCATCTTCTTCTAACACAGTATTTCTCTCACCTCTCTTCACCAACGCTGCCTGCTTTTCTCAACAACAACAAAAAATACATAAAATAGAAACAAATTGTTGGATACAATTTCAAAGTGAGGCCATATCTGTTGCATGGCTATGGATTCTGCAAGTGGACAATCTCATCACCACCAGGTACCTTCACTTTCAATGTGATTTGTAAATTTCATGGTAAAAAAATGAGAGATATATATATTTTTATCTGTTATTGATTTTTTTTTTTTTTTTTTATCCTTCATTTTCTGTAGTGGTTTAAATACACTAACTTTATGGATAATTTTATGGATAATCTGATCTTGCGCATGAACTTTTAAAGGAGTAAAAATTATGTGAACTCTACAAAAAATCCTACGATTTTCAAGGTAATTTAGTATTTTATAAATCTCTCAAAGCGACGTAGTTTTTTAAAACATTCGATGGGTATACGTCACCAACTTTAATTTGAGCAAAAAATTAAATTTATGGTAAAATTCTACATCATTGAAGTTCGTATATTTTTTTTACTCTTTTTAAAGTTCATGTGAACCAATTTACCTCAAAATTGATGTATTTAGATGATAATGACCATTTTCTATATATATAAAAAAATCATCATTTACTTTTCAAGAACTAGTGTACATATATATTTTATTTTATTTCACAGTTTCATGTATACTCCCTCCGTCCACGATGTCGTTTCCACATTATGAACGACGCGAGTTTTAAAAAAGTGGTGAATAATGGAGTTTGGGTTCCATTATTATTGTTAATGGAAGTTTGTGGACCCTAATTCTACAAATGGAAGTGGAAATGATATCGCGGACGAACCGAAATGACAAATGTGAAAACGATATCGCGGACAGAGGAATTATTTGTTCCGTAAATATGTTTGGAAAGGATAAATAAAAACAAACACCAAAACAGCAGAAAATAGATGATTTGTCGTTTGTCATTCTCCCATCTCCATTAGCCAAAACATGCAGTAGTAATTAAATAGAGTTAATTTATTAAGTATTATTATATTTCAAAAAAATAATCACTTGATAATCATTTCTTCTTCACCGGAATTTTACATGCAATTCTCATTATCTAAAGCAAAACAAAACATAATTTTGGTTCAATCATATTCAGGAAGCTGGATCACAAACGCTAGAAAGCATGGTGGCGAGCACAAAGGCGGCGCAGCCGGAGAAGAAGCCCCGGCCGGCGGAGCAATCCCTAAAATGCCCTCGCTGCGATTCCAGCAACACCAAATTCTGCTACTACAACAACTACAGCCTCTCCCAGCCCCGATACTTCTGCAAATCGTGCCGGAGGTACTGGACCAAAGGCGGCACCCTCCGCAACGTCCCCGTCGGCGGCGGCTGCCGCAAGAACAAGCGCTCCTCCTCCTCCTCCTCCCGCCGGAGTCACGACCGCCCCAACCCTTCCCCCTACGATCCCCTCCCGAAGCCGTCGCCTGTGTACCTCGACATTCCGAGAGGCTTTCACAATCCGTACGGCGGCGCCGCCGCCGGCGAGGGCGGTTTCGGAGTGGAATGCGATCCCCAATTCGGGATGGGATTGGGGATTAGGGCTTTGAATCAGGAGATTGGATTCGAGGAGTTTTGCAGCGGTGGGGCGGAGTGGGGATTGAACACGTGGCAGAATTTTGGCGGGGAAATCGGGAGCTGGAATGGGATCGGGTCGTCCACGTGGCACGGGCTTCTAAATAGCCCTCTCATGTAACCGGGCCGGGCCGGGCCGAGGATGTGATGAAGGAGAAGAAGATGCATCTTAATTTCTTGATTTGGTTGTGTTTTGATGTTTTGAGGGAAAATTTACAAAATTTAAACTATTTTGGGGGTATAAGTTTTATGAATTTTTACATATATAGTTATGTAGCGAGTATAATTATCTTGTCACATGCTTACTTGGAGTCGACCAAATCTATATAAGTAGAAATTTTCTTCTTCTCATGTCCTTGAAATTTGCCTTGGTTTAATGTTGAGATTTTCTTTGTTTTCCTGTCTTTTGTGTGTGTAATTTAGAGTAACCAAATTTGACAAAAAAAATAGTTTATGTTTAATCCTAGTTTAATTCTTTTTTTATTATTATTATTTTAAATTTGAAAGATGATCAATAATGGTTCCCTATTTCTCCTTTTGGTGACTCAAACCATGCGACTTATTAGTTGGAGGAGAAACGTCTTATCAACTGAGCCGTGTTTCATTGTATTAATTCTAGTTTAATTTATTCCCTTTGCTCTTTAGAAAATAAAGATAATTTAGAATCATTTATAAAGTATTGTTGGCTATTCCTTGTTAATTAAAACACAAAATGAACCGAAAGTTTAAATTCAGTTAATTCAGCAATATTTGTGCGTGGCTCAATTAATTAGTTAGGGTTGTATAAGTAATATTGTATCTTTTTTATAAATCTTAGCACCACTTCTTTTTCTTCTTCTTTTTTTTTGGTTTGTAGGAGAAATAGATATTTGCACCACTTTGTTTGTTGGTTATAAGGATTATTTATTATGTACATAATGTAATGGAGTTTTGGCAAATAAAATTATGAATTATTTAAAAACTGTAATTTTATCGTAATTTTTGAAATGTGATGAATTAAATCATCACCTATTCTATTTTTGTAATTTATCCCCCTAATTCTTTTTCTGGTATTCGATTAACGAGTTGGAACTTATTGGGTTAGCAAAGACGATATCATTTTTGTAAAGCTTAAACGACGTCCTTTTCGTGTAATTTTAATTATTATTATTTCTCAAAATATAAAAGGATTGTATCATGTATCTGCACCCTAGTTTCTAACTTTGAACGACATCATAACATGAATATTATGTGACAAACTAATTCATGTAAGCTCCAATTCAACAATTCGACGACCATAAATAATTAATGAGACAAAATTAAAAAAATTAAAAAATGATGATTTAATTTGTCACATTTCAAAATTTATATTAAAATTATAATTTTGAAATTACTTGTGATTTTTTTCGCCAAACTCCAACTTATTGGGAGTGGATTTAATGATTTATACAATCATTTTTGTTCGACTTTTTTTTAAAAAAATCTCTATTTTATGATGTACACAATACATAATTTGATTGAATTTAAGACCCACAAACTAGCATCAAAATAGGCCCCTATTTCCACATATTATTTAATAGTGATGAATGTTGGTCTAGAGTCTTGTTTGGCTATTCACAGAAGTCTGGAAAGAAGAAAATGACATGTGCAGTGAATTTCTTACAAGAGAGTATCAATATCTTGACAGTGTTAAATTTTTGGTGTCATGTTATTACCACAAATAGTAATGTCTCCAAATATCTAAATATTAGGGTATCAATATAATTATGATTATTATCAGTATTTTTTGAGTGTAATACTTTCTTCACTCTTAATACATTCAATCATTTTTATTAAAATTCATCTAGAATTAATTTTTGTGAACGAATAGAATAATATTTTCGGGAGACCGAATCATGCCAAAAATTTGCTGAGATTCAAGGTTAAGACACTACTCTTCTTTCTTCTCTTTCTTGCCCTCATTCTTTATGTTTATTTTTATATTCTGTACGTAATATAGAAAATTGGGTTTATGTTTGATTTAAAATGACCAAGGGTGTTTCTGCAAATGCTAATAATAATATATAATAATAATAATAAGGGTGTATTTTTTTTTGTTATAAATTTATCATGAGAAAATGATGGATAAAAAAAGATGAGAAAAATCTATCATAGTTATTCTTTAATGTTGAAAATATAGTTTATCATATCAATACCTCAAGAAAAATATTATCACATCAATCCCCCATGATAATATTATTATGAATTGAAGTAAAAATGAGAAAAAATAGGCTGCCCGAAAAAAATTGTTCTTCTTACAAAATATATTAAAATAATAAAAAAATACGAAAATATATATTTTTCACTCTTTTCCATCAAAAAAGAATGCACTCTAAAAGAAAAGATCAATTCGATTATAAGCAATTTACATTGTTGGTATTCGAAAATATTAACCTGAATATATTATCAAAATGTAAATTTAGTCGATTCAGGCCCAGACCAAGTTGCTAGGCCCAAACAACCATCAACAATATATTCATTAAAATACTCCCTCCGTCCACGAAATGAGTATCCATATTTCTTTTTTCGTCCGTCCACGAAATGAGTACCCATTTCCCTTTTTGGCAAGTGTACCCCACACATCTCTTTAATTAATACACTCAAAAAGTGGGACCCTTAAACTATTCACACTACACTCCATACATTTCTTAAAACCCGTGCCGTCCACAAATGGGTACTCATTTCGTGGACGGAGGGAGTATCATTTATTTCTAGCAAAGTAGCCATGAACAGAAGTTCAAAATGTAAGCAACTATACAAAAATTTATGCGAGATTGTCCAGAGCTTACAGGTCAAGAACAAATTAGTTTTTTATTATATGCTAACTGCTAAAAACGCGACACATGCATGACGGAGAGCTTCCAAAATACACACAGAAGTAAAATCATAATAAATTTTTTGGATATTACAAACAAAAAAGCGCTTTTTTTTTTTTTTTTTAAGATTTCTCGAAGCTAATACTCCCTCCGTCCCTGAAATAAGTTCCTCATTTTCCATTTTGGGACGTCCCCCAAATAAATTCCTCTTTCTTTCTTTCTATTTTTGGACAACTACCCCACCACTAATAATACTTTATTTATTCTTACTTTTCACTTTTTCACCACTCCCAATACTAATTATAACACTTTTTCACATTTTCACCACTCTCAATACTAATTATAATATATTTTTCCCCACTATCAATACACTTTACCATTTTCCTTAAAACCCGTGCCATCCCCAAAGAGGAACTTATTTTGGGGACGGAGGGAGTATATTTTACATGCATACATTTGCGCACAAAAATATATATCATTACACATAAAAATGCATTGTATGTTGCGACAGATTATGTATTTCTCGCCGCCGCTGACCCCACCCACCCAATACCTCCCTCTTTGCTTATTAATTCTTTATATTTATTTAAAGTTAAAATTTTATTATATTTATAAATATAATAATTGAATTAGTACCAATTTTATATATAAAAAAATATAAAAATATTTTTCATATATTATACGGTGTAAATACTAATTGTCTATGAATTAAGAAATGATGACCAACTCCAGAAAGGCAAGCTACCACATGTTCACGCAAAAAATTGCCTCGATGAGATTGAAATCCATTAAAAAAGTAAACAAAGACTAGATCAAAAAATGAAAAATAAAGACTAGATCTAGATAGAAATTTTGTCAACTCTTTCGGAAACAGATGTTAATAGACATCTAGAAAATGTTTGCAGAAACATGATCTTCTTGAAAAAGCAGAGAAGATAAAGGAGTTGCAGCTAATTACTATCTTATGATGCTTAATTCAACACTTATTTTTTTTTTTTGGTCAGGAAAAAGATGATATTATTGCTCGGTACCAGAGGTACCAAAGAGAGAGAAATAACATAAAAAAATAGGAGAAAGAAAAACAACGGGGACAGAGGGGAAGAACATCTGCAAGAGGGGTCTCAAGATCAACCGAAAATATTTGGGTTCCTCAGCCATGAGTGGAAATCCGAGGACGAGATCTCCTTCTTATAAACTTTTGTCCAGCTCCATAGTCTCTGTTTAATCTCAAACACCATTTTATCTTTATTCCAGGAGCCTTGGTCGAATATGCACTCATTTCTAGCTTTCCATAAACTCCAAATCATGCAAATCCACACACTTGAGAGGAAAGATGTGGCCGCCTTATTCCCCAAACCCATGAAGGCAATAAAATGATTACTAACTTCTCTTTGTTGGACCGACTGTACTCCTAGCCACTGAATAATGGCCAGCCAAATTTCCACGGTCTGTGAACAGGTGATGAATAAATGGTTTATGTCCTCGGTGTGAGACTTACAGAAGATGCAATTTGTGGATGATGGAGGCAGTTGGATATGTCTTCTGAGAAGGTTTTCGGATGTCGCCACTTTCCCTTTGACTATCCTCCATGCTGTAATTTTCATCTTATGTGGTGCAGGAGCCCTCCAGATCATCTTAAATTCCTGTTTGTTCAGTCGAAGTCTGTTTGAAGCTCTATCTCCTCGGATAAGTTTGTACGCTGACTTAACTGTGTAGAAGCCGTTGGAATTGGGCTTCCATCTCCATTCATCCTTCTTTCCTGCACAAAGAGAATGTTTATTTAAAATGGAAAGTAGCTCGGAGAGCTGAAGCTCCTCGCGCTCCCTCAGATCTCGGTTCCAAAGAAACCTCCATTCCCAGCCATTATCTGTCCATTCCCCCATTTCTTTCAGCGTTCCCCCCTGATTTCTACTAAGCCGAAAGAGTCTTGGAAAGTGATCGCGAAGCCTTTTCTTGCCAGCCCAAAAGTGATGCCAGAAAAGAAAAGAATTCCCTTCCCCTATCTGTACCTCCAGATTTTCTCTTAGCCACCTTCCTTCCTCCCCCCAACTAAGTCTCAAAACCTTCTTCCACCATCCTCCTGTCGTCACTTTTTTTTTTTCAAAATTCAGGCCCTCTTCATCCCACTCCATCTCCCCCTTACAAGCTTTCACCACTCGAACCCATAAGGAGTTATCTTCCGACAAAAATCTCCATATCCATTTTGCCATTAATGCCTTATTGAAGCTTTCAAAATCTTTAATACCAAGCCCCCCCTCACCAGCTTCATCACAAAGCTCTTCCCATTTAACCCAGTGGATTTTCCTCGTCTCCGAAATCCCCCCACCCCAAAGAAAATTGGACATCACAGATCGAAGATCCGAGAGGACTTTCTTAGGTAAAATAGAGAAGGACAGTTGGTAGATCGGAGTAGAGAAGAGCATCGAACGAAGCAGCGTGACTCTACCTGCCAAAGAGAATTTTCTGTTCTGCCACTTGGAAATTTTCCGCTTCATTTTATCAACAAGATATCTCCAATCGTCGACCCGAGATAATCGAGTGCCAATCATAATTCCCAGATATTTGGTTGGGAGATTACCCTCTTTACAGTTGAGGATATTCGCCTGAAGGGCTCTGGTAGGACTTTGGGTACCAATTCCGAAGATGCAGCTCTTGTCAAAATTAACCTTGAGACCAGATAGAAGTTCAAAGAGCTTTAGAATGCTCTTAAGTGCCCAAACATTTTCACTCTTCCCCGGGGCTATGAACATTGTATCGTCGGCATATTGGAGGTGTGAAACTTTGATGCCGCCGTCACCAAGCTTTAAAGGTTTAAGCCGCCCAATCTGAATGGCTTTCTCAGTAAGCAGGTTGAGTCCCTCAGCAGCAATTAGAAAGAGGTAAGGAGATAAAGGATCTCCTTGTCGGAGTCCTCTTTCCAGTTGAAACTCACCCGAAGGACTTCCATTGACCAAGACATTGGCTGATGCTGAAGTAAGGCAGCCCGAGATCCATTTCCTCCACCTGTGACTGAAGTTCATCCTGTCAAGCATTTGATCCAAAAAAACCCAATCAACTGTGTCGAATGCCTTTTCAAAATCAACTTTGAAAAGAAACGTGTTTTTCTTCTTTTTTTTGACTTCTTCAATTATCTCATTCAGCATAATTACCCCATCCAAGATGTACCTCCCTTCAATGAAGGCACTTTGGCAGTCAGATATCACATGGTGAATCACTTGTTTTAATCTTGAGGCGAGTACTTTGGCGATCACTTTGTACAGGCTGTTAATAAGAGAGATTGGCCGGAACTCCTTCAACCTTGAGGCTTTCTCCTTTTTCGGGATAAGAGCGATGAATGAAGGATTGCAACCTCTTGTTAACTTCCCGTGAGTGTGAAACTCGTTCAAAGCTCCCAGAATTTCCCCTTTGATAGTATCCCAACAAGTCTTCATAAAATGGAAGTTAAATCCATCTGGCCCCGGGCTCTTCCCTCCTTCGCAGTTCCAAATCGCCGCCTTGACCTCTTCCTCTGTGAAAAGGTGTTCTAGACTTTCTCTAGACTCCCTCGATAGTTTTTTTTGAACGAAATCGTCCGGGAGAGAAAGTCTAAAGCCTCTTTGCTGCTTAAACTGACCTTCAAAGTGTTCACGAACAGCTTTTTTTACTTGAGAGGGCTCATCAACCCAACTGTCATTTAAAAGAAGTCCCGAAAGGCTGTTTTTTGCCCTTCTTCCTTTGATCATCCTGTGGAAATAGCTGCTGTTAACATCTCCATCGACCAACCATCTATCTCTCGCTTTTTGGGATAATAAGTTGTCTCTGTTTTTGAGCTGAAGAAGAAGGTTGGCTGCTGCTGCATTTCTTTTGATTGATTCAGATTCTTCTAGCCCCAAGGTATCATCCACCACGTCCCATTCCTCGATTTCGGTTCGGAGCTTGGCAATGTTCTCCTCAATCAAACCAAAGCAGTTTCTGTTCCAGCATTTGAGATCAGTTTTAAGTCTCTTCAGTTTTTCTTTATAAACGTAGCTGCTCCAGCCCGAAATTCCATCTTTGTTCCAAGATTCAGAGACGATTCTAGCAAAATCCGGATGACTAGTCCATGCATTAATAAACCGGAACGGTTTTGGTCCCCAATCCACAAATTTAGTTTCCATCAATAACGGACAATGATCCGACACCGTTCTTGGAAGCCCTCTCGCAAAAGAATGAGGCCAACTCTCCATCCATTGTTCGTTGACAAGAAATCTATCAAGTTTTGACTTACAGTTTCCTTGTGGTTGATACCACGTAAAACTTCTCCCTTGTAATCGGATGTCAAGCAATTCATTGTTTTTGATGAAATTATCAAAAACCTGTATATCTTTTGATATAAGTTGTTCCACCTTCCCAACTCTTTCGGAAGTATTTCTAACAGAATTGAAATCCCCTGCAATGCAAATACATCTGTCCTTGTTTTGGGCAATCACCAAACTAATTCTATCCCAGAGAACTTCTTTTTCTGACAAATTTTGTGGGGCATAAACATTAATTAGACAGCAGTTTATGTTACCTGACTCTGTTATCCAGTGACCATTGACGATCACCGCTCCCTGCAGATCCCAATGGCTTGAGCATGTGAACTTATTTGGATCCCATAAAGTTAGGATTCCTCCCGATCTCCCATCGGCATGTCTGACTGATCTTTCTCCCTTCTCTGATCCCCAAACTGAGAGCAGATCCCTGACCCCAAAACTTTCCATCTTTGTTTCTTGAATAAAGCAAACTGCGATTTCTTGCCTCTGGATCAACTCTCTAACCTCTCTCTTTTTTAATTTATTCCCCAGCCCTCTAATATTGTAGGAGATAATTTTCATTGATCACTATTGTACCTCACCTCCTCTGAATTTTCTTTTCTTTCTGGGTCTGTCAAAAGCTTTGCCATTTCCTCGTCGGGTAAGTTGCATCGAAGCCCAATCTCTTTTCCAAAATCCCAGATTTTAGCCCCTTCTTTGAATGCGGGTTGAATATCTTCAAAATTTCCTCCTGACCTTCTTCCAAACCAGGAATGGTTTGATTTTGAGTTGCAACTGTACTCCTTTCCAAAGCTTTGAGGCCATGCTCTGCTCCGACAACATTCTTTGAAGGTTGGGGTTTGTAAGAAAGGGGTTTTGCTTTTTTCTGGAGGAAACGATTGAGGCCAAATTTAAGAGGATATTCCACTCCGATCTTCTTTCTTTGAGAAAAATTCTTCCTGAACAGGCGGGTATTTTGACTACTCGCTTGAGGCTCCGTGCTTTGGCTCCCGTGAGATGATTGCCTCGAACAGCTAAGTGGGACTGGTGGGTTTTCTTTGATAATCTCTGGGTTTGGTACAGACGATAGGTTGCAATCCAAAATGGGCTGGGCTGGGGGCACTTCATTTTCTGAAACCGGGTTGGGCTCTGTAGTAACCTTTGGGCCTGGGGAAGCCCCTACTTTTGGGCTTGGTACGCAGATCTCCTTGGGGCTAGGCAAAGTTGGGACTGGCGTGCCCTTGTTCTCCGATTTTCCCAAAAACAGAGTAGCTTCTTGGTTCTGGGACCCAAATGATTGTAGTGAGACACCCCGCGTGCTATCGGTTTGGGGAACTGGAACGGCGGCTTCGGCTATTGGGGAGTTTGAAAAATACTGCTGCACCGATTGGGATCCTGAGCCACCTTTGTCTCCTTTGGTGTTTGCGTCGGAAACGTCTTCGACGTGAGCTTTTGCCGGAGACAAAATTGATCGCAGTTCATCGTCGTCGTCGGAGGAGGTCTCTTCCTCTGAATCTGAAGCCAGTTCTTGACACGAAAAATCCCCAATCCTCTGTTGATCGGCGACCTCTTCGATCCTGATTTTAAAATGAGCTCCGTTAATTCTGCTTTCAACAATTCGATTAAGAGAAGTGAAGCCGGTTGAAATCTGGATAAATGCGGCGTCCAGGCGATCTCTGTTCTTTGTAGCCTCATGAATTTTCAGGACCAGTCCCAAGCGTGATCCCATGGTGTGAAAGAACCTATGACTCCAAGCTTGAAGAGGTACCCCGTACCATTTTGTCCACACCACTCTTTGTGTGCTCACGTCGACGTAGGACCACGGGCGGACCCACTCGAACCAAAAAGTTTTCCATTCGTCAAGTTCTGTCATGATTTCTTGCACAGTCAGGTGGTTGGTGCTTTGTAAAAGGACAAGGTTTCCACCTAAAGAGGTAATCTTAAGATTTCCAATGCATTCATTTTTTATTTCTTCGCCAAACTCTTCCCATGCATATTCCGTCTTTATAAATCCTGTGAAAGATTTGTGTAGCCAATCTAGGTCCTCTGCAGCGGATTGATAACTTAGGACTTCATCTGCCGGAGGGGCTGCTTCATAATTTCGGCCTCCCAGCACTTCTGCAAAAGATATTCCTGTCTTGCGAACCGCGGTTGGTATGTTCTGGGTTTTTGAGTTGGGTTCCTCCAGTGGCTTCTTTCCCCATTCTGAATTTTTGGTGTTGCCTTCCCTCTTTCGATTTTGGTCATCCTTGACTGACCTCTCGAATCTTGGAATGAAACCTCTCATTTTGTAACTTCCAATCCAAATATTGTTAAGCTCGAACAGATACCTCTCTTTGTCTGAGGCATTCTCAAAACGCACAAAACCAAAAAGTTTACCTTTTAAATCTCTCTTTCGAGGGCAGAAAATATCGGTAACCCTTCCAATCTTATTGAAGATTCTCTCCAGGCATTGTATCCTTGTTCCTTCGGGAAAGTTGTTGAAAAAGAAAGTGGCTTCGTCTGCATGGGGTCTGCTATCTCTCCAAGATCTGTCAGGTTTGTGGTTATCTCTCCAAGATCTGTCTGGTCTGTGGTTAAGGCAGTTTCTGTGTTTGTAACTTAGGTCGTTTCTTGCCGGAAAGCTTTCTGGATGCTTTCTCCTTCTCACCTCTCTCCATTCCTCCATTATATTCTTCTAGTTTTACATACTGTGGCTTCCTTTTGCCTCCTAATTATTTGACAAAGTAATTCAACACTTATTAAACTGTCTTGTACAATAATGTATTCATACCTGCTGAAATAAAATTTTATTAAAGGAAAAGGAAGGAAGGAGAAAAGCCTAAAACGAACCCATCGAATACACAGAGAAGTAAACTGAGGGTCAGGCCTCATTAAAACCTTCCCGGAGAAAACCCCGTGGGAAATAATGTATTCATATATCATAGACTATATTATCTCTATTAATAACATTAATGAGCTCTCATTGGCTTAAAGCCTCTTACTTTGAACATTTCATTATACCAGCTAATGATGAGTCACCTAATCATTTTTAAACCTTATTATAGAGTTTTCCTCGTCGGAGTGGTTGAGAAATGGCCTGCCCTCACGTAGTAATAAGTATTTTTAATGTATATTCCCTTTGAATGAGTAGAATAATGAAGGATATTTTTTCTGTTTTTGATAAATTACAATTATTAAATAAAAAAAATTAAAGATAGCGCCACAATAGATTCGAGTCCAAGACCTTTGGTGTTAAGCATAACCACTCTATCGCTAGATCAAACACACTTACACAATTGTTGAATGAAGAAGAAGAAGAAAAAAATAAGGTTGAAACAAAACAAGTGGAATTTAATAAACATAATGTGCTTTCTCATAAGTTAAATTACTAGTACATTTTGTTCCCCACCTCCCAATATCTCTCTTTTTTGAGAGAACATTTCTCTGTTCCAAAATTCAATTTTTTCGCAAGCTCCATTGAAGAATTTGTACTCACGACGACAATCTCTTTATCCTTATTCCTCTCTATATACTTTCACCAGTAGAAAATCAATTTGACAAAAGAAATTTGAATTTAGAATTGTTGCAATGTAGAAGCAATAAGACTCCATTTTAGGATAAAATAGTATATTCTTTTTTTTTTTTTTTTGAGAGCCTTAATTATTATTTTAAATAAAGGACTATATTGAGTAAAACAGTGAATATTATTGAACCCCATAAGGCCATAAGTATAATCTTTTTTCACTATCTTTGGAAAGTTTGTAAAAATAAGTCAATTAATTTACATTTTTAGCTTTTGAGGACCATATTTGAACTGCCAAAATTTATTTTTGAAGATAAATTAGGGTACATAAGTAATTAAATTTTTTTAGTAACAAAGATCAATTAGATTTTGTTATATAGCAAATATTTATACAAGCTGGAATAAGCATGTCCTAGTTTTTGTTAGAAAGAGATTTCATTAACAGCAAGACTCTGTTTTCCCCTAAAAAAAAAACACCAAGTCTCTGTTTTCATATTGCTGCCTTGTTGTCTGTTGATATAAAATAAAATAATTGGTTTCATAACAAAATATTGTTATTTCAGAAATGATGACATTGGAATCTATTTAAAAAATGAAAAACAAAGACTAGATCGAAAAATGAAAAACAAAGTCTAGATCTAAATCCAAATTTTGTCAACTCTTGTTCATTTTGCACCAACTCATTCTCTCTCACACGCAGAGCAGAAATTAAGAAACTCACCCCCCCCCCAAACAAAGAGCAGAAACAATGGAAGATGCTGGTGCAGCCGTCCTTCAAGTTCTGGTTCAAAACCTCATCGACGTTTCCAAGAATGAAATCTCACTAATCCGAGGTCTCGACAAAGAAGCAGCAAAGCTAACTGGGAGTCTCCACACCATCCAGAAGTTCCTCAACGACGCGGAGGCGCGCACCATCCCTGGCGAGGCTGTCAAGAGCTGGCTGAAGAAGCTTGAAGATGTGGCGTTCGATGCTGACAATGTTTTGGATGAGCTCAACTATCATCTCCTTTCCAAACAAATTGAGCGCACCAAACCCATGAAGGCGAAGGTACTATCATGCTTCTCATCATCCTTCAATTCTATTGCGCGTCCGAGAAATATGGCTGTTAAAATCCAAGAAATCAATGAGAATTTGGACTCCCTTCACAAAGAGGGAGCGGGGCTTGGCCTCAATGAGAGGCTTGCTGCCGATGTGCCCACTTTGCTTGATGCTGCTATTTTTGAAACTGATTCATTCACTCTTGATCCAATTTTTATTGGAAGAGATGATGTTGCGTCGGAAATAGTTGAGATGCTTACCCCCAATAGCATCACAACTGATGAACGCACAATTTCCATCATTTCCATTGTCGGTATGGGGGGATTGGGGAAGACGACATTGACTAGAAAAGTCTTCAATCGTCTCAAGGATGAGACTCGGTTTGGATCACATATTTGGGTGCATGTTTCTCCTAATTTTGATCCAATCATTCTTTTCAAGAAAATTCTCCATGAGTTGACTTCTGACAAAGCTGAAAATACGAGTAGACAGGATATTCTTTCAAAGATTCAAAAAGCTTTGAAAGATAAATCCTATCTTCTTGTTCTTGATGATGTCTGGAATGAAGATGGTTCCAAATGGGAAGATTTTATGAATTCCTTATTGGGAGTTACTTCTGTCAAGAGAAATGCAATTGTTGTTACTACAAGAAGTATGGAGGTTGCTTCAATTGTGAATCCACTTTATACACATGAGTTGAAAAGCTTATCAGAGGAAGATTGTTGGTCCATAATCAAAGTTAAAGCCTTCGGTGAAGGAAATGTTCCTATGGAATTTGAGAGTATGGGAAAAAAGATTGCAAGAAGATGCCAAGGTTCGCCATTAGCGGCCAACGTGGTTGGGGGAGTGCTGCGCAATAAATCCCAAGAAAAATGGCGTTCAATCGAGGAGAAATGGCTTTCACAAGATGAAGGAGCTAATATCTCAAAAATATTGAGATTGAGCTTTGATAATTTGTCTCCGCCATTACTTAAGAAGTGCTTTGCGTACTGTGCGTTATTTCCTAAAGGCTGGAAAATTATGAAACAGGAAGTGATTGAGTTGTGGATGGCAGAAGGGTTTCTTCAAGGTGATGGAAGGGATGACATGGAGTCTTTGGGCGAAAACTTTATCAACGTTCTTCTGCACAACTCTTTACTGCAAGTTTCAGAGAGAGATGAGTACGGAGATGTAGAAAGTTGTAGCATACACGATCTTGTGCACGATCTCGCTTCTTCTGTTTCAAGTTCCTCTAACAATACTGGTGGTAGCAGCCGAGTTCGATACATGACTCTCGGAGATATAACAAATCCTATCCCAAAAGAAATGGCAAAATCTCTGCGTACATTATTATTGAATGGTGATATTTCTGGTATCAACTTCTCAGACTTGGAAAGTCTGCATGTTTTACGTCTGGAGTATGGAGTTGAAGAGTTGTCAAGTTCGATTCGAAAGTTGATACATTTGAGACATTTTGACATTTCAGAGACTCAATATTTGCCGGATTGGATTGGTGAATTCTTTCACTTGCAGACGTTGAGAGTAGACTCAAGATGGTTGAAGAAACTGCCAAGTACGATTAAGTACTTGATTAACTTGAGGCATCTTTATATTCACGAGGATGTAGAGTTGCCTGCGGGAATCGGGCGATTAACTTCTCTCCAAACGCTGAAGTACTTCCCAGTGGGGGACGAGAATGGGTGCAAAATTGAAGAGCTCGGAAGTTTGAATAATCTTAAAGGAGGGCTACGGATTCGCAATCTGGAAAGGGTTCATGACAAGGAAGAGGCTCGGAAAGCCAATTTATTCCAAAAGTCAAAAATATTGAAGTTGCGTTTGGAATGGGGTAATGAGAGAGAAGGTGAAAGAAATGATGAGAATGTATTGGAAGGCCTGCAGCCTCACTCAGATTTGAAGAAGTTAAAGATTTCTGGATATAAAGGTAGTAGGTTTCCATTATGGACTCAGAAGATGGCAGTTGGAGATGTGGTACTTAACAAGTTAATGTCGGTATCACTCTATAACTGCAAAGAATGTGAAGAGATCCCAATGTTGGGGCACTTGCCCAATCTCAAGTCCCTTGTGTTGGGGAGATTGGACAATGTGAAGTGTATAAATTCATCATTCTACGGAATGGTGAACAAGGACACACGCATTGTTTTTCCAGCTCTCGAACAACTCAAATTGTTGTTGATGCAAAATCTGACAGAGTGGGCAAAACTTGAAGTTTCAGGTGGAAGTGAAGTGAAGCTATTTCCTCGCCTCCAACATCTGGAAATTAGTCGTTGCGAGCAATTGATGAGTGTTCCAAGTCATGTCTCGTCATGCCTTCAACATTTGAAAATTGATGGAATTGGTGTGGAATGTCTCCCAGCTGATTGGTTATTCAGTAACAACCAGACTCTCTCTGAATTGTATATAAGGGAGTGCCCCAATTTGAGAGAATTACGGCATAGAGATAGCGGTGGAGAACAATCCCAACGAAGCTTCACATCCCTTCGCAAACTCTGTATTTATAGATGCGAAGCATTGGAATATTTGCCGTGTGAAATGCTAGGATTCTCTCTTGAGGAGATATCGTTGGAGGGTCTAAGTAGCCTAAAGAATCTACCAAAGGTATTTGGCAGCCTTTCAAAATCGCTTAGTCTGAAAAATTTATCAATCGTTGGCGTTCCTAAATTTATGGCCAATTGTTACGTTGAGACTCCACATTTTCCCAATTTGAGAGACGTAGAACTCGGTGTCAGTATGAGCTCGATGGAGGCTGTAGATGGCATATTACAAGAATGCTGCCACTCACTAAATAAGTTAATTCTGTTGGGGATGGAAAGTTGTGAATGCCTACCGGAATCAATTCAACTTCTCACTGCTCTTTCTGAGTTATGGTTATTTGATTTTGGAATGGAAGAGTTACCTGAATGGTTTGGGAACCTCTCATCTCTAAAGGAGTTGTATTTATATAACTGCAAAAGGCTAAGGCGTCTACCCTCTATGGATGCAATGCATCGCCTCACAACATTAAAACTACTATGGATTAGGGATTGCCCGGAATTAGTGATTAAAAGAGAGGCAGCTGATTCTGAATGGCCCAAGGTTTCCCATATCCCTGAAATCTACATTAATGGCCGCATATACATTGCCGGTGTCGGTAAGTATCAAATATATGTGTTTGTTTGTTTAATAGAAACAATTAGTATATGTGTTTTATTTGAAAAAAATTCTAATTATCATAAATTGAGATCACAGAGTTTCTAACTCGATTGCTGTTAATTTGGTGCTCCACTTCATCTCAATATGCTTAAAGATATAGGAGATTAATTATTTTGAGTTTGTTTACTAACAATTTTACAGCCAGTCCTCAATTTACCTTTTCCCATTAATTCTTTTTTTGTGTGGATACAGAAAGTGGTACGAAGAAACGGTTGCATTTGTGGTGCCTCTAAAGAATTAGGATGTGAAGCAAGGGATCAATGAAGAAGGAATGAGTGAGTATCCATTTTCTCCATCATTGACTTGCTCAACATAACTTTCGTCTTCTATTAAAAAATCCTCAACTTTCAACTTTTTATAAAAAAACGTTTCCGTTATACGAAATTCGACGACAGAATGATGAGTTATTTCACCAAATTATTACACGGAACAACATCATTTTATTAGGTGAGGTGAGAAAAACTTCATCCATGCAAGAATTCAACGAGGTGGATAGCGGGTGGGTCATTTTATTGAAAATACTAATAGTTGAGGATTTTTTATTTTTGTTTTTGTTCAAAGATATTGAAATTTGAGAATACAAAACATGATTAATTATTTTTATTTTAGTTGATAGAATACAAAAGTTGTTGATGCCATTGGTTTCTTTGATGATTTTAAGGTGGTTTACTTGTCTGGGCTTACATGCACAGCGTGTTGCTTCTGCTGAGGGAGTTTCTCTGATAGCCACACACACACTTCTCCTAGTGAGCCCTTTTTGTTTTGGATTGAATTCTATGTAGTATTAATGTTTGCTATATTTCACTTTGTGTGAGTATTGTTCTCAAGAATTTGTGGCAGAACGCTTTTTTGCTTTGTTTAATGTTTAGAAGGTATTCTCAGACACAATAAATGAACTCGTTTGAAAGATTCTTACATGCTCCTTGATCCTCGAGAGTTTCAAGTATCTGAGTTTTTAATTATAGTTGATGGCAGTTGAGATTCTTTTGTCGATTATGGGTTCATAAATTTATTGCATCTTTGGTTTTCTTAATGACTATGCATTGAAGGTGATTTGAATTTGGCACCAACTTGGATTGAAGATTTCTAAGTAGTGTAATGCATTATGATGAGAAGGACTAATTGCATAATGATGCTAATTTTTGAATGCGATGTAAATTTGGTTTAGGGATTTGATTTTTAATCTGTAATAGGGCGTTTACTTTGAAGGATTAGCTTTGATAGATAAAAATAGTCTAGTTAATGTCTTATTTACTTTAATGGATTGCAATTTTGAGATATTCAAATACATTTGATTATTTTTACCATTCAAATTAATTTTGCTTTATTCTTATCTCATTGAAAGGTAAACGCCCCCTAATTGTCTTGTAGAAGTAACGTTCGTCTGCACCCTCGTGTCGTCAACTACCGCAAGAAGTGTGGACACGCCAATCAGTTGAGGCCGAAGAAGAAGAAGTAGACTGCTGGATTGCTCGCTTATCTTGTTGCCATTTTGTCCCCTCTTCTTTACTAATTGACAATGAAAACTCTTTAGCTTGCACCAATCATATATCCTATTTAATAACAATAATTCATTTCCACTCAACAATTTATCTTAAAACTCGAGTTATTTTACATGTGATACATTTTTACAAGACGGATGGAATATATAATATCACTTTTCATTTATAATAATAATGATTGATAAATATAGAGGAAGTACATGTCCTCTATGAATCCTAATCATCTTTTAGATATATGCCAATTCGGAATTCCAACACGACAAAATCTATTGAAAAGAGGTGTGATTCGCGAGCTTGATGACAAGTGTCCTTTTTGCTCAACACAAAGTGAATATGTTGAACATTTATTTTTCTCCTGCTCGTTTGCATATAGAGTGTGGGTCGAGTGTTATAGTTGGTTTGGAATTTATTATGTCAAGCATGAGACTCCGTCTTGTCACTTTTTGCAACATTTGAGAATTACAAGGAAGAAAAGTTCGATGGAATGGTGGAAAACTCTATGGATTTGTGTCATATGGAACTTATGGATTCATCAAAACGCGATAGTATTCAAGAACTCGTCGAGCTGCTACGAGAACCGTATCAAGATGATTAAAGTGAAGTTTTGGTTTTGGGTATCTAATCTATTTCCTAGTGTTGCTTGTTATATTGTGTTAAGTTGTTGTAATTTGACTCTTTTTTTCGTGTAACTCTGGTTTTCACTTTTGGGTTGCACTCTTCGTGCGTGAATAAAATTTTCATTTACCAAAAAAAAAAATACGTCACTTCAGATTGAATTTAGAGGAAATGAGGTCAATGTTAAAAATCAAGTAAGCTATGATGCACGGATTCGCGCAAAAACAACACAGTGCAGTATCCGATACACGCGGGGGCGGGTGTGGGCGCGATTCGCGTGGGATTGGCAACTGGCGAATCCCCCAAAAAAATTAAAAAAAAAAAATTGGATTCGCGAATCGGGATTCTCACTCTCTTCTTCCTCACTAAATCCGGCGAGAGAGAGAGAGAGAGAGAATAGATGGCAGGGTGGCGGTGAGTTCTGCTGGACGTTGGCCAGGAGAGGCAGGAAAGCAGCGATGCTACTATGGTTACCGTGGCGGCGGCGGCAGTCCTTCGCCGTTGACCGTCTAGCCGAGAGAAAGAGAGGGAAAGTTAGGCGAATTTCAGAGGGTGAATTTCTGTGGGGGAGAGAGAGAGAGAGTGATGGAGCGGCTGAGTGAAATGAGAGAAGTTAGGCGGATTTCTGCGAGGGAGAGAAAGAGAGTGATGGAGCGGCTGAGTGAAATGAGGGAAGAAGAGAAATAAGGTTGGGTTTTGGGCCTTGGACTTGGGCTGGGCCGATTTAATTTATTTCAGATGAGGCCATATTATAATTTTATTAAGTGGGTTGTGCAGATTGTATTAAAATGATTTTCACTAAAGTCATAGTTTAATTAATTATTTTATAGAAGAATTTGCATAATAATATCATATTATTATTATGTACATATTTTAAATAAATTATTTATATATATAACACAGACGTATCATTCACGAATCGTACACTCTAATTTTTGAAAATTTGTATCCCCATACCCGAATCGTATCGCTCCCGCACCCGCCCCCTCACACTTGTGCAACATAGCAAGTAAGTATTGAAGTTCATGTATTTTAATAATAAAAAAAAAAGTTAATATTAAAATTTGAAATTATAGGAAAGTTGGTGTATTTAAACAATAATAACCCTTTATTTAATATTGAAGCTTTTATTTTGTATTAATTGTTCTGCACATAGGTCATGAACAAATTAATATCAATAAACTACACATAATCCATAATCAATTCTTATGTATAAATGTTTCGAATTCTGATCAGATTAATTGTAGGCTTATTCTATAATCGTGTGTTTTGGATTAGGAAGTACTTCGACGAAGTACCCAGTAATTTTGAAGACATATTTTGGATGGAGGTAGTATTATTATTTCAATTATTATTTGTGAAGACAAGTCAAAAAACAGTAATTTTGTAGACATATTTTGGGTGGAGGTAGTATTATTATTTCAATTATTTTTTGTGAAAAGTCAAAAAAAAGTTATTGTTTGTGTAGAAATTTTCTTCTTCATGCATGCAACCTACCACTGAAAAACTCAGACTAGATCTAAAACTAAATTTTATCCTCTTGTTCAGTTTGCACCAATTCTCTCTCTCTCTCACACTCACACAGAGCAGAAACAATGGAAGGAGAAGCTGTTGCAGCCATCCTCAAAGTTCTGGTTCAAAACCTCATCGATCATTCCAAGAATGAATTCTCACTAATCCGAGGTCTCGACAAAGAAGCAGCAAAGCTAACTGGAAGTCTCGACACCATCCAGAAATTCCTCAACGACGCGGAGGCGCGCACCATCCCCGGGGAGGCTGTCAAGAGCTGGCTGAAGAAGCTTGAAGACGTGGCGTTCCATGCTGACAACGTTTTGGATGAACTCAACTATCATCTACTCTCAAAACAAATTAAGCGCACCAAACCCATGAAGGAGAAGGTATTGTCATGCTTCTCATCATCCTTCAATTCTATTGCGCGACCAAGAAATATGGCTGTTAAAATCCAAGAAATCAATGAGAGTTTGGACTCCCTTCACAAAGAGGGAGCCGGGCTTGGCCTCAATGAGAGGGTTGCTGCCGATGTGCCCACTTTGCTTAATGCTGCTATTTTTGAAACTGATTCATTCACTCTTGATCCAATTTTTATTGGAAGAGATGATGTTGCGTCGGAAATAGCTGAGATGCTTACCACCAATAGCATCACACCTGATGAACGCACAGTTTCCATCATTTCCATTGTCGGTATGGGGGGATTGGGGAAGACGACATTGACTAGAAAAGTCTTCAATCGTCTGAAGGATGAGACTCGGTTTGGATCACATATTTGGTTGCATGTTTCCCCAAATTTTGATCCAATCATTCTTTTCAAGAAAATTCTCAATGAGTTGACTTCTGACAAAGCTGAAAATACGAGTAGACAGGATATTCTTTCAAAGATTCAAAAAGCTTTGAAAGATAAATCCTATCTTCTTGTTCTTGATGATGTCTGGAATGAAGATGGTTCCAAATGGGAAGATTTTATGAATTCCTTATTGGGAGTTACTTCTGTCAAGAGAAATGCAATTGTTGTTACTACCAGAAGTATGGAGGTTGCTTCAATTGTGAATCCACTTTATACAAGTATGGAGGGTGCTTCAATTGTGAATCCACTCCATACACATGAGTTGAAAGGCTTATCGGAGGAAGATTGTTGGTCCATAATCAAAGTTAAAGCCTTCGGTGAAGGAAATGTTCCTATGGAATTTGAGAGCATTGGAAAAAAGATTGCAAGAAGATGCCAAGGTTCGCCATTAGCGGCCAACGTGGTTGGGGGAGTGCTGCGCAATAAATCCGAAGAAAAATGGCTCTCCATCGAGCAGAAATGGCTTTCACAAGATGAAGGAGCTAATATCTCAAAAATATTGAGATTGAGCTTTGATAATTTGTCTCCGCCATTACTTAAGAAGTGCTTTGCGTACTGTGCGTTATTTCCTAAAGGCTACGGAATCATGAAACAGGAACTGATTGAGTTGTGGATGGCAGAAGGTTTTCTTCAAGGTGATGGAAGGGATGACATGGAGTCCGTGGGCGAAATATTTATCAACGTTCTTCTGCACAACTCTTTACTGCAAGTTTTAGAGAGAGATGAGTACGGAGATGTAGAAAGTTGTAGCATGCACGATCTTGTGCGCGATCTCGCTTCTTCTGTTTCAAGTTCCTCTAACAATACTGGTGGTAGCAGCCGAGCTCGATACATGATGACTCTCGGAGACGACACCTCTGGAGATATAACAAATCTTATCCCAAAAGAAATGGCAAAATCTTTGCGTACATTATTCTTGGAAGGTGATATTTCTGGTATCAACTTCTCAGACTTTGAAAGTCTGCATGTTTTACGTCTTGATGACTATGGAGTTAAAGAGTTGTCAAGTTCGATTAGAAAGTTTATACATTTGAGAGATTTTTACATTTCATGGACAAGTATTGAATATTTGCCGGATTGGATTGGTGAATTCTTTCACTTGCAGACGTTGAGAGCAGAATGGGCGTTGAAGAAACTGCCAAGTACGATTAAGTACTTGATTAACTTGAGGCATCTTTATATTAGGGATAATGTAGAGTTGCCTGCGGGAATCGGGGGATTAACTTCTCTCCAAACGCTGAAGTACTTCCCAGTGGGGGACGAGAATGGGTGCAAAATTGAAGAGCTCGGAAGTTTGAATAATCTTAAAGGAGGGCTACGGATTCGCAATCTCGAAAGGGTTCATGACAAGGAAGAGGCTGCGAAAGCCAATTTATTCCAAAAGTCAAAAATATTGAATTTGTGTTTGGAGTGGGATTGGAAAAGAGAAGGTGAATCAAATGATGAGAATGTTTTGGAAGGCCTCCAACCTCACTCGGACTTGAAGAAGTTATGGATTCGTGGATTTAATGGCAGTAGATTTCCATTATGGACTCAGAAGATGGCAGTTGGAGATGTGGGACTTAACAAGTTAATGTCGTTATCACTCTGGGACTGCAGAGAATGTGAAGAGATCCCAATGTTGGGGCACTTGCCCAATCTCAAGTCCCTTGTGTTGTGTAGATTGAGCAATTTGAAGTGTATAAATTCATCATTCTATGGAATGGTGAACAACGACACACGCATTGTTTTTCCAGCTCTCGAAAGGATCGAATTGATTTTAATGCCTAAGCTGGCAGAGTGGGCAAAAATAGAAGTTTCGGGTGGTAGTGAAGTGAAGCTATTTCCTCGCCTCCGACATTTGGTAATTTGGCGGTGCTCGCAATTGATGAGTGTTCCGAGTCATGTCTCGTCATGCCTTCAACATTTGACAATTTATGACATCGGTGTGAAATGTCTCCCAGCTGATTGGTTATTCAGTAACAACCAGACTCTCTCTGAATTGTATATAATGCGGTGCCCCAATTTGAGAGAATTACGGCATAGAGATAGCGGTGGAGAAGAATCCCAACGAAGCTTCACATCCCTTCGCCTTCTCAGGATTGAGGAATGCAAAGCATTGGAGTATTTGCCATGTGAAATGATAGGATTCTCTCTTGAGGAGATATCGTTGGAGGGTCTAAGTAGCCTAAAGAATCTACCAAAGGTATTTGACAGCCTCCCAGAATCGCCTCGTCTGAAAAATTTATCAATCGTTGGCGTTCCTAAATTTATGGCCACTTGTTATGTTGAGACTCCACATTTTCCCAATTTGAGAGACGTAAAAGTCGGTGTCAGTATGAGCTCGATGGAGGCTGTAGATGGCATATTACAAGAATACTGTCACTCACTAAATAAGTTAACTCTGGTGGGGATGGAAAATTGGGAATGCCTGCCGGAATCAATTCAACTTCTCACTGCTCTTTCTGAGCTAGTGTTAGAGAATTTTGGAATGGAAGAGTTACCTGAATGGTTTGGGAACCTCTCATCTCTAAAGGAGTTGATTCTAAATAACTGCGAAAGGCTAAGGCGTCTACCCTCTATGGATGCAATGCTGTGCCTCACAACATTAAAAAAACTATCTGTTTATGGCCGTTGCCCAGAATTAGTGATTAAAAGTGAGGCAGCTGATTCTGAATGGCCCAAGGTTTCTCATATCCCCTACATCTACATTAATGGCCGCTTATACATTGACGGTGTCGGTAAGTATCAAATATATGTGTTTGTTTGTTTTAATAGAAACAATTAGTATATGTGTTTTATTTAAAAACAATTCTAATTATCATAAATTGAGATCACAGAGTTTCTAACTCGATTGCTGTTAATTTGGTGATCCACTTCATCTCAATATGCTTAAAGATATAGGAGATTAATTATTTTGAGTTTGTTTACTAACATTTTTACAGCCAGTCTCCTCAATTTACCTTTTCCCATTAATTCTTTATTGTGTAGATACAGAAAGTGGTACGAAGAAACAGTCGTGTTTGGGGTGCCTCTAAAGAATTAGGATATGAAGAAGCAATGAGTGAGTATCCATTTTCTACAAGGTAACTTGCTCAACCTCTCTTCATAATTTTTTTGCTAAGAATCATCACATTGTAGTTCGTTACATATTCCCAAACTTTCGTCTTTTATTCAAAAATCCTCTAACTTCTGACTTTTTAAAAAAAAAATGTTCCACTATACAAAATTCAACGACAAAATAATGAGTTATTTCGACAGATTATTAGGTGGAAGGACCTCATTTTATTAGATGAGGTGAGAAAAAAAAAATATTCATCTAAGAATTCAATGAGGTTGGCTCATTTTTCTGCCTTCGAATTTGTATAGCGGGACATTTTATAAAAAATATTAATAGTTGAGGATTTTATTTTTTTTGTTCTAAAACATTAAAATTTTAGAATACAAAACATGATTAATTATTTTTATTTTTGTTGATTGGATTATTATTATGTGGAGGGTTGACGAAGATGTGGATACTGATCTGTTTTTTTTGTTAATAAAGAGTATTTTATTACCAATGTACAGAGTCGCAAAACTTTATAAGTAAACAAGCAAAACAACTACCAAACTAATTCTAATTCTTCAATTACATCATTACTGTCGTGTTACTTGCACCCATTGTAGCTATGTGAATTTGGCACTGCCTTACTACTTTCTCCACAGAGCAAACACTATCACCAAATTTCCTCCCATATATTTCTTTCTTTCAGTAGACAATCCCAATAAATCCCAATTTTCTCCAGCTTGTCCACAGTAGACAATCTTCTCAAAATAGCCAACCAAGTAATGAATACAAACTTTGGTGGAGCTCTATATTTCTTGTAATCATCATTTGCCAAGTCACGTTAGGAGCATCTCCCCTCATTTCCACATACATTCTCCTAATAGAAAATGTAGATTGAGTTAAGTTACTATTGAGTTGGGCAAAATAGGACCTAACACCCAATATTTTCTGTATAATCCACGAAGTTTGTGTAGGAATGACTCATGTAGTAATGATCTACCCTTTTATACACCAATCTGTTTCAAACAGACATAACACTTACACTTGTACTCATGTTTTTACACGTTCGTTATGTATGTTTTTGTCTACCCTTTGATTGCAAAACAGATTTTCATTCGTAGACATAATTTTTTGACTTGGCTATCTGTCGTTGGAAAGACTTTTTGACGTCTTCTTTAGCATGGAGCTTGAGTTGCTTGGTTTTTATTTTCGTTTCAGGAGGTCCTTTAGTGTGTTATGGCAAAAAAATTTACAAGTCTCCGGTGAGCTGGAACTTGGATCTTGCCACGTCACGTCCGTTTCTTTCCCGTTTGTTGTTGGGTTGGCGTCACATTTATGATAGGTTTGCTCCCCTTCGATGCGCTGAATCGGGATGACAAGGCAGGTTTTTAGACAGGGTGCCGGTGCGCTGGACCTTCGGCCTCGTCTTTCTGTGATTGTCAGCAGGATTGGCGAGATGACTTCCCAAGCTCTCATGTCAAGGGCATTGCTAAATACGGGGTGATGGTTAGTTCGAAGCTTTGTTTCTGGTTGTGTTTCTAGCATGATATGTGGGGATTTTCTAGGTGATGGTTAGTTTGAATCTCTAAAAGACACTCCCATCTTTGTTTCTTATTGGTTTTTTCGGTTGTTTCGATTTTTCTTAAGACAAACACTCTTTTTACGATCTTAATGTTTTTTCTATTCGATTTTCATTAAGATGATTTTAAAGAGGATTGGCCCTTCAATTGTGTCTTGTGCATTTTATATAATAAAGCTCTATTCATGTCAAAGTCTTTGATAATTTTTATTATTTAAGTTAGTTTTTGCTTAATTTATTTCTGATTGAAATCCGAAGATTGAAAAAAAGTTTGAGTTCATATTTTGTATTTCCAAAAGTAATTTCAAACATAATCCCAAAATCAGTACAGTCCATTGGGCTATCCAAGCTCGATCCAGCGAATTGCGATCCATTTTTATTTTTATTTTTGGGAGGAAATCCTGCGATCCATTTGTGAATTCAGTTTGTAAAATGATGTTAAAAGATGTTGCTCCTTAATTTGTTAAAATAAAAATACAAACAGTATACCACAATATAGCTTATGACATTAATAATCAATTGCCACTAATTAATTAATTTGACCATTTTTGAATTAATTAGTGTAACTAATTACACTTTTATTATTTCTAAAAGAGGAAACAAGTCATTATATATGAGACAGCTCAAAAAAAAGAAAACAGACAATGAATAATAGAACAAGATGAGTAATAAAAATTTTGAAAAAAAATAGTTTACAAATTTCCAAACATTAACTTATAGTGAAAATATATAATGATAACGTGAAAATATATAATGATAATTTATCATATTCTGATAAATATGAAACTCCCTCCATTCCACAATGCATGACCCATTTTTTTTTTTTGATTTGTCACACAAAACTTGACTTCTTTTTAAAAATAATAAAAATTTTACTTTTTATTCACATTTTCACTCAAGACGCTTAACACGCAAAATATCAATCTCTTAATTCTCATGCCGCAAAAAACTGAGTCACACTTCATGCAGCAGGATGGAGTAAAATTTAAGCTCCCTCAATAATTTGGTTAATATTTAAATATCAATCTCTTAATTCTCATGCCCCAAAAAACTGAGTCACACTTCATGCGGCATGATGGAGTAAAATTTAAGCTCCCTCAATAATTTGGTTAATATTTCTTAATTTTCGTGCCGCAAAAAACTGAGTCACACTTCATGCAGGATGGAGTAAAATTTAAGCTCCCTCAAAAATTCAAACCAAGATACAAAAATATCATTCTCGCTTAATCCTCTTTCATTTAATAGATACTATATTGCATTGTTTATTATTATTATTATTGACACTATTTAAAATGCTCGACCTTACTACAATTGTTTTTCATTATTCTAATTAGGAATTCAATATGCTAATTTTGTTATAAATTTCCAATCACAGATTAAATTTTAGGATTAAGCAAATAAGATTAAAATCCTAATCGGGTGCTCGATCTGTATATCTGCAGAAGTTATTGATATTCGCAACACTAACGTTATATATTTATATATATGAAAAAATACCAACGTTGCACATAGAAATCTCGCAACTATAGTCGTATAATATAGTTCAATTCTAAAACCCAAACAAAAATGGTCATATAAATTTAATAAAGTTTAAATATAATAATATTAACAAATTAACTGTATAAATTACAAAACCAGAAGCACAAAAACACAAACTGAAAATATATTTAAAAAAAAAACGAAAAAACGGTGATTATGAAATTATTATCGTTATCCCTTTGATTGTGGAAAGAAGAAAAATATGTTTCAGCTCTACTGATCTGCAACTCCACATAAAAGAAGAAGCCGAGAACAGTTTAGAGTGACATTTGATATTAGTCCATTAGCATTCAAAGCTGCTCATTGCCCAAAGAGCTCTAAGCCTTGCCAAGAATGGACTGCTAATTCCACCACATTCAAAACAAACTCATCCAAAATAGAAAAAAAAAAATCAGTAAATAACTAAAAGCTGCTTGCGGCGCAGAAGAAGGATTAAGCTTTCGGAGCTGAATAAGAGAAGCTGCGAATTGATGGAGAAACCCTAGAAATGCTGGGTATTTTATAGAGTTTTATTGGGCTGGGCTTGAATGTTTATGGGCCTATTGTATATTTGAACTGGGGAATACTTTTTATTTTATTGTTTGAATTTTATTTTATTTTTGAAACGTATATTGATAAATTATTATCAGGTTGTATTCGGATCATCGGATGCATGTATGATGTATATTTAAAGTTGAAATTTAACTATAGATTGTTAAATTTTAATTTTGAATAAATAAATTTTAATTAACCATAATTTTAATTTTAAACAGGTCCAATTTTGCACCAACCGGGGATTGAATTACACGAGTTTTAATAAATAATGAGAAATGTGTATTACAAAAGAGTTTATTAAAATTGAGTGATGAAAGATATCCACAAGAGTTCATGTGATAAATGGTTGGATATTTTGTAAATATTGAATATAGATAAGATTTAAAATATAAGGAAGCATACGATACTTGTGAACGTACGAAAATAGTACTCCCTCTGTCCCTAAAATGTCTTTCTATGTTTCTATTTTCTTATGTCCTCAAAACAACTTTCTAATCCATTTTTGAAAATAATTTCACTAACTATATTATCTTTAATTTGTGGGACAGTTTATTCTCTAATAAAACACACAACTAATTTTTATTAAAAATTGTGTAACCTCCCTTAGGAAGATATTTCAGGAACGAATGGAGTGATAAACATACAATATATCATAGATAGGGGAGTATAATTGAAGTATTTTACACTTAACACATAGATTTGTCTATAGAGATATTTGTATCTTCATGGGGAAACTTTAATAACCACACACAAAGAGATTTTAGAGCTGCTTTTGCGTAAAGATAGTAGTATATAAACATAAACTGGTGTCATGGTTTACATAGAATACTACATAATATGGTTCAAGATAAATCCAAGCAATATACCAAAAGATAAGTAGCAGTGAAGAAAAGCAAAGAATGGTGTTTGCTATTTCTGTGGCTTCTTCCACAACACCCCAAACCTCCTCAGCATGTTGGCATTCTTCTTCTTCATCAACTCCTCGTCGAGCTCGTCCCCGTACGGCGAGCTTATCTTCCCCGTCCGCGGGCTGTTGTAGTGGCTGTCCATCGACCCCGTCCTCTCCATCATCTGCCCGTTGTTCCCGGCCGATAGCATTGCAGCCGCAGCCTCGGCAGCCTTCCTCCACTGATCCGACTGCACTTTCAGCCTCCTCAGCTCGCCTTCCATCTCCGCGTTCGCTGCCTGCACCGCCTCCAGCTGCTCCCCCACTCTCGCCGCCTTCCTGTTGCTCTTCTCCACCTCCTCCGCCATGTAGCTCACCTTCACGGCCACCTCTCTCTCCGCGGCCCTAGCCGACTCCTCCACCTCACCGGCACTCATCATCTCCTTCAGCTCGTTCTCTCTCTGCCCCGACACGGAGCTCTCGAGCTTCGTGGTGAGGCCCTCGTTCTCCTCGCATATACCCTGCAGTTCGGTTTCCTTGTCCATTAGGTTCGCCTTCAGCTCCTCGATCTCGTATTTGGATCTCCGTATCTCCACCTCCAGCTCGGCCTCTCTCTGGCTCGATGCAGATTTGAACTTCTCCACCGTCTCCATGGCATCCCGTATCTGCTCTGCACTGTGGCTTCGTTCCTCGTTGTATCTTATCTCACCGGCTTCTAAAGCCGATCTCAGTTGCTCGACTTCAAGTTTCAAAGAACTAACTTCTGTTTCACCTACGTCTTCGCGTTGGGAGTCCTTGAGCTTGCTCACCAGATCTTCGAGAAAATTAACACGGGCTCTCGACTGCTCCAGCTCAGCAGCAATGGCGTTATACGCTTCCGTGGCTCTCAACAACTTTCTAACTTTCAACAACTTTAAACGACATCATAACATGAGTATTATGTGACAAACTAATTCATGTAAGCTCTAATTCAACAATCCGACGACCATAAATAATTAATGGGACAAAATTATAAAAATTTTAAAAAAATGTTGATTTAATTTGTCACATTTCAAAATTCATATTAAAATTATAATTTTGAAATTATTTGTGATTTTCTTTCGACAAACTCCAACTTATTGGGAGTGGATTTAATGATTTATACACTCATTTTTGTTCGACTTTTTCTTTTTTTTTTAAATCTCTATTTTATGATGTACACAATACATAATTTGATTGAATTTAAGACCCACAAACTAGCATCAAAATAGGCCCCTATTTCCACATGAGTATTATTTAATAGTGATGAATGTTGGTCTAGAGTCTTGTTTGTCTATTCACATAAGTCTGGAAAGGAGAAAATGACATGTGCAGTGAATTTCTTACAAGAGAGTATCAATATCTTGACAGTGCTAAATTTTTGGTGTCATTTTATTACCACAAATAGTAATGTCTCCAAATAAGTCTAATTTAGGGTATCAATATAATTAATTATGATTATTAACAGTATTTTTTGAGTGTAATACTTTCTTCACTTCTAATACATTCAATCATTTTTATTATAAATCATCTAGTATTAATTTTTGTGAACGAATAGAATGATATTTTCGGGAGACCGAATCATGCCAAAAATTTGCTGAGATTCAAGGTTAAGACACTACTCTTCTTTCTTCTCTTTCTTGCCCTCATTCTTTATGTTTATTTTTATATTCTGTACGTAATATAGAAAATTGGGTTTATGTTTGATTTAAAATGACCAAGGGTGTTTCTGCAGATGATAATAATAATAAGGGTGCATTGTCTCTGGTTACAAATTTATCATGAGAAAATGAGGGATAAAAGAAGATGAGAAAATCTATCATAGTTATCTTTTGTTTTACATATACTTTAAAATTGACAATATAGTTTATCACATCAATACCCCAAGAAAAATATTACTCCCTCCGTCCCAATAATCTTGTCCCACTTTCCTTTTTGGGTTGTCCCAATAATCTTGTCCCATTTCCTTTTTGGGTAAAATTTAGGGGATAATTAATAACTTAATTAAAGCACTAAATATGTACTCCCTCCGTCATTTCTCACTCGGCTCTCTCTCTCTCTACTGCCCACCTTCTCCTACCTCGTCGAAAACCCCAATCTCACCGGCGCCGCCTACCCCTTTCCTCCTCCGTTCCGCCGGAGTCTCGCGGCGTACCGCATCTCGGTGTACCAGCGCCGGCTTGGATCGGTAAATCCCAATCGATCGGTGCTCTATTTCGGTAAATCCGGGGTATCGCCGCCTCCTCCCTTGACCCTTCTGTTCCGCGGTGATGAGCGACCTCTGGGAGGGCTACCTGAGCGGGGGAGGCGTCGTCCGTGGTTGGTGATATTGAAGCTGTGTGCGATTCGCCGGAAGCCTTAGATCCGCCGAAATCAAGGTTTTGCGGGCGGCGGAGAAGCGAAGGTGAGGGTGGAGAGGTGAAGGTGAGGCGACATAGAAGCTCAGATCTCGGATCTCTCTCTCTCGAGCTCAAGGCACAGGAAGTTGTGGTTTGATTTATGTATCTTTGATTTTGGGGATGAAGATTTTATGTATCTTTGATTTTTGTGGAGGATGATGCCTTTATGTATCTTTGATTTTGGGGATGAAGCTTTGATTTAGAGTACAGTTTTTTTTTTCTGTGATAATTTTCGTTCTGCATTTGTTCTGCATTTTAGTGTTTATAATTTGTTCAACATTTTAGGGATGAATTCTTGTTTGAGTTCGTTGAATCTGCATCAGTCGAGCTTCATTTAGGCATTTGTTTTCAATAATTAAGCTGTACTTACTTTTTGTTAAACATGTGGGGTCATCTACTTTACAACACTAATTTAACACTCCTTAATCTCCGTGCCCAAAAGAAATGGGACAACATTATTGGGACGGAGGGAGTATTACATTAATCCCCCTTGATAATATTATTATGAATCGAAGTAAAAATGAAGAAAAATAGGCTGCTCGAAAAAAAATATCCTTCTTACAAAAGATATTAAAATAATAAAAAATATATATATTTTCCCCTCTTTTTCGTCAAAGAGAATGCACCCTAAAAGAAAAAGATCAATTCGATTTTAAGCAATTTACATTGTTGGTATTCGAAAATACTAACCTGAATATATTATCAAAATGTAAATTAGTCGATTCACGCCCAGACCAAGTTGCTAGGCCCAAACAACCATCAACAATATATTCATTAAAATATCATTTATTTCTAGCAAAGTAGCCATGAACAGAAGTTGAAAATGTAAGCAACTATACCCTAAAAATTTATGCGAGATTGTCCAGAGCTTACAGGTCAAGAACAAATTACTAGTTTTTTATTATATGCTAACTGCTAAAAACGCGACACATGCATGACGGAGAGCTTTCAAAATACACGCAGAAGTAAAATCATAATAAAATTTTTGGATATTACAAACAAAAAAATGCTTTTTTTTAGATTTCTCGAAGCTAATATATATTTTACATGCATATATTTGCGCACAAAAATATACTTCTTCCGTCCCATAAGCTTAGGCTTGTTTTCCTTTTTTGAATGTCTCATTTATATAGGCTTGTTTCCATAAAAAGTAATATTTTTTTACTCATTTATTATTGTATCCCTATTTAATTCTTTAATTTACTCCCACTTTAATACATCATTAAATAATAAATATGGGCATACTAAAAAATTTACTTATATATTTTCATTTCCAATGATTTTTCTTAATCTTTGTGAAAATCCCAATCAGCCTAAGCTTATGGGACGGAGTGAGTATATCATTACACATAAAAATGCATTGTATGTATCGACGGATTATGTATTTCTCGCCGCCGCTGACCCCACCCAATACCTCCCTCTTTGCTTATTAATTCTTTATATTTATTTAAAGTTAAATTTTTATTATATTTATAAATATAATAATTGAGTTAGTACCGATTGTATATATAAAAAAATATAAAAATATTTTTCATATATTATACGGTGTAAATACTAATTGTCTATGAATTAAGAAATGATGACCAACTCCAGAAAGGCAAGCTACCACATGTTCACGCAAAAAATTGCCTCGATGAGATTGAAATCCATTAAAAAAATAAACAAAGACTAGATCAAAAAATGAAAAATAAAGACTAGATCTAGATAGAAATTTTGTCAACTCTTTCGGAAACGGATGTTAATAGACATCTAGAAAATGTTTGGAGAAACATATCTTCTTGAAAAAGCAGAGAAGATAAAGGAGTTGCAGCTAATTACTATCTTATGATGCTTAATTCAACACTTATTAAACTGTCTTGTACAATAATGTATTCATACCTGCTGAAATAAAATTTTATTAAAGAAAAAGGAAGGAAGGAGAAAAGCCTAAAACGAACCCACCCAATACACAGAGAAGTAAACTGAGAGTCAGGCCGCATTAAAACATTCTTGGAGAAAATCCCGTGGGAAATAATGTATTCATATCATTGACTATATTATCTCTATTAATAACATTAATGAGCTCTCATTGGCTTAAAGCCTCTTACTTTGAACATTTCATTATACCAGCTAATGTTTAATCACCTTAATTATCATTTTTAAACCTTATTATAGAGTTTTCCTCCTCGGAGTGGTTGAGAGATGGCCTGCCCTCACATGGTAATAAATATTTTTAATGTATATTCCCTTTGAGTGAATAGACTAATGAAGGATATTTTTTTCTGTTTTTGATAAATTACAATTATTAAATAAAAAAAATTAAAGATAGCGCCACAATAGATTCGAGTCCAAGACCTTTGGTGTTAAGCATTAATCACTCTATCGCTAGATCAAACACACTTACACAATTGTTGAATGAAGAAGAAGAAAAAAATAAGGTTGAAACAAAACAAGTGGAATTTAATAACATAATGTTCTTTCTCATAAGTTAAATTACTACATTTTGTTCCCAACCTCCCAATATCTCTCTTTTTTGAGAGAACATTTCTCTGTTCCAAAATTCGAATTTTTGGCAAGCTCGATTGAAGAATTTGTATTCACGACGACAATCTCTTTATCCTTATTCCTCTCTATATACTTTCACCAGTAGTAAATCAATTTGACAAAAGAAATTTGAATTCAGAATTGTTGCAATCAGAGGCGGATCCAGGATTGGAGGTTAGGGAGGGGCTGAATTTATTAATCTACGACGTCTGAAGACATTTACACTCGCCCCCAAAGCAAATTTTTTTGAGCATTCCTTACACTTCATTTTCATGCATTTTTTAACAATCACTTGATATAATAGATAATTGTTTGCAATTCAATTAATTCAACATTAAGTAGATTGAAAGCATACAAAAACATACTTTTATGCATTCTTTTAAAAAAATATATTTCATTTTCTAAACAAATAAACTAACTTTCATTGTTAACAATTAGTAATTTTACTTTTAACTTTAGAATGGACTCAAATTCAACATTAAAAATTAAATAAGAAAAAAATAGGATAAAAATAACATAAATATAACAAATCAATGTACAATGTCAAATAATTAATATGGATAGTTGGATATACTATAAATAATGTATCATATTTTTTCTTCTATTTCTTATTTATATACACATATACATATATAAAATAAAATATATATCTATAAAATAAAAACTCAAAAATTGGGAGGGGGCTTCAGCCCCCCCCCAATCTGCCACTGGTTGCAATGTAGAAGCAACAAGACTCCATTTTAGAATAAAATAGTATATTCTTAATTATTATTTTAAATAAAGGGCTATATTGAGTACAACAATGAATGTTATTGAACCCCACAAGTATAATCTTTCCTTCACTATCCTAGGAAAATTTGTAAAAATAAGTCAATTAATTTAAATTTCTAGCGTTTGTGAACCATATTTGAACTGCTAAAATTTATTTTTTAAGATAAATTAGGGTACAAAAGTATTTAATTATTTTCAGTAACAAAGATCAATTAGATTTTGTTATTTAACAAATATTTATACAAGTGGAATAAGTATGTCATATAAGTTTTTGTTAGAAAGAGATTTCGTTAGGTGGTATAGTTGATCAGTGTTAGTGTTTTGATTTATTAGCAGCAAGACTCTGTTTTCATATTGCTGCCTTGTTGATATAAAACAATTGGTTTCATAAAAAAATATTGTTATTTCAGAAATGATGACATTGGAATCTATTTTAAAAATGAAAAACAAAGACTAGATCTAGAAATGGAAAACAGAGTCTAGATCTAAATAGAAATTTTGTAACTCTTGTTCATTTTGCACCAACTCATTCTCTCTCTCACACACAGAGCAGAAAGAAACTCTCTCCCACACACACAAAGAGCTCAGAAACAATGGAAGGAGAAGCTGTTGCAGCCGTCCTTCAAGTTCTGGTTCAAAACCTCATCGACGTTTCCAAGAATGAAATCTCACTAATCCGAGGTCTCGACAAAGAAGCAGCGAAGCTAACTGGGAGTCTCGACACCATCCAGAAGTTCCTCAACGACGCGGAGCAGCGCACCATCCCCGGCGTCGGCGAGGCTGTCAAGAGCTGGCTGAAGAAGCTTGAAGACGTGGCGTTCCATGCTGACAACGTTTTGGATGAGCTCAACTATCATCGCCTCTCCAAACAAATTAAGCGCACCAAACCCTTGAAGGCGAAGGTACTATCGTGCTTCTCATCATCCTTCAATTCTATTGCGCGACCAAGAAATATGGCAGTTAGAATCCGAGAAATCAATGAGAGTTTGGACTCCCTTCACAAAGAGGGAGCTGGGCTTGGCCTCAATGAGAGGGTTGCTGCCGATGTGCCCACTTCGATTAATGCTGCTATTTTTGAAACTGATTCATTCACTCTTGATCCAATTTTTATTGGAAGAGATGATGTTGCGTCGGAAATAGTTGAGATGCTTACCACCAATAGCATCACAACTGATGAACGCACAATTTCCATCATTTCCATTGTCGGTATGGGGGGATTGGGGAAGACGACATTGACTAGAAAAATCTTCAATCGTCTCAAGGATGAGACTCGGTTTGGATCATATATTTGGGTGCATGTTTCTCCTAATTTTGATACAATCATTCTTTTCAAGAAAATTCTCAATGAGTTGACTTCTGACAAAGCTGAAAATACGAGTAGACAGGATATTCTTTCAAAGATTCAACAAGCTTTGAAAGATAAATCCTATCTTCTTGTTCTTGATGATGTCTGGAATGAAGATGGTTCCAAATGGGAAGATTTGATGAATTCCTTATTGGGAGTTAGTTCTGTCAAGAGAAATGCAATTGTTGTTACTACCAGAAGTATGGAGGTTGCTTCAATTGTGAATCCACTTTATACACATGAGTTGAAAAGCTTATCAGAGGAAGATTGTTGGTCCATAATCAAAGTTAAAGCCTTCGGTGAAGGAAATGTTCCTATGGAATTTGAGAGTACCGGAAAAAAGATTGCAAGAAGATGCCAAGGTTCGCCATTAGCGGCCAACGTGGTTGGGGGAGTGCTGCGCAATAAATCCGAAGAAAAATGGCTCTCCATCGAGCAGAAATGGCTTTCACAAGATGAAGGAGCTAATATCTCAAAAATATTGAGATTGAGCTTTGATAATTTGTCTCCGCCATTACTTAAAAAGTGCTTTGCGTACTGTGCGATGTTTCCTAAAGGCTCCGAAATCATGAAACAGAAACTGATTGAGTTGTGGATGGCAGAAGGTTTTCTTCAAGCTGATGGAAGGGATGACATGGAGTCTTTGGGCGAAAACTTTGTCAACGTTCTTCTGCACAACTCTTTGCTGAAAGTTTCAGAGAGAGATGAGGACGGAGATGTAGAAAGTTGTAGCATGCACGATCTTGTGCACGATCTCGCTTCTTCTGTTTCAAGTTCCTCTAACAATACTGGTGGTAGCAGCCGAGTTCGATACATGACTCTCGGAGATATAACAAATCCTATCCCAAAAGAAATGGCAAAATCTCTGCGTACATTATTATTGAATGGTGATATTTCTGGTATCAACTTCTCAGACTTGGAAAGTCTGCATGTTTTACGTCTTGAGTATGGAGTTGAAGAGTTGTCAAGTTCGATTCGAAAGTTGATACATTTGAGACATTTTGACATTTCAGAGACATGGGTTCAATATTTGCCGGATTGGATTGGTGAATTCTTTCACTTGCAGACGTTGAGAGTAGTCTCAGAATATTTGAAACTGCCAAGTACGATTAAGTACTTGATTAACTTAAGGCATCTTTATATTCACTGGAGTCATGAGTTGCCTGCGGGAATCGGGCGATTAACTTCTCTCCAAACGCTGAAGTACTTCCCAGTGGGGGACGAGAATGGGTGCAAAATTGAAGAGCTCGGAAGTTTGAATAATCTTAAAGGAGAGCTAAGGATTAGGAATCTGGAAAGGGTTGATGACAAGGAAGAGGCTCGGAAAGCCAATTTATTCCAAAAGTCAAAAATATTGAACTTGCGTTTGCAATGGGGTAATGAGAGAGAAGGTGAAAGAAATGATGAGAATGTATTGGAAGGCCTGCAGCCTCACTCGGACTTGAAGAAGTTAGAGATTTATAGATACAAAGGCAGTAGGTTTCCATTATGGACTCAGAAGATGGCAGTTGGAGATGTGGTACTTAACAAGTTAATGTCGTTATCACTCTATGACTGCACAGAATGTGAAGAGATCCCAATGTTGGGGCACTTGCCCAATCTCAAGTCCCTTGAGTTGACTTGGTTGAGCAATTTGAAGTGTATAAATTCTTCATTCTACGGAATGGTGAACAAGGACACACGCATTGTTTTTCCATCTCTCGAAAAGCTCAGATTGGAACACATGCCCAAGCTGGAAGAGTGGGCAGAAATAGAAGTTTCGGGTGGAAGTGAAGTGAAGCTATTTCCCCGACTCCAACATTTGATAATTGAGAATTGCGAGCAATTGATGAGTGTTCCAAGTCATGTCTCGTCATGCCTTCAACATTTGACAATTCGTTGGACCGGTCTGGAATGTCTCCCAGCTGATTGGTTATTCAGTAACAACCAGACTCTCTCTGAATTGTATATAAGGGAGTGCCCCAATTTGAGAGAATTAGGGGATAGAGATAGCGGCGGAGAACAATCACAAGGAAGCTTCACATCCCTTCGCTATCTCGGGATTGTTGAATGCAAAGCATTGGAGTATTTGCCATGTGAAATGCTAGGATTCTCTCTTGAGGAGATGTGGTTGGAGGGTTTAAGTAGCCTAAAGAATCTAGCAAAGGTATTTGACAGCCTCCCAAAATCGCCTCGTCTGAGAAATTTATCAATTGAAGGCGTTCCTAAATTTATGGCCAATTGTTATGTTGAGACTCCGCATTTTCCCAATTTGAGAGACGCGAATCTGGATGTTAGTATGAGCTCGATGGAGGCTGTGGATGGCATATTACAAGGATGCTGCCACTCACTAAATATGTTAAGATTGACGGGGATGGAAAGTTGGGAATGCCTGCCGGAATCAATTCAACTTCTCACTGCTCTTTCTCAGCTAGAGTTATATAATTTTGGAATGGAAGAGTTACCTAAATGGTTTGGGAATCTCTCATCTCTAAAGGAGTTGAAGTTAGAGAATTTTGGAATGGAAGAGTTACCTGAATGGTTTGGGAGCCTCTCATCCCTAAAGGAGTTGTCTTTATGGAACTGCAAAAGGCTAAGGCGTCTACCCTCTGTGGATGCAATGCAGCGTCTTACAACATTAAACAAACTACATATTAAGGATTGCCCGGAATTAGTGATTAAAAGGGAGGCAGCTGATTCTGAATGGCCCAAGGTTTCCCATATCCCCAACATCTACATTAATTTCGTCAAATACAACTACATTGCCGGTGTCGGTAAGTATCAAATATATGTGTTTGTTTGTTTTAATAGAAACAATTAGTATATGTGTTTTATTTGAAAAAAATTCTAATTATCATAAATTGAGATCACAGAGTTTCTAACTCGATTGCTGTTAATTTGGTGCTCCACTTCACCTCAATATGCTTAAATATATAGGAGATTAATTATTTTGAGTTTGTTTACTAACATTTTTACAGCCAGTCTCCTCAATTTACCTTTTCCCATTAATTCTTTTTTTGTGTAGATACAGAAAGTGGTACGAAGAAACAGTTGTGTTTGGGGTGCCTCTAAAGAATTAGGATATGAAGAAGGAATGAGTGAGTATCCATTTTCTACAAGGTAACTTGCTCAACATCTCTTCATAATTTTTTTGCTAAGAATCATCACATTGTAGTTCGTTACATATTCCCAAATAAGTAATCATGTTGTGTCTTCAACTTTTATCATTTTTTTAAAAAATGTCCGAACTTTCGTCTTTTATTCAAAAATCATTTTTACACACAAAGAGCTCAGAAGGAATGGAAGGAGAAGCTGTTGCAGCCGTCCTTCAAGTTCTGGTTCAAAACCTCATCGACGTTTCCAAGAATGAAATCTCACTAATCCGAGGTCTCGACAAAGAAGCAGCGAAGCTAACTGGGAGTCTCGACACCATCCAGAAGTTCCTCAACGACGCGGAGCAGCGCACCATCCCCGGCGTCGGCGAGGCTGTCAAGAGCTGGCTGAAGAAGCTTGAAGACGTGGCGTTCGATGCTGACAATGTTTTGGATGAGCTCAACTATCATCGCCTCTCCAAAGAAATTAAGCACACCAAACCCTTGAAGGCGAAGGTACTATCGTGCTTCTCATCATCCTTCAATTCTATTGCGCGACCAAGAAATATGGCAGTTAGAATCCGAGAAATCAATGAGAGCTTGGACTCCCTTCACAAAGAGGGAGCTGGGCTTGGCCTCAAAGAGAGCCTTGCTGCCGATGTGCCCACTTTGCTTGATGCTGCTACTTTTGAAACTGCTTCATTCACTGTTGATCCTATTTTTGTTGGAAGAGATGATGTTGCGTCGGAAATAGTTGAGATGCTTACCAATAGCATTGCAACTGATGAACGCGCAATTTCCATCCTTTCCATTGTGGGGATGGGGGGATTGGGGAAGACGACATTAACTAGGGAAGTCTTCAATCGTCTCAAGGATGAGACTGAGACTCGGTTTGGATCACATATTTGGGTGCATGTTTCTCCTAATTTTGATGCATTAACTCTTTTCAAGAAAATTCTCAAAGATTTGACTTCTTCTGATCAAGTTGAAGTTGAGAGTAAGCAAGATATTCTTTCAAAGATTCAACAAGCTTTGAAAGATAAATCTTATCTTCTTGTTCTTGATGATGTCTGGAATCGAGATGCTTCAAAATGGGAAGATTTTATCAATTCCTTGATGGGAGTTACTTCTGTCAAGAGAAATGCAATTGTTGTTACCACCAGAAGTATGGAGGTTGCTTCAATTGTGAATCCACTTTATACAAGTATGGAGGGTGCTTCAATTGTGAATCCACTTCATACACATGAGTTGAAAGGCTTATCAGAGGAAGATTGTTGGTCCATAATCAAAGTTAAAGCCTTCGGTGAAGGAAATGTTCCTACAGAATTTCAGAGTATTGGGAAAAAGATTGCAAGAAGATGCCAAGGTTCGCCATTAGCGGCCAACGTGGTTGGGGGAGTGCTGCGCAATAAGTCCGAAGAAAAATGGCTCTCCATCGAGCAGAAATGGCTTTCACAGGATGAAGGAGCTAATATCTCAAAAATATTGAGATTGAGCTTTGATAATTTGTCTTCGCCATTACTTAAGAAGTGCTTTGCGTACTGTGCGTTATTTCCTAAAGGCTGGGAAATTATGAAACAGGAATTGATTGAGTTTTGGATGGCAGAAGGTTTTCTTCAAGCTGATGGAAGGGATGACATGGAGTCTGTGGGAGAAAAATTTATCAGCGTTCTTCTGCACAACTCTTTACTGCAAGTTTCAGAGAGAGATGAGGACGGAGATGTAGAAAGTTGTAGCATGCACGATCTTGTGCATGATCTCGCTTCTTCTGTTTCAAGTTCCTCTAACAATACTGGTGGTAGCAGCCGATTTCGATACATGATTCTCGGAGTCGACCCCTCTGGGGATATAACAAATCCTATCCCAAAAGAAATGGCAAAATCTTTGCGTACATTATTAATATCCCAAAAGAAATGGCGAAATCTCAAAGTTGATATTTCTGGTATCAACTTCTCAGACTTTGAAAGTCTGCATGTTTTACGTCTTGAGTATGGAGTTAAAGTGTTGTCAAGTTCGATTCGAAAGTTGATACATTTGAGAGATTTTGACATTTCAGTAACAATGATTGAATATTTGCCGGATTGGATTGGTGAATTCTTTCACTTGCAGACGTTGAGAGTCTCATATAAGTTGGAAAAACTGCCAAGTACGATTAAGTACTTGATTAACTTGAGGCATCTTTATATTCACGAGGATGTAGAGTTGCCTGCGGGAATCGGGAGATTAACGTCTCTTCAAACGCTAAGGCATTTTCCAGTGGGCGATGAGAATGGGTGCAAAATTGAAGAGCTGGGAAGTTTGAATAATCTTAAAGGAGAGCTAAGGATTAGGAATCTAGAAAGGGTTCATGACAAGGAACAGGCTCGGAAAGCCAATTTATTCAAAAAGTCAAAAATATTGAATTTGTGTTTGCAATGGTATAGATACAGAGCAGGGGAAACAAATGATGAGAATGTATTGGAAGGCCTCCAACCTCACTCGGACTTGAAGAAGTTACGTATTGATGGATTTAATGGCAGTAGATTTCCATTATGGACTCAGAAGATGGCAGTTGGAGATGTGGGACTTAACAAGTTAATGTCGTTATCACTCGTTGACTGCACAGAATGTGAAGAGATCCCAATGTTGGGGCACTTGCCCAATCTCAAGTCCCTTGAGTTGAATGGATGGAGCAATTTGAAGTGTATAAATTCTTCATTCTACGGAATGGTGAACAACGACACACGCATTGTTTTTCCAGCTCTCGAGAGCTTCTATTTGTGGGACATGCATAAGCTGGCAGAGTGGGCAAAACCTGAAGTTTCGGGTGCAAGTGAAGTGAAGCTATTTCCTCGCCTCCGAAATTTGGAAATTCGGGGGTGCCCGCAATTGATGAGTGTTCCAAGTCTTGTCTCGTCATTCCTTGAATATCTGAGGATTGATGGAATTGGTGTGGAATGTCTCCCAGCTGATTGGTTATTCAGTAACAACCAGACTCTCTCTGAATTGTATATAAGGGAGTGCCCCAATTTGAGAGAATTACGGGATAGAGATAGCGGTGGAGAACAATCCCAACGAAGCTTCACTTCCCTTCGCCATCTCGGTATTGTTAACTGCAAAGCATTGGAGTATTTGCCATGTGAAATGATAGGATTCTCTCTTGAGGAGATATCGTTGGAGGGTCTAAGTAGCCTAAAGAATCTACCAAAGGTATTTGACAGCCTCCCAAAATCGCCTCGTCTGAAAAATTTATCAATCGTTGGCGTTCCTAAATTTATGGCCAATTGTTATGTTGAGACTCCACATTTTCCCAATTTGAGAGACGTAAAAATGGGTGTCAGTATGAGCTCGATGGAGGCTGTAGATGGCATATTGCAAGGATGTTGCCACTCACTTGATAAGTTAACTTTGAAGGGGATGGAAAGTCGGGAATGCCTGCCGGAATCAATTCAACATCTCACTGCTCTTTCTCGGTTATGGTTATATAATTTAGGAATGGAAGAGTTACCTGAATGGTTTGGGAACCTCTCATCTCTAAAGGAGTTGAAGTTAGAAAACTGCAAAAGGCTAAAGCGTCTACCTTCTATGGATGCAATGCAGCGCCTCACGAAATTAGAAAAACTATCTATTAAGGGTTGCTCGGAATTAGTGATTAAAAGTGAGGCAGCTGATTCTGAATGGCCCAAGCTTTCCCATATCCCTGAAATCTACATTAATGGCGACGAATACAGATACATTGCCGGTGTCGGTAAGTATCAAATATATGTGTTTGTTTGTTTTAATAGAAACAATTAGTATATGTGTTTTATTTGAAAAAAATTCTAATTATCATAAATTGAGATCACAGAGTTTCTAACTCGATTGCTGTTAATTTGGTGCCCCACTTCATCTCAATATGCTTAAAGATATAGGAGATCAATTATTTTGAGTTTGTTTACTAACATTTTTACAGCCAGTCTCCTCAATTTACCTTTTCCCATTAATTCTTTTTTTGTGTAGATACAGAAAGTGGTACGAAGAAACAGTTGTGTTTGGGGTGCCTCTAAAGAATTAGGATGTGAAGCAAGAGATCAATGAAGAAGGAATAAGTGAGTATCCATTTCCTCCATCATTGACTTGCTCAACATAACTTTCGTCTTCTATTAAAAAATCCTCAACTTTCAACTTTTTCTATAAAAAAAGTTTCTGTTATACGAAATTCGACGACAGAATGATGAGTTATTTCACCAAATTATTACACGGAACAACATCATTTTATTAGGTGAGGTGAGAAAAACTTCATCCATGCAAGAATTCAACGAGGTGGATTGCGGGTCATTTTATTGAAAATACTAATAGTTGAGGTTTTTTTATTTTTGTTTTTGTTCAAAGATATTGAAATTTGAGAATACAAAACATGATTAATTATTTTCATTTTAGTTGATAGAATACAGAAGTTGTTGATGACATTGGTTTCTTTGATGATTTTAAGGTGGTTTACCTGTCTGGGCTTACATGCACAGCGTGTTGCTTCTGCTGAGGGAGTTTCTCTGATAGCCACACACACTTCTCCTAGTGAGCCCTTTTTCTTTTGGATTGAATTCTATATATATATTAATGTTTGCTATATTTCACTTTGTGTGAGTATTGTTCTCAAGAATTTGTGGCAGAATGCTTTTTTTGCTTTGTTTAATGTTTAGAAGGTATTCTCAGACACCATAAATGAACTCGTTTGAAAGATTCTTACATGCTCCTTCATCCTCGAGAGTTTCAAGTATCTGAGTTTTCAATTATAGTTGATGGCAGTTGAGATTCTTTTGCCGATTATGGGTTCATAAATTTATTGCATCTTTGATTTTCTTAATGACTATGCATTGAAGGTGATTTGAATTTGGCACCAACTTGGATTGAAGATTTCTATGTAGTGTAATGCATTATAATGAGAATGAGGTGGGAGAATGGGACGTGGGAGTGGGATTTGAGATGGAGAAGAGAGCTCCGGGCGAGAGATGTCGAAGCCTCTAAAAATCTGGTTGCTTGTCTCTTTGATCCTGATCCTTGTGCAGGTGTCAAAGATAGATGGACGTGGAGAGCAGATAAAGATGGGGAGTACACGACAAAATCAGCATACTCGGTGATCAAAGCTTCAAGGATTACTTTCCAGCCGGTGATCACTAATAAGGAGGAGTTGGCAAAAATCTGGGATACACCTGCGATCCAAAAAGCAAAAGTCTTAGCTTGGAGGATTCTGAGGCGAAGATTACCAACTTGTGATAATCTTAGGAAGAGGAATGTGCTGCTAGGGGTGGAGGAGGCGACGTGCAATGCGTGCTTCCACAAACTTGAATCGATTGAGCACGTCTTCTTACTCTGCCCAAAAACTGGAATGCTTTGGGACAAGATCCAAAAGTGGCTCGGATGTAGCGCGGCTCGACCTCAAAGTATCTCCTCTCACTTTCAAACCTTTACTCATCTGGGCGGGGGGAAGGAAAGTGAGCTCTTCCTCAAGGCTTTGTGGATGTGCACCATTTGGGTGTTGTGGAAGAAAAGGAACGAGAGTCGCTTTGAAGGAAAAGGGTGGCAGATTGACGGTGCTCTCATGGAGGTCAAAAGGAGATCATGGAGCTGGGCTAACGAGTTTAGCAGTCTCGGTAAAGATTTTAGTTTCTGTAATTGGTGCTCTGATGACTTGTTGTCAAGACTGATGTAAGTTTCTTGTTCATGGTACCTCTGGTACCTAAGTTCCTTTTAATGAATTTTCTTGATCAAAAAAAAAAAAAATTATAATGAGAATGACTAATTGCATAACGATATGCTAATTTTTAAATGTGATGTGAATTTGGTTTAGGAATTTGATTTTTAATCTGTAATACGGCGTTTAGTTTGAAAGATAGCCTTGATAGATAAGAATAGTAAAGTTAATCCATTATTTACTTTAATGGATATCAACTTTGAGATATTCCAAGACATTTGATTATTTTTACCATTTAAACTAGTTTTGCTTTATTTTTATCTCATTGTAAGGTAAACACCCCCTAATTGTCTTGTAGATGCGACGCTCGTCTGCACCCTCGTGTCGTCAACTACCACAAGAAGAAGTGTGGACACAACAATCAGTTGAGACCGAAGAAGAAGAAGTAGACTACTGGATTGCTCGCTTATCTTGTTGCCATTTTGTCCCCTCTTCTTTAGTTATTGCCAATGAAAACTCTTCAGCTTGCACCAATCATATGTCCAATTCAATAACAATCATTCATTTTCACTCAACAAATTATCTTAAAACCCGCGTCATTTTACATGTGATACATTTTTACAAGATGGATGGAATATATAATATCACTTTTCATTTATAATAATAATGATTGATAAATATAGAGGAAGTACATGTCCTCTATGAATCCTAATCATCTTTCAGATATATGCCACTTCGGAATTCCAACACGACAAAATCTATTGAAAAGAGGTGTGATTCGCGAGCTTGATGACAAGTGTCCTTTTTGTTCAACACAAGGTGAATATGTTGAACATTTATTTTTCTCCTGCTCGTTTGCATATAGAGTGTGGGTCGAGTGTTATAGTTGGTTTGGAATTTATTATGTCAAGCATGAGACTCCGTCTTGTCACTTTTTGCAACATTTGGGAATTACAAGGAAGAAAAGTTCGATGGAATGGTGAAAAGCTCTATGGATTTGTGTCATATGGAACTTATGGACTCATCGAAACGCGATAGTATTCAAGAACTCGTCGAGCTGCTACGAGAACCTTGAGATGAATAAAGTGAAGTTTTGGTTTTGGGTATCTAATCTGTTTCCTAGTGTTGCTTGTTATATTGTGTTAAGTTGTTGTAATTTGGCTCTTTTTTCCGTGTAACTCTGGTTTTCGCTTTTGGGTTGCACTTCTCATGCGTGAATAAAATTTTCATTTACCAAAAATAAAAATATGTCACTTTAGATTGAATTTAGAGGAAATGAGGTCAATGTTAAAAATCAAGTAAGTATTGAAGTTCATGTATTTTAATTAAAAAAAAATTAAAAGTTAATATTAAAATTTGAAATTATAGGAAAGTTGGTGTATTTAAACAATAATAACCCTTTATTTATTTAATATTGAAGCTTTTATTTTGTATTAATTTTTCTGCACATAGGACATGAACAAATTAATATCAATAAACTACACATAATCCATAATCAATTCTTATGTATAAATGTTTCGAATTCTGATCAGATTAATTGTAGGCTTATTCTATAATCGTGTGTTTTGGATTAGGAAGTACTTCGACGAAGTACCCAGTAATTTTGTAGACATATTTTGGATGGAGGTAGTATTATTATTTCAATTATTATTTGTGAAGACAAGTCAAAAAACAGTAATTTTGTAGACATACTTTGGGTGGAGGTAGTATTATTATTTCAATTATTTTTTGTGAAAAGTCAAAAAAAAATTATTGTTTGTGTAGAAATTTTCTTCTTCATGCAACCTACCACTGAAAAACACAGACTATACCTAAAAATAAATTTTATCCTCTTGTTCAGTTTGCACCAATTCTCTCTCTCTCTGACACTCACACAGAGCAGAGAAGGAGAAGTTGTTGCAGCTAGGGGTGAGCAAACCCGAACCGGACCCGCCGAACCCGCCCGGACCGGACCGACCCATTGTATATGTATGGTCCGGGTCGGGTCTAATTCTTAGGACCGATTTTTTTGGGTCGGTCCGGGTCGAGACCCGGTCGAACCCGCCGAACCCGGACCGACCCATATCATTAAAAATTAATTATTTATTTTATATATTTAATATTTATAATAATATTAATAATATTAAATTTCAAAATTTTCTAAAACCTGAAGGAGGAATAATTTTGATTTATATTTTTTGTTGTGATTGTGGATTGCGAATGGTGAAACTATGATATTGATATGTGTTTGTATCGTATTTATTATGTTTTATGTATGAAAATTAAGTGCGAAAACAGGAAAAAAAATAATTTTGGCTTCGGCGGGTCGGACCCGGACCGAACCGGACCCGTTGCTCGGGTTCGGTCCGGGTCCGGGTCGGCCCGCACACATTTTTCGGTCCGGGTCGGTCCTTCATTTTAAAATTTTCGGTCCAACAAACCCAACGGGTCGGTCCGGGTCGGTCCGGGTCCGACCCGCTGCACACCCCTAGTTGCAGCCATCCTCAAAGTTCTGACCACGACATGAAGGTCTATAAAAGCAGCAAGAAGCCTCATTCATTCTTACGTTTTGAAAGTGCGAAATCAACGACCCAACATTCACTCACAACCAACTCGTCATTTCTTGCTGCAAACGTGACACCGATTCTTCAAGGATTGCTTTGACGAAAGAGGCTTAATCAGTCAATCTGTAAAGTCTCACTTTGTATTGATGGGAGGTCAAGGGCAAGAATTAAAGTACAAGGCCAGTGGAGCGTAGCAGATTGTGTGTTTGTCCGAGTAACATTTGTTATTCGGCTGCTTTGATTTCTGTGTTGATATCATTCTAGTATAGTGAGTAGATAGGTAGATTTATCTTAGGCAGCCAATCTGTAAAGATAGATCACCAGAGATGTCTAAATATGCACTCTGTATTGGTGATGATCATAGTGATTTTTGCCTTGAGACACTCACGAGTTATATTTATATAATACGTGAAAAATTACTTATGTGTATTATTCTTTCCGCTGCATGTTGGTATCAATGTTATTAACATTCTGTTGATCAACATTCGTACCAACATTACTCTTTTTGCACAGTTTTACTTTTTATTGGTAATTACGATCAACTCTACATTTCACTCAATAGAATATTCTATTTTCATGCTTTCCATCATTAAATAATTTTTTTCATTTAATTATTATAGTATCACATATATTTATAAATAATTATAATTATGCTCAATCATATTTAATTATAATTTAATTTTAATGATAAAAAATGATAAATTTATATTTCATTATATTATTATTTTATTTAGAGGGATAAAAATTAAATACACCTCGACGTATCATGTGAAACGGGAAAAAGAAGAATGTTCAATTTTCTTGTCTTTAATTGGAAAAAATTGCATTATAAAGAGGTAATGCATAGAAATTTCTATGTAACCGATTTATAAAGGTATCACATTTATATATTTTAATACGTTTACCACATAGTCAAAGTCATAGTTTTAAAAAAATGTCGGCAAAGATTAAAATATATAAAATAAAAAAAGAAAACTATATCTTTAATTGAATGAAAGGCTGTAAACTCTTCTGCTTAAACACTCACCCAATTCTATTCCTTAGCTTTCTCTCTCTCACTCAATTTCTCTTTCTCTCTCTAAGTTATCCGCACAAAGAATGGAAGAAGCTGCTGCTGCCGCCGTCCTTCGAGCTTCAATTCAAAACCTGATCGACTTTTGCAAGAATGAGATCTCTCAAATCCAAGGTGTCGACGAAGAAGCAGCAAAGCTAGCTGGGACTCTCGAAATCATGCAGAAGTTCTTGAACCACGCGGAGTCGGGCACCATCACCGGCGAAGATGTCAAGAGCTGGCTGAAGAAGCTTGAAGACGTGGCGTTCGATGCTGACAATGTTTTGGATGAAATCAACTATCATATTCTCTACAAACAAATCAAGCCCAAGAAGGCAAAGGTACTATCATTCTTCAACCATATTCCACGTTCTCGAAAGATGGCTCTTAAAATTAAAAAAATGCGTGAGAATTTGGACTGCATTAACAAAGATGCAGCTGTTCTTGGCCTCAAAGAGAGGCTTGCTGCCGCTGTGCCCACTTTACTTGATGCTGATGCTTCGGAAACTGATTCATACGCTGTTGATCCTATTTTTATTGGAAGAGATGATGTTGTGTCGGAAATAGTTGAGATGCTTACCAATAGCATCACAACTGATGAACGCAGAGTTTCCATCCTTCCCATTGTCGGGATGGGCGGATTGGGGAAGTCCGCATTGACTAGGAAAGTCTTCAATCATGAAATGGTGAAGTCTCGGTTTGAATCGCATATTTGGGTGCATGTTTCTCCAAATTTCGAACCAATCACCCTTTTAAAGAAAATTCTCAATAACTTGACTTCTCATCAAGTTGAAAATGCGAGTAGACAAGTTGTTCTTACAAAGCTTGAAGAAGCTTTGAAAGATAAAACGTATCTTCTTGTTCTAGATGATGCATGGAATGAAGATCTTTTCAAATGGGACGATTTTATGAATTCCTTCTTGGGAGTTGGTTGTGTCAAGGGAAATGCCATTGTTGTTACCACCAGAAGCATGAAGGCTGCTTCGATTGTGAATCCACTTCATGTACGTAAGTTGAAAGGGTTATCGGCGGAGGATTGTTGGTCGATAATCAAAGTTAAAACCTTTGGAGAAGGAAACGTTCCATCAGAATTTGAGACTATTGGGAAAAAGATTGCAACCAAATGTCAAGGTTTGCCACTAGCTGCCAATGTAGTTGGGGGAACACTGACCAATCAATCCGAGGAAAAATGGCGTTCAATCGAGGAGAAATGGCTTTCGCCATATGAAGGAGGAGATTATATGACAAAAATATTAAGATTGAGCTTTGATAATTTGTCTCAGCCCTCACTTAAAAAGTGCTTTGCGTACTGTGCAATGTTTCCTAAAGGCTCCAGAATCATAAAGCAGGAACTGATTGAGTTGTGGATGGCAGAAAGTTTTCTTCAAGCTGATGGAAGGGATGACATGGAGTCTGTGGGCGAAAAATTTATCAACGTTCTTCTGCACAACTCTTTACTGCAAGTTTCAAAGAGAGATGGCTACGGAGATGTAAAAAGTTGCGGGATGCACGATCTTGTGCACGATCTCGCTTCTTCTGTTTCAAGTTCCTCTAACAATACTGGTGGTAGCAGCCGAGTTCGATACATGACTCTCGGAGACGACACCTCTGGAGATATAACAAATCCTATCCCAAAAGAAATGGCAAAATCTTTGCGTACATTATTCTTGGGATGTGATATTTCTGGTATCAACTTCTCAGACTTGGAAAGTCTGCATGTTTTATGTCTTAATTACTATGGAGTTAAAGAGTTGTCAAGTTCGATTGGAAAGTTGATACATTTGAGACATTTTGACATTTCATGGACAAGTATTGAATATTTGCCGGATAGGATTGGTGAATTCTTTCACTTGCAGACGTTGAGAGTACCTTATGGATATAAGGGAAAACTGCCAAGTACGATTAAGTACTTGATTAACTTGAGGCATCTTTATATTAATGAGAAGGTAGAGTTGCCTGCGGGAATCGGGAGATTAACGTCTCTTCAAACGCTAACGCATTTTCCAGTGGGCGATGAGAATGGGTGCAAAATTGAAGAGCTGGGAAGTTTGAATAATCTTAAAGGAGAGTTGCAGATTCACAATCTCGAAAGGGTTCGTGACAAGGAAGAGGCTGGGAAAGCCAATTTATTCAAAAAGTCAAAAATATTGAATTTGTGTTTGGAGTGGGATTGTAAAAGAGAAGGTGAATCAAATGATGAGAATGTATTGGAAGGCCTCCAACCTCACTCGGACTTGAAGAAGTTAGAGATTCGTGGATTTAATGGCAGTAGATTTCCATTATGGACTCAAAAGATGGCAGTTGGAGATGTGGTACTTAACAAGTTAATGTCGTTATCACTCTATGATTGCGGAGAATGTGAAGAGATCCCAATGTTGGGGCACTTGCCCAATCTCAAGTCCCTTCAGTTGGGACGATTGATAAATTTGAAGTGTATAAATTCTTCATTCTACGGAATGGTGAACAAGGACACACGCATTGTTTTTCCAGCTCTCGAGAGGTTGACATTGTGGTTCATGCCTAAGCTGACAGAGTGGGCAGAAGTAGAAGTTTCGGGTGGAAGTGAAGTGAAGCTATTTCCTCGCCTCCAACATTTGGAAATTTGGTGGTGCGAGCAATTGATGAGTGTTCCAAGTCATGTCTCGTCATGCCTTCAACATTTGAAAATTGATGGAATTGGTGTGGAATGTCTCCCAGCTGATTGGTTATTCAGTAACAACCAGACTCTCTCTGAATTGTATATAAGGGAGTGCCCCAATTTGAGAGAATTATGGCATAGAGATAGCGGTGGAGAACAATCCCAACGAAGCTTCACATCCCTTCGCCGTCTCAGGATTGAGGAATGCAAAGCATTGGAGTATTTGCCATGTGAAATGATAGGATTCTCTCTTGAGGAGATATCGCTGGAGGGTCAAAGTAGCCTAAAGAATCTACCAAAGGTATTTGACAGCCTCCCAAAATCGTCTCGTCTGAAAAATTTATCAATCGTTGGCTTTCCTAAATTTATGGCCAATTTTTATGTTGAGACTCCACATTTTCCCAATTTGAGAGACGTAAAATTCGGTGTCAGTATGAGCTCGATGGAGGCTGTAGATGGCATATTACAAGAATACTGCCACTCACTAAATAAGTTAACTCTGGTGGGGATGGAAAGTTGTGAATGCCTGCCGGAATCAATTCAACTTCTCACTGCTCTTTCTGAGTTAGAGTTAAATAATTTTGGAATGGAAGAGTTACCTGAATGGTTAGGGAACCTCTCATCTCTACAGCAGTTGTCTTTATGTTATTGCAAAAGGCTAAGGCGTCTACCCTCTATGGATGCAATGCATCGCCTCACAACATTAAAACTACTATTTATTTGGCGTTGCTCGGAATTAGTGATTAAAAGTGAGGCAGCTGATTCTGAATGGCCCAAGCTTTCCCATATCCCTGAAATCTACATTAATGGCGACGAATACAGATACATTGCCGGTGTCGGTAAGTATCAAATATATGTGTTTGTTTGTTTTAATAGAAACAATTAGTATATGTGTTTTATTTGAAAACAATTCTAATTATCATAAATTGAGATCACAGAGTTTCTAACTCGATTGCTGTTAATTTGGTGCTCCACTTCATCTCAATATGCTTAAAGATATAGGAGATTAATTATTTTGAGTTTGTTTACTAACATTTTTACAGCCAGTCCTCAATTTACCTTTTCCCATTAATTCGTTTTTTGTGTAGATACAGAAAGTGGTACGAAGAAACAGTTGTGTTTGGGGTGCCTCTAAAGAATTAGGATATGAAGAAGGAATGAGTGAGTATCCATTTTCTACAAGGTAACTTGCTCAACCTCTCTTCATAATTTTTTTGCTAAGAATCATCACATTGTAGACTTGTAGTTCGTTACATATTCCCAAATAAGTAATCATGTTGTGTCTTTAACTTTTATCATTTTAAAAAAAATGTCCCAACTTTCGTCTTTTATTCAAAAATCCTCTTACTTCTGACGTTTTTATAAAAAAAATGTTCCATTATAGTACAAAATTCAACGACAAAATAATGAGTTATTTCGACAGATTATTAGGTGGAAGGACCTCATTTTATTAGATGAGGTGAGAAAAAAAATATTCATCTAAGAATTCAACGAGGTTGGCTCATTTTTTTGCCTTCGAATTTGTAGAGCGGAACATTTTATAAAAAAATATTAGTAATAGTTGAGGATTTCTTTTTTTGTTCAAAAACATTAAAATTTGAGAATACAAAACATGATTAATTATTTTTTATTTTTGTTGATTGGATTATTAATACGTGGAGGGTTGACGAAGATGTGGATACTAATCTGTTTTTTTTTGTTAATAAAGAGTATTTTATTACCAATGTACAAAGTCGCAAAACTTTATAAGTAAACAAACAAAACAACTACCAAACTAATTTTAATTCTTCATTTACATCATTACGTACTGTCCTGTTACTTGCACCCATTGTAGCTATGTGAATTTGGTACTGCCTTACTACTTTCTCCACAGAGAAAACACTATCACCATACTTCCTCCCATTTCTTTCTTTCCATATTCAATACACAGCAGTAGATAATACAAGCATGTATAATAGTTGCTTCTCGGATTTGGATTTGCACTGTGATACCATAACAATATGCTCTCCTTGCCCATCAAAAACCTGCTCATGAACTCCACTCCAATCAGCTAACATCTTCCAAACACTTGCCGAAAATGTACATTTAAAAAATAAGTGATCAATTGTTTCATCCTCATTCATGCACAAGCAACACTCTTTTGTGGCCAATTTCGTGTAATCATCATTTGCCAAGTCACCTTAGGAGCATCTCCCCTCATTTCCACATACATTCTCATGATAGAAAATGTAGATTGAGTTAAGTTACTATTGAGTTGAGCAAAATAGGACCTGACACAAGTTTGTGTAGGAATGACACATGTAGTAATGCTATGCCCTTTTATATACCAATCTGTTTCAAACAGACATAACACTTTCACTTGTACTCATGTTTTTACACGTTCGTTATGTATGTTTTTGTCTACCCTTTGATTGCAAAACAGATTTTCATTCATATGCATAATTTTTTGGCTTGGCTATCTGTCGTTGGAAAGACTTTTTGACGTCTTCTTTAGCATGGAGCTTGAGTTGCTTGGTTTTTATTTTCGTTTCAGGAGGTCCTTTAGTGTGTTATGGCAAAAAAATTTACAAGTCTCCAGTGAGCTGGAACTTGGATCTTGCCACGTCACGCCCGTTTCTTTCCCGTTTGTTGTTGGGTTGGCGTCGCATTTATGATATGGTTCGCTGCGCTGAAACTTGGGCCTCGTCTTTCTGTGATTGTCAGCTGGATTGGCGAGCTGACTTCCCAAGCTCTCATGTCAAGGGCATTGCTAAATACGGGGTGATGGTTAGTCCGAAGCTTTATTTATGGTCGTGTTCCTGGCATGATCTTGATGAAGGGATTTTCTAGGTGATGGTTAGTTTGAATCTCTAAAAAACACTCCCATCTTTGTTTCTCATTGGTTTTTTTCGGTTGTTCCGATTTCTCTTAAGACAAATACTCTTTTTTCGATCTTAATGTTTTTTTCATTCGATTTTCGTTAAGATGATTTTAAAGAGGGTTGGCCCTTCAATTGTGTCTTGTGCAATTTATATAATAAAGCTCTATTCCATGTCGAGGTCTTTGATAATTTTTATTATTTAAGTTATTTTTTGCTTCATTTATATCTGATTGAAATCCTAAGATTGAAAAAAAAAATTGAGTTCATAATTTGTATTTCCAAAAGTAATTTCAAACATAATCCCAAAATCAGTACAGTCCATTGATACCAGCTCCCTTTTTATTTTTAATTTTGGGCGGAAATCCTGCTATCCATTTGTGCATTCAGTTTGTAAAATGATGTTAAAAGATGCTGCTCCTTAATTTGTTAAAATAAAAATACAAACAGTATACCACAATATAGCTTAAGACATTAATAATCAATTGCCACTAATTAAGTAATTTGACCATTTTTGAATTAATTAGTGTAACTAATTACACCTTTATTATTTGATAATTTACCATATTCTGATAAATATGATACTCCCTCAATTTCATCAAGCATATCAAGCATACCCAATTTTCCTTTTAGTTTGTTCAATGAAACTTCACTTGTTTTTAAAAATGACAAAAAATTTAGACAAAAAATTTATTTTTTATTCACACTTCATGCGAATGGAGGTAGTAAAATTTAAGCTCCCTCAAAAATTCAAACCAAGATACTAAAATATCATTCTCGGAATCCTCTTTCATTTAATAGATACTATATTGCATTGTTTCTTATTATTATTATTGACACAATTTAAAATGCTCGGCATTACTACAATTGTTTTTTATTATTCTTATTAGGAATTCAATATGCTAATTTTGTTATAAATTTCCAATCACAGATTAAATTTTAGGATTAAGCAAATAAGATTAAAATCCTAATCGGGTGCTCGATCTGTATATCTGCAGAAGTTATTGATATTCGCAACACTAACGTTATATATTTATATATATGAAAAAATACCAACGTTGCACACAGAAATCTCGTAAGTATAGTCGTATAATATAGTTCAATTCTAAAACCCAAACAAAAATGGTCATATAAATTTAATAAAGTTAAAATATACTAATATTAACAAATTAACTGTATAAATTACAAAACCAGAAGCAAAAAAACACTAACTGAAAAAATAATTTTTAAAAAACGAAAAAAAAAAAGGTGATTATGAATTATCGTCGATATCACTTTGATTGTGGAAAGAAGAAAAATATGTTTCAGCTCTACTGATCTGCAACTCCACATAAAAGAAGAAGCCGAGAACAGTTTAGAGTGACATTTGATATAAGTCCATTAGCATTCAAAGCTGCTCATTGCCCAAAGAGCTCTAAGCCTTGCCAAGAATGGACTGCTAATTCCACCACATTCAAAACAAACTCATCCAAAATAGAAAATAAAAATAAAAATGAGTAAATAACTCAAAGCTGCTTGCGGCGCAGAAGAAGGATTAAGCTTTCGGAGCTGAACAAGAGAAGCTGCGAATTGATGTAGAAACCCTAGAAATGCTGGGTATTTTATAGAGTTTTATTGGGCTGGGCTTGAATGTTTATGGGCCTATTGTAAAATTTGAACTGGGGAATATTTTTTATTTTATTGTTTGAATTTTATTTTATTTTTGAAACGTATATTGTTAAATTATTATCAGGTTGTATTCGGATCATCGGATGCATGTATGATGCATGTTTAAAGTTGAAATTTAACTATAGATTGTTAAATTTTAATTTTGAATGAATAAATTTTAATTAACCATAATTTTAATTTTAAATAGGTCCAATTTTGCACCAACCGGGGATTGAATTACACGAGTTTTAATAAATAACGAGAAATGTGTATAAAATATACAAAAGAGTTTATTAAAATTGAGTGAAGAAAGCTATCCACGAGAGTTCATGTGATAAATGGTTGGATATTTTGTAAATATTGAATATAAATAAGATTTAAAATATAAGGAAGCATACGATACTTGTGAGCGTACGGAAACAATACTCCCTATGTCCCTAAAATGTCTTTCTATATTTCTATTTTCTTATGTCCTCAAAACAACTTTTTAATCCATTTTTGAAAATAATTTCATTATCTATTATTATCTTTAATTTGTGGGACCTTTTATTCTCTGATAAAATACACAATTAATTTTTATTAAAATTTGTGTCACCTCTCTTAGGAAGATATTTCAGGAACGAATGGAGTGATAAATATACAATATCATAGATAGGGGAGTATAATTGATGTATTTTTCACTTTAGACATAGATTTGTCTAAAGAGATACTTGTATCTAGGGATGGCAATCTACCCGCGGGTAGTGGATATCCGCGAAAACCCGAACCCATTAGGGTGGGTTTGGATACCATTTGATATCCACGGATAGTTTCGTGGGTACAATTCACTATCCATTTAGTTCGTGGGTATGGGTTTGGATACTTACTATCCATACCCGCGAAACCCGTTTACCCGCGAAAAATACCCGCCAATTACCCGTCAATTATCCGTCAATTACCCGTCAAATATCCACAAAAAATTCTATAAAATATGGGCTTTAAATACATATTTTGAGATTATGGGCTAGTATTTTATATTTTAAAATAGGCCCCAAACAATAAGGCTCAAAGTCTAATACTGAGCTAAATGAAAGAATGGAAGCTTTTGGACTTGTCTTGAAGATGAAGAAGAAGAGTTCAATGAAGAGGGTTCTATTTCTACTGTCGAGCAATTATAGACATTGTTCTTTGTTGGATTTTATATTTTAGTTGATGAATTTGAACATTGTTCTTTGTGAATTTGAATTTAAACATTGTTCTTTGTGGATTTGAACTATGTTATTTGTGTTGATTTTTTTTTTCTATTAAATTTGTTGTAAATTTATATTTAAATTCTATTTCGTGGGTATCCAACGGATAGTGGGTATCCGGCGGATAGCGGGTATCCGGCGGATAGCGGGTGACGGATACCCGTCGGATAGCGGGTTTCGTGGATACCCGACGGGTAGCGGGTATCCGCGGGTAGCGGGTTTGGATACCATTTGATATCCATGGATAGTTTCGTGGGTAGCAACCACTATCCATTTAGTTCGTGGGTATGGGTATGGATAGTCACTATCCGTACCCGTCGTACCCGATTGCCATCCCTACTTGTATCTTCATGAGGAAATTTTAATAACCACACACAAAGATTTTAGAGCTGGTTTTGAGTAAAGATAGTAGTATATAAACATAAACTAGTGTCATGGTTACATAGAATACTACATAATATGGTTCAAGATAAATCCAAGCAATATACCAAAAGATAAGTTGCAGTGAAGAAAAGCAAAGAATGGTGTTTCCTATTTCTGTGGCTTCTTCCACAACACCCCAAACCTCCTCAGCATGTTGGCATTCTTCTTCTTCATCAACTCCTCGTCGAGCTCGTCCCCGTACGGCGAGCTTATCTTCCCCGTCCGCGGGCTGTTGTAGTGGCTGTCCATCGACCCCGTCCTCTCCATCATCTGCCCGTTGTTCCCGGCCGATAGCATTGCAGCCGCTGCCTCGGCGGCCTTCCTCCACTGATCCGACTGCACTTTCAGCCTCCTCAGCTCGCCTTCCATCTCCGCGTTCGCTGCCTGCACCGCCTCCAGCTGCTCCCCCACTCTCGCCGCCTTCCTGTTGCTCTTCTCCACCTCCTCCGCCATGTAGCTCACCTTCACGGCCACCTCTCTCTCCGCGGCCCTAGCCGACTCCTCCACCTCACCGGCACTCATCATCTCCTTCAGCGCCTCGTTTTCCTTCGATGTGTTTTGCCACTCCGCCTCCTTCTGTTGCAGGCTGGCCTTGAGGGCTTCTACCTCCGCCTTTGAGTCGTGGAGCCTCTTCTCCAGCTCGTTCTCTCTCTGCCCCAACACGGAGCTCTCGAGCTTCGTGGTGAGGCCTTCGTTCTCCTCGCATATACCCTGCAGTTCGGTTTCCTTGTCCATTAGGTTCGCCTTCAGCTCCTCGATCTCGTATTTGGATCTCCGTATCTCCACCTCCAGCTCGGCCTCTCTCTGGCTCGATGCAGATTTGAACTTCTCCACCGTCTCCATGGCATCCCGTATCTGCTCTGCACTGTGGCTTCGTTCCTCGTTGTATCTTATCTCACCGACTTCTAAAGCCGATCTCAGTTGCTCGACTTCAAGTTTCAAAGAACTAACTTCTGTTTCACCTACGTCTTCGCGTTGGGAGTCCTTGAGGTTGCTCACCAGATCTTCGAGAAAATTAACACGGGCTCTCGACTGCTCCAGCTCAGCAGCAATGGCGTTATATGCTTCCGTGGCTCTCAGTCCATCTGACCTAAGCGTCTCCATCATCTTCTTCGCCGTTTCCAGCTGCAACAGAGTTTCTCCAACAAGCGCCTGAGCCTCAGCTTCGGATTCTTTGCTATGCATTACCTGCTGTTTCATTTCTTCCACAATCAAGAGTGTTTCGGTCAAGTTCTCTTTCAGTTTAAGGAGATCGCTTTGCTCAGATTCCAAGTTCTTCGATTGAGTAGCCTCGGATTCAGCTACAGTCTCAATCTGCAGCTTAAGCTGCTCGATCTCATCCAATGCAGATGCCAAAGCAGCGGACTCGTGAGAGCTCTTCTTCTTGATAGCCTCGAGCTCAAATTGTATGCCCGATTCTTGTTCCTCCGAGAGCTGTTTCTGCAATTCCTCGAGCTTCAAAGAGAGCGACAAGAGCTGCTGGTTCGACTCCTCTGCATCTTTCTGTGCTTGCTTCTTCTGCGCTTCCGTAGAGATCAACTGGTCCTTGACAACTTTCAGATCATGTTCGAGCTGAGAAATCTGACTCTCGAGCTCGGGAACTTTGCTAGGCCGCTTCTTCTGAACATCAGTCGAATTAGGACTGCTCGCGAGCACATTATGATTCTCGTTACACAAGTAGAGAAAAATGAAGCATCAGTACCTCAGACAGCGGGCTTCTAGGGGATTTGTGTTCGGCTACTTTAGGACTTCTCTCTTTTGGTGCTCGGCTCGCTTGGTTGGATGAAGACGCGGTAGGGTCTAAGAAACGGGGACCTGTCTTGAGCTGACGCACCACTTTAGGCGAAACCTTCTCCGAGGAAGCGGCTTGAGGGGACGAGCTTTTTAGAGAAGCCTCTGATGAAATTGATCGAGGAGAGCTCTTCTGGGGCGCGCTGGAGGGACTGCCTCTGCACTCGCATCAAATTACATACATTTAACAGTCGTTCAATACGAAAACGGTAGCAATTATCCTCAAGAACAGCATACAAACATAGATATCGAGTCTCTACAATGAGAGCATAAAAGCAAAAGAGCAACAACTAGATAGAATTCCCAAAAATGAATTAAAGCCAAGAAGCATATTGCAAGGTGCTAAAATGCAGATTCTAAGCGGAAACACAACCATGGTTTGCTACAAATAATATGCATTTCAAAATACAAAAGAACTCTTAGCTTGCTCTCACCAATTTCAAGACTCACACTAATTCAAATGAATGTTGTAAAACTACATAAATCTTGCAAGAAGCATATTGCAAGATGCTAAAAAGTAGATTCTAAGTGGAAACACAACAATGGTTTTGCTAGTTCTTGCCCACAAACAATATGCATTTCAAAACACAAAAGAAAACAACTCTTAGCTTGCTCTACAATAAGAGTGTACAAAGAGGAGCTCAAGCAAGTCAAAGAATGTATAGTCCAACTACTAAAACAAAAGCTTCACATACACCAATATGCATAAGAGCAACAACTAGATAGAATTCCCAAAATAAGTCAAAGCCAAGAAGCACATTGCAAGATGCTAAAAAGTAGATTCTAAGGGGAAACACAACCATGGTTTTGCAAGTTCTTGCCTACAAACAATAAGCATTTCAAAACACAAAAAAACCAACTCTTAGCTTTTGCTCTCACCAATTTCAAGACTGACACTAATTCAAATGAATGTTGTAAAAACTACATAAATCTTGGAAGAAGCATACCTTGCTTTAGGGGTCTGCATATTCTTAACTAGAGTAAATTCAATGTAGTAAAAGAAAACGGCTTGAGCTCCTTAAATGCCTCCTACCACACAACCTGCAACACTGCAGCAATTTCACAAGCTAGATTAGATAAAAATATATATATACAGATAAAAACATGAGAATCCAATGAAATTAAATGCAGTAGGGCATCCGAAATCCACACATTTAAGGCCACCAAATGCATCTACCTAGACGAAGACATTTAATCAATTCACGCAGCCACTAACGGTGTTGTGATGAAAAAAGAGTGCAATAACTCAATGATCAAGAATTGTAGGCGTGCTACATATGCCAGTGTAAATGCAGTCACGAGGCAAATGCAATCACAGCTATAAAAGGGGAGGGGCAAGTTGGCAGATGGTGTGGGGACACGAGGGGGGAAATATCATTTTCCAACAGGGGCAGTTTCGACAAACTACAGCATCCCCCATTGCAGCCGAGATTGGTGGGGAAAAAAATTGAATCTTTTTTCATTATAGTAATGCAGATGATGAAACAAGTCAAAAGTGGCAGTTGCAAAGGAGTAATCTAAGTCAAATGCAAAGGGGTAATGTAATCTAAGCAGTGTTTATGTTTGGAGATTAAATTAATGGCCATTTCTGCTCATAATTATACAAGCTGAGAGATTATTTACTTTTTTTCTTCCTTCATTATTTTTTTAGAGAGAGAGTTGCAATTAGAGATGGCAATGGATCCTGGACCCGGTCCAGATCCGTGATCCGACGGATCTGGGTCGGATCTGGATCTCAATTTTTAAAACGGATCTGGATCTGGATCTTAAAATTTTAGATCCGGATCCGACCCAGATCCGACCCGTGGACCCGTTTATTTTAATATATATTATTTATTTTTTATATTTAATTTAGTAATAATATTAAATATATTAAAAATTAATATATAATACACCAAATAGAATACAAACCCTAGTTTCTACATTTGTCTCCCAAATCTCTCGGTTCCTCCTTCTCCAGCCTCCATTTCGCCGCCCTCCCTCACCCATCTGGCCGTCCCTGCTCGTCTCCCTCCCGGCCTCCCTTCCAGTTCACCGGCGAAGGTGAAGTCACATGTCGCCGTCCTCCCTCACCCCTGCCCATCTGACGACGCTCCTCCTCTGCCGTCCCTCCAGTTCGTCGGCGGTCGGCCTCACCCTGCCGGCCTCCCTCTCAGTTCACCGGCGAAGGCGGAGTTACAGGTCGCCGCTTTCTCTTTCACACTCAGAATCTAAAGTTAGCCATTTTGTTAAATAAATTGTTAGATTTAAGACTATATTTGAAACTTATTGTTAGATTTGTTGATTTGGCAGCCATTAAATTGTTAGATTTTGTTAGAAAAATTGTTGATTTCAGCCATTTTTGAGAGATTGAGTTTGTTTGATTCAACCATTTCAGATTGGATTTATCGAAACTTGTTGATTTTTTGAATTTTTTTTAAATTAATTAAAAAATAGTAGATCCATGGATCTGGACCCGCGTACCCGCGGATCTGACGGATCTGGATCTGGATCCAAAATTTTCAGATCCGCGGATCTGGATCCGGATCTGGATCTGGTATATGCAAACGGATCTGGATCTGGTATTGGCCAGACCCGGTCCAGATCCGGCCCGTTGCCATCCCTAGTTGCAATCAGAAAAAAAATAACATAACATGGAAAGAAGACGAAAAGGGAAAACCGGAACCAAAAAATATCATTCATTTATCAGAAATGAGTTTGAAAAAAAAGATTCCATTTTTTCACCAGCCCACTATTTTTCAGCTCTTGAAAAGTTCAAACACCAAATAAAAGAGTGGCATTTTCCATATTCGACGATTCCCAGTTGAAGGAGGCTTAGAAACCATTTTTCTCCAAACCCATTTTCTGAAAACCAAGAATTATGGGGAGAAATCCATTTTTGAATAATTTGCTAGTTTCAAGAAGAGAGGGAGAGGGAGAGAGAAAGAGAGAGAGAGAGAGAGGGAATGTGTGTAGGCCTTTACCAAGAAAATGTTGGAAAAGAGAAGCTGGAATTAATGTTGCGCTGCAGCAGAAGAATTTAGAGGCATTTTTGGAAGAAAAAAGAAGCCATTGTTAGTGGGGGAAGGAGCTCGATTTTCAAGGCGAATGGTGGGGGTAATTTCATGTGAGTGGGTGGGGTGTGTGGAAGTGTGCTTCATTAGATAGAGTTTAAGACAAAAAATTTGGGATATACGACGACATCCACACTTGTCGTTTTGGCTTACGAAAATTTGCTCCAATTTGGCCATTTCTTTTCCCCTACAATTATTGGTTTTGTTCCTTTTGTTTATCATGATTTTGGTTTATTAAAAAACCAAAAAAAAAAAAAACTTTTGGCAAATAACGAATTATAATTTTAAACAATTTTTTGAAATATAAGAGCATTCACACTGGTACGCCCATTTTCGCCCTTAAAAGATAGCCCACCTTAAGATAGCCTTTTTTCCTACACTGAAGAGCTCATAGGGGCTCACTTCAAATTTTTTATTCATTCCAGTCATTTCAATTTTTATTTTTATTTTAATCCGTCTCAAAATTTTTATTGGGCGATGCGTCGGATGCGCTCATCCATTTCTCCTTTCGAGTCAGGCGCGGCGAAGAAGCCCGAAACGAGCCAGGGCGGAGCGGCATTAGGGTGGGCTGGGCTGAGTTCGGTGCGCATCGACTCCCGAGCCCCTTAGTATAGATGCTCTAATGAATGAAATTATCATCTTTTTTAGTTTTTTCGATCGCCGAATATTTTTGAGTTAAAGCTTACGTAGATTAGTAAAACGATGTCGTTTTTGTGAAGGTTAAACAACGTTATTTTATATATTTTTAATTAAAAAAAATTAGATTATAAATAGATTATATTCTATATCTGAAAGAAATTGAAAAAATAGTGATTTAATTTGTCACACTTCAAAAGTTACGTTTTATTTTTAATTTTAAAATAATTCGTGACTTTATTTGTCAAAATCCAAAAAAACAAAAAATTATTGGAAGGTTAAAAGGACGACGACTTTTTCTTAACGGCCTTTTTAGATAATTTTATTAACGGCCTTTTTTCTAATATAGAGTCGTTTATTGCTTGTATCCATCATAATATTCGAATGGAATAATACTATAAAATTTATATTCGTCTCCTAGAAGCCCATCTAGATTCTTATTGGTTTTTTTTTATTGTTATTTTGTTGAGTTTTCAGAACTTGAATCTTCACGGATTGAACATGAAATCGAATCAATATTTGAATTTAATCTCACTCGTTTAATTATTATTTTATTATGGTTTATAGCATGGCATCATTATGCGATGATTAATAAGTCATTCTCGTATATTGAATTAATTGGTCTTTAATCGAAATACTAAACACTACTATTATAAATCATTAATGACCGTTACCGTTAATTAAAAAACACGATAATTTGGCTTTGGGGAAACACAGTTCGGCTACACTATGTTCGTGTCTCCATTAAAAAAATAAAATATCTGGATAAGTTTGGAAAAAGTTAAATCATTTTTTTTTAAGTGGGAAAAAGTTAAATCATTATTAGGTTGTCTATGTTTCAAATTATTAATAGAAAAACATCGATGTGACGTTCGAGAATCCATTTGATATTTTAGGTTTCGATTTAATATTTGTATTCCTAGGAATCCATTTGATAAGTTTGAAAAAGTAATTAATTCATTGTTTAGGTTTATGTCTGTATATAACATTTGTTCTTCTTTTTTATAAAAATAAAAAAATTAAGCATTGAGTTTTGAAATTGTAAGTTTGTAACAAATGTATTAGTAATATATTCCTGTAGACAGTATAAAATATAATTGAAATATTTGAATTTGATTTACCGTAAGAATATATACTTCACAGTTTCAAAATTCTAGCACCTATAGACACACACAAAGAGGAAAACAACAATGCAAAATAGATATCATACTTAAATAGATAGGGGGCTTCTGATTGAATAGGTATTATTGTGATTAAATGTTTGAAATTTGAATTTTATTAAAATTTTATAAATTGAGTTGATTGTAGTATTACTTTTCTTATGCGATATATACTCCCTCTGACCTCTGTCCCAACGAAGATGAGACATTTTTTTTAATACATAATTTAAGGAATTAGTGTTTAGTGTTTTAAGTATATTTTTAATTTTGTAGATAGATAATTATATGTATAATTAGTGACTTTGAATCAATTTTAAGGTCGTTTTTTTAATAATACGTTAATTTTCAAATTTATAATAAAATTAATTAACCTTTCATTTAGATTATTAATGTTGCCTATTTTTTTTAAGTAAATTAAATATTGAAAATAAAATAATTTGTGCACCCCCTGCGACCATCGTTGCTGAGTTTTTTAGAGCGAAAAACTGTTTTGGGTTAATTAAGAGATGTAATTAGTTTTATAATTATTACTTTAAATTGTCTAATTATATTTTAAAAAAGAAATGACTCATTTTCGTTGGAACGACTCGAAAAGAATACGACTCATCTTCTTTTTAATGAAGGTGTAATTTACAATCTATTATCATCCTAATGAGCAATACTAATAATCAAACTTTTTTACTCTCTCGTTTCTAGTGGTGAAATACATATGATCTCATAATAAATTGAAAGATTGGAACTCGGTTGAAATTTTAAATCCAACCACAGCCAGCCTAATGCATGCTCATGATTAGTGACAGCATGTAATTTCAAAATCGAAAAACAAAATAGTAGTAAATTAATTATAAAAAAAAGACAAAATTATAATATGACCTAGTTTGTAACTCAAAGTTTGGTTGGAAGATTTTGAAGGGAAAGTGTGGGCCCATAGCCTGCAGGATTCTCGTAGTTGCTCACATGGGTGTATGTTTAAGGCCAATTCCGTCTATTTCAGGTCAGTGTCCTTGTTTTTGTAATTTTTACTATTTTTCACAAAATAATCTCATTACTTATCACTTTTAAAATATTTAAATCATTATAGTACTATATATTTATATTAATTGATTCACATAAATACACTTACTATCGTCATTTTTTCTAAATTACTAAACTTTTTCTCGATTCAATAAATACATAATTAACTTTTTTTAATAATTACGTCTACTTCGAAGAAGAGTTTTTGTTGAACGAGAAAATCTTTACTATTTCGTTCATCTCTTATTTTTTATTTTCACTATCATAACATTACAAAAAAAATTTAGAGTATTATTTTCTTCATTCATAACATACTTAACTATTCCCTCTGTCCCGCCGAAGATAATGTGTTTCTTTTCGACACGGAAATAAAGGAATTAGTGTTTAATAGTTTAGTGTTTAGTGTATTTATGATTAAGTCATTACCTAAACTGAATTTTAAGTAAAATAATGAATGATTAAATTATCTCTAATCAAATGCTTAATATCCCTAACTTTTTACCAAATATAAAAACGTAGCAACTTCGTTGGAACGACCCGAAAGGAACACACATCATCAACTTCGGTGGGACGGAGGGAGTAATATTTATTAAAATTCGTGTCATAAAAACCGATGCTCAATCTACGGAAATGGATTGAGTAGTATTTTTGTTAAGAGTAAATGGGCTCAATTAGCCTATCCCACATAACAAAAGGAAAAATTGTCCACCAAAAACAAATTATGGAAATAGTAGCCTTTATGACTTTTCTACCCTTATTTAAATTTTCTGGAATTTAGAAAAACTGAAAAGTTTTATTTAATATATTTGAATTAAAATACAAAATTACTTTACATAAAATTACTTCAAACAAAATTACTACCAAAAATTTACTACATCTAAATTTCAAAAAACTCAATCCCTAGAATTCAGCCGCCATTTTCACACCTCCGCCACCGGGCCGCCGCCGTCACCGTCTCAGACCGAACGTGCCGCTGCCTTCACCTGCGCCGGAAGCCCCCGAACATAGATCCAGCCAAGTCAAACCCTTGAATTTTGCCGCCGTCTTCACGCCTCCGCCCCACCGCGCCGCTGCCGCCACCTTCTCTGACCTAGGCGCCGCTGTCACCGCCTCAGACCGCGCCGCTGCCTTCACCCGCACCGGAAGCCCACATAGATTTTCAGACGCCGCTGACTTCACCCGCGCCGCTGCCTTCACCGCCTTAGACCGCGCCGCTCTCCCTCTGCAATTTTCATTATTACACACATTTTTTGGCCGATAATGTGTGTAATAAAGCATTTTGTATTGTTACACACAATTTCGAACGATAATGTGTGTAACAGTGAAGTTTGAACCATTACACACAATTGTGGTCGATAATGTGTGTAACAGTAAGCAATTTCCATTATTACACACATTTTTGATCGATAATGTGTGTAATAAAGCATTTCGTACTGTTACACCCAAATTCGGACGATAATGTGTGTAATGGTTAATTTCTTACTGTTACACACAATTGATGACGATAAAGTGTGTAACAGTGTTACACACATTATTTTCTAAAATTGTGTGTAACCATCGTTTTTGTGTGTAACCATCAGTTTTGTGTGTAACCAAAAACACATTGCGAAAAAATCGAATCAAAAACCAAGAACTTCATAAATATTCACTAATAATATAACAAATCAAACATATCTCGTGGTTTTGAACATCATTACAAAGAGGATTAACATATTTTTCTATTATCAACATTTTCCCAACAAATTTTTTGAAATTCTACTTTTTCAAAAACCTCACAACAAATTCAAAAGATACATGAAATTAGAAGGAAGTAACTTACCGGAAACGAGATGAAGAGGAGTAAGACGGCCGTGGAGACCGCCTTGCGAAACCGCCGGAATGAGGTCGCCGGAAAAGGTCGTTGGTAATGAAGGTGACTTGGGGAAGAATGATTTCACCCAAAATCTAGGTTTTGTTTTTACTATTTCTCTTTTTAATATTTTGTTATATTTTCGAAAATTATAAAATATTAATTAATCAAAATATATTAGTAAGGATAACTTAGTCATTTCAACACTAAAAAGGCTATATTTTCCACATTTTTATCTTCATGAACATTTTTTCCTACAACTAAAAGGTTTTGGCTAGAGTAGGGGTTTCACTCTTTTGTTAATGCCTATAAATTTTCATGTAATACTAATAGTAATTTATAGTACTACTAATTAGCCTCTAGTTAGTATAAATTAACATCTCCAATCTCAACATATTCACTCTCATGTAATGGCTCTTTCATATCATATCAAAAGCAGGAATTTTCCTTAAAAGAAAAACAGTACATATGTTTATATATATGAGTTGTTATTGTGGGCTGTACTGACTTGTTTTGAAATAGACAAAAAATTATAGTGGATCTAGATTAATAGTGATGAAGTCCACCAATTATTACTTTAAATGAATTTTGAAATCTTCTCTAGGCACCTGCTTCTGACATAAATGAATTATAGTCTACCACATCACATGACAAAAAAATGGACTAACATTGGAGCTATAGGTGTCACTTTCTCCGACAAACATAAACTTGGACACATTAAAATAAGTCACACAAATGTATCATGTATCTGCAATGCTCACCACTGATATATTAAAATAGCACATAATTTAAGTTTCATTTCTAACTATATGTTCTACTATATAAAGAAAAATAAATTTTCCAAAATCATTTTTTTAATTATTTATTAATGATTAATAGGTGTAATTTATTACAAATAATAATAATACTAATAATAAATAGAGCAATGAACAATATCGGTCTATTAATAATGTAACGTTGTACATTGCACCAAAATAGCGCTGTAAAAAAGAATAGGATATGGGCATTTATAAACTATTTTCGTTGCTCTATGGATAATGATTCATTTTTTTTTTTGTTCTATGGATAATGATATGATTTATTTTTAGTTTTTAATCACTTTTTTTCTCAATAACCTTGCGACGTTATCAATGGAATGGGGAGAGTATAACATGATTTGAGATGATCTTACAATTAATTCAAACTATTTGTAACACATCTAGTTTCGTTATGGCCAAGAAACTAGACTCGCATGAAGTGAAAGTTTGGGATCATATCTAAGAAACCCATAATTGAAAGCTCAAATCTTATCCAAGCTTGAAAATTCTCAAAATAGAACATTTATAATACATGTAATGTTAATTTCACACTAAAAATAGAAGATGAATTATTTATTTACAAATACAATAACCCGTTTAGTCTGTTTTTCCAAGCAATAAATGTCTCAAAATAGCACTATGAGTTGCCCAAAGCCAAATGCCCAAGAATATCGATAAATTAGGCTCTAAATCAAGCAGCCCAAAATTGATAAGCTCAAATTATTAACACAGTTTAATTGGTCATGGACTCAACTTATCCTGTTATCCACACTAGAAAAATGGAATTAAAATCTTAGCACAGTTTTGAATTGGCCATTAGTATCTTCTTTAAATCGTTACATGCTTCTTTAAATCGTTACATGAATTATGTAATTTTTTTAAAAAAATGTCATTAGTCAAAGGCTAGTCAACGTCATTCTTAGTAATCATAACTAGTGTTTATAATTAATTTAATTAGTATTAGTAGTTAATTAGGATTTATAATTATAATTTAATAACTAATTTAATTAAAATAAAGGAAGCGCATGGTGCACATGCATGCACACTCAACATGCATTAATAAATATTTGTGAGATATATTTTCTTTTTCTTTTTTTTTTGAAAAGAAACAATACTTTATACAATTGTATATATATAAATGAATAAAATAAAAATGAGAAAATGAAAACCATAAAAGGTGGGCTTTCCACATTTCCTATATATAGTATATCTTGATAAATTAAAGTTGCAAAGAATAAGTGAGTCACCCAAAAAAAAAAAAAAAAGATGGCGAAGAGCAACAACCTAATCGGATTCCTCAATTTCCTGAGCTTCCTCCTCTCCCTTCCGATCATCGGCGGCGGCGTGTGGCTGAGCAGCCGCGCCAGCAGCACTGACTGCATGAGGTTCCTCCAGTGGCCGCTCATCCTGATCGGCGTCGCCGTGATGGTGGTGTCGCTGGCCGGCATCGCCGGCGCCTGCTACCGCAACACCTTCCTCATGTACGTCTACCTGTGGGCCATGTTCTTCGTCATCGCCGCCCTCGTCTTCTTCGTCATCTTCGCCTACTCCGCCACCGAGAAGGGCTCCGGCCGCCCCGTCATGAACCGCGTCTACCTCGATTACTCCATCCAGGACTACTCCGGCTGGCTCGCCGACCGCGTCTCCGCCCCGGCGTACTGGGCCAAGATCAGCGACTGCATCCGCGCCTCCCACGCCTGCCGCCGCCTCCATAGGTTCGTCGGGGGAGTCCCCGAGTCCCCCGAGCTCTTCTACCTCAGGAAACTCACCCCTATTCAGGTAATGGTTGCCCATTCCCCCCGACCTATTGGTTAAAGGGGAAGCGTTTTATCAATTGAATTGCGCTTCGTTATCTTCGTTTATTCGTTTACTCGAAAATTCGATCGTTAAAAATCATAAAGGATGAAAATTTGAGAACAAAATCGATATTTATAACCGATCGAATTTTCAATCGTTAAAAGACGGAACGATCATCCAAATAGCGACACCTCAAATTTATCGTCAATCATTTTAACGATCGAATTCTCATTTTTAACGATCGATTTTTCAGTTGTTAAGGCCGTTTTCACTAGTAGTGACCAAATATCACATTAAAGTTATTTGGCTCGATGTTGTTTAAATTATGTGATGTTCCAATTTAAATTTCATAGTTAGTTTTTGAGGCATTTATGCATTACGTATATCATTTGCATGCTGATTAAACTTATAGTTCCAACCGAGAAAATATATTATAGGAACTTCACTTTTGTTATTTCTTTTTTGGGAGTATTTTGACAAATATATTCATATATATAAAAAAGAATTAGATCGTGAGAAAGAGAAGAAGCTTACTAGTTAAGAAATTTCCCTTATTTGGGAATATGGATATATAAAAACCTTCGATCAAACTACAATAATTAGATTATTCTTGTAAAATTTAGTGTATAATAGTGGTGGTGCCACTTTTGTGTCACTTTAGTTTTTTTTATTTGATTCCGTGAAAGTAGAAATGCTTTATTTTGAGAGAATCCAAACAAGTTAATGTGTCTCCCCCAATTGGTCACTTCATTTGTGCCATGCATATCATAGATACGAAACGAATTGCAAATTAATATTGCTTTCATATAAATCTAAATATAGTTAGGTCTATTTGATTATAGTCGAATTCTTGAAAAAAAGAATAATTTCAATTGGTTAATTACATACATATTTCACCAAATCGAGTCCCTATAAATTACCTATAGCAGTCTAATGGAGTATAATTTTCAGAATATAAAAAAGTAGTTTTTTTTTTAATTGCTTGTTTCTACTTTTTTTTTTTTTTTATCGGATAAAATTATGTTAGATGTTAACAATGAGGCAAATGCAAGTTTTTTTTAATTGCTTGTTTCTACTAATGAGGCAAATGGTAGATAAGCAACATAGTGAGATAACCTTTTATGTTTTTTGTCTTTTTTTTTACTTTTTATTTTTCTCGCTTTATTCCCAGCCCACTATAAAATCTCTTTTTTCTTTTTTGCTTCAAAAATGTTGGTATGTTTTATCTTTGAGATTTCTGTTTCAATATGCAGGTTTTTTCTTTCTTTTTTGCCTTTCTAGAAAGCTTATCTCAAAGTGGTATTTATGATTCTTTCGAGTTCAAAACTTTGAATCGCACTTTTGAATATTATTATGCTTTTGGATAATAATAATAAAATTTTAAATATAAATATACAATATACTATATTATAGCAAGAAATAATAATTTTAAACTACTGATAAATGTGTGATCACATATATCAAATGTTTATTAGCTTATTATGCAAATCCTTGCAATACCATTCTTTGTTGACATCTCACAATCAAAATCCATAATTTTTTTCTTTCTTTTTTTTCCCCCTTTATTTATTTATTTATTTATTATTACTAATTTCAAAACCGTAGTCGGGATGTTGCAAGCCACCAACGTCGTGCGGATACACGTACATGAACGAGACGTTTTGGATCTCGGGCGGGGGGATGACGGGAACGGACCCCGACTGCGCGCAGTGGAGCAACGACCAGCATCAGCTGTGCTACAGCTGCGGCTCGTGCAAGGCCGGCGTAATAGCCAGCCTCAAGAAGAGCTGGAGAAGAGTCTCCGTCGTCAACGTCATCATCCTCATCATCTTAGTTTTGGTTTACGTCGTCGCCTTGGCTGCCGTAAGACACAACAACCGGCTCGACGAGCCCCATGGCGAGACCCGGATGCAGAAAGCCCGCCCTAGCGTGCTTTTCTGAGGCCGGGCCCGCCCTAATGAGGAAAGCTTTTCTAGCTATAAATCTGTGGATACTTATTGTAAGTTATGTGTATGTTGTAAGATTTGTAATTGTCTTGTTTAATTTAATTTAACCTTTGTGAGCTTTTGAGATATGAATAAATAATTTGTATCCAAAAATTACAACTCTTTCCCATTTTTTCCATTAAAGCAATAATCAGAAATGATAGTCTAAATCAATTATTTACACGAGGCAACATTAACTATATGTATTAACAATTCGAACAAGAATAGTAATAAATTACAACTAGAATCTATATAGGGTTCAAATACTCCAATGCATCTCCAAAAATGTGGACAAAAAATGCATCAAAGCAGCAGCTTTTGTGATCATCTAAATTTGTGTTTCAGCTTCTAACCAAAAAGAAGAGGTGGAAAGGAAATTTGACCTGTTTATAGGTGCCGATGTCTGCCTAAGGTCTTCTACAGTCGAACACGCGCCGGTGTCTTCGCGAAACGAGAACCTAACTTTTACCCTCAGCTGAGCAAGATCAGAAGCATGAATACTCCTACAAAATTCCCAGAATCAGCACCTTCTAGAAGTTCAGCTACCATCAGATTCCTCCCCGTTCGCCACTAGACCAGGCCGACCTAGTTTCTGCATCAACACGGGTGTTCCATTGCTCGATATTGCTTTTTCCTTTGATATAAAGAAATATGCATATACACTACTTGAGAACTGAATAATCTTTTACCTCGTTTAATGAAGAATCGCTTTTTTTCTCGAGCTCACGCATCATATCCACGTTCAGCCCATACCACTCATCAATCCATCCGAAGCAATTTCTATGACTTTCAAGGAACAGCGCCTTTTCACCCTGCAACGAGATTACGCAGAACTCAGACGAAGGCCGTGATCACGAATACAAGTAGTTGTTTCATTCAAGCTACGTCGATGCTATTAAACTAGGTAGTATAGTATAAACTGATGGCCAGTGGCTAGCCTACGACTACGAGGTATGTGCCATCAAAATGTGTTTTGGCGAAAAATGATATTTACTTTTTTCTCAATTATAGCTATAATTGTAAAGTGCATGAGAAACATAGGATTTATGAAAAAATAGTCCTACTAAAGAACGACGACGCATTTTTCTACCAAAAATCATACCGCAAGCAAAGCTTGTTCAAGTTTACTGCCGAAGCCCCAGTACGGGACGTCTATCGTCACCAACTTGTAAGCTGTCATAACTGGATCGCATTGCTCCTGCAATTGTCGGGGAAAAAAACATCAAGTCGATGAAGCTATATTTTGTTTATTATTTTTGGAAAATTTCTTATGAAATAAGAAAGGAAAAAACACCCACAACTTTGGTTCAAATGAGGAGGAGGTACGAACCTGCCATCCGTCTAATAATGGACCACGGCCAGTTCGAGCTGATTGAAACTGAGAAAAATCGAAATTGCTAGCCCCAATTATATAGCTCCAATAATCACTCGCATCTGAAGCTATGTCGAGAGTCTCCACCTGTCTAATTGCTAATTGCTCTTTAGTGAGACCGTGCACCTACATGAGCAAAAAAGAAAAAGAAAAAAAAAAGGAATTACGTACTCGCTTGCAGAAACACCTAAATAGCGAATTCGTGTCGTGATAATTACTTGTTTCCTAAATATCATGAGACGGCGGGTAGGCGGCGTATAACTTACATTTTCAGATAGACCACAGTCAGCTGTGTGAATAGTTTCTATAGTAAGAATGAATCTTGTGAAATACAGGCACTGAAATACGTTAAAAACGAAAAACTAGTATTAGAATCCAGGAGGATCACCTGTAGAGAGAAAAATCAAACAGTTTAAAGTATTTATTTTACCTTGATAACTGCTCGAGTTGGATCAAAATTCGCAGCCACGAACATGAATAACGATGAAAACATTTCAGATGAAAGACAACTCAAACAACAAAACATATTTCAGATAACAACATGAATAGAAAAGAGAGAAGGACAAACCTGATTTACATCTTGGATATGCATTCCAAGCTTCCTCTTGCATCACAAGAGCATCGGCCGGGGCAAATTTAGACAACCAAGCAGGAGCTTTGCTGAAAAGCACAGATTCTTTTGATTAAAAAAAATAAAAATTCATCGATCAAAGTAGAATTTCATGCTAGATTGAAACAAGAACAAATGGCAACGAACAACTAGAGCACCACTGCCAAAATTACCACTCTCTCTTAACAAAATTACAGCAAAAAATAGTAAATGCGGAGGAAGATGGTGCAATGTAATGATGAACATGAACCGTAACGATAGAAACTTTTTGATTGAAAAAACAATCCCAACAAACCAGTTGAAACAATAAAGCAATCTAACTACACCCAAAACATAAAAAACTACTTTCGCAGCCTATAAATTTTCAAGAACAACTAGAACACCCTGCCAAATTACCACTCTCTCTTAACAAAATAACAGCAAAAAATAGTAAATGCAGAGGAAGAGGGTGCAATGTAATGATGAACACCAACTGTAAAGACTAACTACGCCAAAAGCATAAAAAACTACCTTTGCAGCCTATAAATTTTCAAGAACAAAAATTACCACTCTCTCTGAACAAAATAACAGCAAAAAATAGTAAATGCAGAGGAAGAGAGCGTAATGTAATGATGAACATCAAACATAAAGATAGCAACTTTTGGATAGAAAAACAATCCCAACAAACCAGTTGAAGCAATAAAGCAATCTAACAATGCCAAAAAGCATAAAAAAGCTACCTTTGCAGCCTATAAATTTTCAAAGTATATTGCCCTTTTCCAATTTCATCGTCTTCGAAAGGTCTGTTCTCCAACACCTCCACCCCTTCCGTTGAATTCGTGTTCTGTTGCTGCATTTTCATCACCATGTACATCTGAGCTACTTGAAACTGCCCAACAATCAAGAATTAAAAAAAAAAACTGCAAATGAGCATCACATAATAAAACACCAAATTTCTACATTTCCTCAAAACATTAATCAAAATCACCTCTTCCACTGATAACGGCATAACAATCCGACTGCAACACAACCCCAGTTAGGAAAAAGCAGGCTGGTCAAGGAAAAAGGCAATGCAAAAATCCCATACATAAATTTTTGCATAGAAATCAAGCAATTGCATTAGGAATTCATGATCCATAACAATACGAAGGCATGATAAGATAGAATTCAAGAATTCCCAAAAAAGGATACAACTCTTTAATCTGAACCATTTTGAAATATGTGCAGCCCCTCCGTTCCTTGAAGATTTGTTGAAAGATTGGATTTTTGTTGGGGAAGAATTCAAGAACGGAAGCGGCGAGGAGTTTGTTTGATATGGGTCAGAAACGCAGAGAACGTAGGAAACGAAAATGAAACAAATGATGTGTGTGTAATAATAGAATAGAATGGAATCGGTGGGAAGCAAGATTAAGATGGTGAAGAGGAGAACGCGTGGCGATTGCCATACTTTTCCTCGATTCTATATTTTCTTGGGAAAGTCAAAATGGGAGGTTTCAACGTTGGAGACGGTCCGACCACAACATTCCCACCGGCTCTCCACCGGTTTGGGTTTTTTTTTTTTTTTTTTTTCCCACTTTGGATATTTGTAGTTTGCATCTACGGCTTTCCTTTCTTGGCTTGTCTGCACAATATAATTTCAATATTGTTTTACGATTTTTTATAAATATTATGAGGACTTATTTGGAATCTATGCTTAAAAAAAAACTTCATCCATCTCAAAATTTAATAGGTCACAAGGCAATGAACAAACATGAATAGGTCTAAAGCCAGGCACCTTCGGCCGTCGTCCGATCAAATTTTTTTTTTTGTTACCTAGATCTATATATGTTAATATCGCCCGATTATAATTGTGTAATTTAAAATAATTATTTCAATATTCAAATCGTTTTCTTTACTAAAAATTTATTAGAATCATCCGGTGAAATCTCACCCGGTCATTATTAAATTCCTAGGTCCGTCCCTGTGAACAAATATGTTAAAAAACCAATAATTTATAATAAAATAAAAGAGAGAAAATAATTTTTTTTTATAAATATATTTATCCTAAAAATATGAGAGAAAAATAAAGATAATTATGTGTGGAATAGAACGACATTTGGTGTAAATAATGAATTATGTAGAGATATTTGTTATGTATTGACTTTTTATTTTAGGAAGTAGTCTATTGAAATGAGACGTCCAAATAAAGAAACATGATTTATTGAATTGGGATAAGGGAGTATTTATTAATAAAAGTAAAATAACTAATACAATGAATAGTTATTTGTTGATATTCCGAACTAAATTTATTTTGGATGGTTTAAAACCCAAAAAAAGTGCATTATATCCATTATTAATTGATATTCCGAACTATTTTTTTTTTCTGGATATATTTAACTTCATAATTTGTTTCAACGATGAAATAATTATTTGATTTAGGGAATTGCGATTGAAGTTTTAGATTTTCTACAAAGCTTGATGTTAAGAAAAACGTAGACAATAATTATGAACTGATTATATCTTTGTTTATTGAATTTGGGACTTCAATATATTGTATAAATCATTGGAAAATTATGTTTTCATCATTGTAGAAACAATAATTAATAATCATAAACTCAATCATTATTATTTAAAAATGATTAAAAATTCCCAGTAAGTGAAAAAAAAAGAGAGAGAGAGATCATTGATGCTGAGAGAATGTGAGCTGACATTAAAGCTTTACAACCATTTCAGCATAATATGATCTGTCATTTTTCTTTACCCATTCTACTTATATTTGCTGTAAAATAAAAATCTTCCTAATAAATATTGGCTGTTTTGGTATAAATTCATCACATTCTGATAAGAGTAAAATTTTGAAGTAGCCAAAATGAAGCATAAAACACAATTTATGGCCACACATTGAAAAAACACAAATTTTGGCCATTTTTATAGCTTTGGGACGTTTTTGCCCTTAATTGGGCGGACTGGGTAAGGTCAGGAGCGCGGGTCGCGTGCCGGGTAGGATCAGGCACGCGGGTCGGGTTAGGCACTTATGGCACTATAAGTGCCATAAGTGCCAACGAAATTTTTTTTTACTCCCCCTGCCCTGTCTACCCCCCAGACCCCCGACCCCACCCACCCCCAAGCCAAAAAATTTTACTTTATTATTTTATTTTATGGCACTAATAGTGCCATAAGTGCCAACGAAATTTTTTTTTACTCCCCCTGCCCTGTCTAACCCCCAGACCCCCGACCCCACCCACCTCACCCACCCCCAAGCCAAAAAATTTTACTTTATTATTTTATTTTATGGCACTTATGGCACTAATAGTGCCATAAGTGCCAACGAAAATCCAAAATAAAATAAAGTAAAATGGTCTTTTCAGCACTTATGGCACTATTAGTGCTATAAGTGCCAAACATGCAGAACAAATATAGAAACAACAGCATCATCTAAACCCTAAATGGAACATTTAAACCCTAAATGGATAATCTAAACCCTAAATGGAACATCTAAACCCTAAATGGATAATCTAAACCCTAGGGGAAGTGTTTTAAAAGTTCCTTTTGGCTTGGGGGGGTGGGGGGTAGGGTCGGGGGTCAGGGGGTAGGCAGGGCAGTGGGAGTAAAAAAAAAAAATTATTGGCTTGGGGTGGGTGGTGGGGGGGTGGGTGGGTGGGTGGGGTCGGGGGTCTGGGGGGTAGACAAGGCAGGGGAAGTAAAAAAAAAAAAATTTTGGCTTGGGGGTGGGTGGTGGGGGGGGGTGGGTGGGGTCGGGGGTCTGGGGGGGTAGACAAGGCAGAGGAAGTAAAAAAAAAAAAATTTGGCTTGGGGGTGGGTGGGGTCGGGGGTCTGGGGGGTAGACAAGGCAGGAGAAGTAAAAAAAAAAAAAATTTGGCTTGGAGGTGGGTGGTGGGGGGGAGGTGGGTGGGGGGTGGGTGGGGTCTGGGGGGTAGACAAGGCAGGGGAAGTAAAAAAAAAAAATTGGCTTGGGGGTGGGTGGTGGGGGGGTGGGTGGGGGTCGGGGGTCTGGGGTCTGGGGGGTAGACAAGGCAGGGGAAGTAAAAAAAAAAAAAATTTGGCTTGGGGGTGGGTGGGGTCGGGGGTCTGGGGGTAGACAAGCAGGGGAAGTAAAAAAAAAAAAAAAAAATTTTGGCTTGGGGTGGGTGGGTGGGGTCGGGGGTCTGGGGGGTAGACAAGCAGGAGAAGTAAAAAATAAAAAAATTTGGCTTGGGGTGGGTGGGTGGGGGGGTGGGTGGGGTCGGGGGTCTAGAGGGTAGACAAGGCATGGGTTAATCCCTAAATCTGGATTCGGGTCGAAAGAAGTTGTTGGATCTATTGGGTTAAATGATAGATTAGGTAGAACACATAAAAAATAGCCAAATATTAATATTTTAAATTTTGTGGACAAAATTTAAGTTTCAATCACCAATAGGGCCATCCGGCCCTATTGTTTCTTCTGATAACTCGTAAATAATATGGAGTATCAGAATTTTGCATGGAAAATATCGCGTGACATATATAATTATTGGCTGTTTTGGTATAGTACTATAGAACGACATATAAAATGCAAATAATCAAAAAGTGTAGAATGACAAATAAATTGAATATGAGGAAATACAATATTTAATCAAATACTAAATTAATTTTTTTTTTTAGATGTTGGTATATATTCTTTCAGAATTCATTCAAAGTCCAGTTAGATAATTTTTCCTTTTTTTGACAAAAAAATATTTTTTCCTAATGGATCTCACAACGCTATGCTACACATAATTATGGGCCATTAAAAGCTCGGCCCAATATCTATATATTGTCAAAAGCCCACCCACGAAGATAGTGGGAGCCTAAAAACTCAATTTTAATGACCCAACTCCTCGAAAAGAAATTAAAAGACAATAGTATTATATATTTATTTTCACAATGTAACTTTTTTTTTAATATTAACTGAGCGAGTGACTCATGAAAAAAAAATCTTTTTTTTAGATAAAAATTCATATATTTATCAGTGCTAGTTTATCTATATAATCTATATTATTAGTACATCTTTTTTTAAGGGAAATGTTACTATGCATTATTAAACACCGTTTATTCTAGTTGGTACTCACGAAAATAAAGTTATAAATTACTCAGGTAACATTATTATGCACTTAAAAAACTTACTAATAAAATAAAATACGATAAATATTGATGAAGCTAGACACCATAAAAAATGATAATGTCATCATCTATATAGAATTCAACGATTTAATAATGTCGTATTTGATTAGAGTAAGTGGAATGAGATTGGCTTGTTTGGTAGTTTCGAAATTCTAATTATCTTAAAGAATGACTAAATTGTCCCTTTCAAAAAGAGAAAAAAGGAAAAAGAATGACTAAATTTGCGGTAAATTGGATAAATATAGTTTTAGAATGGTCAAGATAAACCTAACTCAACTAGCCATCGAGACTTTGAGTTGATTAAGGAAAGTGATCAGTCAGTCATTTGACTATAAGATACATTAATATTTAAGATTTCAAATTAAATGACCTAACTATATACGTTGTCTTGAAATACTCAATAGATTGTTGACAAATACACAAAGATTCTTATGGAGTAGATATTTTTTATCTTTGTTATATAAAAATAAATATTTTCATATATGGACTTTAGATATCTCTATGCAGAAAGGTTCAATAAAAAATGTTATATATTTGAAAGAATGAAGAATGAATATGGAATAATTAATTCTTAGTTCTCAAGAAAATCGTAGTTCTCACTAGAACCACACCTTATATGCAGTGACGTAGCTAGGGGGTCCAGTGGGGGTACTGGGCCCCATTGAATTAAAAAGAAATAGTATATATATATATATAGGGGGCCGCTCCAATGAGACCCCCTAATTTTAGTGAGATATAGGGCACGATCTGGTGCGTTTATTTTATCAATCCTATGGCTGATATTGTATCTGAATGGTGATTTTTTTCGCAGGGTTCGAATCCTGGAAGGAGCAGAATATTTTAAATTTTGTTATTCATCAGTATATACGGCCATGTTCATCAGCTTATATGTCTTATTCATTACGAATTTTTTAAATTTTATTTTTCATCAGTATATACATCTTGTTCGTTAGATATACGTTTTGTTCATTAATGTTATATGTCCTATTCATTGTACTCATGTTACACGAAAAATAGGGGGTCTCACTGGAGCGCGCCCCTATATATATATATATATATATATATATATATATATATATAATGTATTTCTTTATTTAGTATTTAAATGAAAATTCATTTTATTTTTACAACAAAATTCTCATAGGGATTATATGATGTAACTTTGTTGTTATATGAGTTTCATTTTAAAAAATTTATAGGGTAATTTTTTGTATTGGACTCAAAAAATCAAAATTTGAGTTTAAATGTAGAATTCTTTACTATATTATTTTTTCTTTTGACTTGGAGGAGGGGAGCGATGAGGTTTGAACCTTAGATCTCATTGTTCGTAGACACAAATTCGCACTATTTGGCGTCCCCTTGGGGACATTTAAAAAAAGGCACCAAAATCGCATAAGTGGAGGCTAAGAGTTTCGAGTTTTGAATAAGTGGAGGCTAAGAGTTTTGAACTCCTAGCCTCTTTGAATAAAATGGAGCACTGATACCACTAGTGACTCTAATGTAGAATTCTTTACAAACATACTCGTAATTTACTTTTTATGTTGGATTCTCTATGATATTTTTATGTAATAGCTTATTTCTTTAGGTTTTTCACACATTAAATTTTTTATTATTATGTGAATTATTAAAATATTAGTTATTAACAGAATTTAACTAGATATTTCTAACTCATGTTAATTGTTAGCTCAGACCTTGTACATGCAAGTGAATTATATTTCATTTATTTTTGTTAGATAATTTTATTTGTAATAACTTATTATTGAATATTTTTTGTGAATATTAATACGTGTTTGGGCAAATGAATAAAGTTCTTACTAGATATTTATAGCTTTAAACATGTAAGTCATTAGGATGTGTGATAGTCATATATAAATATTTCAAAAAAATTATTATAAATTTTAATTTATAATATATATATATATATATATGGGGAGGGCTAAAATAAAAACACTTCAAATATATATATATAAGTGTCATATGACATAAAATTATACTCACCAAGAAAAAGTATAATTTTACATGCTTTAAGATGAAGTATAGAAAAAATGACATGAGTAAAATTGGAAGTTTAACTTACTTTTACTCTTAAAATTTCACAATATGACATTTAAAAAGGAACAAGAAAAATTCCATAAATGACACTTATATATTTAAAAATAGAGGAAATAGAGTAAAATTATTATAAATTGGCCCCCACTGAGGTGAAATCTTGGCTACGTCACTGTCTCTGCCTATATGTATGTGCGTGTGTGTATGTATATATAGGAAATGGTCCAATGAGATCCCTCACATATGATGAGATCTTAGATTAATTTATAGGTGTTGATTTAATAATGTATCATATGACTGATATTTATATGGAAGATAAATGTTTTTACTTAGGTTTAAATTCTGGAGGGAGCGAAAATTTTACTAATTATTTTAATATCGTTATTCAATATTATATACTAACTTATTCAATACTGGCTTATTCTTTATTCTCCCTTGTTACGAAAAATAACAATCTCACTATAACCTAACCTCATGTATATATATTCGAACACCATCCATTTTTATATATTTACACGTCATAATGACGTTTACTTTGGTTGATAAAGATAAAAAAATTACGAATCACAAAAAATATACAAAATATTCCAGAAATTATAAATAATGAAGGCCTCGTGTCCGGATTTCAACTTCAATATTTTCACACACACACACAATGTTTGAATTGATGATAGTAAAAAACATTAGGTAAGCAGAAAAGTTGAACTAATAGGCAAGAGATGGGACGTGGAAAAGGACACTTCTCCTTTCGAAATGATGGAAACATTACATTAATTCATCTGCCTTAAACATAATCATTAGTAATTAATCACCCTAACTATTAGTACTATGCTCCAACTATTAACTTTAATTCATAATATAGTACAATTTGAATAGAATCACCAATCACCTTTATTCATTAATTAATTAATACTTAATTCCCTAATTATAGAGCCCGTGGCTTCACGCCCAAAGAGGGTGCTCGCACGAAAACCCGAGATTGCCCTCGTCACAAAACGACGTCGTTTCGGCCAAGTTATTTTGTGATGACATCTCCATGCAGATAATGGCCATGAGATTTGCATTTTGGCATTGCACGTTGACAAGTTCAGCCTGTGCTTTAGCTAGTTGCTCGTGGAGCTCGTTGACTTGTTTCTGGAGCTGGCAAATGGCGCCGGCGCAGCCGTACACGGGCTCCCGTAGCCTCGCGTTCGCCTCGTACACCATGCTGCTCACCGCGTCGTCTCTTTGACTCTCCGGAAGCTCCTGACCATTTTTTTTCTGGATGAAATTTCTTTACAAATAATACAAATCACACACCCACACCTCACCTATGGTAGTTATTGTGGCCGAGAGTACTCGAATCTGTGACCTTTTGGACAACAGGCAACCACCCTAGGTCATCCCAAGGGGACTCTCCTGACCATTTTTAAACGTACATTTTGTTGAGGATTGAACCAAAGACTTCTCAATTAATGAAAAGAGATTTATGGTGCTTTCACTTTCACTACTCGGGCTCAATCTCATCATCATTATTGTATAGTAGAAATATGATGGTGTCTATTTCATATTCCACTCTATTAGTACAGCTAATGAAATATTTTAAAGAGTGTTTGACTAAACTTATTTCGAAGAAATTATATGCTTCAATAGTTCATAAGATGGAGTTTCTCATGAGCTTATGAGATGTCAAATTATAAAATGACATATGATAGAAATAACAAATTCTATATAGTTAAATAATATTTATAAAATAATTATTGCATATGAAATTATAAAAAAATAAGGTGGGATAGAATAAGTTATAAGCTCAGTTAAACACTAAATGCAAGTTTTTTTTTTTTTTTTGACCAACTAAATGCAAGTTTGAAACACACAATTTATAAGATTAGTTTTGACTTTTTGTACTTATGCATTCACACTATTACTCGATAGAAATATAAACAAATAAAATCAAACAAAACATATGGAAGTCGAGATCAATTATAGTATTATTATAGATCGAATTAATGTTATGTACTACTCCATCCGTCCCGCAAAATTTGAACAATTTCTTTTCGGCACGAATTTGAAAAAGTTAGTATTTTGTGTGTTAAGCGTGGTAGGTGAAAAAGTGAACAATTTCTTTTCGCCACGAGTTTGAAGAAGTTAGTATTTTGTGTGTAAAGCGTGATAGGTGAAAAAGTGGATAAAAATTGTCATATAAAAAAAGTGCTCGATACAACTCGAAAAAGAATACTGCTCAAGTTTCGTCATTTCGTGAGACGAGGGAATATGTGTGTGTACCTGCAAGAACTTGATAATATTGCTGGCACCAAAGACACGATGAGCAGTGGTGAACTTGAGAGGGTCATGAGGCGGGAAATAAGGGGCGAGGACACATTTTTCGACGCATCGGCGGCGCAGAATCTTGCAGGCGGCGCAGGGGCTGAGCACCACCGCCGATTGAGGAGGAGGAGGAGGAGGAGGAGATGATGAGGAAGAAGGTGAAGTTGCAGTTATGTCGCTGCCCTCCATTTTCTCTCAAGAATGTGGTTTTAGTAGTTAGTGAAGAAAGATTTTTGAGTGTTGAAGAAAGAAAGAAAGAAATAAAATAAGGTTGGAAATGAATTAATGTGATGTTGTTAGGCTCAGAATTTATAGAGCAAATCAAAGCAGAGGGGCGCGTCGTTTTCTTTGAAAATAAAAAATAGAATATGATTTTACATATATATATATATATATATATATATATATGGTTGTTAATGTTGAATATTATTGATAATTTTTCTTTCTTTTCTTTTATAAAGCTAGCTGTGTGGAATTTAGATTGCAGTTTTTGGACTTTGGGATAAAACTTTTAACTTTAATTTTGTGTTATATTCCATGTTATGTGTATGTGATCATCACCTGCATAGGGGTGTAAATGAGCCGAGTCGAGTCGAGTATTGCTGTGCTCAGACTCGAACTCGGCTATATTGATGAAGCTCGAGCTCGAGCTCGACTCGGCCGAGCTTGATTTTTTTGAGCTCGAGCTCGACTCGATGCCATATTCATGAGCTCGAGCTCGACTCGATTCAGCTCGATTGTGGAGTCATACTCGAGTTCGAGCTCGTTTAAATTCAGTGAGCTCGAGCTCGTTTAAGCTCGTCTGATTAATGCTTCAACATGTTGTGGTTTGTCGGATTGAGAATGTGCCAAATACACAAAGTAAGAACACCAAAATTACGTGATTCGATCTTTCGATCTACGTCCACGGAGTAACCAAGAATTTCACTACTAGATCACTCAAACAATTTACAAGTTACAATAATGGAAAATCAAAAACAAGAAAACCGAAAGAGTAAGCTATCTAAATCACCAAACAAGAAGCTCAATTTCACTCTCTTTCTATCTCTATTTTTTGCTAAACAAACTGTAACGAATCAACCACAATACAGCTGGGAAAGTAAGGAATTTATATGTGAGAGAAGAAGAATGAACCTAGACGCATATTCTAAAAAACAGATACACAAGCACAACTTTTAGCGTGAGTTCAGTCGGGGCTAAGAGGGGTTGAAGTAGGGAGAGCAGCGGTGGCGGCTGATGGGCTGCTGTTGTTCGAACTGAAGGAGAAGGGGGCGACAATTTTGACGGCCACAGGCTGTCCGGCGAGGGAGGAGAGAAGAAGGCGGCGACGCCGCCACTGTCGTCGACTGTGGTGGTAGGCGGCGTGGGTGAGAAAAGAGGAAAAGGAGAAAATTAGGGATTTGGGAGAAGGGAATTTTAGGGATTCAAGGCGTGGAGAGTCAGGATAGGAAGGAGAGGTGGTGGCCGGCTGGAGAAACGGCGGCGACGGCCGCCGGAGTTGCAGGAGCAGCCAGGCCGTGCGCGGGAGGGAGAGATGAGACAGGGAGAGGGAGGGTCGAGCGATGGAAAAGGAAAGCCAAAGGCAGCGGCTCTGTGCTGCACTGCTGCTGTTGTTAGGCTCGCCGGAAGAAAGAGCCGCCGTCGCGCCGAGTGCCGGGGTGTGCGTCAGCGGTCGCTGGTCGCCAGTCAGTCGAGAGAGAAATGGGAGATTGGGGGCGTCTGCTAATTGAAATAGGACTTAGGGTTTTGTTCAATTATTGTATAATTCAAATGTTACAATGGGCTTAGGGTTTGGGGATTGGGCCATCTTTGTGGATTTGAAATATATTTAAGTTTGGGCCTACATATAATATATAATTGTTTGAGCTCGATTAGGCTCGCGAGCCTAACGAGTCGAGTATCACGAAACTCGAACTCGGGCTCGGTACCTACTCGAGTAGCTCGAGCTCGAGCTCGACTCGACTAACATCGAGTCGATTTCGAGTAATTTTCGAGCCGATCCCGAGTAGCTCGCGAGCTAGCTCGACTCACTTACACCCCTACACCTGCATTTCTTGATGTGTAAATTAACAAAATTACAACTAATTATAAGTTTTCTTCTTCCAAAAAAAAAAAATGAATTGTAAAATACCGGTCAACAGTGGAAGTTTGAACCTATAGTTTTTTTTTTTTTACTAAAGATGTCGTTTTTAATATTTAAATAATGGATAAATATTATATTAAACCCAAACTATATATATCCTTTTTATCAAAACTGTCCCGATCTATGAGAAATATTTTTTAAAATTCCAAATTATTATGTTTGTATAAAAACAATATTCATTTTTCGGTATTCGGCAGCATGATGTGGCTTGCCGGATGCCACCGTATAATTTATACTTTATTATTTTAAATGACATGTCACAAAAACAATATTGTTTAGTGCAACATCGGCTCATTCAAATCGCGTTGAAGGTCAGTCCATCCATTGCCGACTTAATTTTCTTAAATAATATGGCATTAAACGACTTAATTTATTATTTTAGTATTTTTTAAGTTAAAGCCATTATACACATATATATATATATATATATGTGTATATATATAGGGAGAGGTTCAAATAAGAACCACTAATAAAATAAGAACGGAGAACCATTTTAAGCCATTCGATCATCAAGATCTACGGTGGATGCATCATCTTGGTGGATGGATGCAGGTGCTGGGTTCGAATCCTGAAGGGAGCAAAAAAATTATTTTTTTCGGATGCATTAAATTTAATAGCGGATGCATTAATTTGTATAGCAAATGCAGTAATTTTATTGGTTCTTATGTTCTCACGATAATTGTGGTTCTTACTATAACCGCACCCTATATATATATATATATGGAGATGTTCAAAAAAGAACCATTAAATAAAATAAGAACGGATAACCATTTTCAGACATTCGATCATCAAGATCTACGATGGATGCATTATCTTGTTGGATGAATGTAGAACCTGGGTTCGAATCCTGAAGGGAGCAATTTTTTTTAAAAAAAATTTAGTGCATTAATTTTAACAACGACTGCATTAATTTTTACAGTAGATGCATTAGATTTAATGGTTCTCACGTTCTCACAAATAATGTAGTTCTCTCTACCATATATATATATGAGTTTAACTTAAAATTCTCGTGCTTCACAAAATTGAAAACAAAAAAAAACTAGAGATGGTCAGAATAAGGATGAATCATCTTCACAAAGAAAAAGGTAGGAAATTATATAAACAGAAAAAATAAAATAAGGTAATAAAGGTGGAAATTAGAAACACATTGTTGAAGTTTATAGTAATTAGTAATACACAAAAGGCCATTTGGTTTTTCCACGAACACTTTCCACCTATGAAGAATTTTCTACCCTCTCAAAATTCAATTTTTCTTATTGACTTAAAATAGTTAGTTTCGAATTAGTTATTTTTTCATATCGGACAACAACTTCTCCAACTCTTTTGGAGTCAAGTAAAATAAACAATTCTAAAATCTAGGTAACAAAATTCAACTTAAAACAACCTACCATTCAAATTTAATAAAAGGGGATAAATATATATGTTTCTAAACCCGACCTTTAGATATATAATTCATGCTTCGGTCTAATGATTATTTACTAACTTTATAAGTCAATAATTTTCACATATCACATTAACACTTTTTTTCTATAACGACCTTGTATTGGAGTACACATTAAAGTCCATTGTCCAAATTAATTACTCCTATATATAGTATACTCAAATAGTGTCTATTTCATATTATCTCCCTATATATGTCACCTTAATTATGTGCTCTATTTATTAGTACAAATTAATATGCCAATCATATGATTAGTGTATTGAAAAAATGTGAGAATAAGTAAATATACAATATAAGAGCAAGTTATCCAAGAATTCATGATTTTGACTAAGTCAACTAAAATAAAGTGGATTCCATTAATATATATATATATATATATATATATATATATATATATATATATATATAATCATAGAGTTAGCTAGATTATACTCACTTCGTCAGCCAAATGCATTTTCGATTGAGAACAACATGAATTTTAAAAAATTGATTGAATGTGTGAGTGGAATAAAATTCATTTTTATTGTTAATGAGTTGTATGGGATATAATTATTAAAATTAAAAATGAGAATGCATTTCGGGAATGATTCAAGAAGAAAATATGAGAATGCATTGTGAAGAGGAAGGGAGCATAACTTTTTTTTTTTTTTAAATGTTCCATTTATTTATTTCTATTTCTTTTTTTCTTTTTGTAAACTTTCAATCTTATTTTGACATTTGGCCTTATTTTGTGAGGTTGTTCGAATATAGATATAATTAGAGATGCTAATTTTTAAAAACTGAGTTGCAACTTGCAACCCATTATCATTTTCATTTTGCAAGATTTTCAATTTAAGAATAAGATTAACACTAGCAACACGTGACATGTTATAATAAAACAAAGCACAAAAAGAAAATAATATTAAATGATAAAGTATAAATCATGTGAGTAAACGATTCGATTAAAAAGGATATTTCATTGTAACCATTTAGATTTGGACGTATTCACGTGTATATAATGGCCATACTTTTGGAGTAAAGTTCATATAATGGTCAATTGGTCATCTCATAATTTTTGGAACTAAGTTCATGAATGTCACATTTTATTATGAATTATTTGATCGAGTTCATATCTGGACTAAGAAATACTTACAATTTTTTGAAGATAGTGCTTAGTAATTAATAGTATGTTAAAATCTCTACAGACTACAATCTACGGTTGATTCATCACCCTATTGTATTAATTCATGGTTCTGAGTTCGAATCCCAAAGGTAGCAACCCAAAGGTAGCAAAAAATTATTTTAAGAATTACGAACCAGCAAAAATGTATGAATTTTATGTATAACACGTATGAATTCACTGTATAAAGGTATGTATTGTGAAAAATAATTTTTTGCTACTGTTGAGATTCGAACTCAGAACCATGAATTACTAAGTTAACTCATGATAATTAATTTTCATAAATGAACTCATTTATCTTTATACTAAAGAAATTTGATTGTTGTCATATTTAATCACAATAATATAGCACTACATATATTGGTATGAGTTGTATTGTACTAGTAGAAGGAAAAAAGAATAGGTTTATTAATTGACAATGTATTGTTAGAGTTGATAAATTTAAAGTTAAACTATATAATTTTGTAAATTTTAATTTTCAAAAATAAAAAATAAATATAATTCATGATTCTATATTTTATAATAATATTTTTAAAATAATAAATATACTCATTAGACACGATGACATTCAAAATTATAGGACACCAAATTTCATCCACGTTCGCTGAATTAAGGATTTTTATGAGAAAAGCAAAATTCCATTCAACGTGGAATGTTTTTCTTAAGATCTTTAATCAAATCCTCTCCAAAAAAAAAAAAAAAAAATTTAATCAAAGTTGCACGTGGTTTGTAGACGTTTAAGTTGTTTCTTCCTCTCTAAAATTGACAACTCTGGCTTATATATATAAAGCATTAATTATTCTTATTCACTATACAATATTGTGAGAATTAATAATTTATATTCTGTCCGTCTTACTTCAATAAATTACAATATGTTACTTCTTAAAATAAAAAAAATTATATATAATAAATACTTATGTATAACTCATTATTTATATCAAATATCATTATAGCCCACAAACAATTATCTCAATTCTCACTTTAAAAAAAAAATCTTCCTTTTTTTCTTATTCTTTTGACGAATACACCCTTTAAAAAATCACTTTCTCTAGCTCCTATGTTATTATAAAAGGTTAATTGCATATAAATTATTAAAATTTGAACAAATTCTTATTTTGAATACAAATATTTAAAATGTGCATTTAAATTATTCAACTATTATTTTTTTCATTTTGCATATTCGTCTACTTTTTGACAATATGATCGCATGGAGAAAAAAATAATAATACGATAATTTTAATATAAATTTTAAAGCTTGTGTACAAAATGAGAATTTTTGAAAGTTCATTACTTTGTATCCAATTAACTCGATTATAAATTATTCATTTTTTAATATCTGTGTTCGAACCTTGTAATCTATTGAAATGACGCGGAGAAACTGCATCATTTGTGATCATCGATTACTTTGACTCCATATCAGTATTTTATATATATGTCTTAGAAATTATGATTAAGATCATTAATTTATTACCCGTCGAATTAAAAGTAAGATTCAGGTGCTCGCACGCAAACGTTCGGACTTCATGTCGGCAAATTTCCGGTAAATTAAAAATAAATAAATAAATAAAACAATGCAGACAACAATTTATAGTTAGTTGCGAATCTAAAAAATTTATAATAATCTGCACAAGGCCGATTATGTTTGATTATGTACAAATTAAATGGGACATACTTTTTCAGTTTTGGCCCAACCACCTCTTATTTTTTAGTATTATTTTCTACACTTTGTCTTAACAAAGTATGAAACGACTTGCCTCTTTTGTCATTACATCTGCTATTTTAGTCAAATTTCACAAACTTCTAAGTGTCTTCATCATGGGGTCTTCTTGCAAAAATAATTAAAATAATTATGAATGTACTATTTTACCCTATAATATACGGCCTCCAAATTAAATATCCTACATTCCATAGCTCCCAAATAATATACTCTACTTTATTTTCAGAACAATGTAATTAAATAATCTCAAGTTTTGAAGTTCTCTTGTGCCTTCTCAATTTTCATTGTCTCTTGAAATTTAACAATCGTCAAATCCAAATCTTATAACATTGAAAGATTATTAAGTATTGGAAAATGAGAATTTTTAAAGCTTGTGTGCAAAATGAGAATTTTTAATAACTTTGTAATAATTTTTATTATTTTTGAAGGACAAAGATTACAAAATAAAACACGATAATGCCCACAAATGATTTTTTTATTTATAAAGAGTATTGTTATTTTAACAAAATATGTTCGAATTAAAAAAGGTTAAATACTTTAGAAAACCAAATTATTTAAAATAGTAAATAATGTGGGAATTTAAAATAGTAAATCACTTGTGGATATTTTCGTGAGCATCGCTAGTTCACATTAGTATTTTTTATTCATTTTTTTTCTTATATTGCTAATATATAGTTTACGTTAGCTTCATTTTTTTCATTTTTTTATATCCAATTGATTATGACTATAATTATCAAAATTTATAAATTGTATTAAGACTAAAGCATGATTTGTGATTTTGCCATATAGAGAAGAATGCGTTTAATTATTTTAAATGCGATTATAGAATTTTAAATTATTTTATTCAATTATTAATTTATTAAAAAAACCACCGCAAAAAATTGTTGCCTTAAAAGGGTAGCTATTAATTCATGATAATGATGATGATATTGACTAAAATTGATGACTTTGTTCATGTCTCGATGCATAATTGCCGTGTAACCTTCGAAGGATATTATTGTTGATAGTACAAAGAAATTCCAAACAATTATTCCAAATCAATAATCATAAAGATAAAGGGACCTAATGGAAAGTTCGACTTTATATAATTAATTCCATCAACTTTTTTTCCATTGTCAAATCAGTGAAAAAAAAATGCTTTATTCATTATCAGAATGCAGGTATTATAATTGAATCAAATTATTAATAATAATAAAAAAACATATATTACCCCATCCCATCCATCCCTGAAAATTAGGACTTTATTATCATATTTGAACGGTCTTAAAAATTATGATATTTTCTTATTTAAAAATGACCCCACAAATTTTCTCTTTCACTGCCACACTTCGTATCACCTTTATTGGGTCACAATTTTTAGAGTCGGGGGAATATTATTTAATGAGATTCGTTCATTAGTCTATGTCTTTGTACTGTCAAGGATGGTTAATTTTTTATCTTTTTTTTTCGTCAATTAAATTTCAATTTAATTATATATCATTGAACTTAAATTCTATTAGGCGTTAATCATCACAAATTCACGATTAACATATTGCAGATTTTTGAGATGTCATTTTGTAATACATTTATGTTTTTTCTTATAACGAAATTTAAAAATACGACAGAAGATTCGGATACAGAACCTCAAATTTTGGACATTACATCTGATGTTAAATTATTATACAAAAGTTTTGTTGTAAAAGTGTTGAAGTCTCATGCATAGGACTCTCCAACAACTAAACAACAATAACAACTTTGATGATTATTTTCAACTGAGTTATTTTTAATCGAGTACGAACTTGGTAAATTAATAATTGGGCTTGGTTGAATGCAATCATTTCAAATGATTTCATAGCCTATGCCTCCTCGACTACAAATTGTAGGCTTGTTGCAATTAATTTTTAAAGGTAATCTGACTAATTTGATTTTTATGTATTAATTTAAATTTTGTATAACACATTGATTTAATATTAATTTACGCCAATGAAACTAAATTTCAAATTAATTCCAAATTAGAGATCCTCCTTGATACTTAAATTAGCATTTATATTGCATGCAATGCACGGAAAAATATTTTTAAAATTTTATATTTATATAAAATTGATACAAATTCAATTATCATATTTATAAATATAATCAAAAAATAATTTTAACTGAATATAATTGAATTGAATATTGAAAAAAAAATAAAAACTAATTCACAATTATAAAATTTGATATTATGAAAAGTATAAAGAAAATAAGTTTAAAAAAAATACCAATAAAAAAGAGTTAAAAAATAAATTTATTCAGAAAAGATGATAGAGGAGATACAAAGTCAAGCTTTCAATTTGAAATCAATTTTAAATTGATTTCAAAATTGAGTGACAATTTTGTAGTTATAATAAAATTGAAGGTTTATTTGTAAATGATAGTATATTTTTTTATTCATCTTCTTATTTTTTTGGTTTTATTTATTTCTAAAATTGTGAAATTTGTCTTGATGAGGAGTAAAATATGTGTGTGGCTAAGATTGTGACGCGTATGTCCCTTTTTAAACTTATTTAATAAATTTAATTTTCAATTATTTTCAATTTTTATTTTTATAGTACTTTTTAAATTTTCCTTAACCATTTCATAATATTATTTTTTTATTATTGTTCATTCTTCTTTATTTTTTTTTATTTTTCAATATTCAACTTAAATATATTCAAATAAAATATTTATCGTCAATTGCATGTGGTGTAAATGCTAGTTCTATTTTATTTTTAAGAGTTTTCTCATTGGATTTTTCTTAAAGATATTTTAATCGACCCTTAGTCTGTTTCTTTGTCCTTTCAAGGATTTTTTAACTTTTTTTTCCTCTTTCTTTTTTATGTATAATCTCATTTTACTAAAGTAAATGCTAGTTTCTATCTAAAAAGACAACATTCAATTTTTTGGTGGGCTTGGCGAAAATTAAAGCTGACTTACAAAACATATGTTACATGGTCTGGGCCTCGACTTAATATGCTTGATTGTAATTTATAAAATTATTCTTACTGCACTTGCATACTAAGTCGAGTAATGATAAATTTGAGCCCAATTTAAAATTTTGTGTTGACTCGAGCTTGATAATAATGCATGATAATGTTTACTTTTTGCATATCATAAAGTAAAAAAAAAAAAAAAATTAAATAAATTTTATTATATTTTAAATATAATATAAAATTATTACGGACTATTATTAATTAAAAAGAAAATATATGTTAGATTGAGTTGATGTCATTAATAAGAGTATAAATCTATCTATTATTTAATAGATTACATATTCAATGACTCCCCTTAATTCAAGATCCTATGTGGCACATCCTCTATTCTCTATTCTAATTTATCTTAAATCCCCATTTAATCATTCTAATCTATACATTCTCTCATCCCACATTGAATTTATAGTAGTCAATGACTACTAGAGAACACATATAAAAGGATTAGATATAATGTGTATTTCTCCATCCCTCAATTATTTTGCACATTTAATTAAATTTGATTTATTAATTAGTTGGCCAAATAAATAGTTTTATTTTTATTGAAAATTTTGTTTTTATCAATTATTAAAACGTCAATGCTAATTGGCTAAGTAATTGATTTTTTTTTTAATTAGAAAATATTTAACTTCACAAAATTGTAAGTTGACGTAATTTGAAGAATCGTAGAATTGCATTTCTCCATATGTTAAATATTTGAGCAAATAATTAGAAAATATTTGCTAGATTTTTATAATTTTTGAAACATAAATTTTTAAACTGATGTATCCCTTTAGAAAAAATTGTCATGATTATATGATTTTCTCTATTTTTTAATTTTATTCATCTCAAGTCCTCATTTTAATTATATTTTATCCAATCTCACATCAAATTTATAGTAGTGTATGCCTACTAGAGAACATATATAAAATGATTAGATACAATGTGTATTTTCCCATATTTCAAGTATTTGCACCTCCAAATAAACATATAGTAGTGTATGCCTACTAGAGAACATATATAAAATGACTTGAAGAAATATAGAATTGCATTTCTTCGTATGCTAAATATTTGAGCAAATAATTAGAAGAAAATATTTGAAAAATTATTAGAATTATGAAACATAAACTTTTAAACTGATAGTATAAGATAAAATCAATATACTTCTCTTAGAAAAAATTAACATGTATGATTATACGATTTTCTCTATTCCTTATTTTTAATCATTTTTATCCATATCTTCTCCAATACCACATCAAATTTATAGTAGTCTATCATTACTAGAGAACATATATAAAAGGAGTAGATATAATATGTATTTTCCCATCCCTGAATTATTTTGCACCTCAAATTAAATTTGGTCAGTTAATTAGTTGGGCAAATAAATAATTTTATTTTTATTGAAAATATTATTTTGATCTATTATTAAGATGTCTAGCTAAGTAAATGATTTAATTTTAACTAGCATTTACACCCCGTGCAATGAACGGAAAAATATTTTAAATTTTTATATTTATATTAAAGTAATACTAATTTAATTATCATACTTATAAATATAATAAAAATTTAATTTTAACTGAATATATTTCAATTAAATATTGATTGAATAAAAAATAAAGAAGAACTCACAATTATAAATTTTGATATTATGAAATGTAAAAAAGACAAGAAAAACTAAAATTAATAAAAAATAATTAAAAATTAAATTTATTCAAAAAGATGAGAGAGGAGAGAGATTTTTTTAAAAAAAAATTAGTATTTAAACAAATATAACTTTTACATTTTAAATCAAATATTTACGTAAAATATATCAAATTAAAGCTCTTATCGTGATCTTTAATTTGATATCGATATTAAATATTTTATAACCAATCGAATTTCACGATTTTGGAAAGAAATAAAATAAAAAATAAGAAGTTAAAGAAAAAATATAGTTTACAAAGTAACTTTCAAATTTATTATAACTTCAAAATTGCCATTCAATTTTGAAATTGATTTCAAATTGGGAATTGTCTTTTTAATATAACTAGCATTTGCATCCCATGCAACGCACGAGAAAATATCTTTTATTTTTTTATATATAAAAGTTAATACTAATTCAATTATCATACTCATAAATATATTAAAAATTAATTTTAACTAAATATATTTGAATTGAATATTAAAAAATAAAAAAATAAAAAAGAATTTACAATTATAAAATTTGATATTATGAAAAGCAAGAAAAAAAGTTAAAAAATACTAATAAAAAAGAATTTAAAATACATTTTTTCAAAATGATGAAAGAGGAGAGATAAATTTATAAAATTATAATAAACAAATTTAATTTGTACATTTTAAATCAAATATTTACATAAAATATATCAAATTAAAGCTCTTATCGTGATCTTTAATTTGATAGGTATATTAAATATTTTATAATTAATCGAATTTCATAATTTTGGAAAGAAATAAAACAACAAATAAGAAGTTAAAGAAATAGAAAATAAAAAGAAAAATATAGTTTAAACATAAACCTTCAATTTTATTATAACTACAAAATTGCAACTTAATTTTGAAATTAATTTGAAATTGATTTCAAATTGGAAACTGCCTTTTTAATATAGTATAGATATAGATTATAGAATATTTAATTTCATAAAATTATCAAGTTGGTGTAACTTGAAGAAATGTAGAATTTCATTTCTCCATATGCTAAATATTTGAGCAAATATATATATATATATATATATATATATATATATATATATTTGAGCAAATAAATAGAAGAAAATATTTTCCGGATTTTAGAAATTGTCATGGATGATTATACGATTTTCTCTATTCTCTATTTTTATTTTTCTTATGTCCTTATTTTAATCATTTTTATCCATATATTCTTCAATCCTATATCTAATTTATAGTAGTCTATGACTACTAGAGAATATATATATAAAAGGATTAGATATAACGGTAAATATTACTTTAAACCCCAAATTATGTTCACACAATTAATTATATCTTGAACTATTGAAAAATATTTTTTAAGACTTAAACTATCGATTTTGTATTAATTGTACCCTTCATCCATTTTTCACTCCTTAAATTTTCAATTAATAAAGCATATAATGATGTTGTTTTATGGAGTATAAAGCATGTTAAAAAATGATTGATTTTGAATAATCATAACATCCGGCGAGCCACGTCAAATTTTCAGAGCCAAAAAAATAGACGAGTGGTGCAATTGATACAAAATTAATAATTCAAGGTTTGTAAAAAAAATCTATAATTAAGGATATAATTGATAGTGTAAAAATAATTTGAGGTTTAAAGTAATACTAGCATTTGCACACCGTGCAATGCACAGGAAACTTTAAACTTTTATATTTATATAAAACTGATATCAACTCAATTATCATATCTATAAATATAATTTAAAAATAGTTTTAACTTAATATATTAATTTGAAATGTATATTGAAAAAATAAAAAAAATTACAATAATAAAAATTGATGTAATGAAAAGAAAAAAATTACAATATACTCCCTCCGTCCCATGAAGCAAGATCAAGTTTCCTTTTTGGTCTGTCCCACGAAGCAAGACCAGTTTCTAAAAGTAGCAAAAAATTTACTCTTTATTCACCTTTTCACTTTTTCACCTACCACACTTAACACACAAAATACCAATTTCTTAATTCGCGTGCCGAAAAGAACTTGGTCTTGCTTCATGGAACGGAGGGAGTATATTGCATACTGCATTCAATCCAGAAGTTTTTAAGGATAGAGATATTTTGGAGTAACTAATGAGATGATTATTCGTGTAAATTTTGTCGACATCATTAACCAATTATTGATTTATATTTTGTTTATTTATATACATATTTTATAAATTTAAATAAATTCAAGAAATTAATTGGTATTACACGCACACACATAGACACACACACATATATATATATATATGTATATGTATATATATGGGTTTGGGACGATAATAATATTAATATCATCACATATATAATTAGAAAATGGAATACTCCTATGTAGCATCACCATAGTTATGCATTTTTATCTATCCTATTTCTCAAAAAAAAAAAAAAAAATCATATTTATTAATTCTTATTTATCTAAATCTTCTCATCCCACATTGATTTTTTTATGAAAATTTACCAATTGAAATACTAAATAAATTGATATAATATAATTTGAATCTCGTATCAATTTGTTAAGCCTTAGACGAGATGATTCTCAAAACTTAGTTATGGTCTTTCAAACTTCAAATAAGATGATGCTTACCCAGTTTTATTCTTTCAAACTCCAAACGAAATGATGCTTGAAATTTAGTTATTCTATTTTAAGCTCCAAATGAGATGATGCACATAACTATGTTATGGTTTTTGAAGCTCCATACAAGATGATGTTTAGAAGTTAGTTATGGTATTTTAAACTCCAAATGAGATGATGCACATAATCATGTTATGGTTTTTCAAGCTCCATACAAGATGATATTTAAAAGTTAGTTATGATCTTATAAGCTTCAGATTGTATAATCTCACAAATCAGCTCTGATCTTTCAAGCTCCTAATGAAAATAATGTTTAGAAGTAAGTTATGATATTTAAAGTATCAAATAATGATGTTCAAACGATTGACGCATAAAAGCCAGATATATTGTTTCAGGGTCCAGACGAGATAATCCTAAAAAATTTGGCGTTCAAAAGTTAAATATTGTCTTTCGAGTTCTTGATGATCCTCTGGTCTTATAGAGTTGAGATGAGATGATGCTTATATGGTATATGAGATCTTAAATTAATTTTTATCTGTCAATATAAAAAAATTGTACAAAATTTATATAAAAGAGTATTTTTTATTATTCTAGCAAAAATTGAACATTTAATTGACGAATATAGTTGAAATTAATATAACGTAAACTCTATTACATCAAGTTAAATTAATTAAAAATAATATAAATAATTTAAATCAAAATTTAAAGTCCCGTCGAATTTCGACGGGTTATACACTAGTATTATGTATGTGGATACCAGAGAAATAAATATTTTATCGAAAAATTGAATTAGGTTGAGTTGGATTAGTGTCACGTAATTTGTGAATAATCTTTAAAAAAATTTAATTAAAAAAAAAGAAGCATTTTAAGCGGAATATTGTAAGTCGATGAGGCAGGAATTTTGGTCTCCAATCGAAATCTGTGTAGTCTGCAAAATACACAACAAAATAGTCGCTGAGCCTGATGTCGCTACCGACGGCGTCGTTTGACTTCGGATTGGACTCCGACGCCGACGACCTCCACGCCATCGCCGCCGAGCAACGCTGTGAACTCATGGCCGCCAAAGCCGTCGACTCCGACCTCGACTTCGCCTTCGATCTCCAACTCCAGGAAGCCATCACCGCTTCTCTATCCCTCAATCCCCAACCTTCCACCTCCTTCGCCGCCGCCGCCGCCGCCGTCGACCAACCGGTACCGAAGGATGACGCATTCAAGTTCACCGACGTCCTGTCCGATGAGCTCCTCAAACTCGAGGTGGAGCTCAGGGACCAAGCAATCTCCGAGAGAGAATTCCAGAGGTTGAAGAATGATCTCGATCGTCGCCTCCACGATCACAGGCTGGCGCTTGAGATCTCGAGAATGTCGGAGGACGAGTGGGATGATTGGGGGGATAATTTCGAGCGGCCGTTTGGGGAAGGCAGTTCGAAAGGGGGGAGCAAGGAGATTTTTAGGGTTTATTTCAAGGGTTTGGTGGAGAATCAGTTTCCCAAGGAGACTTGCCTGGGAGGAATTGGCGTCGCGATATGCGATTCGAGGGATGATTTGCTGTTTGAGCTGCGGAAGCCGCTTGTGGGCAAGGGGACGAGCCGGCGGGCTGTGGAAATCACGGCTCTCATCGAGGGGCTCAATGCTGCATTGGAACTCCAATTGCAAAGGATTGTTTTCTACTGTGATTATCACCCGATTTTCCAATTTGTAAGTTTCGGTACTATCTTCAATTGGAGCTTCATTTGAAAGTGTTTACTTTACTGCAGCTTATGTATGATTCTGCTGAGTTGTTAAATTAGATGAAGTGAATTTGGCACCTTCTACTTCTAGTGACCTAGATGAAGTGTTTATCAAGAAAATGGACTTTTAGTTTGTGAAATGGACTTTTAATTTGCTAGATTGATCGTTATTACTGGTGTGTTTACTCATTCCAAAGTGTTATCCCTACTTGCTGTGATTTTGAGTTTCAATTGTGGTTTCTAGAGCATTACAAATGCATGATATAGTTTTACAGTAACATAATACCCCCTCTGTCCCATTGATAATGGCTCATTAAGAGTGATTAAATGATAAAAATGATATAAAGTGGTGGAGCCCACAACTTTTTGTGAGGGAATGTGGTTTCATTTTTTGGAATAGGCCATTATCAATGGGACAAACGAAAAATGAAAGTGAGCCATTATCAATGGGACGGAGGGAGTAATTATTAGAGTCAAGGATACGGCTTTGCGTTGCATCTCCTCAACACCCTGATGTAGCTAGAAACAGGTGGATTGGTCATATCGATCGTGTGCAGCTGATTAGCTGACTCCTAAAGTTGTAAACTATAGATTTTATTGTTTGAGTTGGATGATCGTCTGCCCATTTGCCTCTCTACTTTACTTTATCTTCTAATAGAGCTGCAGGCCGCTTACCTGTTTGAACTTTGATGTTAGGAGGAAAGGGTTGCTGTAAGCCTATTTTGTTCTTGTTTGTTTGTCATTGATGAAAATTTCTAATTTCTTTCATTTGGTCCCACGTGTTGAGACATTGTGATTGTTCTGTGTTGCGTAGAGAAAGAGCTATTGAACTAGTCGGATTGATATACCGGTGCTCTTTGTCTATATTTTAACTTTCTAATTTCACATTTGATTGACCTGGCTTTGTTCTACTAGGATCTTGCTTGATTTTAGTGCATACACAGACTCTTATTACCCCCCACCACCCTTTCTCCCTTCCTCACGGGATAATAGTATGAAGAAACTTGGGACTTGGGAGAGATGATCTGGGTGGCTTGTTTTTATTGAAACAGGATTATTTTTCACTTACCTAAACTCCATCTCACATTGGTAAAAGTATTGCTGTTTAGTAAATTCGTTCATCCTTAATAATTGCATGTGATGGCTTGGGCAGTTGGGCTAAGTAAGTATTTGGGGTTCTGCATTTGCTAATAGCTAAATTGGCTGCAATTCTTGTCGAACCTCAGGTTACTGGCCGGTGGTCATGCAAACAGAGAAAAATTACTGCACTGATAGAGCAAGTAACCAATCTTTCAAAAAAGTTCATGTACTGCCAGCCAGCTCTTGCAGCTCGAAAAGAGATAAAGTTTGCATTCAAACTAGCTAGAGAAGCGATAGATGCTCAGGTGAACAGAGCTGCAGAGGCAAGCGGCTCTAAGACTCCAAAGGAGACATGTGTCATTTGTTTGGAGGATTCAAATATAGACCAAATCTTCTCCATTGATGATTGTATGCACCGCTATTGCTTTTCTTGCATGAAACAGCATGTGGAGATGAAGCTACTCCATGGCCTGCTGCCGACTTGTCCAGATGAAGAATGCAAATCTGAACTGAAGATTGATAGTTGCAGAACATTCTTGACGCCTAGGTTGTTAGAGATTCTGAGTCAGCGGCTGAAGGAGGCTTCGATTCCAGCGACAGAGAAAGTTTACTGCCCTTACCCGAAATGTTCAGCTCTAATGTCTATGGCAGAGGCTCTAGAACATTCAAAACCTGCCATAGTAGGAGCAGAAAGATCAGGAGCCAGAAAGTGCGTAAAATGCAACGGCCACTTTTGTGTTAAATGCAAAGTTCCCTGGCACAACAACAGGACTTGTATTCAGTATAAAATGCTTAATCCTCATCCCCCGCAAGAAGAGGCGAAATTGAAGAATTTAGCAGCAACGAATTTGTGGCGTCAGTGTGTAAAATGCAACCATATGATTGAACTCGCTGCCGGATGTTACCACATGACTTGCAGGTATGGTCGAACCTCATATATCCTTATCAAGTTGATGTCATGCTATATCATATGAAATTCCTTAAACTTTTTGTTTTTCTTGTTTGACATCTTAATATTACTGAATTATTCACTCGAAAATTATCAGAAGAGAAACAGAAAAGCCTCCATTATCTTTCATTGGATAAAGTGGTTGGCTGATGAATTAGTTGTATGCCAGTGGATTTTTGATTTCAAGTGATTTTTGTAGAGATTTTTATACTATAAAGTATTTGGGTTTTCACATTTCCCTGCAGATGTGGCTATGAATTTTGTTACACATGTGGTGCTGAGTGGAAAAACAAGAGGGCTTCTTGCAAGTGTCCACTTTGGGATGAGGAGAACATTCTAGAAGATGACTTCGACTCGGATGAAGAGGACGACGAAGAGGACGAAGACGAGGAAGAAGATGATTACTATGATTCAGATTCAGATTCAGTTGAATATCTATAGATTAGATGTTCTAATATAAAGTTATCCAAGATTTTTTGGATACATTTTGGCTTAGGATTGTAAATATAGCATGGTGTTTATCCTAAAGCATGAGAATCATGGTTTTATGAAAATATTGGTATTTTGTTTATTTGATTTCCCTTTGCTTTATTTTCTTGACATTGCTACAATATTCCTAACGATATTTGTAAATTGCCTATATATTTGCTGAAAATTTATATTTAAAAAAGAAAAGACATTCTTATTTTAGAAAATGACTTTTAATTTATCCATTCACAAATTTATCGTTACCAATATCTTATGAACTCGCAACACAACTTAATTATTGAATGAGACACGCTTTGATGCCTCGATCTTAATTAAATTATTATAATTATGATTATAAATTTTTAGTTAAGAATTAATAATTTTAATTGAGGATTAATAAATCCTAATTGCATTAGATGCGCCATACATACACAGATTTTTCACTTGGCAAATAAAAAATCGTATTCGATATATAAATTTATGACAGTAATTTCACAGACTTGTCGATATGTCCGAGTGGTTAAGGAGACAGACTCGAAATCTGTTGGGCTTTGCCTGCGCAGGTTCGAATCCTGCTGTCGACGTTTTTGCTTTTTTTTTTTTTTTTTTAATATTTATTTTATAGTATTTTTTTTGGCTCTATTGAAAATATTGAAATTTCCATGTGTACCATAAATTACGATACCGATATATTTCATACGAAAATTTTGATTGATCCACAGTATGTCAAAACATCAAATGTTTGACGTGACAAATTATTCAAGACTCGACTAAAAAAAAAATTATTCAAAATTTAATTAAATACTAGTAAATAAGTCGAACTTAAAATAAGGCTCAAATTAAATAATTTTATCGAGTCAAGTTTGAGCTTGACAACGCTCGACTTATTGAATTTGCAGACAAGTTCAGATTCAATTGTTCATACATATGTTTATGAGCCTCTTCACAAACCTCCAATCGAGTTAGAGCACGAATCTTAAATAAGTTGAGTTCAAGTAACACATTGACTAAAATCAAAAGCACATTTTGTACATATATCAAACTTTTCTTAAGTTTTTAATGAGTTTGAGCTCTAACATCATATATGCGAACATCTAAAGAGCCAAACCCAAGTTTAAATTGAACATTATCGAGTCACATGAGCCGAGCTCGAGCTTGGTAAATGAATTAACGAGCTGAGTTCGATCAACAAGATAAAAATTCGAATCGAATGCGAATACTCAAATATTTAAACGAATCGAGCTCGAGCCTGCTAGTATTCAGCTCCACTCCTTTACATAATTTTTTTGGTATAGTACCGTACCGACCCACCTAAATGGCTTTCCTCCATCCTAAGCACCGCGTCGCTTTGTGTGATAATTTTGACCTAAATCTTAAGTTCGTAAATCCAAATTCGTATTTATATTGATTTGAAATTTTGAATTATTTCTCAAATATTGTTCACTGCAAATCTTTTTCAAAGTTTGTCCATCTTAATATTTTAATAAAAAATAATTTCTTTTGCATCTACATACGCAATCTATAATCGAAATTTTATACTTTATTATTGTTTAAACTAGTAAATTAGGTTTAAATTAGTAGATATTATGGCATCTTATTAAATTAAGTTGGATAAATGTCACCATTAAAGATATAAAACATAAGGAAAAAAGAGAAGTATTTTAAAAGAAAACAACGTCCTTTTTCAAGGAAAAAAAAAATCAAGTGTGTTAATAAAATGACTTTAACATACCTATAAAAAAATTATCAGAAATTAAATAGAACATAAAAATACTAATAATGACCCTTCCTCTTTCACTATTCTCTCTCATTCATGCAAAGTAATCGCTCTATCACACAATACTATCAAAGATCATCGTCGCTACTATCCTCGATTCGATTGACTCTCACCCTCTTCTTCCTCTTCCGTTGCGACATCTCCATACGTTCGCCCTCCCTCTCCTCGTCGCTCACCTCGACTCTTCCGTTCACAAGAACTTCCCAACGATCGAGCAGTCGAGTGACGAACATGTCGTAGTCGACTCGGACCTCGAAGCAAGGCCCCTCTTCAATAGTTTGATCAAAGACTGCTTGACATAATGGCTTCAAATCATTTGGCATGCAATCCATCATGTGTTTGGTAGCTGCATAGTGACTAATCAAATCACCCATTTCCTTCAATTTATTACACAAACCATAAATTCTTTCTATGTGAGCTCTCACTCCTCGATCAGATTGCCATTCATAGTTATAATATTGCTCTCTTTTCACTATCTTTGTACGATCAAAATGTGAAGTCCCCTTCTTCCCATTTAAAAATTTTCGCATCATCTATACGATCGAGAATAATAATAATTAAAAAAAAAATCAATGCTAAATAATGAATATCATGAAAAAAAAAAATCTCCTAAAATGAATTCCCAAAAAATTGGTTTGAAGTTTACCTTGAAGGGATGAGTGCTAGCTGGTAACTGGAATGAGATCAAAGAATTTGCTATTTCTATTTGTGTGGGTGAAATATAAGAAGTAGTTTTGCGGGTGGTCGACCACACGGGATCCCGAAAAATATGTAACCTAAAATATATATGTGTCCATATAATGTATATGCTTATATGGTTTTTTTTTAAATAATAAAAGCTTAATTGTTTTAGTTACAATTTGTAGAGTGTGTAAGGTTTAACCAAGATCCAAAAAATATGGATCCATGGTTCAAAATTAAGAATCTGTAAATAACAAATAGTGAATAACACATGAAGTCAAATATTGAGAATCTGTAAATAACAAATTGGTTGAATATCTTGCTGGAAATGTGATGTGAAGTATATATTTGATTATGAAAAATTATTTATATTTGTTCATAAAAAGAGAAATAATTTCTAAATGTGGATGAGTATGTTGAATCAGCAATAGCTTAAATATGATTTAAACAGAAACTAGAAGCCAACATATCCACACTTCATCTTCCAAAGGATGAATGATTTCTAAATGTGCAGAGCATAATTACACATAAATTGCCCAGGAAACAAAAGAAAGGCACATGGATGAGTATGTTTGAACCAGCAAAACAATAGCTCAAAATATGAACACAGCAACAGGTTTTCATCTTGCAAAAAAAAAGTCGGTCGGCCTGCAAAAACGAGAACGGGGTAGACCTTTACCAAGAAAGGTGGAGCGTAGAAGCACCCTGCATCGTGCTCTATCTTGCTCGGTGTCAATCTTAATCATCATATACAATGTTGCGCTCGTCCCAGATAGGGCAAGAGCACGTAGCTTTCTTGTTCTGCCATTCTGCTCCACATGTATAGCAAAACTCGTGCCCACATCTGCACATTCAAGTTTGGACAATGTGAATCTTCAAAGAGCATAACAGAGTAAAATCTCAAGACAAACAAGAGCAAATATTGACAGTTCCCAACAGCTGAGAGAAGCTAAGAAAGCAAGAGCCTTAGAAGAATCGTAGTTGAAAGCAATTAAAATACTAACACACAAGCAAATCCCTGCTACAAGAAACTAGGATACATAAACCAGTAATTTCACTCTCATTGCATAAACCAGTAATGCATTGGACATATAAACAGAAGATCAATGGCATCATACTCAGAATTTCAAACCATCTCTTAAAAAATAGAAACATGTTTTGCTTCAATAAACTAGAGCAAAGCTCAGACAAGAAGGATAAACATAAAGGAGAGAAAAAGCAAACTTATGCAATCAGATGCTGCTACCAGCTGTAATTGGAAGATCTGCTACTGTCACAGTACATTTTAGAGAACACGCGAATAAGTGATCGAGTTTCAAAAGAATGGTGTGTATACCTGCAGTAAATGTGGTAGCATCCTGTAGAAAGTGAAACCATGTGGTTACACTTGGGACATTGACGCCATAGATTCTCAGTAGCCAATGATTTCAGCTTCTTTTCATCTTTACAAGAGTTGGGATTTCGCCTTTTAAAATCAGAGCAGCTCATATTACTATGCCAAGGGACTTTGCAATTGATGCAAAAAAGACCACCACAACGAGGGCACTTCCTACCACCCAATACTGCAACAGCATCAGCACCACCCTTGGAGCCTTGAAGCTCTGTTTTTGACAACAAAGTCGAGCATCTTGCATAGGGGCAATAGATTTTCTCCGCTGGTGGGATGGATGCTTCCTTCACACGTTGGCACATTATGTCAAACAATTCCGCAGTCAAGAACTTCTTGCAGCTATCAAGTTCCAAAAGAGATTTGCAGTTCTCATCGGGGCATTTAGGTATAATCCCGTGAAGCAACTTAAACTGGGCATGCTTCGACATACACGAGAAGCAGTAGCTATGCAGACAACCTGCAATTAGGAGCATCTGATCCACATCTGTATCTTCCAAACATATTGTACATGTCTTTGTCAGATTCTTTGTACCACTGCTTCCTGCTGATCGATTGACCTCAGAAGCAATTGCCTTCCTTGCAAGTTCAACAGCGAACCCATTATCATCGCGAGTCACAAAAGATACGCGAATATTGCCTAATTTCCTCAGAAGAAGATCTATCTGGTTAGATAACACAGCAAAATTTTCCCTCAGTTGCTGGGCTTTGCCAGTGATCTGCATTCAGAAAAACAGGATCTACATTAAGTCTCTGTAAATGTAAATGCGCATGAAATCAACTATGAGCGAAAACGAGAGGAGAACATAGTGCAAGGAGACACACTCAGCCCTAATCAATCCTAATTGTGATTAATAAACCCTAATTCGAATTGATGAACCCTAACCGCAACAATTTAATCAAATTACAATAAAAATCTTCATAGATCATGGCAATCTTCATGAAATAGAGAAAAATCAATTCATCACTGTTAATAAATAGTCATGGCAATCACTAACATGTAAATACAGCAACCGGTTATCAGTAACAAAGGTGACCCCCTTTAACTCCAGCATCACGGCGGCATCAAGCCCTCCAATCAAAGCTTTCAACTCAACCATCTCTTCATCCACAGTCTGATCCTTCCCGCTCAATCCCTTGCCCAATTCAAACACCAGCCCGTCGTTGTCGTCGCGTATCACCACCGCAACGCCGCCCACGAACCCCTCCACCAAGCCCTTGACGTAAACCCTAAACCCTAACCCTTTCCCATCCGACGAGGAGGAGGAGGAGGAGGAGCCCTCGCCGTACGGCTTCTGCAGATAATCCCCGGTTCTCCTCCACTCCTCCTCCGGCGTGTTCGAAATCTGGCACGCGAAGGCGCGGTCGTGGACCTGGCGGCACAAGTCGAGCCGCAGGCGCTTCGCCGCCGCCTGCGTCCCGTACTGGTCGAGGAGCTCGCGCTCGTACTTGAAGAGATCGTCGCGCTGGAGGGCGTCCGACAGAGCGGGGCCGAAAACGGCGTCGTAGGGGACTCCGTCGGCGTTAGGCGACGAAACGGCGCCGTCGAGGAGGGAGGCGGTGAGTGCTTCTTCCAACTGGAGATTGAAGGCGAAATCGAAGTCGTCCGCCATCGAATTTTCGCGCCAATTCTTCGAAGAAAGCCGTTACAGTTTTTCAACCCCTCACTGGTTTTTTACAGAGGTATGCATTTATTTACCATGAATTCTTACTTCTCGCCTTTATACCTAATTCACGACTCTTCGTATTTTCTTTAGTTAATTAACTTGAAAAGTATCCTAATAATTTAATGATATGCTCTGTTTTTGTAGTTGGCAGATGTAAATTGTAATGATTAGAATTTGTAATCATTCATATGTATAAATGTGACGATGTGAGTTACGATGCTAAAGTATTAAATGATATGTTATAAATTATAATTTGTCATTCGATTTACGAGATTTAGTATTTACTTTCCTGGGGAAAAAGAAGAAGCAGAAAAGATCGCTTTTTTGGTAAATTAATTTTAAAAGTATGATGTGTTCTTTTTTTTTAGTGTGTTATTTTCTTTCATTGAATAATTGAAAATGAGGTATTGTTGTTGAGTTTAAATTTTGGATAGAAGTTGAAGTTGATGTGAATATCTGATAATGATTAAACTTGTATCTAAAATTGGATACAACCACGAAAGATGTTCTAATAAATTTTTTAGTATATTTAAAAAATTATAAATATTAATTCGAAACTACTAAATTCTAATAAAGAACTTTAATTAACTACTAATTAATTTAATCTGAATCGATCAAATTTTTCATATATATATTTATATTTTGTACGTAGTTCTTTAGTGTTCTATTCTAAGATAAAGAATGTAAGAAATAAATCAAGATGTCACCTAATGCCAATTATCATGATAAGAATAGATCAAAGTTTAAACTATCTATTTTTTTTTCTTTCATATGTGCATCTAAATTCACGTGTAGTTCCAATTTTGCAAAAGTATTTAAATTTAGATTTTTTTTTAACATAATTTATAAACAATCAAACAATAAAATCTTACCCGTCTGAGTCCACTATGAAAATTATGTGGATTTTGCCGCAACCAACATATTAACATTTCACCTCTAGAAAACTAGAACATGAAGTCAGTCCAAGTTAACAACCTAATTACACATAAATTACATAGGAAGCAAGAAAGATTTTTAAAAATATGGAATCTTGATCAGGAAACTCACTCAATTCTTGGACTCCCAGATAAATATCTATGCAGACTTTCAGAAAATGGTTTAAGTCATCAAAAACCATGTTAAGACTAAGAGCATACAAGCTCTGTACCACACTGCAATCATCTACCTTGCTGCCTATTTTGCTCGTATATGAGATTGCGCTCGTCCCAGATCGGACACTTGCAGGTTGCCTTCTTGTTTCTCCATTCAGCTCCACAAGTATAGCAAAACTCATGTCCGCATCTGCAGAACCATTTTCGACAGTTATCAGTGGCTTGGAGTTGGTAAAGTCATAGGGAAACGACGAAAAGGAGAGGAACAAACAGAAGCTCATCATTTCAACTCAGTATATAATGAGAACTATCTTGTATAGTTGTACTAACTGAACCCTTATACATATGCATGAGTTGATCATGGTAGCAAGAATTATAGTAGACACTATTTAGTCGAGGAGAATATCAAGTCGCGCATTAAATAACTAAGTGGAGGTAATGGGCTAACAACGAAGCAAACTTGGAGAAAATCACAAAGAAATACACAGAGAAGCTTAGAGGTTGAAGGAAAAAGACACTATATAACCTTGGTTACTTGAAAGAAATCCTCATAATAGAATCACTATATTTGGTGACATATAAAACAAACATGAGCTAAAATTGAAGCATGGAAAGGCTGGAGAGAAGCAACTGCAGTCATAAGTTTTAAGAGCCGAAAGAGGATGATACCTGCAATAAATGTGGTAGCATCCGGAAGCAAGTGAAACCATATGGTTGCATTTTGGACACTGACGCCAGAGGTTCTGAGAAGCCAAAGACTTTAGTATCTTGTCTTCATTACATGGGTGAGGGTTTCGTCTTTTAAATTCAGAGCATTCCATGCCATTGTGCCAGGGAACTTTGCAATCAATGCAAAAAATGCCACTGCATTTGGGGCACTTTCTGCACTTGAGTACTCCATAGACAGCAAGCTCTGTTTTTGATAACAAAGTAGAACACCTCGGATAAGGGCAATAAATTTTATCTTCTGCTGGAATGGATGCTTCCTTCACTCGTTGGCTCATTATTTCAAGTAATTCTGGAGTCAAAAACTCTTTGCAGCTTTCAAGTATCAACTTGGTCTTGCAGTTCTCGTGAGGGCATTTGGGTAGCATCCCTTGAAGCAACTTAAACTGGACATGCCTCGACATGCACAAAAAGCAGTAGCTATGTCCACAACTTGTAATGAGGAACATCTGATCCACATATGTATCCTCCATACAAATAGTACAACACTCGGTCTGATTCTTCCTGTTGCTACTACCTGCGGAACGATTAACCTGAAATGCAATTGCATTCCTTGCAAGTTTGACAGACTTATTGTCATTAGAGGCAACAAGAGATGCATGAACCAGAGTAAATTTTCTCAGAAGAAGATGTATCTGGTTAGATAATGCGACAGCACTTTTTATCGTTTGAGTGTTTTCTCCAGTAATCTGCATTTAGAAACACTACATCAATGTTGCATACGAATACATTCATGCATCCAGACCCAGGCCTTAGAGATAAAATATGGAAGAAACCCTCTTAGTTTCTTAAAAAAGTAGAAAAAATACACCTAAGAGACAATTAAAGAAATCGACACACAAGAGAAAACCCTCGGCTTCTCAGAGCAGCACAAATACACAAGACAGCTTCTTTAAAAAGGGCAGCATAAATAGCCAAGTCTTGTGTTTGCTATCTGCATTTGGCTTATTCCCATACAAGTCTCAGCTAAGGGGATAGAACTCGAAAGAAAGAATCCGCGTCAAGAGCTTTATTTGCAATGTATAAGCAGCACAACTTCAAGTTCAAGACAGATAGTGTAACTAACAAGGCTTACTTTCACTTTCACACAAGGTGCCTCACTTAATCATAAAACAAAGCTTCAATCACCATCTTTGAGTGTGTGTGTGTGTGTATGAGTGAGAACATGAAGACTAACAGTTTATGAAGTTAGTAACAATACAGACAAAAAGCTCAAATTAAACAAATAGCAATCAAACAAAAACAATCAATTCAAACAAAACACAATAAAGCTTCAATAAATTAATAGCATTAAAGCCACCAACTATCTTAACTAAAAGAAGCATTAATTGTGAATTAAGGTAAAGACTACTTAATTAAGTTTGAACTGTATACCGACATGTTGATGGAGCAAAGGATTATCGGTAACAATGGTAACCCTCTTCAAATCCAGCATCACGGCAGAATCAAGCCCTTCAACAAGCGCTTTGAAGTCAACCAATTCCTTATTCGTTTGCTGATCTTTGCCGCTCAAACCCTTACTCAACTCGAACAGCAAACCATCATTCCCGTCGCAAATCGCCGCGCCGATTCCGCTCGCCTCCCCCTCCACCAAACCCTTGACGTAAACCTTGAATTCGAAGTTTTCCCCATTCGACGACGACGAGGAGCCCTCTCCGAACGGCCTGTGCAAATTATCGCCAGTTTTGATCCACTCCTCGTCCGGCACGCTCATGATCTCGCAGGCGAGGGCGCGGTCGTGGACCTGGCGGAGGAGGTCGAGACGCAGGCGCTCCGCCTCCACCTCGGCCATTACGTCGTAGAGGAATTCCTGTTCGCACCCGACGAGGGCGTCATAGGGGCCTCCGCCGTCGGTTTCGGGGGGCGGCGCGGCGGCGCCGTCGATTAGGGAGGCGGCAATGGCTTCTTCCAGTTGGAGGTTGAAGGCCATCTCGGAGTCGTCCGCCATTATTGCTTTCTTCAATGGCTTCGCGCGAAAGAGTCGAAGTCGCAGCTTGTCAACTCTCTCACTGCTTCTCCGCTGCTTTCTTTTATTCTTTTTTTTTTCTTCTTTTGTACTCCCTCCGTCCATAAAAGAACTTCCTAAGAGGGAGTGACACGAGTTTTAATAAAATGTTGTATAGTGTATAGAGAGTGGAGAAAATGTTGTAAAGTATATTGGGAATTGTGAAAAAGTATTAATAATTTATTGTGTTGTTTTAATTAATGTTATTTGAGTGGTGAAAATTGTCTTTGGTGGGGTATTGTCCCAAAATAGGAAAAAGTAGGAAGTTCTTTTGTGGACGTCCCGAAATAGAAAAATAGGAAGTTCTTTCGTGGACGGAGGGAGTAGAAGATAACTACAGAGAATATATACAAGAATATAGTGTAAATTTACACCCTAATATTTAAATTATTAATCTTTTCATATAATTTATATTTTGATTTTGGAAAACGAAGCTTACATAGTTTGGAAAATATTATTTCCATAACAAAGCTTACATAATTAGAATGCCATTTCAAATCATCATACTCTTTTTTTGAAATAATTATAATTACAATAGTATTAAATAAAAAGAAAACGAACATTGTATTTGTTTCCTATTCAAAATTAAATAAAATGTATAGCAATATCTTGTAGTAATATTTAATACATTTTTTTTCTTTATAATTTACAAAGATTTTATCCCATTCACCAAACTTATACATTACTTATAGTGCATGTTTACTTCTAAAATAAAAATAAAAATAATACAATAAATACAAAAGTTTTATATAATGTAAAGGCGTCATTGAAAATAAATTTTATATAATGTAAATTCGTTGGATTTATATTTTTCTAATAAAATAAATAAATATTTTAAAAGACCGTTTAACGATGAAGTTTATTTAAGGGTTAAGTACCAAATACCCCCCAACGTTGGGGCCCCTATCGCGTATAGGACCCGATAGTCAGGGTCCGCGCTGTTTACTACCTCAACGTGGCTAAACCTAAGCAAATTCCCCCCCCCAACGTTGGGCCCCTATCGCGTATAGGACCCTATAGTCAGGTATTAAGTACCAAATACCCCCCCAACGGTGACTTAATGCAGGGGGGGTATTTGGTATTTGAGGGGGGGATTTGCTTAGGTTTAGTCACGTTGAGGTAGTAAACAGCGCGGGCCCTGACTATAGGGTCCTATACGCGATAGGGACCCCAACGTTGGGGGGTATTTGGTACTTAACCCTTTATTTAAAATCTTTAATTTCAAGCATCAATCATTCTACATGAATCGATTTTGGTGGCCCGTGATTATATCAACTTCTACATAACTTTGGTTCGATTTTGACCCGTGATAAACGATTCGGAACCTAAACCATTATTTAAAATATTGAGCCGAATCAATGAAGATCAATTAATCGAATAACCGACCTCACTGGTTTCAATTCGATGTTTGGATATAAGATTCGCTAATATATGTTATTAGTTATACTGATACAAATTATATTTATTTTAATTTTGATTATATAATTATTGTAATTATTAAATTAAATTAATAATAGATCAGTAATGGGTACATTGGGTAGTCTCGATGAAATATCATGGCAAAAGGAAAATAGATCAAATGTGTAATGTGACTGTGAAATCATTATTCCTTGCCCTATTGTTAGTCTGTTGTCTCTTTATTTACTTTATTTTTTATAAAAAAATAATGTAACAAATATTTTAATAAGTAAATTTACATGGTGAAAAATAAAAATTATGTGGTATTTTAATTGCTACATGAATAAAATTATTAAGTTAGTTGAATTTAAACCTTCGATAACAATTAACTATATTGACTGAGTTCATTTAGCTCGCCGAATTAAGCTTCAACTTTTAAATAATAAAGAATATATTGATGCTTCAAAAAAAAAAAAAATTTGATAATCACTCGATTCGTTTAGCTTATTTTGGTGGAGGGTTAGAATTAGAGAGAGAAACATACAAAACAAAGGAAAATAGTTTCAGCCCTCTCCGACTGGTAGCATTCCGCTGTCGCAAAATCGCAATCGCCGCCGACATCAATTCGATTCCAACGAGAGGTAGGGAGAAAATGAGCGGAGCGGGGAAGAAGGTGGTGGACGTGGCATTTAAGGCCGGGCGCACTATCGATTGGGATGGTATGGCGAAGCTTCTGGTCTCCGACGAGGCGCGCCGCGAGTTCGCCACCCTCCGCCGCGCCTTCGACGAAGTTAACACTCAGCTCCAGACCAAATTCAGCCAGGTTGAATATTTTGCCCCACTTTTGTTTGTATTTTTGTGTTGATAAGGTTCCAGATCTGTTTATTTTGCTTGTGTGCGTGTGTATGCGTGGTTTGTCTTATGTTTGGTGATATATTGGTGATTCGAATTTCGTTTATTGTTTTAGGTATTTGGATTAGGTTTAATTTGGTGGTGTTTGAAACTGGATTAAATAATGAGATTATTTTGTTGAGGATTGTGTTTGTTGTTCTTCTTCCAGTTTTGCTTTATATTTTTGTCATGTTTTAAACCATTGCTAGAATTTGCGGTCTATTTGTAATCTACGGCAAAAAATGGAGCTGAGGTGGTTTCCTTCCTTGTGTCAGATTGCTTACAGGATGCAATTCAGACGCGAGATGTGCAAATATGCATAATCTCTATCATGATGTTTATGAATTATATGTGCAAGTGGATCAACTGAAAACATATTTTTGGAATTTTCAATTTAGAGAATGAAAGGACTGTTGTGGAGAAGTAAAGAAAAGATGATGAATAGTCTAGGCAATGCTACACCGTAGTCTATATCTCTGCCATTATTTAAGAAGAAAAGAGTTTAGGGTTTATGGGGATGCCTGTATTTAGAGATATGGCTTTCATGATACTTTGATCTCACACAATTTATCAACATGATTCCTTTTGAAGTTCATTTCTCTCATTTTAAACATGTTTAATCCTCTACATATATCTTACTTCATCGACACAAAATTTGATTTTTTAAAATTATTTTTATTGTTATTATTTATTTATTTTATAAATTTCAGGAACCAGAACCTGTGGACTGGGAATATTACAGGAAAGGGATCGGATCTCGTTTGGTTGATATGTACAAGCAAGCTTATGATGGTATGTGCTACCTGATGTTCTTATTTCTTTATCTCTTGATTTCCCTTCCTTTTGTTCATAATATTCTTTTATATATTTATTGTGCATGTGTATTTATGTTTTTCAATATCTCTGAACAACCTCTTATGATGGCTTTTACACTGAAGAACACACAGACACACACACACATAATGTTTGAAATATCTTGGATATATTGCATTTACAGGAAAGCTGATGGCCCGATATGGATATATGGGGTAAAGAAGTTCTTTCTGGAATTTCACTTAAATAGCATTACCATTATCAACATGGGAGATCTTATAGTACAAACTGGACGAGCATTGATGCTTGTTATTTGATACTTGATAGCATTTCTATTTGTTATTATATTGCTTACCAAGGGGTGATATTTATGTTTTGAATTAACTTACAAATGTATATCCTCATACTACACTACACAAATAATAACTTAAGCTTCCTAGATTATGTAAACCAAGTGCCTGTATTCGTGTTATCATGAAACTAAACCATGTCTGACTTGGCTACTATAACATGGAATATGACTTTCTCTTAAAACTTGCAAGGCTGGCAGAGGGTAAGGGGAGGTAAGAGAAATTAAATCTTCATATTGGAATGATGATGAAAGTAGTAATCAAATGATCTCTGTGAAATACATGTTTCGGATCCTTTCATGTCAATGAACCTAATAATTGCCTTGGTATTCTATTTAAGTGCATCATATTCTTGTTAAGCTAAAAAAGTACTCCTATAACATTTATCTGGAAACTTCTATTTTGATGGTTATTACTTTAAAAAAATTAAATGTCTTCACTGCCTTTATGAGTTTATGTGCGCTAGTGAAACTGGTTACGGTCTACTTTTGTACTAAACTTCCTTTATCCGGAAACCGGTAGCATTGTCATTTACAAGAGTCCAGTGATCCAACCAATCTTTTGACAGATTGACCTGTTATATTATTTTTTATTTTTAACTCTGTTTGATTGCAGTTCAGTTTTCTGATTTCATTTGTATATTATTTCCATGCAGAAATTCAAATCCCAAAATATGTTGACAATGTTACTCCTCAGTACAAGCCTAAGTTTGATTCCCTGGTGAGAATCTTGAGTGCTACCTATATTTCATGTACTTTTCAGCTACTTTCTGTATTTGTTTCTGTGCTTTGTTTAAGTGGAGAAATTTTGTTGGAATTGTAGCTTGCAGCTATTCATGTACATGATGCATGACTTCATAAGTATTAATTAACACAAACTAAGCATTGTTTCATTAGACATGTCACGCATTGCATCTGCTTATTTTAGTCAACGAACTAGAACAGGATTTATTCTTCAAAACAACCTTTTAAAATCACTTAATGAGCATTATGATATCATCTAATATTTCAGATAATGTTCATGTTTCTAATACATTCTTTAAGAAAAGTAAATGCCAAAATGGCTCTAAGTAGGCGTTTCAACTATGATGAATGTATTGCTGTATATGTATTCCATCTAATAACTAGCAACAACCTGTAGACAATGAGAAAATCTATCTTACTGGTTGAAGTTCTCATTCGGCTCATAAATGTGATTCTTATAATCAAATCCACTTGCCTTGCAGTTGGTAGAGCTGAAAGAGGCTGAGGAGAAGTCATTCAAGGAGTCTGAAAGATTAGAAAAAGAAATTGCTGATGTTCAAGACTTGAAGGTAATGAAAAATGGTTTTTCAGATTCTTCAATTCGGAGTCCCATCTCTGGGCCACACACACACACATACGTGACACACTTGTCTGGATTTTAATTCCTTGTGTTGGTGTTAACAGAAGAGGCTTAGTACCATGACAGCCGACGAATACTTTGAGAAGCATCCTGAACTCAAGAAGAAGTTTGATGACGAAATTCGAAATGACTATTGGGGCTATTAGTTTTGACTGTGCGACATTTCTGAGGTGAAAATCTTTGAGTTCCAACTCCAGCTTAGAAATAAAGAGAAAGAACAAATTCGTTTTTTTCCCTTGATTTCTTTTTGTGTATTTTGAAGATTGTGAACAAGAATATGGTCCGTGGGCTAGATGCCTTTTGTAGCATCCATCGAAATAATAATTTGTTATATATTCAGAGTAACTCCTATCTTAGAAGAGATCTTGATTTCTAAATATGCCTTGTTAATTTTAGCTAATAATCCTATTTTGTTATGTGAAGATTTTGTCTGCAGCATTATGATTATGATAATGTACTCTTCCAATCATCTTTTTTTCTTTTCAAGAATAATTTCTAGTGCGTGATTATTACTCAGAGTAAGTCAACTTTTTCCCACTTTTCAACTTGTCTTTGATTATCGTGTTTGATAAATCTGAGCCTTTCTTGACACCGACACCCGCAAATTATCCCATGATTGTTATTATATTAAGATTTGTGAGAAATCATTTTGTAAGTTTAGATCTGTAGAATAGTGTTCATATTTAGTGGCACATTCGTCATTATTTGATTTAAATATTTATTGAATTGGATTTAAATCTTAACAGTAAATTTCTAGAAAACAATATGAAACAACTTGAATAGACTAAGAACAATTGAGATTGGTAGAGAGAAAGTGTTTTTATTTTTACTAGACGAGCATAGAATGACTTGATCATTTTTCACACATTAGAGTTCGGTATATATATTACAAGGCAAATTTAGCTCAAAGGCCCATTCGTCGAGTCAATTGAGTTCAAGTCTCGTTACAATAATGTCAAGATTGGTAGAGCTGACCGCTAAGAACGGCTAAAAGCAAGGCTAACTATTAAGGTCGATGATAAGCGGGGCTAATATGTGCGAAGCTGACTCGTTAAGAACGCTCGGCAAAGGTGACCCGTTAAGGGTAGCGTTCAATTGAGCTGATCCATCAAGGTTTGACTCGTTCAAATTAATGCTCGGCAAATGTGACCCGTTAAGGGTAGCGTTCAAATGAGCTGATCCATCAAGGTTTACGCTTGACATGACTGTAGTGTCTAGGTTGATAGAGTTGAAAACTCTTTTTTTTCTCCTATTATCAGTCTAATTTTTTTTAATAATTTCTTTTCTTGTAAATTTTGTTCATTATACCCGATTCAAAAAGAGAGGAGCATAGTATCATCCACGAAATGATTAAATTCAAGACTGACATTATTATTGTAGTCTTGTAGTATCTAAACTTTTATAATAGACTTTTCATACAAGACTGAAGTTTTTCTTACCATAAAGCTAAATTTGGTTTTGACTTATTCGAATATTGGGTCCATCAACGTGATGTACAATAGGCACTCAAATTTGACTCACACATTCCTGCATTTTCTATTGATTTGTTTATATTTGTTTCTTATGAATTGGATGCATTAACAAGATAATTACAAGTGTCTCTCTACCTAAATCCTTTTGCAGATCATTAAATTGAGCCGATAAATTCAAATAATTATGGGGCAGGAACGATAAATTTGTATCCATTGGGCAACAATTATTATTACCATATTATTGACACATTCATTAATTGAAATTGTTACATAGTATATTATAGCTATTCAATTCTTGTTCACCCATCGGCAATTCCAATGTGAAATCATTAATAAAAGGTGATGCAAAAGTTTCAAAAGATCCAATTATATCGTTATGTGTTGGATTTAGGCCACAATACATGGGAAGAGAGAGTAAAATATTTAAACGAAATTGTGATTCTACAATCAATTTAATTTTCCTATTTACTTTTAAGCCTCTTCAAAGTATTCAATATATACTCTTAAATTTATCTCTTTCGATGTTTTCTCTACCTTATAAGCTTAATTATCTAAATACTTTATTAATTTATAAATTTTTAAAAAATTATATCTTAGTATAAATTTTTAGTGCTCATAAGCTTATTAAAATAAGCGTAGCCAAACCACCTCTCAGTATCATTATGAAAATATTACTCCCTCCGTCCCACTGTAACTGAGACCTTTTTTTTGGGCACGAAAATTAAGAAAAGTATATTTTGTGTGTAGGTGAAAAAGTAAAAAGGTGTTTGAAGTGAAAAACTTTTACCCAAAAAGGAAAGAGTCTCACTTACAGTGGGACGCCCAAAATAGAAAGAGTCTCAGATACAGTGGGACGGAGGGAGTATTGTCTTTAGTCATTTCAGTCGGTATCATATAATTTCATATTTTGACTAAGAAAATATCAATTTATCAATAATAATAATAATAAATAAATAAATAATAAGGCCAAACTTCCGAACATAATGAGAATGGAGAACTTTTTCAAATAAGAAATTCTGGAATTTAATTTGTAATCCGTAATCTCTAATTAAAAAAAAAAAACTTCAGTGAAAGTCGTTAATTTTTCAAAACCTTTAATAACCATACCGGAAATGGGCGGTTAACGACCGTTAAAACCCCGTTACACGGCCACCTCCTCCGCGGGCCCCGCCACTACGCAACCACCTATGTCGGCGGCGCAGCGGGCCCCACCTGAACGCCACGCCTTCTGAACATGGTGGAATTGAGGGCCTCTGCTGCACCTAACGCAGCGATCCCGCATTCTTGAAAATTGCATTCCGGCCCCTCCCACGCCGTCCATTAATTCCATTAATAGCAAACAGCAACAACTCATGCACCAGATTCATTAGCATGAAAATATTGAATTTTTTATCCATATATTTTTCCATTAATGTTTCGTAACACTCTGTAAGCTGCCGAAACAACCCATATTTGCAACAAACAATTGATGGGAGCAAATGCAATTATTACTGTATAATATAATCTGTACAGCGACAGCATCTGCTTGTCTACTTTGGTTTGTCATTTTCCGCCTCAGATTGATGCAATGAGATTATGAAAATTACTCGCACGCGCAGTTCGCAAACATTTGAGGTCGAATTCGGATGAAAGATTGAAACTTGTGCCGTTGAAATGGGGAGAGTTCGCTGTTGAAGAATCTTTTTTTGGGGGGAATCTAATAGTAGCTTTTTTTTGTAGAATTCTGTTGATGTCTGAAGTCAACGAGTTCGGGGATCTTCTTGATGAGAGAGGTAACGGTGCGGCGGCGGGGGAGGTTGGGGACTGGAGGTTTCAGGCGGCGGAGTTCGCGAAGGGGGCGGCGGAGATGAGCGTGGAGTTCGGGAAGGGGGTGAGGGATGTGGTGAAGCAGACGGTGCTGAGGGAGGATTCTGTGATTATGAAGAAGTTCAAGGGCCCTTGTCAGAAATTGTTTGGGAGGTTGAGGTTTTTGAATGAGTATTTGCCCGAAGATCGCGATCCGGTTCACGCTTGGACCGTCATTGCCTGCGTCTCCATTCTTGCTTTTGCAGGTCTCTATCAATGTGTGTGTGTGTGTGTGTGTTTGGTGATTGTTTCTTGTTTTGATGTGAATTATTGAAGACTAATGGAAAAGTAAGAGCTGTGTATGTGAATGATCTCATCAAGATTAAATCTGTGCTGTTGTTTCTGAATTGTATTTACTAGTGTGTGTGTGTGTGTGTGTGGTGATTGTTTCTTGTTTTGATGTGAATTATTGAAGACTAATTGAGAATAAGAGCTTTGTATGTGAATGATCTCATCAAGATTAAATCTATGTTGTTGTTTCTGAATTGCATTTACTTTTTTCAAGATCAGCATATATTTGGAAATGGAATGTGTGTATATTGTAGAAATATAGGATTACTGCTTGAATTCAGTAGTAAAAGTTTGTATAGAAATGCTCTGTTTAGATGAACTTGTTTTGATGTGAATTGTAGAAGAATAATGGAAAAGTAAGAGCTGTGTATGTGAATGATCTCATCAAGATTAAAACTATGACTGTTGTTTCTGAATTGCATTTTGCTTTTTTCAAGATCAGCATATATGTGGAATGTCTGTATATTGCAGAAATATAGGATTACTGCTTGAATTCAGTAGTAAAAAGTTTGTATAGAAATGCTCTGTTTAGATGAACTTGTTATTGAGCATTTGATTCAATTAGATATGTAGCAGATGAGATCAGAAACAATGGGAGTTTTCTCTCTGCAATGAATTCCTCTGCAATTATACAAATTTGGAGCATTTTGAGATAGATTTTAAGGGCCTTAAGATTGCAGCTACTTGAAGTGGTTCATGTCTTTGTGTTTCTTTACTAACAGAGTGAACAAATTGGTGCAGTCTTAACTGTAAATACGACTCGAACTACGACTCCATTGGTTAACAAGATGAAGCTGCACCCTTCCACTGCTACCCTTATACTGCTTCCAGACGGGAGGCGATTGGCTTATCAAGAACAGGGCGTCCCGGCTGATAAGGCCAGATATTCAATGATAGTTCCCCATTCGTTTCTTTCATCCCGGCTTGCAGGTTTTGATTATTCTTCTGTCAATCTCTTCGTATTGTGTGCTTGAAAAGGCAGTAGAGCTAAAAGTTGTGTGTGTTCTTGGGAAGTAGGTGTTCCGGGTGTCAAGGGTGCGTTGCTTGAAGAGTTTGGCATCCGCCTCTTGACATATGATCTACCGGGATTTGGGGAAAGTGATCCTGATCCGAAGAGGGACCTTGAGTCCTCGGCTCTGGATATGCTGCACTTAGCGTATGCTGTCAATGTCACCGAGAAGCTGTGGGTGTTGGGCTATTCGGATGGAAGCAAGCATGCTTGGGCTGCCCTGCATTACATTCCTGATCGGATTGCAGGTAAGTCGACAAACTCATACGCTGGTGATCACGATGATATTACAACGTGCATCTAAGGTTAGATTATGGGATTGTTTCAACATAAACTTGAGAAAACACACATCACTTCTTGCATAAGTTTAGTGTTAAGTTGTGAAGAAGAGGAAGGAGAATTAGGCATCTAAGGTTAGATTATAGGATTGTTTCAACATAAACTTGAGAAAACACACATCACTTCTTGCATAAGTTTAGTGTTAAGTTGTGAAGAAGAAAAAAGAGAATTAGGCATCTAAGGTTAGATTATGGGATTGTTTCAACATAAACTTGAGAAAACACACATTACTTCTTGCATAAGTTTAGTGTTAAGTTGTGAAGAAGAAGAAGAAGAAGTAGAATTAGGCATCTAAGGTTAGATTATGGGATTATATCAACATAAACTTGAGAAAACACACATTACCTTCTTGCATAAGTTTAGTGTTAAGTTGTGAAGAAGAAGAAGACGACGAAGAAGAAGAGTTAGGCATCTAAGGTTAGATTATAAACTTGAGAAAACACACATTAGTCCTTGCATATGTTTAGTGTTAAGTTGTGAAGAAGAATTAGTGTTTGTGTTGTGATGAGTGATTCATCGTTTACGAATCCTCAGGTGCTATAATGCTTGCTCCGATGGTTAATCCATACGATCCAAGACTGAGCAAAGAAGAGAGCCGGAGAATCTGGTGGAAATGGACACTAAAGAGAAGGCTGATGTACATTTTAGCTCGAAAATTTCCTAGTTTGCTTCCGTATTTCTACCGGAGAAGTTTCCTTTCTGGACACCACGGTGAGGTAGACACGTTGCTCTCGGTCTCATTAGCGAAGAGGGTGAGTCCCTTTAACTCAAAACTATCCTTTTGAATTCAATCTTTTAGTACTAGTATTTATGATATGGATATTAAGAGTTGTTTCTCATCATAAGCTACAATTGTCTAGGATAGAGCTGTGGTTGAACACAGAAGCTTCCGAGAGTTCTGGCACAGGAACGTTGAGGAGTCCGTTAGGCAGGCGAATGCAAGGCCGTTCGTTGAGGAAGCTGTCTTGCAGGTCTCGAATTGGGGCTTCAGCATTGGCAACCTCAACGGGCGCTACAAGTATAAGGGTAAAGGCCTTCTTGCTTGGCTCAAGTCACTCTACACTCCTGCAGAGAAGCGATTGACCGGCTTCCTTGGCCCGATACACCTATGGCAGGTAACTGCACGTCGTGTTTTGATGAATCTTGCGTGCAACGCGATCACTCTCCCGTAGATTAGAGTGCTCCAATCTGATATATATACATCCTGAGTGTTTGAAGGGATGAGCCTCGGCCTATATTATTTTTATCTATCTAAGCTAAGCGAACGCCCTTGATGTCGAGCAGGGAGACGAGGATATGATCGTCCCTCCGTGGATGAGCGAGTTCGTGCAACGGGACCTGCCGGACGCCATCCTGCATAAGCTCCCCTACGAGGGTCATTTCAGCTACTTCTACTTCTGTGATGAATGCCATCGGCAGATTTTCACTACGGTTTTCGGACATGCTCGAGGCCCTCTAGCCGCGAACGAGGATCGAGCTCCGGTGGAAGATGAAGTTCAAGAAAATGGTGAAGCAATCTGCAGTGATGCAGCAGCAGCAGCAGCAAAGGAATAGAATGTGGCTGCATTTGCAGAGGAAGATGATGAATTGAGGTAATTAAGATTGTGGTTTTTGATAGGGAGGATAGAGTATATAGTGAAAAGCAGATTAATTCATTGAAATGATAAATATATATATTTTGGATAGTGTTACACAGTTTCTCACATACATTATTTCCAAGATTTGTTGCAAAGTACTCCATCCTTTTCTGATTCAGTAATGAGAGTTCTATTTTGGAATTCTATAGAAAAATAATGTCAAATTTTTCATTTTATCTTGTCCTAGATATAATTTTTTTAGTAGTTTGGTTTTTCATGCAATCACTAAGGGTAAAAAAAAGTAAATTTACCCACTTCCATGATATATGATAGATATGACTATATGAAACACTTATTCAAAAATGGAGGAAATAATGATTTTTTGGAGTGACAATGAAACTCAAAGTCTAGACTACACTTTAGGTAAACCCAAGCTTCTAAGCATCATTTTGTTTTCTTCTTATATTTGTATTTGAAAGCTTTATTAATTGCAACATAATGATTTTATGATATATACGTGTGTGTATTATTATTATTATTATTATTGTAAGGCATTAGTTAAGTTTTTTATTTTATTTTTAAGTTGAAAATTTATTTTTTATTCTATTTCTTTTTTAAAATAATTTCATTAACTATCATCCTTAAAATTTTCATATTTTTACACATGTTGTGGCTAATAAATTCATATAAATCCACTAATAATAATATACATATTTTTTTAATTCGTGGATCTCTTCTCCACTCACTAATACACATTTTTGAAGGAAAAAAAAAAATCTTGTCCACTCCATTGAGGAAGAGCTTTCGTGAACAGAGAGTATATTATGATATGTGCACAGGGACGGATCTAAGAATTTAATTAGGACCGGGCGAGATTTCATCGGGTGTTTTTAATAAATTTTTAGTAAAGAAAACAGACCGGGCGACCGCCGAGATTTGATCAAAATATATACATATATATAGATAATAAAAAAAAATTGACCGGGCGACCGCCGAGGCTGCCCGGCCTCTAGATCCGTCTCTGTATGTGCATTAATAATAGTATTTTAATTTATATCAGAAACTCAATATTGGTAGATGTTCATGTTCTTAAAGTGCTAAACTATAATTTCTAGTATAAAATTCCTTTTCTCAAATTGAACAAAAAAAAAAACCACACATTTATGCGACTGAATAACACACATTATATATATAGATATGTATGACTCGAACTTGAACACAACTGTTCATGCACCACATGATAACCATGAAGTAACGAGAACATACGCTAAAGGAAAATTGTAAAAATTATTCATTTTCAATTTAAAAGGACAAAATTATTCTTACATAAATCGTAAACTCCAAAATTGCAAATTTTGCTCGACATGTTCGACTAATATATATCGAACATTATTTATAAATGCACTAATATTCGATCATTACGAGTTGAGTATATTGAATATTAGTATATTTATGACAAATGTATTAATGTTCGCCATATCGATTATTACGAGTCCAGTAATTAAGCATTAATGAAAAACGTACTACGGCTTAATATTTGTCGATTGTGAGTCGAGCATCAGTGTAAAATACACTGATGCTCGACATTGTAAAAAAAAATATCTTTCATGATATCATTTTGCCCAAAAATAAATTTTCAGCTTTAAAAAAAAAACATTTGAAATTAGTTTGGTTGTCTAAATCCGAAGCAGAGAGGCGTGGAAAATCAGCTCACGAGGATATTATATTTTGAACACGTGTGGGAAGTCTGTGCTCTCTTTAGTTTCTCTTTCATTGAAAATGGATCATAGATTCATAATATATGCAGAGATTTGCATGAGATGAAGGGATCCTTCATGTCTGTCTTAACCAGAGAAGGCCACCAAAGCCACCCATTCATGCATGGCCGACACCTGTATCTTTCCTCTCTCTCTAAATATACACACACTGCACCCTCTCCTCCATTCACCACTATTCCATTCATTTCACACACACACACATTCATCATGCGTAACACATGTGTGCTGTTGCTGGCCGTGCTGGCCCTGCTGGCGGTGGCGCTCGCCGTCTCCGCTCACAGAGACGACGAGCGCTGGGGGAGGCGGGGCGAGGAGGAGCGGTGGCCGGAAGGGCGGGGAAGGAGAGAGGAGGAAGAGAGAGGCGAGGAGGAAGAAGAGAGGCGGTCGGAGAGGCGGGGGAGGCGGCGCGAGGAGGAGAGGGGCGGGGACGAGGGGGGCACGGGGCGGCGGGAGGGGGACGAGTGGTTCCTGCTGCAGGATGCGAAGTCGGTGGTGAGGACTTACGCGGGGAGCATGAAGGTGGTGAAGGGCTTCGGCCGGAGTCCGATGCATATCGGCTTCATCACCATGGAACCTAAGAGCTTGTTCGTTCCTCAGTATCTCGATTCCTCGCTCATCCTCTTCGTTCGCAGAGGTAACGATGGCTCTCTCGCTATTATTACTATTATTAAGGGTGTTTACTTTTGAAAATTAGTCTCGATGGATGGATAAAAATAATAAGGTTAATCTTATTTGTTTAGATGGACTGGAATTTTGGGATATTACTAGACTCGGGGGCGGCACTAGGGGGTTTTGGGGGGGGGGGGGGGGGGTTCACTGGAAATTTTAAAACGGACAGGGGTAATTTTGTAATTTTATACTCAGCTTCGTCCACATAAATAATGCATAGGTGCTTCCATCACGAGTTTTAATGATAAGTTGTTTAGAGTAGTGATAGTGAAATTTTAATGATAAGTTGTTTAGAGTAGTGATAGTGAAATTTTAATGATAAGTTGTTTAGAGTATGGATAGTGGAGAAATGATCTCACATTAAGGGTATTGTTAATTAGATTGTTGGTAAATAATTGTAAGTTACAAGGATAAAATTGTTTAAATTGTGTGTGGGATAATACTCAAAATTAGAATGTGCATGAATTTGGGGGACGTACTAAAATGGGCAAGTATCCATAAATATATGTGGGGGACAAAATGAGTAAATATATTATATAAAAAATCAATATGATTTTAACTCTACCACCGTTATCGAGTTAAATTATTTTTATACTGTGATTGAAATGCATGTTTTAGAGTTGAATCAATATTTTAATGTACTGAACACATAAATAATTTATGCATGTCATTTTTTAATATAGAGATTTATTTTTTGAATTTGATATTGGAAACTACTTTGTCTTGCAAAGTTTTATCCGTCTGAATTTTTTGAAGTTACTTTGGGTAAACTTAAAAATCTTAAAAATCAATTTGAAAGGTACACTTTGTAATTTAAATTACATTATCATTGTGTCGAAAGTCTACACTTTGGTTATTATTTGAAAGGTACATTTTGGTAATTATTTATTTTTAATTTAATTATTAATTTTATTAAAAAAATTGAACTCCTTGATTTGAATGGAAAATCGAAAGTCTGACTTTGCCACTGACTAGACCTATTTGAGCTTGAATTATATCTTATTTGATGGTGGACTGAATAAGTTCAAAAATAAAAATACTCAATCATGTATCGTATCAAACATGCAAAGTAAACGCTACCTTATTAAATTGGCTACCTTATTGAATTATTTTGATTGCAGGGGAAGCAAGAGTGGGGAATATATACAAAGATGAACTGGTGGAGAGGAGATTGAAGGTGGGAGATATATACAGAATCGGGGCCGGATCGGCTTTTTATCTGGTGAATGAAGCGGAAGGCCAGAGGCTTCATATAGTCTGCAGCATTGATACATCAGACTCCTCCTTACCTCACACATTTCAAGTACCACAATTACAAACCATAACTATTTTGCACCCCACATTTCAATTCTACTAACAATCTATGATTTCAATTTGGCAGTCTTTCTACATTGGTGGCGGAACGTATCCAAAATCGGTGCTCTCTGGATTCGATCGTCTCACGCTGTCAACAGCACTCAATGTAAGAGGATCCAGCCAATGTGCATAAGTATTTTTTGTTGATTGAGTGTTTGGCTAAATTTATTTTTCAAGAGCATTTTAAAGTATTTGGATGATTAAGTTTAGAAAATTTTGTGCTACAGGGAGATAATCTTTGTTAAATAGAGAAAATTGAAGAAAGAACAATATAATAAAGTATAATTGAATAATATTTGTAAAATAATTATTTTAATTTGATATAAGATTATAAAGACAAAAAGAAGTTTAGAGTAGGGGGATTTATTTTTCGAAAACTTATAAGCTCTTGGAATTTTTGAAAACTTATAAGCTCTCGGAATTTTTGAACTTATAAGCTGTTGATGAGTTTATTTTATCAAATATTTTGAAAGAGTTTATAAGCTTTTGAATAAGGTTACTTAATAAGGATTTTTATATAGGTGACAGAAGAAGAAGTGAATGATATGCTGACTAGCCAAGACGAAGGCCCGATCGTGTATTTATCGAACACGACTCATTCTCCGAGATCGTCGATGAGGCGAATCTCCCAAATGAGAGGAGAAGAATCGACATGGTCGTTTAGGAAGATGATGAACTCTTTCTTGGATTGGAGTGACAAGAAGAAGGGGGATAAGAAATGGGGTGGAAGAACCGGCAAAGGCCCGGATGCTTACAACCTCTACGACCGAAAGCCCGATTTCAAGAACGATTACGGGTGGAGCATTGCTCTCGATCATAAGGCTTATCCCCCCCTTAGGCACAACGATATCGGAGTCTATCTTGTCAACCTCACCGCGGTAAATCTAATCATCGCTTTGATTTTTCACTCTTGTTATGTGATGTGATCTAATCGAGGAAGGAATGCAGGGAGCGATGATGGCGCCTCATATCAATCCGATGGCGATCGAGTATGGCATTGTGTTGAGAGGGAGTGGGACGATACAAATAGTGTATCCAAATGGGAGCTTGGCCATGAATGCCAAAGTGAATGAGGGAGATGTGTTTTGGATACCTCGCTTCTTCCCCTTCTGCCAGATTGCGTCGCGGACGGGCCCGTTCGAGTTCTTCGGGTTCACCACCTCGGCACGGAACAACTGGCCGCAGTTCTTGGTGGGCGCCAACTCGTTGCTCCACGCCCTGAGAGGGCCCGAGTTTGCGGCTTCCTTCGGGATGAGCGAGGCCGGGCTCGATGGCATCATTGATGCGCAACGGGAGTCGGCCATCCTGCCGACGGCCACGGTGGCTCCCCCGGATGAGAGAGCTCCGGTTGGAGGTGGGGTGAGAGAGATGGTGACTTAAGTTTTGGAGCGAGTGGTGAAATGGGGATTGTGTTAGTTTGTGGTAAAATGTGAATTGGTGTTTGTAATTGTTTTGTTTATGTGTCCTTTTGAGTTTGGATGATTTTGTAGATGTTGGCAATGTGCACTTTTCGAAAGTTGTGAATAATCTGGACTAGTTCGTTAATTCTTGTCCCGTGGTATGTTTTGCCTTTACAAAAACCTTATTATCAAGTGATTTACTTGAGAACCAAAATTTAGGAGTCGAAATTTCATAAATTAAATTAAAGGGGTAAAATGATAAAATTTAAATTTTTTTTTATAAAATATAGAATATATAAATTATATATTTATTTAGAAATTTTCTATTCTTATATTAAGAATTAGTGTATTTTGCACTGATGTTCGTCTGTTCAACTCACAATGATAGAGTATGTCGACAAAGAGTATGTCGAACATTAACGCTTTCAATTCACAATGGTAGAGTATGTCGAACATTAACGCATTTTTTAGGAGTGCTCGACTATGCTTGGTTGTTTGATTTGTAATGGTCGAATATGTAGCATTGGTGTATTCATTAAGAATGTTCGACTCGAAGCTTGGTTGTTTGATTCGTAATGGTCGAATATGTAGTATTGGTGTATTCATTAAGAATGTTTGATTCACATAAATAAAACATGTCGAGCATTAATGTATTTATCATATAATAATGCTTGATATACTTGTTTAGTGTATCAAGCATTAATGTGTATTTACCATTTATGTTCATTAGTCGAGCATGTCGAGAAAAGTTCATAATTTTGTCATATAATAATGCTTGATAGACTTGTTCAGCGTGTCAAGCATTAATGTGTATTTACCATTTATGTTCATTAGTCGAGCATGTCAAGAAAAGTTCATAATTTCAACAAAATGATGTGATTTAGCATATCAAGTAGTGTGTATTTACCAAATTTTTAGTTACCACCGATGTTCATTAGTTGAACATGCCAAGAAAAAATCATAATTTCAACCAAATTTGCGATTGAAGTAAGAATAATTTTATAATTTCATTTTATTATGAGTATTTTTTTTATCTTTGAGGAGTAAAATAACCTTAATTCTAAATGGAATGGATTGTCCTAGGGGTTGAATCTTCAATCTACAACCAAGTGAGAAGGTAAAAGCAGAGAATATACACTCCAATGCCGAAAATGGACTTGAATTCATCAATAATCGTTGTTTGCTCTCTGCAACGACAAAAACAAGACGTTTTCATATCAACAAAACTAATCTAACTCTGTTATCCTCAAAAAACAGGGGATAGAGAAAGTGGGCAAAGCAAACTAAATTCAGAAAACCGTCTCAAACAGAAGTGTGAGCTTAGGTAATGTAAAGAGAATTGCCCAAGGCTTCATTTAGCACCCTTCTTGGCAGCAGCCTTGGTCACCTTAGCACCGGACGGGTCTTTCTTCTCCACGCTCTTGATGACGCCGACGGCAACAGTCTGCCGCATATCACGAACGGCGAAGCGACCGAGCGGCGGGTACTCGGAGAACGTCTCCACGACCATGGGCTTGGTCGGAATCATCTTCACGAATCCGGCGTCACCGTTCTTCAGGAACTTGGGCTCCTTCTCGATCTCCTTGCCCGACCGTCTGTCGATCTTGGTGACGAGTTCAGCGAACTTCACGGCAATGTGGGAGGTGTGGCAGTCGAGCACCGGGGCGTAGCCGTTACCGATCTGGCCGGGGTGGTTCATGATGATGACTTGAGACGTGAAGTTGGCAGCTTCCTTGGCCGGGTCGTCCTTCGAGTTGGAGGCGACGAAGCCACGCTTCAGATCCTTCACGGCGACGTTCTTCACGTTGAACCCGACGTTGTCGCCGGGGAGAGCTTCCGGCATCGACTCGTGATGCATCTCGACGGACTTGACTTCGGTGGTCAGGCCGGATGGGCCGAAGGTGACGACCATACCGGGCTTGAGCACGCCGGTCTCCACACGACCCACGGGCACAGTACCAATACCGCCAATCTTGTACACGTCCTGAAGTGGGAGACGGAGGGGCTTGTCCGTGGGTCTCTTGGGCTCGTTGATCTGGTCGAGGGCATCGAGGAGGGTCGGGCCCTTGTACCAATCGAGGTTGGTGGATCTCTCGATCATGTTGTCTCCCTCAAAACCAGAGATGGGGACGAATGGGATCTTGTCAGGATTGTATCCGACCTTCTTGAGGTAGGAGGATACTTCTTTAACAATTTCATCATATCTAGCCTTTGAGTATTTCGGCGTGGTGGCATCCATCTGCGTACAAGAATACGATATCAGTATCTCACAAACTGCAAATACAAAATGAGAAGATAATAATCACAACATCACTAGTTAGCTAACCACCTTGTTGCAGCAACAGATCATTTGCTTGACACCAAGAGTGAAAGCAAGCAAAGCGTGCTCGCGAGTCTGACCATCCTTGGAGATACCGGCTTCAAAGCCACCCGTTGTGGAGTCGATGATCAGGACAGCACAATCGGCCTGTGAGGTACCGGTGATCATGTTCTTGATGAAGTCACGGTGGCCGGGCGCATCAATGACCGTGCAGTAGTACTTGGTGGTCTCAAACTTCCACAAGGCGATATCAATTGTGATGCCACGCTCACGCTCAGCCTTGAGCTTGTCGAGCACCCACGCATACTTGAACGACCTCTTGTTCATCTCCGCGGCCTCCTTCTCAAACCTCTCAATCACACGCTTGTCGATACCGCCGAGCTTGTAGATCAAGTGACCGGTGGTGGTCGACTTTCCAGAGTCCACATGGCCGATCACCACAATGTTAATGTGAACCTTCTCCTTACCCATCCCCAACTCTCAAAACAACACTGCCGCAGCAATACACCAAGTTAGGGGAAAATGTCATTGCAAGAGTAATCACAACAACAACAATCAGGCGTTTCACTAAAATACTGAAAAAAAAAACACCAGGAGCTTATCTATGAATTTTGAAATTTCCTTTAAAATTTAACAAAACTTCGACCAAAATCCACTAAGACTCGACGCAGAGAAGTAAACCAATTCATAATCAAACTTTGTATAGATGACTAATTTGCAGATTGCTGTTTATGCTAAAGCGTAAAAGAACTCGAAGCACATAAAAAATCGGATCCACGGCGCACACCTTACACTTCCATAAATAAATGAAAATAGCTTAAATAAATGATTTATTGATACAGCAAACACATATATCAGCTGAAACATAGAGGTAGGAAGATATAATCAACAAAAATAGCAGTAGAGGGAGAAAGAAATTATATAGTAGCTGATGCAAAAGAGGTTAGATAATCCATAAAAATAGCAGTACCTATGGAGAGTTGTAGCTGATGCAGAGAGCTCTCTCGCCTCGCCTTCGATTGTAGTGAGAGAATTATGCGATCTCAGTAGTGAGTGAGAGAGCTTCAGCATGGTTGAAGATGAGCATACATATATATACAATCTAGGTGGGGATTAGGGTTTTTGGTGACCGTTAGATTTGATGATCTGACGGATATAATTGAGTGAAATTAATTTTAATAAATAGCGCATCTAATTAAAGGAAGGATTTTTGCAAATATCATATCCAGATAGTATTAGATCACAGATATTAAAACAAATTAAGGAAGCAGAATTTTTTTTTTCTTTTTTTTTCTTTTCAATACTATCTAATATGTTAAAATAATTATTATAGAAGTAGTAAATGATAATAGAAAAAATATTTCGATGAGAAGTATGTTTAAAACTCACACAAACATACAAACATTCACACAAATATCCATGTAGATAGATACCTATGATAATTTTGTTGTATATTTCACGTGGCATGTAACTACAAATCTGCAGCTGCACAGATTCTATTGATTGTCTGACTATACCTGGAACTTAATTAATTATCAATTTGTCATCAAATTCCTCAACAAATTACCATTTTTAACTTTTAACTCTATCCCTATTTTTTTTCTTTGAATTTATATAAAAAAAATAGTTTTATTACATTTATAGACACTTACAATAAACATATATAATGATTTTTCATATATTAATTTATTCACTTATTTTATTACATTAATTTTTTTAACGGATTTTATTACATTATATTCCACTACTTTAATTTAACCAAAATTCTTTTACAGAAAATAGATGAATTTATCAACTCACAATATATTGAATTATAATTAATAATAGAGTGGATTTTTAAAATGGCCACTTTCATATTGTAAAGATAAAAAATGTCCACTAAGATAAAAAACTTAAAAAATGTCCACTGTTACCAAAATACCCTTCACATTAAAAATTAAAAAAATGTTCACTTTACACCACCCCTTTAAAAAATCCCGCAATTCACAACCCGTGTGAATTCACAACCAAAATTTTTTTGTTGTGAATTTACACTAGTTGTGAATTGAGAATTCACAACCAGTCGAATTCACAACCAGAATTTTTTGTTTGTGAATTCACAACTAGTCGAATTCACAGCCAAAATTTATTTCACAATCAGTCGAATTCACAATCAAAATTTAATTCACAACTAGAATTTTTTGGTTGTGAATTCACACCAAACGAATTCACAACCAAAATTTAATTCACAACCATATTTATGTTGGTTGTGAATTCACAATCAGTCGAATTCACAACCTGAATTTAATTCACAACTAGAATTTATTTTGGTTGTGAATTCAAGTAGTTGTGAATTTGAGTTTTTAAAGTTTGAATTCACAATTAAAACTGTAATTTATTTTAATTGTGAATTCGAGTTTTAGTTGTGAATTAATAGATCTGGTTGTGAATTCAAGAATATCAAGTTGTGAATTCATAGATGTGGTCGTGAATTCAAAAACATTAAGCTTCTGTGAATTCATAAATTTGGTTGTGAATTTAAGAACATTAAAAAAATAATTATACAGCTCAATCAACAATCAAAATACAGCAAAATATTATTCGAATCAATTCAATCTACAATTAAAATACAACAATTCCTTTGAATCAACAATCTCAACATTCAATCTCGGAATCAACAATCTCAACAGATCTTAGAACGAAAATCATTCACAGACGTATCAGATCTAAACTTTTTTTCAAGGAAGTAAAACAAAAATCCCCAAAATTACTCAGATATGGAATTAGGGTTTTTTTTTTACTGGGAAAACGCGCCGGCTCTGAGCGCGCTGCACTGCGCCTTTCCTTTCGCCGCCGAGACCACTTCCCGGCGGCCTCTGCCAGACGCCAAACACTGTCCTCAGCAACACCGCCTCCGTTCTGTACCGTGAAAGAGGAGGATGAGAAGAAGAAGCCGAAGGAGCGCCGCCCCTACCTGACGTCGGAGATGGCGGAGGCGACGAGACCGGGGCAGAGACGACGAGGCCTGGGCGGCGGCGCTTCACGGCGGGGGGTGAAGCAGAAGATGGCAGAGGCGACAAGGTCGGGGGCGGCGGCGCTTCGCGGCAGGGGGCGAAGCAGGAGATGGTGGAGGCGACGAGGCCGAGGCGGCGACGCTTCGGATTTCAAGCCCCAAGCCGCCTGGAACCCTAGATCTACCACGCCTGGAAGTCTAGAACCCTAGATCTGCAACATCCCCCCACAACCACTGCCGGATTTGAACCAGCAACCTAAGGATTAAGGCGGCGGCGGAGATGAAGGCGGTGGAGATAGACGGCGGCGGCGATGGAGATGAAGATAGTCTGGAACCCTAGATCTACCACTCCACGCCGCAGGCGATGAGGCAGGGGCGGCGGTGGACGACGTAGAGGAGGTCGACGGCGTGCGGGCCTCACGGAGGAGGAAGGTGGTGGCACGGACGGCGGTGGAGGAGGAGGTGAGGAGCTCCGGGCACATGGGGAAGATGCGGCGGAGGTCGGCGACGGTGATGCGTGGAGAAAGAGAGAGAAGAGAACGAGAGAGGAGAAAGATGCGTGGAGGGAGAGAGAAGAGAATGAGAGAGAGAAAGAGAGTACATGTATTTAAGAGAGGGTATTTCTGTCTTTTCAACTACAAAGTGGATAGTTTTTATCATTTTTATCTTAGTGGACATTTTTTATCTTTACAATATGAAAGTGGCCAGTTTTATATATTTGCTCTTAAATAATATTTGTGTCACTTCCTCCTATAATTATTTTTACATAAATACAAGTACAAATTTTGAAGGGCATACTCAGGTGCGACAATTGTATATATGTGGCAGTATAGGACAAAATTTCTGTAATAGGATTCTCAGCTGCGGCGAAGATTTCTCTAATAGGATATCTGTGAGCGTCATGTTAATGTGTACATCAACATTAAGTAATTAAATTTCAATTAGTTTTAATGCATAAATCATTAGTAATTGATTAAATATTAATTAATCATAATTAGAATTAATTAGGCTCAATAATAATAATTAATTAAAATAAATACTAGATTTAATTTTCTTTATAAAATAGTCCTATCTAAATGAAAATTTTGATTTATATTTAAACAAAGTATTATTTGCAACTATAAAATGTCCTATTGGCAATTAAATAATTATTTGATGTATAATTTACATTTAAGCAAAATTTCATATATGAATAATAAAGTTTTCATTCAAAAATAGCAAAAGCTCCATTGCTTTTCATATAATCAAGCAAATTAATTGCATATATGCATCATTTTATTTAGCAAAGGAAATGTCTCATGCAAACACACATAAATTCTAATAGGGCCCTCTTGATTTCATATTATTATGTGTGTCATTGCCACATACATATGAATATCATGCATGATTTTTTTATCAAATTTTGATCAAAACCAGTTAATCACAACTCACAAGTTAACACTACCAAAATAAAAACAAAAGTGTCATTTTACAAAATTATACTTCATTCATCTCATCTTTTTTACAAAAATAACTACAAAGATAAAAATAAAAAGTATTGAAATACACGAGTATTTTAATCTTAAATTGCTACTTCAATCACTCAAGTTCTAAATTAACGATTTTTATCTTTTGGAGTTTGGTAGTTGCTCTAGTCTCAAGTCATAAATAGATATAACTTGACACACAATTAACTCCAAAAATATTTTAGCTTCTTCTAATTATTTAAGGTAATTCCCAAATCGATATAAACCATATAATGCATATATTAATTATACACCTAATTCTTAACATATTAGAATTCCTTCCAAAAACCATAACTCTTTTCCTTGTCAATGTCAACAAGAAAAACACACACACCTTAGCCTATATATATACATACATACATTGATACATACATACCTTGATAACTCAGTTGCAAATTTCCTTCGTCTCTTTTCTTCTCTCTAGCCTTAATATTTAGCACATAGCTGCAAATTCCCTCTGTTTTTTTTCTGAATTTATACCAATGGAAGAACTTACTTTCGATCCACAATTCTACTCTGAATACATGGATGACGTTAACTACAGCCAGGTTTGAATCTTCAATGTTTTTTGTGAAGAGTTTGAACTAAGTGATTTATAGGCTATTAAACCTTTTGTGAACATTAATTCAGGGATTCTACGTGACGCCGGCGGAAGATGACCTGGTGCTGCGGGGAGGAATCAGGCGCGTCGGAGGCGTCGACCGTCTCCGAAAGGCGGAGCGCGCCGCCGTGTTTGCGGTGGAGGAGCACAACAAGGAGGCAGGGGAGAAAGGATTTCTGAAATTCGTCGCGATAGTGAATCTCAACGTGGAGCCCTCCGCCGGCGCGATCTACTACATCACCGCGGCGGTGGCGGACGCCGCCGGCGAGATTTGTCGCTTTCAGATGCAGATTTGGGAGAAACTCAACACCGGATACAAAGTGCAGATGTTCCGGCCAGCTCCATACTGGCTGAAATTATCAGGTAATTTCATCATCAAAATTAATAAATACATAAATAAATCAATATTTTAGTCGATTGATCGTGTGATTTGGTATTGCAGAAAAGCTAGCACGCAAAAATTGCTGCGTTGCGATTAATAACTTGGAGCATTGGATGGATGAAAATTATTTATACTACAAGTGTTTCAAGGCTGCACCTGAGGTAAATATTATATATTAAATCCTATTTTTCTTGGCTAAATCAATGTAATAAATTGTGTTTTTGTGTGCGATTTGCAAATTATTGAATCTAAATTAATTTTACGATTAAATTTTCAGATTTTAGGTATCGAGATGGAGGGGAATACAAATCAAGCGTATATATGGATGAGAAAATCTGCACATATAGGATGGATTGTGAACAAGTATGAAGGGAAAGAGATGCCGCGCTCTGATATTTTCTACACTTTTAATTAGACTTTTATTTAAGTAATTATTAGATTTTGATTTTAGATTTAATAGAGTTAGGTTCCATATACTTGTCATCAGTAACATTTAATTTTTAGTTTATAGGAAAAATCATTCTTATGCTACTTTTATGTTGCAGTTATTTCGATATCTTTATAATTATTATACTTTGACAAACCAATTAAAATGAATTATACAAAAAGATTAATGTGAGGGAACTCATAATTTTGGAACTCAATTAGCTATAAATTTGGATAAAAAATAAGTTGCATGTAAATAGCTCATTATGTGAATTGAGTAGACTATAGATTCATTATGTGTTGGCCTCAAAAATAAAAAAGAGATTCATTATGTGTTACCAAGATTTTAGTAAACAATAATTATGTGTTGGCAAATTGTTGAAATCATAAATAAACAATAAACACAAGAGAACTAAACAATCTAACAAATTATACTAGCAGTTATAATCCCAATTCCCACATAATCAAGTCTTTCGTATATTTATTTGAATATTATAGGATACATTTTTTTTTATGAATCATCAAATAACTCAAAAGAATATTGTCTATATATTGCTTTTCATACTAATTTTTATGCTTTTTCACTCATACCTATATATATATTTTTTCAAATTACACATAAGATCATAAAAATATTTAATCACTAAATTCATATAAAATGAATATTATATGGAATACTCGATTATCAATAGATAAAAGGCGCTAAATTGAACATTTACAAGTAAGAGAATTTTACACAATTTAAAAAGAAATACTACATCAAGATAAGCCACAACGTGCACATTAATTTGAAGCAACTTTTATACATTAGATCATAAATAAGAAACAAATTTAATAAAACAAATAAATAGTAATACATAATAATCAATAGCATACGTTTAATATATATAAATTGGAGCCATAATTAGACGAGTTGTGTTAAATAGAAAAAAAAATTATTTAGTATTTTTGATTGAAAATAAAAAATAACTTAATTAATTTCTGTTTTATTTTAATAAAAGTTAAAAACTCCACAAAAAAAATTTACTCCTTCCATCCCGCTTCTCTGACCTGAATTATTTTTTGGATTGTCCCATTCGATTTGACTTAATTCGATTATGGTTGAAATAAGGACTACTAATCTATATAATATATAAAAGAGTTTTTCCCTCCATCTTTTCTCTCTCTTCTTCCATCAATTTTTTCACTCTTTTTTTCTTTTAGTTTTTCATAATTTAATTCTTTTGTAAATATTATCAAATTTATTTCATGATTTTTTTTCAATATGCATCTTAAATTTAATACTATTGTATAAAAACATCAAAAATAAATTTAAAATGAATAAGTTATGAAAATTTTAAAATATTTTATTTTCTCTCTTTTCATTAAATATTTTATTTTCTCTCTTTTCATTAAAATTTTATAACTTTTTATTTATGTTTGTATATGAAAATATTTATTATGACATGTAACTCTATAATAATAATGTGTAAATGCTAATTTTTGTTATTGAATAATTTTTATTACACTTTATACAAAGTTGTTAATATAATTTTTAAATTCAAGATTTTATTGTATAATTGACGTGAATTATTTTATTTTATTTTTAAAATATATTTTAAATATATCGTTAATTTCGATGTTCGTCGTGCATCGCACGAATGGACATTCTAGTTTACAAAAATAAATGTGAAAATTAAGAACAATTGTCAATCGAGGTGGGACGGAAGGATCGAAGGAGAGTTCGATGATGACGACTCACTAATTTTACTATTTTATCAATTTTATTAAAAAAAAAACTAATTTTACTATTTTGTCCATATTCCTGCAAATATTTTGACTATGGTAAGCCCAAGCCCATCAAAAAGCCCAATAAGCTAATACCGTAGAAGCCCAGAATCACTCATTAGCAGTTTTCTGGAAACCGGTGCGAAAGCCATATTTCACTGATATCGCAAAAAGGAAAAAATCGGAATCGAAATTTCATCTCATCGGTTAGAAGTATTTCACTTTCTCAGCTTAAATCATGTTTTTTTTATTTCGGAATTTGGATTTTCATTCGTAATCAATTCGATTTCGTGTTTTGTGTTCCCTTTTAAGTTCTTCTGTTGCTTCTGTTTGGAATGTTAAAAACCACTCTGGCATTCTCTCGACCAGTTTGTGGAAGATGCAAATTTGGAATAGACTGCGTGTTTGTGTGTGTGTGTTTATTCATTTATGTATTGTTATTGGAGACTGCGTGTATGTACGTGCTGTTTGTTTGTTTGTTTGTTTTTGGGATTTTTTTCTGGTTAAAGGCTAACTAGAAGAAAACTATGGTTTTCGACGATTTAGTTTGGATTGGAGGTTTGGATTTGGGTGGATATGGATTCCATTTATTTAAAATTGTTGCATTTCGAATCCCTGAATCCAAACGCAAGTTAGTGTTTTCTTGTTTAAGATGTAGAAGTTTCTCTAGAAGCGGCTTTATTATATGGTGAATTTTTTATATGTAGAGATAGATTGGTACATGAATTGAGTTGCTGGACCATCATATGTTGTGCTCAAAAAGTTATCCAAATGATCTAAGCATATTGATCCTAAAACAAGTCAGATAAATAATATGGTGAAGCATGGTTGTTGGTATCAGGTTGCACTTTCTACTAAATTACTGAAATCCATCTTCTTATTTCATCACTGCTGATTGGTTTCCTTAGTTCTTGATATGGCTTTTCTGCCGTATGTCTTCTGTGTTTTGCTTCGATGTATAGCAGTCTAAGAGATGCCATCATTGTGGTGCTGAATGTTATATAGGTTATAAGCTCCAATGGCAACTGAGAAGAGTCCAACTGAGAATCCATCATCCATAGCTTCTACCCCAGCTGCAACTTCATGCCGGAAGAAGAAGAGTGAAAGTGGAACATTCCTAGAAGATGTGAAAGATCATATTGATGAATTCATCCATGCTTCTATGGACGAACACAAAACTTGCTTCCAAAAGACAATCAAGAAGGTTTCTTAAAGAATTGGGATTTCTCTTCTCGTTTGTGTAATACTTGATATCTAATTGCCACTCTTGATGTTCTTTTAGATGTTCGGGATGTCAAAAGCTGTTGCAGAGAGGAATGCTGAGGCCAAGGAAGTTGAAAGTTCTTTGCCTCTTCGAACAACTGTAGCTGAGTAAGGTGTACTCTTTCCTGCCTTGACATGAACTTCATGGATATATTTAGTTGTCACCATGTTTTAGATATGTTAAAGAAGTCATGCTTTGAGGCTGATCCTTGGAAGTTGCTAGAAAATGTGTATGCTAATAAGGATGAACTTCATGTAAATCTTGTACTTTTCAATCTTGAGCCCGAACTATATTCACAGCATCTTGCATTTTCATACCTACTGATCTTTTTCTTGCTTGAGAAGCTTTGTTCTTGTTATCATTTTCATACCTACTGAGTACTGAATCCCTATTTAGCATTCTAACTCGGTGTCGGTGTCCTATTATACTTGTGCACATGGCGCGCACAGTGTAACACGATTCATATGAACATGGCATACAATAATCTGCTGAAATACAACATGAAAAACCATTTTGCAACACTCAACCATCGCTGCCTTCTCTTCAATATTTTTGACATCTTAGTTTAATTTGAATTTTGTATATAAATAATTTCTCCAAGCCTGCTCATATTATTCTAAGCTCAAATGTATCTAAAACATGTTGCAACTGCTAGCAAGGTTTCAACAAGTAGTACTATTGTAAGATGTTATACTTTCTATAACATTCCACCTCTCTGTTCTCTTTGTCTTACATGGGAAGAATTACCCCAAAAAAGGGAGGATAGAAGATTTTTATGGCATCCAATCCCAATAGAGAAGTTCCCATATCTCACAACATTCATAATGAAAAGCAACAATAGAAGAAAAAATGAAACCTAGAACCTAATAGTACTAAGGAAATATAGTAGTTATGCAGCTTTTGCAGTACAGGGTAGAGAAATGCATGGACAAAACTCATTTGTTGCAGCATCCCCTTCACGGTTCTCACTTTCATTGGCTGAAGCCTCTCCCTTTTGGACCCTAATCATCTCATGTAGCTGCAACACTTCTTGAAATTTCTTCCTTTTCATGGTCTCCCTCCTCCTTTCATGATCATCCATCCTGAAACATGACAGCCAACCACATTTATCAGACCACTCCATGCTTTCCTGTGCGACTGTGTGTGTGTGTGTGTGAGAGAGAGAGAGAGAGACTCTTGTGAGAGAGGAAGAGAACAAGAGATCCCAGTTAGAGAGATTGGAAGGCCACAATTGCTCCAGATTGGTAGCATTTCTTTTGCTTTGTTACTCTTGTTGGAAGAATGCTGGGAGATTTAGGAAGAAGATCTGCTTCACCTTTTGGATGTGGGAAGGAATAAATTTGGGGTTGGTGGTAATAAAGAAGGCTGCATTGGGAAAAGTCACTAAAAGCATTGTGGTGATTGGGGGGGGGGGGGGGACATAATAGACCGGTGTAGAAAAAGATAAATGCTTGTCAGTTCTTGAATTTCACTTGAGAATTGAGATGCAGTGTTTTTATTGAGTAGTAATCTTCAAAAGCTCTCTTTCTTGGATCTATCTTTAGCTTTGTTATTTGAAATGATGTTGTTGGATTAGTGTGGATATATATATATATATATATATATATATATATATATATATATATATATATATATATATATAGGGGCGCGCTCCAGTGAGACCCCATATTTTTCGTGTAACATGAGTACAATGAATAAGACATATAATACTAATGAACAAAACGTATATCTAATGAACAAGATGTATATACTGATGAAAAATAAAATTTAAAAAATTCGTAATGAATAAGATATATATACTGATGAACAAGACAGTTATACTGATGAACAATGCAGTATATATTGATGAATAACAAAATTTAAAATATTTTGCTCCCTCCAGGATTAGAACCCTGCGAAAAAAAAATCTCCTTCCAGATACAATATCAGCCATTGGATTGATAAAATAAACGCACCAGATCGTGCTCTAGATCTCACTAAAATTAGGGGGTCTCATTAGAGCGGCCCTATATATATATATATATATATATATATATATATATATATATATATATATATATATAAATCTATGCAGCCACATTGTGGCCACCCACACACTAGTATAATAAGGAAAATCTTGATTTATTTAATTTATTTTTTAAAATAAAAATAAGATTTAGTTATTTTACTATATTCTCTACATTGTACTTATTTTTTTTGTATTTTTAATTTATTTTTTAATAAAAATAAAAAGTTACCAAAAAATTACAAAAAAATGAATTAAATTATTTTTTATTTAGGTAAATTGTGGGTGACCATAATGTGATTGTTTAGCATTACTCTATAATCTATATATATGTGTGTGTGTGTGTGTGATTATATTCAATTCAAATTTACTTGAAAGACGAATTCAAAATTCAAATGTAGCTCGAGCATCCGAGAAGGAGAAAGGGAGAAATATTTTTTTGGTTATTTTTATTTTTGTTCTGCTTATATAGACGTCGTAGATAGTGAACTGGTCCTATTTTGATGTTATATCTTCTATTTTGATGATTGGATTATTGTCGCACGTGTTTTGTAAGAGGATAATTGGTAGTACTATTTTTCATTTTTGAAAGGTATTGGTAAAGGTGTTTGGTTTTTGAGAGGATATTTGGTGGTACTATTTAAAATCACAATGGTCGACCTAATTTTGAATTTTCAACCCAACTTTTAAGATAGTAGCAAACAAGTACACAATCTTTCAATATTTTGAATTAATCTCTCTCTTTCTCTCTCTCTCTTTTGGAAAATACTCCATCTGTCCTACGAATCTTGACACGTTTGGTTTCAGCACGGGAATTAAGGAGTTGTAGATTAGTGTTTTAAGTGTGTAGTTAATAAAGTATAAAAGTGATAAAGTAAGAGAGATAATGTAATAAAAGTGATAAAGTAGAAGAGATAATGTAATAAAAGTGATAAAGTAGGAGATAGAATGTAGTAATAATTTATTACGTTATTTAGAAATGTGTCAAGATTCGTGAGACAGCTCAAAAATAAATATTTATCAAGATTCGTGGGACTGAGGGAATATTTATTTTGGACTCCAAAAAATTTGCTACTTATGCCAATATACTCCTTTCATCGAGCTTGAAGAAGCTCAACCTAGATCTCTCGAGTTAAAGGCTCGAATGACATGAATTTATAAGGTTTGGTTGTCGAAAAATTTGGGTAGATTTTAATTGCAAACACTTTAAAAGATGTGTTTATTTGTTATATTCTAAAAAACATGTTAAAATTATAAAGTCGACCAAAAATCATTTAAATGGTAAATCTCCCATTCGAAAATCTCTTAATTGTTGCTGGCCATTTTTAATGGGTGTTTATATTTTTAATGGATTTAAAATGAACAAATTATGATAATAGTATATCAAGAAACAACTTGAATATGTAGGTGAAGGCATTATAAAAAATTACCTATGTAGAATCCCATAGTGCAATTTTCTTTGTTTTGGTCACATATTCTTCATTTTAATGTTGATTTTGAATTTGTTTTCGTCCACGAACTCGTATCGAGATAAACTTTAATCATATTAAATTTTAAATCCTCAAATATTTAGTCCATTCATTGCAACTTTCAATCTTCAAACACCTTGTGAAAATTTGCATCAAACATGTAAACCTATACTCAAACGAGACATCTTTGTATAATAATAAAAACAAATCGAAAGACATCACATAAGTGCATAATCTCAATAAACATGCAAAGAAAATTAACCAAAAATAGTGCAAAATAAGTGCTTATCAAGAAGCCCTTCGGAGAGATGGATGGCAATGCTCCAAATGTATGCTCTAGATAAACTTTTACTCGTATGAAAAAAAAAGAAGAAAGTAACACGATAATATTATTGAATGGAATTAAATTGGGTCGATATTTAAGGGCATTTATAAAAACATGATTTATTTATTCTCCATTTATTATTGCAGTGGGCCAGTGGCCCATGAGATCCACTTAGAGGGTGTTTGGCTAAGCTTATTTTAAAGAGCTTATAAGCTCTTGGAGCTTATAAGATGTTTCAAGAGCTTATAAGATGTAATTTTTAAGAACTTATAAGCTATTAAAGTGTTTGGATAATTGAGCTTATAAGCTAGAGAGATAATTTTTTTGCTAGAGAGAGAAATATTTTTTTAGAGAGAGAAAATCGAAGAAAAATGAATTTGAATGATATATGATGAAAATAATAAATTATAGTTGAAAAATATTTGTAAAAAGATTGTTGCATATGAGATTATAAAAAAATAAGTTGGGGTAGAGGAACTTATTTTTTTGGGAGCTTATAAGCTCTTGGGGCTTATTTTGGAAGCTTATAAGTTGTTTAGGAGCTTATTTTGCCAAACACTTTGAAAGAGCTTATAAGCTCTTAAACATCTTATAAGCTATTTTGAGGAGTTTATAAGCTCAGCCAAACACCCTCTTAATTTTGGGTCTGGGCTTGTGAACTAACCCACAATCAGCAAAACCGCACATTCATTATGTGCAGCTTATCTTATCTTATTTTAAAACCCACAATTTATACCTTGTTAATTTTAATAATAATTATTTCATTAAATGCAATATATATATATATATATACGACAAATTATGTACTATTAGTACTATTATATTTAATCTTAATTATTAACGACAAATTATGTACTACATTAAAGTTAGTAGTATATTATATTTAATCTTAATTTGCAATTGATTTCCTTCGTTGGAATTGGTGAAAATCCACAATTTATGCCTTCTTTAGATATATACTGGTGGCGTGGACCGGGAAGCAGCCAAGCAGAACCCGGACGTATTCGCAGCGAATAAACCGAATTCACAACACCGGTGATACGTCCGGAAATTTGGTAGGTTCTCACCTTTCCGGCTGCTTTTTTTGGGGCAAAATTAAACACACACCAACACCTTCCAGTGTGTGGATTCTCGCGAGAGATTCGGGGAGAGGCGACGAGCCGTTGTTTAGTACCCGCCGCAACCCTTAATTACTTGCCGCCCTAATTGCGCCGTCGATTTTACTGCGTTTTCCGGTATCTATCTTTTCTATATTTGTGCCTGCGTATTTATATTATTGTTTGGATGAAGCGAATTGGTTGATGATGTGAGGAAGTCTTGATTCCGATGGCTAATTGAAGAAGGCGCATGGCTCTGGTGAGCGGCAGCTTTATGTGATCATTCGGTGTTGTTTTTGCTGACTTCGGCTGTGGGGTGGAGTGAATTTTGGGAGTAAAGAGGATGGACGTAGTGGCTGGCTGCAAGGTAATCTTAGTCTCATTAGGACTTTATTGATTTTGACATTCGGATTGTTTATTTATTGTTTTCAGTTTCGTTAGAGGCTTAGAGCAGGAATTAGCAGGTTGCACAGTCCATCTGATATTGTACTGCTGTGCCCGATAGACTTCTGTAATCTGGAAACAAGTGTCGATTAAGTGCTTCATGTGATCGTTGTTATTTGAGTGTGCCGCTTGATACAGAAGTTGGTAGAGACATAGGATTGGGTTGGGATTGAAGCTTAAGCTTTTCTGAGTGGAGGTACATGGAAGTTAGAAATTTTGGTTATTAAGAATTGGACGATCGTGATATTCTTGAGTTAGCGTTGTTCAGGTAAGATGAAATAATTAATCTTGTTGAGAAATGATCTTGAGGTTTTAGTTTTCTTGAACGTGGAGAATGAGATATTGTAGCCGTTTGATGGCTGTTTCCGATTTTGGATGACTTTATCTCTATGTAGGATTTCTTTCTTTCTTCATTGTTGGAACATTCAGAAATATGTCAGTTCATGAATCCACCATAGCCTATCACTTAGAGAATGGTGAAGAGGGAAATTTGTTTGGTATACAGAATCTGGGTTATGTTTGGAAGCTAGTCTTGAGGAGCAAATTAAACATGCACATTAAAAGCCAATATGTATGTATATAATTTAATTTGCTTCTTTTTGTGCGTGATCGTGATCGCATAACCAATCTGAAATTGCTAAGTATCAAAACCATATTTATGCCCTTCAGCGAATTGGTTTATTTCCAATGTCTGTACTAGAGTTTTTGTTGGTTTAGATATAAATGCTAAATGAGTATATTTTTTAAGGTAAAGTAGAAGTAATTTGAATTCCAAAAAAAAAAAAGTCGAATAGGTCATACATCTACCCCCCCTTTTCTTTTATTTATACAATTATTTGGTTTCTTTGTGTCTCTCAACTGTTCGAGTATATTGCGTGATCGCAATTGCTTGTAGTGAAATTACCAATTCTCGTATCATTCTAGGAGAAGAATCCCATGTTGCCTGTATGTTTATAATTCATTTCTGGTTCACAGAAACCCCCAGAATGAGCAACTTGATTGTTATCATGGGTTTGCTACCTGTTTCCTAGCCAAGAGGGGGAAGCCTCGGGTGAAGCTATGTATGACAACCCCACATTTTACTTTTTGCCCATGTGAGGAATCTTTTTTGTTAGTTTTTGGAAGTGCAGCAATTATTTAAATTGAAAACCTGTAAGAAGGTCAATGTGTATATTCATGCAGATACCTCATACATGTATGATGTGCCAGTGACACACACATGAATATGTGGTTCTTGATGAGTAACAACGACAGAATGTTAAGTTTTAAGAACAAATATACTCTGACAAGGAGTATTGAAAGACAGGATAAATTATCAAAAAACCTTGGAGTTAGAATAAATGATCAATTCATATGTGTTTGATTTGATATGATCAGGTATACTCATTGAATTCATTTTGATTAAAGATATCAGTTATTTGGTATATGAAGGACATTTGTGATGGGGATTGATATATATAAAGTTGTTGTAAAATTGGTGTGTGCTTAAAAAATTATCATAATCCACAAATATATTAGGTAATTTGTAATGTATCATACTTTCTTTGCTGGGAAGAGTTCATATGCATCATAACAGTTTGCTAGTACCGACTTTGAATTAAATGTTTTGTTGTGTTACCCTTCTCTTAAAGATGGAATTCTCATGTTTCTTTGTAATCTTTTGTTGTTTGCTTGTGTTGGTCTTGTTATAAAAAGGAGAGTTTAGAAAATGATACTTATGTTTCTCAGCTAGTACGTTTATTATCTTGAGAAAAATATCAATAATTGTTTTTCACAGGACAAATTAGCATATTTTCGGATTAAGGAGCTTAAGGATGTCCTTACACAACTTGGGCTTCATAAGCAGGGAAAGAAGCAGGTATCAATAATTTACTCTAAGCAGAAAAATATCAATAATTGTTTGATATATTGCTCACTTTGCCATTTCTACAATAAGGAGACTTCCACTCAGTCCTAGACTCCTAGTCTCCTCTTTCTTTTGTGTATCCTGGAGCCTGGGAGCACCTAGTTGGACCTTAAGTCTCCAAAATATCTATGTTGTTCCACAGATGGAAACCTATTTGTATACCGGTGCTACTATCCTGCATGTTGTAGATTTTTTACTCATATGTGCACAATGAGTATTATGTATTACTCTCTACTGTCCCGTTAATGTTTCATTTCATGTTTCTGAATATTCTAAGTTAAACAATGTTCTGAATCTTTGCTGGTATTCAATTGCCACAGGACCTTGTTGATCGAATATTGGCCATTCTTGCTGATGATCGAGGTAATTGGCTATGCAATCTCTCTGTTACTTTTAAATAACAAAATCTATTGAATGAGGACAGCTATTCCTTATGTTACATCATCATCTGTCAGAATTACATATTAAATTTAAGCAAACTCAATTTGCACTGGTCCAATGAAAATTATGCATCAAAGTAATTTTGCATTCATAGCTGTTCAATGGTTTTATGTAGCCAAATTAGATCTTGTGAGAAAACAATATGATGTATATGACTGCAAAAGTCCCTGAGAAAGTTGGTGTGCTCTTATCTAAAATTATTTGAAATAAAGTTCAAATCTCATAGTTACTGAGAAATCAAGTGAATATGGTAAAGTCATTGTTTGGATCATCAGATTAAATAAATAGTCCAATTACAGACAAATATATGATAGCATGTCCCTCAGTACTTAAGAAACATGAGGAATCTGTGTGTTGCATACTATGAGACTTGTAAACCTCATTTGCATGACATATAATATCTGACAACTACAGAGCATGAATGCAATGCAATATATTTATTCGTAACAATTTCAGGAACCTGGGCCAAGAAGAATGCTGTTGGAAAGGATGAAGTGGCAAAGCTCATTGATGACACGTACAGGTGGTCTTTTTTTATTTCATTCACGGACTTACTGCAGATAAATGCTTTGAGAGCTTTTCTTATCTACTTACTCTGTTCATTTTTCTTCTGTTGTCTGTATATCGCCAAGGAGCAGACTATTGTTTCATTTTTCTTCAGTCACTTGTGCAAATTTAAGTTCCATTTAGATTTCAGAGCTATAATACTTTTGCCCATAGAAAAAACAAACATGTAAAGACAGCAGAAGAGGTGGTGGGTTAGAAAATGTTAAGTGATAACACGAGGAAAAAACTGCAACTTTGAGATAAAAGGTTCTTCGAAAGTAGGGAGGAGTACTCATAGGTTGGACCTGATCTTATGCCCATCATCTTCTTTCTTTATTCAGAAAAATGCAAATCTCTGGGGCGCCTGACTTGGCATCAAAATCCCAAGGCCTTTCAGATGGTACAAAGGTAAAACCTAAAGAGGAGATAGTAGATTCAAATCACAGGGATACGATACGCTGTCTCTGTGGAAACTCATTGCCTACTGATTCAATGATTAAGGTATGTACATTTTGCTGAAGTTTGATATTCCCAACCTTCTTATACTCTGTTCATCTTGATTTAGTTGTTGTTCTCAACTTTTCTAGCGGTTGGGGGTAGGGTGTGGATGGTTGTTAAAGGTGTTCCAGAGGCACTAAGTGCACCAAGCTATGTTTGGCTTGGTGCGCCTTGAGCAAGTTGGCCTGCATAATGTTTGTTATATATTTTTTCGTTTTCTTTTGGTTCGAGTAAAGTATGTTGAAACTTGTACCATTGATTTTAAAATGAAGAATGCTCTTAAGGTACCTAACTGAACCTCACTGTTTCAAGGGAAAACTTAAAATTTCTACTGTCAATTTAATTATGGCCTCTTATTTAGTATTAAGCTCATGAACCTATATATTTAGGATTTGTAAAAATAATATTCTTTTTCCGGGTTCCTCTATCATGATTCCGTTTATGCATTACTAGTTACAGTGTTGCATAAGATTTCTAGTAGCCCATAGCATTATTCGTTAATTACTTATTTAATATGATTTTTTTGCATATTGTATCTGTCAGGTGCCTGTGCCTTGCACCAAGGGTCCACTACCCCTTTGTGCGCTTAACTATGTTTTCGTGTCATCTGACCTATGAATTTCTGGATCTGTCTTGTTTTTAGTGACCATTCTAAATAATTTTTATGATGTAAATAATGGTGCAGTGTGAGGATCCAAGGTGTAATGTATGGCAGCATATAGCATGTGTGGTGATTCCCGAGAAACCAATGGATGATGTTCTACATAGTCCTCCAAAAACATTTTACTGTGAAATATGCAGGCTGAGTCGAGCTGACCCGTGAGTGAAATTATGTCACCTTGTCTTTCATCGTATATCATCGGACCGTCTTATTACCTTTACTGGGTCTTCCTTATGCATTACGAGTTGATTGCTTTTGTTTGAGCTTGTTGATTAGGCATTATATTCACCATCCGACTACCTTATTTAATTTTTATCTGTTAACCTACTTGCTACTCTTTACCTTTATTTTGTTTGAGCAGTCTATAAAGATTGTGCCGTTTCTATAAGTAGGCCTTTGTTATCTACTTCCTTCACGATCTGCCTTCTTTTTATTGACTTCAGTAATTCGTAAATAATTATTTAGTTGCTTGTTACAATCTGAGGTTGAAAGTGTCCATAGTCTCACTCTTTTGGATACTGTTTAATGAGCTGAACATTAATTAAGAAGGAGCAGATACTTGTAGAATTCTTGAGATGCTTTGGTTGTATGTTTTTATTGACTGCAGTAATTCGTAAATAGTTATGTAGTTGCTTGTCACAATCTGAGGTTGAAGTTGTATCCATAGTCTCACTCATTTGGATGCTATTTAATGAGCTGAACATAAATGAAGAAAGAGCAGATGCTTGTAGAATTTTTTAGATGCTTTGGTTGTATGTTTATCCATTCATGGGATTTATATCTAGTGCATATTAACATTTCACAAGCAGTTGCTTGTCTTATAGCCTGTAATCTGGTTCAAGTTTCCAACTTTTCTCCTGTTCTTAGAATTTTCTAGGCTTAATGTCAATATATTTACAATCAGCTGAAAGTATATGCTAATTTATTTGAGAGCTTACCTAATGTTGGATACTTGTTTGAATATTATCAGATAGGCTAAACTTAAAAATGTTGAGGGTTCTATGTACTGCTGGGTGCTTCAATTATTAATCAATGTTTTAATTTATGTGAAACAGCTTAACCATGATATGTGCCCCATACTGCATTTTAAACTTGATATTTGGTTTCTTTTGTACTTGGAATGAATTCATAAGGTTGTTTGATGCCTGATAGTCGTCATTGTATTGAAATATGCAGCTTCTTGGTGTCAATTGCAAATCCTCTGTATCCTGTGAAATTGAATATCACAAGTGTTCCTGCAGATGGGTATGTCGATCAAATATCGTTCTTTTATCAACTTTCTTTAATGTTCACATGTATGACAGCAATATGTTACCCTCTACTTCCTGAACCCAATCATTTGTGTGATTTAAGTTCCTTGTCACAAGTGATATAATTTACTCTAAAGATGACATGCAGCTAGTTTTTCAATTTAGTATGTCAGATGGCCAATTTGATTTCGTTCTAGCATTGCAATGTCTCAAGACTCTCAACTCTTTCTTTTTTTCTGGCGCATGTACGATATAAATACAGCGTACTATGGAATGGCTGATCTGAGTCTTCTATTGCAAATAATAAATTCAATCCTCTTTTCAAAAAAAAAAAAAATACATTCAATCCTAGTTAAAATTCAAAATTTGGTGTCTTGTGTTGCAGTATACCTAAACTTTTCCCAAACACTGTTGCACTCTTTTGTTGAATCCATATTTTGGGAAGTGGGATTATAAATGCTGGCAATTTTTTGTTATCTGTCAATATTCTTATTATTCTGATGCTTACCATGTCTTCCTTTTTGTTTTTTTCTGTGGTTTTCTTGTTTATGTATGTTCCATTGAGTTGTTTTAATTTGTGGCTGCATATTTGCACATTTGTGTCTTGCAGCTCTAATCCTGCTCTGAGCATTGAGAAAACGTTTCAACTAACAAGGGCAGACAAGGACTTGTTGTTGAAACAAGAATATGATGTTCAGGTTGGTGAACTTAATGTAAAAATAAACATTGTATGTGTTGTTCTTTTAGAATATACTAATCTTTTACATGATTATGGTCATTTTCCACCTAGGCATGGTGCATGCTACTCAATGACAAGGTCACATATAGGATGCAATGGCCACAATATGCAGATCTGCAAGTGAATGGTATGATATCCTTTTAGATTGCTCGATTTTTTTAGTCTATTAGGAGTAGAAGCTCACTTCTTCTCCAACTCTACCAAAACCGACTATTGTTCTTTAGTTACTGCTAGGTTAGAGATGCTCATCTAATTCTAAATTGTTATTGTGCTTTTAGTACATTTCAAAATCAGGACTTGCCTATTCATCCATATGCAAAGTATAATATTATAACCTTCTTCTTTGGGATTAGGGTTGCCAGCATACATTTTGGGTTTTGTGTAGGCATTCCGTTTTCTCTTTTGTTCTCTTTGATTTGAATGATAAAGGACATAGTGCTGCCCTTGCTCACATGCATAACACTTTTGTCTTATTAACCTCATAGGTGTGCCAGTACGAGCAATAAATAGACCCGGTTCTCAACTTCTTGGAGCAAATGGTCGAGACGATGGACCTATTGTGAGTTTTCTCTTTAAATTGGTATCTTTTTTTTTTTTTTTTTTTTTTTGGTATGTATCAAAATTAGAGAACTGTGCATTATTGAGCAGCAATGTTTCTTGTATGGGGAAGAATGTTCTTGTTAGCTCTCTCTTATCCACAATTGTTTTCATTTCTTTCCTTTGTTACTAAATTGATGTTCATCCTCTGTAGATGTTACTCCCCCTTTCAGGTTTTCCCTTTTTGGGACTTTCTTAATTGGGTGGAAGCAGGGGGTTTATGTGGGAAATCATTAACTCAATTTTGTTGTTCAATCATGCTTGACTAGATACTGTTGTTTTCTACATATCCCTTAGTGTATATCTTGTTGTTTTGTCAGATTACAACCTGCACCAGAGACGGAATTAATAAGATTTCCTTAACAGGATGTGATGCTCGCATTTTCTGTGTGGGAGTTAGAATTGTAAAGCGAAGGACTTTGCATCAGGTTAATGATCCTTCTGAAATCTTTATTTTGGTGTATATTGTGAAATAATACCCTTGGTGTATATTCATGACTTGGGTATTTTAGTTGGTTTAAAATAATGCACGGATAATATGTTTCCGAATGATACTGTATGCACATGACCTTACCCTGTTTCATAGGACAAGACTTTCTAGTGCTCTCGTGGCCCTTTGTAGTTCTCTTGGCTGTACCTCTTTATGTCGAAGTATATAGCATGCCATCATTCTAATTGTGTCATTAAACATCATTCTTTTGTGTGTGGGGGTTTGGCGTAATTTTTCTTCTTGAGTTTGCATCTAAAGATATGAGGGACTTGATTTTGGTTTCTCTTGTATCGTGAAATCTGAACTTTGTGGAACTTATTGATGGTGTACATTTGTTTCAGTTATTAACTTGGACTAACGGTCAACTTCTGTGATCTTTTTCTAGATTCTTAATTTGATCCCAAAAGAGGATGAAGGTGAGGGTTTTGAGGATGCACTAGTTCGTGTGCGTAAATGTGTTGGTGGGGGAGCTGCCACAGAAAATGCTGATAGTGACAGTGATATTGAAGTTGTTGCTGATTTTGTTCCTGTCAATCTCCGCTGTCCTGTGAGTAGTCTTATCATAAATACTTGCGCTGTTGGGCATAGATTCAAAGAGAATAAGATGTCTCTGTTGTCTGTACATACACTTCCCATGAGCAGATCTAAGAAGTCTGCTGTTGATGCATTTTGTGAGCATAGTATACTTATTTGCTTTATGAAAAATCTTTGATTCACTTTAGATCATCTACTTTGTAGTTGCAAACTATCTATTTCTGAAACATCTCAGTGTATTCTATCCTAAAGAATTACTTTTATCATTGAAATTCCATCAGAAATTTCTTGGTCTTGTTATTATCCAATTAATTTATTTTAATGCTATTGAATTCTTTTAATTAGTTTCTATGATTTTCTAAAATTATATTTCATCATATGCTCTGTTTATATTTCATTATATGCTCTGTGTATGGGTGAGATTGTAGCATAGACAATGTCTACGACTTTTCCATCATGAATCTGCATTTTGCTTGATGCAACCTTGTTTCCTTTCTTTAAGGTTGCTATTGTGGTGCTATTCTAATGAAACTTGATAGACTCTACTTTTATGATTGAATTCTTCAGATGAGTGGTATGAGAATGAAGATCGCTGGAAGGTTTAAGCCTTGTGCTCACATGGGCTGTTTTGATCTGGAAGTATTTGTGGAGATGAACCAACGCTCCAGGAAGGTAATTTAATTTATATTCTTTATCTGCCTGTTCTTTTTGTGTAGTGAATGGACAAGAGAACAAGTTGTACATTGTAAGTTAACTAAGTAGTCCTTCCTTGACTTTGTTTCTTATGTTCATGTATGCTTTTTGAGAATGCAGTGGCAATGTCCCATTTGTCTGAAGAACTATTCTTGGGAGAAAATCATCATAGATCCATATTTCAATCGGATATCACACAAGGTACTGTCTTGCGTCTTGTGAGTGTCTCGTGTCTTGGCGTATTATATCTCCTGCCTATACTCCCTTCATTATGTATTACAGATGCGGGATGCTGGAGAAGATGTGGCAGAGGTTGAGGTAAAGCCTGATGGCTCTTGGCGTGCTAAGGCAGAGGGAGATCGTAGAGGACTTGGGGAGCTTGGGCTGTGGCATTTGCCTGATGGTACCATCTGTTCGTCAACTGAAGCAGAATCAAAGTCAAAAGTAGAACTTAAACCAGTTAAACAGGAGAATGGTTCTGATGGTCATGGTGTTCTAAAAATTGGAATCAGAAAAAACCGAAACGGTTGTTGGGAATTTAACAAAGCTGATAATGTGCGAGGTGTCTCACCTGCAAATAAACTTCAGCAAAACTTCAAGAATAATGGTGAGACTATAATTCCTATGAGCAGTAGTGCCACTGGTAGCGGCAGAGATGGTGAAGATGGCAGTGTTAATCAGGATGATGAGGGAAACCTCGACTTTTCTGCAGTTAATCGTACTGAATGTGGGTCCATGCCCCCGAGTGTTGAACCACCACATGGATTTAATGATCCATTTTCTTCTACTCCAGGTGGAGATGCTGACATAATTGTCCTTAGCGACTCTGATGAAGAAACTGAGCCGCTAATGTCCCCGAAGGCTCACAAGAGCAGTGGGGCAGATAGCATTCAGTTTCCGGCTCCACAGCATGGGATTCCTGATTCTTATTATGAAAATCCTGCTGTTAGTAATGGTGCAAATTCATGTCTCGATCCTTACAATACAAATGATGATGAGTTTGGGAGTAATATTTGGTCATTGCCACCTGGTGGTCAGAATTTTCAATTATTTGGGTCTGATGCTGACATTACTGGCCATTTAGTTGACATGGAAGATGTCACTCTTAATTGCCAGTCATCTATGAATGGCTATAAATTGGCTGCGGAGACTTCTTTGGGAGCTGCTGCACTCATCCCTGATTCTGATGCTCAACTTACTGATATGAATGGTGGTTTAGTAGATAATCATTTGCCGCGTAATGGCAACGACCCCTCGCTTCAAATATTCCTTCCTACAAGGCCTTCGGACGCTTCAACTGTGCAGACTGATATGAGAGACCATCCTGATGTTTCAAATGGTATTCGTACTGAGGACTGGATTTCTCTCAGGCTTGGTGATGGTGGCGGAAGGGGTGGGGGGGAACCCACAGCTGCAAATGGCATAGGTTCAGCCAATCAATTACCACCCAAAGATAGTAACTTGAACACGTTAGCAGATAATGGTAACACTACTGCTATCTTATTTCTGAATCCCCTCCCCTCATCCCTCCAAAAATGGATAAAAGACGAGTACTCTTAGGTTACCTCTATTCTTTAAGAGATGAGTTGTTTCACCCGTGCGTAACTTCTCAGAGGGAGAAAAAGCATAATGATCGTGGAACAGCCTCACCAAATCGCGACTAAAATTGCATCTCAGTTCCAAAATGCAAATTTTGATAAACTTTTGTTATTGGTATAATCCTTCTGCATTTTCACTTGTTTCCATTTCTTGGTTGGCAGCAACTTTTTTGCTTGGTATGAATGGCAACAGGACCGGTAAGACGAGTAGGGAATGTTCAGATAGTCCTTTTTCATTTCCTCGCCAACGGCGTTCTGTAAGACCAAGATTATATCTCTCTATTGATTCAGACTCCGAGTAGCGCCACTGGAGAGGCAATGCGGAGGAAAGTCCTTTTCTGTTAGACGTCGATAGGACTGCTGTCAGATGCCTTGTTTTTTGTGGAGAGACAGTCTCATTCTTGCTTCCTAGCTGATCTGTACATTTAGTAGATAGAAGAAGCTGACCACTTCACCTGCATTGGGAACTTACTAGTACCTCTTATGCTGCCTCTACTGAATTTTGGTGAGCCATTAATTATCTTCTATTTTCTTTATTAAAGCTCCTTAATTCCTCTTGTGCTCTCCTTAATCCTTTTTTTTCTTTTAACCTTGTTGCTTTGCTTGTTTGCAGGTGCAGTGCTTCTAAATTGCTCATTTTGTGGTTTTAGTAGATGGTGAAGTGGGAAATGTCAGCTAATTTTGCTCGAGGGGAATATGGAAGATTACATTTAGGTTAGGAAAAATAACCTGTAAATTGACATAAACTAAGTGTTTCCTTTTCTTAAACTAGTATTAATATTAATTAATATAAAAGTATTTGTTTGCAAACATATCTCCAGCGCACTTCGCCCTATTTAATTTCGCCAGTATTTCCTTAAAGCAAAAAATCTCGATTTTTTTGTACATTTTGAGTTTGATTTCATAATATGATAATAATGATAATTACAAGATTACAAGATAATTTATGTTGTCATTAGCTGGTTGGTTTGTAACAAAGAGGTGATATTAAGCCGAAAGGTGGTAGCATCTCAAATCAGTACAAAACAAGTGTTTTGATATAACGCATCATCAGTTACATGGTTGTGACTACCTACCTAAAACAAAAGGATCAATAGAAAATTTGTCGGCTACATAACGTCGTCTCTGTGATCTGAGACGACGTCCTCTACAGAAGGCCGTGTGCGTCACAGCAGCAGAATTGACCCAATAATTTGCTCAGTCATCACTTCCCTGGTCAAGAACTGGAAGAATGGCTAACGCTGACGAATCGAGGTGCATGCCTCTAACAATACCACCATAACTGATCTTTATTTTATAGCACAGAAGCAATATGGAATCCCATAGCGCAGTTCTTCCCTGCAATCGAAGGACATGAATGGTGTGTTATGCATTTGGAGTAACAAAGAACAGACACCACTAAATGAATATATGTGCAGACTTCCAAGTAAACTGACATAATCGGTCACTTAAATAGTCTCGATTCAAACGACGTTCAAATTGGAAAAGAGGGAGTAAGCAAGAAGAGAGGAAATGATGGCACATGTTCTGCAAGTCCTGGTCGAGTTAGACATGTATCTGGTTAGCAGTTGCCGTAAGCCGGTTAAGTAGACAAAAGGAATTGAATAATGTCATTTGAAATTGCATATAAATTTCTAATCATCCAAGTAGTGTTTCAGTTAATCATATATGAGAAAAAGCATATACTGCTAAAACATAGTACCTGGAAAGAGAATTGAGGCTTCTTGTCCCAGTACAAGGCAAAAACTGGGGGGCTTTGCTTCCCAACAGCAAGAATACACGCCCCCGGATGTAGCACCGAGGGAACACCAGATATAACAGCTACGTACTTCTCAGGAAACCTATCTTTAGGGGGGAGAACACCCAAAAACAAAGGGTTCTTGCTTGCCTGAGGCCCGGCATATGTTGTAGGATCAACATGCAACATCCATTTTGGGTATTCCAGGAAAGCACAAAACAGATAAAGAAGCAAATGAGAATCACTAGGAAGCTCAAGACTCCATTTCTTATTCTTTTTATCGTAGACCTCGCCATTTCCCAAATACTCATAGTTCTTCAAACACGTTCCTTCAGCAAGTTCTACAAGATATTGACATATAAATATATATATATGAAATATCAAATGGTAAAGACCACACTAGAGGAAGTCCATCAATTAATTATTTATCAATTTGTTTAGCAATGAACAATTAGGAAAGCACTTACCACGAATCCTTTGGACAGTGTAATCTGCGCGTACACTACTTTGAGGAAGTAAACCTTTACCCCATTCTCCTTTCATCAAAGAATGGAGTCTCTGATGCTCCATAATGGCATCCATACCCTCTCGCAAAACCGAGATTGACGCAGCATGCTGAGGGGATTGCTGGAAATTAATAGCTTGTGATTTTGCTGGAAATGAAAAAGAACACTTAGCAGTTAAACGAAACTTTGCCATCCAAGTCAGGAAGAAATATTAAAATCCTAATTTCCATAATGGGTAAAACAGGTAAAACATACAAGCATCACAAACTTGAGCAAGAGTTGCACGAAGCTGATGAAGAAGTCCATCCTCGTCAACTGCAAATGCTGGCTTCCAGTCATTACTTCTATCAATTGGAAATACATTAGCAGCAGCAGGCGCACTTGGTGCATCACTTCCAATTTGGCTAATGTTAATCGAAATATTAAGTTTTGCAGCTGATTCCATAACCTAAAAATTCCAAGAGATGAGTATTGTTTCTTCTAGTAGTGAAACAAGATTTGAGAACTACGATTTAATATACTTGCATTTTAGAATAGGTCATTAATTTAAGTACATCTAAACAAGTATGCAGCTATCTGTAGAAACAACAAACTACGCCCATTGATGAGAATCCCAGGCAAATGATTACACTATCTTGAAACAAAACGAGGACAGGCCTCATTGTTCCATGGGAAAAATGCTTCAAATCTTAATTTTGAAATCTTTAGATTTATACAGTGGCTCCTGAATATATATAGAGTTTGTTGACCATCTCTGGGAGTACGAAAAGAGGTTAACCAAAGAGTCTCACAGCTATATCAAGAGTCTCTGAAAACAAAATATATAAACCAAGTGAACTGAAATAAAATGACAGAAACTAACAGGTGAAGCCTCAATGTAAGGTTTTGACTCTCCAATCTATAAAGAGAATTTCTAGTGCAATGTTAGAGATGCAAGCTCCATGTATTCATTTAAAAGACTCATCTTTTTTGGCTATCATCTTTAGAAGTGAAGCAGAAAATTTTTCAGTTAAATCTTGACTGCCAGAGAGACAGCCAAAACTCTTAACTAGAGATATGAATCCACGCATACTCACTGAAAGAATCTCTACAAATGTGGTAAAAGGCATAGGGGAGAAGCAATTTCACCTTTATGTGGCTGGTATCAATCTTTCCAAGAAGAGGATTAAGTAGAAAAGCAGAAAACCACTGTCTGAGAGAATCGCGCCATTTCTCTATATGTGGATGAATGCCCAACCTTTCAAAAGCTTCAATCGACTCTTCCATAGACATTGGAGGAGGAAGCTCTCCCTCCCCTTTCTTAGGTGGGGTTGTGAACTTCTGGGAACCAGGGGACATCCTAACTGGCCTTAAAGGCGTACTTCTTGTAGGTCCAGAAGTATTAACTGAACCAGTGAGGGTGTTTGGACTGGTCATCCCAAATGCATTTATGCTGGGGGGAGGAGTTGCCAATTTGTTTGCTGTTTCAGATATCTTCTCGTCTATATCAGCCAGAAAGTTTTCAAGATCTTTCTCTGTTGCTAAATCTTTCTGAAAGGCACGACGCTTACTTGACCAAGGGGTGGCATTCAACTGATCTACTCCTGGTGAAGACTGCAGGGATGGCGACGGTACTGATGACCGTGCAGAGGCTGTAGGTACAAGATACATAGAAGGAGAAGCTGGTGACTTGGATGGTGTAGTATAAGCATGAATCTTTCGCCCACCACTAGAGCTTGATTTCCCGCCGCTCATTTCATGATTCGAACTTGATGGATGAAGTGGAACAAGCAAACTTGGAGGGGAAGGCGAGCTAATTTTTGATTTAGGAGGTCTCTTTGAAGACTCCTCAGAATCCTTCTCAAGTTTTGACCTTAACCCCAAAAGGCCAAGCTGTCGATCTGTAAGGCGTGTTAGCTCTTTTGTACCTTTGGAAGGAGATACTACAAAAACATCCCTGAGGTTTCTTCGCCTCCATACTGAAAGGGCTTTGACAAAAGCAAACAGAGCTGCAAGCAGTATGCAACTTGCCATTGCTGCTATAACTTTGGAACATATACCTGAAAAGTCGACATCACATCAAAATTCCCATTGCTAGAACCAGTCACGTCATTGCCTTCAGAAAACGCAAATGAAAATCAGAACTCTACTTACTCGCAACATCTTGAGAAACAAATCCAAGTCCAAAATCAGCAGCAACCGTATTTTCCCTGCATCCATCATATTCACATGAGCACAAAAGATCTCACACTTCATGTCAGTGTACTGCTTTTCATACTAACATCTAAAGTTCGAAATCATATGCAAGAGTTCTAATTTGATTTTTATATTAGCTAGTAAACCCCAATCATATCTCCCTATCACTAGTATACCAACTGCCTCCCTCATATTTCCACAACCTTCACGCACGCATGGTGGCGGGAGCTCAAATTAAGCATCACACCAACAGCCACAAGCAATACTGTCTCTGCACGCTGATTTAATCGACCAGTAGGAACCAATGGCAACCTCTTTTACATAATTTAACCAAAATGCAGAGCATAAACCTACATACAACCGCGAAATTACCTGTACATAGAGATGGCGAGGGCGAGAGCGGAGACGGATAGCATAGAGAGGATGAAGAAGACTGTGGAGGCGGAGGGGCGAAGGCTGTTGGAGGTGAGGGCCGCAGAGAGTGCTGGGTTCTGGTACACTGCAAACAACGAGGGCTTCGATGCGCCCGCCATCTGCTGCTGGCCTCCTTCACGATCCATCGCTGGTTTCCTAGCAGTCGACTGATTGCTGCCCAATAGCCTGCTTAGGGTTTAACAACTAGAATTTCCGCCATTGTTTGAGGTTTTTGAAGCTCGAGCAGGAAGCCGGAATTTTCGAAATTTCAGCGCTTATGGATTTTTTTTCTTTTAAAGCCCTAATACGGGTCGGGTTATGCTCCGGATTTCATCAACAATTTTTTTTTTTTTTTTTTTTTTTTTTTTTTTTTAACTAGGGAGAGTTACATTATAAATTACTCCATATCGAAATTACTCTTTTTATAATAGCTCTATTATTCAAATTAGATTAGATTTCCCTCCGTGCCAAACACAATATAGTTAAATACTCACTCCGTCCCAGCTAAGTCGATCAACTTTTTTTCGGCACAAAATTTAAGAAATTAGTATTTTTAAGTGTGTTTGTTAATAAAGCGAATAAGTGATTAGATATTTCCTTGCTTATATTTATTCTATATAAAAAAAATTGATCAATATAGTTGATATAGTTCAAAAAAAATTATTGATCAAGTTAGTTGGGATCGAGGGAGTGTGTTTAGTAATGAAGTGAAAGTGATTAGATATTTATTTACTTATATTTATTCTATATAAGAAAATTGATCAATTTAGTTGATACAACCCAAAAAGAATTATTAATCAAGTTAGTTACGACCGAGGGAGTATAAAGAAACGTAATTGTAACTAAAATTCGTACTACAAAAATAAAAATATCTAAACATGAAATATAAAATATTATAAATTCTAAAATAACACATTTTTCCTTGTATAAAGTATAATTTTATATCACCTTATAAAGAATGAATAAATATATTATTATTCAAAATAAATACTAAGATATATAAAATATGATCCTCATTTCAAATAATGAATTTATACCTCATTGTATTATCTATCTATTTAGAGGGATAGAAAACAAACAAACCCTTAAAATTCACTATTTGTCACAAAATATAGAAATAGTTTGGGTTAATTGCATCAAAATACCTGACCTTTTCCCAAAATTTGGTTTTTTGACAAACTTTTTAATTGTAGCAAAAATTTTAGCTACGTTTTAATTTATTGCAATGTCCGTCCCGCGTATATTTCCGGCCAAATCCATTCATTTTCGGCCAATTTATTTTAGCTACGTTTCAATTTATTGCAATGGATTTGAGACGACAATGTTTCATTACCCGGCACGACATGCCACCTAAGCTTTACGGAGGTCCACCTCAGCATGGATTTGGCCGAAAATATACGCGGGACGGACATTGCAATAAATTGAAACGTAGCTAAAATTTTTGCTACAATTAAAAAGTTTGTCAAAAAACCAAATTTTGGGAAAAGGTCAGGTATTTTGATGCAATTAACCCAAATAGTTTTAGTATAATTTAACTACTTAAAAAATAAAATTAATGGTCAGTATCAATATATGACAGTGCATAACATTCAACAACTTAACACAAAGTTGACAAGAGAGGAATAAATAGCATTCATACACCATATTAACCAAATCCACCTACTTCAACTACATCGTTTTCGTCGGCACGAACATGAACACGAACACGACCACGACCACGACCACAGCTTTATTCAGTAACGTAGCAGAGCACACGAACCTCGTCCTCACATCCTTATCACAGTCGGGGAAGAATCGGGCTGCCCTACCGACGACGACTTGGACACGTCGGGCGCTGACGGCGCTTCCTCCAGGCAGCTCTTGGTGTCGTCGCTGTTCATTCCGACCGTCAGCTTCTCCACTTCCTCCTGTGTGTATATGTGGATCTTCGTCGCCACATCAATAAACTCGCTGCCATTCATTCACACATCAACATCACATCATTTCAAAGATCTCCGTCGCAAAATTTAAAAAGCAAAGCATAGCGACGCGAGGGACTTACTGCCAAGGGTCGTCGCCAACGACCATCATGTCGTTCTCGCTATCGGTGTACAGTATGCGCCATCCGTGGTTGGGATCGCGCAAGAGGCCTTCCATGTTGAACAGCATCTCGAGCTCAGTCAGCAGATCGTCGTAGCCGTTCAGTCGTGAAAGATCAACGGCTCTCCCCACCAAGCTACCTTGTTTGTGAACCTACGATACAAGCAGGAACGGTGATCGGGTGAAAAAACGAGTATATTGGTTAATCATCCGTCGCTACTCGACTTGCTCGAAAACGTACCTTTGTACAGCTCCTCTTGCTAGGACCCTGTAGGTTGATGGCGGCAGGATCCTCCGTCAGAGAGAAACCGAATATCTTGCAGCTCGGAACTTTCTCCGTCATGTTGTTATCGCTGTTCACATTTTTAAGAGCAGACGTTCTCTCCTGCGCCCTCGGTTCGTTTGTCAGATGTGGCATCCGACCTACATCGGCTTTGGTCCCACTCAGGATCGAAGTAGGGCTGAGAACACGATTTCCTGTCTGAAAATTTGAGAAGTTGGATAGCATGAGAGGGATTTGTCCTCCTCCTGTATGGATGCTCTTGCGTGGAATCGGCATGCTTCTAGAACCTTCTGAAGCCAGGGGATAGAAGCTGGGCGTCGTCGGCCTCTGATTGTGAATGCTGTAACCGTGTTGAGGTTTCGACCAAACACCGAGATCCGAGCTACTTCTCCCTGCTAGAGATTTGAATGAGCAAATTTCTTGACCTTGCAAGACCTTAGGAAACCAATTGGATTCCAGAAAGCCTGTGAAGTTGGCGGGCGCGTGGTTTCTCACAAACTCGCCGTAGTTAAACTTATCCATCCTGTTTGGCACAGGATTAGGTGCGGTAGGTTGCATACCGAAATCGAGCTGGCGGTTCACACAATCACCTCTATAGAAAGGTGAAACTAGACCTACATTTTCTTGACCTTGCAAGACCTTGGAGGATCTTATCGAATCCTCAAAGTCCAAAACAGCGCCCCCGCCTGCATAAAAAATGAGACACCTTGCAGTTTCAGACGAGGTCACGAGAGCAAGCAACGTAGAGAAGAACAATCAAATCGTATGGAAAGATATGCACCAGCAATTGGGCTGCCATGCGGGGTAACGTGCAGATTTGACCTCAGTTTCTTCATCCTAGGTGAGGACTGGATACTCAGAGGTGCATAGTTACCTGAGAAATCAATGTCCCACGGAGAAACTCGTTCTTGGTGGTTACTCATGATGTCCTCGTCCCAACGCACCTATAGCATTTGCCGGTAACAAGGATGTTAGTGAAGTTGCAAGAAATGATTGGATGAATGCAATCGCAACGACAACAGAATATTTTCTACCACTTTTATCTTTGCTATTAACACTATTGCATTGTATGCTTCGATTCCCTAGGGCTTGAACCTACTTCTAGTAGTGAATTTATAGATAAACTCTAAGGCGACAAATGAGCAGACAAAAATCGCAATTCCACCTGTTCACCTAAATCTAGCCAAAAAAGTTGCACATTATGGAATCAGAATAGGTAAACTGTCAAATAATCAACATCCAATAGAAGCTATGACTTGGGACCATGTGCCGTTTCGGTCATTTATAACGGTATATTATACTATACTATGAATGACAACGATAAACTAGACGTCCTAGAGAGCCTCAATGGCAGCAAAAATGCAAAATAACAGAAGGGTTGCCTGGTTATGAAGTTGTACTCTACCATCAGGCATCTCCATTTCGAGTTCTGCCATCTATAGGGATCAATGTCGCCGACTCCAGTCACCACCCCACTGAACCTGCAAAAACAAAACAAATACAATCAGTATGCATCGCGAAGGCAAAAGCATCCTGGTAAGAATCTGAAATTAATCGCGTGGGACCTTCTTTCAGGAGAATCATCAAAGTCGAATCTCATTCTGAATCTTGTCCCAACAGGTACCTGACTGGTGGCACACTTCACATATTTTTCAACGGGAATAATGAAATCAGCATGGCTCGCCCTGCAAAATAAAATAAAGTTCTAAGCAGACGTGCCACATAATAGTAGCGGCTAATAGTACAACATCATGTAATCTACATGTTTATTTTGCTGCGATTTCTTCCTCATCCAGTTAGAGCTCAATATTCTTTTCCCGCATTTGTACACTTTCCATCAAATTTTCGCTACATACATACTTAGTGCTTTTATTATAAGTGCAAGACAATGGTGAGATTCTAAGCCATGCTTGAATCAATCACATTTGTGAACTCATCTTCCTTCTTTCATGATAAAAGTTCTAGAGTTCTACTCCCTGCTATCTTTTAGGGACTCTAGATTTCCCCGTTGTATCATTAAAACACAGTTGATAGACTAAAATGTTGAATTTGGATTAGGAACTCAACAAATACTATAGCGACAAATCCAAATGTACTAGAAGCAGTCTTTTATGACCATCAAATGTACCTTTCGTTTCTCTATATGTGCTCTCAGTGCACTCGATTCTTACTGCATGTCTTCGTTGATTATTTCATCCATCATACTATTCATAATGTGAGGTTCATGATGTACATGTTTAATCATCACAAAGAAGACTTCCTATAGCGAACAAGCTATTACTCTATTATTCGCTGCTATATATTATGAGGCAATGCAAGATCTGTGTAACTCGGGCACATCTAGAGCTCCAATGAGCACTAGAACGATTCGGCTAAGTACGTTACAAGTAGAGGATTTCACGATGCAACCAAATCTACCAGATAACAAAGAGAGCATGTGCAACAGTACCTTGGGCTGTAGAAAACATGAAACGAGTTGTTGCTTGATATAGCATTTGCAACTGGAGAGAGGACATTGGGATAAGAACTCTGATTCTTAATGATCGAATCAGGCAAGCCATTCCTAGGTTGAGCAGCTCGTCTAATCCCCAACCGTAGTTCTCCAGCTTCTCCTCTGCAGCATAGGTAATAAACCTTATCAGTCTCTTTTTCTTGGCAAAAGATAATTATTTCTACAATTTACTTACTTCGATTAAAAGTCTCTTTAGATTTTATATAATTTGTTTCCAAGCATCAGTTTGACATGCATCTTGTATATGTATTGCTCAAATGCATAACTCAAGACGAAATGTACCTCAGAAAGAGAACAGCATCCCCCGAGACAAGGTTCTTCTGACTGACAAATATACTCCAACCAGTAGTGAGCAAATGCCGCCTTGGCTGGCCTGCAATGTCATAATCGAACACTCAGAATCTCCTACAAGAGAATGAGTGATACACGAACCTTATACCTCTATAAATGTGTCGGAACTTCCACTCCACTCCATGCAGGTCCTTGGCTATGAGTTCCTGGGAGGGCCTTTGCTCTTTATAATCCTACAACGAAACGTAATTCCTCAGCAAGACGAACTTTACTGGAGTTAATAGAGAATTCAAGTGCTATTCCGCATAAGAGACCAAACCAGAGGGGGGAAGCAGTCTTCAGCAGCCCTACGAGGAACAGAAAATCCACCATGGGTACTGGTATCCGAAGCAGTCAAAGTCTTGCAGAACATATGGGAAGTCGACTTTGCAGGCATAACACCATTCCCATCCTCGTCAACACCCGCATTTTCACTCTCTTTGCCGTCCAATTTCACCCCTGCCAGCTGCATCAGCACACAACTTTACAAAGACCAGAATTGGACATTCACAACCTTTCTCTAGCACCAATCCAAGGCCTTCCCCATCACTAATTCTATTCGAAAACGAAACATAAAACATAGAACAACAATAATCTATTTTAACTATCATAAAGACCCAATTCTTTCACTAATCAAGAAGCACCACCAATGAATTCCCAATTCTTTCACTAATCAAGAATTTCAAAAATCACACATCCAACTAAAAAACCAAAACATCTATCTGTAATTACCAACAGTACCTCTGGCAGAGGAAGCAGATTCAGTTGAGTGTAAACCTCATCATTCTCCTTGTTTGCCTGTTACAAAAACATTAACCAAAACTCAAAATTAGAAAAGGACCAAATCACAACAAAGCTATTTGTTGAAATCACACCCTACAACAAAACAAAACCAACAAGGCATTGGACACAAAACAAGAGCTCAACAAAGCACTTACAAGTAACCGAACATCGATAACCCGGCAAAAGATCTGTGGAGGAAGATCAAAAGTGGGCATATCCATGGGAGGAAAGGGTGAGGCAGAGGCAGCCTGCTCCATGTGGCCTTGAGGGAAATACACCACCACATTTCCTTTCTTGGGCAAGCTGGTGAGAGGTCCAGCACAAGCATGCCAGAGCTCCACATATATCGATGGTGGTGGAGCAGATTCTGAACAAGGGGAAGAACAAGAAGAAGAAGAAGATGATGAGTGAGAGGCAGCACTCGAAGAGGGCGGTAACGAAATTGAAGTTTGCAAACACCCATAATCACCACTACCACCTTCACATTCTCCTCCATTCACACATGCATTATTCTTCTCCACCTCACTCACTGCATCATTCAGATCAAATTCCATCAATTCCCAGATAAAAAAAAGTTCCCAACTTTCTGCTTTTCTTGAACCGAAACACTTGAGTCACTCTAGCATTACACAACCACAAAAACAAACGCAACTAATACGACAAAACAAAGGGGCAAAGAACATTGATCGAGAAATAGGCTGGAATTAGTAATCAAGAATGTCTCCAAAGGCTCAATGGAAAATTCCCACAAAATTGCCAGACGAATTATCCCAAAAAGAAGTCAATTTTGAGCAAGAAATCCATAAAGTCGACGCCTTTAGAGCAAGAAGGGCAAAGGGGTTTCACAAAACAGCAAACAGGAAAAGAAGTCATATTTTTTTGGCGAGGATAGGATAGCCTAGCAAGAGAGTTTGTAGTGTAAGAAAGCAGTAGGCTAATCTAAAAGATGAGAAGGAGAGAGAGAGAGGCATCAAATAATAACAAGAAATTCAAAGTATGATTCCTCCCCCATTTGCAGTTCTGAGAAGGGGGAGCAGCAGCAACAGACATAGACAATTGCTTGGCAAGCACAGAACCAAAAGCCAAAAGAAGCCAATGTAGTAGTGCCCCTTTTGGACTTAAGACTGTTTTTGTGTGTGTGTGTGTGTGTGAGAGAGAGCAAGAGAGAGAACTGTGTTAAGTGGAGGGGACAAGCTAAGACAGTACAGAAGAACCCACAGCCAAAGCCTAACCCCACTCCTTTCTTGGTTTGCTTTGCATTAGCTTTTGTGATTTTTCAGTGTGAAAAAAGAAAAAATTATCAACATTAAGATGTTTCTTTTTGTTGATTATCAAATTTTCTTTATCACTTTTAGCTTGAGGCCCCCTTCCTCCCGTCACCACCAGCACCAAAAAAAAGGAGGTTTTCCATTGAATGCAAACAAAGATGTCTTTACTCTTCCTAATAAAGAAACGATTTTTAATTCAAGAATTTGAAGACATGCCATCATAGTATGTGCCACTATCACCTCTGTCATTGAATTTTACTTTGACTAATAAATCCTTTGATGTTAAAAATAAATAAAATAAAAAAAAATTATTACCATCTCATCTTTATGCCACATTTTTTCGGTTTTCAGATTTTATGTTGCATTCTTTATTTCACCTTGCAGTTTATGAAAAATGCTTTCTTTTAGAACTTGTATTGTTAATTTTCTTAAATTTGGTCATTTTAATTATATTATCTCAACTTTTTTAGAGTATATTATCTCAATTTTATTTGCGCTATAATTGTATATTTTTGGTATTCGTTCATAATTGTGTTTTCGCCTATATCTCATCTTGTGTATAGTGTGGTCATCAATAGAAATATGAAAAGTCGAACATAATTAAATATACTGATTTTTAGGGTAAAAATTAATGTATTAAGAAAATACATTTAGGTGTACATTATGGAAAGTCCTAATTCTAGATGTTTACATCTGATCACTTAGCTCTAGCTAACCTAGCTAATCATAATTAAATGTTATTTTTATGCAACATTCCTCCTTTATGTCAGCAGAAATATTAGGGACTTAGAGACGTAATCGAATCGAGTTGAGTTAAATACTACTGTTATATTGAATTTTTTTTTTTTGAGAACCAAATGAGAAGATATCATTAATCAGAAGGATCAGAGCTTACATCAAACGGCAAGCTCACAGCATAAGCAAGAGTAGAAACAGAATTAAGAGCAAAAGAAGCAAGCCTATCAGCTATAGTATTTCCTTCGCGAGGTGTCCAGCTAAACTCACAGCGGATGAACGATCTCTTCATCGTGTAGATCTCACGTAGTGACATGCCCAGATATGAAAGATCTTCTTCTTCCCGTTTGAGAATCCAGTACAAGTATTGGCAATCCGTTTCAGCTATAATCTCCCCCATACCAAGGTCGCGGCAAAGACGGAGCCCTTCAACCATGGCCATCGCTTCTCCCTCCACCACCGTAAAGCCGTCTGAATGAAACCGAATCTGCAACCCACAATCGAACCTTCCGCCGAGGTCAGCACTGAACCAATACCAATTCCTACGCCTGCTTGAATTGCCACGTCCGAAGAGATTTTGAACTCTCGCTCATTCTCGCACAAAAGGGTGACAACAGCAGACTTTTGCGGAGAAGAGCAAACCGGGTGCGACCAAAGAGCCCGACTGGCAATCAGAAGGCATTCCTGGTGTGACAGCTCCTTTTGTTGGAAAACCAAGAGATTACGGGCATACCAAATTGACCAGCTAAGGGAAGCGACAAGAGCTTGAGCTTCCTTGGGAGGACCCCTGCAAAACTTCTCAAACCAGTCCACAATCGAACCATTATCCGATCAAATTTGAAATTTGATTATCGAATATTTCGAGTCTCACGAAATTAATCGAGTCTATATGAACTTTCTAAATTTATAGAGTTAATTAGATACTATTTAACTTAAATATTACGGATTATAATATATAAATTGCATCCAATAATAATTTATATTTTAAAATAAATTATTTAACAAGTTGAATACAACCAAACTCAAACTCAAGCTTATTTTGTTGTTTATTGAATTTTATTAGAAGATCTTGAGAAAAGAAAAGTTGGGCTAAGAATTACTTAGGCTTAATTTGTTACATCCCTATTCTTACATAAAATCATACCTATTTACAAATAAATTATAGATATAAGTTAGTGCACCCGGTATATTTCATCAACAAAATTTCGACCTCCACCCACTAATCTAGATTAGCCTTATCCATTTAATTATAATGCTCCTAATTTTTTTTTTGAAGAAGATAATGCTCCTAATTATTCACCATAATAATCATATCAACTTAAAGTAATGGAACAAATATTAAAATAATTATGTATTTGAACATACATGACCCATCCATTAATATTTACAAGGTGGAGCTCTAATTATGCCATTTCCATTGTCAATGGAAATGGCATTTCTCTTTTATCAGATTCAGGACCTACACATAAATTAGTAATATATTTTAAAAATCCATATTGATGGTAACTTAAATACTCTCCTATATTTATTTGTATATACTTTTTTTTGGAGAGGGTATATACTTGTTTTGATGTTACTTATTATCAATATACTTAGCTGAATAATTTTAATTAGTAAATAAATGAATAAAAAATATATACATAATAAGTAGTGTTAATTGTTAAAACAGAACCGTAACTTTTAATATTTGTAAGAAAGAGGACTATATGTTACGAAATTTGAAAATAAGGATTATAGCTTCTATTTTTCACATTTACACTCATATTTAACATATCAAAACGAGGACTATAGCTTTCATCATAACCCGAAAATATGAGTGTAAATATAAAAAATGAAAGTTATAGTCCTCATTTTCAAATTATGTGACATATAATCTCACTTTCAAATTGCGTGACATATAGTATGAGAAATAGTCTAGAAAAGTTTTGACATATAGTAGTATACAAATTATAATCTATATTTAATACTAAAAGTTTTGACATATAGTAGTATACAAATTAGAATCTATATTTAATAATTAATCAATTGATGTAATAATTTTTATTGGTCTACCCATGTCAGAAGATTTCTTTTCCAATGTACCTGTATAGATTTACCAAATGCCCATTATGTTATCTCAGAACACAAAAATCTCTACTATGGTACAATTATTAATATTCAAGTACATTATCCGATCAAGTTTTTTAGGGGTCGCAATCTAAATTATGGTACAAAAGGAAAACGATATGAATAATTAACTAATTTATTTTATTTATGTTTCGGTGTAAGTTGATTCTTCTTTGCCAAAAAATGTAAACTAAGACATAAGCAAAGAACTACTATAGTCATAGGAATATAATTGTACCCAACTAAGATGTACAATTTATTCACATTGGGAGTAAGGTTTTATTGTGTGTGTGTGTGTTTGTTAAACACAATCATCAACAAAAATTCCTCAATTATGACAATTTCATTCTAAAACCATCATTTCATTGGCATTTCACCACAAGTAACATCACAATATTTGCATTGTATGCAATTAAATTTTACTAGCATTTGCTCCCGTGTAATATATAATTTTTTTCATTGTTTCCATATTTGAAGTAGATATTAACTCAATTGTCATATAAAAAAATATAAATACAATAAAAAAATATAACTTTAATTTAATATAGAAAAAAATTAATAAAGAAGAATTCACAATGATAAAAATTGATATAATGAAAAAGCAAAAAGATAAGAAAATAAAATAAGTTAAAAGAAAAAAGGAAGAAAACGAAAATAAAAAAAAATGAATTTATTCAAAAAAAGGAGAGAGGAGATAATTTTTTTTAAGTTGTAATTTTTTAACAAATATAACTTCTACATTTGAAATTTAATAATTATGTAAAATATTTCAAATTAAAGCTCTTGTCGTGATTTTACTTTGATGATCATATCAATTATTTTTTTAATTAATCGAATTTCACAGTTTTGAAAATTAAATAGAACATAAAAATAAGAAGATAAAGAAAATGAAAAAATAATATACAAATAAATCTTTAATTTATTGTAATCATAAAATTATCATTGATTTCAAATTAAAAGTTATATTTTTAATAAATTATACTCCTACTATATTTTAACATTTGTGATACGCGGCGTAGATAACAACACTTCAATGTGAGTAAGTTTCTAATTTAACATCTATCTTTTTCATTGTGTGACACCAAAAATTTGTTGGCTCTGCTGCAATATTTGAGGCCTAATTTGTCAAAAATATATTGGCTCTTGATTTTCGTTTTCAAATCCAAACCGGCTCCCCTTTCTTATATCGGATAATTGCATTAGCAATTGAAATAATAATAATAATACTAATAATAATAATAATAATAATAATAATAATAATAATAATAATAATAATAATAATAATAATAATAATAATAATAACCAAATCTCGGCGTTGCTTTTCGACTTGTCAACAAAATACAATCATCAATATACATTTGAAAAAAAAAAATCAAATTACTCCCTTTGTCCCACGAAACATGACCTAGTTTTCCTTTTGGTTTATCTCACGAAGTTTGATCAGTTTTTAAAAATAGTAAAAAATTTATTCTTTATTCACTTTTTCACCTTTTCACCTATTATATTTAACACACAAAATACTAATTTCTTAATTCTCGTGTCGAAAAGAATTGGATCATGCTTCATGGGATCGGGGAGAGTATTTGGTGACAATCTTTAAACATAAAAATATGATCTATATTTCTTTGAATGTTGCCAACTCACCCATTTCACCGTCACAAACTCAAATCCATGCATTTCTTGTAACTTGACGTCTAATTATTGGGGATATAAATTTAGGTAAATAAATAAATGAATAGTAAATGGACACTGAATCAAAAGTTTGCTGCAGTTTCCGAATACGTAAGTATATATAGGAAGAGAGAGAGAGGGGAAGAAAGAGAGATGTCAAAGGAGAGTGGGACCCATCCTAAAATGTTTGGCAGCAAGTATAGTGGGAGTGCTCTGCTGTTATAGTTAGGGCTCGACGCCTTTATTCATACTCTCTCAAGTCTCATCAACTTCCTTGTCTCTTTCCCACCCCTATTCTCATCCCCCGCGCGTGCTCTACTCTCATTTCTTTTTCCACTCTTCAACAATTTCATTTTATTTGCTAAATAAATTATAAATAAATTTATTATTTATTAAAATACATTAAAAAATTGGAATATTTTAAGGTGTTGATTACTCACATTAAACTTAATTTTTTGACTGAATTCTATTGACGTAGGTTATGAAAAGATAGTGATAATACATTTGAACTTTGTAATATTCTTTTCAATTTTAGATATATATTTTCAATTATCAATAATATATAGTAGCTTAATCAATCCTTTTTTTTATCGGATAAAGTTATGTTAGATGTTAACAATTAGCTCCCCAAACACTCCAGGAATTCACCAAGCCCATCTTATCTCTCCAATCACCAAATTCGCTCTCAAGGGGGATCGAACCCGGGTCTCATCACTTAAGTGAGGACCCGGTGGTCAGGTGAACTAAGCCCCCTGGTTCAAAATATGACAATCGCATCTTCCCTAGACACATAGATTAGGCTCAAACCTATATCAGCTATGGGTCTAGGTGAGAGGTGCGAGTCGCTTAGGTTACAAATTTTGAAGAAATTCATTTTCAAAAAAACATTGTTTCATAAAAAAAATTCAATTATGGAATAAAATAAATGAATCAAAAATTATATTTTCATTTAAAGAAAAAGTAGATAGTTTTATTAAATAGTGAAATCATGAATAATAATAATAATAATAATATATTATTATTATTATTATTATTATATATTACTATCTTAATCCAATCACTCGTTTTTACATGATTTCGGACTTGCTTTTATTTAAAATAAAAATCTATCAATCATTTTATTAGACTCGTATCAAATTAAAATAGTATATTAGTATGATACTATATTACTATCTCCATCCAATCACTCTTTTTACATGATTTCAGACTTACTTTTATTTAAAATAAAAATCTATCAATTATTTTATTAGACTCGTATCAAATTAAAATAGTATACTCTTCTTAGTAGACGAATGTAGTACTCCCTCCGTCCCAAACGAAATGACCTATTTCTTTTTGACACGTAGATTAAGAAATGTGTATAAAGTAGATAAAGTGGGTTGGTGAAAATTATTTAAATATTAAGTGTAGAGAGAGTGTTTTGTCAAAAAAGAAAACAGGACATTTTGTTTGGAATAGCCAAAAAAAGAAAATAGGACATTTTGTTTGGGACGGAGAGAGTAGTATTTTTTTTCAAGTTGTTTCAATTCGAAGAAATCTATATAAATTCAAGGTAATTAAAATAGTACTAGTATAGAAATACAATAGAGTATGTGAGGCGCGTGGGAGGAGCATCAGAAGCGAAAAGGAAAAGTGGTGAATCAGGTTGGCCTGCGGCTTTGGCGCTGCTGGATGGGGCCCACACCTGCATATTTCTCTCTCTATTTTACCCTAACAATACGCACATTGCTTAGGAATCGCCGAGTTAAAATGGGCTTGGACTCCCCACAATTTACGGATATGCCACTCAGCTCTAAACCCCCACCTTTCACGCTCGCCTTCACCATTCACTGACCACCGGCGCCACCAATCATGCGAATTTACCTCTTTACCCCTACATCACCACGTCATCCCCATTACTAAATACCAAACGCGCCCTACATTCATACCTTTGCAACGCCCATGTATTTTGTATACTCACCGCGTCTCGCGAAGATTGAGCAATTTCTTTTCGACATAAGTGTAAAGAAGTTAGTATTTTATGTGTTAAGTGTGGTAGTGAAAAATAGAATAAAGAGAATTTTTTTTGCCATATAAAAAAAATGCTCAAATTTCGCTAGACAACCCGAAAATAAATACTGCTCAAGCTTCGCGGGACGGAGGGAGTAATAATTTATACTTCCTCCATACTTGTAAAAGATATCCATTTATAAATAACACGGATTTTAATAAGTAGTTGAATGTGTTATGAGTGAAGTAAGAGTCTCACTTTATTGTGAGTGAAAAATTTGCTAAAAATAGACTGGATACATTTTATGAAGACAGACGAAAATGACAAATTAGATACATTTTATGAGAACGAAGAGTTTATTTTATACGATAATAATGTTTTTTTTTGTTTGCTTGACGTATAAATTAATTATCAATGAAAGAACTATAAAATGGAGGGAGTACGATAATCAATTAAATTTATTGAGCAATCTTGATTAAAAAAAATTAATTAATTAGAGAATTGTGAGTGTCTTTTGAGTGAAAAATGTTGTTCTTGTAAATTTGTGTGCATTGACCTAGCGATAGAGTGATTAATGCGTGGAACCTTTGGTCTTATGTTTGAATCCAATGTGAGATAATCTATAAATTTAATTGTTAATATTTCATAGAAAAAACAAAAAATACAAGTAATGTTTACCATTCATATTAATGTATCATATTTTTATATGATAATTATTTGTTTTCATAAAAATACAACCATATAAAAAATTCAACACAACAAGCACAATTACATATTACAAAGTCACTAATAATAATTATGAAGTTATCAATTGTTAGCAACTTATTATTAACATATTAGTTATTATATCATATTCTATAATTTAATACGATACACATCACAACACGATTTTTTTATTTTTTTTTGTCTTTATAGTTTATCATGTAAGTATGACAAAACACAATAAGCCTAAAACTTTACCACATTGTTTATATACAATGTTGTGCCAACAATCACCGACCCTAAGCATAAGTAAGCCTTTCATTCTATATTTAAAACATCAATTGTTTACTTGATATATTTCATATTGATTGTCTCATCTACCTCTATCTAATTCTTCAAACCGAACAACCCCTCTACCTCTATTTCATTCTCTAGTCTTTATTCGGTTCAGCCATACGAAACACCTACTAAATTATATATGAATCACTCCGATACGAAAAAAATGTTTGATTCAAATTTTACCACTTCTTTCCCAATTTCAAATATTAATTATTTTAATTATAATGATTTACGGTATGTTTTCTTCAATTGTAAATTTACCATAAAAAAAATAAGGGATACAAAAAATTATCAATTTAAATCCCTCATTTTTCACAAAATGAGAATTTCATCAATTCTCATTCCTCATTTTTTACTTCAAGGGAAAATGGTAAATATCATGAAAATCCCTGAAGTATACTCACTTTATCAAAAATACCCTGAAACTTTCAAAATGTTCTCTAAACCCTCAAACTATCAGGTTTTTATCAAATATATCCTGCATCTATTTTTCGGTCACTAAAAACGTGATGTAGCTCGTCAGATGCCACAATGTAATTTATATTCTATTTTTTAAAAATGCAATGGCAAAAACGTCGTCGTTTCGTACCATATCATTTTAAAAAACCACACTGAAATTTAAAATTCACTCCTATCGTGTTTGAAATTCACGCTAATAACCTAGAATCAAGGATAAACACGATAGAATATGGTACGAAACGAATTCATTTTTTTCATGTCATTTAAAAAAATAGAATATAAATTACATTGTGGCATCCGGCGAGCCACATTATGGTAACCGCAAAGTAGATGCGGGATATATTTGATAAAAACTTGATAGTTTGAGGGTTTAGAGAACATTTCGAAAGTTTCAGGGTATTTTTGATAAATTGAGTATAATTTAGGGGTTTTCATGATATTTACCCAAGGAAAAATATTGTTATGATACAAAAAAATAAAGGAATTATATTATCCTTTCTTAGAGTGATGATGAGAAAATAAGGAAAAAGAAAAGTGGAAATAAAAAGAATATCTTTTATTTTTTTTAATAATAAATTTATTACTAAAAAGTAACATGATCTTAAAATAAAAGCGAATAGGATGGATTCATGTAGTAAACGAATTATTATCAATTTACCAAAAATAATTGGGTTATTAGCATCAAAATACATTAATTTTAGGGGTGATTTGGTTTTGCACATAAATTTTTAATTGAAGGGAGTCTAAAAATATATGAACTTTAAAATTTTATCACAAATTTAATTTTATCTCAAATTAAAGCCGACGTGTACTCATCGAACATTTTAAAAAATAACATCTCTAAAAGATATCGTATAAGACATCTATAAACCTGAAAATCGTAGGGTTTTTTTTGTCTCATTTCAAAGATATCATATAAGACATTTATAAACCTAAAAAAGTGAATTTGTGATAAAAATTACTACAATATTAAAATTCATGTATTTTTTGACTTATTTCAAAATTTCTTTTAAATTATCCTAAAAATTGATGTATTTAAACACTAATAACTCAAAAGAATTTAATAAATTAGTATTTTAAAAAGAAGAAGTAGAACGAACGTACCTTTATTATTTGAACTTTCTTTTATACATGAACGCACGTACGTTTGAAGAATTAAAGTAGATTGTGAGACCTCAAACTTTGTGGTCCAATGATATCACATACTACCCCCCCACCCCCACCCCACCCCACCCCACCCCCCCAAAAAAAGTACATCAAACTTCATAAAGATACATATGGAGTGAGCCTTAATTCGTATTTATATCTTATTTTTAGTTTGATATCAGGTATTTTTTTTTTTTGAGATATTGATTTCAGTTGTTTTAATTTGTTGGTGTTGTTTAATAATAAATAAATTTTATATAAAATACTAGCACTTATTCAATATGTAAAATCAAAAATATAGATAGAAACATTGATGTCCCAACTTTAATTTTAATTAAAAAATATCCTACTATACAAAATGTCAAGTCATCTTGCCGATTCTTAGGTGAAACGTTTTAATGGGTGAGGTGTAAAAAAAATCCATCTCATTAATTTGTTGTCGAACTTCATATATATAACATGATTTTTTTTTTTTTAAATGTTGAAAGTTGACAGATTTTTAAATATAAAGCAAGAATTAAGGAACAAAATGCAATTAATCATAAAATTAGATGGGCCGAAAAAAATCATATATAAATGACTATAATGATAGAATATGAGATCACAAGCCCATACATCATAGCAAAGCTAAGTGTCATGATTATTTCGACTCCTCCTAAAACATCTTATAATAGCGATTTTTAAATCGAGGTTGAAAATTGTTAATAAAAAAATATACATATAAAAAAATAAAAAATAAAAACTCTTATTACCTTTAAAATTTTGTTGGTATATCCAAAGCTTCAATATTTAAGTCAGCGACATAACTATACGATAACTAATTATTAAAAGGGTTAATAGCCGGAAAATACACGAACTATTTTGAGATTTGCATATTGCACATGACCTTCAAAATTAGCCCCAAAATACATGACTTTTCAATTTAATCGCAATTTGCACCCGGCGAAAGTTCCGGCCACTCTTATGTTTGACCGGCAATGACGTGGAAAAAATTTTAAACTACGTGGCATTACACTTGGCATTTTTTACACAGTGGAATGCCACGCGTTCAAAACGACGTCGTTTTGATAGGGAAAAAAATAAATAAAAAAATAAAGAAAAATGTCTTCTTCTTCAATCTCCTGCCCCGCCGCCGTTCATCCCCGCCGCTGTGACTTCCTCTCCCGTCCACCGAGCTTCCGAGGCCATCGAAGCAGCCCAGCCGTTGCGACTTCCTCTCCCGACCACCGAGCATCCGAGGCCATCGAAGCAGCCCAGCCGCTGCGACCTTCTTCCCAAATTTAGTGGACCAGCCGGCCGTCACCTTCTTCCCCAAATTCCACCGGCCGCCAGAAATCAGAAGCTCCTCCTCCAATTCCACCGGTCACCACCACCATCAGAAGCTTCCCTAAACTCCCTTCGTCTCATCTCAGAGACGCCGCCGGAGCCACCACCATTTTCCCCCAAATCTGCAAAATCAAGCTCAGAAATCCACCGCACCACCGCGCCACCCAAAATCAAGCTCAGAAATCCACCGCCTTCGAGGAAGAGAGTAGAGAGAGAGAGGCGGTGGAAGGCAGAGTACATACAGAGAATCCGCCTACCTCCCCGGCTTCTCCTCCGCCGCCAACAGACCGACGATGCCGCCCTTCGTCTCTCATTCTGACTCAAAATACGAAAACCCCCAAAAATTCTTCCAATTTCAGAACCCTTCTCCTTAAATCCCTAAATCTCTCTGAAATCCCCTCTCCTTCTGTCACACGTCAATAGCCAACGGCTGCCGCCGTTTCACCCTCGATTCACGGCGAGAATCGCCGCCCTACTCTCAACCGGTGACAATAGCAGGGTGTCGAGATTTGGTGGCTGAGGATTTGGTGCGTTGTGTGTGTGAGTTCTCATGTGTCAGTGTGTGTGCTTGGTCTGTGTGTGAGAGACGAGAGAGAGGGAAGTCGGGAGAGGTTAGGCCGGCTGGCTGCTCGCCGGAGCAGAGGAGAGAGGGGGCGCGGCGGGAGAGAAATGGGCCAGAGAGAGAGAGAGAGTCAGGGGGAGGGGCGCCGGATTTCATGTTTTTTTTGTTTTTATTTTTATTTTTTTATTTAAAAAAACTTGACAAAAACGACGTCGTTTTACTTGGTCGCCGGTGCGTCCACGTCAACAAAATCCGATGGCCACGTCACCACCGATCAAAGTGTTAGTCAACGCGGGTGCAAATTGCGATTAAATTGAAAAGTCATGTATTCTGGGGCTAATTTTGAAGGTCATGTGCAATATGCAAATCTCAAAATAGTTGGTGTATTTTTCGGCTATTAACCCTTATTAAAATGAAAATTGTTAGGTATGTAGTTATTGATGCTTTTAATCGAGGATGCAAGGTATAGTATTATTGAGTGTTAAATGAACTTTGCGATGGTCTATTCGATTAAGAAAATATTAGTTTAACATCACAAATCGTATAATTTAGTGATATTTCTCAGGTTAAATATCACTTTAAACTCCAAACTATTTTCGCACTATCAATTATATCCTGAACTATTAAAAATAATTTTTTAAACCTTGAACTATCAATTTTGTATCAATTGTACCCTTTATCCATTTTTCATTCATTGAATTTTTAATGAGTAATGCATATAATCACGTCGTTTTATATAATATAGGTCGAAAAATGAATGATTCTAAATACATTGTGGTATCCGGTGAGCCGCGTCAAATTTTTGAAGCTAAAAAAATGAACGAATGATACAATTGATACAAAATTGATATTTCAAGGTTTAAAAAATTATTTTTAATAGTTCAGGATATAATTGATAGTGTGAAAATAGTTTGGGGTTTAAAGTGATTTTTACCATATTTTTCTCACTTTTAATTTTAATTAATCGGGATGTGATCTCCAAATTTTCTTTTTGTAACTCAAATAATTAAACATGAACGAGTGCCAAATGAAGTGATTTAGGTCACATAACTAATAGGTTGAAATATTATGCGCATCAATAGATGACAATTATAGGTATAATTCAGTTATTAATTACTATTCATTAATTGAGTTGGATCGATAATAAATCAACTCGTTTCAATTATCTCGATTGAATGAGCTTATTAAATTTAATTAGTAGACATAGTCACATAAGTCCACTAGCAATGAACAATTATAGGCGTAATTCACTTATTAGTTATATTCATTAAAATATATGAAAGGAGGATGGATTATGGAAATATTTTACATTGATGAAATACTTTATTAATTAATTAGACGAGAATATGCAATAAAACCTCTTTAAAATAATATTGCGTTAATTAGCTAGTAAACTCTATAGATTAATAAATTTCTTCCGCAATAGGCCGTTTTAAAAAATTACTCCTTTTGCTCCAATAAAGTTGAAGCATTTCTTTTCGGCACGAAATTTAAGGAGCTAGTGTTTAGTTAAGTCACATGGAGATTGGTTCTTTTGTTGTGACGTAATAAACAAATCAATTCGCGATACCATCTATCAAGACACATTTCACAGTTTATCTCATTAACATATTTTTAAGATGGGGTAATCTCATAATAAATTTAAAGACATAAATTTAATCAGCTATATCAAATATTCACAGGAGTAAATGTTTATTAGTAAGATGTATTATAGTGTAAAGTATATGAGTTCATATATATTATATTAAAAAATTATTATTAAAAAAAGACTTACGAAATTAAATGTGATAATTAAAAAAATACTACAATTCAAGTCAAACGAGATGTATTTAGATTATAATTTTAAGATGGGCAATTTTTTAACCTGGTTGAGCATAGGGATGACAATCGGGTACGACGGGTACGGATAGTGACTATCCTTGCCCATACCCACGAACTAAATGAATAGCGGTTTTTAATCACGAAACTATCTATGGATATCAAATGGTATCCAAACTCGCCACCCACGGATACCCGTTGCCCGTCGGGTATCCGCGAACCCGTTACCCGTCGGATATCCGCCACCCGACCCGCCACCCGCTATCCGTCGGATATCCGCTACCCATTATCCATTGGATACCCACGAAATAAAATTTAATTATAAATTTATAACAAATGTAACGGGTAATTGACGAGTATTTCACGGGTAATTGGTGGGTATTTTCGCGGGTATGGATAGTAAGTATTCAAACTCATACCCACGAATTAAATGGATAGTGAATTGCAATCACGAAACTATCCGTGGATATCAAATATCTCTCAAACTCACTTTAATAGGTTCGGATTTTCGCGAGTATCTATTGTCCGCGAGTAAATTGTCATCCCCGCTTGATTAGCGGTTGTTATGTGCGCAAGTGGAATATAAACCAAACATGTACTAACATATACGTATGATATGTCACACCCATCATTTTGTCCATCTCCATAATTATACAGCTACTGCTGCACTCACTTTATTAAAGTCGCAATCTCTCACTCACACATATTAAGAGAGAGAAAGGGAAAGATGAGAGTCGAGAGAGATGATATTTGAAAAAAAAAAAAAAAAAAACTTCGAGAGTCATGCACACAACTGGGGGCAAATCCAGAATTTAACGTTAGGGGTTGAATTTATTGAATGATGACGTTTGAAAATATATGCACGGAGTTCGAGGGTGAGACCCCCCGAAATAAACTTTTTTAAGCATTCCGTACAATTTATTTTCATGTACTCCCTTGGTCACATTTCAAACGTCTTTTTTTTAAGCGCGATCATTTAGAAAAATATTAATTAGATTATTAAGTGGTGTGGTATAGAATTGAAAAGGTGATGTGGGCTCCAAAAATTCTCACTTTTTTAGACAAATTATTTCCGTAAAGGAAAATAAGACATTTGAAGTGAGACAACTCAAAAAGGAAAACACAAGACATTTGAAGTGGGCGAAGAGAGTATTTTTTTTAACAGTCACTTGATATCATAAATAGTTGTTCACAATTCAATTAATTCAACACCAAGTACATCGAAAGCATACAAATACACGTTTTTATGCATTTTCTAAAAAAACTGTTCGATCTTCTAAACAAATAAACTACTCCCTCCGTCCCATTGCAAATGCCCAATTACTTTCTGGCACAGAGATTAAGAAATGCGTAGAAAGCAGATAAAGTTAGTTGGTGAAAATTATTTAAATATTAGGTACAAAGAGAGATAATATATTGCCAAAAAATGAATAGGACATTTGTTATGATATATCCCACTATGGAAACCGAAACATCTGTAATGAGACGGAGGAAGTCATTTTCATTATTAATAATTTATAATTTTACTTTAACTTGAGGATTGACTCAAATTCAATATTAAAAAATAATTAAAAACAGAAAAATAGGATAAAAATTAACAAATCAATGTAAAATGTTAAGCAATTAACATGGATATTTAGTTATTCAAACAATTTATTCTACTATTTTTTCTTATACTTATTATTTATATACATAGATATATACTCGTATAAAATAATTTTTTTGAATTAAAAAATAAAAATACAAATGGGAAGGGGGCTTCAGCCCCAACTGTGTGACTGTGTGTTTTTTATTTTGCTTGGGTTGGGTTTGGGTTAGTGTGTGTGTGTGTTTTATCTGCTTTAATCGAACCATGTTTGTCGGGGGAGTGGTGGGGCCCCTACCGGCGCCCGCATTCATCGTACCCTATCTATATGTATCACCTGTCGTTTTCTGTCTCGTCGTCGCAACTATAAATCCCACAACATAACCATATTCTTCTATTTTCATTACACTTAGTTAACTTAACTAGTAATTAATATTACACCCTGCAATACTATATGCATTATCAAACGTTTATAAACATTCTTTAGAGTTTATAACTAAAGGGCTACACTACAAAAATGCGCTCATACATAGATGACGGTTTTTAGCCGTGATTTATGCCGTCCGAAAACAGTGAAGTACAGTGGTGTCATATATAGATTTTAGTATAGATGGCAGTTAATAATCGTCATGTATATTTATGGTTATATATGTATACTTGACGGTTTGAAACCGTAAAGTATTATATGATGAGACACTCTCCCGTACAATCGATTTTTGAATGACACTACTTCAACATACAAATGATACTTGAAGATCTTCAAGTGTCATTTTCCGAATGAAGTAGTGTCATTCTGAAAACCAGTTGCACGGGAGTATTTGTGTTATATGATACATGCATGACACTTATAATATTTTTCTTGACGTTTTTTTACCGCCGCGTATAATAGAATCTCATTTGTAAAAGGTCTTAGGTTCAATCTCATCTGCGTGCGATGTAGTTTTTTCCACTTTTACGTGAGTAGTGGTTCCGCCTGCTTATTTTGTCCACCCGTATGTGTGCGATTATTTTCCCATTTTGATGTGGTGTAGAGGTCTCACACAATGCAGGCCGAAACCCGTGGGCCGACCCGAATAACCCGATAAAATTAGAGGGTTAGGGTTGAAAAATCGCGACCCGAAAAAACCTCCAGCCCGATTAGCCCGCACCCGACTAATCCGGAACCCGATAGGGCTAGCCCGAAAATCCGGTGGGCTGACGGAATTGTGACTGATGCATCCAGTTACAACTTCTGCTATGTTTAGATCTATGATATTTGCTTAAATATATATATGTAGCCTCATTAAAAAAAGTGAAATTAATTAGTTAGAATATATACTATGTGTGTGTGTGTGCAATCACATTAAAAAAAGTGAAATTAATTACGGATTTTTTTGTAGAAATTGATTATTAGTATTTCATTAGTTAGAAATTAATTATTAGTATCTCATTTTAAAGTGATACCAATTTTTTTTTTTTTTTTTTTTTTTCTGTCAATGAGACGTGCATGGCAAATCCACTAATTATTCAGTAATAATCCAGATTGATTCTAGTGCATTGATACATGTTAAATTTTACTATCTCATTTTAATAATTTTTTTATGTAATCTTGAATATCTTATATTTTTGCATTTCATGCTTTGCTATATAATTTATATCTTTAATATATATATATATATATATATATATATATATATATATGTATATTTTATACATTATACATTAGATCATTAGGAATAATAAAATACAAATGATAATTTTATTTTTACGCCTTTAACCTGATTAGCCCGATGAGCTAGCCCAAAACCCGAAAGTTTAGGGTTAGGGTTGAAGATTTACAACCCGAAAAAATCTCCAATTCGATTAGCCCGCACCCGACTAACTCGGAACCCGATAGGGCTAGCCCGAAAGCCCGGTGGGCTGGCCCGATTGACATCCCTACATGCTTATGAATTACTTATTTAATTATATTTAGATACATCTTGTAATTTTAATTTAGAAAATATATACGAACTTTGTACAAAGTGAATGTTTGCTTATATTAATAGTATCAAAACCTTAAGTTAATGTTAGATCATGAAATTGTAGTCTATTTGGAAATCTCTTTGAAGTTTACTTGGTTTCATTAACTCAAAATTTTAAATTCTTATTTTCTTTATCATTTGAACTTTAATGGGGAAAAAATGTGTATTGTGATGGTGATCCAATATCTTGAACCATCTAATCAAGTCAAAAGTGGTATCACAACATCTATTTATTGGCTGTAATCTAAGCACAACAAATATTATTCTCTTCTGAGCAACTTTTTTACTCAAAAAGAGAACATTTTTTTTAGATCAAAAAAAAAAAAAAAACAGAACATTTTGATACTTTCTTTATATATATATTGTTTGGGGTCCGAGCTTTATTATTGAGTAACTCAATCAATAAAGCAGAAGACATCATGTGTGTATTTAATTTGTTGAAATCTATGTAAAAAAAAAACAGATAAACTTTTTGCTAAAATTCTTAATTAATTTTGTTTCCCACTTGTTGGTTCCTGTTTTTAGACAAATTGATACCCTTAGCATTACGTTACCAGCAAGTTGGTAGATTTAGCTATTCGTATGGAAATTCTCTATTTAAAATACAATTTTGTTTAAATTTTTTGAATTAATGCTCCTTAGATGCATATTTAATAGAAGAAACATATTGAACTTTTTATAAAAATGTATTTTATTCCTAAAGAAAATGTATTTCATGATGAGTAAGCGTCGTGCCCAAAATTATTTGCACGCAGGCGGCACCTCTGCATCATACAAATATGGGGAAAAAACTACATCGCACGCGCAGGCGAGATTGAACCAAATTTTTTTTACAAATGAGAGATTTTTGGATGCCTCGGCTTTACCACTTTAATTAGATTTTATTGACCTTACATCCTAGTTTTATATCATCATAAATAAAAGTATTTGATTCTTATAATAATAGGCTCATGTAGATTATTTTCATTTGCAAATGGTATTTTGTTCCCCCAATTTATGATGGTAGCTATACCCTACAACTGATTATTGTTTGTTTAATTAATTTTTTTGGTCTATATATATACCAGCAAAACACACAACACAATATCATTCAGACAGACAAGACATTCTGATATGGATAAACCAAGACAAATGGTGGTTGTAATTTCTTTCATTGCTTATCAAGTGATTAGATTGTTTAAATCGGTATTTAAATGCTAATCACAATTATTGTATAAAAGAAATGCTAATCACAATTATTAAGAAACTTGTCATGGCCTTTGAAAAAGGCAAGAGAGTATATAGAAGGTTGCTTGGCTAAGTTGATAAGAAGTAAATTTTTAAAGAGTTTATAAGTTATTAAAGGTGTTTGAATAATTATGCTTATAAGCTAAAGAGAGAATATTTTATTTGAGAAACTTTGGAAGGGTATATAATAAACATATTAAATTATAGTTGAATAATGTTTGTAAAATAATTGTTGCATATAAGATTATGAAAAATAAGTTGAGTTAGCAAAACTTATTTTATGGAAGCTTTATTAGAGCTTATTTTCATAATTTATAGTAACTGTTATAAAATACTTAGAGCATCCACATTGGAGAGCTATGATGGGCTCTTAAAAGTGGTTCTCCCACCATTTAAAAGTCCATTCTCTGCACTGGGAGATCCTCCACCCGAGCTCTTAAATTTTGTTTTTTATTTTACCTTTATTTTTAATGTCGTTTTCAATTAATTTTAACATTAAATTTTACAACATAAGTTTCATTAAAATCAAAATTAAACACTACGTTGATTAAAAATTAAATTACTTTAATATAAAATTAAAATCCTAATTTACTGGGAAATAACATAACATTAAAATAAAATAAAAAAAAGCCGCTGCCAAACACTGCCTTCAACTATTTAGTTTTTTTTTAATTGATAGAATATTGTGATTGGACCGTGCTATTCGCGCACCCAATCAATTCCAGTTTTGCACCGGGAGCCACGCTATGTGAAGAGGAGGGTGCGACATTTGGGGGGAGGGGGGCTCGCACGAGCCCCATGCACACCGGCTTCCGAGTCCCCGACGTGGATGCTCTTAGTAGACTCAACCAAACACTCTATTAGTTAAACTTAAAAAAGAAAGAACAAAGTGCAACAAATTTAACTAGGGAGACAAAATGGGGGTTGCACATAATCGTGTAGCACTATCGTCAAGTGCACTTAGATACTTAGATTGTCACACAAAAATTAATTATATTGAGACTTGATCAATTAAATCCGCAGTTGAGTTATTAATTTAGATGTCTATGTTGGTACACCTAATCCTACTATCTTTTAGTAGGCAACATTTGGCCAGAAAATTTAAATTTTATGGTTAAGTGGCCCTAGCTTCTTTAATAACCGTTTGGTTTTAATTTGGGATAGATCGTGAAATTATTTAATTAACAAAATATGTGGTTGGGATGAAAATTTAATTTTCTACCTATTCTAACTTCCATATATATATTGACCAGTTGCATAAATTAGATTGTAAAGGAAAAATATACACTATATAATGCATATTGTTCTACAGATCCGATCATCTATCCACCGTGGTACCTCGCATAATAACTAATAAGTAGTAAAAACTATATTTTGTGAAATAAGAAAAGAAAAGTAGAGATTAAAAATTACAGGCAACATCTTTTTCAAAAATATGTTGGCCTATATTACATGAAAGTTGGCTATAGTTTTCTTATAATAATATATATTAGTTGATCTTTTACTAAATCATCCCTATTTTAAAAATGATTTTTTTTTTAATTTTTAAATAGAGTAAGATTTAATAATTAATTTTTTTAATGATAATACTAAGAAAGTAAGTGTATGTATCTTTTATTGTATACAATGTTAAGAATGGTTTATAATGATCAATTAATTGGATAAAAAATTGAGAAACTACGTGTAATTTATGTTATTTAAAATAATTCATCATTTAATATTTTAATTAGTTAGATTTTAGTGTTTTTTTATTAATAATTTTAATATAAAATAAGTAAAAACACATAATTCGAAAATTTAAAATATTACAACTATGGAAAAAAAAAATAAAAGTTTAAAATATTTTTCTTAGTTTCCAGGAAAATATCACTACTTAAAAAATGTAAATAATTTAATAAGTTAAAACTTTAAATTTTTATAACTTGTTCATTTTCAGATAGTTCGTGTATTTCATTTTAATAAATCAATAGCTTGGGATAAAAATTACAATTTCCCCTTTATAGCTCAAATATTATTTCAAATAATAAAAAGGAATCTGATTTTGCATGGAAATTGGGAGTTTGTGTTGTTTCAATCAAATAACAATCGAAATAAATGAAAATAAATAAATAAATAAGACAGCGACGGTGGTTGAAGCATTACTTTCAATTAGTCCATCATCTCTCGAACAATTTGTACGAATAGAAGCCCCAACAAAGCTTCAAGCAATTTCACTATCTGTCTTTTTCTTATTATTTCCATTTTTTTATTTAGTTTTTTCCCTTCTAATAAAATTACCAAAAAACTTAATATAAAGATAATAGTCACAATAGACAAACACGTCAAATTCATACCCCTTGCTGCATTTTTCGGTATATAGAATCATACTATATATTACAAATTACAAATATATGAATAGGAATTATAGGATAGGGATAATGTTTTGGTTGGATCTATTACAAATGGCTATATGAATAGAATATTTGTTATTTTTGGGTTGGGGAACTTAAATATTTTGACTTTAAACGTTAATCCATCACTTTACCAATTAGTTATCACACACATATACTAAATATAGGTGATATTTTACATAGATTATATTACTATTATATTTTTTAAAAAAACGTGTTTGTATATTTGCAAAATTATAAAGGTTTATTGGAGCTTAAACACACGAATTATATTTACAATTTTACTGCGATTTAAAATCAGTCACAAATTGAAACTCACATAGCAACTCAGAAATCCAATGTGGACAAAACGACCGGTTTAATGAACGACATCGTGCATGTCGCACATTAAATCGTCGTCGTTTCATGATGGTAAATGGAATATATAAATCAATTTTTATATATCAGTTGTTTGTCAAGCAAAACACATGAAGCTATCGAACGCCCACAACGTGTTTGTTTAAATGTCCCAAAGAAGAACAATATATAATTTTGCCATTCTTATTTTATTTTTTCCACGTCGTTAATAGCTTATTTAACTTTTGTCACTTGGAATATCACATCAGTTTCAATTTCGACATAATTCGAAATCATGGTGAAAATGCTAAAATCATAAAGTTTGTGTATTTTTTTAATAACTTCCATAATTTGTGAAAAAAAGACCTAAATTTCATATAATTAAGCATCAATAACCCAACTTTTACTTTGGGGGAGTTGGGGAGGGGGGCAGTGGGGTTTGAACTCGGGACCTCGCTGTTCACAACAGAAGTTCGCACCGCTTATTTAAGATATTCGAGATAGACAATAATATATTTTGTTGGACTCAATCAAACAAATGTTTATATCATGTATATATATAATTTAACTTACTAAACTTCAAAAGTAGAAGAGAAAAAACTTCTATCCAAAAAATCGTAATTATTTCATAAAAATAGATAATTAATCTGAATCTCTCCGCACAAGAGTCAACCTCATCAAAAGTGAATTAACTCGATTTTTTTTATAAATTACATAAATAAATAAATAAAATTAAAGATCTCGCGGCAAAGAACTCGAACTCAGAACCTCAGGTCTTGAGCATTAACCTCTTACCGTTAGGCCAACACACACACACTTAACTCGAATTTCTATATATATGATCATAACAGTAAAAGTAAAGCATATTTCATTTTTCATATATAAAACACATTTGAGTTTATAATTATAGACGAAGATGGAAGGGGGGAGCAAATGGTAATATACTAGTACAAGATATATCAAAATCCAAATTTTCACATTACAATGATAAAAAACAAGAAATATCTAAATTGCTTTTTTTTTTTTTAATTTTTTTGGAGGAAGAAAATATCTAAAATGTAAAAAAGATGATGGGTATTGGTAGTTGGCGTGGAGCCATTAATGGGCCGACACGTGATGCACAGTGGCAATTAATTGGTGGGCCTTGGAGTTGGAAAATGTGTTGTTGTCGACCGCTCATTTCTGTGTATGGCTTTGGGCCTAACCTTTTAATTCGTTGTGGGCCTTGTGTTTTAATGACAAATAGCTGACACCAGTCCTCTCATTGTCCCATGTTTAGTCCTTGTTCTAACCACATCATGTTTCTTTGTCGCTATCACAATCCCAACGCATGGGATGTGAGAGAAACCAAGAGAGAGAGATAGCCTTGATTAGTCTTTTTCTTGATTTTTGTTTGTTTGGAGGGTTTTGCTCATGCTTAAGAGATTAGATTCTAATACACATAAGGAATAACAACAAAAACAATAATAGACTTGGATCAACTTCGTTTTGAAATTATGTTAGAATACACGAGGAATGACAACAAAAACAATAATAGACTTGGATCAACTTCGTTTTGAAATTATGTTTCGTACTGATAAATAAATGCGAGATATAATTGATAAAAACCTGATAGTTTGAGAGTTTAGAGAACATTTCGAAAGTTTCAGGGTATTTTTGATAAAACGAGTATACTTCAGGGGTTTTCATGATATTTACCCTTAGTTATAATTATAATTTTGTTTTAACTATAGTCGATCGGGTTTAGTAAATTTTTTTGAAATGAACAAAAGTATGGGCTTAATTATAATTATAGGTAATATAACCTCGAAAATCTAGAGACCACATTCTGGGTAATTTGTTTCCAATTGGGCTTTAAATTGGGCTTTACACGGATAGTTGCCATTAAATATATGGCCCAAGATATCCCCTAAGTTTTAACCCAAATTATGCACGAGTATTTGAATTTCAAATTAAGAAAAAACTATTCACTAGAAAAGAATATTTTATACAATTATTCCAAAAGGTTTTTATTGGATTCATATTACTATAAATAAAAGTGACAAATTTTTTGTGGACTGACCGAAAATAAAATTGTGATAAATTTTTCATGGAGACCTAGAAATAAATTTTAATAGTAAGATGCTCCTTTTTCAATCATAGATTGGACGTACCGGTCATTATAAAAGAAAAATAGAGATTAAAAAAAATTAGAAATAAATTCTATAGATGATCGATCGGTAGTCCTCATATGTGTATATGTAACTAATTATAAAAATTGCAGCTAAGTCACTACCAAATTAATTAGTTATGCAAATTATGTGGCTAAACTCTTAATTTGATCAAAATCATGTTCATTTTGGATTTGATTTTGTATTTGGATTTCAACGATCTCATCTTCATCATCAGAAGCAATATCCCTAAAAGTGGGCGGCCGCCGATGGGACGTGGAGGAAGTACTTGTGCCGCTGTTGCTCCGCCGCGTCGCCGGCGCCGCCGTGGAATCGCCTTGAATGGTGGGAGGCGGCGACTGATCATTAATCTTTCTCTTGTGCTTCACGTTTTCATGCCATTGTTTTAATGCATGGATTGTGTGTTCCTCTAGTATTGCACTCTTATATTTAGACCCCATCTGCACATATATATATATCCCAATATTAAAGGCTTCATTAATTTAATTTGTTTTACTCAATCATATATGTAATTTATCAGAATGTTAGTTTTAATATAAAGGTGTAATTGTGTAAGATTTAAGTTTAAGGTCAACAGTGTTTCATATCCCAAACTTTCAGTGTTTTTTATAGAATGTTCCGAACTTTCAACTTTTTTTTTAAAAAAATGTCCGCTATAAAAATTCAGGTGACGGAAAAATGAAAAAAAAAAAAAAAAAAACTCCGAATTTTCAGCGTTTTGCAATAATGGTGATTCCTAATATAGTTTCTCAACAATGGTGATTCCCAAAATATTTCATCTGACAAGATAAGTCATATTTGCTTCACTAGATTTTGTATAACATGACATTTTGTGGAAAAAGCTAAAAGTTGAATTATTAGAAGAAAATAAAAGTTCAGAATATTTTATGAAAAATGTTGAATGTTCGAGATATAAAACACTTTTAGCCCTTTATAAGTTTACATAAGTTATAATAAATGGGAAATAGAGGTTTGTTTTTTTTTTTTTAAGGAAAGGAAAATAAAAATTCTTAAATGGTTTTGGACTCATCCAAAAATATATATATAAAGTGCATCAATATATAAAGAAAGTATACAAATAAAGGGAGGTGATTGCAAAACCTGAGTAACAAGGGCATAGAGGGGGAGAGTGATGTAACTGCAAAGAACTTGTACTGTAATCCTGCATTAAAAATAAATATTAAAACTATATAACTATTATTTGAAAAGGGACAGTTAATTAATTATAAATCAACTAAGCTTTAAAGAAATATACGTGATAAATATATATTTTGGGTGAATGTGATGAAAATATTCTAATAAATATATATAATTCATATATACTCACGCTAATACAACCCTGATAACAAAGATCTCGACATTTTCGTGGTAGCAGGAATTTATCCCAAATTGCCACTGCAAAAATATGGAATATTATTATTTCAACTATTTCTCATAAAATAATTATATTAAAAGATTGAATGAGGAGAGGAGTGCTTACCGTAACCCATATGAAGAAGGACAACTCAAATGCGTTCTGTCGTAAAACATTAATAATCAAAGTTAAATGTCATAATTAAATTATATCTATATTAATTTTTAATATTTAACTACACATAAGTAAACTAGTATCAGTAAATACTGATTATAGATTATTAGACCAAGTTATAGATTACTAAACCCTAATTAAACTAGTTATGAACTCTAATTCTGGATTACTAAATCCTAATTAAACAATTTATGATCTTTAATCATGGATTACTATTATAGGGTTGTAAATAAATAGAGTTACTCGCAAGCTATTACGGACTCGACTTGAAAAAGCTCGTTTAATTTAGAGTTCGATTCGATAATAAATAAGTCGAGCTCGAGCCTGACTTTGAGCTCGAACCTGATTCCATTTGGCTCTTTAAGCTCGCGAATATGTTCGGATTTGATTGTTTATAAACATATTTGCGAGCCTGTTCACGAACCTTCAATCGTGTTAGTGCACGAGCTTTAAACGAGTCGAGCTCGAGTAACATATTAATTAAGGCCAAAAGCACATTTTGAACATTTATCGTTCTTTTATCTAAGTTTTTAACGAGCTCGAACTCGAACATATCGTGTATACGCACATCTAACGAACCGAGATCAAGCTCATGCATGTTCTACATTATCGAGTATCACACGAGCTAAGCTTGAGACGAATCAACCTTGATCAATAAGACAGAAGCTCGAGCCAAGCTCGAACACCCGAATATTTAAACGAGCCGAGCTTGAACCTGCTAGTATTTGACTCGGCTCAACTCATTTACAGCCCTACTAAATTCTATTAAAAATCCTAACTAACCCCAAATTATCATTAATTAATTAAGATATTTACCATGAAGAGAGTAAAATGAAGAAGCGTCAAGACGAGTTGGGGGCGTTTGAACCAGAAGAGATTGCTGTCTGGCTGCACCAATGGAGTTCCCTTAATCACTGCGCTATTATTTGCTAATTGCATTGCCATTTTATCCACTATTATTTCCAATTTTGTTCCCACGAACAGAACTATCTGTATTATTAAATTACGATTTTATTAAAAAGAAAGAAAAAAGAAAAAATTTAGAAAAATCTTGATGGCATAAAACACAGATTAATGGTCAAATCTCATCAAAATCTCTTCAGGAAAAATCCATAAAGACAGAAAAGACAATATTAAATAAAAACAATATTTATCATGATTTTTATTAAAAGGGTGATTAAGTAATTAACCATATAATTTGATTGAGAGCTTTGGATTTTTTTTAAAGATAATTAAATAAAATATATACTCTGTCAAAAATATATACTACCACTTACGAGTAGAGGTATAAATGAGACCCAAAGGTAGACGTTCCATCCTATAAGAATTAATTTTATTAGTGTATAAATAGAAGAGAAATAGGTAAATTTAAATCAAGTGTAGTATTATAGAAATGTAATGCTAAATCGAAAATTTGCCGAATATTTAACTTACCATGTACATCGACCAACAAGAATATAACCACCACGAACCACATGATTGGGCTGCTCACAAATAAAACCATATAATTATTGTAGTGAAAAAAATGGAATTTTATTTATTCATGTTTAGAATGGTGATAGTTAGTTTTTAGTCATTCATTTGCAATATTGGTCCCATCTAATTTAACATTATGTTTTAACTCATACCTAACATGTATAGTATGCTGTTCTGCCGTGAAATACAATTAAAGATTCATAAATTTATATTGGAGATGCAACAAATAATTACATAAATGTAAAAAAAAATGTTTAATATTAAAATTATAAAAATATTTATTTCGATCAAAATGATCAAACAAGCATTTAAAATTGATCACTCATATTATTGTTGACATTGGTCATTCCGAAAAATATTCAATTCTCTCTATTCTTGCAGTAGTCAGAAGAATCAACACCAATTTAATGAGTAAAAATACTAGAGAATAAGTCATATATGCCTATCTATTTCAACAAGCTTCATCGAAAGAAAATTAAGAGGGTATATATAAAAAATAGAAGTATTTTTTTTAATATTTACATAGTAATATTGTTAATGGATTCACGTAACACTTTTAAGTTTTAAATATAAATAGCAATGCTTTTGAGAAGCTCTTGTATTACTTTTATTCATTAATATTATTAAAAAACAATGGTCATGATATATATATGTATAACGAAATATAAAATGTGATTTCACTATCAAATTTAGGTAAACTATATGCATAATTTATAATACAAAGAAATGGGAAAATCAAAATAAATTAGTAGACGTGATTATGGTATGTGTACATACTTTATGCCGACAACAGCTTTGAAATCGTCTTCCAAAGATCGTTGAATATATTTCCGAAAATTGAAGGAATTATTTGTTGATAAATGAGCCTGCACCAATTAGTTCAAATATTTCACTATCAAATTGAGGTAAACTATATACATATTAATTTATAATACAAAATCACGAAAATATCTCATTCTTTGTCATAAAGTGCCGCGTAAGACTAGCACATGTTTTCAATCAATTTTTTGCATTTTTAAAAGATAAATAAAGTTATAGGAGCCACATTAGTAGATAGGATGTGTCGCTCCAATCCCCACTCACTTAAAAAGTTTACCATATAATCTTGTATATGGATATTGTAAAATAAAAGGAGTTGGAAATAAAAATATAAAATAATGAAGAAGATAAAAGAAAGAATCGAGATTAGTGCTGGATATTATCTCTGCAATATAATATATTCTATTTTATTGTGAGCGTTAAGACTCGACGTTCCAAGCGAACTAGTTATTGATTCGTCCAGATCGGAGGGATTTGTTCGCAAATGGGTGTGAGCCCTAACTACCATCTGAATAGGTGGATTCATCCACGAGCTCGACACACATCATTTCGTGCCTACCATGCACAACTTGTTGCCACGTGTCCCAATTGTCGCCATCTCTGTGCCATGGGTTTTTTTTTAACTTGGGGGAGTTGGGGAGGGGGAGCAGTGGGATTTGAACCCGAGACCTCACTGTTCACACACAGGAGGTCGCACCTCTTGGTGTCCCCTTAGGGACATCTCTGCGCCATGTTATGCATCTATATACGTGCATGTCACATGTCCGAGCCGTTGTGCGCGGGTCGACCACCGAACCGCCTTTACGAGTCATGTTGTTGTCTATTGCGACGTGCACGGACTCGGATCATAGTCAATTCTCAATTGGGCTTGGTCATAAAATGGCTAACTAAATATACCATTAAGGTGTATCATATTAGTGAACACTTGATTTGTTCGTTTAAGTGGTGAACTTTAGACATTAATAGTTCATACATTTCAATTTAAAAATAAACTAATAAATATATTAAATTTATATACTTGAAACATAAATTTCATACCTACTATTCAATTCCACTACCATAATTTATTATGACTTTATAGTGTTATTTATATAAAATTTCCAACAGAAATATTCGTATACAATTTAGATGTGAGAATAAAAAAATAACTAACCGAAATAAATCCATGTCGCAGAGTGAAATAGTCGACTTTTGCCACAGACTTGAAGAATTGCCGGAAAAAACATTTCTGCCGCAAAAGAAATGTAGTTATAAACATGAGATATTTCTACAGAAAATAACAAATCTGAATGATGCAATATAATTAATCAAAATTAACTTGTTATACAAAAAAAAAAAAAAAACTTACAATCCAAAGGTGAGAAGAATTTGTAGCAATATGTCGACGTCCGAACGTGGTTTGTCTTGTATATCTAAATCTTTCTGGATCTATTTCATTGCAAAATTACAATTAAAATAACTATGTATATAATAGGATTAATTTAATTACATCCAAATTGAAGTGACATGAATCATATGAATTGATGTTACCATTTGCTGTCATGTAGTCTATAGTTTGAGTCTCTTTTTCCCAACTTTTCCACTTCTTCATCTGTACATGTTAGGCCCAAAATAAATAAATAAATAAATAACTTATCACATATATACATGATGAGATTTATCCTTTAATAATTAATAAATTAAAAGGCTTAATTACCTTAGCCCTTCCTAATCCCATAGTTGCCAAACTATACACAATCTGCATAGCTGCTAGCACAAATATGAAAATGTTGAGCTGATTCATACCCTCTACTGACATCACTGAAGTCTTCCCCTATTAATTGTTCCACACAAATTCAAACAAAGGAAAATATTTAAGAAAAGTGAGAAATAGAGTTTAAAATTCTTTATGGCCACCGACGGGAGATCCAGGATTTTGAATTTGAGGGTACGGCAAATTAAAATGAAGAGAGTATTTTTTAAATAAAAAACTCAAAGCTCAACATCTCAACTCTCAAGTTTTGGTAGATAGTCCTTTCTTTCTTTTTTTTTTCTTAACCTTTGGACTCTTGTCCACTCTCAAATCTGTTTTTATTTTTCAATTTTTTTATTATAAATAATTAAACACATAACACAAACAGTCTTTTCAGAATTGAATTGAGTACGGGTGAGCAAAATCGGACCAAAACCGACGGACAGGATCGGACCGAACCGGTCGGTTTCGTCGGTCCGGGTCGGTTTTGGTCCAGTGATTGGTCCGGTCCGGTCCCATTTTCATGGACCGACTTATGGTCGGTTCGGTTTCGGTCCGGAGGAGGCCAAAACCGATGAAAACCGGACCGAACCGAATATATATATATATATATATTAAATATATATTTAATATTTTTATTAATATTATTGATATTTTAATTATTTCTAATATTTTTATTAATATTATTAATATTTTAATTATTGTTGTTAAACAGGTTAAAATATGTGTAAAAATGTGATTTTTGGGTTAATTTCGCAAACTGCCCAATTTTTTCGGTTTTGGACCGAACCGGACCGAGAACCGACGGCGGTTTCGGTCCGGTTTCGGTTCGGTCCTAGCGTTTACGTCGGTCCGGTTCGGTCCTAAAAATCTTAGAAATTCGGTCCTCGATTTTATTGGTCCGATCCGGTTCGGTCCGGTCCGGACCGACTGCTCACCCCTAGAATTGAGTGAGAAAAAATAGCCCAAAACCCAAAAGTAAGAGCTGAAGCTTGAAGTGAAGGGAAATGTAGCTTTTTTGGGGTAACACTCATTATAAAATATTTTAACACATAATATACATAATATTATTAAAAAAATATTGGGGGTACAGTTGTGCACTCCTACCGTCCTATTCTCTGTCTCACTTATGGCCATTATTTTAAGGCGATTTGTAAAGCACAAATACTCATGTGCAATCGGTTGCACCGTGCAACTGGTTTCCAGAATGACACTTGAACATTTACGAATGACACTACTTTCAGAAACCAGTTGCACGGGAGAGTGCCGCTTTGCAAAAATAGACCAGTTATTTTAAATTTCGGCGTTTTGAGCTCAAATGTGGCCAAAAACAGCTTAATTGGGCCCAATTATGGCTCACGGACGCCAAAATTATGAATAACTGATGTATTTTTGCAAATCACCCTAAAATAGTGGTCTAAAAAAATTTAAACCGGTGAGAAATGCACAGAGTAACAGAATTAAACCTTGGATTCGCAATAATCAGAAGAATTTGAAGGTGCAGAAGCTGCAGCTAGCAACAATCTTTGATGATGAGGTTGGAATTGTGATTTATTTAGATGTTGTGTTGTCTTTGTTTGTGACTGGCGGCGGCATGGAAGCATATAATCTGCAGCTTCATTTGCTATGCATATTTTGGAAATAGATCTTTGTGTCACTGTTAATATCAGTGACATGAATCCCAACTGCATCAAAACTGCACAAATTTATCAATATCAGAAAAAAAAATAAAAAAAAAATAAAGAGTAAATTAATTAATTAATTAACTCAAGAAATTAATTACCTGTCTTAAGCTTCTCGATAGCTTCATAAAGAGCAGCCTTCCTATGTTTCTTGAACCACTGCATTCGAAAAGCAGAGTTTAATTATAGTATCATAATTTAATTTGATGAAAGTAACATATATATATGAAAAATAATTGAATAATATTATCACTAACATGGCCGGCTAGGTTAATCAAATGCTCGATAAAAATGCCGAGGAAGATGAAGATGAAACAAACGGTTGCAAGAGCCCAAGTGGGGGTTTCTTGCAGAGATCGGTTCGCGCCGCCGCCGCCGCCGCCGGCAGCCATGGGTTCCGGTGATTTGGGAAAATGAAAAATATGGGTTTTCAAATGTTGAGAAATGAGATTTATATTTCTAAGTGTTGCAGACTTGAGTCGTGATGGGTTTGGGAGAGGAAAGTGTGGGAAACTCTGCCGAGTCTAAAGTGGCGAGTCTAGTGAAGGTCGTATCTACATATTACTTTTGACTTGGCTATAATGACTCCTTTTCTTCTCAATCAAATTTAAGTATACAATATACTTTTTTTGTCAATTGTTAAATTAAGGTCAACATTATAAAAGAGAGAGAGAGAGTATGTTCTAGATGTGAAATATTGGCTAAATGGGGTGTTTTTTTTTATTTTATTTCTAATTTAAGATGGAGGGATTGAATTGGTTTAAGCTCTGAATTATTTATGAGGGTAAGATTATCACAGTATAAAGATGTGTTAACTCGTATTTAATTAGTATACAGTGATTATCCAGAAAAAGGAAATACAGATCAAGTCAAAGAAGAAAATCTGAAAGAAAATACAGTAATACTAGTGATGAAGACAATATTATGCACACATCTTTAGATCGGGTTTAATAAAGACTATTGTAATAAGGGCTTAGGCCCAATTATATGAATTTATGGGTTTTAGGGGTCAAATGAGCCCAAGTGCTAGGTTTACTTTGACGCATATATATAGGGCTTATTAAATTAGACGACTTTCTATGCACTTCTCACCATGTAAAATGTAAACTTCCACACGAGACATAGTGAAAAGAAGTTGTAATCACGAATGATCAATGCCCCATATATAGAAATTAGTGATTAATGATAGTCACTCGTTCTTGAATTCTTGAATGGAGCTTATACAATATAGGGTCAATTTTTTATAAATACTAGCCAGCTACATATTGATCTAACTTGCACTTAATTTAGTCTAAGTCTGTGAAAAATTTGAGACCGAAATTTCGGCTAGAAAATCGTCGAATTTAATTAGGTAAGAATAAAATTTATGTCATTAACATTCACGACTTTTGTGAGAAGTCATAAAATTGAAACTTTCTCCAAAAATTGTGGACTACAACAATTGACTTCCAAAAGGCCGGTTCGTCATGAAATTTGTTTCATTTTTCGTGTTTCAAATATATTAATATGAGTATTAGTACACATATAATATGCTATTATTAGTGTTCACATTTAAAAAAAAAAAAAAGATGTTCACATAGTTAAAATCCGAGAGAAAATATGTGGGAACACCCCATGAAATGTGGGGCTTCTACGAGGTGGGGGAGAAGTGATACCTCATTTGAGTAAAGTAATTTAATAGTAATTGAATTGAGATATGATTGATCATTATTGTGTGAAAGGTTTGTTTAACTACCAAAACCAATGAAAAAAGGGAAGAAAAAAAACAAAAGATGAACAATAAGTGTGCTTTTGGGATAACCTATCATTGGAGTGATTATTTTTTAGACTAAATGATCTTAGTTCTTAGATTCGAATTTTAACAATGTTTCTATATATTTGAGTCTGTCACATTTAGTTTTTTAATTTACATTTTTTGTGTGATATTTACAAATTAATTATTCCACATGCACCACATGAAAAAATGTTTTTAGCTATAAGAAGTCCATTATAGTCAATGAAAATTAATAACTTATTATTGATAATTTTTATACAAATAAAAAATTAATATAATAGAGGGATTTATGGATTGCTTATGTCATGTAAGTTGCAGCTTTAGTGGAAACATTCAGAAATTATAACAAATCATTTCGCCAATGCATGCTAGACATATCTCACAATCATTAATCATGCATATTCCAAAGGAGAATTAGTAATAGTGGTTAATTGAGAATTCAATTATTGATTACTTTTTGTGGCCCTACCCTTTATTGTGTGATTTTGTGGAACACGTTACATTTAGTATCCACGGTTTGGCTACAATTAATGACGATTGACTGGGTCATTTTTGTCAAACTATACATGCAATATATGATACAATATGAATATATATTTTTGGTTGATAAATTATACAAGTAAATAGTAAAAAAACTTAAAGATCACACAACGATGGACTCAAACTCATGACCCCAGTCATTGAGCATTAATCACCTATCGCTAGACTAACACACGTACACTGCTAAAATGATTATCTCTCAAAATATAATAATAATAATATAAGATGCTCAAGAGATTTTAGAGATCGTTCTAGGGGAGTTCTTGGTTAGGGTCTTCTATATATAGATCCATTTAATAGGGCGGTTCATAATTTAGTAGTACTTTTTCCGTCCCATTTCAAATGTCTCAAAATTATAGAATTGTCCTATAATTTTGAGACATTTGAAGTGGGACGAAGAGAATACAATTTATTGTGTATAATGCTTGTTAGAAGCGATTGTAAAAAATAACCTTTTGCCATAAATACAATACTTCTTCCCTGAAAAAAAAAAGTATGATGTCGATTTATGAAGTAACACTTATATATAACTGAAATATCCTATAGATTCAAATATATTTACATCAATATTCCTAAAAAAGATATTTTATATGTTGATAATAATATATCATGCACCTAAATTAATAATAAAGTATTCAATATGCATATCAAATTAAAAATTGTGACAAGAAATTAATTTACGGATAAGTAAATTCGTAAAGTTCTTTAGTCTGTTTTACGGACAATTGAATGAAATAGTTTAGTATGTTTGATGCAAGTTCTTTATAATTTGTAGATTATCATAAAGTTTGCAACTTGGAACTCAGAAGTTTATCCTAAATACAAAATGTATTTGAGATCGTCAATGTTCCAAAAGAGATTGAATGATTTGACAATACTTATTATGTATAGAAAAAGAGATTTTAAATGACATAGATTCGAACGATATCGAATATGATTTTACAAATAAAAATGCTAAACGGTGTTATTTTTTTATAAGTAATGAATATATATATATTTTTCAATGTATTGCATACGATAATACCGAGCCCTGTCTATCATTTAAAATTGAGATATCCTTTTTCATTTTTTTTGAGAAAAAATATGAGATATCTCGACTTTGCTAATTTCTGGAACATACAATGAATCGAGAAGGAAAAATTTCACCGACTTCGAAATTTATTTACGATGCCGAAAAATTTGATTGTAGTGTGGGAAGTCTGTGTATCGTCTTCAATTCCATAATAATTGACTTTTCTCACCTCAAAAAAATTAATAATAATTGGACTTTTCTATTTGCCACATTAATTAGGTAGTTGGGGGACATATAGAATTAGATAAGTTTATCTCTCTCTGAGTTGGAGAAAGGGAAATGGTGATAATTGATTTTTTTTTTTTTTTATGATAAATTAACAGTATTAAATAAAGAAATTTAAAAGCCGCGCCACAGGGGACTCGAACCCAAATGAGAATTGATTCTTAGATCTCTAGAAGGTAAATATTGTGACGAGTTTCATTCGATGTGACCCACAATTTGTTTCGGAGTCGGACTCCTATTAGGACGTTTGCACGCTGCAGATATATAGGATTGAACCTGATATTTCGAGGGTTCTAGGCGAAAAAAAGAAAAAGAAAAACATGTCTTTATTTTTTACTAGTTGCACATGATAACCTTTTATACAAGGTTGCACAATTTTAATATTAACAATAAAATGCAATAAACCAATAAATAATAATTTATTGAAATAATTTAGATTTTCTACCATTTTGAAAAGCAAATCATGAATAATATCTTCAATTTTTTTTTTGAATTAATATATATTTTTAAATACTACTATTATCTATTGGGCCAAAAATTAGGGAGTCTGGGCCGTTGCCCCACCCTTTACCCATAAGGGTTGGCTTTGTGAATATATTGATCCCTGTCACTTTTTTTAGTACTCCCTCCGTCCCAGCTTTTAGTATCCAACTTTCCTTTTTTGGCCGTCCCACATTTTAGTATCCATTTCTATTTTTGGTAAAAGTAGGTGGGGGTCCTTACTCCACTTTAATTATTTTAAATCTCACATAAAATGTGGGACCATTATTTCACTCACAACACATTAATCACTTTATTAAAACCCGTGCCGTTCTCAACTGGATACCAAAAACCGGGACGGAGGGAGTATAATTCTCGCTATTTAGTTTAAGAATAAAATAATAAATATCACTTTTTATAATAATTGTTATTTTTGTTAATAATAATTCACTTCTGATGTGAGTCTTTGCCTTTTTTGTCAAATATTACAACCAAATTGAAGTCAAGATAGGGAACACAAATTTAGGGTTGGAAAAATCCAATATCAAGTGCTTATATCAAGAAGTTATTTCCCTTACTAAGTTTCATTTTGTGGATGACAGACTTCTTCTTTTTTGGATAACAACTTTGAAGGAGCCTTTCTCTAAACAGGACAAAATTAAGATTTTTATTTGGATTATACCACATCTATAATTACTAGTAATATCCACTTCTAACATGCATCAAGGTAAAGTGAACACTATTTAAAGATTTTATTATATAAGTAATTGTTAATATGTGTTTGCTCAAATATCTTTTCTGAGTCATCCATCAATCAACAGATGAGATTATCTATTGTAAGTCAGTCGTAATTCTCTTGTGATAGTAATAAAACTCTGGTTAACCTTTTTATGGATGTAGAATCGACAACAATTCAAACACGTAAGTCTTTGTGTTTTGGAGTTCATACATGATTCATTGATTATTCTTGTTTGTATCTTTGAGTTGTTGTGCCTGCGTGTGATTTTGTGTGATTCTTGATTTGGTGAATCGATCATGATTCACAATAATAGATATAGATTTACATTCACCATACATAAAGTCAGCAAAAAGTAAAAATTAATTACTTTTGATATTCAGTATTGATTTAACATGCATAATATACTCGTTAAGTCAATATTCCACATTTAAGCTCAGTTATTTGTTTAATTGATAAATTGTTAGTTGTCAATATATTAGTTAACTGATCACTCACTTGATAATACAAATTAATTTAAACAATGTCAGCTCACTCATCGTGTACAAGATCTAAATAAATTCAGACCTAGCTAACATTTGCTAGCTATCAGATTCTTATCTTCCGTTAAACTTTCAAAGCAACATAAAAGCTTATAATTATTGTATATACATCGAGCTCGGAGACAAATATAATTTTTTTTAAACTACTAAGTTAATAGGATAATATTATTATTATTATTTGAATAATCTAATTAACATATAACTCCAAAAAAGTATATATGCAAGTAATGCAACTGTGTAGGTATAATTTTTTTTTTTTTTTGTATTTATTGATATAATTTTAAATTTACAATACTAATAATAATACTAATATGCTATCGCCGTTTCCCCTAATTCAGAGTAAGATAAATTTTACCCCTCTCGCACGCTCGCCGCCGTTCAGCTGCGCGCCACCGCCCCCGCCGCCGCCGCCGCCGACGTTCAGCTCTTTTACTTGAAGAAGATAAAGGAGTTGTCTAGTAACTGTATTTCTCTTACTCTTTTTTATGTGCATTTCTTCTAATAACTCATTATTCGTGTAGGTGGACTATACACAGCTCTAAGGGTTTCATTTCGAGTTGTTGTGTGGTTCATTGATTTTTCTGAAAATGTTTGAACAATCAGATTCTCATCTAGACTCTCTAATTTGAATTCTATTTTCCAATCTCTCGAGAAGCATTTGGGAAATTAGGTTACAAAAGGAGAATTGTATTTCGATTATCTACCAAATTTGATGTCGGATTAGTTAGAACTTCTTGGTGTAATGGTCACTCCAAGTAGCAATTTCACCCAACCTTTATTATATGATCGCTATGAACACTAAGTTTTATTCCAGCATTTCTTTACTGTGATTTTCTGCAAGTGGTGCTGTAGAAATTGCTCGTTTGAGACATGTTTGCAGTAGTTTGTGAATATCTGTTTGAATAATTTTTCGACTTTAAGTTTGGGAAACTTTGAAAACATACATTGTCGAACCTCTGGATTTGGTTTTGGTTCAACAATGCTACTCTCTCTCTCTCTCTCTCTCTAAGTGGAAGTATACAATTATTTTGAAGCTTATTCAGAGAGTTTAGCTACATCAACAAGCAGAGGACAATGGCAGACGAAGCGATCAGAAGTGTAAGCATCCTCGTCCCAACTGTAACTTTTTTTTCTTTACAAAATATGCTTACTTTGTTAATTTCTGCTTTGGTTATAGGCATTTCTTGAAATTCAAAGTCGGATGATTGAGACCACTGCGAAGTTAAAGCAGGCTAGTTCATGACTGATTGTAATTTGGTTCCAAAAATATTTTCTTATGAATAAAGAGAGAAAGGATTATAAATTTGGTTCTCTTTCTCTGATTTTTATTCAGGTCCAGAATCAGCTGCGAAATAAAGAAGGGGAGAAGAAGCGTGCTTACTTGACTTTGGAGGAACTTAAGCTGCTATCTGACGATACAAATACTTACAAATCTATCGGGAGAACGTTAGTTTCTTTTTAATGTTCATTTTGTTAGTCGCATGTTGATTAATATATTCTATCATACTCCCTCCGTCCGGTAAGAATGCATCACTTTTTCCGTTTTCGTTCGTCCCTGGTGTCCCATAAGAATGTATCACGTCTATTTTGGGACATGACCCGCTTTGTCTTTTTAACCACGATCACTCATTTCCACCTAATCCAACACTCAATTCAACCACAACCACTCATTTCTACATGGTGTGATCCTTTCTCCACTCAATATATTATCTACCAAATTATTTTAAAAGTTGTGCCGTCCCCCAAGTGATACATTTTTGTGAGATGGAGGGAGTATGCTATATCGTTGAAGAGGTCAAAATTGTTTGGCTTTGAGTATGATTGTCCTTAAAAACGAAGATAATATGGACAGGTTTATTTTGGAGCCAAAATCATCTCTGATGGAAGAACAAGAAGGAAAGCTTAGGGATAGTGAAGCTGCTATTTCCTCTTTGCAGGTATGATTGAGAACTGAATCTAGTTTTTGGAATTTTGAAGATGTGATGTTTCACGCTAGATGGCTGCTATATATTGCTCCCTCCGTCCCACTTTGATAGTCCACATTGCTTGATTGGAAAATGTGATTTATATGTAATTGTTCTATTTTGCTCTTATTAATTGTTCTACATATTATCTTCACACACATTAAATAAGGTTATTTTAGTAAAAGAAAACTATATTGCAGTTTAAATTTAGAAAGTGGATTATATCTTGAGACATCCCAAAAAAGAATAGAGGATCATCAAAGTGGGATGGAGTGAGTATTAGTCATGCTTTAGGGGTGATACTAGTTGGACATAAAGATTTTGAGTTAGAGTTTGTTGGTTTAAAGAATGACAACTTAGGCTCCAGAGGTACTAATTCTCAGATTTATAGCCCTAACTTTGACCAATTGTCTGGAACACGCAACTTATGAAGACGTGATATTTATTGTTACCCTGGCTTCACGTTACACTGCAGAAGACTGAACTTCTAAAACTTATGTTATTGATTTGGAAGGTCTTTTACCTTCAAGAATGAGGATTTCTCTTACTTGAGGTGCTATTAGGTGTCATATAAAGCTCTTTGCATTCTCTTCTCAGTATACGTAGCAATCTCAAATTGGATGTAAATACTTCCTCCGTTTACGAAAGAACTTCTAATACTTCCTCCGTCCACGAAAAATGGAGTGAAGAAGAATTGTTGGTTTTCTAATACTCCCTCCGTCCACAAAAGAACTTACTCCTTGAAAGAATTCACACGCGGCCGCCAGCTTTCCCAAAATAAGGGGAGAGAGTGACACGAGTTTTAATAAAATGTAGGGATGACAATAATACCAGCACGTACCCGCCCCTAATGGGCCGGGTATGGGGGTGAAATTTCGGGGGCGGTTATGAAACTTATTATACTTGGGTCAGGTTCACGTTGGATTCGGGGGTATAGGTACCCGCCCCGATTATATTTTTATATGTTTGATAGTGTTTTTGTTAGAAGATATATTTGAGTTTTAATTGTGAAATTTATGGTATGTTTGTGATGTTGAATAATACTATTACTCCCTCCGTCCCATTTGTATTAGCCCTTACAAATGGGATGGAGGGAGTATTTATTTTGAGTTTTTTTATATGTTTGATGGAATGAATAAAATAATTTTTGCATAAGAAAATCTTCCAAATGTTTTGAGGCGGGTATGGGGGTGAAAAAGCAATCCCCGCCCAAACCCGTCCAGTTGCCATCCCTAATAAAATGTTGTCGAGTGTAATGGAAGTGGAGAAAAAATTGTTGAATGTACTGGGAAGGGTGAAAAGTATTACTCCCTCCATCCAGGTATTTTGAGACCTTTTTTTTCGGCATGAGAATTAAGAAAGTAGTGTTTTGTGTTTAGGTGAAAAAGTGAAAAGGTGAATAAAGGATAAAACTTTTGCCAAATAAGGAAATGTCTCAAGATAGGTGGGATAAGTGTTTCAAGATAGGTGGGACGGAGGGAGCACTAATTTATTGCGTTGGTGAAAAAGGTAGGGTAGATGGGGTATTTTTAAGTGGTGGGGTATAGTGCCAAAATAGGTAGAAAGTTCTTTTGTGGACGTCCCGAAAAGAGAAAGTAGGAAGCTCTTTCGTGGACGAAGGGAGCATATGCTAAATATCTAAATTTACACTGTATGTGTTGTTGTATTTGGTTATATGGTATGGTCGTAGTTATAAAAGGATGATCTGATCCTAGAATTGTCTACTAAGAATTGGTGCTTGTCAGCTTTGAGCACTAAACGTAAATATATCACACACAACTATCATCAAAGCCATTGCGATGTTTCGAAGATGTTCTAGAATTACTTAACACCAATGCTATGTACACTCATCTGATTATTTCTCATTATGTTATTTTCTTTTTGTCCAAGTTCAATATAAGACTAATGCAGACTTGAATTCATACTAGGCCATGTGACGTTGAATCCAAGGAGATTAAGACTTTTTCTATGAAAATTACCACTGCAGAATTGTTGTCAACGAATGTAATTACTTTATGATATGAACTTGGTTGAGCTCCAATTGATTACGAAGGGAGGCTAAACTGTATTGGAACTTGCAAGAGGAGACTGAGAATAGTAATAATCTGTTAGGGAGCGTTTACTTTGTATGATTGATAAGATGCATAATTGAGTATTTTTATCCTCAAGAGTAGGATTTCTTTAATCCTACCATTTCAATGGGATAAGAATCAAAGAAAAATAGCTTAAATGATAGAAATAATCAAGGACCTTAGAATATCCTAAAGTTTCAATCCATCAAAGTAAATAAGGGATTAGCCTTACTATTTTTATCTATCAAGGCTAATCATTCAAAGTAAACATCCCCTTATAGTATAATGTAAGTTGTTTCTTGCAGAATGTATTTCGGTGATCTTATCATATGCTTTAGGAAGCTCGTTTTATCTATGTTTTACTTGATGAACATCAAAGGAACATGTAACTTGAAGTAATATGTCGTTGATGTTGTGATTTGACAGACGTCGAAGGAGTATTTAGAAAAGCAGATGGCTGAGATTGAGAACAACCTAAGGGAGCTTCTGCAACAAGATCCTGCTCTTGCTCGTCAGATAATGGCCATGTCCGTCTAAGTCTGGTTTCCGCAGCAGATTTTTCGACTTCTCTAGCAAACTCGGTAATCTGTTTTCTTCACTTTCTCTTACTCTCTTCGTGTGTATTGTGTTGTGGAGTTCAGCTCTTGGTATGCTATACTTACATTACATTTGGCAATCGATTGCAAAGCTACACTGTCTTTTAATTGTTATCATCATCATCAATATTTTCTTTGAATGAATTTTATTTTTAAATTGACCAGTGACTTGTTTTTCTTCAATAAGTGCTACTTGTAAATAATGAAGCACGTTCCACTTTTGAAGGCGACAATGTCAAGAATTCCCATGAACATTAAATAGAAAGAGAGTTGATTTCAAAAAATTGAGTGAATCGGTCCCTAACTAAAGGAAACACTAGTGGAGGTCAGAATAATTGGACCAATTAATTAATTAAATTAAGATGGTTCCAGGAAAATTACGTTGCTTATTTTTGGGGAAAAAGACTAGACAAGTTTTAGTGAATTAAAGGGAAAGAATTTGGGATTACTCATGTTTTGTTTTCTAAAGATTAATTAATGCACTAAATTTTAGTGTAAAATTGATGTCGATGTGCTGTATGTTAGTGTTAACTTTATTTAATCAGCTAGAGAACCCAATGAATGTAACTTTGATGATTATCATATTTTAGGATAAGGTTTTGGCCTATTTGAAAATGTAAAAATAAATTATATTGTGACATCTATATGTAGAAATGAAATTTGAGTAATTATATTGATAATACAGCAAAAACAAAAAAGAAAAGAATAACGTAAGAGATTTACAGAAAAAGTGAAAATTCGAGTATGTATGTATGGGAGAGAAAGAGAGAGCACAAAAATATCAAACATATATTGTGATATCTATGTCACAATATAGATGTAGCAAAAAAAATAATTATATGAATAGATGTAAAATTTGTATCATTTTTAAATGTAACAAAATATACTTATACTTTCATGTATTAATGTGAATGCATATGTGAACAATTACACCTTAAGATTTAACAAAATCTGTGACTATATTTATTGGTGTCACTAAAACTATATCACTATTAGACAATTTTGTTGTAGAGATGTGGATCGTATTGTAATTTATAAGATGATACTCCCTCCGTCCCACTGTATCTGAGACTCTTTTTATTTTGTGCGTCCCACTGTAAGTGAGAATCTTTTCTTTTTGGGTAAATTTTTTTTCCTTTAAACACCTTTTCACTTTTTCACCTACACACAAAATACATCTTTCTTAATTCTCGTGCCCCAAAAAAAGGTCTCACTTACAATAGGACGAAGGGAGTATTATTGTTGATGTTTCTTTCCTTTTGTAGATAAAATTAGAAAATTAATTATTTCCTCGTGGGCGCATTTAGAATAAGAAAAACAATGGCAATTAGTATCTTATACTCTAACCCTATTTATACCAATATTCACTTTGCTTGACTGAACTTCTTGTGAAAGACCTCAACTTTTCTTTCATGAAGTGAACAAAAAGATGTGAACTTGTTGATTTTTAAGCACGATCGAGTAGACTTTTGTCATGGAATTTGATATCATTTTATTCTAAGATTTTTCTATATAATTATAGGTATCTTTCAACACAAAAAAAGGAGTCTTATCGTGCAAGTCATCTTATAATTTATATTTCAAGTAGTGAAGCGTTTCTCTAGGGCTAGGCTCGTGTTTTTATTGTTATTTGTTACACTAACAATGTTGTGTATTGCACGATTACAAAATATAGTAAATTTCAAATTTAATTTGTGTTAAAACATTATCAATTATATAAAAAAAAGTCACGTTTATTCACACATGAGGTAGATTATTACATAACCATTGCGATTAGCTAGCCTTTACAAGAAAATAAAAGAAAAACACCATATGCTCTTTATTTATTCAAAAGAAATACTAATTGTTTATTTGTCACTAAAATTCTTCAAAATTGAAAATAGGTATCCATCATAGAGATGGGATCGACAAACATGAACAAATTATTATTGTTAAATTAAAAAACGAAACGTACATTTCAAACTTATAGTTGACGAATGTAAATTAGTATCATTTTTAGTCATAAAAAAACTAATTAAAACATGGCCTATATATATGAAGGAGTTAAACATATATGCGAATTTGTGATTTTGAGATGTTTGTCAAATTCAGACAGCTTCTAAAATTGAGTTTTCGGTCAAACCGAGGGAAAGTTAACTAGTTAAGTATTCAAATTTGAAAACCAAGAATTCATATAAATCATTTTAATTTGTCTATCTTATATATATATATACAATAAAAAAAATCAAACAAATGCAACTAGGTATATATTAATTTGGATCATGAAAGATCGTATCTTGATTACTTAAATTATCAGTCCATATATCTACGTATATGTCATGGGTGATAACAAATATGATAGCATATCTAAGAAAAGTATTATATACACGAAAAAATAAATTTATATTCACTAATCAATATATAAAAAAGAGTTTATATCATGGGGTACGTCAGTACGTGGAATATTTTGTAATTATCAATTTAATCTAAATAAAATTCAACTCTTAATACTCATAATTTTTTAAAATATAATTATAAATACATAATGAAATAAGTATCATTATATATTACTATGAGATGGATTGTGAATAAATAATAAATGAATTGGCTCAATTAATAATTAAAAGTTCTAGTGATGATGAAGCGCAGTCTGTTGGTAAGACGCTTCTCTTTCAATCAATAGGTTGGAGGTTCGAGTCACCCTAGGAGCTAGAGTGTGAGTGTGTTTTTTCCTTTCTTTGGTTGTAACAATTTTTGAAAAAAAAATAATTAATAGTTCTAGTGTGCAAAATCAAATATAGATGATTCATTAAAAAAAATAGATAAAAATGATATTTTTATTTAGTAAATAGATAAGTTGAAAATAGTTCATTTTCTTCTAAACATTTATTCTTCCTATGTGCCATAAGAGTGCATTTTTTTGTCATTTTGGTACGTCTCATAAGAATGTGTATATTTTATTTTTTAACACTACTCACCATATAACACTATAACAAAATGAGTCATTTTATCCACTCGTAACATTTATTAAAATCTATATCACTAAAAGTGATGCACACTCTTGAAAGACAAAGAGAGTATAATATATGCTTCTTGAGTAAGATCCAGGCATCCCATTTTCCCTCATTTTCACTCCAATTCATGATAGTATTATCATGAGGTGTTTGGTGTGATAATATCTTTCTAATCTAAAATGTGAAAATTAAAAGATCGGCGAAACCTTTTTTTTTTCACCTTACATAATTATATAGAAAAGGTGATGACCATTAAAAGATGATAATTTTTTTATATATATTTTTATTTTTTATTTTTTCAAAATAAATTTACAACTAAAACTACCTTATCATATTATTTTGTTAAAGTATTTAACTTTTTTTGTTCGAACATATTTTTATCTAAATAGCATTATTATATAATTAGTTCAAATTAAATCAAACCAACTATATCCATGAATAATTGTTACCCTATTTTGAAAATGAAAAAAGAAAATGCGAGAAATTATTCCCACTTTATTTTAGGGTCGACTAACAAATCGAATGATTAAAACTATTAATTTCACAAAAATATATAAACAAACTTAGCCCCTGACGCGATCCTCTTGAAAATAGTCAAAAGTTCACACTTTTTTGATAAAGTCAACAAAATTCTATAATTTTTCACGCGTCTCCATAGTCCAAGTCTCCAAATCACGCTTTTACCATTATACCCCTCTTTCCATATCTCCTTCCATATAAAAATCTCACATTCATTTTATAGCATCTCTTGATTTTAATTTAACCTCTCATTTAGCTTCAAACTCCAATTTTTTTTTTTTTTCAATTTATGTTGCTCCGATCAGCAATAAAGTCTTTAATTCAGCGGAAATAAATCGGCGGCGGTGAAAATGGCCGGAGCTAGCGGAAGATCGCTGGAGCAAACGCCGACGTGGGCCGTCGCCGTCGTGTGCTTCGCCTTGGTCGCCGTTTCCATCGTGATCGAGCACATCATCCACTTAATAGGAAAGGTAACATCACTTACCAAAATCAAAATTCCAAAAAAAAAAAAAAAAAAATTGAATACATCTTATAAAATTTTTACATTTTTTTTTTACCTAATATGATCAGTGGTTGAAGTCGAAGAACAAAAGAGCTCTGTTTGAATCACTTGAAAAAATCAAGTCTGGTAAGAACAAACCCCAGTTTAATATGTGATTACATTGCAATAATTTTGAAAACGACATTTATTTAAATTTTTTTAATTTTTTTTTGTGAATATGATGAAGAGTTGATGCTGCTGGGGTTTATATCGCTGCTGCTAACGGTAGGGCAGAGCCCAATATCGAATATATGTATATCGAAGTCCGCGGGTGCCACGTGGCACCCATGCAGCAAGAGCGAGGAGGCGAAGAAGGACGCGCCGCCGGCGGCGGCGGAGGACGACGGCGAGGATAGGCGCCGGAGGCTTCTCTGGCTGGAAGGCGGCGCTAGGCGGATCTTGGCCGGCGGCGGCACCGACAAATGCGCGGACAAGGCATGATTGAAATTACCACGTTTATGGTGTGTGAAATTGCATGAAATAATGATAATATATAACACGTGGGGGATTAATTGGTTGCAGGGGAAAGTTCCGTTTGTGTCGTCGGATGGGATACACCAGCTGCATATTTTCATCTTCGTTTTGGCCGTTTTTCACGTGCTTTATTGTATTCTCACCATGGCATTGGGAAGAGCTAAGGTATATGCATATATATATATATATATATATACACACGCATTTACGTGATAATGTGTGTGTTTGAAACAATTGAGTGGCTCTTATATACGACGTCGTGTTGTTTGGCTTTAGATGAGAAGTTGGAAAGCGTGGGAAAAGGAAACAACAACTGAGGAGTACCAATTTGCGCACGGTACGTAATTTGTTGTTTATTTTACGTTCAATTTTTTTATGTGTGTTTTTGTGTATAAATCAACGAAGAATATTAGTATTTGGGACGGGGGAAGGGGGGTTGAAGCCCCTTAAATATTAGAAAATGGTTGTGAATGCCGACATATCGTGAGAATGAGAATTGATATTAATAAAATAGTATATACAGTTGAATAAACTGTTGATAAATGATAATGCATGCAACCTGGGTTTGCATATTAGAGAAGACGACTATTCATGCATTAGGAACAAGTTATATCAGTACTATGTACTGACTTATTCGTTATTTTCATTTTTCACAAAAATAATCATTCTCATTATGACACACACACACACACACATATATATATATATATATTATAAAGAAAATAAGCCGAGAGATATAGAAAATAAATAATACACTGTTTTAATAATTATAGAATATGCATTCATTGTTTAATATTTAATAGTGGGTGGTTGTTAAATTAATTTATCAAAATTGTGTTATTTTTTTCCATTCAATTTTGAGTTTGAATCAATCCTCTAATTTAAATAAGATTGTAAACTATTGATAATGAAAAATAATTTATTTTTGTAGAAAATAAAATGATTAAAAAAAATAAAGATGGTTCTTCGTGTGCCCTTTAGGTTTATAATAATCAAAATAATCAATGACTACAATTATTTATTATAATAAATAATCAAATGCCCTTTAGGATCTCATTCCAGCCGACTACAATTATTTTTTATAAAAAAAATAACTGAGAGTCAATCCTAAGCCCTTTAGAATTCCACTTGAGCATAAAAACGAACTATACAGACTGCTCAAAAAATTTAGACGATAATCCCCGAACCCTATTTGCGCGCCATGCAAATGCTTTAACGCTATATAATACAACAAATTAATTCAGTCCTGCTATCGATAATTTCTAGATTCGTCGCTGTAACTAATGATTAGTGATGTTTGTTAACTAAACAGATCCGGAGAGATATAGGTTTGCAAGGGAGACATCATTTGGGAGGAGGCACTTGAGCTTTTGGACCAAAACTCCTATTCTAATATGGATTGTAAGATTTTTCAACTATATACTTTAATTTGCATAAACATAAATAATCACGAGCGTTATATATCTAATTATTTAATTCCCTATTCCTCAAATTTTATAAAATGGTCGATTATATAACTAATTTATGACAATTATATTTAAATGTTTAATCATTGATTGCAAAATAATATTTATAAACCATAAATATCATAACTACTGCTTTAATTTTTAGTGGGGTATTGTTGTCTCAATCGTGGTATATTTTTTGGGAAGGCACTTCCATGCATATGTGGATGTCGTTGCATTTCATAAAGTTGAAGCCATCATATATCATAAATTAAATGCTTTTTTTGTAGCGTTGCAAATTGCACATTATTCTACCTTTAGCTTTCTATATTACTATTTTCTAATAAATTTATTATTTAATTATTAGGGGCTATGATGACATTTTCTATTTGTTGACTTTTTCAGCTTTTCTAGGGCTTGAATGTTGACCTTTCCGTTACGACAATCTCAAAACTAATTGAAGTCTAATTCCTTAATCCTTAACAATATAAATCATTGTAGATGTCTTAATCAATTGATTCAATTTGGTTTAGCTTTCAATGTTTGGTATTAATTAACCCCAAATTCCGTTATTGTTGTTCCTCGTTAATTCCTTTTTATTTATTACTCCTCTGTCACATTTACATAGGCTTAATTAGGATAGAGTTAATATAGAAATCCCTCTTAAGATGAAAACTAAGAACCAATTTAAAGCCATTGATTTAAATAAAATAGATGGCTGAGATTAAACTACAGATGCACAATTTCGATTGCATAGATGCACAGTTTCAATTTGCTTGAGTATTTTGCATTGTTGGTTTCAATTGCATAAATTGCATATTTTTTAAGTGCACAGTAAAATATAATAGATGCACAGTTTCTTTTGTTGACTAAATCCTAATCATTAGATCTAATATTTAAAAGGTCAAGATTAGGTTCTTAGTTTCTCATTTTAACAGAGGTTTTTATTAGAACCTCTTCCGGCTTAATTATGTTCTTTTTTCGAATGTCTTAAATATATTGAATTGATTCCACAAGTAATAATTTTTCACTCGTTTATTAATATATTTCTATTTAATTTTTTAATTTACTACAATTTTAGTTCATTATTAAAGCATATTAGTAACTAGTAAGTTTATCTATATATTTTCATTTCTAATTATTTTCTTAGTCCTCGTGTAAATTCCAATCAGTCTATGTAAATGGTACGAGAGAGAATATCATTTCATTAATTACTTTGACTTTCAGGTTAGTTTCTTCCGACAATTTGTAAGATCTGTTCCAAAAGTGGATTACTTGACTCTTCGGCATGGATTTATCACGGTAAGTAAATCCCAATTTTATCTTGACTTGATTAATTAATAAAATCTCGTTTGGTTTCAAGAAAATTAAAACCAAAGCCATGAGAAATTTGATGTAATTTGTTTCATATAATTAATGATCAGGCACACCTTGCACCCCAAAGCCATGGCCAATTTGATTTTCAGAAGTATATCAATAGATCACTTGAAGAGGACTTCAAAGTGGTTGTCGGAATTAGGTTCGTATAATATCTCAATTTTGCTACATAAATTCACGAATAAATTGCTTATAATGCATAAATAGTGTATATTCAGTTAATATGATAAAATTTCCGTCTCCTCCAGAACTTGAACCCATGTTTAAATTGCTATTTCTGCATTACATACTGCTTATTCATAGATTTATGCTAATTTATTCATTATTATCATTTTACACGATAAATTTGAATAAATTAATATCAGTTCTCATTCTACACTATATTTGATCATTCTCAATATATGCATTCTCTCTCTCTCTTGTGGAGTCAACGCTAGGAAAAGTTTATTCAAGTCAACAAATAATTTGCATTGAGTCTACCTTTAATATACGTATAAAATTCGCGAGACTCATCTATGTAAAGTGTGAAATCAATAATTCAATCCTCAGCATTCCCCTTTAATTAATTAAGAAGAGAATTCACATTATGATTAATCGGGCATGAACAATGTATTTAATTTTTAAATTATTTATTATTATATCATCAAAACATCGTTAGTTTTCTTCTACTAATATATATGTGTTACTCTTCTTTGGGTTCTTGCAGTCCACCAATTTGGTTTCTCGCTGTGTTATTCTTGCTCTTCAATACTCATGGTGAGTTCTATTATTTAATTAACTTATACTATATAATATGTATAAATTATTCTTACTCCACAAATCAATTGCTATCTTTCAACTCTATATTTCATGAATTTGTTGATTAATGATTTGATTGTTTGGAGTCTGATAATAATTTGAAGGTACCGTTGAAAACCTCTTGATTATAGAATTTCATGACATCAACTTTCAAGTCATCTTTTTACCACTTTCGATGAAAAAGACTCAACAGTATAAACATCATTAGAAAGATAGCGTCAAGAGTTTTTCAACGGTACCTTCGAGTTGTCCATCATAATTCAGACAATCATTAGTCAGCGATCATTGAGCTCAAGCCAAATTCTAAAAAAGTAAAACTTACGTAATTTTTTTGACCAATTGATTAAAAACCAAAATTTGAGTATATTTCGTGTATTTATGGGCAATTAACCCAATAAAATATGAGGTGATAAACTACTTTTGTAGCATAAATTTCAAACCAATACATATACATGCATCTTCGTTATTTCAAGAACTTTGTAGGATTAATTTATTCTAGATTTCTTAGCTCATTATGATTGACCACAATATGTTTTGTATGTGAACAGGCTGGTATTCCTACCTTTGGCTGCCATTCATTCCCTTAATTGTAAGTTGTCAATTTGCTTTTCTCCACATTCACAATAGACATTTATGTGCACAATTTATAAAGAATTTATTTGTAAATTCAGAAAATTAATTAAAAATGTTGAAAAAATGGACAGGTAATATTGCTGGTAGGGACAAAGCTACAAGTGATAATTACGAAAATGGGTTTGAGAATTCAAGAAAGGGGCGAAGTAGTAAAAGGCGTTCCTGTGGTTCAACCGGGCGACGACCTTTTCTGGTTTAATCGCCCACGACTTGTACTCTACCTTATCAATTTTGTACTTTTTCAGGTACTTTTTTTTAAAAAATTTCTTTTAGGATTATTATTGTTTAAATACGCCAAATTTACTTTCGTTTTAAATTTTAGCATGAACTTTCAGTTTTTTATTAAAATACATGAACTTTAATACTTGCTAGATTTTTAACACCGACCCTCATTTCTTCTAAATTGAATCTTAGATGACATATCTGAAAGATGATTATGACTCATAGAGAACAGATACTTCAGTACGACGTACTGAAGTGTCGCCGATGAATCCTAATCATCTTTCAGATATGCCACTTGAGATTCAGTTTGTAGGAAATGGGAGTAATTAAGTATTATAGTTCATGTACTTTAATAATAAATTGAAAATTCATGTTAGAATTTGAAATTGGAGGAAATTTGGTGTGTTTAAACAGTAATAACGCTATATTTTAATGCCGGAATTAATTAAAATTAATATGAATCTTTTTCTTTTATAAATGTTGCAGAATGCGTTTCAACTCGCCTTCTTTGCATGGAGTTGGGTAAGTTTTATACCTTCAATACATATATATTTTATGTAAATATACATGAGATTAATAGAAAATTAATGGGTATGATTTTATTTTGTTGAACAGTATGAATTCGGTTTGAAATCGTGCTTTCATGAGCATGTGGAGGATATCGTGATCAGGATCTCAATGGGGTAAATCTTCAAGAATGATGCTTCAAAATATATTTTTTACTTGGTAAATTGTTTTTAATTAAATAAGTACTATTGAGTAACGATTTTTACTAATTTTGATCGACAGGATTCTCATACAAATACTTTGCAGCTACGTCACTCTCCCACTTTATGCCCTCGTTACTCAGGTAATTAAACTCATACATTCGCCTATATTTAATTAATGAAAAGATTTAATAAATTAAGCATGCATCTGCACAATAATTAGCATGCCTCAATAATTCTTAATACTTACTAACATTTCAAATATATATATGAGTTCGAGGGTTTTTTAGGACAGTAATTTAGATTGATTTGGAAATTAGGACAATAACTTTCGGACTTGTAAAAATAGGACACTAATTTTTTTAGAGTAAAATAGGACACTAATTAATAAGTGTTGCATCCGCATGACATTTTTCGGCCAATTATCGGTCGAGAAATGTCCTATTTTTACGACACTTATTAATTAGTGTCCTATTTTACTCTAAAAAAATTAGTGTCCTATTTTTACAAATCCAAAAATTATTGTCCTAATTTCCAAATCAACATAAGTTATTGTCCTAAAAAATCTCCTGACTCATATATATATATATATATATATATGATCAAATGAGAATGCTATCTTTTGTGAGTATGAGAATTGATATGAATAATCTTGTATATAGAGTTGAATAAATTGTTTTTAATGCACAAATAACTATTCAAACTTATGTTCGAACTCTGGAAGGGGCGAAAATTTCATGAATTAGCAGAATTGTAGTTGTTCATGCATAAGCAGCTTATTCATTGATTTATACAAAGTGATAAAAAAATTATAGTCGTAATATAGATAAAAATATGAAAATAGTAGTTATTTTGAACAATTATACAGTTATATAATTTACATAAATTTCGCGTGTAAATCGTGTAAGTGTGTAGAAATATAATAGTCCAAAATTTCTAATTTTTTTTCATGTTTTTATCTATACGGCTATAATTTCTTTTTGCTATACGAGAAAGGCTAGAACGAGATATTATCTTAATTAGAGTGGATTAATTAATTAATAAACATTAATTAACAGATGGGATCAAGCATGAAACCAACCATCTTCAACGAGAGGGTGGCGACGGCGCTAAGAAACTGGCACCACACGGCCAAGAAACACATAAAACAAAGCCGGCACTCGACGCCGATGTCGAGCCGCCCCGCCACGCCGTCGCACCACACGTCGCCCATCCACCTCCTCCGCCACTACCGCTCCGAGATGGACAGCGTCCACACCTCCCCCAGGAGGTCCAACTACGACGCCGACAACTGGGACACCGAGTCGCCGTCGCCCAGCCGCTTCCACGGCGGCGTCGAGCTCTCCCATATGGACAGAGAGGTGGCGCTGGCCGACTCGCCGCCGCAGCATGAGATCACCGTTGGAGGGTCTAAGGACTTCTCCTTTGATAAGAGAGACACACTAAATAATTGATCACACATATATATAATTGTAGGATTGTATAATTTGTATTTGTAAACTTGTAATTACCATTTTTCGGAAAAATATTTGGGGAAGTGGAGATATGGGCTCTCATCGCAGGAATATTTGAGTTAGAGAATAATTTTTTTCCTTGGCTGGCCTTCTTTTCTCCCGATAGATTTAATTGAATTATATATTGGAGATCAGTGTAAATAAACAAATATTTTCTTTATTGTCTCTTGTATAACATATACTAAACATTTTTTATTTAATAAAATGGTACTTTTATTTATTAGACGCAGGGTTGTAATCAAATCGAAGCGAATATCACCATATTTGATTCGTATTCATCGATTCGATATTCAATTCAATGTCATTTTCCAATTATTCAATTCGATTCGTTATCTATGCTATTCGATTCGAAATTCTGAAAATAAAAATATGTAAAATAATATAGATATATATCCAATGTATTTATCTAACAAACACAAACAATAAATGCCCAGTTGACAATTTGTAGATTTGTTGTGACAGAAAATTAGATATATTTAAATATCGAAACGAATATCATGTTTTCATATTTATATTTGAATATTAATTGAATCAAATATTTGTAATTGAATATTAATCGAATTGAATATTTATAATTGAATACAAGTCGAACAATCATGTGTTATGTTTCAACTACTAAGCAAAGCTCGCAGCCCATTTCCGTTCAGGCCCAAAAGCCCATTAAAATTGATCCACTTAATATTGGCCCACCACATCAAAATCTCTTATAACTTCGGCCCCTTTTGCTTTGGACATTGTAGCATGTCTTGTACGAGTACGTCTCAAAATAAGACGGTTGCTATCCAAATCCACATTCATATTTAATAACTAATATTTATAATTATAAATTTACGAAAATATATGTTGTTAAAATAATCATATAGTATCAAGTAAATTTGCTTTAATGAAAATATTAAAATATAGTTTTAATAATTATTTTATTTTTTACTATTTTTTAGTAATATTTGTAGTTAAAAATAATAAACAAGAGAGAATGACGAAACAATAATATAGGTAGCAGCCGCAGTCCAAAACAAAACCATCAAAAGAAGGGGAAATTTTAATAATGCAAATTAAATATTGCAGAGTACAAGACAGACTTGGGGATTCGCATGGTTCATGCAGCTCTGTTTCTATTTTTACACATTTCAATTTTATCCCATCTTTTAGTATCACAATGTTATAATTTGACATTTACATTGTAATAAACTCTTTTTAATAATTCAATTTTGTTTTTTGTATTTTTATTTTTGAAACCCAATAATCTAATTTAATTATAATTTATTCATTTTATTAGCAAGGTAAGAGTGGTTATCTCTTATTACATTTGTGCTCGTTGATCGGTATTTATATGATCATCGCCACAAGGACATAGATGTCATACCATATAGCTAGGGTTTTGGGGATTGAAAATCTGTTAGTTGGAATTGTACCAATTGTGGGTTCAAGGCAAGTATTCGTGTTTGCGCACTTTGTCCGCAGGATATGCTTCGACATGTAGTAACAATTTTGTAAAAAAAGACATAAACATGACGACAACGACAACAACAACATATATATAATTTGGTTTGGACCTGGCCTGGTCAAATCTTGAGAGGTTAGGTTAGGTCCACTAGTGATCGGGTCTTGATCATTAAACGACAGGTGTGACATATTTAATTATGCCATCTGACTATCTCGATTCTCGGGGCTTTTTCCTGGATCCCGCCTGGAGGATCCTCTCGCTACAAGATTCGAATCCTCGTATGCGGAGTTTTTTTTTCGATACTATTTACACTTGATAGATGTTATTTGAGTTTTTGGGTTTCGACACATTTTTTACCTTCGTCCTCATCATTAATTATTACTATATTTTAAAAAATTATTAAATTATATTTTATTAGTTCCGCTTCACTTGACCTGCATTCTTTTTCCATCTAGTATATATGTTTGGCAAAAATAAAAGTCACTAATTTACACAAATAAATGGGTCAATACACATATTAATAAATACTTACTTTTAAATAATTGTGTCCAAAAGAATTAGATCGAAATGAGACGGATTTTCCTGCACATAATAGTATCTTATCCAATCACCTAAAATTATAATAAACCTTATTAATTTATTATTAAATGAGATTGAGTTTTCGGTTTTGTTAGTATATATATATCCCTACTTAATGTTATGTGAAATTAATAATATATTTATTTCAGATAAGTAAATAGTAGTAGTATATTTTTACACTACTGTGTATGGATAATAAAAAGTAAGACTAAAATTTGAAGATGAGGAGAAATTTTGCAATCGATAATTGATCTATAAATAGACCAAGCAGTAATCCTGCTACTGCTGCGCCCCTTGTTTGCCGGAACAAATTTCTTTTTAGTTTTTATTCCATTCACACACACACACACACACTCATTCTCACACCATATTTCCAGAAAAGGCTTTCAATTTCTGTAATTTGTTTCAATTGAAAAAAAAAATCATTTCACTGCAGCTGGAGATGGATGTTTGTTTCGCGAAGTTGAGCAGGCAATTTTACGCAGTGATTTGTTTAGGTGTTGTTCTCATCTCCGCCGTCATCGCTCACCAGTATTTCGACGATGATGAAGTATCCGTCCGCCGCCGCCGCCGCCGCCGCAGCAGCAGCACCAACCGCCGCCGCGCGCTCCACGGTTGTTAATTAGAGTTTGTATCCTTTTGTTTTCGATTTCTTTTTTTATATGATTGCAAACAGGGGCGGAGCCAGGGGGGGGGGCAGTGGGGTCACTGGACCCCCCTGGAATTTCCAAAAATCCCAGGGGTATTTTAGTAAGTTTACAAATATATTTAAAAAAATAAAAAAAATATTAATTTTATCTATCCTCCGCAGCTGAAATCCACATTCTGCCTCGCCTCCACTTCCACCTCCGCATCCCCAAATGCATCATCCTCCGCAGCTGCCTCTTCCCCTTCAAGCTCCACATTCACCTCACTCAATTTAACTTCCTCTTCTTCTTCCTCTTCTTCATCTTCTTCATCATCATCATCATTTCCCTCATCACACAAGTCTCCTAATCCAACCCTGACACCGCCGCCGTCCCCATTCTCATTACCACCACAATCTGATTCTGAATTCCCACAATTCCCCATTCTCGGAGAGCTGCGATTTGGTATAGGGCTGAGACATGGTGGCGGAGAAGCGGGCGTAGAAGATTCCCAAGTCCCGCGGGAAGGCTAAATTCTGCGAGGAGCAGTCCAATAGGCCCTGCAGAAATCGGATCTCGTCGGGTTCGGTCCATATCCGGTGGAACTTGAAGGGCGGCGTGGCGGTGGTGTGGGGAGCTTCGATGTGTTGTTGTTTGGGGGTTGAATTAGGGTGGAGTCCATGCTGATTAACTGCAGAATTGGGGCTCAACCTCAACCTCTATCGTTAATTGCAATTTTTCTTCTCTTTTCGTTTTCAGGGCTATTATTTTTATCACTAGTAAGGGCATTCATTTTGATTTTGATTTTGATTTTTAATAACCTGGTAATTACTGCTCAAAATTAATTAATATCGGGGGACTTTTGGTATTTCTATTTAGCCAAAGACTTTGGCAGATCAATTTTGCATGGATTTATTTTGTTACATTTGTTCAATACATATAAAATTAGAAGAAATATTGAGCAATGCATTACTCAATCTTTCATTGATAATAACTCACTTTTTTTTTCTCATTTATAATGATATATTTTTTTAAAGAAAAATCATATTCTCTCAGGTTAATTTGCTATAAATACGCCAACTTTTATCGATTTTGAATTTAGACATGAGCTTGAAAATTTGTCTGACAATACATAACCTTTGCACTCATTTTAATTTTTGGCCCGCCTAAATTTTCCGGTGATATTTGTCTGAAAAAAAAAAATTTGGACCCCCCTGAGTCGAAAGTCTGGCTCCGCCCCTGATTGCAAATTTGTGGCACGAATTATTGAGCTTTTTTTCTTGCCTTGAATTATGTTTTAGTTTTGGAATATGATGTGATGAAATGGGAATAAAATTTTGTTGATAAAAGAGTGTGCCTTATCCTTTTCTCCATTATTATGCATTTTTGCAGAATCGGTGGAGCCGCTGCATAAAACCTACATTATTATATAGTATTATTTTCTTAGAATTGATGTTATTTTATCATCGGAATTTTTAATATTTTCTATAAAATATTCCGAATATTCATTTTCTCCTCAAAATTATAAACTTAATTTTAACATTTTTTATAAGTTAATGTTCATTATATATCTATGTAAAATAATGAAATCATCGGTCGTATACAAAAAATTATGGGAAAGAAGATATCATCATTCGTTTAAAATACTAATTAAATTAGTTTTCTCAGCCACAATGGTTGAATATATTTTGTTTTTAGGAACTTCTTTGTGCAAAAACTCCAAATTTATTGTATTATTGTATGTTTCATCCTTTCATTTTCTACATTTGCAGCCAATAATCTCTCTCTCTCTCTCTCTGTATCATTTTTCTACGTCTTTAATTTCTTTGTTATTTTCCCTCCAACTGTTAAGTTGAGGTTCGAATTATCAAGTGAATAATAAGAAATTATTATTAATTATATTTAGAAAAAGAAAAGAAAAAAAAAAAACCCTCCTTATATAACCCACTTTCGAAATTATCAAGTGCATGTCCAAATCATTGTAGTTTTTTTTTCCCTTGGGCTTAGCCCAATTTTGAACCTACTTTAATTTTAATTTTCCATAATGTAATTTAAGAATCTAAAATCTTAAAGCCCATTCTTCAATTTATCCATAAAAGTTCGAAATATGTATTTCAAAGCCTAACTTCAATCCACTATTGCGTATTCTGAACCAAAAATATTACTGTGTCTGTTCATCAAATATTTTCCACGTTTTGGATAATACAAATTTTAATAAAATATGGATGTCTGTTCATCAAATATTTTCCACGTTTTGGATAATACGAATTTTAATAAAATATGGAGGAAATTATTAGTGAAGTGAGAGTCTCATTTGAGTGAAAATATGTGGACCATACTATCATAAATAAAAGGGTTATTAGCCTGTAAATACACAAACTTTTTATATTTTCTGAAATTTAACATGACTTTTATTTTTAGCCCACAAATACACGAACTTAGCATTTTTTCTGATTTTTGACATCGACATGAAAAAAAGTCTATTTATTGTTGAGGTGGAGGCCGGAATACATGATGTGGACTACGAAATATGCACTTGAATAGAGTAATTTGATTCATTATTTTGATTAGAGAGTGAATGACATGGTACACCGGCCTTCACGTTAATAGTAAATTAGAATTTTTTATTGTCGATGCCAAAAATCAGAAAAAATGCTAAGTTCGTGTATTTGTGGGCTAAAAATAAAAGTCATGTTAAATTTCAGAAAATATAAAAAGTTCGTGTATTTATAGGCTAATAACCCTAAATAAAAGTGGTAAATTTTTTATGAACGAATAAAAAGAAAATTGTGATAAATTTTTTATGGACAAAAGGAATAATATAAAATTCAATAATGAGTCTAATAAATAAAGCCGAATATGATGGCATATATGACTTCTCACTTTTCTAGATGTATCATAAAAAACGAAGTTAATAAATGTTTTAAAAATAATAAGAGTACAACTTTTTCAATATACAACCAGTAGATCTAGAAATAAAAACAAATTTTCTTTTTTTTTTGAAAATTTGAATTGAATAGTAGTGTACTTGTTTTGGGAAGTGGTAAAAATTAACCCTTTACACCAATATATAACCATGCATATGTAGACAAACATATATTCTGAATTTAATTACTATAAGACAAGAAAAAAAGAAAAACCTCTCTCTCTTTCATGACACACACACACAGAAGAATGTCTCTCTCTCTCACTCACAGACACACACACACAAAAATGGTTCTAAAAAATCATGGGTTAATCATTTTCACTTTCCCCCATAAACTTTTCATAACCTTTTTGTTGCATTTACTTTTACCAAAAGTCTCCCAGTTCATACTTCGCTATTTAGGCAAAATATATTTAAATAAAAAATAATTAAATATTTTTAAAAATATGTATTTGTTTAAAATATTTAATTTGAAATAAAGATAGTTATTTTTATTGTTTTTTTATCTTTGCGGCTATTTTTATAGTATAAAAATAGCTATATTGATATATTAACTCTATTCCTCTAAATATATAAGTAATTAACCTTTCCAATATGCTCATATTTATTATTCAATAATTTATTAAAATTAGAATAAATTAAAAAATTAAATAGAGATATAATAATAAATGGGTAAAAAAACATTACTTTTTATGAAAATAGTCCTATGTAAATGGGACATCCGAAAAAGAAAATCAAGCCTATATATATGGGACGGAGGGAGTATTGAACATACTCAAACAATTAGTAAATTACTCCCTCCGTCCCATATATATATGCTTGTTTTCCTTTTTTGAATGTCCCATTTATATAGGCTTATTTCCATAAAAGTAATATTTTTTACTCATTTACAATTTTAATTTACTCTCACTTTAATATATCATTAAATAATAAATATGGGCATACTAAGAAATTTACTTATATATTTTCATTTCCAATGATTTTTCTTAATCCTTGTGAAAATTCCAATCAGCCTATTTATATGGGACGGAGGGAGTATTACAGTAGTTTCAATTTTCAACTTCATCGATTGTCTAAACACGGTTTCTACACACTTTTTTTATACCGTGATTTCTAACTTTTTTTTTTGGTTACGTTATATTCACCTAATCCTCTACTTTATATAAATAATATATCCATGGCGTAATTTATTGCAAGCACTAATTAATACTATATTTCACACATACAAATTATCATCGGTATAGTGGACAAAATATTAAATATTACACTTCAAAAGGTTCCAAAAATTATATATAGTGAGCACAATCCTATCTGTATATAGGTAATTGCTATATGGGCAAATTAATTAAACTAATTAGTTCCTAATTAAACTGTATTTAGTAGAGCAAATTTGCCACTTCCATTCCTTTAAACACATATATATACTCCCTCTCTCCACGAAACATCCTTTTATTATTTCATTTTTATTGATCCACAAAATATATTCATATTCATTTTTTTAATATAATCTCGCTAACTAGCTATCACTCTTATAATTTTCACATATTATTATTAATGGACAATTACCATCAAATACATAATCAATTTTTTCTTAAAATCCGCGTCGACTTACCGAGGAAATGTTACGTAGACGGAGGAAGTACTCCTTCCGTCTTCAAATAAGTGTCATGCATGACACAAAATTACACATATTAAAAAACAATATGATTTTACATCTATACCTTTAATTATATTTCTTAAATTTAAGGTGAAATGGAGAAGAAAATTAAAAGAATGCATTTAATTCCATTATTAAGATATGAATATACTTCCACCGTCCCACTGTATCTGAGACTCTTTCTATTTAAGACGTCCCACTGACCACTGTAAATGAGACTCTTTCCTTTTTTGGTAAAAATTTTATCTTTTAAACACATTTTCACTTTTTCACCTACAAACAAAATATATTTTTCTCAATTTTCGTGTCAAAAAAAGGGTCTCAACATACAGGGAGGGAGTAATAGAAAGTTTCTCTTAATTTTTACTAACATTCTACTATATGAAACTTAATAATGCACAAAAAAAAATAAAAAAATCTATGATATGACACTTAGTTGAAGATTGAAGGGAATATAATATATATACACATGGAATTACTAATGATTGTTAGTGAAAATTCATTTTTTTCTGGTAATCAGTGCCCCTTCAAATATATACATACATAGATATATATAGACAGAGGTGTGGTCCAAGGAGAGTCCATCCTGACCGACTCTCACCAGCAGCAGCAGCCATATACGATAAGGAGAGAGAAACACACACCAAAATTATTCTCTCTCTTTCTCTCTCTCTCATCAGCTGAGCTGAGCTAGCTAGGTTTTCATGGCAAATTCTCTTTCTCCATCTTTTCCTGTCTTATTTTGAGTTCAAAACTATGCAAGAAAAAGTAAAAACGTATGCCTCAATCTCCTCCACTTTGTCTTGAGCCAAAACTACTCCACCCAAAAATTTTCTTGCTTCCTCACACACACAAACAAAAACTCCAAAATTAAACCACCCTTTTTATTCATATTCATAATCTGAGCTCACAAATTGCAAAAAGAAGCAAAAAAAAAATGATGTCAATCAACGATGAACTCTCTTCAGTGAATCCCCCTCCATTGAGAGGCCTCATTCAAGATCCATTCTCCAACCCTAGCCTTCCAAACCCTAATCATCCAAATCCGTCAAAACGCAAGCGAAACCTCCCCGGAACACCAGGCAAGCAAACACACACACACACACTCTTATATACTAATACATACTATTATATATGTTAGAGCTGAGCTGAGCTGAGCTGAAGAAGATGCTACAGTCTGACGATGATGATGATGATGCAGATCCGGATGCAGAAGTGATAGCGATGTCGCCGGGGTCTTTGATGGCGACAAACAGATTCGTGTGCGAGATCTGCAGCAAGGGTTTCCAGCGGGATCAGAATCTGCAGCTGCACCGCCGCGGCCACAACCTGCCGTGGAAGCTGAAGCAGCGGAACAAGGAGGAGGTGGTGCGGAAGAAGGTGTACATCTGCCCGGAGAAGACGTGCGCCCACCACCACCCGTCGAGGGCCCTCGGCGACCTCACCGGCATCAAGAAGCACTACTCCCGCAAGCACGGCGAGAAGAAGTGGAAGTGCGACAAGTGCTCCAAGAAATACGCCGTCATGTCCGACTGGAAAGCCCACAACAAGATTTGCGGCACCCGCGAATACAAGTGCGACTGCGGAACCCTCTTCTCCCGGTCAGTTCTCCCCTTCAGAAACTCTCCTTTTTTTATTTACATCCGCTTATACTTTTTAATAATTTAGTTAAACAAAAATCGAGCAGAAAGGACAGCTTCATCACGCACAGGGCCTTCTGCGACGCCCTGGTCGAGGAGACCGCCCGCTTCGGCAATAGTATTAGCAGTAATGTGGGGTTGGATGCTTTCCAGAATCATAATAGTAATAGTAATAGTAATAATAATAATAATAATGCAGATTTTTCTGGGGTTTTTGAATCGGGGAACCTCCCGGTTCCCCGATTCCCGTTGTGGATAAACGAAGAAATGATGGATTCGCAGAGCCAGTGGCTGGGCGGAGTGATGAAGGAGGAAGACGAAGAAGAGAAGAACAAGGCGGGTTTGTCGGAAAGGGTTATTGCTTCTACTACATCGTCGCTGTATAATTACAGCCACCACCAAACAGTAGCTCCCATGTCTGCAACTGCATTGCTGCACAAGGCAGCTCAGATGGGGTCGACGAGGAGCGGGGCCGGGTTCGGGCTCATGAGCCCCTCCTCCTTCTCGACCCCGGGCCGGGCCAGGGACGACATTGTTGAAGGTGAGAGCAGCCTCACTAGGGATTTTCTTGGAGTGGGAGGGAAGGAATTGAAATCCAATTTCTTTGCATCAATCAGCTCTGCAATGGAGATGGGCCATTATAACAGAAATCACTGAGGTGAAAAAAAAAATTGATTTTTTTTTTTTTTTTTTTTGAGGTGAAAAGTTGGTAGACAAAAAGCTTCCAAACAAGACATGAAAAACAGAAGAGATCGATCTTGTGAACTGTCAGAAGAGGGAGGGTCCTCTTCCTTATTTCAAATTTGTGTTGCATTTGTAGAAAGTTTGCTGCTGCATATTTATTTTATTTTGTTTTGTTTAATTCTATTTTATTTTATTTGAGTTTATTGGGGTTTTAGGGTTTGCATTTGTTGGACCACAGAAGTTTTGTGAATGTGTGTGTCGACTTCTGCTGAAGGGATTATTCCATGTGCAGAGCCCTGCTTCAAATTTAACAAATTTTTCTGTCTTTGGTAAATTTAATTGACTGTGGGTGATTTTATTGATTTATTATCCTATGTAGGTATCCTATTAATATAGTTTATTGACTTATGTATGTAGTATTAGTGAAATTATGCATTGCTTGAATAGTTATGAAAGTAGCTATATTATTATTGAGCTTGAGTTTTTATTGTGTTGTTGTTGTCCTTTTCCTTGTGGATAAAGAATGATGTTCCATCTTATGCTTTATCTCGTGGACTATGTACAACAATAAAATAAGAAGATGGAATGAGATAAGAAAAGGTAACCACCCTTTTGAAAATTTGATGTTTGGCAATCCTTTTTAGTTTTAATTTGTTTCAAAATGGAATATATATATATATATATATATATATATATATATAATACTTAGGGTTGGTTAAGGTAAGTATTAAATTTTATCGTAAAAATTGAGAACATTATTGAACATATAAAGTTATATATTATATATTGTTTCAATTCTATTAGATAATTGTGAATATTTCATAGTTTGGCTCTTTTAAGGTCAAGGGAAGAACATTTTGAATTCAATTATCTTGCATTATCGTTTATTGGTTTTGAATCGAATTACTTTAATTGTTAATGTTGTCAACTCATTACACATATAGAGCGTCTCTTACGATTGTCAGCTGATTAAGAAAGTAAGTGCACGTTTTCCCAATTATCGAAAAAATAATGAAAAATGAAATAGCATTAGAAGAGTCTTCGATGATCATAATTGATTTGTTTGCATTGATTATAGTCATATCTGCATCGGGAACCAGAATAATAAAGCTAGAGTGAAATTAATTGAAAATCAGAATATCTTAAAACCTTTGTTATTTTTCTCTAGTTTATTTTGCTTCAAACAAAAATAATTATTTTTCTAATATTTATTGTTTATTTCTTAATTCCTTAGTTCTTAAATTAATACTCTCGCCGTCCCTCAAATGAGTTCTTAAGAGGGAGGGATATAGGTTTTAATAAGACGAAAATGTGAAAGGGTGAAAAATAGGGGTAAATGGAATATTGAGAGTGATAAAAAGATGAAAAGTAAAAACAAATGAGATATTATTAGTGGTGGAGCATAGTCCAAAAATAAAAATGAAAGTTTCTTTTGGGACGGCCCAAAAAGAAAAGTTATGAAGTTATTTGAATGACAGAGGGAGTACAAATATGTGTGATTTCTTTACAAGTCGAATTTTAGGAGAATTCTTGTTAATCCATTTGGAGAAAATTTTGCTTGTCACTATCTGCGCAATACGAGCATACCGACAAATTGTATAATTTTTTTTGGTGAAAAGCGACGTGTATATATATTAGTTTAATGTTTTATTATCTCAAACTAATTGAGCTATTATATTTTTATCCATCAACATTTACCTAACATCTCTTTCTATATATACATATTGAATAATTAAATAAAAATATTTTAGCTAATTTTCAAAATTCCCGACTTTTCTCACCTTTTGAAAATGTATAAATATTTTGACACAATTGTAATATTTTTCTTTTGATAAATTATAATTAAATAATAATTTTTTTTTTTTAAATTGCGATAACTTTGATCTTAGACATTAATGTATTCCGCTTGATCAACATACGTACACACAATTTCTATTGTCTTTATTACATAAAAGGAGTTATTTATACTATTGTCTTTTCATCTTTTTAACTGTTAACTTCTAAATCTCCCGCCATTGGATCGTATATTGCGTGACTACCAAATTGAGAAATAGAAATAAAGAAAAAGAGAATATTACTAATGAGGAGAGTGGGCTGGGATATAAATTGGGCCATGTGTAGGCCCGTTTATCTCAAAAAATAGTTATTGCTATTTTTGATACACTAAACACTATATATAAATTGGGCCCTAGCCGAATCAACGCATATGATTAATCCACGTTTCTCTTAAAGAGACTATCGTAAGAAGAAATTGCCAATATTTATTTTATTTTAAAGATATTTTCATGGATCGAAAAATTTATCCATACAGTCCTATTATTTTCTTAAGAGCAGAGTCCTATTGATTTTTCGTCCATAGAAAAAAAAACTTGTCTAATCTAATATTCTAATTAAGATTTATAATTGTTTTTGCAAGATACATCAATACCTTGATATTATGTTACATTATAAGAGAGCATTTAAATATATGAAATATAAATATGTAGGTTAAGGAAAATGAGTTTAGTTAGAAATAATTTTTTCTCTTTTTTTATCACAAAAGCTTTTTAGCACATCTTGAAAATTGATTGAAAAAAATTTAGTCTTGTATAATTACTACTCATTCCCTTCCTCCCTTCACCATAAGTATGATCTTTTTGTCTTTTTCGTCCGTTCATAATAAATATGATCTTTTCATTTTAGGATATACTCCATATCTTTATACTTTATCTTATTTTCACATAATATTTACAAAAAACTCATCTCACGAGTCATTTATTAATTACCTAATAAATCAACTCAGTATGACTCTTTCTCTATTTTATAGATATATCTCAATATTTTCTTAAAACCAGTGTCCTCCCATCCACACCACACTTATCGCGGTCGGAGGGAATAATAAAACTCTTATATAAGATTTTAATCATATACAAAATAGAAAAAAAAATTATTATAAAGTAATTGTGTTTAAATTTAATTTTTTAACATTGTGACATAAATTTTGGGCTCCATTCTGTTAGCCAACAAAAGCATGCATATATACTTGCAAACAAAGCTTTAATATGGAATTAGCACCAGATTGAATCTCAACTATATATTCTGCTTTGCTCATAGAGAAAAAAAAACACAGGGTTATGAGAGTGTCTGATACAAATTACTAAATGAAGCTGATGAAATTAGAAAAACTAGAATGAATATCACTACACAAATGAATGATTCATATCAGGAAGCTTGCATTTCTCCAATATTAGTAACAACAACATAGGGTGGAAAAGAATAAAACTAAGCAAGAAAGAAAAAATGTAATCACAATGCGATCTTTTGAAATTCTTGAAGCCACTCAGAAAATGTAGAATCAATCCAGATTATTTCTCAGCCTCTGCTACTTGTGGTAAAGCATCCTCAGCCTTCACCATCTCAGGAACAAAATCTAAGAGCATAAAAACGGGAATGCGAGCGAACTCTTAAGAAAGAATGAGCTGAAAGAGTTGGATAAAGACACACAAAACTCGAGAGATTAGTAGTACTGAGAGGAAGAAAAGTACCGGAGACAAATTGAAATCGCTTTCGCTTGGAAACTACTGAAGCTGTACACAAGATTAAAAGCAAGTTAAATGAAGTAAGAAACTTAGCTACAAATATATATCGATTGGAATGCTCTATTACATCTCAAATACATATTAACTTCGACAACGTCTGTGTAACACTATGGACAGCGGACTCTTCTTCAGTTAACACTAACAAATTCTATCCTAATGGCTCATACGACGTCATCCTTTGGGGTCGCGCAATTTGCTTGTGAAATAGCAAAATGAATGAAGAGTTGCAATCACATAAAGTTATTGAACCAAAAAAGAAAAGGCATAACAGACAGCAACATGCATGTTTATTCTTAGCATTTTCAAAATGCATATAAATGCATAAAAGACACATGAGTAATATGTATAATGTATGCAGCATGCACTTTAAAATTAAAGGAACAAAGTAATAGAAAGAAGCAGCAGTACACAAATGGTTGTAAGCGATCCGTTTTTTCTTTTCAAGAAATGCGCAAGCATATGCCTCCTTGCAGAAAACTTGAAGAAACTTCTCCTGCAACCACAAGGCCAATAACACATGAGTAATTCAGCCGAGGCAGTTCAGTTTTACTTCTGCAGTAACTTTGTGTTTCATAATTACAAAAATTCCAGATATTTAAAGGTCCGTGACACTTTATCCAACAATCAAACAATTCGTCAATTAATATAAATTATGAAACTCTTGGCATATCGGAGAAATTTAAATTCCTTCTCAAAACTTCCTTCATATACGATGACACTTGATGTATTTACAATAAAATATTTCTATTCTTTGGCCTCATACTGGGGAGGGGGAGTTTCAGCAAAAGTGATCTAATATTTCCAATTATTCCATCAAGTTTCGAGCTTTTAAATCATAATATATAACTCATAAAAACTCAATGGAAAAATCACTACAATGAGAAGACAAGTCAGGCATAAATTTAGTTAAATACAAAATGAAAGGCAGAGTGTACATTGTAGCAGAAGCACAATAATTATTCAGAAAAAAACAGAAAGACTTCCTCACATCTCATATTGATTGTTGCGTAGTGTAGGCTTTTTGCTTAAAGGTGAGACTGTGATCGGAAGGCAGCAGACATACACACATGAGCACATAAACAGAGGAGGAAAAGCTTCTCTTTTTTCTCTTCTCATTTTTCCCCGGATATCAGGGTTAGAGGATTAGTTATATGGTGCACAACTAAAATTACATAATTTTGGGCACATCGAATAAAATTACCTGAAAACCAATAAATGCAGAAAATAAAAGCAAATAATGTATTCATGTTAGCATTAATAGCAGCTTCAATATCTACCAAACTTAATCGGCTAAGTTCTCCACATACATCATGAATGTGTCGTCTTAATTTAGTATACTCGCTAAAGATTAAGAGTCTATGCCGAATTTGACAACACGTGTCAAGAACTCACATCTCCTGAAGCGAAGTTAACTTCTTCTTTCTCAAAAAGAGATCTACAGCAATGAATAACGATAACAGACACTAGAAACAGCAATAACACGACCATTTTGTTCCTTCCCTCAAGTTCCGACTACAATGCTCATATACACTGCTCCAATCACACGAGACAAACCACATCAAAGACTTTAAGGAGCAATATCTGCATCGTTATGTTGTGCTGTTTCACCAAATTTCATATTCGGGGATGCCAACCTCACATGGTAAGTCATTCATCGTCTTGCACGATAAGAAATGTCTTTTCCCCTCATATCCCCAGACTACAGCTTGGTTTAAAGATAAACACATATACCCTCACCTTGCCATACCTCACACTAGGGACTATCAAATTCAGCAAATCGTCGATTCATTCCAGAGAATTCTACCATATTTTTTCCACGGAAATCAAATTTATAACATCTAAATTCATGACTAGTGATTCTCAGTTCGAATTGCTCAGCCTAAAATCTTCTGAAAATGACAATTAAGTGAACCAACAGGAAAACACATATATGCATCAATGCCGCGTATCAATCTCCACATGTGCACATATAACTAGCATATCTGCAAGCAAACCCTAACTCCTCGAAATTAGAAGTCAATCAAAATCCATACCGAAGCTCTATCGATGACGAACAGCGCCTCCTGCGAAATTTTACAATCAGGATTCTCGCTCCTGACCATCCGACTGATCCGACTCTTTGGAAACGTATACAGCGCGTTCACGCTCTTCTCCTCCGCCTCCAATTCGTCTTCCCCCTTTCTACTTCTCTTTTTCCCCTTACTCTTCGCACTAACCTTTTTACCTCTCCTATTAACGCTTTTCGGCTTCTGTTCTTCCTCTTCCTCTTCTTCTTCCTCTTCCTCTTCCTCGCTCGAGCTCCTCCGTTCTACTCCGTCGTCCTCCCCCTCACTGGATCCCGTGACGTCGTCGTTTTCCGATTCCACGCTCGACGAAGGCACGACGGTTACTTCCGTATCCTCGCTGGAAGCATCGCCATTGGCGGTTTCCGTGATTCTGCTTCGATTTCTGTTGCTGCTCTTGGCGCTGGTTTTGGGAGAATTCTTCGTTTTGGCTTTGGTTTTCGCAGGGCTCTTGGAATTGTTGTTGGGGTTTCTGTTTCTCTCAGGAGGCAATTGCTTTCTCGCCATTGTTTCAGAAATCAAGCCGTTGCAGTATGAAGTGTTTGGATTTGGAGTTAGAAATAGGGTTAATAGCCGCTAAATACATCAGAAAGTTTTATTTTCTGGTATATATCATGACCCCTAATTTTGATGGCTAAATACACCAATTTTTAATTTGTCTGATTTTTCCCATAAATTCAAAGTTTCCCCAAATTAAAACTGACGTGGCAGTCGGAATGCCAACATGGTCATCGGAATGCCAACGTGGCATCGGAATTACCAAATCACACCCGCACACACTGTTCACTCTCTCTATCTCTCACGCAGTATCGCCGAATTCCAGGAATTGAGATTGAGGATGGCGATTTCTCGTCGGTCTTCCAGATGCGGGAGCTCGCCGAATCTCTTCGCGACTCACCGAAGAAGGAGTCGCCGCAGCGGTGGTGCTAGGGTTTCAGTAGCGGCGGCGGCTGGAATCAAGGAGAACATGAAGGATCGGGGCTCGAGTACTTTGCGGACTTCAGGTTGCAGCGGCGGGATTTCGTAGGGAGAAGGGTGGCCGGCGTCCGATGAGGAGCGTCGTTCTCGGCTGGGCCTGACCTCACCGGAGGAGGAACGACGGTGGCGAGATTGGAGAAGAGAGAAAGGACTGGCTTGCGATCTCTGATTTGGAAAAATCAGGGCTCGATTCTTCGTCTTTGTGTACGGGAAAGAGAGAGGAGGGGGCAGCGCTGTGCTTGGCGGCATGGACCAGTCGCCGGAGGAAGGGCGTTGGTCTAGTCGGCGACGGAGACGGTCGAAAAACGGTGGTGGCGCCGGGGTGGAGAAGGAGGAGGGTTTGCGCAGGGGGTGGGGGAAGGGGAGGGGGTGACGTGGCTAGATTAGGGGATATAATTAATAATTTTATTCTTAATTAAATATAAACTAATTTTAATTAATAATGAAACGACGTCGTTTTGTCTAAGTACTTGCCACGTCAGTTTCGATTTCGCCGGAGTCCTTCGCCGTGGGAAAAATCAGACAAATTAAAAATTGGTGTATTTAGCCGCCAAAATTAGGGGTCATGATATATACCAGAAAATAAAATTTTCTGATGTATTTAGCGGCTATTAACCATTAGAAATATTAGTAATATTCAGAATTCTCTTCATCGCTATGTGCCCAGTAACCGTGGGCCGGGCCCAGTGATTTGGGCTTTATTTGAATGCAGGTTTCTATTGGGCTTTTGAAGGGAATAGAATAATTTATTGATTTTTGTAAAAGTATATGATCATTTATGTATTCACACTAGTTCAAATAATAGTATTTGATAATTTATCAAAGACAAAGATTGATAAAATTAAATAGTGTTTGGGCACAAGTATTATATGTAAAGATAATCGTTTATAATGGAATTGGAAAGATAAAGTAATTTTTTGAGGGTGTATTTCTATCAAATCAAGTAAGAGAGAGAGAACTTAAAGACTAGCTCTTTTTTATATATATCATATTTAATTTATGAGTTATATTTAAGGTGTTTGTTATGTGTTGAGTGTTTGAAAATGAAATGAAATAATTTAAAGGATTGTGGTAGGGTATTGTTACGATCCAAAATGACAAAATGTGCATGCTTTCCAAAAATGAAGGGGATGTAGTATTATGAACTTTTATTCAAAAATTTAAAATTTAAAAAAAAATTATATAGCCTAGCTTTGAATTCGTCACCCTATTTTAATTAATAAAATTAAAATTAAATAATACTCCCTCCGTCCCAGCTTTTTGTATCCACTTTTAGTAGTATTTACTACTAAAAGTGGATACAAAAAGCTGGGACGGAGGGAGTAAAAAATAATTATATATCCTAATTAATTAGAATATTGGATTTGGGTTTGGTTTTCCATCAAATCACCATAGATTATTGTTTATGACTTATGAGACTACATACAATACATAAAACAAATATTGACCAAATTTAACAAGTTTAAAGGATTATAGTTTTAACCGGCTTATAAGTTAAACAATCTTTCTAAATACATTAGATCTTAATGTCTTCCTTCCAATACTTCCAAGCCATGAAAACCTGATAAATTAAAATATGCGTATGTTGACCTAACGATAAAATGATTAATGTCTAAGGTTAAAGATTTTGAATTCGAATTCACCGTAACACAATCTTAATTTTTTTTATTTAATCATTAATTTATCAAAAATACAATCATAGTCAAATTGAGTTAATCCGACCTATGATAAATTAATAAGTAGTAATTCATGGTTTGTGTTAACAAGATATTGCAACTTAGAAGTAACGTTTTCCAATCATTTTGATAGTGATTGTGGGAAAATGTTAAAAGTATTTCCCAACCACTCTTTAATTAAATATTTGTGCTTCTAAGCTTCTACTAATTGTTTGCATTTAAATAATCTCGATAAATAAATATAATTAGAAAAACAAAACAAAACAAATCAGATAAAAACATAACGGTCGTCGTTAAGCTTAATCCAACGGAATTGTCACCCTCCCGGCGCACGATAGCGCATAGATAGGACAGGCGTCTGCGAAGCTGAGCGAGTAGAAAACGCAGACGACGACAACGAAAAATGCCACGTGGCTGCATTGCTTGCTTGTCCTCTCCGGCGCACAATAGCTCATAGATTTTGATTTTGCTTTCTACACTATCCAGAGAGAGAGAGAGAGAGGACTAGCTTTCAGCTTATAAACACGCATGATTGGAAGCAGTAGCTAACCATTGAAGAGGAGAAAAATGAGAGGCGGAGCAGTTGCGGCGGCGGCGCTTGATCTCTTGTTGATTTTGGCGGCGGCGACGACGTTTTGTTTTGGCGCCAATGTGACCTACGATCACCGGGGGCTGGTAATCGGCGGCAGGAGACGCGTTCTGATTTCCGGTTCCATTCATTACATGCGCAGCACTCCTCAAGTTAGTATATGTATATGATATATATATATCAACTTAATTTCACATACACACACTAAGAGAGAGAGAAGCAGCAGCTTTTACACACACAAACGCAGTGCTTTTAATCAATTTTCTGAATATGAATGAGAGTGAGTGCAGATGTGGTCAGATTTGATACAAAAATCGAAGGATGGAGGATTGGATGTGATTCAAACTTTTGTTTTCTGGAATCTGCACGAACCAATTCGAGGCCAGGTGAATTTTTATTTCCTTTTAATTATTCTCTATTCATTTTGCTAGCTGTTAGGACCATTCATTTCTTCTTCTTCTTCTTCTTCTTTTGGTGAAGATGTAATACTTAATATAATTTGGTTTTTTGCTCATTGAGGACAGCGAACAAAATGGAAAACGAAAATAAAACTTTGAAGAATTTTTGCAGTATGATTTTACAGGGAGAAAAGATTTGGTCAAATTTGTAAAATTGGTTGGGGAGGCCGGCCTCATGGTTCATCTTCGAATAGGGCCTTATGCTTGTGCAGAATGGAACTATGGGTGAGCAAAAGTTTATTTTTCATCATAAATTTGTTAATCCAAAAGGGTATTACATCAAACATAACTATTTTTCACAAGAGTGTTTACTCAATTTTTTCACAGTGGGTTTCCTTTGTGGTTGCATTTTATACCGGGAATTGTTCTACGCACTGATAATGAGCCGTTTAAGGTATTGCTTGTACTGTTTTCTTCTATCTTATTGCTGGTATTGATGTGATACGAATGATAATACAATAATTTGCTGTTTAGGCTGAAATGAAGAGATTTACAGCCAAGATTGTGAACATGATGAAGGAAGAAAATCTATATGCATCCCAAGGTGGACCTATTATTTTGTCTCAGGTATAGTATCGCGAAATATGGTGAATCCTGTAGACACTATGCATAAGGTACCATGGGTTGTCTACACGAAGAGAGTGCTATGCGTAGCAAGTCTGTTACATGATTTACAATGAACTTAATTTGTTTTATGCTTCATTCTAGATTGAGAATGAGTATGGGGATATTGATGCACCATATGGTAAGAGTGCCAAAACTTACATAAGTTGGGCTGCATCAATGGCTGTATCATTGGACACAGGGGTACCCTGGGTAATGTGCCAGCAAACTGATGCTCCGAATCCCATTGTGAGTCTTGCTGTCCCGATCTTTTCTTTTTTTCCAGTTTTGAGCATACTTAGTTGATTTTACTATGCAAAATGTATAGAATGTTTTACCAACTTTGGTAGTTAGGAAGTTGGCCTAAACATTGTGCTTACATTTGTGGGGAATTATACAGATCAACGCTTGTAACGGGTTTTACTGTGACCAATTTTCCCCAAATGCAAATAATAAGCCAAAGATGTGGACAGAGAACTGGAGTGGATGGTAGGTCATTTAGTTTTTCTTTTTCTCGTGGAGATGCTATCTTCGTTTAACTTGCATGACACCTTGTGAAGTCAAACTGCTTCGACATTCTCTAACTGCCTGTGGTGTCACAAAAACCTTCAGGTTCTCCTCATTTGGTGATCCTGTGCCTCACAGACCTACAGAAGATACTGCTTTCTCCACAGCGCGTTTTTACCAGCTTGGTGGAAGTTTCATGAACTATTACATGGTATTTCTGTTGCCATCATCAGTCTTCGACAATTTAAACTAGATCATGAACTACTTTTGATATCAAATTTACTGCATTTCAATAGTATCACGGTGGAACCAACTTTGGCCGCACTTCTGGGGGCCCTTTCATCACAACAAGCTATGATTATGATGCTCCAATCGATGAATATGGTATGCCATCATTATCTGTTCTTACACTACACATGACTCTGATCATCTAGCAAAATGGACTGATAAATCATAGAAAATTGTATTGTAATCACTATTCGTTAATATCCTTCCTCATCTTGATTTTTGATTATGAGATGTCTTTGGTGCCATAGGACTTCTGAGACAGCCAAAGTGGGGTCACCTGAAAGATGTACACAATGCTGTAAAGCTTTGTGAAGAGGCACTAGTGGCAACAGATCCGAAAACTAATTCTCTTGGTCCCAGTTTGGAGGTATAATTTAGCATTGACAATCACTCAATTTAAACTAGATGCATTGATAGTTGATCCTTTTCTTGTTTCAGGCTACAGTTTATAAAACTGAATCAGGACTGTGTGCTGCCTTTCTTGCAAATGTGGACGCTCAATCTGATGCAACTGTGAACTTCAGCGGCAGTTCCTATCACTTGCCTGCCTGGTCCGTCAGCATCTTACCCGACTGCAAGACTGTGGCTATCAATACTGCGAAAGTATGGCCTCTTATTTTCTGTTGTATTTTTCCTCTATAAATTTTAGATGATGCTGATTTGCACTCTATTTTGTTATTGCAATGATATTAGTACTTTTTTTCCAAGTGACAGATCAACTCTGCGGCCACCATTTCAAAGTTTGTTCCTCAACTTTCGCAAGATGATACGACCACTGCAGATGCACTCTTCTCAGGGTGGAGCTGGATCAACGAGCCAGTGGGCATATCTAGCAACAGTGCGTTTACAAAACAAGGCTTACAGGAGCAAATAAATACCACTGCTGATGAAAGTGACTATCTTTGGTATTCTCTGAGGTAAATATCTTCCAAAATCGCTAATCTATTTTAATTCAGCTTCAGCATTTTAATATCCCTTGATTGTTTCAGCATTGAAAAAAAAGGGGACGAGCCTTTCCTGCAAGATGGATCTCAGACAGTGCTTCATGTGAAATCGCTTGGTCACGGGCTTTATGCTTTTATCAATGGGCAGCTTGCAGGTAATGGAAAGAATGTGTTCCTTACCGATCCTTTGCAATAGATTTATTGTCCATTTATGTGTGTATAAGATTATGAGCTATGAGACTTCAATCGTTACAAATACTCCCAGTTTAAGTTTTATGGTACATAAAATTGGACATACAAACCAATCAAATTCTAGAAATCGATGTTTTGGCATGTTTATGCAGGGAGTGCAAAAGGAAGTTACAGCGATCCAAGTGTGTCGTTAGATGTTCCTATCAACCTCGTATCTGGAGAGAACAAAATTGATCTTTTGAGTTTGACAGTAGGATTACAGGTGAAGACTGTGTAATCTGCTCTGAGGTTCCTCTATGTAAAATCACAAATTTTCTCTAATACAGAACTATATCTATCTCAGAATTACGGAGCATTCTATGATACAAAAGGTGCAGGAATCACTGGTCCTGTGCAGCTGAAAGGCGTACAAAATCAATCTACTATTGATCTTTCCTCGAAGCTGTGGACATATCAGGTCCTTGAAGCATACTATAAAACACCTTTTCTTTTTCTTTCTAAAATGAAGAATCTGATAGCTTGTGATCTATAATTGTTCTCTTTCATATATATACCACACACAGCCTATATCCTTGATTCGGTTACACATATACGCTTACTAAAAATAAGCTGTACATCTTTTCTGTTTCTTGCCTTGGAATATGCAAAATCAGATTGGTTTGAGAGGAGAAGAGTTAGGCCTATCCACTGGAAGTTCATCTGAATGGACATCGCAGCCTACTTTACCGAAGAATCAACCATTGGTTTGGTACAAGGTTTGTTTATGATTTATTTTGTGGCATGAAAGAATTTATCAGTAAACTCTTGAATTTGATAGTGTATGACATCTCTCTCTCATAGACAACTTTTGATGCTCCCACCGGAAGCAGCCCAGTAGCAATCGATTTCTCAGGAATGGGGAAGGGTCAGGCATGGATAAACGGGCAGAGCATTGGCCGTTACTGGCCCAGACGCGTAGCTTCAAATGCCGGCTGCACTGAATCTTGCAACTACAGAGGATCATTCAGCCCCAGTAGATGCTTGAAGAATTGTGGACAACCAACTCAGCAATTGTAGGCACTCTTTCAACTTCTTACATAGAAAAGAATGGATATCTTCATCAACTAGTACTTAACCATCATGTCTTGTAGCTATCACGTCCCACGTTCGTGGCTACAACCGGGTTCAAACACCATGGTCTTATTCGAAGAAATGAGAGGCGATCCTACACAAATATCTTTCTCCACAAGAGAAACCGGAAGCATATGCTCTCATATATCAGAGACTCACCCCATCCCACTGAATACCTGGATTTCAGATGAAGAAACGAGGAAACGAGCTCGACCAACTCTATCACTCGACTGCCCTTTGCACAATCAGGTCATATCCGAAATCAAGTTTGCCAGCTTTGGAACTCCTCGAGGGGTGTGTGGAAGTTTCATCCATGGTGAATGCAGCAGCAAAGAGGCTCTTTCAACTGTAGAGAAGGTTCTACTTCTCACTGAGTCTTGTCACACTAGTTGATCATGAATTGTTGGCTTCCTTGCTCACTATGCATGATTTGTGCAGGCCTGCATAGGGTTAAGAAGCTGCAGCGTCGTCGTCTCGGCCGACACATTTGGGGATCCATGCAGAGGAATTGCTAAAAGTTTGGCTGTTGAAGCTTCCTGCAAATGGTTAGATCCTCATCAAGATGCACATAATGGTAGTAACCGATCTTTGTGAAGGTCTTCAACCATGCTAAGGTTGATAATAAGACAATGAGATGAACTTGTTGTATACTTTTTAATTTTCTTTATTTTATTTTATTTTTCGATTGTATATATATCATGAATATATAATATAAAGAATGATAAGGAACGACACAATAATCAAGTTAGTATAAACCAGATTATATCCAAATAAAATAAAAGATACAACTTGCATATTGGTGGGACTCAAACCAAATACTCCCTCCTTTCAAAGTATTGTCGCCACTTTATAAACAGTACGAATTTTAGGAAAATGGTGAATAATAGTTGATAGAAATAATATTATTGTGAATGGAGTTTAGGATTGTGAGTAGAGTTTGTGAACTCTGCTGCTATAAATGAAAGTTGCAAAAATATTATGGACGGACCAAAACGATAAAAGTGACAACGATATTGTGTACGGAGATAATATCTCTTATTAAGAGGGTGTAAGTTGTTTAGAAGTTTATAAGTTCTTTCAAAATGTTTGGCAAAATAACTGCCTAAAATAATTTATAAGCTCCCCCCAAAAAATAAGTTCTTTCGCTTCAATTTACTTATTCATAATCTTATATGTAATATAATTATTTTACAAAAATTATTCAATTATAATATAGAAACTTATAGATTTTTAAAATTTTATATATTATAAACTTTTAAATATTTTTATATATTATTGAAGCTTATAAATTTTTTAAATTAAATTTAATCAAATACCCTCTAAATAGAGGCTTTTGATGAACTTGGCACATGAGTTAACTTCATCATTTGTTTTATTTTATTGTTTGTTTGGATCCAAGGGGTAAATTACATTTTTGCCCTTAGAGCTCCCATACAAATTCCCCTCGTCTCTCTCCTCCCAAATCCTCACCTCGACCCGGTGGAGAACTCCGTCAATTCAGACAAAATCATCTCAATCATCGGATCCCACCGCTAAATCCCCACAAAGTTGCAGAGAAACTGAAACAAACTCGAATTTGTAGCAACTACTGATATCGCCCTCACCTTTTTCTTTTTCCGAGTGTTGAATTGGGTCGATGAGAATCAGATCGTTGCTTGTTATATGAGCTAGGGCTAACAGCACCCATTGTTGACAGATTTTGCACTAGGCCAGTAAGAGGCGCAACTTTTTCTTTTGACCTTTTTAAGTTTATTGGCTTATTTTAGTTTTAGATTTCACTGTCAACTGTTGATATCCGTTCAATTTGGTTGATGTCAATTTACGAATCTTCTGGATGCAAAAATTGTTCCTTTCTCCTTTTTTCTTGAAATTAATTTGCTTTTTAGTGATGTTTACTTCAGAAATGGATTTTAATTTGTTGAAATAATTGATCGCCAATTCAGCACGTTAATTTCTTGTACTCATCTAGTTTAATCTTGTTGTGTTTGTTAGCTTGAGGGTGAGTTGCCTGAGTTTGATAAGCCAGTTGGAACTTTCGCTACTGGAAAAAGGTCAAAGGTGTACTGTATACTTGCTTACCGAGGCAAGAATTTTAAGGGGTTGGCGTCCATTGCTTTTTTCTCCTTTGAAAATTGGAGCAATAATTGAAGTGTAGTTTAAGCTATGTCGGCCTTGAATCGCATATGGGTCAATTTTATCAATTCCTTATTTCATTTTGCTGAATGGCATCCTCTGGAATAACGTCGCTGATTGGGCGTCTGAAGCCCACTCGACGGATTTCTCTAGACAAGGTGAGAAGTTTATCGACTATTAACCTCCAGGGTTCCCAATCTTATTCTGAGAATTGTCCATGTGTCTTTTAGTAGCTTGCTAGGTGAACATATTGTCTTAACATAGGAGTTTTGATGTCTGTTTTTTCAGGTTTTGCAGTTGAGTCTATTATCTTAGAGTGTGTAAATTCCCGGGCCAGAGTTTTGGTACTGGGATGTTCGCTAAGAGGAATTCGATTGAGAAAGTGACAGAAATGGGCTGCTGTGGGTGTTTTGGTTTCTCATTTGTGAAAAATCCCAAGAAGGTGATGAAACCCAGTAAGGCAATTAGCAAGAATATTTATGAGGAGTTATTGTTGAATGATGATCCTGAAGATGACCAGGGTAGTAGTTTCCAGAATGATGATATGAATGGATCTGGGAATGTAGATGACCTTGATTTCCAAAGCCCAGCAAAACGATCACAGGAGATTCTCATGCACCTGATACAACACGGGTTGATATGCAGGGAGTTCCCTGTTAAGGAAACTTACAGTGTCCTTCGCTCTGAGGTAAGTTGCATAGCGGAGTATTTTTGTGACTTTCTATCAAGCATATATGGATCTTGTGCCGTGTAGCATGTCTGGATGTGAGGATTTGAACTGAATTATCAACGTAATACAATTTGAACTAGCTACATGGTTCCAATACTTAGAACTTAGAAGCTACTATATGAAGTATGAAAAAAAATATGCAGGCAGTGTTTTGGCTTGCATTATCATCATCGATGTAGAGCTCATTTGAACTGGTTTACGTCCAGGATGAATATGGAAACAAGACCATTAATGAATATGTCCGGGTGCGGAAGATTGGTGCTGGTAGCTATGGGAAAGTGGTGAGCATATAGTTAGGAGATTATAGCTTCTAGATATGAAGTTTTGAATTAAACATGTAATTGTGCAGGTTCTCTACCAAAGTCGTTTGCATGGAACATATTACGCAATAAAGGTGGTGTCTACTCTCATGCTTGCTCAAGTATTATGTATTTTTTTTGTAATTACCAATCTTTTCCCACACTGTTATCGTACTGGCATTTTTTTTGTTGAAAGACTTATATTGTTATACCAAAGAATGACCAAGTAGCAATTACATGATTTGAATTTCCTTGTGCTCTCGAAGTGCACAAGTGAGAATAGAATTTCTGACCTTGTTAGGGAAGACAACTGCTTTTAACTTGTTTTCTTGGTGTTTATGATGATAATTAAAAACCTCTAATACAATTACCATCTATTCTCTGTTTTCGGGTACCAGGTCTTTCACAAGTCTCATTTATCAAAGCTGAGAGTTTCACCCTCAGAAACTGCATTGAGTGATGTTCTTCGTGAGGTATTTGATGATTTCTTATTATACGTTCTGACATTACGGTCAAAAGCAGGTTGAATGAACACTTATTATGCTCTGGTGTCGTGTGTTGGTGAAATGGTAGAAGCTTTAGCTAATAGAGATGAGTATCATTGTACATTAGCTTGGTCCCTCATGTGGTGGAAGGGAGATTTTATTAGATCTCTGTATTGAGATTAGAAAGAGAATGTTTTGATTAGCCCGACTCTACTGCTACGTTAAATGACCAAATCATCTTAAAGCTTATGTTGAAGTATCATTTGATATTTCTATCTTCAACATATGTATATGTATGCGTAGAGACATCATGGTGCATACATATGCATGGTAATGCTATGCATGTGGTTGTGAGTGTATGGGCCAGCCTGTTCTTCATTATTGTTAATTTGTCCTTTGGCTGGTAGGTTACTGGGCTCGCCCTATGCAATAATTGGTCTTGTTGTTTGTCCATTCTGCACCTTGGTTATATCTTATTGGCTCAGCTTGCAGAAACTACTTTGGTCTTACTTTTGTAACGTTCTATTGATCAGCTTATAATATTATTCTATTCTCTCTGTTTCACATGATAATGTGTTTTTATGTTATTAGGTTTTAATCATGAAAGTGCTGAGTCATCCTAATATAGTCAATCTTGTCGAGGTTATTGATGACCCAACAGACGATAACTTGTATATGGGTAGGCTTCCCTTGTTTTGTCCTCTCCCTCAGTCACTATTTGTTGTTATTCAACCATATTCGTACTTTTGTGCAGTCCTTGAATATGTGGAAGGCAAATGGGTCTTTGATGATGCTGGTCCACCTGGTCGTCTTGGAGAAGAAACTGCACGGAAGTACTTACGCGATGTAGTTTCTGGTTTGATTTACCTCCATGCTCATGTATGAACCTACCTTACCTTCCTTTATAAATATAATGTTTTAAATTGTATATCAGTTGAAAATCACAGTCAATTGCAACAAATGGCAGACTTGATGTTAACATGTGTGAGGAATTGGCAAAATGTCCTTTATAATAGATTTTCTTTTGTTTAACTTCTTTTGCCTGTTCGTGCACCTTGCTCTCCAAGGTCTTCTAATCGGTTTAACTAAATGTTGATTTCTTCAACTAGGAGACTTCACTACATTATCCTTTAGTTGTTCTTGCAGTTTCTAAATAATTGAGATTTTGCTGGTGATGATCTGATTGTATACTTCTTTAGCTTGGTAAGATGGTTGTGTTGTTTGTACTTACTGCCTGTAACTTATGTTGTTTCAGTATTTAAGTTAAGACTAGAATTGGATATTGTAACGGCAGATGCTGTGTGATAGTCAGAGACTCAGAGTTATGCAAATTTTGGGTTGATCAGTTTAACCTAGTGTATCACTATTTCACTATTTTTTCCATTTTAGTATTCTGTTTAGCTTTTGTGCTCAAATTCTCAGGCTTTCACATTGCATATGACTTGTTTCCTGCAATCAACAGAATATAGTGCATGGTGATATTAAACCTGATAACTTATTAGTCACAAGTTCTGGCACAGTCAAGATAGGTGATTTTGGCGTGAGCCAGGTTTTTGAGGTAAATGATTTTTCCTTGTAAAAATATTTCTGGGTTTTCAGCATTGTGTTCACATGCTCCCTTTCATGTATAGGAAGATAATGATGAGCTTCGACGCTCTCCAGGAACTCCTGTGTTCACTGCCCCCGAGTGCTGTTTAGGTTTGTGCTTTCTCCGACCATGGTGGTCTTCATACATATTGTATTTATCTTATCATAGAATCCATGTCATATATAGGTCTAACCTATCATGGAAAAGCTGCCGACACTTGGGCGGTTGGCATTACCTTGTACTGTATGGTTCTTGGGAAATACCCGTTTCTAGGGGAGACGCTTCAGGACACTTATGATAAGGTATGGTTTCTTTTTTTTGTTTTTTTGTTAATGAGATAAATTATGTGTTGGCATTATGTGATTACATATCATGCACCCCTCAGATTGTAAATAACGCGCTGTTGCTCCCTGATGAGATGAACCCTCTCTTAAAGAACCTAATGGAAGGCCTTCTCTGCAAAGGTCCGTCTCTCGTTCTAACAGAGTAACAAATTCTAGGACAGTTCAGCCTCATTATTACCTTATTCAACTATGATCTTATTATGCAGATCCGGAAAAAAGAATGACACTAGAGAACGTCGCACAGCATGCTTGGGTCATTGGAGAAGATGGACCGATCCCTCAATTCTTGTGCTGGTGCAAGCGCAAGAGACTTCAGAGAAACGCATCTGATGGAAGTCGAACAGAAACTCTCAGTTAACAACACTAACGGAGAGTATAATCTATCCACCAGTTTCGTACATGGTTTTCAAAAGAGATGGTAGAACGCACACGAAGAGAGAAGTGACGGGACCTGTTAAGACTCGGTGTGTAGGTTGCCATGAACTAGGTGAGCTCTTCTGCTTGATACACTTTGAGGCTTCTATTTTTACAGTTTTCGGATTTCTCGTATCACACGTGGAATTTTCCCCATAATGTTAAGAGGGTGTTTATCTTCTCCATTTAGCTGGTTTTCCTGAGCTATAGACCACTTTGTTGAGATGTACATGCATTTCAAAGATACTGAATTTTACCTTTGTATTGAAGCAATTTTTGTGCATTCTATACTGAAATATTTTCTGAGCATTTGTTGGGTTTGATTTTTGTCCTATTCTTTGAAGAGAATTTTGAGGTTTTCTTGCAGCTCAGTCTTTTTTTACTTCCTCCGTCCCACTATAAGTGACTCAAAACTTTTCGACACGAAATTAAGGAGAATGTGTAAATTGGTTAAAAGTGGTAGGGTCTACACTTTTTTAAGTGTTAAATTTTTTTCATTTATGAAAATAAGCCACTTATAGTGGGACGGTTCAAAATGGAATACAGGCCATTTATAATGGAATGGAGGAAGTATTTAATTGAATGAAATGCCTATTTATAAGTGGTGTCTCCTACAAGAATTGATGACCAAATTAAATGATAACAACCATTTAAAAATGGGTAACCTCCACGCAATCATAAAACTACCTAAAACATCTACTTAAAGATAGTGTTTTTATTAACTTTAGAAAAAGGTAGTAATTTTATCCATTATATTTAAGTAATAAAGTAACGAAATTCAAATGAAGTTTATCTAGATAGCCCGACAAAGTTGAACACACTTCGCATGTGCTACTCAAACTCCAAAGTCAATACTCGCAATAAAAAGGTTAAAAATATTTTCCTTTTTCTCCGTCAATAAAAATTAATTATAGCATTGTTTGGAGGCATAAATTTTATTTCATAAATAATTAAAAATATGTATAAAATAAAATAAAAAGATTCACAAAAATTGAGTGTTTAAAGAAATTCACCAATGTAGTTAAAAAATAGTTGGATTTTCATGGACAGAAAAAAAATAGTAATAACACTTGGCAACTTGATTTTGAGATATCATACTACAATCGATTATTCGACATGACTGCACAATAGCCTTATAAGTCTAGATAATTAAGTAATCTAAAATTAATCAGTTCATTTCCAATCATAATACCAAATAAAAGCTAGATATAGGGTGTGTTTACTTTTTATCCCTCTAAATGGAGGGATAACAAAAATTTATGCACATCTTATTTTTGGATATTATTTCATATATAATTTTTATAATTTTATCCTTATAATTTATACTAATTACTCATAATTTATTTAATAATTTTTTTAATGTGAGACTCTTTCTCTACTATTCATACTTTAAATAACTTTTTAATAAAATTCGTATCGAAATCACGAAACCTATGTATATTTACATATTTCGGCGGGGGACAAGGTAAGTAAAAAATACTCGCTTCGTCCCAGCCAAGATGATACATTTCTTTTCGACACGGAATTTAAGGAGTTGCAGATTAGTATTTTAAGTGTGTAGTATAAAAGGGATAAAGTAGAAGAGAGAAGGTAGTAAGAGAGCGATTAATTAGTTGTAATTCTACAATTAAAATTTCTTATTTTTTTAAATTTAAAAATATATCATCTTCGTTGGGACGAGCCAAAAATGAATATGTAGCATTTTCGTTGGGACGAGCCAAAAATGAATATCAAACTTTCAGTAATTAATTAATACTCCATTTACTTGAGAAAGATGGGAAAACGTTGACGGGTGAAATCATAAATAGTTACAATTAACGTCCCAGAATGCAAATAATTAATTCTTTTCAGAATTAAATATGAAGTCATGATGCTCTCCTCAGTCCTCTCTCTCTCTCTCCCCCCTCCCCCCCTTCTCTCTCTCCTGTTTCTCTCTCTACCTCGTTCTGGCGGCGATGCTTGCCGGCCTTGAATCTTCTGCATCCTATTCTGTTACGGGCGTCGAAAGAGTAATACATCGCGAGCGCTGCACCTGACTGGCTGCCCACGGTCGCCTTTTCTGGTAGAAATAAGATTGATTCTTAATCCCAGCTCGGATCAGAATCAGCAGCTCTATTGTTCTATGATTTATTACGTATAGCCTTATTTTCTTGCATCTCTAATTTTGCTATTTGAGATGATCTGAAAATTGAGCTGGATATGGTGGTGGGAGTGTCTGTAGCATTGCTGAAAGTTTGAATCTTTATTGGGAATTTGGTTTCAATTTTTTCAATTTTGATTAGGGTTGATTTCGGAATAATATATGAAACCAAATCGATATTTAGGGTTTCTCTGATTGTGGAAGTTGGAGGCTTGATAGTGGGGAAGTGGAGTTGGATATATTGATGGGCATGATTGGCAGATGAGAAATCTGCTGTTTGGAGATGGGAATTTAGTATTCTGATTTGGAAATCTACTATTGTGAAATTGGGAGCTGAATTTTGAATGATAAAAGTGGGATTTTGATTTTGGGATTTCTACTGAATTTTGTTAACTTGTTTGGTGTGTGCATCAAAGGCTATAGCTATGGTTTCCAAAGCCCGAAAGTCGAAGAGGTCTATGCTATCTTCTTGCAATGGTGACAAGATAGCTGATGGTCTCTCTGTTGGGGAAGAAACCGAAAGAAGACTGAGAGAAGGTGATGATGGTCGATTTATTTTGGGATCAAGTGATTCATATCTCCCTGGTTTGCACGACGACATTGCACTAACGTGCATTGCTCGTGCTTCCAGATCAGATTACGCTTCTTTGTCATGCCTAAATGTGAGGTTTCATATGCTAATCAAGAGTGGATATTTGTATGAACTGAGGAGGCAGTTGGGGGTTGTGGAGCATTGGGTTTACATGGTGTGTGATCCGAGGGGATGGGAGGCGTTCGACCCTTTCAGGAACAAGTGGATGAGATTGCCTAAGATACCATGTGACGACTGCTTCAACTGTGCAGATAAGGAGTCGTTAGCAGTAGGGAGCGAGCTGCTAGTTTTTGGCCGCGAGTTGTTTGATTTCGCCATATGGAAGTACAGCTTGCCTTGTCGTGATTGGGTCAAGTGTGAAGGGATGAACCACCCTCGCTGTCTCTTTGCATCCGGCAGCCTTGGCTCGGTTGCCATTGTAGCCGGGGGTAGTGACAAGAACGGGAACGTGTTGAGGTCTGCAGAGCTCTATGATTCCCTGACCGGGAAGTGGGAGATGCTACCGAGCATGCATTGCCCCCGTAGATTGTGCTCTGGTTTCTTCATGGATGGCAAGTTTTACGTGATTGGTGGGATGACAAGCCCCACGGATTCGTTAACCTGCGTGGAGGAGTTTGATCTCGAGACAAGGAAGTGGAAGAAGATCGAAGACATGTACCCTAATGTGAACCGTGCTGCTCATGCGCCTCCTCTTGTTGCAGTCGTTGACAACCAGCTCTACGCTGTGGAGTCGTTAACAAACATGGTGAATAAGTTTAACAAGGAGAGTAACTCGTGGGAGGCGTTGGGAAGGCTCCCCGTTAGGGCTGATTCCTCGAATGGTTGGGGTCTTGCCTTCAAGTCTTGGGGGCAGGCCCTCCTCGTCGTTGGTGGTCAGAAGGGCCCCGAGGGTGAAACCATCGTGCTGAACACGTGGCATCCTGAATCGGGTGTCAAAGATGGCTCGTTGGACTGGGAAGTCCTCGGTGTCAAGGATCATTCCGGTGTCTTCGTCTACAATTGCGCCGTCATGGGCTGCTGAGAGATGTATGCCTCTCTTCACCTCTGCAGGCGCTGTTGTTTATGAATTTTCATCATTTTGTTTCAGTGAAATCTGTTACTGTATGAATAACCCTCTTTGCGAGTGTTGACATGTTTATGTTTTCTCTACAATTCTGGTTTCGGAATCTTTAGTTTTCTTCTCAAAGTCTCAACAACAAAAGGTTTGTATGTAATGTTTACTTACTCATGCTTTGTATTGGACATAGAAAAGAAAAAATGAGTCTCTCTTTTCAATGTTTTCTTGCCAAATTCACATTCACACTAACATTGTGATAGAGCCATTTTTTGGTTCGTCGGATTCTGTTTTCGATTGAGGGATTAGGTGGTGAATGCGTTGAGTTCACGCCTAGGGAGTGAGTCGTTGTCTTGCTTTCTATTTTCACCGTTGGTGAAGTTTTGGGAAGGTATAAGGGCACATAGTAAGAGGAAGTTTTATTCTATGAGTCCATCTGTATCTTAACTTCAGTTAGTAGATCGTTTTTCTTGAGTGAAACTTCTCAGATGTAGGTGTTTTATCGCCGAATTGAGTAGCCATTTTTGACGTATTGTTCTTTACCGTTCTTGATATATTTTGTGGTTCTCGTATCATCGTACGTACTTATTTTATCTGTTGCGAGATTATATGTGCTTGAATAGGTGATAATTTCATCTCTCATGGCCTCTTGTATTTAAGTGTGTATAAAACTATGATCATTTTCAAACTAAGGAGAGGCATAAATCACTTAGCAATAGCACTCATTAAACAAAGCAAACCATAATATATCCATTTCCTCAAGCAACAAACAAGTAGGAAATTACACACATTCAACACATTACAGAACAACAGTCGAAACACCTGAGTGGAGATGAGTGGATTTCTACTCAATCCGCCACCCCTCCTCAGTTTATTCACCAACAGCACGACACGAACACGAACACAAACACGACACGAATTTCAGCCAGCTCGAACAATCACTCCCCGAACCACTGGTGGACATAGACGCCGCTCTCCCTGAGGCTCGTGAAGAGGGCCGTGCAGTTTCCCGGCATCGTCTTGTACCCTGCGGTGTCCTCGCATCGCAGGAAGAGTTCATCAACGCGACATATCGCTCCACTCTTGAACATCTCTACGAGGATGTCGAGCTCCACGGACTTTGCATTCATCATGATGACCACAAAGTCTCCATTGCTCACTGTTCCATCGAACCAGCTACTGAAGTCGAAGGCTTCGTCATGCAAGGGCGCAACCAGATGCTCGTCCGAGCTCATTTCTGCAACGGTGGCAGCAGCATCTCCGCCAAGAGCAGGATAGTACACGAAGTTGGTGCCTGGGTCCGTCACATAAGATGACAGGACGGAGGGTTTGTGATCGACAACGAACACTTGCAGAGGTGCAAGGTGGTTGGAGTTGGATCTATAGCTCTTGGACATCTTAGCAACCCTCTTCTTCGCAAACTCCCCCGCGCCTATGTTGATGAACACCAATTTGTTCCTCGTGGAAATGTTCATGAAGTCGGGTAGGTAAGAAAGCTTTGGCTCGACTAGCCCGGATCGTCTCAGTGCAAGGGGCTCGATGTACTTCATGAAGGGCTTGTTCGTTGCAACGGACGGACAATCAGCAGGGAGTCGAAACTGCTGAAAGGAAGCAGAATTCTCAAGCCTCTTCTTGAATATCACCACAGAGAAAGAACCAAAGCCACATAACTGAACGACATCGGAGCTCTTCAAGAACGAGGCAACAGTGGCAGCCGACCTAACCAGGCCGCCTGAGTAAAGCCTCCGGCCTCCCACGAGCATAGCACCGGTCCCACCAGGGCGCAGCACACGCTCAATCTCCAGCACCAGGAGAGCCGGGACCGAGACCCTATCAAGATCTCTCGAGAATGCAAAGTCGAAGCTGCCATCCTCAAAGGCGAGCTCGTACACGAATCTCCTCTGGAAGAGGGAGAAAAAGGGGTGCCTGTCGACACCAACGGCGTTGGTCAATCCCAGACCACGCAATGCCACGGCGGCAGAGGAAGATCCCTCCCCAACACACAATGCTCTTGCATCCGAGTGCAGGAGCTTCTTCTCCATCAACTCCTCGAACACAGCCCTAACCAAATTCTCACTTTCAACGCACGGAGCCCCCAACACAGGAAATGCGAAACCCTTGGACAAATTAGTTCGATTAAGACCGTGGTTCGAGCCCACATTCAAAGGGCAATCATCTATGTTGGATATAATCGGCTCGATTACGCGAACCTCGCGGGCAATTTGCATCATAGAGATAACAATCAGTGCCAACACAAGCATAAAGGCCCTCAACAACACACGCCTCACAATCGGGCCGCGGAGCAGTTGCCATTTCAAGAAATTCAATTCCATTACCTCAGAATCGGAACCAATTCAGCCCTAATTTCCCCAATATACGCAGATCTATAGCAGCGATCCAAATTTGAAGATTGTGGTAAAATTCAATAAGCAAAACGCATGGAAAAAGACACAGACTTTAGCGAGTGCAAAACCTGGAGGAGGTGTGGTTTCCACCCACCAGTAATACGATTGACATTTGGAACCCTAACCAGACCCTTCTCGGAACCCTTTTCGCCGCCGGCAGCATCCGATTGGGACCCATCTTGAACTGAATTTGCAGCTTAATTCATGGCTGGGATGGAATTTACATGGTGATAGTTGAAGCAGCGGGATTGATTTGGGCGTGAATTGGTGGAGATTTGGATCTGGGAGAGAGATGAAGTAGTGGAGGGCAGCCGCCGATTCCTGGCTATAAATGCGAGAGAGTGAGTGTGTGTAGATTCATATGATTACAACTAATATTAAGGCGATTAAAAAGCTGTTTGATTGTTACGAAGCTTCTTTCATCTTCAAAGCTGTCGGTAGTTATATTTACGGATCTACCCTTCCCTCCATTAAAACCTGTGGTGTGATTTAAAAACTAAGCACAAATTTTATTAAATAATTAGATATTTTTATAAAATAGAGAAATATAATTTGTTATGCAATTAATAAGTAATTTGTAGAATAATTTTGTTTTAAAATTGAAACACTACACTTATTAGTTAATACAGACGGATCAAAATAACGAAATAAACTATACTTTTATGGACAAATGAAGTATATTTTGTGGAGATTAATTTTATTAATTATATCTCAATATTTTTTATGATTTTTATTACTGATTTTTGAAACCTGTCGTTTTATTATTTGTTTTTTAATCTAAATAAACTTTGTCAATTTTTAAATCTAAATAAATTAGTTAATAGTCTACCCTTTAGTTTAGTAGTGAATTCTAATTACGTATTCTCAAAGCCACAAAATAAAGCTATATTATAATGGGTTATTATCCTGTAAATACACGAACTTTTTATATTTTCTGAAATGTAATAGGATTTTTTCTGATTTTTGACATCGACAAAAAAAATTCTAATTTACTATTAAGTATACCACGTTATTCACTCTCTAATCAAAATAATAAATCAAATTACTCTATTCAAGTGCATATGTCGTAGTCCACGTCATGTATTCCGGCTTCCACCTCAACAATAAATAGAATTTTTTTTATGTCGATGTCAAAAATCAGAAAAAATGCTAAGTTCGTGTATTTGTGGGCTAAAAATAAAAGTCATGTTAAATTTCAGAAAATATAAAAAGTTCGTGCATTTACATGTTAATAACCCTATTATAAAGGGGAAAAATCCTATATTCTTGAAGATAAGAAGTCAAAGACTTAAGTATTGGGTCTTATTAAAATCTTTTTTTTTGACGAAAACAAGGTTAAACACCATAGAAGAAAGAGTATTTATTTAATAGGATTATAGCCAAAAAATACACGAACTTTGATAAAAGTTGTAATTTTCACCTGAACTTTCAAATTAACCAAAATATACCTGAACTTATATTTTTTGTTGTAAATTTCACCTGAACTTGCAATGATTGAACTCCGTCGAGGTGAAATTTACAACAAAAAATATAAGTTCAGGTATATTTTGGCTAATTTGAAAGTTCAGGTGAAAATTGCAACTTTTATCAAAGTTCGTGTATTTTTTGGCTATAATCCCTTATTTAATTAACAGTAAGGAAAGAGTTATATATATATATATATATATATATATATATATATATATATATATATCTACAATGTGGATAAAATAAAAACTCTAGCTTCGTTTTAGTTTGTGCCTTTGAAAATCCTTTCGAAAAAGTAAAATAATAAATTGGGCCTTGGAAAATACTATTTGGGCTTGTTTAATTGGGCTTATTATGCGATCCGAGATCATCATGTGACTTTTAGCTTAATTCGTGGCTTCCTCCTAACACATGTGGCTTTAAACATCTTGATTGATTTTTTTTCATGACTTTAGACTTAGGGCTTTTGCATATAAAGTTTTTTTTTTTGGAAAACGGATATAAAGTATTTAATTATGACTATTTTTTAGTAAGAATGGATGATGTGGTATTTGAATAATGGAAAAATTGACGAGCTCGATTCGAACCTTCAATCTTGTTGATCGAGTTCCGTTTGTCATCTAGTTATCGAGCTCGGCTCATGTGATATTTGATAATGTCGAATTCGAGTTTGAACTTGAGCTTGAGCTTGAGCTCGGCTCATTAGATGTTCGTATACATGATGTTCGAGTTCGGAGTCATTAAAAATTCAGGAAAAACTTCTTAATTAATATGTTACTCGAGTTCAAGCTCGACGCATTTAAAGTTCGTGCACTAACTCGATTGGAGGCTCGATTGAAGGTTCGTGAACAGGCTCGCAAATATGTTCGCAAACAAGCAAATCTAAACATATTCGCGAGCTCAACAATCAGAGTGCTGTCAGACTCGAGCTCGACTCGATAAAATTATCGAGCTCGAAATTAGGCTTGAGCTCAACTTATTTACTATCGAATCAAGCTCCGAACTAGTTTCTTTTTTTTTTTAATTATATTTCGAATAGTTTACGAGTAGTTCTGTTCATTTAGTGTCTTAGTTATACATGGTTGAAGTGAGTATTTTATTTATAAAGTTTCAATTATTGAGATATTAATGGATGGGTTTTTCCCTCTGTTTACCTAACTCCTAATTGCTGAGGTTAAAAAGTGGTAATATGAAGCAATTTGTTTTTTTTAATGGTCACTTAGGCTTTCTATTGTTGGAATGCAGGTGACCATTCACATGGCTCTACATGGTAGGTAATTTTATATCCAAATTTTGACTCATTGACTGAAAATGATAATCTCACGACGTCAAATCTACTCAATATTTTAAAACACAATATACTATATTATATTTCATTATATTAAATTAGTCCTTTATGGATGTTTCAAAAATTCAGTTCAAATTTTCAATTATAATTGTATTAAAATATTCTTTTATTAAAACAATTTTATTCAATGTTTGTGAATATGTGGAATAAATTAGAAAAATAGAATAATTGCATATAAATTATGTTTTTTTAAAAAAATATTAAATGTATTTTCTTAAGACGAATATAGTATTATGTTTTTTTATTTAATTATATCTTTATTGTGAGTGGACAAATTAATTGAATGAATTAAGTAATAATTTAAATGTGGAGTGCATTTATTACAACCTATAATAATTTGTATAGCCAAAAATGATGGAAGTATAGTATTTAATTGGAATTCAGAAAGGAACGCATTTTCTTCTTCTAGATAAGTCCAAATATAAGTACATCCAATACCTACTTGCCTTTTTATTTCTCCACTAAATAATCAATTTATTTCATATCTATCTATTTAAAAATAAGATGATGAATTTTTTGAATGGGACTTGCGCTTATTAAGAGATGCTCACTTGCTCAGTAAGTGGAAAGTGGGGTGGCAAGAATCCCTTTTTCTACAATATTATTTAAAGGGGGGGAAAATAAAAAAATAAAAAAGCAAAGGTCCAAATCACACATTAATTACATACTTTTAAGTTGCAAAAAATTAAATTTTGAGCTTTACATAAAATAATATGTAGTTGGGAGATTCTATTACATATAATGAGTCACAAAAATCCTCGGCCATTTGAAATCCTTATCTCAGAATCTTGTCTGATGATGACTTTGTTTGCTAAAGCAAAAATTCCCCTTTTACCACTGCCATCGATTTCAACATATTTATTTAATTTAATAAATACCAAATTTGTGTATATGTTCAAAATTAATGAAGTGATATAATATTTCTATTTGATCGTTTGATTCTTCTTTTCTATTTAATCCTCGAACAATTTTTGAGTAAGAGAATGGTGCATGACATTTTTCAACGAAAATATACAAGTAAACTTCATAATATATTCATATTTATTATGTAATGATGAATTAAAGTTGGAGTCGATCAAATAATTAAAAATGATATATTAGTCAACGAGTTAAAAAACATTAATTTTTACGAAAAAATTTATGTATTTAGGACATCCGAAAAAATAAAATAAGCATATATAATTGTAACGGAAGGAGTAGTTAATATCTAAGCTCTCTTAAACCTAAATCATTCGATCACAATAGCTCGATGGAGTTCCCATCTTAATAGCCCAATTTTTTATTTTTATTTTTTTAAATTAGGTTACAGCTCACGTACACACGAGTTGACTCGAATTTCCCTACCTATAAAAAAAGTTAAGCCACTCATTGTAACTGTAATGCTCAAGAATAATCAGAATATGTATGATTTCAATTAGGAATGATTTCACAAACTTTGTGAAACACATGAGATGAACTATTTTAGACTAATTTATAGTCACTTGACAGATAATTATATAAAAGACCTTGACTAATTAAGTTATAATAAATAAATAAATAATAACATCAATTTTGTAATGTTACCTAAGGAAAATGGTGCCATTATGTCTTGTCCAAACGTGGGATGTTGGTTCCTCACATGGCATAACTCTTACATGCACTTTCACTACATATCATCAATTGATGGTTGAATTTATCTAATGCATTTTGTAATTAATATTTTTGAGAATCTCAATTTTATTTGCAGTTATAGTAAATAAATCAATCATTTCTTTGGTGGAGGAGTTTCAATCAATTTGGTACATTATTCCTAACAAGGCCAAATGAGAGATTAGGTTTCCAATTCCCCAAAACTAGCCATAATATCTAATTCCAACCAAAGATTACTCCTCAAAAATTAAATACAGCTTAGTTTTCATTTTCTTTTCTATTTCTAATGGGAGAGATAGATAGTAGAATATGATGATCTTTGATATTGACATGATAATTATCATCTTTTCCCCCAACAATAGGAAAATTGAGTGGTAATCAAAAGTGGGCCAACTTTGTGTCATCTACTATTCCTCTTAAGCATTGTTGGGAGGCAACCTAATTCTCCATATTTTTTTGGCCCAATTTCTCTATTTTTATTATTTTACATGATGTATTTTGATACAATCTAAAATATTATTTCAAAATCAAATAATATATATAAGATGTCATCCTAATTTATGCAAAACGCTTTATGCATTAAAAAGATTAAACAAGAAGAATATCACTAGATTATATATCTATGGTATTGATCAATTCAACACCAATATATAGATATTTTGAATTATTTTTATTTTATAATTTTTTGTTCATTTTATTACTATATATATATATATATTTTATAGAAGGTCACAAAACTAATCTCGTTTATTTATTTTTTTAAAGCTGGAGTTGGAACAATGAGATTAAACTCATTAATTTTGTACTAATTAATTTTGTTATTAACGGATCCTATAGAATGTAAAAATAACGGTCTTGTCTCGTGATTATTATGATTGGTAGTATTCTTTAATCATTTTTAAATATAAAACATTTTATTATGATATTGGACACGTATAATCTTTCAGTAAGTAGGCATAATTTAGACCCTTCTCAAAAGTAAAGACAAAAATTTTAAAAAAAATTAGGGGTGTGGTAGGCACAACAGTGCAGGATTTTTCATTACCTACCTTGAAATTCAAACAATTAATAAATAAATATGGAAATTTACATCCAGCACATACAAATACAATAAGGTCACTAATGGTTGACCAAGGTCAACGAAAGCAACTGGAGTGTTTCACACATCTTGAATTAACTTGTTTTCTTTTTAGATAATCACTCTATATTATACTCTTAAATAAATACGAATTCACATATTTTTATATTATAATCTTACTCTTTTACTTTTATCAAAAAAACATTAAATTAAGTGAAATGAGACGAGGTAGTAATTTAGGGAACGATCTGCGTTCAAATTCTATTTAATTTCTATTTTTGTTACATATGTTTTGCTTTATTAATAGTCTAATATTTAATGAACTACACATGTAAATAACATTTAAGATGGGATTCTAAAATTCATAAACAACAAATACAATGCTCAAATATATTTTGTGCATCCCATATATAGTACTCTTTATTCCATAACCATATTTCTTCTTATGCTCTAATAATAAAACATTTTGATAACTCAAACTTCCAATAAATTTTTTTATTTTTATCTTGAACTAACAAATGTAACCAATTATATATCAAATCAAAAGCCAAGAAGAGCCCCAACTCCCTCTTAGCGAAGAGTGAAGCGGGGCCGCACTTTGCCTATAAGCTCTCGAAAATAAGCTTAGCCAAACACCCTCTTAGTGAAGAGTGAAGCGAGGCCGCACTTTGCTAGCTAGTGCTATGAAATAGACACCATCACACCTCTGGCGCCAAACCCCTTCCTTCCTTCATCTTTATTACTATTATCTTTGTATTATCATTTATCAATATATATATATATATATATATAGTTGAAGCATAGTGGTGGAGCACCATTTATCACTTGATGAAATGATGAATGCACAACACAAAAACTGGGGTGTTGATGAGCTTCATGATGCAACTATTACTCCATCTCAACCTCCTCACCTTGCTGTGCCAATTCACAAGGTCTTTTTTTTTTTTTTTTTTTTTTAAAAAAAAAAATTGTTAAATCTTCTCTTTTGGTGCTGATCTTGAATTTGGAAGCTCTGTTAAAGGTGTTGAGCTTTGAGTTTGGGGACTTCAATGTCCAAGCAATCCAGCTTTTATCTTTTTCTTTTTTTCTTTTACTTTATTCTCAGACAATCATATTATGCTGCATCATCATCTATTCTAACATTGTTTTTGTAAGAAAGTGTACTCAACAACTTTGTTTTTGTTTTTGTTTTTGTTTTTGTAAGAAAGTGTATATTCATTATTTTTCAACTGTCTTCAGATAACAAGTTGTGATTTTGCAAGAAAAAGGGCTGGTTGAGAAACCAGCTGCAGTGGCAGAGTGAAGCTCTTTTGTTGGGTTCAAGATCATCATTTTTCTACTATCAAATAATCTTTTATTCTATCCAATTATTTAACTTTCACTTAGATTCAAACTTCTCTGCTTGCTTGCAATTGCATGATCATCTTATAAGGAATCAAACTTGTGTTCCATTCCTCAGCTGGAGAAATCTTTGGAAATGGCTGAAGAAACATCAAACAGCAAACAGTGGAGAAAATCCAACCTATTCTTGGAGATACCTAGCAGATCATTGGAGGTATCTCGCCAAGAATTCGTTCAAATAAAGATGCCGGCAGCCACACCAACTCCCACCCCCAAGAGAGTGAACTTCCTCCTCACACCTAGTCCTTCTGGTTCAAGGCCATATGGATCACCCGGGCCTTCCTCAACGCGAGGCAGGCCATCCATCCGGAGTCTCCTGCCCAAGATAGGCTTCAAGCAACGAGCTTCCACTTCAGACGCTGCTGACAAGGCGGCCAGCAATGATTCAGTCACTTCATCCATGTCAAGATCATGGTCATTCTCAAAGATGTTCACTCCTAGGGCGATGAGGGCGTGCTCGTTGCCTGTCACCCCCATAGCAAGCTCCAATCCGGGCTCTTGCCATGGTGGAAATGGGAATCCAAACTTCCCTCCTGCACCAGATGATGTAAGGCTCTTCAAGAATTCCTTCATTTCAATCCCAAAACAGGACTGATCTATGGTTTTCATTATATCTTGTAGGGAAAAGGAGTTAGGCGCATGTCGAGGTCACTTTCTGTCCCAGTGATCAGAAAAGAAAAGGGCACGCGAAAAATGGAATCTTTCTTTCGTATCATCCCATCCACACCTAGGGTGGTGGCCAAGGATGGCCAAGATCAAGCAGCAGACACCACAAGTGTAGATGATGGTAGTTTTCTATCTTTGAGTACTAAAAAATTCATAGATTTTTATGCTTATCTGTGGAGTTTTCTTGATTTGCAGAGAAAAGTGATGAAGCCAATGGTGAAGATATACCTGAAGAGGAAGCTGTTTGTAGGATTTGCCTTGTTGAACTATGTGAAGGTGGAGAGACCCTCAAAATGGAGTGCAGCTGCAAAGGTGAACTTGCTCTGGCTCATCAAGAATGTGCAGTGAAATGGTTTGCCCTCAAAGGGAACAAGACTTGTGAAGTTTGCAAGCAAGAAGTTAGGAACCTGCCCGTCACACTTCTACGTATCCAAAGCTGCATAAATCGCACTGCAGCCGTGAATAGCTACTCGGATTTGGAGATCAATGGGTACAGGCAAGCACACCTTCATGTTATAACTGATTTTTTCTTGAATCACACAAACACAATGAGCTAAAAATGCTTGTTTATTGCAGAGTTTGGCATGAGGTGCCTATTCTTGTGATTGTGAGTATGCTGGCCTACTTCTGCTTTCTTGAGCAGCTTCTGGTAAGGCCTACTTCCACTAATTCACTGTGTTTATCTATGGATTTTGAGATGATTCTGTGCTCATGAATCTGTTCTTCACTTCATCTGCAGGTTGCTAAAATGGGAAGCAGTGCAATCGCGATATCACTTCCATTCTCTTGTGTGCTAGGCCTCCTTGCATCCATGACATCTTCAACTATGGGTAAGTCATGTATATGAAGCAAGATGATGTTGAAGAGAAGGCTAACGCGACGTGCTTTTTTGCAGTGAAGAGAAGGTTCGTTTGGGTGTATGCATCAACGCAGTTCGCCCTTGTGGTTCTCTCTGCTCATATCTTCTACAACTTGGTATAGAAAACTTGTCTGATATCAGCAGATTTTCTTCTTGAAAAAACAGAAGTTTGATTAGGCCAACGTTTGCAGGTTCGCGTGCAAGCAGTTCTGGCCATCCTGCTGTCCACATTTGCTGGATTTGGCGTGGCGATGAGTGGCAGCTCGATCATCGTGGAGGTGATGAGGTGGAAGAGGAGACGAGACGCTGCCCGGCCCCCTCACCAGCCCCCCCACCAGCCCCCTCAGCAGCATGAGAATCCAGAAACTTTTAGTGGGAGTTACTGAGGTTTTGGTTTGAGTTAGGAGAGGAGTTGTTATATATGTGTTTAGATGTTTAATTTTGTGATGTATACTTAGCTTAAACAAGAATTTGGTGATGAGGAATTTTGTATTAGTGTAGAGAGGGAGTTTTATTATGCATTTGCTCAATTAGTTTAAATTTTTCCCATAGTTTTTGTTGAATTGGAGTATAGTTTCATATTATGTTTCGTGTTTCATTTCACCATTACATGTCATGTGTATATTTGTAGTATTATTTTATACGCGTGACATGTATTGATAATAGTATGATAAAAAAATTTAATATAAAAGATGACATGAGGGGGAAAAAAGGCACCAAAATTACAATGGTAAACTAGATTTTATTTTATTTTTTATTATTTTTTTGAAGTGGTACAATAGATTTTTTTTAAGGGGAAAGTGCAATTTTATAACTAAAAAGTTAGGTACATGAAAGGTAAAATGGTACATTAGAATTTAGAATACTAGATGAACCTTCCCTCTTGTAATATACTATAATTCATATTCGTTTCTTTCTTTAATTAATTAATGAGAAATACTATACATTAGTTTATTTCATTAATTAATTAATTGGTATTTCAATTTTAAAAAATCCGGCTGTCGCACTAAAATTGTAATTTCAATTAAATATAATTGAAATTGGCATTACTAAAATTTAACTCAAATTATAAATCTTAATTGGAAGTAATTTGTTCTAATTTATAGTATTACAATTACAATAATATTTAATTGTATTTTTTTTTAATATGCGTGGAAATCCAACGTGATTATTACTTCTCAGTCTATAGGTCTATAATGCTCGCAATTTCTAAATTCCAATCCCTAATCCTCAAAATCGACGCCCTTCCTCCGCCGCCGCCGCTGCCGCCGGCGGTTTGGACTCCTTCGCATTCTTCTTAGTTTTCGTTGAAAGATTTAGAGCTTTTTCAGGTTCCTCTATCTCTTTGTCGAAGTCAGCATTGGTCTCTGTAAGCTTTTCTCTTCTGCTTCTTCTTATGAAACTCGGTTTCACCATTTCCCAACGCGTACGAGTTGAATATAATTATTTCTGAGTTCAGTGAAGCAGGCAAGGCTGAAATCTGATGAGATTTGCAGCTCCGACGAAATTAGCCGAGGCCCAATCTCTGCCCCTTCTCTTCACCTCTCTCTTTCAACACTCCACACGTACTCTCTCTCTCTCTCTCTACCGATGTGCATATTGTGTTATGAAGTGCACATGTTTGATTAAATGCCTAGCAATTCGTTTGCGCAGAAGGGGTGCGGAGGCTGCAATTCCTGCCTACTTCTCCAAGTAGGAGAAGTATCGCGACTGCGATGGCTTGGAGTTTGGAGAATACGGCAACGGGCTTAGTGCGGCCGGCAACTGCAGATTATGCGGCAGATGCGATCGAAGCTGTCAAGGCCGGAAAAGTGATCGCTGTGCCAACTGACACCCTCTACGGCTTTGCTTGTGATGCTTGGTATCTCCCTAAATTCCATATTCTTTAGATTTATCGGACTTCTCCAATTCTTGATGTCTGTGGTTTCAAAACTACTTTTTGAATTTTTTTAGAGGGATTGTTTGAGATTGATTGAGTTATTACTGTTTTTGTGCATTCTGTTTTCATTAATGTGGAACTTGGAAGTATTGTTTATGAAATTGTACGCTTAGAAATGATGTTGATTTTGTATGTGTAGGGATTGATTGAGTAATTACTGTTTTTGTGCATTCTGTTTGCACTAATGTGGAAGTATACTTGATTCCTTTGTTTATGAAATTGTAGGCTTAGAAATGATGTTGATGATATCTTCTATGAAATATGGTGATAAAGAATTAGAAAGGGAAGGAAATGTGTTTGTGATTGTTTATCTTTGACTGCTGTACGTTGCAGCTCGATGGAAGCTGTTCACAGAATATACGAGATCAAAGGCCGAAAGCATACTAGCCCTCTAGCTATTTGTGTTGGGGATGTTCAAGATATACAACGTTTCGCCACCACTCACCATTTGCCTCTCGGGTTGCTTGATTCGCTGCTTCCCGGACCAGTGACAGTGGTTCTAAGACGAGGTACGTTACACTTTCATTAGTCACTATGAGTTTGTTGAACATTCTTGATTGCTGTTGTTGTGGTTGATGCATTTCCTACACTGTGTATAATTATGTTTTAGGGGATTCAAGCATCCTTGAAAAGTCTTTAAATCCTGGGCTGGACAGCATAGGTGTAAGAGTGCCCGACTGTGATTTCATTCGGCTAATTGCTCGTGGTTCACGGAGCGCCCTGGCCCTCACGAGCGCTAATCTTAGCGGGCAGCCTAGTAGTGTAGATGTGAAAGATTTTGAGAACCTTTGGCAGCATTGTGCGTGCATTTACAACGGCGGACTGCTTCCATCGGGGCGTGCAGGATCGACAGTCGTTGATCTTACTAAACCGGGAGAGTTTAAGATTCTCAGACCGGGAAGGTAAACGTCCTATTTCCCCGTCTGGCGGGTCAAGACTCGGATCCAAGACACTTTTGAAATTACAAATGTGCCATTGGATCCGAATACTTGATCCGTCAGACAGTCTTATACGAGTTTTTGTGACGAGTATAATAGCATACATATTCTTATATCTTCTTCATATGTTTGATTTTGGCAGTGCCAAGGAGGAGACAATTGCAATTCTTGAGAGATATGCTCTAGTAGAAGAAATTAGTGTCTCATAACTACATTCACAATTTCCACATGTGATATGTTTTTCACTTTGATTATATTGTAGTATTACTCTTCTCTTCATGTTTTATCATGTATTCTAATGAAATTCTGTACAAAATGCCATGATAGCAACGACTTGGGGGTTAAAATTCGTTGGGTGTAAAATTAGAAAGAATATAAAGTTCGGGTATTTATAGGCAGATTTTAAAATTGAGATGCAAAATCAGAAAATGCAAAAAGTTCGGGTATTTATAGGTCAATACCAAAGAAAATATACGAGCTTTGTAATGTTCAACTCATAAAATAAAGTCTTATCATAAAATCAAATAGTCATTACTTAGAATTAATAGTTAGATACGAATGACCCCATAATACAGTATATGATTGGTTATATTTGCCCAAATTTTTTGTAGTCTAATTTGCTTTGAAGTTGCATATTACTAAATTAAAGAATTTTACTCACAATAAAACTGCCAAGATCGTAGCATGGAATGCAATGAATTTCTAGCTATAATTTATTACAAAAATTGTCTGAATTCATTTGTTGAAAATTGCAATATAGTACCTAAACTTTCATTTGTGACAAATTGATCCTCTAGCTTTGTCTTACAAAACACTGCAATCTTGAACTTCCAATTGTAATAAAATTTCGTCATTATTAGTTTCACTTCATTGATACACAACACAAGGAACAAATTTAGGAAGAAATCATTTTTTTTTTTGACAAATCAATTAGGAAGAAACATAAACTGCCAAAACCACATAAAAGAACCAGTGGGCCAAAGTATAATAAAACAAAAGTGTAGGGCCACGAATGTAATATATGCAGAGCCCAAAAATGTTTGTTGAGAATTTTGTATGGCTAGCAATGTAAAGATGGCGGAGTAGTAAATTTTGTGAGCTTATCAGGTAGAGCATCCACAATGCTTGTTGCTTAGAGGGGTGCTTAAATCCCTATTTCCATAAAATTCATATTTCTACATTTTTATTTTTAAAATTTAAATTTTATTAAAATTAAAATTCTACATTACAATAATTTAAAGACATAATTTAAATACAATAATAATAAAAAAAAATTACAATAATTTTCTAGGGCTCAATCGGACCAAAACGAGACCAAATGTGCTCTTCAAATCCAATTTTTTTAAAAAAATCCCCAATTCTACACTTTAATTTTAAAATTTCAAATTTTTATTAAAAATAAAATTCAAACATTACAATAAAAAAATATTACATAATTTAAAAAAACAAAAATTAAAATTAAAATCAAAATCGAAAAAGAAAATTTTAAAAGCCCTACCCCACCCCACCCCACCCCACCCACCGCTTTTTTTCTTCCTTCTTCCCCACCCAGCCCACTTTTTTTCTTCTCTGCAACTTGCTTCTCTTTTTCTCCCCCATCTAATTTCTTGCTCTTCACAGCCTTCGTCCTCTTCACAGCATTTTTCTTTTTTTTGTTTAATCGCGCGTGGAACGCACGATTACCCCTATCTCCCCCCAAGCACCGGTGCTAAGCTTCGCCGCGGCTTCGACCCAGCCGAGGTCTCCAACGCGGCAGCCCCTCCAGCGACCCGGATCGACGCGGCGCTCGACACCAGCGCTGCGGATGCTCTTATCACTATTCTTGAAACTATATGATTCCCATATTCTGCTTCTATTTTTCTACAAATTTAATTTCAAGGAAGCTCCTTCTACCATCATTCATTCATAACTTTTTGTAAGATGTTTTCTCGAATTTTAGTTGTTTTTGCTGTTTATGTCACTGTGGTTTTTGGCTTGTTAATTATTTTTGTAAGTAAATTCAACTGTTAATAGTTCTTGATTGGTATTAGGAATTGTGCTTTTTTCCTTTGATTTGATTTATCTTTTTCTTTTTTAAGACTTGGAGGGGATTTTTCTGTTTATGAGTTGACACTCTTGTTTCTCTTGCTTCTGGCATTTGAATTCTGTGATGTGATGATTCAACTCCTCCTGAGAGAGAGAGAGAGAGAGAGAGGAGAGTCTATTTGAAATGGAAACGAAAGCAGGATAAAATGGAATATAAACTTGAGTCATTATGTATCTGTTTGCACATTAAAAAAATAATCTACTTATAAATAAGTTTTTTTTTTTTTTTGGAGATATACTTTTATGAGAAATCGACCAAGCTCTGTGTGGGACTCCAACTAGTTTCAGTAATTTAATTGATTGGTTCTTATTTTTAGAAAAAAAAGAAAACTTGATTACTACCCTATGCTTACCTTTTTTCTGCATGGAAAAAAGAAAACTTGATCACAGCTTTTCAAACTCTCTCTCTCTCTCACACACACACACATATGAAGAGGAGCAGAAGAAGTCATGTTGCCAAATCTCTCCCAATGGAAGAGGAGTTAAGCTTCTTCAAGGTCATTTCAACATCTCAAAAAATGGTATTATGCTTCTTTTCTTTCCTGCTCGTTTTTTAGGTTACTCTTCTTTTTTTTTTTTGAGGGATTTATTTTTCATAAACCAAGAATCTGTGGGAGGAATGCTGAATTAGCAGAAGCTCAAGAAGACTGATAATTATAAGTATGAAGAAAAATCAATAGGTTGAATCCCCAACATTTTCAAATCAAACAAGATTGTGATATTAAGGTTGTCTCCTCCTCTGTTTTAAGTCACTAATTTTGGATCTCCAGTGTGTGTGTGTGTGTGTGTGTGTGTGTGAAACTTTCCCTTTCTTTTTTCTATCCAAATCCATCTTGGAGTTTGAAAAATTCAGTCTTTTCTTGAATCAACAGATATAAATCCCTCTCATTATGAATGAACTAAACAGTTGGAGTTGGTTAAATTTATTAGATTTCTGTTTTCTTTGAAGGAATGCTCAAACTGTTAATTGAGGAAATGTATTTGAAAATTTATGCAGGAATTCCCTCCAGATAGTGTTGCAAAGATGCAAGGAGTTCTAGGCAGCAGAGTTACCCTCAGAGATGCCCACAAAAAATTGTGGACAGTAGAGGTGGAAAGAGGTGAAAATGGCTTCTATTTTGACAAGGGGTGGCCTCAATTTTATCTTGAAAATGATTTGGAGCCCAATGATGTTGTGGCGTTCGAATACAAGCACGGCGAATTGCTCGACTTCAGACTGTTTGGACGCGACGCTTGTCAAAAATTCGGAGTGAAAGAGGATGCCGAGGATGAGGATGAGGATGAGGATGAGGATGAGGATGAGGACGAGGACGAGGACGAGGATTATGAAGTAGTTTGCATGAGCAAGAACAAAGCCAAATCTAACAAGGGCTTAAGCTCAATCCATACATGTAAGTTTTGAGATTATGAGATCAAATAATGCATAGATGTTTGTCTCCCTTTTGAATGATTCCTAGTTGATGTGAAGCTTCCAAAAGAAGAGTTGAAGAAGAGGAAATAGAGATGAAGATGAAGGAATCCAAGTCAAGATCATCACCATCATCTTCTTCTTGTTAGTCTTTTCTATCCAAAATATTTGTTACATTTATATATGTTTGGATCATTATTCACTGCATGTGGTGTGTATATATGCAGTGAGGCATGATATAAACGATTACTACGGACACGACATCTTCGGATCGGGCCGGGCCATCCGACCCAAAAATCCTTATTTTGTGTCGAGATCAAGAAAATCGCGCAAGAACGAGCTGGTAATAAACTGGGTTTTTATTTGATCCAATCAACTGTATATATGATTTGATGAGTGGTGATGTTGTAGCACATCCCAAATCATTTGATAGAAGAGGGGAAGCTCAAGATTGAGTCAAGAATGTTGATGGAGGATGCAAGTGGGAGGAGATGGGAGAGCATGATCAAGAAGTGGAAAGACGGGCGCGTGTGGTGCACGCGCGGATGGAAGAGATTGTGCGACGCTAACGGCATAGGCCCCGACGACATCTGCATCTGTGAGTTCGTGCAACAAGACGCCCGCACCCTCTGCATGCTCGTTCGTGTTGTTGATGTCGTTAAGTAAACGCGTATTAGGGTGTTATCTTTGGTTGTCACGCATGAATTAATTTTAAATATTAGGAGACGAAATTGTAAAAATTGAAAAGGTAGTGATTTAAATCACTATATTTCAAAAGTCGCGTTAAAATTACAATTTCAAAATAATTTGTGGTTTTATTTGCAAAACCCCTTGGAATAATTCCATAATTTAAAAGTGGATGTTTAACAAAATCCCTAATTTCATGCCATAATAGAAAATTCCATTTCTTCCACAAAAGGGTATTTCATGGAAATGAAAATTTGGTTGGAGATATAAATGTCACTCATCAATGATAAATGATGATTTAACCACATTTTTTTTCATCGCAACGAAACACCACAAGAGTTCTACCAACCACATTATATTTTGTAATTTCTTAATTAATTAGGATTAATCAGATTATAGTTAGGTATATTTTTTTAAAAAAGAAAAATTATAAAAAATGCCCTTAGATCCAACATCTCACATACATGTAACAGGATCATAAAATGTAAGAATTGTATATGAGATTAACATATTGCTGCAAAAACTTAGCAACAAATCCTTCTAAATAAGCAGTAATGAATTAACAAATCATTCAATCAATCAAATAACATATTTATTGGGGGAAAAAAATATTCAGTAATACAAAGAAGCTCTTAAATTCGTATATATGATGATGACTCTGATCAAATACGTATCTGAAATTCTCACTCTACAGAATCTCTCTCCTGGCGGCGTACCCGTACTGCGACCGCTGGATATTCTGTTGCCGCTTCTTGTACACCACCACGCCGGCGATGACTACGCACGCTCCGGCGATCACTCCGACCGCCACGCCGGCTTTCTGCCCGCTGCTCATTCCGCCGGATGACTCGCCGTTGCTGTCCAAATCAGCCGCATTGGGCTGAGTCTCGCGCTTGATGTCTCCGGTGTCCGCTGCCGGCGCGGGAGAGTGGGAGGGAGACTCGCTGTCCGGAGTCGGTGCGGGAGAAGGTGAGTGTGAGTCGAGATCTGAGGGCGGCGGCGCCGGAGGTGAGGAGAAGGAGTGGGCGGGTGAAGGCGCGGAGGCTGGGGAGGCCGGGGGCGGAGAGATTTCGTCGGCGGGCGGATGCGGAGGTTGAGAAGGAGCATGCGACGGCGAGTGATCGGAGAGGACGGGGTAAGTGAAGAGGAGGAGTGAGAAGACGAGATGCAGAGGGGAAATCGACGCCATGGATGAGATCTGGGAGGTGGATTGGATTTTGAATGTGAGTGGAATAGTAATTGACTGGATGAGAGAGAGAGTGAGCTGGGGATCTGAGTAAGAAAACGAGTAATGAGGAAAAGGTGAGAGATCTTTGCGAAAATGGAAGATCTGAGAGAAATGTGGAGCTGTCTCTGTGTATGTGTGTGTGTGTGTGAGAGAGAGAGAGAGAGAGAAGGTGGGATGAGAATGGGATTAAATTGGAGATGGGAATGGAATGGTGGCGTGAGCAGCGGAGGGGAGTTTTGTTTTATCTTGTTTATATATAATCTAAGGTAAGGGAATTTATTTTATTTAATTATTTTTGTTTTTTACTGTATCTTCTTAAAATATTAATTTTTCTTACCAACTGCAGTATTTTTTTTTTTTAAATCTTCATTGGCTCGTCCTAAAAATGTGTGCATATTTTACTAATTTGGGACGTTCCATGAGAGTGCGTATTTGTTATTTTTAGACATTATCTCATTACTAACTTCTTATTTTTTATTCTTATTGTATACTTAAAAGAATAATTTTTTTAATTTTCAATACACTCATCTAATATTTTATTAAAACATTTGCTATCAAAAGTGATGCACACTCTTGTGGGACGGAGGAAGTATTTGATTTAAGTGAGAAAGCATTGTGTGATTGAGTATGTGAGAAAGCACTATTCATAAAATAATTCACCTTAATGAAAAAGCTTATGTTTAGATTGCATTATTGAGTCTGCGATTGATAATTCAACTTGCATTTAATCAATTAATTGGGTGATTATTTATTACCTTAATGTAGAGTGAATTATTTGATCACATATCCAATCAAATCAATCTTATCTAATCAAACGACAAACGTCCCTGCAAAATATATTTTTTTTATTGTGTTCATTCTTGTGTTCACGACTCACTTAAATGTATATTCTTAAAATTTGTGTCAAAAAAAGTGTACATATAATTATAAGACGGAGGCTACTTTTTTTGATCGACTCTCTAATTTTTTGGTCATATTATCAGTTGTTAAAATCGAAATTATATTTTAAAAAATAGATAAAGTAAAGGAGTAGAGTTTTAATAAGAAAAATAAATAAATTAAAATAGGCATAATTTAATAAAAAAATATTGCAGAATATATAAAAATATGTAAGAATAATTTAATTAATTTCATCTAGACTAGAATGTCCGAAGCACGTGGGGCATTTATGGTTGATTGGCTGCCATTTTCTCCCCATTCACTTTTTTGTGATCTCAGCTGACTCTCCAACCAATTTACGCATCTTCTAAGTAAAATAAATTTGAAATTTGAACCGCTCAATTTAAGATATACTACTATTTATTTTAAAATTATACTTGTCAATTAATTTTTCTTGATTTATATTTTCTTGAAAAAGTAAAATTATAGAAATCCTAATAAAAATGATACAAATATTGAAAAAAACACACACACACACACACATTGATGTGAGATTAAAACATGGGCCTCGGCCCAATACGGCTTAATCCAAAAGCCCATTTTACGATCAAGAACAAAAGCGTAGCATAATTAATCAATTCCTCTCCTTTATCAATCCCTTCAAAATCCAAAGCAGGTTTTCCTCTTCCTATCATAATCTCAATACCTTGGAACGATGATCAGCGTTCTATCTCAGGTTTTTCTTTTTGTTTCTCGTTGTACTTGTTTTTATCAAAATTATCCCATCAATTTCGGCATTTTGTGTGTATAGTTTTCACACGTATCGTTTCTGCATTTTTTATTTGTGTGTGTGTATGTATATATGCGCAGGAGCGTCTATTGGGTGCGGCGCTAGGGAGCATCTTAACCGGTGTCTTTGTTTTTGAGCAGCGTCGAAGCATCTATGAATCCATTCATCGCTATGAACATCAGGTAACAAATTCTGTAGCTGACTAGTTCCCATGGATTTCCATTTCCTTGTTTTTGTTTAACTGTGAGCTGCCGGAATGATAGAATCGGTTAATTGTGCCAATGTTGGTCGAGCGTAGGATAATTTGGGTTGTGAAACAGAGCTGTATTCCGTTGATTGCTTGATTGGGGTTAGTTGATTGTGTGCCCTAATTGTCTTCCTTCCATGAGTGGGTTGGCTTTAGTTTTGTGAAAATTGATCTGGGAGCTACAAACTTACAAATAACTGTTGATTTTTCTTTTATGCTCTTATTTGAAAAATTATAAATGGGAGATGCGACCATAATTCGGCTAATTCCTTGTGGGGAGTGGAGAGAGAGAGAGAGATCAGAGGTAGTTCATCCTAATAGGATGAAAAACTGAGTTTTGTGTTAATGTTAGTAGTACAATTGTTCTTTCAATAATTCTGCAAACAGTCTTTGGTCATGTTCCAAAGCAGCTACATCTCTTCCTCAGAAAATAAGACTAACAAAGTTTGATTCCAGGTATGGGAAAGGCATAGTTATATTGTGATGAACCTATAATATTGCTTGCTCTGTGTGGCATGAAGAGGTCGGAGTTAACATTTTATTAAATGTTTGAGTTCCACAACGCTGCATTGAATTTCTTTAATAGTCGCTACAAAATAAACTTACAGCCTACAGGTGATTATCCATCTTTTTACTGCCTTTTATAGATCTCTACGTAGAGGGGGCAACCTTTTTAATTTAGATTTTCTTTTGAGTAAGAGATGGATTAAGAAAAGAGATGTTCCTTACTAGATAAGTCGTTCATACATACTAGCAAGGTTTGTTTTGTTCATGAACTGTTTGTAGCATGGTTGAAACTAGGTCCCTAAGTTATCGGTGATACTTTAGTTATGATTAGGAAATCTGGCATGCTAGTCTAACATGTGCAAAAATGATTGGACTATTGTTTCCTTTGACTAAGCCAAATTTTGTAAATTAGATTACAACACAAATTTCTTGTTAGAACAAAAATATCATTACAATGTAATACTCCCTCCGTCTCTGAAACATCTTCCTTCATTTCCATTTTCGTCCATCCCCAAAATATATTCGTAGCCCATTTTTGGAAACAATTCCACGAACTATTACCCTTACAATTCTCACATATTTACTCCAATTGCCACAAATGGACCCACAACCACTTTTCATTTTAATTGGTCCATTAGTCACTATCATCACTTTTTCTAATTTGTGGGATATCTTCTCCACTCATCAAATATACAATTAACTTCTATTAAAATCCGTGCCGTCTCCCCTTATGAAGATGTTTCAGGGATGGAGAGAGTATTTTCTTAATAAAATGAATAATTTTGTGGTTTCACTCTCTATGTTCCTCTTATTCTTCTCTCAAATGAAATTTGATCAACTTCCTAAGTAGTAATAGAATATTTTACATGTTGTCATTTGACTTGGTATATACTTGCCACTCTTTTTTTTTTTTTTTTAACAATTATGGACATGCTACCCCTTTGTTTATGTACATGATGCAATTATCTAGATGAATAGACATGTCAAGAATCCAATGGGCTTAGGTAAGTGCTAGTTTTGGAATCATTGACTAAACCTTTTTTTACCTTGTTAGCTATTCCAAATCTCATGGTTGGTAGAGTGGTTCTATTGCTTTTATGTGACCTGAACCTCTGTTTCAACTACGTTTCAGCCAACAGAGCCTATTTTTGGGCGGAAGTCTCGCCAAGAGTTTGCACACATGTGGAATAAATCTGTGGATAACACATTTGGACCGATGATTGAGTATCTAAGCTCACGTGGATGGTAGGAATGCTCCCATGCTATTGCTAGGCAACTCTCAGAAGGTTTTCTTGGTTATCTAAGATGGCAACTGCCATGGGTCCTTCCATCTCCCAAGCTCCGGCTTATTTGTTGCTTCCTGAATCTTCCTGGATATTTCTTTACTGGGATGTACCGTGTAGCATATGTACATTTCTTTTTTCCGAATACAAGAGTCTTTTGCTGCAGTCTAACGTGTTTGTTTTAGTGTTCGATTGACCCCGTTGTATTTTCCGCGGACGTACAACCCGTATTCTGGGCCATTATGCCTTCCTTAGGTTGAAGACATATAAAGTCAGTGATATTATATTGGTATAGCTCCTGTGATCGCCTTATCACTTGAATTTTTATTCTCTTCCTTTTCTCATGTTGGGGCTATGATTTTCTCTAAGATAAGGTTGTTTTTTTATGTCTGTTATCAGTCAGTCTATGAGACGCAATGCTATCATGACTATGTAATACTGGTAATGATTTGAGCTTGTTGCAGTCTTCATTTATGTATATATATATATATGTTACTATATATTAGTGTATAAGTAAAGGTATATCATTATGGATTTGCATTTTCTTTGTTCCTGCTTTATGGGCCTTATGATGTGGTGGTGAGTTGTTGAGTTGCCCTGAATCATTGGTGCTCTGTTTTGTGTTTTTCTAGCTAAATTACCGACATTCCCTCATCTTGAAATGCATTTTTGTTTCTTCAATTTGTACCATTTTCTAGAAAATGTTTATATCTTTTGTTTTATATTTAAAAACTTACAATTTTCAGCATTTACCAAAAAAATGTCCAATTATACAAAATTTGGCAACGAAATAATAAGTTAACTCGATAAATTCTTATGTGGAACGATATCATTTTATTTGGATGAGGTGTAAAAGGCATTTTATCTAAAAATTAGACGAGATGACTCATTAATTTGTCGTCAGATTTTGTACAGCATTTTTTTAATGTTGAAAGGTTGGGGTTCTTGAATAAAAAATTAAAAGTTGGTGACATTTTTTTGGAAAATGACGAAAGTTGAGGATATAAAATACTGGACTAACTATTGTTTGAAAAAATGAAGAAAGTGGAGTCCATAACTCAGTGTCTTTCACTCGTATAAGTATCTTTATAGTAATATTTATTATAAAAATGAAAACTATTATATATACTAAATCTCAATTATGAAACAATTGATCCTAATAACCAATTATTAACTAAAGAATTAAACATCGCATGTTAAGAAATAACTTTAACCTTAAATAGGATATAACGAATCCTAACTAATAATCGTAAAGTTATTCCAAAATACAAATAATTCAGATTGAAGAAAGAAATGTGATAAGAAAACTAGATGGAGAGAATTTCATACAAGTAGAAAGTCGTCGTCAAAATATTTCATATGTAAGAAAAGATTACACCATGTTACTAAACTAAATTATGAAGAGAGAAAATTACACAACTACATATATTAGAAGGCAAATGGCATGGTGCAAATTGCTTCCATCTCAAACCTCGCCGAGCTGCTCCGATTTGGCTCTGTGGAGGTTAGCTTTCCGCTTCTTCATCACTCGGTAACCTCCGATTCCGGCGAGGGCCACGAACAGGAAGCTTAGGGAAATGCCGGCAATGCCGCCGGCTCCCAGCCCGTGGCCGCCGCTGGGGGGGCTCCGGCTCTCGTGGGCCGGGGCCGACTTCACGGTGGCTGCTAGGGGCAATGTGGAACAATGTGATGAGTCACACGGGTTGGCTCGGCCCGGGTTGAAAAATGCGAATGCCTCGGGGGAGACCGCGACGGGGGGCTCACTGCTTAGGCCGTGAGCCCGATCGTCGCCGATGGAATGAGAGAGGAGTGAGATGAACACCAAGGCGAATAATGGAGCCATTGGTTGTGTGTTTTTTAGGGTTGGATGAGTGTTTTTGGATGTGGAGTTGTGGTTTATATATAGGTTGTAAAGGAGGGGGGGAGTTGGCTTTATTTGAAAATCTTTTGGGAATTGAAGTTAGTGGTGTCACACTTTGTGTGCCATATTCCTCTTCTTTTATATATGTCATGGTACAATCGAATTAGTATGTTTCTGCTTTGGGTTCAGGTCACTTTCTAAAATAGAGAGTCAATACATAACAAATATTCTCGCATTACTCATTATTTACACCAAATGTTATCGTGACTCATACATAATTATCTCTCATTCCATTTAAAAAATAATATATTGATTTATTTCTCCTATTTTTTGAACAAATATATCCTCAAAAGAAGTGACTTTATTTCTCCTATTTTATTATAAATTATTTGTTTCTTAGTATCTGTGCCCAAACCGTATGGGCATATGGCATATTGAATTGGGACTGAAGGCGTAAGTTTTTGCATTGAATGTTTTGTGTATGATAATAAAAGGAATTTTTGAAATTGTTAGAGCAAGAATATGTATTTGGTCCAACTAAATGTGTTACTCAAGTAGGTAAATCATTGACATTATATTTGGTTGAACAACTCGCAATTAATCCCAATTAAAATGCTACTCAAGTAGGTTAATCAGAGATTCTATTGTGCCCAAATGAATAAATAGTAGTGGAAACTATATATAGATGTCATTATGTATCATTCAATCTTCCTCCTGAAGAGTCTTCAAAATCATTATCCCCAAATTTGTTAGAATAGCATTTTATTGATTATATTTATTCTTTTCTTGTATATATAAAATATGAGACGAAACGAACTCTCTTTCTCTAACCCACTTGTAGAAAATATCAAGTACTCCATTGTATTAGAAATTTCATTTCATGTTTGATTTTACAAATAGTAATATTGACCGTACTAAAATAATTAAATAAGGGATAAAATAGTGATAATTAAATGAGACTCGATTAATTGAAACTTGTTTGCAATAACGAAATAAAGCATATATATTTCTTAAATTTGAATGCCATTATGATCCTCTTAATAAAATAATAATAATAAATTATGGAGAAGGGAATTAACTAAGTTGTTTGCGTAGCTTAAAGGATCAGCAAAGTGTAGTAAAAAATGGATGTTAGATGTGGAATGCAATTATAAGAGGTGACTGCTGCACCATTTGCAAAGCAAAGTGTATTCCTCACAATTATTACATTTTATTTGGATGCACACATTATTACAAAGTTGTGACGCATGCTATACCACAAATCACTACCTCCTCTTCCCCACATATATACGTGTGTGTGTGTGTGAGAGAGAGAGAGAGAGAGAGAGAGAGAGCAAAGCTCATTTGGTAGGTAGGCTTCACAAGTTCTAAGCAATGGTCACAAGATTCTTGAGCAAATATTGGTTGAATAAATGTTCAAAATAAATGTTTAATTAGAAAATAGGTTGGGTCTTAGGCCGGGCCTGGGCTATGGAAAAGGCCCAAATTGGGTCCACTTCGAATGGGGTGGCTCGACCAAAGCCAGCCCACTTGCTCCTATCGGATCGGGTTTGGGCTAAATTGACATCTCTCGTCTCAATTAGAACATATGAGAAATTTTATTTTCTCCTATAGTTTTAATCATACAATGCAATCTGATCACAACTCAAGGATGTATTGTAAATTCTAAGAGAAATATTTCAATTATTATTACATGATGTTACCAACATTCAACTGCTACTATACTTATAATAACAACGTAAACATACTTACATTTTTATAATGTTTTTATCCCTTGCAACATTTTTTCCCCTTTCTTTATCCATTGCATGTGACGCTTGGGGACGAAGTACGGAGTGATCGCCGGTGCAAAGAGGCATGGACAAAGAGCGGCTCTGGTTAAGACTTCCAAGCGGAGGGGCGCAGGGATAAACCGGAACACACCCGAACGAGAGGGATTCCGAGAATATGCAGGTATGGGACTGCATATTCGAGGAAAGCTTAAAGGATTTGATTGGGCTACTCATATCAATAAGATGCATCTTCTTTTCAGGTGCCCAAACGGAAGAAACTCCAAGGTTAAGCGTGCTTGGCTTGGAGCAATTCCGGGATGGGTGACTCCCTGGGAAGTTTATCAGGGAGCGTGCGAGTGAGGACAAAACATGCTAGAAAAGACTCGTATTGGTCTGTGGGGACAGCCGTCAAGTCAGGAGTCGGGCTGTTACATTGCAGCTTTAATTTGAAATGTTTAGGCAGAATTAAGGCCCTTAAGGCTAAATGTCACAGCCCATCATGTATATATTATATAGATAATAATGTTTTTTTATTGATAATATAGATAGGTATAATATGATTAGCAACCTATAATTTTTAGAGCAAGAATTTGTGATTGGTATTCATCATACTTATCGAATTAAGTGTTAATTGTGTGGAGATATGACCTTTCACACACTGTAGTTGTTAAATGTTGTAACTCTGGATCTTGAGTAATTTAATTTTAATGCAACTCTCTTCTTGCAAAGAAAAAATGTTTAAATTTCCCAAAAACACAAAAATCTAAATGTATGAAATGTTTGGGCAGAATTAGAGCCCACTGATGCTAAAGTCCAAACACTATGGCAAGTGGGCCCAATAAAAGGCCCATTGTCTCATTTTTTGTAAACAACAAAAATCAAATGAAGATCATTCTCAAAAATAACAAATTAGTGATGGGATTTTTCGAATTCAAATTTTTATACTTGTAATGTAACTTTATATCATTGTAGCTTTTTTTTCATTTAAAAAAATGATTAATAACGATTCCACATTTACTCCATGTGATGATTCGAATCTCCGAGCTAATAATTGAAGAAAAAATGTTTTATCAATTGAATTGCGTTTCCTTGTCAATTTATCGTTGTGTACTATAAATTCTGTAATGGACGGATGGTGAACACCTCCAAAAAATCTTTTATTTTAATATATATGATTAGATGACATATGATGTGTTTCTTCAAATAGAGGATTCCAACTTCAATTTATTAATAATTGAGATTTTATATAAAAAGAAAAAAGAAAAAAGACCCTTGAAAGCACAAGAACGCAAACTAGGGGCCCGAGACTCAAAAAAGAGCTCGTCAAACATAAGACAAAAGCAAAAAGGAAAAATGCAGGACAGCCTAAAGCTTTAGATACCTGTTGAGTGCAATTAAATCATTTGAATTATATATGTCATTACCCTTAGTTTATGCATTAATAACCATCTTCGATCATTATGCAATTATCTCTTGATGAAAATATCATCTTATGATTTTAATATTTTTTTCTTTTAGGAGGAAAGTGTATAATCAGAATGGCTAAACCATCACTAGCTGCAGAAAAATGGATAAATAATCTAGGACATGATAAGATGGATTAGGTTATGACTCTATGAAAATGACATTTAATGATGTGTATGTATATTTATAAACTTTTTGTTAGGATAAAGCACTAGTTGATTATTTAATTTAATGTATAGATTTAACTTTAGTGCGTCTTTTTTCCAAGTTTCAACTCACAATTCGAATCATAGCCATTAATTTTTTTTAATGAAAGGAATAATTTGATAATACAGTTGTCATGTCTCTGATGCCAAGGAAGTCGACTTGTGGATAACATTTACTAATACTAATTCATTTTATATATTTGAGATTTAGTTATTTTTCTTAATTTCAATTCTATACATTTAATTTAATTTTATAATTATTTTTATCATTTAATTTTACTTTTATTAGCTAATAATAGGTTAAAATTCAAAGTTATGGTATATATTTTTTTATAAATTTATTTTTCTAAATAAAAATTATAATTTATTATAATAAATATATATTTATAAAAATAATATTATACATAAAATTGTAAGACTATGAACCTCATCCCATTATACTCTATTTGTGTGAGTGAATAAACAACACACACCATTAATGGGGTTATAATTAATAATTAATTCCACCCTCTTAATATTATAGTAATTCATCCTTCGTAATTATGCCGACACATACATGACATTTTGTTATTCATGTCAAATAAGGTTAGGTGGAAATTACGTAATCAAACCACTTCATAATTAAGTAAAAACCATATTTTATCGTAAAAATATATTTTATCATGAGAATTGAGAACATTACGATGACGTATAAAATTATTACATTCGCCGTAAAAAAGCAACTGTATTAAAAAAAGTAGAAAAAATAAAATAAAATTTCCAGCCTCTATAGGTTCGAAGTCAGATGTTGCATTCATTTATATTATTATATATCATGATAATACATTTACCGTAAATCTTCGTGATCGAAGAACTGAGAATAATTTGTCGTCCCATGATAAATAATTAAGACAAATTCTATAAAATTATAGGGAGCGGGACACACTATCTTGTGCAATAATAATCATCTTCCATCATTATATATGTCATTTTTTTGTTTTTATTATCGAGAAGACTTTATATATGTATCATTACTCTTATATATATATCTTCTTCAATAGTAACCATATATCTTCGATGATTACACCATATCATATCTTGATCCAAATGTCATAAATTCCAAACGAGATAGCTGATAACAACGTGTAAAAATACACAAACATTTTTCTTGAATTACAACAACGAAAAAAGTAAAATAAAGCAAACCAAAAAAAAAAAAAAAGAAATCAAATACATGGGGAAGAAAATTAAATATCTACAGCTTGATGATCATGCAGATTCGCAATTGCCATTGGTAAATATTATTATAATAAAATAACAATATTCAATAATTAGGCGTTGCTCCTGAATGATCCCAGAGCTTTGAAGGCTCCTGCCCTCAAAATGTAAACGTGGTATAATGCAGCAATCGCAGCTCCAATAAATGGTCCAACCCAGAATATCCACTGCAAATATACAACAATACATATTAATAATAATCATATAAATACACATTAATTTATTATTTATATGAGAAGATTGAATTAATGAACAAAGAGATGAGAAGAAGTAATTACATGATCATCCCAGGCCTTGTCGTCGTTGAAGATGACGGCGGCGCCGAAGCTCCGAGCAGGGTTGATGCCGGTGCCGGTGATCGGGATGGTGGCCAGGTGAACCATGAACACCGCGAATCCAATTGGAAGCGGAGCCAACACCTTCATTTATCATCAGTTACAATATCGTATCGTCAATACATGTCATGTATATAAAATTTATTAAGTTAATCATTGGGCTGGTTTGATCCGATAGCAAGACACCCAAAGAAAAACCTTAGCCCAATTAATTATTAGAAACTATTGATCGGATTTGAAGCATCCACTGTGGTGCTACTCTATATTAATGTCACATCATCATATTTCTTTATTTTAGACTTACCTAAATTTTTCTCTACTAAAACCTAATATTTAACTATTTATGGACTCCACTGTGAACAAAATCAATGCATTAATAATCCACAATTAATGCGATGTGTATGGAAGAGCACATATATATTAAAGAATTAAATACTAAGATATGCTTATAAAGTGGAGAAAGACACCCACCAATTAATTTACTAATAATTAATAAACTTGTAAAATTAGTATTATTTTTTTGTAAATATTAATTATGTGCGAATAACAGCATGAAAAGATCCCACTTATTAATCACGAACGGAAGTACCACTTTTTTTTACTAAAATCATACTCTCTCTCCGTTTCACTAAAAGTGGCTTGTATTTCATTTTGAGTCTTCTAACTATAACTGACATATTTCCACAAAAAGAAAAGTTCAATCCTTAAAAAATATGGACCCCACCAGTTTTAACAAATTCACACATTTTCTTTAATTCTCGCGCCGAAAAATTTTGAACCACTTAATAGGGGCACCGAGGGAATATTTAATTTCAGTAAAATTAATATTATAATTATATTTTTAAAAAATTTAGTATAATTGTGTTAAATATTTAAAAAAAAATCAGAAAAACAATAGTCAAAAGTAGAAAAGGAAAAAAAAGAGAGAAAAAAAAAAGAAAGAAGAAGAAGAAGAAGAAGAAGAAGTTGATGGACTCACCGGAACATGGGAGTCGCGAGCGCTCCTCTTGGGATCGGTGGCGGAGAAGACGGTGTAGACGAGAACGAAGGTGCCGATTATCTCGGCGCCGAGGCCGGTGCCCTTGTTGTACCCTTCGCTGAGCGAATTCGCTCCGCCGCCGTAGCGGTTGTAGTATGACTTCTGGAAGGCCTTGACCAGCCCGACGCCGCAGATGGCGCCGAGGCACTGCGCCACCATGTACATCACCGCCCTGATGAGCGACACCTTCCGCCCCAGGAAGAGCCCGAAGGTGACGGCGGGGTTGATGTGGCCGCCGGAGATCCCGGCGGTGCAGTACACGAGGATGAAGATCATGCCGCCGAAGGCCCACGCGATGCCCAGGATGCCCACGCCGCCGCACTCGTCGGTGGCGCTCTGGCTCTTGTAGCCGATGACGGTGAGCACCGTCACGTAGAGGAAGAGCAGCGTCGCCACGAACTCCGCCACCAGCGCGCGGTAGAACGACCACTTTGTCAGCTCCTCGAAGTCGATCAGCGGCGCCGGGGGCGGGTCGTGGTAGTCCTTCGCGGAGTACTCCGCCGGCGGCGGCGCTGCTTCCACATCCTTCGTCATTAATTAATTATGATATAATTAGTGTGTGTGTGTGTGTGTGTGTGTGTGTGTGTGTGAAGGTGGGAGTGAGTGTGTGAGTGATGAGAGGTGTTTGGTATTTATGGTGGAGGAGGTAAGTTATGTGATCAAGACTGCATGGATTAATTAAAGATTAAATAGTAGTGTTTTGTGTTTCGAATTTCCAATGTTATTTTATAAAATGTTCTGAATTTTTATTTTTATTTCTCTAAAAAGTCATGAATTTTCACCATTTTTTTTATAATTGTCCCGCTATACAAACTTTGGTGATCGAAAGATTACTTATTTCGTCAAAAAAGTCAACTTATGAGGTGTTTACTTTGTATGATTCATAAAATGGATGATTGAGTATTTTATCCTTAAAAATAGGATTACTGCAATCTCACTCCTTTAATGGTATAAGAATCAAGCAAAACTAACTTAAATGAAAATAAAAATAAAAAATTAAGGGTCTTGGAATATTTTAAAGTTTTAATCTAATAAATTAAATAAGATATTAGCCTTATTATTTTTATTTATTAAGATTAATCCTTCAAAGTAAATGTCCTCTAAGTAGTATAAGATTCACAATTTGACTGCAATCAATTTGAGAAGAGTTATCTCTCGACCGCCAAATTTTTTGTAGCATGATATTTTATACAAAACGCTGAAAGTTAGAGATTTTTTAGGAGAAAAATAAAAGTTCAGATCATTTTGTTGTAAATTCGAGATTTTCTAAGAAAAAACAAAAATTTGAGACATTTTATAAAAAAAAAAACGTTGAAAGTTCGGGACATACAGCACTATTGACCCAAGTTTAAACAATCAATTTTAATGCCGCCACAAGAAGATGAGAGTAATTAAGAGAATAATTAATCGGAAATTAGTAGCCGACCAATGTAGATTAGTGGCCATCTTCTTCGCTTGCTCGGCCCCACCCTCGTCACTAATACTGGCTCTTTGCGTTTTTATGTTATTTTTATCATGCTTTATTGAGAAATATTATACTATTAAATTGGTTTAATCATTGTTCATTGACATTTAATGATATGAATGTTAACATAAAATATGATGCATGATGCATAAATTCTTTTTAAATTTTATTAATTGTAATTTTAATTGAAAATTAATAAATTCTAATTAAATTTAATTAATTAGGATGTACTATTACCGTTTGAATATATATACACAAATTTTGGTTAAGTATGAATGGGCTGACAGTGATTTAAAATTTTAAAGTTAGATGATAAGTATAGTAAACAACCATAATAAATTTTTATATTAATTCATGTGTCTGAATATTGGTTTGGGAACTGAATTAATACTATCAAAGAAAGAAACATATTAGAAATTAAACTCTAGAGTGGTATAATTCTAAGCAAAATATTTTTCTCTCATTTTTTTATTAAATATCCGAAGAAAATTTTCAATCATACTAAACATGTGAAAATGATGAAAAAATTATGAAAATATATATTTTCTCATTTTTCATCAAAGTAAACACACCATATGATTATTTTTTAATTACCACGTAGTATTAGTTTTTCTTTTTCTTTTTTTTTGATCAGAAAAAGAAATTTATTAGAAGAGAAAATGGTACCAGAGGTACCACCAAATTACACAAGAGCAAGAGGAAATACACAAGAGAACCAAGCTTGAGAACTAATTTCCTTAGCAAGTAGTCCAAAAATCTTGTTCCAACTCCACATCATCACTTTCACTTCTTCGATCACGTCATTGATCTCCCAATTCTTGCCCTCAAATCTGCTTTCATTACGTCGTTGTGCATATATATATTAGTTGAAATTTCTATTAGTAGTATTAGTTATTGAACTTGTTGTGCATATATTAGTTGAAATTTATTGGATTTCAATTTAATTCTTCTCGTTTCCATTCGACTTATTTATAATATATCAACAAAATATGCTATCTGTATAATAGCCTTTGAAAAATTGCCCTCAAATTTTGAACATATAATTATAAGAAAACTTCTATAACGCCTCAAAATTATTTTATTTTATTATTATCATTTCTTTTATTCTTTATAAATAGATTACCAACTCATACTTATTTCTCCATATTTAATTTTCGTCTTAGGTGGCATAATTGGATTAGCACTCAATTAATATTATCAATAAAATATTTCATCTATGAAAAAGATGTAGATTGAATATGCCTGTTCCCATATGCGCATGTATGAGAAATACAGCAAATTCAAACTTACTTATCAATAAAGTGAAGCGATTAGTTGTTAATGTTATCTTAGGCTCTTCACTAATGATTATCAGATAATATTATTTATTAAGCTTATAAACTACTGTCGAGTTGTTAATTAATCGTCTGTATATATAATTTTAAATTGATTTTAAATTGAGGCACTGTTGCGTTGTCATTTTGTAAGATAATGAAGGGTATGAATTGCTTTGCCAGGTAAATTTATCTGTCTTACACCTAAAAAGTTTTTCAATAATTTCTAAACTTGTGGTGCTGATTTAATATATATTTTTTATTAATATGCTTTTTTCAAGATATGGGACATGCATGACTTCGAATGTGGGAGTTACATGTATCCAAAATCATGTAATTATTAATATTCAATTATTCATTATTGTGAGTGATTAGTTGGCTCTAATTTTTTTAATCTTTTACTTGGCTTTAGTTAGTAAGACGGGGTTCAATTTACTAATTAGTACTATTAATTTAATATTATTCGAGTTTGGATTTAATATTTTTAGTAAATTTAGTACTATTAATTTATGAGTATTATTATATTCGTAAATAGTAATAGTTAAATTTGAGGAAGCATCACTAGAAGTTTTAAAAACATTTAAATTGAAATAGATGTTAATATCAAATCACTATTGTGGATGCCTTAATACACAGCCGACCACCCAATGGTCAGCGGCCAGCTGTCATCCCTCATTTATTCCTATCCACATCTTTTTTGTTTTATTTTACACATTTAGATATGAGTAACTTTTTTTTTTCTTTTTCTTAAAATTAGAAAATAAGAGAAATTCAAATTACTACTTAAGTCATTTATTCTTATAAAGAGGGTAAATACAACCAACTTATACAGTTTGAATATTATACTATACTAGATTTTTTGAAATACTCTTTTCATATATAAATTGGTTCGGCCTAGTATTTAATATTTTGAAAAAATCCTGATTAATTTAATAAAGTAGCCTATATTTTTTTTGGTAATATGGTACTTATTTTACTGAAATTTATTGTTCCAATAATTAAATAATAGTATAAAAAAGTAACAAATTTGTAAAATCAAAAATTTTCAAATTCTAATCATTAATAGTACATGATTTCCTAAAAATAGTAGAAAAGCTATCACTCTCTCTCTCTCAAATTCGATTTCATAGTCTCTCTCTCTCTCTCTCTGAAATTCGATTTATAGTCTTTATTATCAGAGTCAAATCACATAACCCACACAGAAAATTTGTTAGAGTTGGGCCTAATTTAAATATGCCCAGCCCAGGTCTTATGTAGCAAAGTCCAACTCTTTATACACTGCTTAACTTTTTTTTCAGCAGTTTTCTTTTTATTTCATGTTTTTTTTTTTGGAGGAGTTTAATGTTTTATGCATAATTTTATCTTTAATTTTTTATTTGTGGGAGTGCGATAGTGCAAACTAAACATAATATGGCAGTGCCTTAATCGACATTTACGTTTGTTAGTTTAAAAGTGTAAATTATATAACTGAGTTTCTTTAGAAGAATTTATCGAAGAGATGTGTACGCCATTGGTAGATTTCATCAAAAAACAAGACGTAATATAATACTCTATTCATCACTTAAAAAAATAGTTCACTTCTATCATTTTATTTATAAACTCATTTATTGACAAAAGGAGCAATATATTACCGTATTAATAGCATAAAAAATATATGAAATTTCACAAATTTCTGATTTTGCACATGGAACGCTTTTAAATATACAAATTTTTCTTTCTATGTGATTTTACACAATGAATATTTTGAGCAAATGATTGACAATTATTTTTGTAGTTCTAAATATACAAATTTTTCTTTCTTTCTAATTTTACACGCAATAAATATTTTGAGTAAATGATTGACAAATCATTTTTGTAGTGGAATCTACCTAATGTCTTGCTACATAATTTTGGAAGACTTTCATTTAAACCATATAGATAATTTCAATTTCTATCTTAACATTTATTTCTTCATTTAAGCCACGTAGATAATTTCAAATTCTATCTTAATATTTATTTCTCAGAAATATTCACCGTGTGCAAAATATAAAACAAATGAAAGTTTATGTATATGAAAAAAGAATTTTAAATTAATTTTTAAAATAAAAAAATAAGTGATAATATTTTGAATATTTTGGCACTATTGGCCCTAATAATTGCTTTTGCAAATGAATGTTGACCTATATCACCTTATCTCCTAGAAATCAGATAACTGATAAAGACACCATCATCGCCAACAAAAGTGAAAATTTTTCATTGGATTAAAATGGTGAGGAATGAAGAAACTAATCATTTCCATCAATCATCAATAATATCAAATAAAAACATACAAGACAGCATAAAAACAAGATGCCATTTACCATATGCAGCCATCGTTTTCCAATTAAACTTCAAATATAATTAACAAAAACAACAAATTAAGTTTTGATTTTTATGTAATCTATAAAATTAAAAATACCAATAACAAAGATGGGAGATATTAGAATAAAAATAAATGTATAAAGTAAAATAGATAACTTAGACATAAGGTGTTCATATAACATTTCTCTTTATGTATAGATTTTACAAAAATGCAGCAATTTGGAACATGCTACTGAAGGTGATCAATTCATTAATCTAATTTGTTCAAATAAAGAAATGCCAAATCTTGCAACATTTGTTTCAGCTCATCTAATGTCGAAATAAGATTAAAGTTGATGCAAAGATTTATAGGTTAACCTGTTTATGCTCAATTCCTCAAACACAACTAAAGCTTAACGTGAATTTAAATTGAACCCCAAAAATTCATGTTTGGGACGTATAAAGCTCGTTCAATTCATTCAACCACAATCAAGCAATGCATAAACACAAAATTCTTGAGAGCATAATCCAGTAAAGTAATAATACTATTACCATTAATAGCACATCAAAAATTCATCATCATAATCGTTTCCTCCAAAATAATCAGATTAAATTAAAAAAGTATACGAACTTAACCTGATCTAGCTCAATTCTCCGGGATCTCGACGTCACCATCTGAGATCTCCTGCTGCAGATCCTTGGGATCCTTTCCGTCGACAGTGCAGCCAACAGAGACGCAGGTGCCTAAGATCTCCTTGACGGTGCCGGACAAGTCCTTGGCCATGGAGCGCGGACTCATCACCTTCGCGATCTCAATGACGTCGTCGAGGGAGATGTTTCCATTGTGCTTGATGTTCTTCGTCTTCTTCCGGTCGCGCTCCGGCTCTTTGAGCGCCTTGATGACGAGCGCCGCGGCGGAGGGAACGACGGTGACCTTCGCCTGACGGTTCTGGACGGTGAGCTTCACGGTTACGCGGAGGCCCTTCCAGTCCTTGGCTGTCTCTTTAGCAATGTCTTCACCGATTTTCTTCGGGGAGAGGCCGAGCGGCCCGATCTTCGGTGCCAGAGAGCTGGCGGCGCCGACCTCTCCGCCGGTGACGCGGACGTAGACGTCGACGACCTGAGAGGGATCGAACTTCGGCGGCATTGTCGGCGGCGGCTTCTGATTGTGAGAGGAGGAAACTGGAAATGGGGAGATTATGAGGATTATAACCTAGGGTTTTTGGCGGGGATTGAATGGATTGGGCCTCTGAATCAAATATGGCCCATAAGAAGGCCCAAATGGATCAAACAGTAGAATTTATTTTAGCATCGTCTAGATTTTTTCAATTTTATTTAGAGTTTTTCATAAATTAATCCCCCAGTATAGCGCATCAATTAATTAAAGTGTTAATTTGCAGTTTTTAGTTTCGACAAATAATTTATTTTCAATTTTGTATTATTTGTTTAAGGATTAATTGCATGTAAATTCACGAAGTTTCATTTTTTCGAATGTTTCTCGTGATTTTTTTTATTTTGTATAATAAACCATCACCTGTAAATTTCTTTTTAACGTTCCCGCCGTGGAAAAAGTCCGGCCAAATTACGTGGTAATCACTTATGATTGGACCTTCATTTCTTCAACAAAGGGTAATCTAATGAAATCTAATCTATTAATTGATGGTTGGGTATTTTTTTTTTTTACTAATATTAGTAATCTTGCAGGGTTTTGGAAAAAAAGAAATTTGACCGAATTTTGTCACTATGAAAATATTAAGAAGAAATTTATAGATGGCGAATTACTATGCAAAATAAAAAATTTGTTAAAAATATTCAAAAAATAAAATAAAATTTTGTGAATTTACATACAAGTGACCCTTTGCTTAATACATTTTGCAAAAATTACTATATGAATGATCTAGTAATAAAGAATCTGACAAATGGTATTTCCTGCCTTAAATTGATATGTTGATTTTTAAAGAGCTAAATTAATATATAGTAGGCAACTAGGCATATCTTTTGGGTCATAAAACAAATATGAAAAACTCATTTGATACAAGTTATTATGGTGTATAATATATATTTTGTTTGGTTGGTACATAACGCAAGATTCTTTATAAATTAAAAGCCTGAAAATATTATATAGATTCAAGTAATTCTATATACCCCTTATGAATGTGGTATACATAATACAAATCATAGTTATACTTATTATTAACTTTATATAATTTTAATACATCATATTAAATACTAACATTATTTGATAAATATTTTAATACATTCTATAAAATATAATATTAATACAGCATGTCATAAAATACATTTCAATTAAATATATCACAATTTATCTCATACCATGTATCAAACGAGCTCTAAGGGTATACGTGTAAAACCTTTTCTTTTCTTTTTGTACTAATTATTTATTACAACAATCCAACGAGTGTGTATTAGTTTATGAATGTGGCCATAAAAGTAGGGAAAAGGGAGCTTTGAGCTTCACTTCACCTTCAAAGTGAATGCAGAATAATTATAATCAAACATCTACTATTATTTGAAGTGTCACATATTCGGTCCAAGATAAAGACTATTGAACATTAATTTGTTGAAGAACATATTCTCAACTGAGATACACTTTAATATATTTGAGTGCAGGGTACATTTGTCTTAATTAAATTCTAATTATAATTAATGAATTTTAATTGAGATTGATGAACCTTTGTTGGATTTTATTAAAATGGATGTGCCGTGCATATGGAGTATATTTTATTAATCCTCCCTTAGAACATATTTTCAACGACGGATGGAGTATATTTTATTCATCTCCCATCTAAATAACATGCAAATATCAACTAAAATCAACAATAAATTACCGAATCATGATCTTCATAAGTAGCAAAATATTCATATCAATCAGTACTAATACATATTACTACTATATAATATAATTCAATTTTTTAGTTTTGTTTTTTTAGAAAAAATCAAATCGAAGATAACCAAAAAAATTGAAAAAAAAATTGTGTTTTAATATTATTTCAATTTTGATAGGTTTGACTATTCAATTTTGAATATTTTGTTCACATATAATGAAGGAGGAAATAGAATGACAAATATTGAAAATAAAATGACTAATATCATAGTAGACAAAAGAAATGACTATTTTCATTAAGAAAAAAAATATATATACTATCAAACAAAGGAATTGAATGGATATAACAATCATCATTTCATTATCTTCTTCGTCCCATCACATCAAGCATGTTATAATAAATATTACAACCAAATTAAAAATGCAGCGAGGTACATAAACTGAAATTCAATTTACTACATTAAGAAACAAGGTTTTATGCCACAAATCATTGCCCAATGGTAAAAATAAATTATGGATCTAAACAAGAAACACAAAATTAAAATTAGTTGATCCAATAATGTATTACATAGATATAGATTGAATCAAGAGCAAATAAAATTTAGTCAATTGAAATATTCTTATCTAAAAATGATAGTAGGTGCCAGTGAATAATTTAGACTTGTCAAATTTGCAATTATTCTTTTCGACCAATTATTAAGGTGCTATATATCTCATGCAATTATTTCAATAGAATATACCGAGTCATGGGAATTTCAAAAAGAAAGAAAGAAAGAATTAAGAAAGAAACTTAACGGTTGAGAGAAGATAAAAACTTTTATATAATAATTTCATGTAAAATTCCTCTAATATATATATATATATATATATATATATATATATATATATAGGGTAGGGTTAATATAAAAACCCCTCTTAAGATGAAAACTAGGAACCAATTTAAAACCATTGATTTAAATAAAATAGAGGGCTGAGATTAAACTACAGATGCACAATTTCGATTGCATAGATGCACAGTTTCAATTGCATAGATGCACAATTTTGATTTGCTTGAGTATTTTGCATTATTGGTTTCAATTGCATAAATTGCATATTTTTTAATTGCACAGTAAAATATAATAAATGCACAGTTTCTTTTGTTGACTAAATCCTAACCTTTAGATCTAATATTTAAAAGGTCAAGATTAGGTTCCTAGTCCTCATTTTAACAGATGTTTTTATTAGAACCTCTTCCTATATATATATATATATATATATATATATATATATATATATTTGTGTGTGTGTAAAATTGATGAGTTCTATAGTACTGTAAATACAAATTTATGTATTTAATTCAATAAATACAAAATTGTGTATTTTAGGATGGTCTTTGAGTAGACTTTGAGATTTGTCGGATATCACTTTTCGATCCTCACAATTTCTATTCAAGTTGATTCTTGAATGGTCTTTGAGTACACTCTGAGATTTGTTGGATAAATTTGCCTCTGGTCTTCTTAGACTTTATCTTTGAGCTCTATGATATTAATGTCGAGAATTTTCATCTTGTTTATAGAATAGACGTTGACCTTGATTTGAGCTTTGTAACATTGATGCAGAGGGTCTTCGCCTTATTTCTGGATCAAACATTGTGATAGTATCTTTATCAATGATATATAAGATCGTGATATTTTTGGTAAATGACTAATATTTTAGTATATAAAAAACTCGAACCATTTCCCTCATTGAAAGTAAGGATACTATAGATATATAAGGACTTGTAAACCACGCACTTTCATAATAGCAAAATAAATTATTTCCGATTGACTTATCCTTCAAATAATTTAAACTCGAATCAATAATACAATTTAATCTAAGCTCTTTCCTAAATGCTTTGGGAGTGTCAGCTACGACTTTATACATGTAGTCTTCTTAATTTGATAATTTCTTTTATATCTTTCATCCTTTCTATTTTTTTCTTTTTCCTTTTTTTTGTCGTCTTCTTCTTTTTTCCTTTTTTTGAGGATAAGTAGTCTTGATTTTTAGTTTCAAGATGAGAACATAAGTGATGAACGCATACACATCATATCATATCACAAAATGGTGAAGGAGAGACACAACTTTGCACGTTTTATGGTCCATAAATTTTTATTATTTTATTTCCCAATTTTATGTCGTGAAAACGAAAGCCTATTTAGTCCCCCACCCAATAAAGAAAAATAAAATAGGAAATAAAGCAAACGAAGAAAAATATTTAGGGCTTAGTAAAAAATATTATGCTTTAGCATATTCTTTTATTTATAATTTTCAAGTATGTAACGTGATAACATCTTCATTAAAAAATAACTAAAATGAAATATGCACTTTATGCGAGCACCGATCATGTTTGAGCCACGTTACCGTTATCATTTTGTTGTATACATTTTTACACTAGTACATTATAAATTGTTATTAAGATTATTAATTACTTAAAAATCAAAGCTCGATTTATTCATTTTATTAATTATTTGAAGGCAATTGGGAAAATGGACAAATCGAGTTTTGATATCTATATATATAATTTATAAAATTAATTTATTTCAATAATAATTTATGAATAATTATAATTAAACTAAATATACAAAACGAAAAAAATATAATATTAGTATATGCTAAATGTAATTGGTGTTCACATAAAATATAAAATATATACTAATGACATGTTATCAAGAACTAAGTTTTTACTCATAACTCATAAGGACAAAAGATAGCATCATGCTTATCAAAATCTTTAATATATATATATATATATATATATATATATATATATATATATATATATATATATTTTAATTTGAGAGGATCAAAATATTTAATATTAATTGTGTATTATACAATCTCCGAATGTAGGGAAGAATCTGTAAGATTTTGTTCGATTTGAAAATATTTAAATATACTTTTGAGTTTGAACCCCACATGTTCGCATATAAAATACTCCCTCCGTCCCAAACGAAATGTCCTATTTCTTTTCGGCACAGAGATTAAGAAATGTGTATAAAGTAGATAAAGTGGGTTGGTGGAAATTATTTAAATATTAAGTATAGAGAGAGTGTATTGCCAAAAAAGGAAACATGACATTTCGTTTGGGACAGCCCAAAAAGGAAAACAGGACATTTCATCTGGGACGGAGGGAGTACTTTGTTTTCTTTTTTCTTGAAGAACATATTTAATACTACTTCCTTATCTCACTTCAATAAGTCACATTTCCTTATTTGAAAGTTTCATTTCACAAGTTCTTACTAAAATGAAAAAAAATTACTAATATATAACAAAATATTTCACATAACTCATTTTTTATAGCATATGCTATTGTGTCTCACACAGAATTATCTCATTATTTACTTGAAACATTGTTGGTATTTTTGTTGCGCTTGTATATATATATTCAACGATCATATCAGACGGTCTGACACAAAATTTCTAAAAATATTGTCAATTAATTGTTTCTTATTTGACATGTTTTTATATTTTAATGATGCTAGCCTATAACACACTTTAAATGTTCAACTCGATTTTTTATTTTATTTTTTTTAATTAAAAAAATGCATCAGAAAAATCATGTTAAATGAGAGTTATACTATAGTAAAATATGAAAATTTGAAATTGAATTCTCCACTTCAAGCATCATTAACGTCCATTGTTTAGATTTTTGTGATTCCATATGAATGACGCGATTATACCTTGTTAATTTTTCATTCATGCAAAAATCCTTGTTTTATTATATATTTTCATTTTCGTTTGTATGTGTAACATTTATTATTCCCAGAAAATGATAAAATAATTATTTTTGTACCTTACGCTAGTTACAAGAAAGAAGTTGGTTCGTATACGAAACAAAAGCAACTTGCTTGTTGAAAATATGTCCCAAGATAAAGAAAATGATAGGAAACGAAACTTTATATTCTATAAAAGAAAATTTGATGAAAATAATTCTTATGAATCAATTTGGTATGTCTTCCAAAAATTAAATTCTTTTCGACAAAACAAAAAACATAATCTTATATAATTTAAAAATTTAAACATTTGTGATAATACTATCAGTTCTATTTTTTTAATCATCCACAACACATGCAACTTAAGATGTGTGAAAATTATGTGCGAGTCATAATGACATATGATGTAAATAATGAGTCATGTGAATCATGTTACGTTATTTATTGACCTTCTATTTTAGAAAGTGACATTGAAATGATAAGACTAAATAAAGAAATGTGACATATTGAATTGAAGGTGACATTGAAATGGAGTAATAAAAAACATGGTGTATCACACTTTACGGAGAATATGCAATATAAAGTCTAATGAGGATAGTATTAGAACTTACTAATTTATTACTCCATCTGTACCACTAAATATGACTCCTTATTTTTGGGCACGATTATTAAGAAAAAAAGTGATTAAAAAATAAAAATGATATAAAGTGGTGAAGCTTACAACTTTTTGTGAGATAAATGTGTTTCCTTTTTCAGAATAAGTCATTTATAACGGGACACTCCAAAATGGCAAATTGATCATGTTAAATGGGAAAACGGGGAGTATAAAGTAGGCCCATATATCCGCACTGCATGCCAAATAAAACTCGACGAAAAACCCACACAAGAAGGAGTACTCCGAAAATTGTTCAAGAGCTGACGACGAGGATCGAAGACGTCAAGTTGTGTCATTGTTAGAAGACGAAATCTTCTTTCTTTTATTCAGTTATGGGAAACCAAGAAGATTTTATTGCGTCATTGCTAGAATACGTTCGAAAAACTCTGTTTCAACAAGAATATTTCATGTTTCAGTTAGTTCGAGTTTAAGTTAGATCGAAGTTTCGATAAATAGAGTATCGTCATCTATTTTTATGTTTCAAATTCATGTTGTCGGAACCTCCTTCACTAAAGTTATTATGCAAGAAACATTTGTGTCCATGAAAAAAGTCATACTTATCATTTTTTTGTTCACAAAAAAAAATCTCATTTAATTTCATTTTTTCAAACATCACATCCTACCTTCTCATATATATTTAACTATAAATTATATTTTTATTTTTACTTATAACAATTTTATTAAAACTAGTATTCACCCCTAACCAAGACTACATAGATGGAGCGAGTATATTATAATTGGATCAAAAGCCTAAACTAACAAATAAATTAGACCAACTACCAATATAAGTTACATTTAGTGCGTCAAAATTAATGCGCGTACGGATAAAGTTGCTTTTTTCAGTGCATTAACTTTAATTAATTTGTAAAAAAGAAAAAAAAATAGATTAACTAAGTTATATTTCATTCTCTCAGCAACTAATTAATGAAGAGATACATGCCCATTGTCTTGCAACATGGATTAACTTTAACTTGGTTCGTATTCTCAATTAATTTAATGTCGTATACTCTTTATTCAATTATTTAACTTGCAAAGTGTTTTGTAACAAAAATAAATAAATATTGTGGGAGGTCTATAAATTTAAACTAATATCTAATGGTAAATTTGTGATCACATTAAAAAGTCTATAAATATGACGTTGAAATATATGTTTGGATTTGTACAGTTGTTTATATCTGCTTTTTTTTCTCCACTTCTTTTTTGGGTAGGAATATCCTATACAGATTCGTATTTAGTTCATTTTGAGTGGAAAAAGATAGCAGTGGTACATTATTTCGATATCAAGCAATGATTAAATATTAGTCGATCTTATTCAGTAAATTCATAAAATTTATTATTATCGTTTGGACTTGTTTGAACTACACTCTAACAATATACTGTACAAAGTAATAATTTTAGATCTTTAAATCGTGAAGATTTACGATAGATGAATTATTTTGTTGAATAAATTTATGATTGATAGTCTAAATTCATGATTAATTCCAAACTTGGCAAATTTTTTTCTTTTTTTTTTAATTCATAATCTTTTACATTGAATTTATAATGTTTTATAATAAATTGATAGTTTATTATCGAAACATGAACTTATTTGAACAACACATTGTATAACGCAAAATACCAAATTATTTCAAACGCAAATTATCTAAGCATACAATCCAACGGCTAGTTGTGATGTAAAAAGCAACATATGTAGTTACATAGACCAATTGTATTGTTTTTTTTTAAATAATCCAATTGTATTGTTGAACACTTACCAATGATATACCATATAATTATCGTCCATAATAATAATAATAATACATCAGCTGAATTGACAAATTAATGTAAAAAAAACGGGATTAATTGTCTATAAAATACTTAATTTTCATCAAATTATAATTTTGGATACAAAATTTAAAAGATAACACATGATAATCACTGAACTTTCTTCACATTTTAATTTTGCATACAAACTTTAAACGCTAGTGTGATAATTACTGAACTGTTATCACATTCTGATTTTACATACAAACTATAAAATATAGCGTGATAATTATCGAACTATAGATTTAATCTGATTTTGCTACCAATCAACATTTTTGACCAAATTTAATGCTGACATGACTAGCTGAATAATTGAAGTGTCATAATTGATGAAGAAATAAAACGGTGTATGTGATGGCACATCGTCATCACTATTCAAAATTATGCAAAATTAAATTATTCGACTAGCTCTATCAGTAGTAAGTTTGCTCGAAATCTCGATTAGTACCAAAATACTCCCTCCGTCCAATGAAGCATGACACACTTCTTTTCGGTACGAAAATTAAGAAATTAGTATTTTGTGTATTAAGTGTGGTAGGTGAAAATGTAAACAAATGATAAATTTTTTGTCATTTTTAAAAATGTGTCATACTTCGTGGAACAGACAAAAAATGAAATTGTGTCATGCTTTGTGGGACGGAGGGAGCAATATTTTAAACAATGTTTTCATACAACGTCAAAATTTTGGAAAAACCGAGAACCGAGTAAATACAGTGCAAAGGGAAGCTTCCACTATTTTCGCGAGGGGCTACAGTTCACCTGGTCCAGGTTCACACAAACCATATGGATGGGACACGTGTCCAGTCTTAGATGTCGACACGCCACATCACTACCGTTGAAAGAGCGCGTGATCGCACGTGTGTGAGGGCGTGATTGTTTTTGGATGTAGCGCCCTTTTGTAGTAATCAATGGCGACAAACGGTGAGTACTCGCCGCATTCTATCATTACTCTGCTACTATGCTTTATGTATATATAATGATAATGAATTATTATTTTTAATTGGATAAACAATGAATTTTATGTCGCCATAATGTCAATAAAAAAGAATGGGACCCCCAATCAATTTATTGGAGATTGTGAGATTACAGTAAAAGTAGCCACATATATTCCATTAAACAATTTATTATATTTATTAATGAAAAATAATACTCCCTCCGTCCACAATTTAAAGCCCCACTTTGATGTCGGCACGGAGACTAAGAAAACTGAAAATGGTGATGTGGATGAAATAAAAGGGTAGTTGACTAAAGTGATAAAGTAGTTGACTAAAGTGTTAAAGGTGTTGTGTGGTGGGTCCACTAGTGATAAAGTGTAATAAATATAGAATATAAAAATAATAAAGGTGTTGTATGGTGGGTCCATTAGTGGCAAATGGTAGTAATTTTAAATAAAGAGGGAGGGTAAAAAGGTACAAAAAGCAGAATAGGGCTTTAAATTGTGGACAAAAATTTAAAGGGAAGTAGGGCTTTAAATTGTGGACGGAGGGAGTAATTATACTTTTCGAGAAAAATAATACTCTCTCCATCCTATCGAGCTTGAGTCGTATTTTTTTTGGACTGTCCCGCCGAGCTTGAGTCATTTCCTTTTATGGCAAAAATTAGGCAATTTAAAGCACTGATTTACAAAACTAATTGCACCCCTTATTACATTCTATCTCCTACTTTATCACTTCCATACTACACACTAATCTACAATTTCTTAATTCTCGTGCCCAAAAGAAACACCTCAAGCTCGGCGGGACGGAGAGAGTAATTATAATATATTCTCCATGTTCCACTTAAAATGTCTTACTTTTCTATTTGAATTCTCCATGTGACACTCAGTAAATAATACTCTCCTTGTCCTGTGAAGTTTGAGCAGTATTCTTTTTCAGATTGCCCCGTGGAACTTAAGCACTTTACTTTTTGACAAAAGTTTTCCCTTTATTCACCTTTTCACTTTTTCACCTATCACACTTAATACACAAAATACTAATTTTCTTAATATTCATGCCGGAAAAAAATGTTCAAATTTCGCTGGACGGAAGGAATAAATACCTTTAATATAACTCATAAATTACATAATGCACCATAAAAAAAATTACTCTCTACATTTTATCTCTTACTTGATTTACATAAACTTAAACTCTATTTTTTTAGCTATAAACGATTCACCTTATACTTAAATTATTTATGCCTTAATATCCATGCTAAAAAGAAATTAGACGTTTTAGATGAATGAAGAAAGTATTGTTTAATTAAAATTAAAGTATATAATATATGTATCAATAAATTGTTGTTGGATAACACGAATAACGAGCCTCAAAAGACAATTAATTAATTTTAAATTTTGATATATACAATTGTTTGAATTACTCGATGTTATTTTTATGTGGTAAGTGAAGTTGCATCATTTTGGAGATCAACGATATCTATAGTTGGGGAGAAATTTATTTATTTCGCTACCCACTCAAAAATAATTACTAATAAAATTCTCCCTCCACTCTTTGCTAAAATGAATAAATTTTTGCATTTATTCTCTCAAGTCTCATCCACAAGGTTCCAAAATATTTGCTTATTGACATAAATATATAACATGGCGCCAAACTGAAGTAACTTTGAAATTTCGTATTCATTATCTCAACTGCAGTGTGGGGATTTTATTCTGTTTTCTTAGTAGTGAATTTTATTCCCTTATCATAACAATTTTGCTTAATCAAAACTCAAAATATAAGCACAATTTCGTGAAAAAATGTTTACAAACTTTCACAAAGTTTGGGCAACAAAACATTATGAAAGAGTTGAGGGAACAAAGTGTGGTTTAGCTGGATATTAGTTCGAACTAAATAAGTAGTAAGTGTTTAAAAAAATACGGCTCAAAATGACAGAATGCGCATGTTTTTCGGAGATATACAGAGCATGAAATAAGTACCCCCAATTTGTTTTTATTAATGGATAAATACTGCGATACTAACATTACGAGATTTTAAATATTAAGTTAATGGTCCTTTTTATCTTAAAATAAAAAATGAAAAGCTAATGGTCCTTTTATTTATGAGTTAATAAATGACTTAAATGGGCGCCTTTGATTGAACAACTACTTTTAATATTATTCACCTAAAAGATATTATTAAGCCCAATTAGAGTCCAGTTATTAGATTATATAGATAATGTTAGTATAACCCCTAGTTTGATTAAAAAGTTTTACTTCATCTGTTCCACTTTACTAGGCTCGTTTCTCTTGAATAAATTCATTTTTTATTTTGAGTAAAAAAATGGTGTTAATAGGCAAAAATGCCCTTTTCTTATAAACACTTGTAAAAATGCCCTTTTTCATAAGTGAAAAAGGGCATTTTTACAAGTGTTTATAAGAAAAGGGCATTTTTGCAAATGCCTCAAAAAAATGTACTACTTAATAAATATGGACCATACCACTTTAAGTAAGAAAATTTTAAATTTTTGTGTTCAAAAAAAGTGAGGCTATTAAAGTGGGAGAGAATGATTATTTATTTATTCATTGATTGATTTCTTCAAAAAATCTAAGTTTGTTGTGATTCGTACTTGACATGTTATTTCAGTAAACTAAATTTCGTAATTGCCTATAAATTATGTAAGATCGAAAATTATAAGTGCGATTAATTAATTAATTTTGGCCCGAATCTTAATCTAAGGGTAATTTCGGAGAATTTTACAGAAATCAACGAGTTAAAATCAGCGTCAACAAAAGCGAGTAAAAGTAAAAATAAACGTGGCATCTTTTAGGAATTTTCAAAATATACCATAGCCGCAGAGATAAAAATACCAGCAAAGAGGCAGTTTAGAGAGAGAGTTGGGAGAGGAGAGTGAAAGAGAGAGCATTTGAAACCTTATCCATTTCGCCCCTTTATAAAAGCAGATCAAAACTCCAGTTTTGAAGTATCAAATTAACATAACAAAATCCCCATTCTTTTTTTCCTCTACACACAAGGGAAGAGAGCAGAGGCAGAATTGCTCAAGCAAAAAATTCTGATCGATTCAATGGCTGCGCCGAAAAGCTACTTCCCGAGAGCACACGACCGATTTCTCCCCACCGATCGGGAAATAACGAACAACTCGATGATCTTCGAGCTCGACGAATCGGAGGTGTGGAACTCCGACGGCCGCTCGCAGTCGCCGGATTTCCGCAAGCAGAGTTCCAGAGTATCCAGGAAGCCGGCGGCGGCGGCGGCGGCGAGGGGATCGGCGACAGGACCTGCTTCTCTGCCGGTCAACATTCCTGACTGGTCGAAGATCCTGAAGCACGAGTACAGAGACAACCGCCGGAGAGACAGCGACGACGACGACTTCGACTTCGACGAGGACGAGGCGGCGGAGAACGGCGGCCGAGTTCCGCCGCACGAGTTTCTGGCGAGGACTAGGATCGCCTCGTCGGTGCAGGAAGGGATCGGGAGGACGCTCAAGGGCAGAGATCTGAACAGGGTGAGAAACGCGATTTGGCTGAAAGTTGGGTTTCAGGATTGATCGATTCACCTATCAATTTTATTTTTGGATTAATTAATTAACGGTGAAATTTTGTGTTGCGGTTTCCTCCTCCTCCTCCTCTTAGTTTCCTTTGTTTTTGTAGCAAATTTTTGGTTTTTCTTCTTTTAAATCGAGGGGAATGCTTTTCTTATTATATGAAAAGCCCTATTTAACCATGAGCGATCGGTAATCAAGAGTTTGTATCTGATTTTCCATTTGTGTCTGAGAGTATATGTATACATATCGGATTTTCCAAATTTTATTGTTATTATTGTTATTTCATCCTCTTTGGCAATTTTCAATTTTCATAAACTTTGTGTGTGCAACTGCAAGTCTGCAACTGATGAAATTCAAATTTTTGAATTGAAAAATTCAGCGGAAATATTGAATATCAACCGAATTCATTATGTTTGTTAAAAGAAAAACATTTATTTATATATATATCAACCGAATTCATTATGTTTGTTAAAAGAAAAACATTTATTTATATATACACAGAAGCGGAGCCATAGGGATCCATTTCTTTTAATAATATTAATAATTAAATAAAAAGTTAAATTAAATTAAAAATAAATAATTTTTATTTTGAGCGTTCTGCTTCTCCATTTCATCACCAATCTCCCACTTTTTATAATGAAACGTTTCATTATAAATGTCTTAAAAATTTATAATAAGATGGAGGGAGTAGTTTCTTAAATCTCGTGTCTAAATTTTTGCCTCAAGATAGATGGAATGAACGAAGTAGTAGTAAGAAGATAACTAAATATGGTTTGAATTATGTTGGTAGTAAAAATTAGTTTTTTTATTCATAACCACTTTGGTAAATAAATATGGTTTGAATTCTAACTAAAAATTGAATTTTTCACATTCATAATTTCTTACACAATATGGACTCATTTGGGTCAATCTATATATGCGTCTCTCATATTTAATATTTTAAATTAAAAAGCACGGTTCGATATCATGCAGAACACAATTTACCTTTTAAATTTTAAAATTTTGTTAAATTAATTGAAGAAGTGGAAAATAATAGTAATTGAAAAGTTAAGTGAAGCAGATGGTATTGTTGATGGTGGTATTGATTGAAGGAAGGGGAATAATAATAGAAATAGGTGAAAAAATTAGGTGGCACGAAAAAAGAATAAGGCACTGTTTGGTCGATAATAGGTGGTGTTGGAGTTTAGGGTGGTGGGGTAGGTGAGAAAAACCACACCCTATCATTCTGCTATTGCCTTTTTCTTTATAAATTCCCAACTTATTTTTAATAGGGTTAAGTATCAAATAAACCCTTAACGTGGAAGCCCTTATTACATTGCCGACTCTATGGCAAAGGGGTATCAAATAAACCCCTACCGTAATTAATTTTGAACAAATACACCCTTAGACCTAACGTCCACTTAACTGCCGTTAACTTATTATTATTTTTTATTTTTCTTTTTTTGGTGGGTCCCACTTAACAGCTACATCATCGTCTTCTCCATTCCCCACCCGCCGGCGCCGCTTGCCGCCACCACACGCCTGCGCCGGCCGCACCTTCCCCCTCCCTAGACTCATCGGCTTCCCCCTCGCCAGACCCCGTCTGCCCCTCCCCTCCCCAGACCCCGTCTGCCCCTCCCCTCCCCCAAAATCCCGTCAGCCCCTCCCCCATCCCCAGATCCTGGCGCCCCCCTCCCCAACCCCAGATCCCGCCGGCGTCCGCCACCCTCTCCCCAACCCCAGATCCCGCCAGCGCCCGCCACCCCCTCCCTCTCTCCAGACCGTCGCAGAGAGCCCGTCAGACCTCTCCTCCACCGCCTCTCTTCCACCCTCCACCGTAAAATCCCAGCGCAACCACAACCCCGCCTACCTCTGCAAATTCGGCCACGCAACACCAACCCCAGCCGACATCTTTTCCGGTTAACCCTCACACAATCGCACAGATCTGAAATCTAAGAAGACGCAGAATTCGAAGGGAGGCGGCACAAAGATTTGAAGGGGGTGGCGAGATGAGCTTCAGATTCTGATTTTTTTTTTTTGAAATCGAAAATTTGGAATTAAAAATGTTCGAACTCTGGTTTTGATAATTTGTTTCTGAATTTGGGTGAAAATTGTTGGCTAATGTTCGAACCTATCGCCGGAGAGATGGGTGAAAATTTGGGGATCGGTGGGTGAAAATTCAGGCGATTTGCGCGCCACCGGCGAGCTTGGAAGCTGGAGCGTTCGGAGGGAGAGAGAGATGGCCGGGGAAGCTGGAGCGTTCGGCTGAAGATGATGAAGTGGCTGTTAAGTGGGACCCACCAAAAAAAGAAAAATAAAAAAATAATAATAAGTTAACGGCAGTTAAGTGGACGTTAAGTCTAAGGGTGTATTTGTTCAAAATTAATTACGATAGGGGTTTATTTGATACCCCCTTTGCCATAGGGTCTGCAATGTAATAAGGGCTTCCACGTTAAGGGCTTATTTGATACTTAACCCTTTTTAATATTCAAAATTTACCACTCACCATATCCAATTTATGCTTCTAAAATATTTAGTTGTGGTAAAAAAAATTAAAAAATAAAGATAAATATAGTAAATAGTGAGTTATAGTCTAAAATTCTATTCACAATTTACCACTCACCATATCAACTTATGCTCATAAAAGATTTACTTAGTCCATCATAAAATTTTGAGACGGTGTTGGATACAATGGATTGTATCGTACAATTAAATTGCACTCTCACTTCAATTTTGACCCGCATCCTGATTTAAATCTATATTCTGATTCGAACCTTATAAATAACATTATTTTGGGTGTGAGTCAAATCTGAGTGTACTCAATTTTTTGTGTAATTTTTTTAAAAAAAGAAGTGACAGTAGTTTTAAGACGAGATTATTGAGTATGCTAAAAGTAGTGAAATGATATTGTAACTAATATTTTGAATGGTGAAAATTTTAAAAAAGTGAAAATGAATATGCTATCATAAATATAAGTGGTGAGTTATAGTTCAAAAACGAATAGTTTTATTTTAGGTTTACGAAAATTATAGTATTATTTTCTTTATGGGACAAGAATAACAACCATTTATGGGATCTTTTTATATTAACTTTTTTTTATCTCTCAATCATTTTATTAAAACTGTGTTTTTTTATTTTATTATACAATTTTTGTGAACGAAAAAGAGTATATATTAGTTAATTAACATTCACTTAATCACCGACGAAAGGCATCTATTTAAAATCACAATAAATGAACTTGTTTACATGTTTGGAATTCATTTTCACTCTATTTTTCACGAGATAGAAAATGTGAAAGGAGAAAACAATTTGAATGAAGCTAGCGAGATACGATCAAAGTTCAATTCTCGAAATAGAAGGCAGAGTGTTGAATCTGGCCGTAGTTACGGATCAGGTACATCCTTATTGACCTCTTTCTTCACCGTTGCCTGTCTCTCTCTCTCTCACTCACACACACACATATATATATACATATATATATAGGGGCGCGCTCAAGTGAGACCTCCTATTTTTCGTGTAACATGAGGACAATGAATAAGACATATAATACTAATGAACAAGACGTATATCTAACGAATAAGATGTATATACTGATGAAAAATAAAATTTACTAAAAAATGGGTAATGAATAAGATATATATACTGATGAACAATGCAGTAGATACTGATGAATAACAAAATTTAAAATATTCTGCTCCCTCCAGGATTCGAACCCTGCGAAAAAAAATCTCCCTCCAGATACAATATCAGTCATAGGATTGATAAAATAAACACACCAAATCGTGCTATAGATCTCACTAAAATTAGGGGGTCTCTGAATGATGTATATATATTGTTGTAAGGTTTTAAAACTATATACATTTGCTATTTTATCATGTAGTTCAATTTATTATTTTATCTATTGGTGCAAGTCAAATTTTAACACCAGAAAGAAAAGAATATAACAATATAATAGTAACTGTTAGCAGTCATGTGTGGCCATACCATCATTTATCTAATACTATAGTGCAAAACATAAAATAAATAAAAAAAGAGTTATATTCAATTTAATTAAGTTATCATTCAGGCATAATTGAGGGGATGAGCGGTGAGGTTTAAATTCTAGACGTGTATTTTTCTAGTTGAGAAGTATGTTTAAGTATTTTTCATGTGGATGATCTAAGTTAAATAATCACACACAATACAAAAACTAAAATTAATTTAGTTAATATTATAAATTATTTAAATTTGGTTGAATTTAAGTTAATTGTGGTAGATTTATTGATGAAGATTGGCCCAATGTGTATTTATTTGTGTGACAAATGCATAGTTGTTGTGTATGGGGCTACATACATTGTCATAATGCGCCCACTTTAGCTGGAATTGAAAAGATTGGTCATCGTATTTATTATTATTTGTGATAAAATTGGATATTTGATATTGAAATTGCATAGATTGTATTTATATATATGCACACACACGAGTACACGATTGTGATAAAGAATTCTTTGATAGTCTTAATCTAAAAAGGCAAGTGATGTAGACTTAACTCATACATCTCTTATCTTTCTCACTTTCTATATATATATATATATATATATATATATATATATATACTCTAATTCATACTCCCTCCCTCCCGCGATTTATTTTCGGCACAGGTTTTAAAGAGCTATTAGTATTTAGTGTGTTAAGTGTGGTATGTGAAAAAGTAAAAAGATGAATAAATGGATAAACTTTTGCCATATAAAACGGAGGCCAATTAAAGATAACTGATTTTTCTATTTTGGGTCATCCCATTAAAAATGACTCATTTCTATAAAAAGTACTACTAACATTTAATTTTTTTTAAAAAAAATATAGGTTCTTCTACTTTTATCCAATTTACAAATTCTGATTAATCACCGAATCAAAAAGAAGTAAGCATGTTTAGTGGGATAGAAAGAGTAGTTTTTATTCAACTGGTGTTCAGATGAGTTCATATATAAAAAAACCCCTATCATCTTTTATTTTGTGAAGCATGGTTGAATTCTTATAGTTTGATCTTGTTTTAGATAACTTGTTGAAGAAGATATATATGTTAGGTTAAATAGATGAAGATTATTGGGCTTCGAAGGTGATAAGTACTAAATGACTTTGTCAAACTAGATCTATTTTTTATTATTATTATTATTATAAAAAGTATATATTAAATAATCAAATAAGTCACTTGCATGCAAGCGGGGCCTCTACATCCCATAAAGGTGGGAACATAATCGCACACATGCAGGATTGAATTCAATGCCTCTTACAAAGAAGAGTGTTTGGATGCCTCAACTTTGCCACTTGAACTAGGCTTTATTTTTATTGGCCAAACTAGATCTAATTTAATATGCCTTTTAAAAAATACTCCATCCGCCCTATTGATCTTGTCCCGTATTTCTTTTTTGTTTGTCCCATTGATCTTGTCTCATTTCTATAAATAACACTCTTACTTTATCACTTTATCACTTTCTCTCTCCTATTTTATGACCTTATTTCTCCTACTTTATCTACACACTTTTTTTTTTTTTTTTTTTTTTTTGATCGGTCAAAGTCATGTTAGATGTTAGTAATTAGTTCCCCATCCACTCCAAGAACCACCTTATCTCTCCATTCACCAAATCCACCTTATATCTCCAATCTCCAATTCGCTCCCAAGAGGGATCGAACCCGGGTCACTTCACTTAAGTGAGGACCCGGTGGCCAGTGGGCTAAGCCCTCTGGTTACTTTATCTACACACTTAACACTACTAATACTCTCTTTAATAATCGTGCCGAAATCAAATGGGACAAGCCCAATGGGAAATAGGTAGTACTATTTAGATCATGACATTTTAGTAATTTATAAAAACAACCAGTTTTATGAATAATTTATTAGCTTGTGGGTAATAAAATCAATCAAAGTCCAATCAATAAGCTAATATATTAATTAGTTTTTGTAGCATAAAAGTCATACATTAAAATATATATATAATTTGTAGGGAAAGTAGAGGATAAAGATGAAATGGGCCAAACCTAATTCCCATGGTATATAATATATACTACTACTTTTGTATATAAAAGTTTTTTGACTTTAGGTCTGTCAAAAAAAAAAATCTAAAGAATACTAGTAAGTAATTTATTAAAAAGTTGTGTATATAAATTAACTTGATATAAGTAACAATAGGTGAAATACTTTCAAAAAATATTAATAAATTGATAAATTTTGGTATATCTCTATAGATTATTAATAAAACGTCAAACTCCATACCTTTTTTAGGGGATCGTAAACCCTAGAATTAAAATGCTTATAATGCCAAAACAAAATGGGAACATTATAGTCATATGTCTACTCATCCAATCTCTTTATCCAAATTCAAGTTCCAAATATGGTATATACTATTATTGTTTACATAAAGAAACAATTTATTGGACAAAGCATATCCATTTATCCATGAAAAATGGGAACTATATATCCAACCCTTGGCCACTCCCAAGGGCCATTTCAGATGAGGTTTTTGTCGTGAAATATCTTGGATATATATAATATTCGACAAGCGTAAAAAATATACTCCATTCGTTCCAGTTTAATACGCCACAAGATTTGGACATTATTATTAAAAAAACGGATAGTTTACAATAAAACATGAGTGAGAAAGTAACTTTTTTGGAGGATAAATTCATCAAAAATAGGAGTGAAAAATAAAAATATTCCTTTTTTTTAAATAACAATGTAGATAATTATTTGTGAGTGGCAATGACAAAATGTGTAAATAATGAGTTATATAAGGCTATTTGTTATATACTGACTTTCTATATTAAAAAATAATTTATTAAAATATGAAATTGAAATAAAAAAATTTGATCTACTGAATTGGAACGGATGAAGTATGGGTTTTTGTACATTAGAGACAAATGAAAAATATATACTATTCATATGATATAAGCATAAAAAAATTGTTTTTATTTTTGTTTTGAGTGAACTTGTATTATACGTAAAAGATTTGGATTGTTGAAGGGAAACTCCAATTGCTTTTTGGTAAAAACATTTAATTTGTTAGCCAAATCCGGTGGGTTTGGCTTGGTTTAGTGTTGTCAAAAACGTCTTGGTACATTAATTGTGGCTGGTGACAATAATATAAAATAGAGAAATATAAATATTTGCTGACAATGATTTCCCAATTGCCTAACTTATCCATGCCTTATCTTAATTTTTATAACCTTGAAAATAAACACTTCATTCTTTTTTTTTATCACTTATAATGTTTACAAAAGTACAAAATTTTCATTTTCAAAAATTTTTTATCATATGAGAGGCTCATTTTTTCACTCATAATATAATTAATTATCATTATTAATCATATTATTTAACTGAAATCTCTTTTCCATTCACAATACATTTAATTGTTTTCTTTTTTAAAACTCGTTCCATTCCCTTCTAAGATGATTTTTTGTGAACGGAGGGAGTAGTTGACAACCGTTTACACATCAGTAACGTTCCCGCAAATCTTTATGTAAGGTAGTCTAACGAGTCAAATATTTTATACTACTACTATTTATTACCGTTTAAATGGGCTAACATACATAAATTTACATGTGTTTGAATTTACACAGCAAAATCCAACTTTCCATAATCCAAAGTGGAGCTTGATTTGGGCCAAGGCCCATTAAATAAGTAATGATTTCTAATCGTCGCTTTGCCTTAATTCTTATGAAAAGCCTTTTTCTTCATTTCTATCCAAATATTAACCTACAAATACTATTTCCCTACATACTTTTTCCAACCCCAGCAACTAAAAATCCTATCAAATAAAATAAAACCCTCTTGCACAATCTTTAATACTTGTATAAATAAGAAAAATAAATACAAATCACACAGTATTCTGCACCTTCATCTAATTTCATTGGGAATTTTGGGCTTCTTTTTTAAATCGTCCCAAAATACAATTTTGGGCTTAGGCCGTTAATTTTTTTGTTATTTTGGGCTTCTAAAATGAATTGCATTCGATGAATTTTTTTAGTTATTTTGGTTTATATTGTCTATTTTTTTTTTTAATCTCATTTTGGGCACTTTAATTCTTCATCCGTGAGGTTATGAATTGTATTCTCTTTGTACTTTTTTTTTATTTATAAATTTATTTAAACACAAAATGTAGTTTTTTAAGTTGAATTAATTATAGGCACACCGAATACAATCAAGAAGTCAAAATAAAGAAGTAAAGAAAAGAGGTGGTCTACATAAAACAGATTCCTAATAGAGATTTTGAATTTTTATTTGTCAAAACAGATTTATAAAGGAAAAGAAGAAGAAGAGAAAATAAAGCATTGTTTCAACTTTCACTTTCTTTTTCTACTTTTAACCCACAATACTAGGTTATATATATAGTAAAGTAGAATTTTCAAACAAACTTTAAAGTTTAATAAATCTAATTTATTTTCAATATTGGTGGCTTATCATGGATTTCATAGTGCATTTAATTTGTGAGAGACTGAGAGGTAGTGGATTTAATCTCGTGTGCGAAAAGTTTTTGCACTTTTGTGTGGCCAGTGATTCCGCCTGCATGCAGATAATTTTTCCACTTTTGTGTGGTGTAAAGATCTCGTCTGCGTATGAATTAGTTTTTGATTATATAATAAATATTTCTCGTAATTCTAAAAAAAAAAGCTCTTTGACCCAATATACCAAAGTCTTTCTTTCTGATGTTGCCTTTTGCATTAATCTTTGCAGGGGTATTTTAGGGTATTCGAAAGTCAAACTTTATTAAACGCGGAGATCATTTAAGTCTGCTCCCCACCGAAACTCATGTAGTGTAATTAATTGACTCGTTCTAACGTATAAATTTACTTTTCTGCCCTCCTCAAATTAAACAAAGAAGTAGTACTCTATTTGAACATAAGAGCATCTGAAATGGGCTTACTTGATAGCCTACTTAATAGTTTACTTCATAGTGGGGAACCACATTGAGTAAGTAGTGCTGCATTGGGGTTACTTGATAGTCTACTTGATAACATTAGTTTTGATTTTTATGTTTTTCATTTAAATTTAATTGCTCAAATTTAAATAACATATTTTTCTAATAGTTAAATACGTCATTAAACTAAAACATCATTAAAAATTACATTGAATTTAAAATTCAATTTTTTTTATATATAAAATTAAGGCGCGTGCATTGCACGCTTCTAAATCTCCCTCCATCGTGCATACTCGAAGACTCGTGTAGCACTCGAGTAACTCACCCCTACAATGCCCTACTCAAGTGCAACGCTCTACTCGAGTAGACACTCGAATAGGTGCGTTAGTGATGCTCTAATATGATCAAATATATAAAAAAAAGTTTCTTTAAAGTTTTTGGTTCAGAATCAGAAAGGATTTAGTTAGTTTTATTGTTTTGTTCACTTTATTGTTATTTTTGTAATTTTTTATAATTTATTTATTTAATTTTGATTTTTTATACATATAAGAACTCCAAAAATAGCTACATTATGGACAAGATAATAAAAAAATTAAAATAAATATATTTTGTCCAAATTGCAATATTCTAAACTAACCGTGTTATTGTAAATGGAAAACCAACCTCGAAATTCAAAAGATTCTGTTGTGAGTGCTTGCTTTTTAGCCCCAAATCCCATCATGATCACTTCACAAGTAGTGGTAATTTTGTTCTTTGAATCATTAAGAAGGTCGCCTATTATTTTGTAATTAATTAAATTAAATGGCTTTTATTATTATTATTATTATTTTGTAATTAATTAAATGGCTTTTATTATTAATAACAAACAAAAGTCCATCAAGAACAAATTAAATATTTAATCGTAAAATCCTATAAGTTTAGTCCCTATATTTTAATTAGATGTATACATGTATAGTTGTTATTGTTAATATTTCAGCATTAATTAATTACTTCCTTTGTCTCACTTTAAATATATCTAGTTATAATGCAGATTGACTCAACCCAATTTTGATTATATCCTATAACATTGTTTTTTTAATTATTGTAAATTATAGTATTAGTGTTTTTTTTTTTAATTCAGCCTAAAGTCTCATACATGCTACCACATTCGTTACATCAGTAACGTCTCATTACTTTTAATTACATAGATTAAAAAGTGTGTGATTAAGAAGAGGATAGTTAGTTGAATAAAAAAAAAACAGTGCAATTAGTGTATAAAGTGACATGATAAAAAGTATTTAAAAAATATTTTAAATGAATTGATGTATAAAATGAACTAGACTCACTATTATTAATATTTAAATAATTACCCCATCTGTTTCACTAAAATTGGTATGCGTTCTATTTTGGATAGTCTCACTATAAGTGACCTATTTCCATAAATAAAAAAATTAATTCTGAAAAAGATATAGATCATACTAATTTTAATCAATTTACACTTTCTCCTTAATTCTCGTAACGAAAAGCTTTGAACCACTTATAGTGAGATGAATGAAGTATTTTTTTTTAATTAAAAAATAGGTAATACTCTCTCCGTCCTTATAAAATATATCCAATTTATATTTGATAAGTTTTCCACACACAATAAAGTGAGACTCTTACTCCACTTACAACACATTCAATTATTTTATTAAAATTCGTATCATTTAGAAATGAATAGAACTGAAGGAGTATTACTGATGGAATGTCTTATTAGTAACTAAAATATTACTCCATCTGTCCCTGAAATAAGTTCTTCTTTGGGGACGGCACGAGTTTTAAGGAAAAGTGGTAAAGTATATTGATAGTGGATAAAAATGTGTTATAATTAGTATTGGGAGTGGTGAAAATGTGAAAAAATGTTATAATTTATATTGAGAGTTGTGAAAAAATGAAAAGTAAAAATAAATAAAGTGTTATTAGTGGTGGGGTAGTTGTCCAAAAATGAAAATAAAGAAAAAATGAACTTATTTTGGGAACGTCCCAAAAAGGAAAAAGATAAACTTATTTCAGAGACGGAGAGAGTATTAATAACGGAAGAATTGATGAAGTAATAGTGCCGTTATATATGGGTTGGAGGAGTAAACTTTAATTAAGTATAATTCAATTTGAGGAACCAGGCAATGATGTTGACGGGTGGTTCTAGAATTTTCTTTTTCTGAAAAAATAAGAAAAAGAAAATGTGTGAAATTGTAAATAAAATAAAAATATATAAAGGTCGCATTTGATTGGATAGTAGCACAGCTCATGCAATGCAACGTATCGTTGCATTCACGTGATCTAGAAACCAAATTGCAGTCTTGGAACTCCACTGGCACACTGCCGACTGCCATACTACAATTTACACCATCATTATTAGTACTTCCCCGTCCACGAATCTTATCACGTTTTTTTTTTTTGGACCGTTACACGAATCTTGACACATTTTCAAATAAGGTACTCCCTCCGTTTCAGCTTTTTGTATCCACTTTTAATTGTATTTACAACTAAAAGTGGATACAAAAAGCTGGGACGGAGGGAGTAATAATTATCACCTTCTCTCCCACTTTATTACTTTCTATCTACTACTTTATCACTTTTATACTTTATTAATTACACACTTAAAACACTAATCTACAACTTCTTAATTCTGGTGCCGAAACCAAACGTGTCAAGATTCGTGGGACGGAAGAAGTATTAGCTTAGTATAGTCTTCTATGTCTCAAACTTTTAATATTTTTTTTATAAAATACTCACTTCACTACGTCCATAAAATATATACTTCTGAAAAAAAATGATAAGAGCTTTAATAAAAAAAAGTAAGTGTATTATAGATGTAGAAGGGACTCTACCTAAAAACCACTATCTTCGTCCCACTAAAAATAACCAATATTTTATTTTGATGTCATATCCCGGCTTTTAATCACTGATTAAAGACTCAATTATTAATAATTAAGGTTCGGCATCCATTATTAATAAAAATAGTTTGAATTATCCGATGTGATTTAATTGTTTTATATGTGTCTTGATGTGCTTAATTCTTATTATTATTTGAATCCGTTTGATTTTTAAAGGATCTTTATAAATATGGTGCACAAGTTTAATTAGTAGTTGAGCATAATTATATGAGCCACATGGATTTTTTTTAGTGGGCATGAAGTCATAAAATTTCCTTTAAATGGGATATTAAGTTTTATAAAGTGTTTTACTTCAATGATTTTACTGCAAGGATTTCATAAAGAATCTTTTAATTGATTAGAGTCAAGAGCTCTATTTAAATTTGATTCATCTTAACCACTACCCTACATCCCCACCATTACATTTTTCCCCCACCACTACACCTACTTTTCCACTTCACTGCCAATTTGTACCACCAACTCTCCTTTATACCGACAATAAAATCCTCATAATCTTAACAAATCTTATCATCAAAATCTTATCATCAATCATCTGCCATTTCAAATAGACAAAAGCCAAGTTTCAAAACCAAGTTTCCTTCTATTATTCATCCGCTCTTTCCTCGCTTTTCAACACACCCAACAAAGTTTAAGTGCAGAGGTAAGTGTTCCAACCAATTCTTTTCTTCTTCCTTGGGGATACAACCCTCTATTTTAACTATGTTATGTTTCCAACTTCCAGCAATCAAGCAGATTCAAATCCAAATTCATTGTTAAATTGTTGATTCGCAGATCCAACTTTGTGAGTTCAGAAAATTATCAAGGTTACCTCCTACTTTACTTTCTCCATACATTCATTTGTTAAATTACAAAACTATGATTCAAATGAAAACAGATCGAACACACGCATCCATTACCACTTCTTTTAGACTATTATTGTTTCAATTACATCAGCTTATCACCATCAGAGAAACACCAACAGAATAATACACACGCACACATTTTACTATATTCTCTAATCTATTACATGTACAATCAGTTTTAATAAAAAGGAAATGAATGATTGAAAGAACAGATTAATAAAACCCTAATTTTGCTTTTGTGCGTGTGACTGGAATTTGGGGGGATGAGTCTCCCGTCCTTGTGTGTCCGAGTCAGGGGAGGGAGTGAGACAGCCGGCGGCTGCTCAGGGCCGGCGACGGCAACGGTGCCGCCGAGCCGCCTTTTCCTTTTTCTGTCAGAAATTGGGAGGAGAGGAGAAAGATTAATTGAGTTTTAGATTTAGAAAAGAGAGAAAAGGGGAATAAGTAGGAAAGGGGAAAGGACTTATCTTCTCCGGCAGAGACGGCGGCGACGCGGCGGAAGCAGCGGCACGAGCGGCGGCCCTTCGGGATGCCGTTGCTCGACCGGCCGAGGGGGAAAAAGAAGAGCAGGCAGCGGTGCTGTTGAGGTCGTCGCGGCGGCACTGTGGTCGCCGGGGTGACTGCCCACCGTGAGCCGGAAGAGAGAGAGAGATACCGAGAGGGATGGGCCGTGAGGAGGCGTGGCTGCCGTCGATTCACCGGGACAGGAGCAGGACGACGGCGATATGCCGGACCTTCGCCGATCTCGGGCGGCGGCGGCAGAAACGAGGAGAGGGAGAGAGATGAGCTGTGTGTGTGTGTGTGCGTTTCTTGAAGTGAGAGGGCCAGAGAGAAGGAACGGACGAAGGAAACAGGGGAGAGAGAGAGGAGGGAGGCGTCCGGCGAGGCGGCGCGCCGGAGGCGGCGCCGGACTCGACCGAGCAGAGAGGCGAGAGGGGCGAGAGAGCCGAGAGGCAGAGAGGGAGAGTGAGGCGCTGATGATGTGCTGTGTGTGTGCGTGTGTTATGTGTTTGTGTGTGTGATATATGTGTGTTATATTAGGGTTAGGATTTAATTGGGCTCTTTATTAATTTTGTTTGGGCCGATTTATTTATTTAGCTTGGGCCGAAAATTTTAAATAAAATGGGCCGATTTTATTTTATGTTGCTGGGCCTTCCTGCTTTGTAAAAAAAAAAAGGAATGGGCCGATTTTTATTTAATAAAATGTACTGGGCCCATTTTAATTAAGTTTTGAACTGTTAATTGATTAATAAAGCCTACGAATTTTTGGCCTTATTTATTTTAAAATGTTTGAATTTTCACTAAATTAATTTAGTGAATTTAAATATCTTGATTTAATTTTTAATATTTAAGGTTGGGACTATTTATTTTAAATGAGGTCCGTTCTTTTATTTAATTTATTGAAGGACTAAAAAAAAATAATAATAATAATTTGGGATTAAACCCTCATTTTTATAATATTTCAAGGCTTTTTGAGTATGGATTTTAAATGGTTAAAATGTTTTATTTCATCTCAATGGATTTTAAAATGTTTTATTATTTATAAATGAATAATGGAATTTCTTATTTATTTACATAAAAAAAATGTATAGAATATTATAAATATGGTTTCTTTTTAAAGAAAAAGGATTAAATTATTTTATGAGTAATTCCATTATAATGGAATTAAAATGTCCTATTAGAATGGCTTCATGTTTTAATAAATATTGAGACTATTTATTTACATGATAAAAAAAATGTGGAATTGTGTTATAGAATGATTAAGTATATGATTTACTTTATCAAATGAGCTTGGGATTTAATTGAGATATTAAATTACTAAGCATGTGTTTATAAATGATTTATTTATTTAAGTGATGAAAATGTGCGAAGTATGAGAAAGCATGATTTATAATGATTAAATTTTCAAGGTGATAATATATGGCTTGTTCTTAATTGATGGAGTACTTGACTAAATGACGGGTGTAGAGGGAGGTTATGGATTATGTACATGTTAATGTTCGAACAAATGGGTTCGAACCTATATGATAGTTACATGATAATTGGTTACATTTTATTGATTGAATGAAACGAGATTAATATGGATGCTAGAACCCTAAAACATTAAAAGATACCTTAGGCACATAGAATTAGACTTTGTCTTATGACAATTTCTTCACGAACTTATCGACTCTTCATCAATGAAGGTCCGGGCGACAGAAAGTGAAGCAGAAGAAGAAACGACTCCACGCCAGCTTTAAGAACAATTGAGGTGGGCATTATTTTATTATTACGTATATAGAGATCCCCTGCGTGACGTAGGCCTCATATGCGAATATATATGCATGATATGTTTTGACTATTTATTCAGTTCTTATGAAATGCTTATATGTTTAATGCCCTTTATGAAAATGAAAATGTTATGAAAATGAAATATTTATGAAATGATTGACTGCCAAAATGTTTATGTTTTTATATGTATCCTATCTGTGTTGGTTCGCCAACTTTAAAGGAAATCCAATTGGGATCCTATGCTAGACAAAGGTCGCTAGCTAGGGTTAACGTGTACACTCATGGAGACCGCGAGTCGCTTGCGACCGGTCTTGGCGTCCGTGGTAAGGAGGCCTCCTTCCCGGCGCGTGACAGAAAGGACAGATATGGATCATATAGACTGAAAATGGGATGCATCCACCTTTATGAAAATGAACGAAATGTTTTAGTAAGCGCAGGTCATTTATGAAAACCCCTGTGTGTTACTGTTATGGCAGTTCAATTTATATATGTATGCATGTTGTATTTTCGGCTTATGTCACTGAGTATTTTTATACTCAGCCCTGCATGTATTTCTAAATGTGCAGGTTGAGCAGGCGATGGAATGGATTGGTGTTGAGCGGATTTCCCTTTTGATATTTATGTAATGAAACCTTGAGTATGCATCTCCATATGCATAACTCACACGTTTTTCCGCTGCAAACACTCTGAATTTGTTATCGTATTGTGGAACTTATTACTCCTTCATTTTGTTTAACTTTCATTTGGGGTTTAGTCGTTATGGCTGGCTCATTTGTTAATTACCTAAGTGGTTATATATATATACCACTAGTTTGTTGTTATTAATGTTGGTTATTTGGTAAATCCCTTTTTAAATTTCCATTTCTTATTGTTCATCCAAGTCATAACCCCGGTTAACCCGTCATTGGGATAGTGGGCTGTGACATTTGAATAGTTCTATTATAAATGACATATTTTTATCAGTGAAAAAATTTAACTCTTAAAATAATATGAGCCCTATCACTTTTGTTAAATTTACACTCTCTCTTTAATTTTCGTGCCGAAAAGTTTTGAGCCACTTACAGTGGACGATGAAGTATTAATAATGATAATTAATTGTATCGTAAGTAGAGAAAGATGAATATCATGTGATAGAAAGTTTCAAAAAATGGTAAGAGATTAATTTATTTGGACGCAAAAAAAAAAATGACTATTTTTTATAGACGGAAGGAGTATTCCATTTCGAACTTTCATTTTCTTTTAAAAAAAACTCTAAACTTTCGGCATTTTTCATTAATATTTCGATATACAAAATGTGCGAGCAGAAAGATGACTTATCTTGTTGGATGGAACATTTTGGAGACCGCCTTGTTGTAAAACCATATTAGCAATCACCATTGTGGGAAAACGCTGAAAGTTTGAGATTTTTTGTTATCTTTGCATCACTAAATTTTATGTAGCTAGACATTTTATGAAAAAATATTGAAAGTTCATGATTTTTTAGGAGAAAATAAAAATTTGAGTAGAAAACGAAAATTTAAGACATTCTGTGTAATACGTTGAAAGTTCAAAACATTTTATAAAAAAATTATTGAAAATTTAGAACATACATCGCTATTAACCCTTATTATTACTGGCTACATCATTAAAATTACATCTGATTTATATTATATATACACAAGTGTTTGAACTTCCACGTTTACTACTTGAATATTTGATATTCGATCCAATTAATTTTATAATCTCTGTATTATTGAATCCTGAAATTATGTTTGATTTGATTGAATTTTTTAAGTATAGTGTGTTATGATTGCATCACTTCAATGAATCTAAACTGTTGGGGTTCAATAATGACAGAACCTAATGTTTGATAACCTAATTGAGACAATGGAACGTTTAAGAACTTAATTACTGTAATTATAAGTCATATATTTCCTATATTTAATAAAGAATTGCAACTTTCATCCTCCAACTAATTTATTGAATAAAATAATTTTTTTATAATAATGTTTATATGGTTAATACTAGTGATAATACAAAGACCGAATATTAGCATGAGATGCGTTCAGCCATTTTTATGAACTATGTGCAAATAGTAGAATTATTATACCAAAAAATTCAACTCTAACAATATGATAATTTATGCGTAACAATATTGCCATATTTTATAGCACACGTTTAATTGTAGTATTAATTAATACGCAAAAATACCCATTTCTTGTCAAATATGTATAGAAAATAATTTTTATAGACGCAAACATTATATGCCCAAATTAAATGAACGAACTGAAATAAAATTAGATTTTGATGACTTTACTTAATTTTTTTGTAAAAATTCTTACACATTTATTATACAAGTACAATTGTAACATAAATATATAAGAGCATCCGCAGTGGGGACCCGATAGGGGGGACTCGAGTCACTCCCGATCGGGTCTCCCACTGCATCCGCAAGAGACACGAGGCTGCCCCGATAAAACAGATCAGACACGATGATCAAAAAGGCGGGCGCGTGTTATACACGCGCCGATATATATATAAAAAAAAAGGAAAATTCGGATTTTTGCAAAATAGCCGTTTAATCTCTTTCTCTCTTCCCAACTGCTCTTTTAGCCGTTTTTTATTTTTGTTTTTTTTTTTAATTTTTCTCTTCTATAAATACGCATCTCCATTAATGTAATTTAAATTTGAAGTAAATTGTGTTATTTAAATTTGTGCAATTAAAATTAAATGCAAAATATAAAAAACAAAATTAAAAAGATCAAATCAGCTATCATGTCATCCCATTACAATCTCCTTAACCCAACGTGGTTCCCTCTCTGTCAGGTCATCTACTTATAACATCATCCCCACTGCTGATAAAAATTTGAAAAAATGAACAATTCTGACATCAATGAGTCAAAAACCATGTCATCGACGACCAGCTAGCTAGATCATCTAGTTCCAAGTTGATGGATTTTTGAATGATTACTGTAAAATCATTTTTTTTTCATAACATATTATAAATGTATAAGATATTGTGTTCCGAATATATATAATAATGATTGAGATATTGAAGATAATTTGATTAATTGAATACAGAATATATATATATATATATATATATATATATATATATATGTGTGTGTGTGTGTGTGTGATATATATAGATTAATTTTATTAATTGAAATTTTCGCTTGGTTTAATTTAATGACGAAAACAATACAGTAGGAAAGATAAAAATGTGCAGTAGTGGTGCGACAAAAAGGAAAAGTGAATAATGTCCGAATTTTCAAAAGAGACAGAAGATTACAAAAAGTGAAATATTTTTGAGAAAATCAAAGAGACGAGTGGCAGAAAAAGGCTTCAGAAATGCAGAGAATCTCCGGCCCCCCATCCCACACACAGTTGACTCTCTCTACCTTCAAATTCAATTATTATTACCATAAATCATTTCAACCTTTTTTCACTTTTATTTCCTTTTCATACCATCCATTTTATCACTCACTTTCAATATTTATTCAACCAACACTTCGGTTTTTCTATCCTTTCTTTAAAGTTTATACACATTAAAAATCTACATTTATGGAGTAATTTTTAGGGATAATATCATCAAAATACAATAAATTTTATGTTTTTTATTTTGCAAATTAAATTTAAAATTTTGCTTACAAATACACCAATTTTTCTTTCTTTCTAATTTCACACGAGGGAAATTTTCGACGAGGTAGAAATCGAAATTGTCTACGTAGCGTAAACGGAAATCTTCCTAGAAGATATAGCTGGACATTAGATAAATTCCTTTACAATAATACAAAAATATATTAACGAATGATTTATCGAAAATGTACATTATGCGTAAAATCAAAGATAAATAAAAATTCGTGTGTTTAAAAATCAAATTTTAAATGCATATGTAAAATCAAAAAAATGTGAAAAGTCATGTATTTTGATGCAATAACACCCTTTTATAAACTCAACGCGAAAATATAGAATTGTAATGGCGATGTGGGAACTGAGAAAATCAAATATATACATATATATATTGTGTTATATATATTCGTCAAGATTATGTCACAATTCTTGTTTTAAGCCTTATGTCACTTTCTTTTTTTAGGAAGTGGTCTCATGTATTTTATTTATCATTAATCATTAATAATAAATATGGAACGCGTATATAGCTCAAAATGCCAAAAAAATTAGCTCAAAACTGCTTCTCTCTCTTCCTTCTTCCTCCATAAAACGGCACGATTTCTGCAACAACTGCTCCGTTTCGTCGAAAACACAATCACACAGTTTTAGAGAGAGAGAGAGGGGAGATGTATAAGAACCAGCTACAGGAGCTGGCGCAGAGGAGCTGCTTCAACCTTCCATCCTACACGTGCATAAGGGAGGGTCCGGACCACGCGCCGCGCTTCAAAGCCGTCGTCAACTTCAACGGTGAGAGCTTCGAGAGCCCCTACTTCTGCTCCAACCTCCGCCTCGCCGAGCACGCTGCCGCCGAGGCCGCCCTCGCCTCCCTCTCCTCCCGCGGCCCCTCCCACTCCCTCGCCGCCCGCATCCTCGTACGTTCCCCTCCATCAATTTACTTCTAGCTTTTGCTGCTCCACCTACATTATTAGGGTTCGTTTATCGTGATTACTTTTGCCGGCCGCTAACGTGCGCCGCTGCCGGTCGATTTGATCTGTGAGGTGAAATTACGTGATTGCCCTCCGTTGTAATGTGAAACAAACGAGATCACTGCGTTTGCTTACATGAGTCTGCCGTAATTAATTTGGGGAAAATTTTGGTGGAACCAGTCAACACGCTGTGGGAGAAGCATGGATATCGTTTCAATTTCTTTATTAATAGTTCGTTATCGGTGCGCGAATTTTCTCCGCAGCTGTGTGTGTACATTCGTGTAATTAATAAGGTTGGGTTAAGTACGTAAACGTTGAAAATGCAGGGGATTTTCACCTAATTTTTCATTAAAAAGGATTTAATTAGGTTGCTCTGGAGTTAGACTTGTTGACTTTGAAACTGAATTTAAAATCTGATAGTGGTAGTCGATTGAAATGGATAGCTGAAATCGTTGACTGTGGTAATGAATCCATGCAACCATGCAATGTTAGAGGCATTAGTATTGGTTTAGATTAGAAATTTGTATTGGTTTGGATCAAAATGATGATCTCAGAAGTCAGAACCCTCCTAAAAGTTTTGTTTAATTATGATATTCTTTCGTTTAGGATGAAACAGGGGTTTATAAGAACCTCCTGCAGGAGATTGCACAAAGAGTTGGATCTCCATTGCCTCGCTACACAATCTATAGGTCTGGTTTAGGGCACTTGCCCGTCTTCACAGGAATCGTGGAATTGGCTGGAATCACGTTTCAGGGAGAACCGGCTAAGAACAAGAAGCAAGCAGAGAAGAATGCAGCACTTGCGGCTTGGCTGTCGTTAAAACAATGTAAGCTTTCTCTACTTACTGCTTTAGTGGAGAAATGTTGTGTGTTGTTCATGTTGATTCGTTGTCGTTAAAACAATGTAAGCTTTCCATACTTACTGCTTTAGTGGAGAAATGTTGTGTGTTCATGTTGATTCTTTCGTGTCCTCTTCAGCACGAGCGTGGTGGTTTGTTGTCTATTGCGAAAGTTTCAAGAATTGTTAAACGTTTTCTTCTATTTTATTGGTCAGTGGCACAGAAAGATGCAGGCTCTTCCCTCGAACACGAAAATACTGAGGAACAGGAGCAGATCAGAATAGCGAGGGCCTTGCAGAACTACCGAATGAAGGAAAAGATGGGCGTGGCTGGCTTAGTTAACAGCATCTCGTTACCATTTCTACAAAAAAATTCAGTTCCAACTCCCCGCCCCTCTAGTCCACAGCGCCCTCCAATGTCCGTATCCAAAATCCTCCCCTTGTTTTGCCAGAAAACTGCTTCTCGGAGTAGGCCCCCGTCTATCATAAACAACACAACTTTGCAGCCTTCACCATCATCCCTTCCTCGGTCATCAGAAGTTGGGAATACACATACTCAGAGCCAGAGGCATCCTGTTGTTGGGGCAGCTCCTTACGTCCCCGTCAACCAATATAGGACACCTTACCATGGGATTGCTCCGCCCGTTACTATGAGAACAGCAGTGCCAGTTTTCTCAGCACCACCTGCTGCTCGAGTGATGCATCCCCGACCAAGTGGAGTAGTCCCACCAGTACGTATGAGGCAGGCGATTCCTGTCTTCTCAGCTCCACCGGCCCCAAAACCACCCTCTGTCTCGGCTGCCCCACCACCCTCGGAGAAGATGCAGCCACCTGCAGATGACAGCACTTGCAACGTTGATGAATCTACCGCCATCAAATGCATGGAGCAGCTCGAGTTATGACTCCAGCTGCAGACGTAACACAAGTACGCTGGAATGCAACATGTCTATGTTGGCTTTTCTTACTCTTTTTTCTTTAATTTTACGTATAATATTTTTTGTCCACGGGATGCACGGCATTGATGCAGCGCACCCCGGCCGAGGTAATGGTAGGAGAAGAGCCCAAATTGGTAGGATTTTGGAAGTAAGACTGGATTTAGGGATGTTATATACAGTTTAAGTATGCTTTCTGTTTCAGTGGGAAACACATGTTTTTGGTGTAAATATGAACTTGAATCTTCAGTAATCCACCTTAAGCATATGAGTGTGTATGTGTGTTTTGTGTGTCTATGTGAATCTTCACTGTTTATAGGTTGCTCAATACCAACACAGTTCGATTTAATGATCTGGAAATCCGATTTTCCTATCTCGCTTCTCGATATTGCTCGTTCCGATGTCGATTAATACAATCTCCCTTTTAGTTTTAAAAAAAACTACACCAACACAGTTTATGCATTCACTCGAGATCCACTATCGCATTCTTTAGTATTCTATTAAAATTTGTTTTTTTCTTAAATTTTGATTTCTTTTGTTTCGGGTTTCATTATATCTAATTAGGATTTATAAGTATTTTTTAACATTTAATTTGTATTCTAATTAATAATTAATTATTAGGGTTGATTGTTCTATATATAGATTACAGGGTTTATGATTCTCTTAAGCTTCAATTTTATGTAATCTTGGTTCATTATATTATAATTAGCTTTATTTTTATATTAATAATGTGAAAATAGTGAATTTAATTGTAGGACATAAAAATAGTGGAATAGAGGGGAGGATTCAAATCGATTTTTAACCTAACTTTTAACATTTATAAGAGGGAGGTGAAGATTCAATATAATTGCAAGTATACAATTAAATATGATTAATTAGATCCGGATATTAACTCATAAGATCGTTTTACACAATTTTTTTATATTTATTTATTAAAAATGTCACAACCTTCAAATGTTGCTATTTAACGCCCTATGTTTTTATCTTTTACCAGAAATAAAGCCATATCAATTTTCTAACCAATAATAAATACTACGTGGGAATTTTAAGAATAATAGTTAATGAGATTATATCAAAAAGAAATACTCAAGATATTTTGTGGAGGGACAAAAATAGAATAATAAAAAGAGTTTCAAACAACGAAAAGAGCTTAATGGGTATTCCAGTGTGGGCCGTCGAATTTGGGCCTAATATGTAGAAAGTATAAAATTGGTGAAATTATGAATGACATTTTTGAAATCAACAGATATTATGAGTGTCCCAAAAATATAACAATATCATAAAATTTAGTGACATTTAAGGGTGTAGTTAATTTAGTAACATGTAAAAGTATAATTTTTTTTTTTTGACATATGAGATTGTAGTTATTTTTATGACAAAATATTTATGATTAGTTCTTGACCAAAATTGATATTGTTAATAATTAAATTAGTAATAATATATGTACGTGTGTATGAAAATTTAGATGTATCAAAATTTAGTTGTATGAATAAAACTCACAAAATTTAAATGTGACAATATGTATTTTATATATTTATATATTACAAATAAAATATAAATACGCGTAGGAGTGTAGCTAAACTTCATTATACTTAAAAATATAACAATCTTTGTGACACATTTCATAATTTCATTAAAATTGTGCGACTGCTAAATAATTTTATTTGGAGCGATGAGAATTGCAAGTTTGAAAGTTGAAAGTTTGCTTATGCGTCACTTTCTCCTATTTTATGTTGACCTCAATTACTTGAAATTTAAGATACAAGGAAATATTTTACACAAGGGATCTGCACCTACAACCACACAAAGATTTCAAGATTTATAGATATAAGAAGTTTGTAAGAAAGGTTTAATTTTGAGTATTCTCAAAAAATAAAGGTTTAATTTTGAGTTGAGGAAAGTAGGAGCAATGAAGAGTACATAGTTTTTGAGAGAGAAATTTATGAAGACACTAAATATTGCTGGTCCATTAAGCAATAAAGAAATAAATGTAGTAGGCTATAGGCCTGCCCCAAATCCCATCTTTTATCCATATTTGAGTTCATACTTTATGGTCAAAAGAAATAGAGCATGAAAATGGGAAAACAAGTGGTTACTATCAATACACGATCATGTGAATAAAGGCTCTCTCTCTCTCTCTCTCTCTATATATATATATAGGGGGCCGCTCTAATGAGACCCCCTAATTTTAGTGAGATCTAGGGTACGATCTGGTGCGTTTATTTTATCAATCCTATGGCTGATATTGTATCTAGAGAGAAATTTTTTTTTGCAGGGTTCGAATCCTGGAAGGAGCAAAATATTTTAAATTTTATTATTCATTAGTATATACTGCATTGTTCATCAGTATATATGTCTTATTCATTAACAATTTTTAAAATTTTGTTTTTCACCAGTATATACATCTTGTTCGTTAGGTATAAGTTTTGTTCATTAGTATTATATGTCTTATTCATTGTCCTAGTGTTTCACGAAAAATAGAGGGTCTCACTAGAGCGCGCCCCTATATATATATATATATATATATATATATATATATATATATATATATTTCGAACTTTAGAGCCTTGTTGATTCATAACCTTGTTGAATGAATTCATGGTTCATAATCTAAAGTTGATTCATAACCTTGTTTAATGAATTCATGGCCCTTACTCTTGAGTTCGAATCTTATAAGTAACAAAAATTCTAATTTTCGTAATTCAGATATTTATATAGCGAATTCATATATGTTCTACGTAGAATTCATACATTTAAATATAATTTTTCAAAAATTAAATTCCAACTGTTAGATTATGAATAGATCAATATGTTAATCTATTTCTATTTTATACTCTGAGCTTTATTTGAAACTTAGTCTTCCTCTCTCTCTATATACTCCCTCCGTCCCTGAAATGGCTTCCTCTTTGGGGACGGCACGGGTTTTAATAAAAAGTTGTAAAGTGTATTGATAGTGGAGAAAAAATGATATAATTATTATTGGAAGTTGTGAAAAGTGTTATAATTAGTATTGGGAGTGGTGAAAAGTGAAAAGTAAGAATAAATAAAGTATTATTAGTGGTGGGGTAGGTTTCCAAAAATGGAAAGAAAGAAAGAGAAAGTTATTTGGGGGACGTCCCAAAATGAAAAAAGAGGAAGTTATTTTAGGGACGGAGGGAGTATATAAAGGTTATGAGTTATGAGTAAATTGACAATGTAAATCTATTCTGATGTGTGTGTATATATATATATATATCACAAAGAAATAAATCATGGCATGTGTGCTAAACAAGCAAAGGTAGAGAGAGAGATGGGGGGTGATGGTAAGAGGTGGTGGGCCAAATAGTCCACTTGAAAGACACCAACTCATCTATTTGATTGATCCAAGCCAGTGGGCCCGGGCCCACTCCAGCCTGCACAGCATTGGGCCCACTTTGGATTAAGGAAGCACAAAAGCATTGGCTCAACTCAAAGCATTGGCTCTTAAGAAACACAAAAACTAGAGAGAGAATTAGGAGAGAGAGAGAGGAAGGGGACAAAGTGGAGGAATGTTAATCCCATCAACCATAGTTTTGGAAAAAAGGAAATGAAAAATATGGTAATGGGAAGCATTTGACCTTTGTTTAATTTCATCATCCACCTTCGATTGTACCTACAAACATGGAACTCATCTTGTCTCTCTTATGCCTACTCAATCTTTGTTCTCTTCATTACTACTATCGTATTTTATTTCATTTGATAAAAAATAAATTCTACTCATTTGAAAAAAAATTCCACTCATTTCAACGTATAACATGTGAAATTTATCTAAATTGACTAAAATATCTCAAAATAACAAGCATGCTACAAATTGTTTAGAATCAACGCTAAATCATTGATTTCCCACTACAAATTTTTAGAATTTTTTTTTTTTTTTTCAGAATTTACATGAGTCTAAAGTTCATTGATTAATAATTTGATTGTCTGGAATTCAATGAACATTCCGAAGGTACCGTTGATTATCTTTCTAATTATACTTATATTGTTGGATTTTGATTACTGAAAGTGGTAAAAAAAATAGCATGAAAATTGATGTCATAAAATGCTGTGTTTTTCCTTTTCGGCCAATTCCGGTGACCAAACCCAACAATATAAGTATAAAGTATCACTATAGAGATATCATCAAGAGGTTTTCAACGGTACATTCGAATTGCTCATCGAACTGCTTACAACCAAGATATTTGCCAACGAACTTTTGGACTCATCAAATTCCAAAAAAAAAATAGAATTTTATGATTTTTTTGACGTAAAATGTAAATTTGGTTAAAAATTAAAATTTAAATATAATTCGTGTATTTATAGTCAATTAACACTTATTTTTACGATATTATCTAAAATGTTAATGCTAATTCGAGTGATGTGTGAATATATTGTAAGTTGATCAAATCAGATTATTAGTCGTGCATAATTTTTACTTACCATTAATACACTCACTATTTTCTACATATATGTTTTAAAAATTATTTGTATACGTAGATGTTGCCACAACCACAAGCATGCATGCATAAATGTGTTCAACTTTGTGTCGTCTATGATTCATACAAAATGTTAAATTCGACAACCTACCTTTGATGGGAGCATCGAATTAGGTTTGTTTTCTGGAAAAAATAAAATGTAAATTCTTTTTTACTTTTACTATTTGTGTATAATTCCCATTTCCCACTTTATCCTACCTTATTGGATTGTTATCAATGGCATTGATGTTGGAGTCATGAAGAAGACCATAATTAATTTATCCTTGTCACCCTTCATAAACAATAAATCTATGCAGCCACATTGTGATCACCCACACACTAATATAATAAGAATAATCTTGATTTATTTAATTTATTTTTTAAATAAAAATAGGATTTAGTTATTTTATTATATTCTCTATATTGTACTTATTTTTTTAATTTTTTTTTTTGCATTTTTTATTTTTAATTTATTTTTTAATAAAAATAAAAAAGTTACCAAAAAATTGCAAAAAAATTACTATAATGTAGAGAATATGATAAAATGACTAAATCTTATTTTTATTTTAAAAAATATGTTAAATAAATTAAATTATTTTCTACTTAAGTAAATTGTGGGCAGCCACAATGTGGCTGTTTAGCATTACTCCTTCATAAACCTCACTGAATATACTTTATTCATTAAATACAATTAGAGTGTGTTAATAAGGTGGGTAAATTCTAAACATAACAAAAATTACAAAGATGTGTGTAAATGCAACGTGTTAAAAAGTGTGAAAGAAAATTACTCCCTCCGTCCACTAATTCGTGTCCTAATTTACCATTTTGGTCCGTACATCAATCTGTGTTCTACCCATTTTAAGTGACTATTTTTTTTAACAAATAAATCATTTTTTCTTAAAACTTGTGCCCCCTTTCTCCTAGAACACGAATTAGTGGACAGATGAAGTATTACAGATTCGGATAAACGTAATGTTAAGTTGGTAACCCTTTAAAATACTTGTAGCCAATATAAATGAGTACGTGTATATAGAATAAATAAAGAGGTTATTTAGGAGCTTATTATATTTAAGCTATTTAAAAGTGTTTAGTACTTAAATAAACTATGAGATAAAATACACAAAAAAAAAAAAAACTCCAGCTTGTAAGCTTTAAAAGAAAAAAAAAAAGTTATCGACCTCAACTTATTTTTAGTTATTTTATAAGCAACAATTTATCAAGTTATAAAAATAATTCTAATGTGATTTGTTATTTCCATCATTTATCATTTTCATTTTATGATCCACATGAATTTCTTGTATAACTACGATTTTCTTTGCTTAAGTCGCAATCATCTCTTTTAACTTATAATTCAATTATTTAAATACGTTAACAATTTTATACATTACAAAAAATCAGTCGATCAGCGACATAATTTTTCGTCGCTAAAAATAAAAATTTGTCGTTAAAAGCAGTTAACGACAGACTAGTGATTGATTTATTATGAATTTAGTTTCTTAGTCGCTAACAAAAATAACGAAATAAAAGTAGTCTATTACTAGATCTAACAACGAAAAATTCCGTAGCTAGACAAATTATCGTCGTTTAGTCGTATTTTTTTTTTAACTTAGGACGGAAAACAACTAAACGTTTTTAACTTAGGACGGAAAATTCCTACAGAAAATACACATATAAGCAGCTCATGAGAGTTGAAATATTACTTCATAATAATAAACTTTTCAAACATAATAAAATATTAAATTTCAGCCATCTGATTCGCTGTCTATTTTCCATGGATGATTAAATTTCATAGATATAAAATCATGTGAGTTCACTTTTTTCCTGACCTAACCTAACCTGCTTTTATATAAGTGGGGGGAATGTATAGATTATATAAAACTTATTTAATCAATAAACTAAACAATTATTGCTCATCAAAGGTGCATTTTAACTCGACGCTCTTAAAGGCTTATTTTTTTAATTATTTTACAATTATTAATTCCTTCTGTTTTGGCTTTTCCTTTGTTGTATCCGACTCATATAACCTTACAAAAGATATATAACGTCGTTACACATTAAATTATTCAAAAGCATAAAATTGCAATATGTTTTATATTAGTTCTTGATTGATATATTTTTTTAATTTTATGGTTGGACCTTCTTTTGGGGAAAGGTTTACTTTATTATTGAATTTGGATTATCGCTTATCATCAAGTAATAATTAATTAGTGGTTTTACGAGATTCTATTCACTTTATTAAAGTTTGGATTTATAATTAAATATGTATGAGACTGGTCCTATATTTTTAAGCATTTTCACCATTTCAAAATTTCAGAAGTTTTTTGTTACATGTAAAAATAAATTAATTAACTGTTTATGAACTTTTATTGATTTCTAAACAAACGCAAATGATATATAAGCATGTCACATTCATTAAATTCTCACCTATCATATGTGTATATTACTAAAATTATATTTTTTAGGCAAGCTAGCCGCTCCAACATTTTTTTTAGCATATTCGATACAATTGCCCAGGAAATAGGGTAAATATCACTTTAATCTTTAAATTATTTTTTCACTATAAATTATATCATGTATTATGATATAATTTTAAATCTGTATTATGAAAATATCATGTATTATGAAAATATTTTTTTTTTAAATATTAATTTTCTCTTTTCTCTGATCAAAAAAAAAATATCATGTATTATGAAAATAATTTTTTAAATCTTGAATTATTAATTTTATGACAATATATTGTACCATTCATCCATTTTTTTAGTTCTCAAATATGACATGGCTCGTCGAATGCTACGATATATTTAGAATTTTTTTAAACCTACATTGTATCGTACAATTGATAGTTCAAGATAAAAAAAAAATTATTGAATAATTAATGATATAATTAATAGTGTGAAAATAATTCGAAGTTTAAAATAATATTTATCCCAAAAAAATATATCAACTAAATTTATGCAAATAACATAAAAATATTATCGATTATGCAAAAGCACTTATCATTATAAATATCCCATAAATTCATTTCAAATTAATTTAGAGTACCATACAAAACAGATATACTAATCTCTCCCTCTTTCTCTATAATATTATCCATCTTTGAAGTGAAAATAAGGAAGGAAAAATGGTGAACATCTTTTTTTGTGTCAAATGTTAGAAAATGAATGAGACATTTAAAGACATAAATTTGTGTTATCCATCATTTCCCATAGATAAATTTATCCATAAAAGCAAACGCAACCTATGGAGTATAATATATGAACTTAAAAAAAAAAATATATATATGAACTTAAAAAAAAATAAAAAAAATACATATACATATAGTTAGTGTGGGTTGTGGGAAGCACGTGATCTTTTTCGCGCGTGCCAAAAGCCTATTGGAAATACACTTGCACTATTACTATTAGAGAGTGAACTTTGCATTATTTTAGAGGGAAGTATAGAATAATTCATTTTAAATTTTAACAATCAACTCTATATTTCAATTTATAATAGAGAAATCTATTTCAAAATTAACTGACATCTCGTGAGATCCTAAACTCATTTTAAATTTTAACAATTAACACTATATTTCAATTTCTAATAAAATAATTTATTTTAAAATTAGCTGAGTTAATTTTAAATATAAAAACATTATTCATTGGCTCGAGGCAGCTTTGGCGATGAGCTAACTGGTCCTTGTACATGAGTTTTAATAAAATGAGTTTTGGATTGTAAAAGAAAAGGGAAATAAAATTTGAGAATGTAGGCTGATTAATTTGGTAACGAAACGTCAGGCTTCATTTAATTCCATGTCGATGCATATCCATCTAATATCCATAAATTTCTTTTTCGTCAATTTTCACACGTATCCATCATTTTTGCTTCATTAAATGAAAAATAGAGTAGAATGCGGCATGATCTTTTTTTTTTCTAAGTTTTTTGGTTTTGGATCCTATAATGTGATTGAAAAAAATTAAATATTCATTATTTGTTTACGTTTCATTACACCTTTTTAGATATAAAATATATAGGAGTATTATACAATGAAATTGAATATATATTGTAAATTTGTAATAAAATAATTAAATTAACAATCATTTCGTATAAACTAGATCAAATAACTAAACAAATAAACATACAACTTACAGGATGTTGAAATTTTGGTATTACCCAAGGGAAACGACACGGATTTTAAGAAAATATGGTAAAAAGGTATTTGATGACGAAATCATATACAAAAATAGTGTTTAATTGTAAAGTTGATAGTGAGATCATGTACAAAAATAAAAATTAAGAAGATTGGGACAAATTTTTTGTGAACGTCCAAAAAGAAAATTGAGGCAAAGTTTTGGAGACGAAAGGAAGCTTCTTTATCAAGGGGGATGTATTTATAGATGGTTTTGCTAGATAAATCAATAATTTCACTCATTTTGCAACTAATGATCACTATATTTAAGATCGTTTAATCATGATTAGGGCGAGTTTAATCGAATTTTGATTTATAAAACACCGGTACAAGTCAAATATACAAAGAATGATGCTGAAATAAGAGAATAAGAGTATCCGCAATGGTGCTCATTTTCAGGCTCGAGCCCCCCAATTGCTCGCCTCCCTCCATTGCTGAGCCCTGGGCTCGCGCGCTTGGCTCTCCCTAGTGCACCGGGCTCACAGCCCGCGCGTCACTACACCGTCCAATTAAAATGCTTCGGGCAATAAAATAAAAAATAAAAAAATAAGAGCCAAGGGTTGGTTCTCCCATTGTGGAGGTGAATTCAAAAATGATGGGGACCATGTTTAAGAGCCCACTCTCGACTCTCCATTGCTGATGCTCTAAGTCAATGACTCAAAAGTGATGGATTTTATTTCACAATTAATTAGAAATAAAAGTAAATTGGAAAATAAAAAAGGGGGTTGTGTTGTTTAGCATCTTTGATGATGGGAGACAAGACATGGCATTAAATGAGTTTACCATGAAAAGAAAATTACAAATTGAATCAGTTAACAACCAAACAAGTAGTGAAAGCTAATAGACATTGAAATTCACCAACCAAAAAAATCGTTATAATTGGTACAGCAAATGCCTAATTATGCCCTCTAACCCCCCCCTTGAAAACTATCTTCGGACCAGAAAATGTTGTCACGCTCTTAAATGTGATTACGACTTCACATTCATTTAAACCCATTTTATGCATATATTTTTATTTTTTAACATGTAATTGCAAAATAAAATAAAAATACATAAATAGGTTGGTTTGATCAGTCTTGTCTTGTTAAATGTAATTAATTATGGGGTTAAGAAAGCCAATAACTTCAACGCCGCTAACCGGCGGCACATGATGTAATTAATTAAGAGATGAGTGTAAATGGGAGTCGTGGGTTTACGTGGTTCGATTCGTGATAGTAATGTTTTAATTTGGGTTTCAGTAATATTATTTGGACATAATACGTTCAAATATAAAATAGTTAAATATATTAGTAACGAAAATGAATTTGTTTAATTTTTTTGATTCAAAGTAAAAGAGGAATTAGTTAGTTTTAGTGTTTTTGTCCACATTGTAGTTATCTTTTTAAATTTTTCGTATTGTTTGTACATAAAAAATTTAAAAAGATAACTACAATGTGTACAAAACAATAAAATTAACTATATTTTGAACCAAAAGTTTTAAATATATTAATTTTTTTTATATATTCAATTATTTTAGGATTTATATGTTATCTTTTAGTAATTTCTTTATTATGTATGGACAGTATGGTCTTATTCGTTGGCTTTATACATAGGTTTGAAAATAGGAAAACAAAAAAAATACATTTGAAGTGTATTTTATTTTTCATGTTATGAGTTAAATAATTAAGAAGAAAATATTGGAGAACATATAATTGAAAGATAAATGGTGTCCACGAAGCACGAGGAGTCGCGACATAACTGCAATCACATCATCATGCTCCAAAAATTTATTGGTCAAATTTATTTAGATCTTTGTCGTATTTAATTACTGAATTAAAATTATTATTATGCTTAACAATCAAGTTGAACTAATTTTTTAGTCGTTTATAATTATATCGAGTATTAGTACTGTACAAGTTAATTTAATTTAATTTAATGTTTCGATCATGCGGTGATCGAGCTGGAATAGTACTACTTTATGTCTTTGAAATTAAAGCCACTAATTTAAATAAAATTTTGCTTATCAAAAGTTAAAAAAAATTAAAATACTCAATGAATATCTACAAGGAGGGACCGGCTCTAGGTTTGGTATATTTTAAGTTATTTTAAATAAATTATTTGAAGAAAGTTAAAAATATACAACAATAATGTTTTTACTCTATTTTTTTAATAAATAAAATAAATAAATAAATAAATCTTAAATACCACACGACGAAAGACTCGAATCCAAAACCTTAAGTCTTAGGCATTAACTTCCACGCACACTAGGCTAATTATTTGTTAAACAAAGAATGTGTTATCCATTGGGAACCATGCTATTGTACTTAGTAGTAGAAGCATGGTCTATTTTGTATTATAGTATACTTTATACTAATTTAATTAACTCTATGTAATATATTTAATTTTATAATACGATATATAATGTATTATTGTCAAAATAATTGACATCTTTAAGTAGTAGGTCTACAGTCTTAATCCGTCCCATTATTTTGGATATATACTACTATCACATGTCCACAAATTTGTTTTCACAATATCCTTTTTGATCAATTTGTTTATGAAAACTTTATCATTTTTATTTATAATAGTAGAATTCACACAACTCTATTTACATGTAAGTTGAATCATTTTTTTAGTAACCATTTCAATTACTATATTTTATTAAAACTCATACTCCCTCAGTCCTCATAAAATATATTCAATTTACCATTTTCGTTCGTCCTAATAAGATACATCCAATCTATTTTTGGTAAGTTTTCCACTTACACTAAAGTGATTCTTACTCCACTCACGATATGATGGGGTATCTTTGATTGAATGGATGATTTAATTTTTTTTTGTAAATTTTTATAATGTGTAAATTTTTGTGCGGTAAATAAAGTAAATATGATTGAATGATGTAAATAAATTTATATTTTAAGGTGGATGAATGCATGGAAAGATGGTGCAGGTGAAATCCCATCAGCAAGATACGATGCTACAGCTACTCTTTTCTCTTCTGTCTCACCATTTCCAACCCCTAAACCTAAGCTCCCTTTTTCCAGATTTACTGTATTTAATTTTACATTTTATAAAAAGGAAAAATATTTACTAAACTATAATACTCATTAAAAATTGAAGGTTAATCATTTACGTTTGAATTGAATTGTGACAATTGTCCCAATCAATCAGACCGAATTATTAGATAAATTTTGACCAGATTCATTATTCTCAGCCGAATCGAAATCGAAAGAAAAAGATTAAATATTTTTTTATTAAAAAAAAGATTAAATATTTTAATTTTGGAGTAGCGCACGTAATTATAAAAACTAAATTTATAAACATGACCGTTTACCGATTATCTCAGTACTCTACATAACATTTCAAACTAGAAAGTATTATTGTGATCCGAATACATAATATATTTGTTGTGTTTTCACTAGTATTCTATTGATCGGGCTTAACTTAATTTTAATTTATGTACATAGTAAATTACTCCCTCCGTCTCACAAAACATGACTCGATTTTTTTTTTGGTCTGTCCCACGAAACATGATACATTTCTAAAAATAGCAAAAAATTTATTTTTTATTCACATTTTCACTTTTTTCATCTATCACACTTAACACACAAAATACAAATTTCTTAATATTCTTACCGAAAAAAAATGTGTCATGTTACATGGGACATGACGGAGGGAATAGTAAATAAATGTGTTAATATTGTTTGGAGATGAATTAATTAGAGAAAAGGGGGCCCGGGCTACGGAAATAGCCGGTGGCAGGAGATTTTTGTGTGGTGTGATTTGACCAACGCATTTATGGCAGGCGATCACTCCCTGCCCCACTCTACAATTACTCTTTTTTTTTATGCCTTCTTCTTTTTTCTTTTTCACTAAAATTAAATTTTGAATAAATATATTAATCTAATTATTTTATAAAAAAATATTAACGTATAAATACATCAATTTTGGAAAGTTAGGTTTTGCATGTAAACTTTGAAATAAATAAAAAAAGACACGAATTTCCATCTGCAAAAAACAGCCTTTTTTCAGTAACGCAAAAAAAAGAGTATTAGTTACCATTTTTTTTCACAGAGTTCAGTTTCACTTTTTGAACTATCACATTATACACTCTTTTTTTATATTATATTTAATTATAAAATATACTTTTATTCTATTTTTGTAACTAAAATATACTTCATCTGTTTACGAAATGAGTACTCATATTTCTTTTTTAGTCCGTCTATGAAATGAGTACTCATTTTCCTTTTTAGCAAGTGTGTACCCACACAACCCTTTAATTAATACACTCAAAAAGTGAGACCCTTATTCCATTAACACCACATTCAATATTTTTTTAAAATTCGTGTCGTCTACAAATGGATACTCATTTCGTGGATTGAGGGAATATGCTTATTATACTTTTTTGTATTAGTACTATCCATACAAATTGTATTTTTATTAAAACTCGTGTCAGTTTCAAACGAAACTTTTTTTTTCGTGGACAAAGGAAGTACAAATTTTTATCCCAAAGTCAATTTATAGACATTCAAACTCTATAGAACCATAAGATGTATAGATTTAGTAAATCCTCTCAAAGCGATGTTGTTTAGAGATGACTTATACAATGATGTATTTAAAACATCTAATGAGTACACATCGACATTCCGACTTATCAAACCAACTTTAATTTGAGCGGAAATTAAATTTATGATAAAATTGCTACCGTGTTATAGTCTATGATAAAATTGCTACCATGTTTATAATTTATGATAAAATTGTTATTGGAGTGGGACGGAGGGAGTATTTATTAATATATAACTCCAGCTTTAAACTTAAACTAGTTATAGATTTATTAATTTTTTGAAGGATTAAACTAGTTGTAGATTGAGCTTTCTAAATTCAAAACTAGCTAGGGGTTTCTCTTTAATTTGGAGACCCTTTATTTAATGTGGCCAAATTCTAATTATTATGATACTTATAAATGTGAATACGGTACAATAAATTCATGTAATCATAAGAACATGATATTTTTTGTGCGGACACAAACACAATCATATGGTTTGTAAATTTTCCGATCTCAAAATAAATATTACTCATTTATTTTATCCATATTTTTTCAATTACATTATCAAACTATTCATAATATAATATCCCCAACAATCTTCATCTTTTACCTCTGTCTCTATGCTTTTTTAGTTATTATTCATTACAAAAAAATATTAAGCAGTAAGAAATCTTAATTAATGATGATTAACCAACAACTGAAAATATTGATATTTGGAAAACAGAAAAAGCATATAAAAAATGAATGTTTTTTTTTTTGAAAAAAAAAAAACAAAGAGAAGCGAAACAACGCCGTTGTCACAAGCAGACAACCATTACTAAATTTTTAATTCGTATAATTATTATTTTATTGTTATATTTTATGTTTTAAACTTAGAAAAATAAATATATAATCACACATTTCTGCCATTTTCGATTGTCGAGCAGCCATCCCCAGCCAGCTTCTCTCTCTCTCTCTCTCTCACACACACACACACAGAGCGGCTCTCTTTTCTCTCTCTCTCTCTCTTCACAAGAGCTCCAACCTCAATATAATATGGCTCCGGATTCTTGAATCCATCAATTCGCTCTGTGTTTCTGGTCACCTTTTCTCTCTCCACTTTAGCAGCTGCCAAAAAAAAAGAGAGCATTATTGAGATGTCTGCAGCTTCTTTCTCTCCATTTCTATTCTATCCTCGTGGATCTTCAACAAGTGTTGTAGTGCGTTGAGAATTTTACTACTATTGGCTCTCTTCTTCCTCTTCTTCTAGAGAGAGAGAGAGAGAGGCATTTTCAGTAATCCCTTCTACTCTTACCGCCACTTGTCCAATTCAATTACCCTTTTTTCCTTGAAGCTCATCCTTTTTTCTGTAATTTAGGCAGAAAAACAGACCATCAAATTAGGCATCAGTTGCAGAAAATTTCTGGTTATTGGCGGTATTTTGTCCGCCTCAAATTTAACTATATCCATTCATTTCACTGTAGCGTAGAAAAAGCAACGCAAAAACGGATTCTTTTTTTTTTTGGTTTTGTTTGTGTGAAACCAACAGCTGTGTTGCGTCCCTAAATTAGCTTGAATTCGGAAAATTAAAGGAGGAAAAAAGGAAGAAATCATATTGTCGGTTTGCGTAATTGCTTATAGGTGCAAGCAAGGGTGATTGGCTTTTTCGTTGAGCTGTTTTGGTTGTTACCTTTTTAAATAAGGTAAGTGTAGGAGGTGTGTTCCTCACCCAACCCAAAAAGGGCTCAAGAATCTTCTGGTTCAATCAAGATCGTTCATCTTATCCGTCTGATATCACATGTCATAATTAAGCAAGAAAAAAAGTTCCCGGAGAATCTTTGTCAGCAGCAGAGAATTTCAGTTGCTCTGTTGAAATTAGTGATTGGAGTTTTTGAAGCTGTGGGGAGGATGGCCATGGTGGCGCAGCATCATAGAGAGAGAGAGAATAGCAGCGGGAGCATAAATAAGCATCTGGATTCCGGCAAGTATGTGCGGTACACGGCGGAGCAGGTGGAGGCGTTGGAGAGGGTATACTCCGAGTGCCCTAAGCCGAGCTCGTTGCGCCGCCAGCAGCTCATCAGGGAATGCCCCATTCTCTGCAACATTGAGCCCAAACAGATCAAAGTCTGGTTCCAGAACCGCAGGTACTCGAATCATTCCTCAATTGGGTGCATTTTGATTTGAGGGTTTTGTGTGTAGCTAATTTTGGAGCTAGTTTAAGGGGATAATTAAAGATTAAGCGTGAAATAGCAATGTCTGTTGATGAGAGGTTGAGGGTTGGTTGCGAGTGAATGCAGGTGTCGAGAGAAGCAGCGGAAGGAATCCACCAGGCTTCAGAGTGTCAACAGGAAATTGAGTGCTATGAATAAGCTGTTGATGGAGGAAAACGATCGCCTGCAGAAGCAGGTTTCTCAGCTGGTTTGCGAGAATGGTTATATGCGGCAACAGTTACAAACTGTATGTAACTAAACAACCTTCTAGATTGGCCATGGTTGATTTTTTGATGTTGTGTTTTACTTTTTTGTGCTAATCTTGCATCAAATTACTTGCCAAAATGAGATTTTACTGTGTGTGTATGGCATCAATTACTTGAACTCTGAGTATGGCAACATCTTCCTTCCTGCTTTTTAAGCTTTTCATGTATTACTCTTATGGAAATTCAGGCGTCTGTACCGACCACTGATGCGAGTTCTGAGTCAGCGGTTACGACCCCACAGCATTCTCTTAGAGATGCTAACAATCCTGCTGGGTACTTCATCTGATACTTGTTTGTTCCTTTGAATTCTTACATATGCAGAACTGTCAGCCTTCTTACCATTTTATTGTATATTTGCATATATATGATGCTTTTGGCAGGCTCCTCTCTATTGCTGAGGAGACCTTGGCAGAGTTCCTCTCAAAGGCTACAGGAACTGCTGTTGATTGGGTCCAGATGCCTGGGATGAAGGTTCGAGTCATCTAAAATGCATTTTCGCCGTTTTCTATTATTTTCCAGTTTCAATCAGTGACAGTCTTTCCAATTCTAAAGATATTATTATGATTTTGCTGTTAGCCTGGTCCGGATTCGGTTGGAATATTTGCCATCTCACAACGTAGAGGTGGAGTGGCAGCTCGAGCTTGTGGTCTTGTTAGTTTAGAACCTTCTAAGGTAATCAAAGTAATTCAATTATATCTATGTTTGAATGACTTTCACTGTTTGCATATGTTGGCTCTTTTCCTGAGAGGATTTCAAGTTTACAGATTGCTGAGATCCTTAAGGATCGTCCATCTTGGTTCCGTGACTGTAGAAGCCAAGAGATTTTCACTATGTTTCCTGCTGGAAATGGAGGAACAATTGAGCTCTTACATACACAGGTTGATTGGGTGATATGTCACTGGTACTGTGTTTGCATACAAGTTATCATTTCAGACACTTGAATAACTGATGATTGCTTTCAGACATATGCACCGACTACTCTGGCTCCGGCTCGTGATTTTTGGACTCTGAGATACACAACCTCATTAGAGAATGGTAGCCTCGTGGTAAGTAGTCTTTGTATATCTGTGGGGTGAAGAAAAGAAAAGAAGAAAGTGATGATTGCTGTAGTCGGTGTGCTGATACGAATATGATTTGTACTTGTTCTTCTTTAATTTTTGAAGGTATGTGAGACGTCACTTTCCGGTACTGGGGCTGGGCCATCTGCAGCTGCTGCATCACAGTTTGTTAGAGCTGAAATGCTTCCTTCTGGATATTTAATTCGGCCATGTGAGGGTGGAGGATCGATTATTCACATTGTCGATCACCTTAATCTCCAGGTACTCTTTCTTCTCTTTTTGGGGTTTAATTATCTTAAAAATTTCTCTATAGATGGATGTAACATAATAAAGCAAGTCTCACTGCACTGGTCCAGGCATGGAGCGTGCCAGAGGTGTTGCGGCCACTTTATGAATCATCAAAAGTTGTGGCGCAGAAAATGACAATCTTGGTCAGTACTGCAAATAAAAAGCTTTCATATATTACTCGTTTCTGGTTTTGGCTTATGGAGTTGATGACATAGCTGTCATAAAGACGAGAATCAAACTATATTAACAAGGCAGGGAAGTTTTGAATAACTGACATTGCTTTGAAGAGTTACATAGTTTTTGTTCCCTATTTGAAATGGACAAGATTGCAAAACAGTGGTTTGTAATTTATCCTTCTTTCTCTTTGATATGTGGCTAGTTGCTCACCTTTTTGCCTCTTTGAATGGTACTCCTACAGGCACTAAGATATATTCGGCAGATAGCCCAGGAGACAAGTGGCGAAGTAGTATATGGTCTTGGTCGGCAGCCAGCTGTTTTGCGGACCTTCACCCAGAAATTAAGCAGGTAATTATAATCTTTCTACTGAACTCCCTCTGCAAACTGAATATAGTATGTAATTTTGCTTTCTGTTACAGATATTAGGAATTGTTATAATTATGTCTTGTTCCTTGTAGAGGCTTTAATGATGCTATTAACGGGTTCAACAACGATGGGTGGTCGATATTAAATTGTGATGGTGCTGAAGATGTAGTAGTTGCCATTAATTCAGCCAAGAATCTGACTGCTGATTCAAGTGTGGTTTCTCTGCTCGGAGGTGTTCTCTGTGCAAAAGCATCTATGCTGCTTCAGGTTCTCTTGTTTTTTTATCCACTGAACGGATGCACGTGCTGCTTAGGACTTAAATCATAAATCAAATGAATGCCTAGAGAGTTCCACTTTTTACATTATGTGTGTGTGTGTGTGTGTGTTTTTGTCCATTTACTTCATCTATATAGTATTTCCTCATTATGGATATTGAGAGCATTGTTTTTATGTAGTATTGTTTATCCATGATACAAGACCCTCTACCCTGAAGATATAAAGATTATCTTTTAAAGTGTCGGAATTAATTAGAAAATTTAAGGCGTAACAACTCGTAGCATTTTTTTTTATTGTTAACTAGATCTATGAATCAGTTTCTTCCGTGATTGGATGAAGTGTTCCACCACTTTCCCGTATCATTTTGTGTACCATAAAACATATACCTCATCAGGTTAGCTGAGCCAAGTACTTATTGTACTAACCTGAGCCCAATGTCTCCTACCAGAACGTCCCTCCAGCAGTGCTGGTTCGTTTTTTGAGGGAGCATCGATCAGAGTGGGCGGACTTTAATGTTGATGCGTATGCTGCCATGTCATTGAAGTCGAGCACATGCTCATATCCCGGAACGAGGCCAACAAGATTCACCGGAACCCAAATAATCATGCCTCTGGGTCAAACGATTGAACATGAGGAGGTATATGCCTTTAATTCTTTTGCATAGAAGATAACAAATCCCAATTCATTTTCCTTCTCTCCCACTTAATGGCATTGAAATAAGTCTAAAATACACTGAAGCATGATTTTATCTGTCCAAACTTTCAACTAAATTTCCCAGTTTGCTCCTCAGTAATATTTTCATGAAGAATTATAATTTTCTATTTGGTGATGATGTGTCGTGTATATAACTGAAGCCATCGAAACATGATCATACAATCTCTTAATTCTTTTGGTTCTTTGGTATCCCAGATGCTCGAAGTTGTTCGTTTGGAAGGACACTCGCTTACTCATGAGGATGCCTTCGCATCCAGGGACGTTCATCTCCTGCAGGTCCTCTAGTCTCTTTCTCGTATAGATGGATCTCAAACTTATTACCAGAATGTGCGATTTGGACTTTTTGAACGCGTCTTTGTATAACAGATGTGTAGTGGAGTTGACGAGAATGCTGTGGGAGCCTGCTCGGAGCTGATTTTTGCACCTATTGACGAGATGTTCCCAGATGATGCACCGCTGCTGCCTTCTGGTTTCCGCATAATCCCACTCGATTCAAAATCAGTTGAGTTCGAACGTCTTGTCCCTAGTTTATAGCTATATGGATTTGATCCAAACGATGATGACATCCTGTGTTAACTGTTGAGGTTCCGGTTTCAAACCCAAACGAGAAGATGACCGTGCTCGTTTATTCAGCTATAGTGAATTGTGCTTAACTAGTGATCTGTCGGACAGGGCGACTCACATGATGTATTGGCTTCACACAAGACGCTGGATTTGACATCGAGTCTCGAAGTTGGGCCAGCGACCAGCCACGGTGCAGAAAATGCAGGGTCATCTTGCAACGCACGATCAGTGTTGACTATTGCTTTCCAGTTCCCATTCGAGAGCAATTTACACGATAATGTTGCCACGATGGCACGTCAGTATGTCCGTAGCGTGATCTCCTCGGTGCAGAGGGTTGCCACAGCCATATCTCCATCAGGGTTGAGCCCGACAGCGGGGCCAAAGGTGTCCCCGGCCTCTCCTGAAGCTCTAACGCTCGCACACTGGATATGCCAGAGCTATAGGTACTGCTAATATAAGGCTTGGAAAACACCAAATTAGATACTGTTTATTGATTTTGTATCATTTGCAGCTACCATGTGGGAACCGAGTTGCTAAGATCCGACTCCGTAGGCGGCGACTCGGTTTTGAAGACACTTTGGCATCACCAGGATGCCATCTTATGCTGCTCCTTGAAGGTACGTGCACGGTTCTCGAATATTCTTGGTGTACGTCGTTTCTCAGAATCATTTGTGCCCGTCGACTCTTGGCCTCGAAAACACTTGAATATCTTTGTTTCGTCGTAGCAGGCTCTTCCAGTTTTTATATTCGCGAATCAGGCTGGGCTCGACATGCTGGAGACGACTCTCGTCTCGCTGCAAGATATCGCGTTGGATAAGATATTCGATGACTCGGGTCGCAAGGCGTTGTTCTCGGAATTCGCTAAGATCATGCAAGAGGTGACACAGCTCGTCTTGTGCATTCACTTGCTTTTGAACTTGGCATATATTTTCTTCCTCTGATTTTGATTGAACTGGTTATACTGGTCAGGGATTTGCCTCCTTGCCCGGTGGTATTTGCACGTCGACGATGGGGAGGCACGTCTCGTACGAACAGGCCGTCGTGTGGAAGGTCTTTGCGGCAGAAGAGAACTCCTCCGTCCACTGCCTCGCGCTCTCTTTCGTCAACTGGTCCTTCGTCTAAATCTCTAAATCCAACAACTCTTCAATTTCCCAGAAGAAAACTCTAAATGGAGGGAATCAAAAAGAAAAAGTTTTGTCATCTATTTCTGTCTTTTTGCTCAACTCTATTTATATACAGTATTCCAAAATTTTGATCCTCCAATGTAAATTCTTCTACTCTAGTCATTCTAATCTATTTGATGGAATTCTTGTTTACAATCCATTGCTAAATGAGTCCAAATTATACACATAGTAGTGGTGACAAGCTACCATTTCTAATGCCTAAAACCACATTACTTGAAACCAATCCTCATACACAAAATAGCAGAACTAACACTGTTTATATACACGAGACAGCACCAGTTTTGGAGTTGTACACAACAATAATAATCACAGGCAACGCGACGGATTGATTACATGGAATCGAAGAAAAATACTACTACACATGATATAGTCCTTCAACACCAAAATTATGTCTGTGGTCACAGGAGATTTGTTATTTTCATCTCGATGCCAATGACCAAAAATTTAACAAGAAAGAAGGTAATGCAGCAAACCAGCTGAGGAAGGCCATAGCTGTAGCAGTTTCAAATTCTGTGCAATGATTTCTGCCACAGGCGCCCAGATCGTTCCCAATGAGAACAGTAATGCCTGCCGATGCACAGGCTGCAGCAAACGTTAGGTTAGAAGTAACCTGCGGCAGCCATCAAGAAAGAGGTTTTAATTTAGTAAACACAAACTGTGCTTCTTAGTTCATAAACCAACAATCCATTCTTGATCAAGTGGTATACTGCGGTCAACTTGAGCATGGGATACAGAGAACCAATGTTACTGCAGATTACAGCTGAAAATTATTTTACCCGGGAGGAAAACAATTCACCCAATAGTTACATAAAGACTCACAAAGCAAGATTAAGCTATAATAATAATAATAATAATAATAATAATAATAATAATAATAATAATAATAATAATAATAAAAGGTTGCTAACATGCCATTTGATCACTTGACATATTCCGTTCGAAAAATATTAAACAATCTCATGCACACTTTTGAGTGTACTTTCTACATTAGCATACCTCACTCTGCACTACGATCTCAGTTGAAGATATGAACTTTCTATCAGACTCTAGTAACCAACATTTGAGAGGGAAGTTGTGAACACAGTGAGAAGTTCATCAGTAACATAAGTGCATAATGCTTCCGATTGACTGAGTTAAGCATGACCATAGTCAGAAAAATGCAATTGGGTTGTGAACAAACAAAGATAGATGTCAAGTGGCTGAGGATAAACTCACACTATTGTTCTCACCTAAAATGTAAAATGCTCAATACCCTATGTACCACACACTGCATTCAAATTTTACCAGACAGCCACGGGAACATACTTCAAATATAAATAGCTTCAAGACTAATTACGAAAAATGGAGATATGTGTATGAACATATTTTCACAAGTTTCTTAACTAGTTTGTGCACATTATGATCTGTGAATATATGGTTTCTTAACCTTGGAGACGAACTTACCCCATCACCAACAGCAAATAACCTAACAACTTGAGGATTCTGCAAACGGCGTCCCACAAGAAGTGCATAAGCATCAGTAATTCCTAATACAATGCTCCATATGCTCTGCAAACCAGCAGCAGCAACAAGGTAGCTAAGAAAGAAAAGAAAACGGAAAACTAAGTTAGTTTTGTTGAGGAACATCATCTATACATAATCAAGTAGCATAGCATCTCTAAACTCTATGTTGGTTACAAAAGGTTTAGGCTCTTGGAGCCTAGGTGCAGGTACTTACCTTCTTGAACAGATGCACAAAGTAAGGAAATAAATACAATTTCACATGATAAAGTTGATAGGCCTCATAACACGCATGTACGAAGTCATTCTAGATGTCAAATTTTGTAAATCTAATACATAATGTTCTCAATAAATGACAAGTATAAACTTCTTTATCATAATTTGTAGTCCTTATTAAGAACTAAAAAGGTGCATGTTAATGAGAAAAAAAATTGAAACCATGCACTTACTAATCCTGAATAAATATATTATAATTCCTTAACCATTTGTTAGATGACTATTTATCATCATTAAAGCTAATTTCAGCAAGGTGTGCCTTCTTTTTGCATCTTGCTCTTGTTGTAAGGTGCACGCCTTATCTAAGTAGTGCACCTCCAAGGTGCTAAGACATTGAGGTTTGCGTTTCATGCTCTTAAGTTTGGGGAGTGCCTCTAACAAATATGTCTAGACCGTCGAAAGAAGTATAGACTTCTGAAACTTTGTATTCTTTTTCATCTCGTGACAGTAAGAAAGATGCAGGAGACCGACCTGCCCAGTTGAATTTATCTATACTTGGTTGCTTATATAAACTAGTTTTGTTTCTTGATGTACAGAATCAAGGTCCAAGGGTTGGGTACAAACAGATGAACTGTAAGTAAGCTCAGTTAGATAAACAAATTCACACCTCGCCAACCAAAAGTGATAAAAAAAAAATTGCTGAAGACAGAAAAGGACATAACATTCTACTTAATTTTTATGATAGATCATAGATGTATACAAAGGTAGGACATTTTGAACTTTTTATTGCCGGTGGATATTTCAACACTAGTCAGGTTTGCACACTTACATGTTTCCCTTAAAATTACACCTGTGGAAGAAATTTCATATTGCATCATAGGCATTTTCCTGAAGGACTTATTCCCACTGTTAGGATTTGCTCCATTATCTGAAATTCTAATCTGATCATGCAAGTCCAAAAACAGATTGGATTTTATGAAACAGCACATATGATATATCCTTGAATATCTTTGCCCTGAACAAACTTCCTCTGATCCAACTAGCTACTTCTCACAACCAACAAAAGCAAAATCTTTTCTTCAGATAAATGAACACATAAATTTAAAAATTCAGTCCAACTGATATTCTACAAGTAACTGTAATCTAAGGTAGCGATTCTAACCAGAAATTCTAGAGAACTTAAAACACCCTACCATAATTTAACTTGTATGATTTCAGCATAATCTTAATATTAAAACCGACAATCAGCATATAGAATTCTCATCTGGTATTCACAAATCCCCTTTTGATTGCATATACAGCTAATATTCGCTGGATTGACAACTCTCATCGCATTCATCCCCTCAAAACTCAAACTCCAAGATAAGAAATACTATAAATAAATTGATCAAACAACTTAAACAATAGTAACTCCAAAATCAATAAATAAAATATTAGTAAAAAGTTATATGATTAGTTTACCAGAAGGCGGTGACCGACGGGAAGTCATTGGTGGTTGCCATGACGGCGAGCGCCACCGCCGCGAACAGAAACTGAGTCACGCGCAACACTAGACCGCCGACCGTCCCGGGCATGCCTTGGAGATCCTTCATCCGCACGCGCGGCAGCGGCACGTTCCCCGCACCCTCCGTCTGCAGCGGCGGTGCCTCCACTGGATGCACCGCTCCCTGGCTCAAATTCATCTGGCTCGCAAATAATTCTACGGCGCAATTGAATCCACGATTTCAAGGAATACCTAGAAAAAGAGGATCTACGAGTTTATGCGCGCGAGACAGCGACGGATGACGCCGTCGTTCCGATCTACGGCGGCGGCGATGAGATGTCGCCTGAACTGAGATTCGGAATTGCAGCTGGCGACGGCGGAGGAAGACCGGCGGTGCGATTTTCAAGTGCGGTGGGTCACGGCAGCTCAGTGGTGGGGTCCACTTGGGGAGTAGATGTTTGGTCGATAGAGCTAACTTCTTTCTGGCTGTAGTGTAATTATGTGCATGAAATAAAATGCTTCATATTCACACTTCTCATAAATAAATTAATTGTAAAAATAATAATAATAATAACTTCATTCAATCATTATTTGAAAAATATATCGCCAAGCTTCATATTGTTACTATTTTCTTTTTCTTTCTATGAAGAAATAATTTTAAATATAGCACGGACTCCAACTTGATACACACGAACTAAATTAATTTATATACAACTTTTAATAAATTACTAATTAAAAATAAAAATTATTCCACAATAAACTTAAAAATGAGATATTTAACTTCGGCCATTAATCATTTTACTGTATGCATTGCCCTGCATATAATTTTTTTTTTATTGTTGTGGAATGTAACTTATATGTAATATTTCAATTTAAGGGAAAAATAGACGGAAATTGATAAGAACACGAAAATGTAATTTAATCAGTAATATATTATTGAATATTAGGTCTTGGGTTCAATTCTCGCATGCGTGGGGTAGTTTTCCCACTTTTATGTGGGTAGTAGTTCCACCTGCGTGTGATTATTTTTTCATCTTTGTATGATGTAGATGTTTCGCGTGCGTGCGAATTGCTTATTGAATTATATATTAAATATATTAGATAGTACTTCTTATAATTCTAAAAAAAATATTATTGTTCTCTTATTTAAGTTTGGTGCTTTTATTGATATCAATACAATTAATAACAATTACTTCTCTCCAAAAACATAAAATAAGATTACAAAAAACATGTTAAACTTCTAAATTAGTATGTAAAATTAATAAAATTTCTGTATTGAGTTAATGTGGAATAGCAAGTACAAAATACACCCATGAGCACGTATTTCTATGTACCAAAATTGACAGTTCATTTTTTTTGGTTAGGGAAAAAATTGACCATTCACATAACCTACGTACTCTTGCGAATGTTTGACAAAGAAAAAGGATTATTTACATTTAAAAATTAAAAGTCCACAACATCATTTTGTAAATCTTTACAAAATTTCATTGCAAATATCACATTTTTCATAATAAAATATCCCAACATGAACACGTATTTAGTTTTTCAACATAAAAATAATGATTGAATGTAATAAATATCAACAGATTAAAGAAAAGCGATAAAGAACACTGATTTACGTGGTTTGATAATAAAGATCTACATTCACGAAAGGTTCTCGGGGTTTTCACTATATTTTTATGTGAGATTAGATTTTACATGATGAGAAGTGAAGAGAGAATAATCCTAAAAATACTTATAAGAGCCATATTTATATGCTATAAAGTAAACTTGATCCATTTGACCCCTAAAGCCCTTATTATAATAGTCTTTATCTTGGAGTTGAGTCGTCCAGGCAAATGCGGAGCTGGACTGTCAAAGTTGAAGCAAAGATGAGTCGTTAAAGCTGAGAGCCAAGATTGGGTTGTCAAAGTTGAGTTCCCTTTCCTTCGAAAGAATATTCGAACCCCCGATGCCCCATAAGATCAGCCACGTATTAGTCAACACTGCACAGAATATCGAAAATAACAATAATAATAATAATAATATAGGGATAAATATTTCAGTTCTAATACTGCACAGCGCCGATGCATATTTTACTCCTCATCAGTTAGAAATACATAGTACAAAAGGTAACGTGATGAATGATTAATCACATGTTTATGGAAATCACATATATGTGAACATTAAAGTCTATATTCATTCAGACTCCCCGTGGGCCATGCATGTTCTACATGACACATATAAGCAGGGCCGTACCTAGGCATAAGCAAAACAAGCCTTTGCCTGGGGCCCCAAAATTTTAGGGGCCCATTTTTAAGTCTATATATATAACTATATGTATTGCATGTTATTATATTTTACAAAAATTCATCTCATTGTTTGAAGAATTTAAAGAGTATGGATTTCATGGTGACATAGATTAAACTAAAAAATGATTACTGAATTGGATAAAAGTAAGAAATCTTTGCCTTTAAAATTGTAAACATATTGTATTTGCTTTAAAGAAAGAAATATTTGTCTATTATGGGTGAATTCATATTGTTTCTTTTACAAATCTTAAAAGTTAGTACTCCCTCCGTCCCACTATAAGTGAAACTTTTTTTTTGGCACGGGAATTAAGAAAGATGTATTTTGTGTTAGGTGAAAAAAAAAGTGAAAAGGGTATTTAAAGGGTAAAAATTTTACCCAAAAAGGAAAGAGTCTCACTTATGGTAAGACACCTAAAATAGAAAGAGTCTCATTTATGGTGGGACGGAGGGAGTAATTTTTATGTTTTGCTAAATATCAAATACTAGTACCATATTAATTGATACCATGAATGAAAACAGTTACACTATAAAAATCTATTTTAAAATTCTCGTTTAGGCCCCCTGAGATATAGGTACGGCCCTGCATATAAGGGATCAAAAGCGCTTACCGACTATCTTTTAGAGTATTTCGATCACGCAAATGAACACATTGTGGTGAAGTTTTGTCATGCTCATAGTGAGGCGAATAAAGCGGCTTACGAACTTGCTAGTCTTATTATTGATTCTCAAAATATAATGGTATGAATGAATGATGAATGATATCCTCTCTTCTAACTTTTAAAAATTGTGTACTTTTTTTTCCTTTTCTCCCTCAAAAGAAGAAGAAGAAGAAGATAAATTGGCATGTGTTTTGACTTTTGAGGTATAGAGAGGTCCATGACTCCATGTACATGTTTACGCATGTAATTATCCACGCAAATCAACACATGCTTAGTCATAAGTACTTAATAACGGTAAACGAAAAATTAAACCCCCGGCCCCACCAACAAAAAAAAAAGAAAAAAGAAAAAAAAGGGGAAGGAAGGAAAAGAAAAGGTGTCAAGCAGGTTCGATCTTTGCGGCTTCTCTTCCACTTTCGATCTCCCAAAATTAGGGTTTTTCTGCCCCCACCACTCCTCTTTCGCTCCAATTTCTCCTAAACCCCTCGTTTGAAATCTCCAACCATCATCTCCCCCTCTGTCCATCTCTGCTTATACTGATTCAGAATTACGGGTTTACAGATCTGTTCAACTTCTTTTTTCTTGTCCGGCTGCTGCTCGCCGTCGCCGCTGCTCCGGCTGTTGCATCCAGGCTCCATTCCCCGCGTGTTTATGCGTAGACAATCATGTTCTGGAAGCTCACAGCTCTTTCTGCTTCTTCTCCCGTAAGTCAACAGGACGAGTGATTGCTTCTTCTTAACTGTTTTCAGTTATCTGTTTCAGTTGAACCGGATTCTTAACTGTTGGATTCATGATTCGTGAAGTGGTTTTGGTGTTGAATTGCTTTTTCCGAGCTGGTCAGTAGAAAATCCCAGCTGCGGTTCCTTTGCTTTAATTGTGTGCTGAGCATGGTAATTGATGTGTGGCGCTGTATACTTTCTGTATATTTCTATTGATTTGTGCAAAAACAAGTGCACTCAGCTTTATCTGGCGGCATTGGGAAGTGGAACTTTTAAGCTTTTGCTGGTTGAATCTTCAGCTACTCGGTTTTCCACATTTGTGTATTTGTTTAATTCGTATGTGATTGTGTCTATTGGACAATCTTTCCCGCTGTCATTGTCATGTATGCACTCATTTATAGAATCTGGTAGCCTTAACCTTGAGTTTTGATTAAATGAAGTTGCTAAATTACTCTGCTAACCCCCTGGCTCACCCAACCTAATTCATTCACATTTCAAGACTTTTTTTAATATCTAACAGGTTCGCATAGATTAAGTTATAGATTTTCTTTAATTTAGTCCATTGGTTTTTATGAATCACTTATTATTTTATTTTACTTTACGAGATTGCCTGTGCTTAACTACCTTCATTAGAGGTTAGAGATGTTTTAACTTCTTGATAATAGTGAGCTGAGAGCTTACCTCTCGTTCTGCTTGGACCAAATAGGTGTTCTTTATATCCAATTAATTTATTATTTTCGCTTATACTCCTAGAATTAATGCAATGAAAAAGTTGGTGGGAAACATATGTAGATCATTAATAGCAGTTTCTCAGCCAGCTAATATATTTTTGTTATCTCTGCTTGCTAATAGAACAGTACAAGGAAACATTAAATAATCTGCTGAAGCCACTCAAATGGTCTTTGAAGTTGATAGTTGTATGAAGAGTGAATCATTTTTGAATTTATACTTACATGGTTTGTTTGAGGGGAATCCTGAAATTCATTCCTGATCAACTTATCTAATGGGTCATGAACATGCTGAGACGAAAATTTGCAACTCTTATAAGGGAAATTCTGAAATGGATCTAATTCCCTATTTGTCATAATACCTTAAGTTGGTCTGGTGGATGGGATTGTATGCGGAGTGTAGTAGGAATTCTTCCTTTACGTTCTCAAATATACTGAATTTTGTTGGTCTTATCTTTGAAATATAATCAATTGAATTAGAAGGAGGAATTTAATGTGTACGATAAGGTCAACAAATAATCAGTATAATAGACAAATAATAAAAATATTACTGTATTTGCTACTAACCAATTAATAAAATTTGAAACCAATGAGATGCATGCCTGCTTGATTGTATGAAACATATCATTTTGACGGGAAACAGTGTATATCATAAAGAAGAAGTTAGTGGCAGATTAGTTGAAATGAATGCTGTATGAAATTTGTAGCAATTATACGACCTAACTATTGTTCTGACAAAATTTTACCTATCTGGTTCTTATCGATCTAGCTAATCCGAATCAACTGGCTCTAACTTATCCGATCGAATCAACGGTTTGAGTTTCTGTCTTCAGCCTCTTTGAGAAAAACTTGCCCAGCTTGAACTCTACATGTGCACTTGGTCCCCCCATCTTTTTTCATTCAACTGTGTTCTCTGTTCTGACAAAAATGCTTTGTTGCTTCAGGTTGAGTCTGTGCTCGACAAGGAAAATTTTACCCTGGAAGAGCTCTTGGATGAAGAGGAGATAATCCAAGAGTGTAAAGCGTTAAACAGCCGCCTTATAAATTTGTATGAACCCTGCATGCACCACATATATTAATGCGCTTGTTCACCTTTCAGTGGAAATTGTGAGCTGTTGAATATGCATTCAACTTTGAACTTCTTTGGTTTCAGTTTGAGAGATAGAGCTCAGGTTGAGCAGTTGGTGCGATATATTGTTGAGGAACCCCCAGAAGATGCAGATAGCAAACGGACCTTCAAGTAGGTTGACATACTTCTAGGGAAATAAATTGGCGCATTTCATAATTATCGTCTTAGTTGGTACTTCCCTTAGATGGGAATAGAAGTTTGACATACCTAGAGCCAATTGTATTCCAGTACTTCAGGTGGCCCATTTGTGTCTAAATCCTTTCTTCCATGCTGTAGGTTCCCTTTTGTTGCGTGTGAAATTTTCACATGTGAAATTGATGTCATCTTGAAAACTTTGGTGGATGAAGAGGAGGTTAGACAATCCTTCTGAATATATGAAGACATACAATTAATTTCGACCCTTGTTGCAATGAACTCTCTTGTTGCAGCTTATGCATTTACTCTTCAATTTTCTGGAACCAAACCGCCCTCACAGTGCATTGTTGGCTGGGTACTTCAGTAAGGTGTGAATTTCTGGCTTCTGAGTTTAAGCATTTTTTTTATTTATTTACTATAGGGTGATTACCTCATTCCACAACCAGCTTGTTTAATGTGATATCTGGTTGTGCAGGTTGCAGTATGCCTAATGATACGGAAGACCGTCCCACTAATGAATTATGTAAAGGTAATTTGTCTACATTTTGAAAGTTATGCATGCTAATCATACTCATGCCTCTAATCATTGAAAGTCAAATGCCTGATTTTGTTGCCCCGCACCTTTTGTCCTCTCAGTTTTTCAGTTTCATTTTCTTTTTCCTTTTCTTTTGGTATGGGCATGAAACATTACAAATTGAATTCTTTATGGTCTCATATCACATGGATCAGATTTCCATAATATGTTTATCATTCAGGGTTCTTCTGTTGCAAACTCAATTACCATTGACTGTTGCATTATAGTTTGCTGGAAGTTCAGGCTTATGACCTTGATGTCCTTAATTGTCCTATATGTTACCTGCTTTTATATTTCACCCGTGCCATGCATTCAGTTTATCTCTGATTTGTGAATACACGTCCTTAATCTTGAAAAGTTACTATAGGGACAAAATATGTCTGAGAGATGACTTAAGGTTCTCCCACTCTGATAGCTGACTCGATATATTCAAGTGATGAAGGCCACAAAAACATTTTACCCATGTCAATCTGTGAGAGGTTTGAGGAAGAAAATATAAGTTTTTAACTTCAGTTTTGAAGCCTACTTGTGTAAGTGGGCTCTTAAAGAGTGAAATGGTGCTATGCTGATTTAGCAAGAACAGTGAGGATATTGATGACTTTTTTCTTTCTCTATCAAGAGCGCGACCGCTGTTTGATAGAACTGGTGTAGCATACAATATTTTATCTAGCCTTACGCTCAAATTGACGTGTGGTAATGCTGATTCTAAGGGCTCCCTTTAGCCAATCCAAATGGATTTTGGGTGCAATAAAATTTGTCAATAATCAAAGTATCCTTATAACTAGATTGCTTAAAGAATCTTGCTATTAGAATTTGTAAAACTTGTTCTACTTAGTATTGTTTTGAAAATGAATTGCGACAAATTTGCTTGCAGGCCCACCAAGATGTTCTTAAGCAGTTGGTTGATTTGATCGGTATCACATCCATCATGGAGGTAGTGTCTCATGTATATTTTGTCTTCTGCTTTGAACACTTTGTTTTGCTGAATTCCCCTGCCCTTTTAGGTACTTGATCGCTTGTTGCTTATTGCTGCTTGTTGGTTATGCTCTCTTCTCATCATCTTCCTTGTTATCAGGTCTTGGTGCGACTTGTAGGTGCAGATGATCATTTATATCCAAATTCTTTGGATGTTATGCAATGGTTGACAGATAGCAACTTGTTAGAAATGATTGTGGACAAGCTCAATACCTTGGTATGTTCAGAACTTGCAATGTGCCATATAAGAATTGTTTTCTGCTGATGTAGTAAATGATGCCAATTCAGTGAGCCTCTTGTCATAATTATGACATCTGGCATAAATCAGCTTGGTATTTTCTGCTGATGTAGTAAATGATGCCAACTTGATGTAGTAAATGATGCCAACTTGAGCCATGCTTAGTGTACATTTTCGCTGTTGCATAGTTTCTTCTTTGCTTCCTGATGTTGTAATATCTAAATTCTAATTATTGTACATATTCTCTACCCTCCAGAATCCACCAGAAGTACATGCTAATGCAGCTGAAACATTATGTTCTATAACCAGGAATGCACCATCACCTCTGGCCACTAAACTATCCAGTTCAAGGTCTGTGAGCTTAGTTGAATATCGCCAACAATTGGATCAATTATTTAGTCTGATTTTGAAAAAAAAGTTCACTAACTTTCTCATCATGCAGTTTTGTGGCAAGGATTTTTGGTCATGCACTTGAAGATTCACAGTCGAAATCTGCCCTTGTTCATTCATTGTCTGTCTGTATTTCATTACTGGATCCTAAAAGATCAATTCCTTCACCACTAATGTACTCTTTCAGAAGTCAACATGTATATGAATCACCAATAAATGTGGATCCTGATACTGTCTGTGCCATGCTTCCAAAATTGGGTCAGTTGTAGTTTATAACTGTTAGTATATAACTTTATGCACATATTCTCATATTATCTAGTTGCTATTTTTTTGGTGATATACAATTCTACTTTGGTCACTATTCTCATGGTCATTGGTCATGAATGTTGGCATTTATCCGGGCGCTTTCTTTGATTTTAATGCTCAGCCTATGCTTCTTTAGAATCTTTTAAGATGCAATTGTTCTATTAAATTGGATATTTGTAGTCTCAGCATATGGAATTTTCAGCATTGACAATGTGGATGAGGACACATGATTTAACTGCATATGTTTACCCATATCTTAGCTCATTGAACTTTTATCAACACATGCTTGTTGTTTCTGGAGTTCCATGATGTAATTTATCTGTGTTCAGGTGAACTGTTGGTGCTTCTGAATGTTTCATCTGATGAGAATATTTTGCCCACAACATATGGTGAATTGAAGCCGCCTCTTGGAAAACATCGTCTGAAGGTTAATTGACATGCTTTATTGATGATTTACCCTTGCTATATATTTATTCCGTTTATTCCCAAATTGTCAACTCTTTTTGCAAAATAGGAGCTTATCTGTAATCCTTCTCATAGAAGGTGCATTAGTCCATTCTTGATAGATCTTCAAGAACTTCCTTTGGCTCTAGCTTTGTGGTTTTCATTTGCATTATATTGGTCATTATGTGTCCCGATCCTCTGAAAGCATGCAAAAAGAAGTTGCTTTCATGTTGAATGGAAGCACGACCTATGTAGTTTTTTTTGACGTATAAAGCTACTCCACCCCCTTCTCTTACCTCTAACCCCTTTTTTTTCCCTCCATGGCTTGGTCATTTCGATCTAATAAAATTGTCATCCTGGTTTTAGATTGTAGAATTTCTCGCGGTGCTGCTAAAAACTGGCAACGAGGCTGCAGAGAAGGAATTGATAATCTCTGGGACCATTCAAAGAGTACTTGATCTGTTTTTTGAGTAAGAATCTTGTTTACGGCTATCTATTTGTACCATATTAGCAACAAACACTAGTTCAACATAATTGTCTTTAACTTCATCATTAGCAGAACTAGGTATAAGTAGTTAGATTTGTTAATACCGTTTCCAATGGTGTGTCCTTGTACAGGTACCCATATAACAATGCTTTGCATCATCATGTGGAGAGCATTGTATATTCATGCTTGGAAAACAAAAATGATGCCATTGTTGACCATCTTCTTGTGGACTGTAACTTGGTTGGAAAAATTCTTATTATGGAAAAAAGTCCAACACTTTCTGCCACACCGAATCAGGTAATTGTATGTTAATGATGACGAGTATTTTGGGGGTGTTTGTGCCTACATTTGATATTTTTGTTGCTCATTTTAGTTTTCTGCTTTATGGATAAGAGTTGAGGTTGATAGAACTTGTGGGAATCAGATAAAAGACAAGAAATCCTTCTCTTCTGTAACTAATCCTTCTATTGTAGTCTTGTAGCATGTAATTATTGCAAGAACATTCCAGTTTCCTGGCATGTTTACATGCTTTGTTTAGCATGATTAATAGACCATCCTTGTCTTGACCTTTTTCATGTTGCCTCTGTCATTATTCACCATTTTAATGTTGAGTTTGATGTGTGGTTTGCCTATGGCAATGCTATAATCAAATGCAGCCAACTTCGCCAGCACCCGGAAGATGGGCCCCTCGAGCAGGATATTTTGGACATTTGACTCGGATATCAAATAAACTTATTCAGCTGGGCAATAGTGACGATCGCATTCTGAAGCATCTTCAGGTCAGTAACATGTTCAATACTCGTCTTAGATTAAAGACCACTAATTCCAAGGCATTGTGCTGGAATCTCTTACAGGAGCATGACGTGGAAATATGTTTGACACAAATTTCTTATGTGCTTTGTGAGTCTTTATTCGTTATGTTTTCTGTTTGTTTCAGGAAAACAATGAGTGGAGTGAGTGGCAGGCCACTATCTTACAGGAGCGTAATGTGGTCGAAAATGTTTATCGATGGGCTTGTGGGTAAGCCTACTTTGTCATATTTTTGAAATTGTTACTTGTCATCATTATCCATTTATTAACAGCACCTCAGGTCAAACTTACATGACTAAGATTAATGGGAGTTTTCAGCTCTCTATAGTTGGTTAAAGTATTTAGTTTTCACTCTTATGACATCAGTCTAACCCTTCTATTTGAATACCTTCTGTTGCTAACTTGCTATAATTGACCTACATGCAGCATTCAGGTTGTAGATGTTGAATGCACTCAAAAGACTCATTTGATTCTTTTTATTTGCTTTTTTTGGGGACTAATTCCATCTGGCTTGCGAAGTGTGTCTTCTGATTGTTCTGATCCGGAATTAATTATTCTTTACCACTTTGCAGGAGACCTACTACATTGCAGGACAGAACCAGGGATAGTGATGAGGAAGATGTTCAGGATAGAGATTATGATGTTGCAGCACTGGCAAATAATTTAAGCCAGGCATTTAGATACACCATATATGACAATGAAGAAAATGAGGTAAATTCGAAAAAGAGGAGTTACTGATAGTTTATTTAAAATTCTTACATGATTTATTTATGATCTATTTGTGATTTTCATACTTACAGGGTCATGGATCTTTTGATCGTGATGATGAGGTAATCTGCATTCTAATATAATGCACAGTATTCTCTCTTTGCATAACTGGAAAGATGGATCCCTTCTATTTCATCAAGTCTGTAGCTCTGTGGAACTAAGCATATGCAATATTACTTTGCTTGTGCTTGCCCTAAATGGTTCTCATTGCTCATATCTGAAATTTTTGGACTTGTAGGTTTACTTTGATGACGAATCTGCTGAGGTCGTAATTTCATCCCTAAGGTTGGGTGATGACCAAGGGAGGTTAGTCTTCTGAATTTTTGTAAATTTAGTAGCATTGATGGACTGATGAAATCTCTGTATATTCTAATTTTTTAGTTTTGTGTATACTTGGGGTGCTCCAACTTGGGAGCTAGTTTTTGAAATTTCCTTTCTATATGGGTGCTATCTGTCTTAAGTAAAAACATTGAACATTCTGCTATACACAACTATTAAGTTTTTGTGAATTGTAAGTATAAGGAATTAAGAACTGATAATATATTTCAAGATGGATGGAATAAGATTTTTGACACTTTAAGGCCATGGCTGACAGTCAATGTTTAGGAGGCTTTATCATTAAATGATAGTATATTTTCTTTGTAGCAGTTTGTTCACAAATTCCAACTGGTTTGCCTTCCAAGATGACAGAAATGGTGGTGACGTGCCTATGAACACCTCATCTTCTGACATGATGGATGATATTAATTTGAATGGAATAACGAATGGTGGTAACAGCAGCAGTGATGATGAGGTTATGGTTGGAGAGGATGAGGAAATGATAGAGAGCAGGTCTTCACCGAATGGATCATCTAGTTTTCAGGCTAATGGCTTCAATGGATTCGCCGTAGACAATTCTAGGGGTGATGGAGACTCGGTTACCATGGCTGAGAAAACTGCTACTTCTAATGACTTGGGTTTCTTTCGCTTTGAGTCACCGGACAACGACGACCCTTTTGGAGACAGACCAATACCTGAGTGGGTTGCGTGGGGAGAGGGGTCTGATTTTCAAGTTAGTCGATCTGGCGTTAATCCATTTGTTGACCACAACAACATCACAGAAAATGTAACGGACTCAGTGGAATGTACTGCTGCTCCCATATATCCTACTTCCAGTGGAGAACTTGTACCCAATGGAATCAGTTCTATAGATGTCAGTGATAGTTTGGCTAAATCTACTTCGAGTCAGAAAAGTGTTTCCGTGCCCTCTTTGTTTGAAGAGGATGTTGAATTCGTGGGTGTGGAATTGGAGGGTACAGAGAAGGCTATGGAACAGGCTCTCAAGGAAGGCATTGTCGGTGAAGCTGGGCCACTGAAAAGGAACACCAGTCCAAAGAAACCAGAAAAGGAGGATTTAGATGACAGTGCTGGAATGAAGGAATTCAATGACGCCAACTATTGGAGAGTCGACCAGGAGGTTGCAGTGTTGGAGTAAGTACAGGATGAGTTTACTGTCAATCTTGAACCCATAGCCACACAATGGTCTGTATTCAAGTGCTAACGAGGAGAAAGTATGTACAGTATATTTTTGTTAGAGTTGGGATCAAATAGACAGGCTACAAAATTTGTCGTTGGTTATTTATTGTCACACTCAGTTCGCTAGGTTTGTTTCAGTATTCTTTTTCTCTTACTGTGTTGGGGATTCGTCTCCTCTTTATAGTATTCTTGTTTATTTCCTTACTCGCGAAAGTAAACACAGTATTCATCCTTGTGTAACCATCATATATGACATAGAATTCTTCATCAAGTGGATGATGTCTTCATGAAGAAACTCCTGTCAGGTTATAATATATGCTCGTTTAGTTTATTAATTAGTATCGATATAACTCCCGTTTTCTTGCAGTATTTCAGGTGTAGAGAAGAAACTCTATGGACTATTTACCAGGTGAGACTCAGAATGTTTTACGCGGTTTCTTGAGTTTGATCATATCCGATTTTTGGTTCTTGTTCAGGTTTCGCGATATAACTTGCCTGTGGTTTAACATAGATATTGTGCTTAGTTGATATTTTTGGTGAATAGGGTTTTTAAGAGGATCAATAATGGTTCCCCATTTCCTCCCTTGGTGACTCGAATCCCTGATCTATTAGTTGCAGGGGAAGCGTCTTACTAATTGAGCTGTGCTTCGTTGTCTGTTCAACTTTCAGCTTACTTGCGTGCAGTTTTAGCATATGCCATACAGGCAATGAAAATAAACAAATCTCGATTAAGAAACTGATTGTAACAAATGTATATGGTGTATATTTGATGACATTTTCATGTGTTTATGCATATATATACATATATAATCGAGCAAATTGGTAACTTGAGAGTCGACATGGAATCAATACTAAATAAAAGTAATGAGGTGGAATTTTTTAAAGTTTCTACGTCAATTATAAACGACTTCGTTTAGTATAATTTCATGCCATTTTTTTTGTTTAATCTCTTGCAGATTTTGAATTGCTAACATGACTAATCTGTATTTGAAAATGTCAGGTTCAAAATATTGGATATTATTATGTCAATTTAAATTGATTACTCCCTCTGTCCCATTGATCTTGTCTTGTTTTTCTTTTTGGGTTGTCTCATTGATCTTGTTCTGTTTCTATATTTGATAATGATTTTACACTACAAATAATATGACCTTACACCGTGTCCAAAAGAAATGGGACAAACTTAATGGGACGGAGGGAGTATTTTTTGAAGAAAATAGTAAATTTAAACTTAGAAAGTGTTATTAACACTAAAACTAATATACTTTATCACATGCCACACTTAGTTAACTAGAGAGATGCAGTGTATTAAATATGCTCAATTGCTCACTATGCCCACTCTCAAAAGGTAGTAAAACTGCCAAACACTCTGATTGGTCTCAAGTGGAATCAAATGTAGAATCGTGCAAAATTCGAATTGTCTTTGCTTGCTACAACAACCCATCCAATTTATCAGTGCATGCCATAATAATCCACCCCATACACATATTAAGCATGCAGTAATTTCCTATTTCCATGATGCTACAATAATAATAATTTAAGTTATCGTCACATATATATATTTTTAAATTATTAGTCACTTGCCGCCGCCACACATTAGTGAACTATAACGAACTATGCCTCGTCAATCTTCCATCTCATGCTATAATAAAATTTAGTATTAATTTTTCAGTCATCATCTTTTGCCTATAAATTGACACCATTAATCAACACTTAATACAAACCTAGGTTAAATTAACATCATTAGCAAGGAAAGATGATGATGATTAGGGTTGTAACCTTTTTAATGGTGTGTGTGGTTGTGAGGTGCCAACTAAGCTCCGATTTTTACTCTAAAAATTGCCCCAACGTGCTTAACATTGTGCGAAGAGAGGTGAGAAGCGCGGTAAGGAATGAGATGAGAATGGCTGCTTCTCTGCTTCGCCTCCATTTCCACGATTGCTTCGTCAATGTTAGTAAGCTACCTATATTCAATCTAGCTCGAAGTATCTTATTATTAGAGTTGTAAACGAGCCGAACCGAATATTAGCGGGCTTGAGCTCGGCTCGTTTAAATATTAGGGTGTTCGAGCTCGGCTCGTCACCCACTTACTGAGTTCGAGCTTGGCTCGTGTGATACTCGATAATGTCGAATTCGAGCTCGAGCTCGAGCTCGTTAGATATTCGTATATATGATGTTCGAGCTCGAAATCTTTAAAAATTTAGGAAAAACTTCTTAATTAATGTGTTACTCGAGCTCGTTTAAAGCTCGTATACTAACTTGATTGATGGCTCGATTAAAGGTTTGTGAACAGGCTCGCAAACATGTTCGCGAACATCAAATTCGAACATGTTCGTGAGCTTAACGAGCTGAGCGCCGTCAAGCTCGAGTTCGACTTGTTTACTATCGAATCGAGCTCCAAACGAGTTTTTATCGTGCTGAATCTCGAACATCTTGCGAATAACTTTGTTTATTTACAACTCTACTTATTACTACGGGAAAAATACATATACATACATGAAATTTGTTCTATATCTTTTATTTTGCACGTGACTTTCAAGTCTTTCCTATAAAATCAAGTTTCAATTTTGTTCAATTTTTTCACAATTTTAAATTATATTCAAATTAAGTTTGAGTTGACGCTTATGTGGCAACCAGTCAATGAGGCAAGTGTCGACCTATCTTTCCATCTTTACGATGTTATTTCCTTAAAAAATTCAATTTTTTGAGGATTTCAAGTTGCAGAAATCCAATTAAATTAATATCAATTGATTTTAAAAAAATAAACAAAATTAAAAATTGGTGATAATTCAAAAATCATATGCAAAATGAAAAAGAGAGCAAAGTTCACGTATTTATATGCATTTTTTTCTTCTATTTATTAAATTGAGTGTTTTAATTTTCAATTTTCAATTTTCAATTTTTCAGGGGTGCGATGGATCGGTGTTGTTGGATGGAAATGACGGCGAGAAGTTTGCTCTGCCAAACCTGAATTCAGCAAGAGGATATGAAGTGATCGACAGTATCAAAGCAGCAGTCGAGACTGCATGCGGCGGCGTCGTTTCCTGCGCAGATGTTCTCGCCATAGCTGCTCGCGACTCCGTTGTGTTGGTGAGTGAGAGTGAATCTCTGTTTTGCATTTTGGTTGAGATCCAGATTCAAACTCATATATGATTGAAACATTTAGAGCGGAGGTCCGACATGGAATGTATTATTGGGAAGAAGAGATGGAGTTTCTGCAAATCAAACCGCCGCCAATCTTCAACTCCCTTCTCCCTTCGATTCTCTCGATTCAATCGTTTCCAAATTCGACGCCGTTGGCCTCAACACCACCGACGTCGTTGCTCTATCAGGTAATTAGATCTAAACCTAAAACCCCCAATTATCCTCCGTCGATTTCCATCTCATCGTGTTTCAATTCAGGCGGCCACACGATCGGGTTATCGAGGTGCGCGCTCTTCAGCGGCAGATTGTCCAACTTCAGCGGCAGCGGCGCGCCGGACGCGACGCTGGACAGCAGCCTGATCCCGGAGCTCCGGTCGGCGTGCCCCGTCAACGGCGACGGCAACAACACGGTGGCGCTCGACAACAGATCTAGAGACCTGTTCGACAACAGTTACTTCAGGAATCTGGTGAACGGGAGAGGAATTCTGCAGTCCGATCAGGTGCTTGTTTCCGGCGACTCAGCGGCGTCCACGACGAAAACCATAGCGGAGCTCTACAGTAACAACTCTGCGGTTTTCTTCTGTGACTTCGCGAATGCAATGATCAAGATGGGAAATATCAGCCCCCTAACCGGAGGGAATGGAGAGATTAGGAGAAACTGTAGGGTTGTTAACTCTTGATTAACTGTTTCTGGTATTTAATTTTTCTTGGCTTTTATATGTAAACATGGTTTTATATGACTATATACTACTCTACTATGTTTACAATATTTTCCTAAAAAATATTTTAATATGTATTTTGGAGCTAAAATTGAAGCATTCATCTAAAGTCCAAACACAAATTTTTTTCTTTTTTTTTTTAAATTACGAGAGGTATCTATTCCCTTCGTCCTACTATAAGTGACTCAAAATTTTTCGGTACGAAAATTAAGAAGGTATAAATTTGTAAAAAGTGATAAAATCCACCTTTTTCAAGGATTAAATTTTTCCATTTATGCAAACAGACCACTTATAGTGGAACGATGGAACGATCAAAATAAAATATAATGTTCAGTGGTTTTTTTAAATTTAGACAACCCAAATGATGAATCTTAAAAGCCTCAATTTTAAATTTCAATCTTGGTTTTTTTTTTTTTTTTGAGAAAATTAAATTCCAATCTTGGATAAATGTCAAAATCTCAATTTCAAACTTGTGTAAAAAAAAATACTAAGAATTGAAAAGTTGGGACATTATAAACACTTTAAAAATCAAATCTAATTTGCAACAAGATCTAAAATTGAGAATTTAAATTCTCTACTGAAGTATAAGAGTTTTCTTTCTGTATAGTCCCACTTCTACACTTGAACTTTAAAGACCTCAAAATTTTACTATACAATTGTCAACAATAAAACAGACTAAAAAACATTATTGAGTTAGGTATGTAACTAATGTGATAGACCCATTTTCAACCATGATAAATTATGTGATAGAAAGGAATTAAAAGAGCATTGGAAACAAGAATGTGAAAGAATCAAATATAGAAGGAAAATTGGCTTAAGGTTTCAAAGAAGACAAATAATATCATCTCCATCTTCACTGAAGCATAACATCACTGAAACTCTCCATTCTTACCAGCTTCTTCACGACACTAATCTAGTGAAAATTATCCTAACCTAGGCTGGACTCGACTCAACTCAACTCGACTCGATTTTTTACAAGATTCTACCCAAGTCACAGCAAGAAAAAAGGACCTCCAAGTAAAGAAAATAAAGGCTAGGACTAATTTAGTTACCTAACTAAAACAGAGCAGCAGACATAATCTGTTTCAGCAAATAGGATCAAACAGATAGCTACTCACCGGGATGAATTCGAGCTGTGGAGACATCGAGGGCTGCTCGATCTTCTTACCTTTGTTTCTCATCTCTATGACCTTCTTGTGGGAGTTGGAGTGCAGAGTTGGCACGAACGTCGGACTTGCCGCTGGTCGGTACTCCGGGTATAGGCGACCGGATCTGTAACGGACGCCGCATGCATTGCAGAGCGTCTTTGGCCCCAACGGGCCCTCCCTCCATTGTGGGGTTTTCGTTATTTCACAGTGAGTGCATTTTTTGGTGGGACGCAGTTGAGCTGCTGCTGCATTTGTCGGCTGTGCATAATCAGATGACTGGGACGAGTCTTCAGTCGTTTGCTTGGCTACCGGCAGATGAGGCAGTTTCTTTCTCCTCTCTTTTGTTTTCTTGGCGTCACAACTCTTTCTGGAGGAGGTGGAGAACAGGGGCGGTATTAAGAGCCAAGGGCTTACGCCTGATGGCCTAGCCCGTTTGGATCTTGCTCGCTTGGCGGTATGAGGCTTAAGCAAGCTCTTCCCAGTCAACGAGGAACTGCTGCTTTCAAGCACGGATACGGGGCTTTGTGACTGGAACGTGCCCGTCTCTTGAACCTCAGCAGATTTGTTCTGTCGACGAATACATGAGCCAGCGGCATCATCACCAAACCAGTAGGAATGCTTCTTCGCCTCGGGAGCCGCGTCAATCTTTATAGGTTTAATCAGCATTTGGGGAAAAAGAAGAATGTAATAAGCATACAGATACATTGGCAAATAAGCAGAGCCAATCTACTCTATCAGCTTAAAAATTAAATCAGAACTAGAAAACTAACACATGGAACTAAAAAAAATTATGATAACTTCTAAACCACAATGTTCATTTTTCCCAAATGAGTGCACAGAATACATATATACGAAAACGAGGGCCGGAACAAGATTAGGCAGTCCGATGGAGAGAAGACGAAGACGGCCAAAGACCATAGCCTACTTTGGTCTTAAGACAAGATTCTTAAGGCAATTGATATCTTATACTCCAGTTTTTATTCATCATTCATCCTAATTAAGTTACCTAAACAGAACAAGAAATCAGGATTAAGACTGATTTAGCTATGCTTAAGAGACTGATCAGGCTAGTAGCATAGCAGTTGGAGAAGTTCACAACACTATTTGGAATCAAACACAATAATAATAAGTCCAATTCTTGAAATAAAGATGAACCAAAGAGAGATATTCAAAAATTTCACAATAACAATTAAGTCCAATTCTTGAAATAAAGATGAACCAAAAGAGAGAATTGAATTATAAGCAGCAACTCACGAGAGCAACTGGTCTTTGCATGAAAACCTGTGGCCCCGTTTCGACTTTGGTTTGAGCAACGGCTGGTGGCCCCATTAGCACGTCCATCGGAATAGGCCCGAGATACTGCGACTTGCTAGCGTCCCAATCGCCGGAAAATCCTTCCGCCTCCAAACCCTCCATCGGAAAATCGGGAAAGTCCAAGATGCTACCGAGCATATTCTCCAACTCTTCGTCACCATCAATAGCCCCATCCCAGCAACCATAAGGGTCAACCTTAGCCATATTCTATCTATATTCACAAGCAGAATCTATTTCGTCAAACACTCGATGCCAGCAACACAACAAAAATACACCATTATATTATATTTGTCTTTATAATCCAACATAGAAAAACACGAACTTTTTAAGGTATCTATCAAGATTCTCTAGTATTAAGATATTTCAATATTTTCATATGATAGCATGACAAATTAGGGCGAGAATTGTCTTTAGATTGGATAAGATAAACAATCTAGAAGATTCTAGAGTGATTGAGTTCCACATCACCCGAGCCAATCACGCCCATTTATGACCAAATTATTACTTGGATGTTGATTATAAAATTACATTAGCTACTATATATAAGGCGGTGTACAAGATTTGATTTTTATGCTTAAAAACGTTATCTATCCTAAAATGAATAATCATATCCTGAAAAAAAAATCAATTTTTATTAATGTTTCCACTAAAAAAATATTCGAATTTTGTGAAAGAGGTAGTGAATTAATTGTAAATCGCGTTACTAATTACAAAAATCCTTCTTCTTCTTCTTTTCTCTAAAATACGTCTTACCATCAAAACAAAAATCTCATCTTTAAATTCAGGAAAAAGTAAATTATTTTTTTAAAAAAAACTTTAAAATCGTACGTTTTAAAAATTGTGAAAAAGTGCTAATTCTTTCCAATTCTTAGCCACACGACATCAATTCACCAAACACAGCCGCTAAATCTTCCACATAAACACTAGCCCTAAAAACCTAGGTGAATAAAAGCAAACCCACAGAGAAAAAATGAAAATTTTGCTTCAAGAGAAAAAAGTCATAACAATTAACCTAATAAATAACAAATGCCAACATAATTCACGAAACATAAAGAAATTCGCGAATATAATAAAAATAAATTGCCACAAAAATATTCAATCTCAAAAACCCACTCAGAAATGAAACACACGAACGCATGCAGAGGATAGAGGCAGACACAAAAAAAACTCAAAATGCAAAACAAGGTTAAAAATGCAAACTTTTACAGCTAAAATCAAAACCCAGAAACCAAAATGTGTGAAAATTGGAGTGTACCTTAGAAATGGTGGGAAGAACAACAAGAAACCTCAAAACCCTTGTCAAGCCATTGGGTTTTGGAGTGTGAATTTGTTCCAATTTTGTAGAGAGGGAAGGGAGAAATGAAAAATTGAAAAAGAAAAGGGAAAAGGGTTTCAAGAAGAGAGAGTGGGAGAGATAGGGTAAGAAGATAGAATGTGGGCTTTGTCTGAACTGTACAAATTGGACTTTATTGGGAAAAAAAGCAAGTACATTTACGTTGTTTTACTTTAGGAAAAATGAAAAGGTTTTTTCATGGTGAGTTTTGGTAATCGGGTGCGGTGATGGTGCATGGGAGATACAGTGGGAATGCACGTGATGAGTTTTTTTTTTTCGTATTGAGTGGAGGTGGGGCCCGTTTGGTTTGAATGTTATCATCGGATGATTGAGGAACAGGGGCCCCACACTTAGTGATGGGGTGGTGTGTGATCCCAGCCATCTCTTTCTCTCTCTTCTTTTATAGCTATATTTTTTTTTTTGAATTTTAATGGCGGATTTAATTAATTTGACTAATTGTGGTAGATCACCTTTTAAGTATCTAAATGAAGAGAATATGCTTTATTGTTAGGGTGTTAGAGTATAAAAACCGCTACACTATTTCAAAAGTAATAATTTTGTATTCAATTTTTGATACATGTGATAAAAATGTCACTCATAATCCTACATATTTGGCATTATTTATGTATTACTCGCTCCGTTCGTAAAAAAATAATCTTGAAGCAGGACAACGCGAGTTTAAAATAGTTGAATATATTTTGAGTGGAGAAATGAATCTCACTTAATAAATAGTGTTGATAATGATAATTAATTGTATTGTGAATGACAAAAATAACTCACCATTTGATATAACATTTCCAAAAATGAAAATTGACTAATTTTTGTGGACGTCCTAAAATTATAAAAATATATTACTATTTTTATAAATAAATGGAGGGATGAAGTTTTTAATAGTCAAAATTACAACGAAATCGTTTGATTTCATAGAAAAATAAATGAGATTAATGACCTTCCATTTCCAAATTGTAATTCGCCTATTTTGAGTGGAAAAATGTTATAATAATCTACATGGAGTGCGAATTTTATGAATATTCTGGTACCGGAAAAATTAATCAATTATAAATTATTGAGTACAAACAAAATCGTTACTTTTGAAATATTATGATATTTATTGTATTCCGCTTAAAGTTGAGATATTGTTTGATATTTTTCCCATTTCAAATGCTACCGCAGCTTCGGATGATTCTAATTTCTATGTTTAGTTCCATTTATGAAGAAATAAAAATAACACGTGAATATTTTATTTAGATTATTGGCGTGATGCAATATATGGTGTTTAATGTTGTTTTGTCATGGTTATTGGAATGCATATTATGTAAAATCATTTAAATACATAGTAAAGAATTTTAGTAATGTGGAGAAATGAAAACAATGTTTCTTGACCTTGAGACCCCCTTTTATTTGAAAAAAAAAAATTGGGGGTGGTATGGTGGAATAATAATTTTGTAGGTGTGATGGATCACTCATGATTTAAGGGTTTGAATTTAATGATTATCAAGCAAAGTGGACCAATCATCACAACTAACTGATGGCAAATTTGCACTACTATCTTGTGTTTCACTAAATAATGTTTTTTTAACTTTTTTTTGCGAAACATCTTTAATCTATTATCAACTGTAAGCTATCAAGAGCTCCATTGTATTGAGATACACGCAACAAATATGTACGCCAGATCTCTCATTTTTATTGCATATTTCAAATAAAATATACTCTCTCCGTCCACAAAAAATAATCCTAAAAGTGGACAACACGAATTTTAATATACTCTCTCCGTCCACAAAAAATTATCCTAAAAGTAGACAACACGAATTTTAATAAAAATAGTTAAATATATTTTGAGTGGAGAATGAGCCCACCACATAATAGAAAGTTTTTAAAAATAGAAATAAATTAATTTTTATGGATGTTTCAAAATGACAAAAATGGACCACTTTTTTGTGGACGAAGGGAATATATACATAAATATGGTCAAGTTTAAGTGAAAATCAATTTTATTCTGTTAATTGTGAATAAAATATTATGATAATATATAGAAAACTATTATGTGCAAAAAAGCATTAGTATTTTGTTTGAAAGTTAATCATGACCATTTCATCAACCAAGATTTATGGACTATAAATTGAGTTTTGGTTAACAGAATAACGGTAATTTTAATTTGATCTTTATCCTATATACAGTAAATATTTAGCAATAAATGTATAATAGAGGTTATCAAAGTGTTGATATGTGATGTTAGTACTATTTTTTTTTATTTTTTTTTTGAGGCGATGTATTAGTACTATTATTGGGCTAGTATTGAATGTAGGGGAGGGACAGCTACACATACATATTTCTGAATAACCAACAAGAATTTATGGGGAATTAAATAAAATCCCAACATGTCACATGCCGATAGAGAGGTAGTAGGGTTGGGGATCGGCTGAAAACCCCTATTTCTCAGCTCTGTAAAGATGGCCCCTTTTGCATTATTAATTCAAGAAAAGAAAAAAACAATACGTTAAAGAGCAAATTTTGAAAATATTAAGAGACAATCATTTCTAATCACGACTCTTTAATTCTGCGTGACATTGAAGCATAAATTGCGTCACTCATCTCAATTTCAACCTTCTACATTACTGTTATCTTTCCTTCAAATTTATTTAAAGGTTTTATTTGTTTCTTTAGAAAACCTTTATTATGTTGCGTCAACATTTTTTTTAAGTTACAACCAACACACACACACACCGTAAAGTGACTCGAATTCCTAATTTATTGGTTAGAGGGAAAGCATCTTCCTAATTAAACTGTGAGCAGTAAAAGAATGACAGAAATAAAACTAGGAATTTCAAACTATGTATTTACTGAAACAATTAAAGAAAAAAGACAATCAAGATCACAACTTTTAAATCTACTGTTACGGCATCTTCTAATCCACATTGAGCTTGAATTTCAAATTTCCTTCAAGATTATCAAACTGAAGAAAACTTGAAAGACAAATCATGTCATATGATGATGAAGCAGTGAGTAGTATTTTGAGAGATCACAGCAAAGAGGATAAACTGCTAATTCGAGTCGGTTGAATGAAAAAATCATAACTAGCAACAACATTTACAATCAATCGTTTGTTATCAACACAAATTTTTCATACTTGGTAACTTTCAGCAGTAATCATGTAGTATGTGATAGTGAATTGGTGTGGATTACGGTTTTACTAGTACTGATTTAGCGACGTCCAGATGGTTAAGGCGACAGGTCCCGATGAGATATTCCGGTAGCTCTTCAGGTGTATTCGCCTGCATATTATCGTAAGAATCATTGCTAGAGAGAGCGAGAGAGAGAGAGAGAGCAAAGCAGAACAAGAAATCAATAAGGGTTTTACCTGAACTAAGAATGCCATCTCAATGACCAGATTGTTGAGGTAACCTAGAACAAGGCTGACCACCCCCCTCGCAACAGTTGAGGAACCAATATCAACCCCAAGCTGTCAATTGCTTGAAAATGTTATTCACAGTAAATTGAGTTCCATTATCAGATAGATACAGATATTGCAATGTCTTCTTAAATAAAAGGCACATGTCAGCTAAATTCTAGTGTCACAAGCTCATAAAAGTACCATTATAACTGTTATGTTTGTGCACTATTTGAAGAACATGATGGAACCATAGTAAAAAGCACAGTTAAATTCCTTTCCAAAATATTTACTTCACACAGTAAAGCTCAAAGTGGAACTGCTTGATATTACTCCCTCTCTCCCGTTTCAAATGACCATATTTCTATTTTGGGCTGTCCCACTTCAAATGACCTCATTCCATTTATAGAAATATTTAACACTACTTTTTAGATGGTCCCACCACCACTTTACACCTTTATCACACATTCCTTAATCTCCGTGCCGAAAAATTTAGGACCATTTGAAGCGGGACGGAGGGAGTATTATTTATATTTGTTAGTTTTGAAAGACCCCAAAGTCTCCAACTTTTCTATGCCAATGAATGGCTTAGCTCAAGAAATGAATCAGGGGTGCTTAAAATGCAACAGCATACAATCAGTGAAAGAGAAAGAAAAGTTAGCAAGTGGCCCATAAGTGAGCTCCTTAATATGATACCTCGAGGTAGTTCTTCCCACGAAAATAGTTAATTTCTAATGCTTGACCAACCAGGCATGCCTTTTTTCCAACGCTCTGCTTGACTATCCATGAGCCCTGAGAAACAGATAATACGGGAATCAAGTTTCAGATCCATAGAGATTCATGATATCATCTATAAATTGTTATTATTAAATATAAAAACTATGCAAAAAAAAACAAAACAAGTAAAGAAATTCTAGATAATAATGGATGTTGTATCAATTAATCTATACGTATTATAAAAGAGCCTTGTTTTACAAAATTTGATTTGTCTATTATATCCCTATTATATATTTAACTTAAGGGCAATAATGTAATATGGTACATTATATTTATCTACTTATCTATTACTACAATAAAAACGTGTATTGTTACAATTTTTCATTATACCTATGACATCAAGGGATTGGATAAAATAAGAGCACATTTTAAAATACTATAAACTAGAAACCATCTTCAGCCCTTGGATCGCGAGATCTATGGTGGTTTATCACTTTGTTGAATAAATTCGTGATCTTGGATTCAAATCCCATGAGGGAGGCATTCCATTGTTTTGAATTCATCATTTTTCACATAGAGAGGTTCAAATGAGGACGGAGATTTAAAATGAAAATGGAGAACCATTCTAAATTCTTGGATCATGAAGATCTACGGTGGATGCATCATCTTGATGGATGAAATGAGAACGGGATAAATTATCGATGCATTAAAGAGTCTTTGGTAATTTTGAAAAATAAACCAACAAAAGAAACATTAACTTCAGATATGCATAACATTATTTTCAGATACGCATTATCCTTCCATATTTCTTGAGAGCGGCTCAAAACGTCAAAAACCTCAGGAGCAGTAACATAGAAGTTGGTACCCACCAATCATTTCACAAAGTTATTTTGATTACCCACGTTACGCTACATCATGATTAAAAATATCAAATAAATGGGAGCTTTATAGAAGAAACAAAAAATGGAGGATGGAAATTAGAAAATGAATAAAAGCAAGTGAACCCATAAGCAAAACACAAGAAACATAAAAAATAAAATAAAGAAGAAAATCACCAACCTTAGAAATATATGGTATGAGCTTGAACCTAGAATTTCTATAGGCATCATCTCCTTTTACAAAGCTCTCAAGAAGAGGAGCCTCTTCTAGAGGAGTGCTCATCATATAGTATAAAGCAAGATTATATGTTGTTGAACCTGGAACCTACACCAATTAAGTATAAATTTAAGAGATGAAGTCAACAAAGGAATTGCTCAAAACAAGATAGAAAAATCCATTAACTCACCTGTATGTTCACAATAAAAAAGAACTCGGGACCCCCCTTAGCAGCATATTTCTGCACGGTAAAAATAGTTTCATTTTCATCTACACAGACCAATAGCAATAGTGATTCGAGGCAAATTCTGAAGAGGTGACTGAGTGTCTATAATTTATATTTTATAAAAGGCAAAGTGCAAAAAGTAACACTGACCTGAACTATGCCCCCAGGACGGCCACCAAGATCATCTTCTCTCTTGTCAGATCTCAACCAGTCAGCACCAACCATTTCCATCAATGTGCCTTTTGCTTTAATCTGGGTAGACAAAACATATCAATGAATCGTACACATATGGACAATTTCACCACTGCGGTATTCACAAATCAAAAAAGAAAAGCCAAAGCAAAAACAAAACATTTGGGCCTTGTTAGCACTAATAGTTTCAACATCAGCAACTGCAACTGCATTGTATCATGATTCATATTGCAATAATCCAATATGTCTCTAAAAAGAAAGGATAAAACTAAGCAATCACCATCAACCATCAAAATACAAAGAAAACAAAAAAGATGTAAACATCTACATCGTAACGCAATATTCCACCAATCATTATGATTTGCCATGTATAAGCAACTATTAATTACTGTCAGAGATATTAAAGTAATTTTATAAATTAAAATACCATTTACTGGAGCTAAAGTAAGGTAGTTATACTGTAAATTCAAATTCTAGAACGGGAAACTACCTTTTTTCTGTCATCCAAATAAGTCTTTCCACGAATAAGATATGTTGATGGATCTGTTGCTGTCCAACTGCATAGCAAATTACAGGTTGGATCCTTCGGAAGAGTGTATCCATATTTGCACGATAGACTGTCTTCCCTTGCCATATCATGCAAGTCCACATAACCCTTCTTCTGAACTGCGGTTACCAATGTCTCAGGCCGTTAGAAGTTGAAACACAGAAGGCATTATCGTCACCTGGTTGTATGGGGAAAAGCTTGGGGACAAGTGTTATTATACCTAATTGTATACATATGAGTCAAGGTCTCATACCTGCAAGATCATGCAACTTTTTGACAAAGACGGCAGCAGTCGACAATTTTGGTTGGCGTGTATCCTGTAACACTCCAATTGATGAGCGATGAATACAGAAAATGGCAAGAAAATAGTGTTGGAATGGAAAAGAAACAAAACTATAAATAGCCTAGAGAGGTAGAGAACACGAGTATGTCTATCATTTTCCTGCAAATATAGTAACTCTGTAGTCTGTACATAAAAACTAGTTACTTTTTTCATAGAAAATAATATGCCTGTTCCTGGTTGAGCGAAATCTTCAGATGCATTAGTGATTTTTTCAATCCACGTATCAGACCAACAACCAATGCATAAACATAAATCCAATCCAGAAAATTTGTGCCTTATTGGGGGAAAGTTATTTCATTTCTTATTGGTCCCTCAGACATGAACTGGAACCCAATCACTTGAAATTTTGTTGTGATAATATCACTTGATGACATGTCGAATCTCCTAAACCTTCACTGGTAATACCTGAGAATACATTTCTGGACCGTAGTCAGATTGCCAACCAGTTTCCGATTGATCATAATCCAGAGGTTCTGAGACATCAAAGAATTCATCTGTTGCATCATTTAATCCCACAAGACTTGAGTGTTCAGAAGGTGTTTTAAGCGATTCTTCCTCCATGTCCTCCCTATTCTGCCCATTTTCCACCCTAGTTCGAACATCAACTTTCAGATCCATCTTCTTTTGCTGCATGGTTATGTTGCTCGTCAGCTCACCTGATGAGAAATCAGATGATGAACAATCCACCTTCGTTCTGAACAGCTCCCGTAAGGCTACAGAAAAGGCAATTAAGTTGAATCAATTAAAGCATATAAATTATACTCCTTCCGTCCACAAAATATTTGCCACATTGTGGACGGCACGGGTTTCAATAAAATGTGAATGAAGTTGTTAGTGGAATAAGGTCCCACTTTAAATGAGTGAAGTTGTGCGGACCTACTACTATAAATGGAAGTGGCAAATTTTTTTGGGACGGACCAAAAAGGAAATTGTGTCAATTTTTTCGTGGACGGAGGGCGTATTATCTAAGTCATTTAATATAATTATGGAAGAAATCTCAGTTAAATTATCAAGTTACACTTTAAACACACGAATGTTTTAATTTGCCATATTTTCCTTCTCATAACAAATGAGAGATAGTTTTCACATTACCATCATGGGAAATTACAAGTTTGGACCTAAAGTATTAGTGTGGTTTCAGTTTTAGATTACACTTTAGGTATTTACAAAAGCAGACCTCATAAATTTACTATGTCGTTTGGACCACTAATATTAAAAAATGAGTTGGAACATTGAGTTGATTCTATATTTAAACTGAATTAGATGTATGGCATCCAGTTTTGTAAATACCTAAAGTGTAGTCTAGAACTGAAACATCACTAATACTTTGGGTCCAAATTTGTACATATCCCTTAATATTACGCACTTTATTTCCTTTACAGAATGCATACGTCATCCTCAAAGGAATTCACATGAAAGTTCCTGAACGTTTTAGATCATGGCCACAAGCAAGAAATATATAGATGGAGCATGGGAATTTCCATTTCATGCATATAAAAAGATAGAAGAACTTGAAGAGAATTCCAAGGAACTCAATCACAGATCCATCTGAGACTAAATAACAAATGCATAGACTGAAGTTGGAATAAAAAGGTACGGAGCACACCAGCAAGTCTTCCCAGCATACGTATTGTTATTGACCTAGCTGATGATGTTGACAAATAAGATTTCCAAAATTTCCAATCAATAGCAAGCATATGCTTCACCACAGAACGCTTTCCTTGATTAACTGGAGATATTACATATCCTCCGCCTGCCAGGGAATTATACAACCATACATAAAAAGTCAAGCTGCAATCATAAAATGCTCAATTTTTTTATCTGAGATCAAAAGAAATAGTCAAATGAAAGAACAAAACCATGTCATAACACAAAAATGAAGGGGCTGATTATTCCAGCCAAATGCATGTAGTTTGGCTTTAATATATGGCAAGCACAATATATCTTGTAAGAAGCATACAGAAAGTATAAGGATGAAGATAAAATTTTGACAAATTTCATGGAAAACATGCCAAGACAAAAAAAATTGGCATTTAACAGTGACAATAAATAAAAACCCATTAATTCCATATTTACAAGCATACATTACTTTTAAGGCAGGCGCGTACATAACCCCTTTTAGGTGGACACTTCAGATGAAACACGGAATGATACAGAATCACTGCAAAATACAAATAATTTATTGTCATTTTCAGATCAAACAAAGATCCAAAATATGATTTGAGCCATAAAAGGATTACCATATGTACCATCCTCCTCCCTTCTCCAATACCGCCTTAACAGAAGATCCCTTCTTTTCATACCCCTATAACAGATTATGCTACATATAACTCTTGAAGATAAATAAACAACAAAAATGTACGATAATGACAGAGAAAAGATTTAGATCAGACCAAGGAAGCCAATCGTGATATAGAAGCTTGTGAACTATATCATTATGACCATCAATATGTTCAATCACAGAACCCTTATGAAAACAGAAGTCCCATCTGCATAAAGGTAAAAATAAGGGTATTAAGAAAGGATGTGTGGAAACTGGGATGAACAGCTCAAGAAAACTGTCTCCAAAACACATACTGGCATCATTCTGAGTAGCCTAAGATTTACAAAGTAAGTACTTTGGTATGGTGAATCCATTGGATTGTACTATACGTCATTTCCTCGACATAAAAGAAACAAAATACAAACTCACAGATGGGCAATTCAAAAAGATTCTTTTATTACAAATATGGTCCTGGAATTCATACATGGAGATCCATGATCATGATCTCTGAGGTTATCATTTCCAGAAATCCTACTTGAAAGCACTGTTTTCTTTACCAAATATACAAATGATCGAAAAGAATAGGAAATGGATATATAAGTAGAATGGAACACTTTAATAGGTCTCTGCTGTTCATGACATAGCATACCACACAGGTTTACTACATATATATATTGCGATCAATACTTTGAACTGAATGATAAGCCTTGATCGTACCAAAATACTTAATTATTAGAATACTTAAATCAACTAGCATAAATTTAAACACTTAGCCCATTTCATTTTTTCTCTTTTCTTGCATGAACAGAACATAGCTCCTCCAGCCTGATATGTAAAAGTTCTACACAGTGGAGATATCATAAATGACACATATTTCAGGTGTACAGAAGCTATGAAATTCTGTGACATATTAATTTCAATCTGGGATTGAATTTATATGAACATAATTAAACATATATTCTGAGACCGATTTTATATTGAGTTAACATCTGTCTTATGTATAGTCCGATAGTGTTAACTTACTCTGATCTTGAAGGACCAAGAGACATTAGTGTTTGAAAAATAGCCTCTGAAGTTGCATCAACTACACCAACAGCCATTATTGCTGGATGATCATCCCACTACAGTATATGGAAATAATTCACATCAATGAGGCTCTGAAATTTCAATGCGACTACTAAGACTGCTCAACCTACCTTCCTATGAGATTCTTTGTCTTTAGCCTCCTTAAATAATCGGAGACCTGCAGAATTTTACATTAGACAAGGCACCCAGCCATTTTACAAGATAGGAAACAAGCTTAGCCCATACCATTCTGGCAACCAAAGATTTTCCAAGGTGATGGTGCAATAACATCTGATGTCATTGCATCACTGACTGAGGAGGAGAAGACAGTCCAGTCAATGGAATATGAATGCTTGCTGGAATAGTTTAGCCTAAACAATATGGAAGGACAAAGAACATTAAACCTGATCTCACTTTTGCAAAATTGGATGGGTGAAAATAAGCAAATAATCACTAGAGAACCTTAAAAGTTATTATGAAAAAAAGTATAGACAAAAAGAAACCTATGGAAACCCTCCAGCAACCTGACTTCCTAGTGAAAGGTTGATTCAGGCAGGCACAACCAACTCAACAAGGATGACGACAATTGACTAGAGCAGTTTCATCTGAAATTGTTTGGTCAGACACTAATAAAAGCTAAATTATTCACCTCAACGACTGCGGCACACGTCTTGAAAGTTCAAAATCTCCTTGATTCTGGTTTGGCTGTATTAATAGGTAGCATCAGTTTTCAGCTTTTTAATTACCAGAGAATTCAGAAAAAGGGGCACTTTCTACCTTTAAAGCTGATTCCTGGAAAGACTGGATCCATCTTGCGGCTTCTTCGGGCCTGTTTGCTCCCAACTGCAGATTGCAGAAGTTTATACTTGTTACGTTGAGTTAAAGAAAAAGGCTCAAAATTAAGAATAGAAAGCTTCCAAACCTTCAGTTGATCGGTGTGATTAGAAGTGTTATAAAGAGTAAAGATGAAAAAGACCTGCAAATTACATATAGACGAGAAACCTGCCATTCAGTTTTTAGGAGGGAACACAATTTTAATTATATGATAGAACAGGCACATAGAAAAGGAAATTTCAAGCAACACCATTCAGTGTCATACCTTCCTCTGAATGCTCTCCCTTCCATTGTCAGTCACCCTTATGCAGGAATCAATAATGGCACTTCTAACAGGATCCTGAAACAAATGTTTCATGTAAATCTTAGGCAATGCATGACCTACAAATATTTACTGTTACCAAATATCTATACTAAATGAAAAAGTGATAGCATAGAACACTGGGTTGAATATCAGAATTTCACTAAAGTTTGATAATTCTAGGTTTACAGCTACTCCAATTGTGACATGCTTTAATCTACCTTCTAGAGGAGGACAAGGCAAATGAATGCTAAGTCTAGATACAAAGGAAAGGAGAAACAGGTAGCTCATGACCATTTCTCAAATATCAATCAAATTAACAAAACATCATCAGATGCAATTTCTGCACTTGAACAATTCAGATAAAGTATCAGATTAGTAAAAAGTGAAGATTTAGGATTTTAGCAGATTCTCAGATATGTTTCTTAGATTTATTAATTAAGCATGCATTGCTTATGCACATCACCTTGTGAATATACAATCCTACCCATCACATAACTAACTCAAACTAAATAAAGTAAAGAACAAACTAAACCAACAAACCAAAGGCCATTGCAATTTTCAGCATTTGAAAAGATCGGCTCATAAATATTTGCTAACCAGTTACATGACTAGGGCCAATTCTAAGTGTCATTGGAATTTTATATTCAACTAACCAGTTATTTGCTTTTCACTTGCTCTCTTTTTGGTCAAGTCACATGATGGGCTCAGTAAAGCTTATCATAGGTGAAGATCGATGAGAGTTATTCAAGTAGCATCAGGCTTGGACAGCAGGTAATGTCCCCCTTGATAATTTATTTCAGATTATGATTCGTATTCTTGCTACATGGAAGTGGGATGCCATTTGTTAATAGAAAATCAGAAGAAACCCACAAGTAGTAGAATATGAGGCCGCCTCATATCTAACAATGCACCCAAGGTAGGTGAATCCAGTTTGCAAAACGAAAATTATGAAAGAGATAAAAAGACCACAGGAGCGAAAAATATGTTTCCTCATCATCCAACATGCATGCACGCGCACCCTGAGACACGTACAAAAGAAGAAACATATAATCAGATTTGAATCTGCTACATTAAAATAATGCAAAGAGTATGGAATTCGTGAACCACATTCTTGTTGCTGCTTCTTCAGCATCATCATGCAGAAAAGTAGAGGAGTTATATGCTCATACTTACAGCACTCCAACAAACCACTAGAGCAGTACGTTCTATAACTGCCTCTTGATACTATATGCATACTCCTAATTCTTGTGACTCAAGATACATATTATCCCAGTCCATGTTATTTGAGGCATATTCTTTATACTATATGCAGTGCACCAAACCTGATTACAAAATTCCACCCAACAATACAAACTATCCCAGTCCATGTCATTTGAGGCATATAACTCTTTTGGCACTTCTCTGCCTTACTACATAGCCCTTCTGATTCAGTAAGCAGTTCCGACACTGCGCCGGATAACTGGTGCGGTACCAGACATGATACTACTAATCAATAGAAGAGATCCAACTCTCCATTAACACGACATAACATCAGGAGATTTCAACAGATGGACGGAGTCAAACCTATCTAGTTAGGCAATTCTAGCTAACCATTGGACTCCTACTATACAATGGGGAAGCAAACATACTGTAGCCAATCAAAACAGGACGCAGAAGTCGAAGCTCGCCACACAAAGAAAATTCAATCAAATTACATCACTAGACACTCCTGCATTTACACGCAAAACAACTGAGTTAACAAAGTAAACCTCATCGGGGGAAGCTGGCACCGATTTGAAGCTCCTGAGCAGGTGATCCTGTAGAATGAAGTAGCGTTTCCTCGAATACTGAAGCCCAATCCGATTCGATCGTATCGAATACAGCCATCCTTCCATCCTTCCACCATCACTCTGCGAAGCCGCCATTGAGCACCACCAAACTCCCCCAAAATCGAAGGAATTTGGAAAGGAAAATGTCGGATTCAAGTCAAATCATGGAAGCGTGCGGCAATACGCGGAGCTCACACACTTCGCAGCTGCTCTATGATGGTGTGTGAGAGAAGGAATATGTAGAGAGAGAAAACTGTTGTTTATTGTGAAAATGGCGTCGCCCGATGCCTTCATAAATCTCTCTCTCTCTCTCTCTAGGCATACGTTGGTTGGATGTTTGTTTTTACTCCTTTGTTAAAAGCAACAGAAATCGGTGCAACTGCAAATGTGACACAAAAGCTTGTCATTGCACAGAAGCCTAATGATTTGCTACTTCAATGGACCAATTTGCCCTCCTCACTTTATCAATTTCACAACCATTTCCCTCTTTCCTTTCAATTCAATTATTTAAGTATTCATTCAAATCATATTTCTTGGATCCCACTCATTTTTTTTCGGACACGAAAATTAAAAATAATGTGTAAATTAAATTAAAATGATACGATCTATGATTTTTCAAAAATTAAATATTATGTGAACGAACCAATTTTAATGAACATCTCAAAACAAAAAATGAGACAATTTTAGTTGGCAGATAGAGTAGTATTTATGAGACGAAAGTAATATCATTAAATTACTAATGGAGTTTTGCTTTTTAAAAAGTTTATTTGTTTTCTCAAAGTATTGTTGAGAACTTTTGCTTCTGCATTTGATTGGGACTGCCGCATTCAAATTTTTCGAGGTGATAATATACTTTCGTGTAGGTGAAGAAGTCAAGAAACTAATGCATATATACTTTCATATTTTGTGATAATGATAGTACGACTAAGAGTTTATTATTATTATTTTATAAAAAAAAGAGTTTATTACTATTATTATTAAGAAAAAAAATCGTTAATATTTAAGAAATATAAAATGTAAATATATATCTACGAATAACTAATGCTACATCCAAAATATTGATTTTCCTGTTATAAAAGATAAAGGGTTATTAGCCTGTAAATACACGAATTTTTATATTTTTTGAAATTTAACATGACTTTTATTTTTAGCCCACAAATACATGAACTTAACATTTTTTCTGATTTTTGACATCGACATGAAAAAACTCTATTTATTGTTGAGGTGGAGGTCGGAATACATGGCGTGGACTACGAAATAAGCACTTGAATAGTGTAATTTGATTCATTATTTTGATTAGAGAATGAATGACATGGTATACCGGCCTTCACCTTAATAGTAAATTAGAATTTTTAATTTATTATCGATATCAAAAATAAAAAAAATACTAAGTTCGTGTATTTATGGGCTAAAAATAAAAGTCACGTTAAATTTCAAAAAATATAAAAAGTTCAGCCGAATAACCCAAGGATAAAATAGCCAGATAGCAATCATCTTAAAATCAAACGCCAACAACCAATGCAATCGGGAATGTCACAATTAACTCAATTATCACAAAAAAAGGTAAATCTTGACTATTGTTCCTTAAAGTAATCGTATGCGACATTATGTCCTTTATTTTACCAATAGATGATGATTATGATGATGATGATATAATAACAATAATAAAATAATACTATACTTATAAGTGCACTAAAAATTAAGTACGTACATTTTATTTTTGACGTTTCATATTTACATGCAATACATTGATACACTGCACTTGATCTTAATTTCATATCTCGTATCACTAATACTAGTGTATTACCCGTCGAAATTCGACCGGTACATATTTTCTTGTAATTTATATATTTTATGTTATTCTTATGATAATTATATAAAATAATTTTTATGTAAATTATTTATATAATTAATTAAATTAAATTAAATTAATAATACATTTTAAATTATATTAATCTCGACAACTTTTAGCAATTAAATTATTAATTTTGTTGAGATCATAAAAATACCCATTAATTTTCATATGAAATTTTATAAAAGTTGACCCGTAAGAAAAAAAAGAGAGTAGAAATACATATAAATTTGACATTGGTATGATGGAGGATTGATTTGTTGCATTTGTTGTTACAAGATTTATTAATTTTGTTTAATTTTTTTTATTTTGCTATTTGACCATAATTTTATATGGAGTTTGAAAATCATAATTGAATTGTGAGTATCATATAATTATGAACTTCTAAAAACATAACTAATTATGAAAATAATATCGTCTGATATTTAAAAGACCATAACTGATTTATCGAACATCGTATTATTTGGAGTTTTAAGACCAACCAAGTTGTGGGCATCATCTCGTCGCAAACTTGACAGATCAGATCTCTAACTTGTGAGCATCATCTTGTCTAAAACTTGAAAGTGAATTATCTCGTCTAAAACTGGAAAGAACATCATCTCGTCTGGAGTTTTGAGCATCATCTCATCTAGAGTTTGTGAGAGAATCATCAAATATGAAATTATATTCAACCATAACTCCAATTGTCAACTATCTAACAAACATAACTCTAACAATTTAGACATTTTATTTATATATGTAATTTTATTAGTTCAAACTCTAGAGATAAAGGAAAGAGAAGAGTTCTTAAAGCAGTAAAAGAGAGAGCGTGTGCTTTATTTCATCATCGTAGGTATTTATAGGCATTACAGTCGGGGTAAAGTAGTAAATTCGTTTGGTCATCTATTCCGCATGCTCGCCATTAAACTAATTAAGGCTATTATTAGATTATAACTTGTCAGGTCGTTGTCCCCTAATTACAGAGCTGGATTCTGTCCTCATCATCCCGCTCTGTCTAGTAGCTCTGGATTTCCTTCCTTCGGGGCAGACTTCTACTCTTTGGCTCCGCTCTGCTAAGTAGCTCCGCCTTCTGGCGAATTGTCTCTGGCATGTGGCTCCGCGCTCTAGCTCCAATAGCTTAGCTCTGACTCTGGATCTGACGATTTGGCTATGGCTTTGACTCTAACGACTTAGCTCTGACTCTGGATCTGGCGACTTAGCTCTGGCTCTGACTTTAATGACTTAGCTCTGGCATCTCTGCTCTGGCAGCTCTGTTCTGACATCTCTGCTCTGGCAACTTGGCTCTGGCCCTCTGCTCTGGTTAGCTCTGGCTCTGGCAGCTCTGCTTTGGCAACTCTGCTCTGGCAGCTTTGCTCTGGCATCTCTGCTCTGGTTAGCTCTGGCTTTGGCATCTCTGCTCTGGCTAGCTCTGGCTCTGGCATCTCTGCTCTGGCAGCTCTGCTCTGGCAACTTGGCTCTGGCCCTCTGCTCTGGAAGCTCTGCTCTGGTTAGCTCTGGCTCTGGAAGCTCTGCTCTGGAAGCTTTGCTCTGCCAACTCTGCTCTGGACTTTTCCCTCTGCCTATTTCTCACAGCTTCTTTGCTCCCTGCTGCTCATCTTTGGTATTCCAAGCAAAGCTACGTGTCCTGATCTTAGGACCTTGCATATTTCACCCCTCATCAGAGTTGATAAATCATATTGCTTCCATGCAACAATCACAACACGCTTGATGGCAGATGCCAAAATTCTTTCCAAAATTTGTTCTTTCTAAAATAATAATCATTCTATATTTAAAATAGTGAAACGCGTTATTAAATTAGGAAACTAATTTAATACTTACCATAGGTATGTAGGAAGAATCACGGCAGATCAGGAAATGGAGGTATCAAAACAGAGAACTCCAGGGCTCAGCGGTGACTCGGTGGGGGTGGGGGTCGACGACACAGTGGACGAACTCCAGGGCTCAGCGGTGACTCGGCGGCGGATGAACCGCAAGCTCAGCGGCAACTATTTCGTCGGAGTCTAGAAGAAGGAACGGCAACAGGTTATAGGAAAAAGAAATCTTAGGGCTCTTGTATTAATTGCTTCGAATGGAGAATTCTCATGGGTTTAAGAAGTGGAAACAGAATCGAACTAATTAAGGAATGGAAAAGGGAGTCAGAGATGAGGCGGAGCAACGTCGCCCTTAGGACGGCGGCGACGCTTGAATTTAGAAGGAGAGAGAGGCGGGCAGTTTAAGGGGGGAATTAGGGCTCGATTTGAGTGTGCAATCGACTTTAGAGAGAGAAAATGATTGAGAGAAGAGAGAGACAGTGAAGGGGGAGACGACGCCGACCGGATTCAGGGACGGCGGCGATGGGGTGAGGAAGAGGGAGGCGTGAGGAAGAGGGAGGCGTGACTTTTGTTTTAAAAGTGAGAATGAGAATATATAGATTGGATTCTCAAATGCCACGTTGGAGATTGAGATTGAAAAGAAAGAATTTGAGGCCTGCCACATAGGCTAAGGCCTAATCGTATTATAGAATAGATATTATTATTATTATTATTATTATTATTATTATTATTATTATTATTATTATTATTATTATTATTATTATTATTATTATTATTATTATTATTATTATTATTATTATTGTAGTAATGGACGAACATAAACAAATAAAGTTTGCAGAAATGAAAAATATATTTTTCTTCCCTATATAAATAAAATGTATGGATTTATTTTATAAAAAATAAAAATAAAATTTTAATTATTTTGATAGACATAAAATAAGATTTTGTTTTAAAGTAATTAGTTTATAGAATTTGTGTCTTATTATGCAAACATGTAAATCAATGACTGGACCCGTTTATAATTTACATATACGTGCATGTCTCAATTCAAACTTAATTCAAAATTAATTTTATTGAAAATTAAGAATATAAATATTATATATATATATATATATATATTCTTACAATATAATATATTTCAACATATACATATAATATGTACGCTATTGAGAAATATAAAATTAATAACAAATATACATCTAATCACTAACATTCAATTAAAATAATTTATCGTATATAGATTATAATTTTTTTCTTATCAGACATGTAAATCTAATTTTTATCTAGAAAAAATAAATAATAAAATTTATTAATTTAGATTATATATATGTAATGTTAATATTATTATATATATATACACATTTATTATTAATTATATTTATTATGATTAATGAATCTTTATATAGAATGTAATAGTTAATTAATTAATAAATGATGAAGATTATATATGGTAAATTTTGAAATGGTGAGATTTTAGATATGCCACATAGGTTAAGGCTTAATCCTATTATATAATAGATATAACATGCAATATATATCCTTTCACGTATAATAAAAACTAACAAATAATTACTGTTTGTAATTTGCTTAGGCTTAGCATCAATTACTTTTTAACATCCTCCAGATGGATCAACATTGCTCACCAATTTATATTATATATTGAAAAATATGAAATCCTAAACAATCATCATTATGGGTATAACATCAAATGTAACCAAATAGTGAGTTTGTTGTGGTTAATATTTGACTATCTAAGACCAAATGTTTCAGATTTGAATTCACCGTGACGTGATTTTTAAAATTTATGTTTACTAAATTACAAAAAAAAAAGTTAATTAGCCATTATTAAATTAAGAAGGAAAAGAGGGTGCAGTTAACAAATTATTCTCCTTGTCAATCTTGACCTCCTATGAATTTTAAGTGGGTCAAAGGTGCCAAAATCTTAATTTCAAAGTGCAATATGTACAAATAAAGTGTATTTAGAGGGTGAAATTGCGAATTACACAAAAATTTAATACTGCCATTTTAAATAAACAAATTTAAGAGATAGGGTATTAAGCATGATTGAGACATATGTGGTGGAGTTAGCTAATCTACTTTAGTTAATAGGAATATTCCCTCTTTTAGGTTTGTCTCATTTTAATGACTTTTCAGTAGTTAGGATAAAATTTAATCCAAATTCACACGCGACATCTATTTCGAATGGTATTTAATTAACCTAAAATACAACTTTACCTTTTTTCCTCTCTCCTTTAAAGTATAAAGAACAAAAGAATTTATTAGGCTTTAGCTAATTAGTATCTTGCTTTTTAGCTTTTAAAAAGAGACTTTAGCTTAATAATGAGGATTAGATACAGGCAAATTTGTGATTCCGGGTTAAATATGTTGTTATTATAGTACTCCCTCCGTCCACCAATTCAAGGCCTACTTGCCTTTTTGGGACGTCCACAAAAACAAGGCCTATCTATTTTTGGCAAGTTTTTATTCATTATTTAATCTACAAAGTCAAAGATTCTTTACAAAAAAGAGGGACCATTTCTCAACTCAACTAATAAAAATACACTTTTTCTTAAAAAGTGGGACCCTTTCTCCACTCAACTAATAAAAATACACTTTTTCTTAAAACCTGTGTTTTTTCCCCTAGGTCTTTAATTGGTGGACGGAGGGAGTATCTATTAATCTATATTTTCATTCTTATAATATTCGTTGAATCTCATGAAAAACATAGTATTTTTATATTGCATCATGCATGTTTATCAACAGAAATAATTCCAAACATCTGTTTTTTTATAAATTGATATTTTTTTATATTTAGACCATTTTATGTTCAAATAAGATTATTGCATCTCCAACAGTGAAACAAGTCTTGAATTAAAAATTCACAACTTTCCTCGCATTACAAAAATAAAAATAAATAGTCAAAAACAAATACGTATAATTGGTATAGTTGGGTTGTACGGAATTATTGAAAAGGGAAAAAGAAAAGTAGTTTTTGTAATTTACCCAAAATAACAATATTCGACATCAACTAGAGATCGATGTTCCCCTCAAATAAATAAATAATAGAGATCTATATCGAAAAAAATGTGGTTTCTTAAACTATGTATTAAATAGTATTTTCAGAGAAATATTAGTTTAAGCTGAATCGGACTGACTGATAAGTAACGTGCAAATATGCTATTTTTCTGTTTTATTCAAAATGCATAACTTTTCTATGTTAAAGAAGGCTTAAAATTAAGTTCCTTTAAAGGAAAAAAAAAATTCATCTTCCTCATTTTTGGTGAAATCACATAAATTTGTGTGAGATCGTCTTATAAATTAAAATCGGGACTAATATTCACATTTGAATGATATTTTATAATCTTATTAGTATTTTTAAAGAAGATTTTATCGCTAAGATTCTTGATTTAGGATTCTATTACATTCTAACATGATATCTTCTATTGTATTTGTAAGTGATTAATATGTAATAATGCTAAGAGTCTATATAAGGAAAATATAGACCATAACATTCACAATTCTATACCTTTATGATTATTATCACGTGTCAATTATCCACGAATATAGTAGAATATATAATCTTGTGGTGAGAAAAAGGGTTGATTGAACGTTACCCATGAAATTTTATTAATAAAAAATAATCAAAATGTTTAACCTAAAAAAGAAGATAAAGTAAAATAAAATAAAATAAAGAAGTTTGATTAACCAAAAATAGACATGGGCCTCTATTTTAAACAATTGAGTTTTTAGACTCTTTGTCTTGATGGCTCACTAACAGCGGCGCAGTTTCCCTCTCTTTAACCTGAGACAAACAAAAACAAAAAAGTGGGAATTATCACATATATTCATCTTTCATAAAAACATAAGTTTTATAACTCTAGTTTATAATAGATAAGTTATATAGCCATTTTAGACTTAAAAGACTATAAAATCCTTTGACCTTTTTGTACTCGATGGCACCATCGAGTATACCATCGAAGTACTCGATGGTGCCATCGAGTACACAATCGAGTAATGAAAAAACTGAAAATTTTCTATAACACCATCGAGTACTTCGAGTACTCGATGGTGCCATCGTGTACACCATCGAGTAATAAAAAGTCAAAGGGTGTTATAGTCTTTTAAACTTAAAATGACTATATAACTTATCTATTATAAACTAGGGCTATAAAACTTATGTTTTTATGAAAGATGGTTATAATAAGATTTCCCTCAACAAAAAATTACCAAATCAAAATACAAAACAATAAAAGAAATTTCCATAATAACAATAATAATAACAACATTAATAATTTGGTGTTCCATTCCGTATTCTACTATTGGTCTTTTTTGTTTATCTTTATTAATTTTGTCTTCAATTTTATTTTTTAGGATTGATACTAATTTATACTCCTATATTAAAAAGTCAAGATTTCAGTTTGAAATTAATTTCAAATTGATTTCAAAATTGAGTGATAATTTTATAGTTTTAATTATAAACTAGTATATTTTTTCCTTTTTTTTATATTCTTATTTTTTTTCTTTCTAAAATTGTGAAATTCGACTAATTATAAAATATTTAATATGTATATTATCACGATACGAGCTTTAATTTGATACTGTAAATATTTGATTTAAAATGTAAAAGTTACATTTATTTAAAGATTAAAATTTAAAAAAATCTCTCTACTCTCTCATTTGATACTGTGAAATTCATATTTTTTATTTGAATAAATATATTTTTTAAATTTTTTTTATTTTTAATTTCATTTTCATTTTTAACCTTATTTTTTTATATTTTCGTAATATCAATTTTTGTTATTGTAAATTCTTTATTTTTCTATTTTTTCCACTATTCAACTCAAATGTATTCAGTTAAATTAATTTTTTTATTAGATTTATGAATCTGATTATAATTGAGTTAATATCAATTTTATATAAATATAGAAATATAGAAACGTTTCCATGTGCATTGCACCGAATGCACATGCTAGTATAAACTTGTTGGCCACAAAGTATCAATTTGTTGATTGATTTATGAAGATAGTGAAATGAATAGTGGAATACAAAGTATCAATTAGGATTGTTGGCCTTTTTCAATCATCATACTCCCTTCGTCAACAAAAAATAGTCTGAGAAGGAGACGACACTAGTTTTAATAACTGTAAATGTAAATGGAGTTTAGATCTCACTTAAAAAGTAGTGTTTATAAATTATAATTATAATTAATTGTATTGTGAGAAGAGAAAGGGGCCACCATGCGATAAAAAGTGTTCGAAAATGGAAAAGGACTAATTTTTTCGAACGTCCCAAAATGGCAAAAATGGATTATTTTTTCGTGGACGGAGGGAGTATAACAAAACTTGACACACTCAAACTCAAGATCAAGATGAGAGAAACATCTCCATGATGTGAAGCAAATTGGTAGTAAAACACAAGTGTAGATATTACCTGGAGGGAGGAGAGAGAAGGGGAGAGCTTCTTCTTGGATTCAAGAGTGCAGAAGTAAGAATACAATCCCATGCCAAGCATAGCAACAAGTATGCCAAGGATGTTCCTTGCAGTGAAAGGATCATGCAAGAGAGTGTACCCAAATGCAAGAACAAGGCATGTCTTAAGATGCCCCAACACTTGGTATGTAACAGGAGATGTCTTCCCTATCACCAAGAATGTGCTGAAGTTCACAAACACAGCAATCAAGCATGACAGCAGTATGAACACCATGACAACGGGTGAGTACGTGTAGGCGAACACGTTCTGCTTCGTCAGGCACTGGTCCAGCAGGGGCCCCGACACGAACAGAATGGCTGCTTGGAATGGCGATGACTGATACAGAAGCTGTGTTGATGACACATTCAGCCTCTTCTGTATTGTGTTTGTCAGCTGACAAATGAAAAAATGTGTTAGTGTAACTAATGCTAATATATGGTGATGATTTATTGAACAAAGTGTGAAATTAGGAGACATACAATCTGGCCTATGCAAGTTGTTAGGATGGCTATGAGTGACAGAATGGTTCCAACCATGTTTAGCTGAAGATCTGTGACAGATGCAATGCCAACTCCAGCTAGTAGTATTGACAAAGAGATCTTGATCTTGTCACTGCATCACAAAAAGGAAATTAAATTACTCACATATATCTATATATATATATATCTATAGCAATCAATGTTGAGATTTTTGAGAGGACTAACCTGAATTGCTTCTTGAGGAACAGAGTTTCCAAGAGGACTGTGAAAGGAATGATTGCAAGTTTTGTCATCTGCAGCATGTGAATGAGTCTCCCAAAAATGGATCATGATGTGTGAAAAAGATTGAGTTTTTTTATCAAGAATTCATTCATTCACCTGATAGAAGCCAATGGAGTTGAATCCCAAGCTGAGGTTGAGGAAGCCAATGGAGACACCATTCAGGATGCCAAAGAGCACCACTGTCTTCGTGTCGATTGTCTTGTTCTCGAAGAAATTCAGGCGCAACGCGACGTGGAGGGTGCAGTATGTTACCATCAGGTGCCAACTGGTGAGTGTTGTGGCTACAAGAAAGAAAAGAAAGAAAAATATATATGAAGTTGATGTATTTGTGGAAGTTTTCACACAAAATGGTCAGTTACCAAATTGGAAGCCAAGATTGCTCATCAGGGCCTTGTTGCAGATGACAATGGACACCGACGACGCGACGGAGAGAAACAGTGCACCCATCACTCCCAGCTGGTTGTTTGACATCTCCCCCATCTTCTGTGGAGATCACCAGATTTTCTTTTTTTTTCTTTTTTTCATGAAAAACAGAGTTATGTTAGACACATATTCTTGAATATAGGTACTTCTGTTTTCTGGAGGCCAGTCACATTCACATTAGTGATGTATTTATTTAACATTTGGTACAAGTTTAGTGACAAGGGACTCACAAACCATGTGGCCTAATGAATCTTTAATGTGATCATCAAAATCATTTAAAGTGGGAATAATGTGAACATATTATATGTGCATGATGGAGTGATGGAGTTAGAGCCAAACAAACCTCTTGTGCTCTCCAACCAGAGAGAGAGAGAGAGAGAGAGAGAGGGGGGGAGAGAGAGAGAGGGAGAGAGAGAGAGAGGCTTGTAGTAGAATGAAGAAGAAAGGAGAGTTGGCTTATATTATTATTACCATGTGGTGGGTGATAAGGTTGTTTGATATTGGCTATTGTTGGCTTTGTTCTTAACGACCATTTTAAGCAAAGGGTAGCCATTTCCATTCGTCATATATAAGGCTACTCATTTAATGGAAATCTTTAAATTAATAGAATATAATAAATTTATATAGAAAAAAAAATATGAAATGCCCTATTTGCAAATTGCCTTTAAAACTGTAGATTTTAGCTAATTTTGCAAGATCATACGAATTATATAGTGTAAGATATTAGCATATAGATTTTGGGTGTCCAAATTGTGCATTATTAATGTTGCTAACTAACGTTATACTCCCTCCGTCCCACTAGAATTGACACTTTTGAGTTGGGCACGGAGATTAAGAACAAATGGTTAAGAGTGTAAAATAAGTAGGATCCATTTATTTTATGTGAGTAGAGAAAGTAGGGACCACATACTATATTAGAAAAGTGTCAATTCTAATGGGACAAACAAAAAAGGCAAGTGTGCAAATTCTAGTGGGACGAAGTGAATATTATATATGAACTAATTGTTAAAACATGACCATAACTTTCAGTGTTTTCAGAAAGAGGACTATATGATACAGAATTTGAAAATGAGTACTATACGTTACAGAATCTGTAAATGAGGACTTTAGCTTCCATTTTTTGCATTTACGCTCCTATTTCGGGCTATGATGGAAGCTGTAGTCCTCATTTTGATGTGTTAAATAGGAGTGTAAATGTAAAAAATGGAAGCGATAGTCCTCACTTTCAAATTTCATAATATATAGTCCTCATTTTCAAATTCCGTAACATATAGTCATCTTTTGGAAAATACTAAAAGTTACGGTGATGTTTTAACAATTAGCTTTATTATATATACATAGTTATGTTGATTTGCAAAGTCTTGGAAAGGAAGATAGGAAGGTGAAACGAGAGCACTTATTTGTGCATATGGAAAATGTTGAGAAACCATACAAATAGTCTTAGTTTGGTGAGATGTTACATGAAAATGACATTGGAGTTAAACCACATCCTTCTATATCTTGAAACTATTTATTATTTTTCGTGTTATGATTTATATTTCCTCATATTATGTGTATGGTGATGGTGCTACATCGTATTAATTATAACTGTGAATCATTAGGAGCTTTAATTGAAATTACAATTCAAGTTTATTAGTCAATAATTATGATTTAGGAGCTCTCCATACCATACCCTTTAATTAAAAGGTTAAATTATGAGAATGAAATGTGATGAAGAATAGATGATCACGTGACCATTTTTTTGTATCACTTTTTAGCTTTGGTTTTGCAGTTTCTGTTTTTGCAGTTTCTTTAAAGGTATTCATGTAATGAAAAGCCAGTGAAAGATCTTTTCCAATGGTTTATTTGCTCCACAAACAGAAATTTATAAGTCGATTTATAGAGTTTTGATACTTCTAAAGGTTGTAAAAATTGTATAAGATTTGGCGTTATATAAATCTCAAACGTATTTTACAATTATAGAGTTTCATAATTTTAGATATATTATCAACCATATCAAATAAATGTGGAACAGAATTCTCTACATCAAGTAAAAGTTCATGTTTCAGTTTTCCTTTTACACCTTCTAAAACACACCTTTTCGTAGGTTAAAATCTACAAGGCATAACATATGTGGAACATATATATATATATATATATATATATAAAAATAAATAAACAATAATAACTTTGTGAAAATTATATATTAGTTCCCGAATGCTTTATATATTTCAGTGAGTCTAAAAAATCTATCTATACTAATAGAAAAATAGCCTAAGCAGTTTAATACACAACTTGTGAATTGCCTATTTTACCCCTATTATATATTTATTATTATATTTATAAAATATAATACATTTATTTGTCACCCAAATCTATAAAGAATACTTTATATATATAGCTATTGATAAAGCTTATAAATAAATATATCCATCCAACAAATTATCTAATAAAAGTAATGAATTAATAGATTTTTTAAAATAATAGATTCATTAATTACACGTACAATGTACGTTCTTTCTGCTAGTAATGAATCCACGTACCATTTTTGTACTATATTTCAAACAAAAGAAAGAAAAAGAAAACCCTAAATAAATTGAACGAAAAAAAAACTTAATAAACTACTCCACATGCAATTATTACTGTATTTGGAATTCAAGATTAATTTATTCATGCACAAAATATACTATATAATGATGTGACGCGTACAATAAGATTTTGATGCCTAACTTCAATATCACTACTTTTATAAAAACATGTGTATCCTTACAAATTTTAATATACCTATAGTATATTTAATTATTTTAAATTCTACAAATAGTCTAATAATTAAAAACACACACACACACACACTAAAAATAAAAATAAAAGATCCTCTGGTTTGATATCGATATAGCTCCATTTAATACCTAATAATTCGAAGATTACATTGGAACAGAAACATAGAAGAGCACTTGACCAACAATACAAGAAAACAAATCAACATACCTGCTCACAAAATGCTCTCTCTTTGACATCATCTAATGGTGATTTCACACTAATCTTAACGTGGTCAATCTACGCCTCGCGAAAAAGCTGTTTCTCACAGAAAGAATTAGGCTACAAAACAACACTCGAGATGATGGGAAGTAAAGGGAAATGACAAGCAATATACACAACTATAGGGCGGGGGGGGCCGTCACACGACTCACACCATTCTACCGCTGAGAAAAGTATGCCTTGTCTGCAGTAGAAAGCCGATCCTGGAAAATCCTCCATTCGTTTCTGCATCTCTCTCGTACCTATGATACGATGAAATGAAACAGGAATGAATTGGGAAACACAGAAAAGATTATAACGATGCTCGTATCGAGCTATACATAGTTCTGGATGTACATACCCCTTGCCATGGAGCTTTTCCATTATCGGTCTGTCCCTGAGGATTTTAGTAAATTTGGGTTTAGTGACACTTCCAACGACAATTCAACCCCACATATAAAAAATAGGATCGAAAATTGAATTGAGAAAACACAAAAAGTTGTGAGTAAGCCAAGAAGGGAAGACGTAAGGATTATGACACATCAAATGAAGGCCGGGTAGCTATTGCTCATAAACAAGTGGCAAGGTAGAGAGGATAGTCATTTGTCAAGAACAAATATTTAGAAGGAGCAAAAGCATCCCACACATCCTAAACATTCAAAAGCCTGATTTACTGTCAATTCTTAATCAGAAATGATCACATCCAAACTATTGAGCATCAACGCTGGGTCCACACACAAAAATAGCCATTTTGTTGGCCCTAGGTGATGTCCGTATCAAACTTATCTCTAGTGAATATAAAAAATACACTGTTAGATTCAAGAAGAATGATTTAAACAAAAAGATCCAGTAAGTAGGTTGGAAGATTAAGCTGTTAGCACCTAGCAAGGTGTTGGTCTCTAACCTGATTTCCAAGTGACGGAATCACTTGATGAACAATCCATTGTGAGTCAACGACACCAATTTTTTCATGCGCAGGCTGCAGGGACAAGCAGAAGTGAGAAGAAGGTATTGACCGAGGAGATGGAAAATGGGAACTCACACATGTCTGAAAAAAAATTCAACAGAAAACAGGAGCGAATGCCCACACACAAACACAGAAAGAGAGAGAGATGGAAACTAACATTGACACATCTTCGTAATGCAAAATCCAATCCCCATCCATGCACCAAATCATTCTGCAAGCACAAGATTGTGCAGAGTTACTATTAAATCTCAAACACTGATAATAAAAAAGAAAAAGAAAAAGAAAAAGAAAAGCAATCTGATAAGCTCTAAGATAAAAAATTGATATGGGAAAGACTTGAGTGGTATTCCCCAAATTTGACAAACACCTGAATCATATGCCAAACACATCTCCAAGCTTCACGAGAAAATACTGGAGCCATGATTTCTACAAAGCTGCAAAATGGTAAAATACACATTATTCTAGCGGATTTGCCAGATGAAATAGTCTAGGTTAGGAGTTAAGGAGAGGTCAAATTTTAAACCCTTCACAGATTTTACACAGTGAGGGAAGTTCTCAAATTAAGAGGCACCCTGTCCCTCTCACTTAATAGCAGCACCAGAACAGAATGTCAAAGACAATTCCCAAGTACTATCTATATGGAAATTATCCCCTTAGATAGAGATTTGGTACAGAATATCTTAGATTCTTAGTTGATGGTAATACCCAGGAATTCCAGACAGACCAGTATTCAGTGCATATAGAGATACATACAGAGACAAAAGAGATATAAAAACACATATTGCCGGAATGTACTTACGCTGCACATGGAGGCAAACGCGGATCACTGCACCAGCCTGGTTTCTCCTCTGTATCCCTGTTTATCAATCACTTCACATTTTATAAATACATATTTTCTCTTTTCTCGGAAGGAGGATGAAGTAAAAAAAGAAACAGCGGGGGAGGTGGGGGTTAAACTGTTAACCAGTGGACTTACTTGTGAACTTCTCTGTCACCTCTCCTCTTAGTCATCTGCCATGTAAGTCCATTGTTGGGTTCGAGACCTGGTTGGGAGATCTCTAAACCATGTTTTTTAACCAACTGAATATACCTAGCAAGTTGAGGAAGTACCATATAAATTGATGGGAAAAGGTTGTCATAACATGACCTCATGATTTTTTGGAACAACAGAAAAAGATTATTACTTATCAGCATTGAAGTGCTCAACTCCAAGATCTTCATCCCAAATGAAAATGTAATCATAAGCTGATACAACATCTGGGTGTAAAAATCTCTTTGCATACCACCTGTAAAACCCAGCAACATTCGGAAGTTGATAAACAAGGAGATAGTTACTCTAATTTTCCAAAAGACAAGATAAGTTCTAAACTTCTAATAAGATTCTTAATTTGATCAGATGTGTCTAATAAATAAATGAACATGATGTAATCAGCTCAAGTTTCAGCCCATAGCAGTTTCTAAATCTTCTCTATCAGGCCACAAAATTTGATAAAGAACTAGTCAGCAAGATATTTAAAGTGTGTTTCCACATCGACAGGCACCAAGAAATTTGTTATTCTAGCATAAAATGTGATCCCTTCAAAACACACCTCATAGGTTCTAGTCCACAATAGAAGGCACAGAATGATAATGGATTAGGCCCAGAATATAGCAAAAACCTGAAGATATATTACCACTTTGTTTGTTTTCTTGCACTGACATGTATGGCTTGACGTGACCACTCTAACTGATCCCATTCACTGGCTCGACCATCATAATGAAAAAGCAGTATTTGAAAATCCTCAGAGAACTACAGAATTATACCAAAACTAAATTTAATATAATTTCTCTCTAGGGTATGAAAAGACTGGTTATAGCATTGTAACATTCTAAAGTAACCTTTTTCACTGCTGCATCAATATGGTTCTTCTGTTCAAAACCAACTGTAAATGTCACTAGGTACTTTGGCTTTCTTTTCAGATCCTGAGAATTCCAGCATGTAGATGTCAGCACACTCCTATCGCATAAAATCTCATGCAAGATACGTATATAGAGGTTGGTCATTACAAGAACTGCATTTATCGTGAGAACGTGAGACATCGCATTAATAAAGTTTTTGATGTTGTAGTCTTGTAGATATATGCTAATGCACCTACTATTGACAATTATATCACACCAATATTATCAACTCCAGTCAACGCTGCATTAAGATCAGGAAAGTAGTCTAACGATTCATCCCATCCCGCAAGTATGCAACAGAAAATAAGTTAGTTAATTCAACAAATAATTGAAACCAGCTAAGGCTGAGAGAATCTAAAATTCTAAATACTCTGTGTTTTAGATTAAACATATATCACACTTGTATATGACCACATATCATTGGAGAGACAATTATCAGTAAAAACACAGATTCATTCAGAGCTTTTGGGATATCATCATTTCCACTTTTTTATTACCTCTTTAGGCTCACCCCATAATCTCCGTAGATAAAAGTCAGATTCTGAGACAACAATTCCTGGTGGCAAAGACTCTGCACCACGGGGATTTGTAGGAACATATATCTGAAATCCAAAAGGATTGTGCTTAAATATAATAATACCTCGCATGAATATTAAAACCAATCACGGAAGAGTAGATAGTACCGTTACCGCAGGTTTATGTCAAATCAATTAGGGAAATGCTTAAGGGGAAAATATAAGAGGCGTGATAAACAAAATTAGGAGAAGTGCACAACAGAAAAGCTTGTTTAACCAAATACTGGGACACACGAGATGTGGTATACGTCAGATATATACAGACATATACACATAATATTGACCCAAAACACTGGATGTCAATATGGAAACTGGTAAGAAGAAACATCTTTGTTGGATTTGATAGATGGCAAGAGTGGGGCTACTTGTCATTTCATTGAGAATATATATAACATTGAACTCCTCTGAGGCCATCAGCACTTATCGGTCTCACCAGTTCCTTGAGATTTTCTATATACAGAAAATCTATTACCCTTAGAGTGCAAATCCCAATAACGAAAATAAGTATGGTGTGTGATTAGCTGATTTGTTTACTTAGCATGTACTCCCTCCATCCCATTAGAAAAAACATACTAGGAAAAGACTGACCTTAGGTGTCAAAGGAGTACTTCCGGTACCAAGGTTTTCAGGAAAACTGCGACTAGTAGAACTACGAGGATCATCGGTAAAGGCCATATCAAGAGATGTCATTAAACTTGAAGGTAGATTAATCTGCCAGCAGAAGACAGACAAGGATAGAGTTTAATGAACCTAATTGGTGACAAAAAATTTCATTGAGCAAGTTACTCAGCAAGTTAGATCATACCTTGCTTAAGTAAACAGATGGAAACGAAACACCTATAAAATATCCCAGGACCATTCCCATGATTGTTGTTAATAGAAGTCGAGCAGTGTCGTTTGATCTCCTTAAAACCCCACTGCGTAAGCAAAGAAAATAATATATAAGCAACCCATTTGTCAGATGCAGCAGTTTATACAACATTGCAGAGCAACATCAACATCTATACAAACCTGCGATGTGAGGTTCCCATGTTGAAGAAAATAGTCGCTCAACTCAAGGTCAAGGGTAAGGCAAAAACCGATCTTTTAAGAAACTCAAGCAGAATATATCGAAGTTGCCTCTCCAATAACTCAATTTTGCTCCATACTACAAAGCATCATATTCCTGCATCATAAGAGATCCATCCAATTCTTAAACATCAAATTATATTCTCATCGCTCAGCTTAGAAACTTTCTTGATACAAGCCTAGCTAGCAGGCAAATTCGACAGCGCCACACCACAGGCACAAATACATAACTATATGAGTATCATTTCCTATCATTTAGATGAAATGAACACAAATCACCAAAAAAGCAGAAAAGAAGTAACTTCAAATGCTCATTTACAGCATCTAATTCAACAAAACAACAGCATTGCTCAAGTTTCCATTTTCCGGAAACTGCTCCTCGAAAAGCTGCTGCGGCCTGCAGTCCGTACCACTGTCAGGCGCTATCGGAAATTAATAGATACAGTGACACAAACACACGCAACACTGATCGAAATGCTGATTTTTCAGACTCGTAGAAGAGTAATAGCATTACGAGCTACATAAATCCTAAACCCAAACTTCTTATTGGAAACATAAAGTAGAAAACTGAAGTGTCACTAATGAGCCTAAATTATCACTGGAAACGCCGAAATACCTTCCAAACGTCCTTGCGAAAGATCGATCACTACAAGCCCCAAATGTATGAGATACAGAAACACAATTGAACATAAAAAAAATACTAGATTATTCGGAAAAAGGTATGGAATTTATAATATAACCCCGAATTTGAAATGCGTGGGATTGTAAAGAGAAACGAAATTGGAGTTAGGAGAGAGCTGCGAATGTCGCCAGCAGAGGAGAGAGAGAGAGAAGAGAGAGGCTTAATGTAGCAGAGATCGGCGTGAATGTTTGATATAGTTGGCGAATGCCGGTGGAAATTAGCTGAAATTAAGTTATTGCATATTAACCCCTCTAAATTAGAGAATTTGCCATAAGTCCACCAACTAATGCTTCTCAATGTAATCCAACCGAATCGAACCGATTAGTGGTGTGCTCAAGTTTGATTTGTTTAGTATCGAATCGAATCCCGAACTTTACTTACCGAATACTTTGAGGCTCACGAGCAGTTCACGAGCCTATACAAACTTTCTAAATTTATATTTATATTCAAAATATTGATTATTTTAAAAAAAAATAAATTATCTACTAATAATTTATATTTTTCAAAGTGAATCACTTGACGAACATGTTCAAGAGTTAACGAGCCGAATACTACTAAACTCAAGTTTGGTTTGTTTATTTATCGAGCTTCTCTAAACAAATTTGAACAAGCTTTTTGGAGCCGAGCTCCGAATAATTCGTGAGCGGCTTGATTTGTTTACAGCCCTACATTGACAAATGACAACTCTATTTTTATTTATTTATACATAGTTTTTCAAACATTTATTATGTTTACATATAATAGTAATATGTAACATTATTATACAAATTAAATGTCTTCTTTTTAGCTAGAATTTGAAATTTCTCTTTTGAGTGGTCAATCTGTAAAGGTGCAAGAAATTTCAAAACTACTTTTCTCTTTTTCCTTTTTTCAAAGAAGGATGTGTCATGTTTGTGTGTGTGTGTGTTTAATCATCTTCTCATTAAGTCATGGTTATTTTATTTGAATAACTAAATTAATCTTGTGATATGAAGTAATTAAATTGATTTACATATTCAACACCCGCCGGTTGCTTTTCTATCTTGAGATAAAATAAAAAAATAAAAATAAATAAATAACCACAAATACTACTCCCTCCGTCCCGGCCTAATAGTCTTGTTTTTTTTTTGACACGGAGATTAAAAAATTTGTTTTTCGGGAGAAAAGTGATATGGTCCATTTTATTTTATTCATTTAACTACACTCATAAAATAAGAATGAGACTATTCTAGTGGAACGTCCAAAAAAAAATTTATTAAAGTGGGACGCAGAGAGTATTAAATTTAGGTTATGTACATTTATAAGAACAAAAGCAATGAAAAAGAATAATTGAAAGTAATTAATTTGATTGACTCAGTCGACTTCTCAATTATCATAAATACATGATTCAATGAATAATCAGATTTTTCTTTTACCAAAATAAATAAATTAATAATCAGATTTTAAAAGCTGAATACAAGATATATATCTACCTCACAACTATTTTAGGCCCCCAACAAATAAATGGCGTATTTATGTTGGGCCCATTAATGATCGTAATTAAAAAAAGTTAAATGCAGGCCGAATACTCAATATGTTACAAGTAGTTCATAATTTCCATCAGATGCAATAATATCACTTTAGTTAAATTAATTGTGACCTTTATCAATCAAGCAAAAATAAGTGTTAGATAGTTAAATAAAGCTATATTTATGTAATTAATATTTGTATCAAATAGAGAATATCATACGTAAAAATGCCAAATTTCATCAGTATGTCGGACATTATTCTAGTAGATTAATTATGTTGTTTAATTTGTTTTAGGCCTTTAATTTGAATTTTGATTTCAAAATGTTGGGACACTCCAAATTAATCTTGGTGGGCTTTCTTTTTCACATTTAATGTGATAATAAAGAACACAATGATTAGGTGAGGTGAATTTTTTTTTTTCACTTTTCAGAATTACGCAATATGCATGCAGAATAAATTGTTTTCCACATGTTGAATGAGTTTAAATAAATTCAACGACCTAAGGTTAGTTTTTCTGCATTTTATTCTCAATATATTAATTAATTATGTCTTACTATGAACTATTATTATGTTGCATTGAGCTGTCAGATATTTTCACGTTTTATTCGTCTTCAAAATTTAAGAATACTTATTTTCTCAACAAAAAATAATAAATAAAGTGGAACAGTCCTATTATTGTTTAAATTTTAAAATCTAAAGACAATTCATATTTGAGTTTGTCGAAAAGTATTCGAATATTCTCCAATGCACTGAAGAATATATTGCATGGTGGATTCAATCATTAATTTCAAATTTCAAAATTAAAAAAAAAAAAAAAAAAACACCACACACACAGAGAGAAAAAGAAAAGGGCAAAAAAGGCAGAGCTATGTGTAAACAGAAAACATAAATAAGATTGCCCATCAGTACCAACATTAATTTGACAACTTGGAAACAATTTATTTTTAGTGTGCGTTTTTTTTGAATAAAAAGGGAAAAATACATATATTTTCATCTTTTTCCCACTCTTTTCATGCATTCTCTTATTTGAAGAAAAAAAAAATTGGGACAGGAAGAAAAAAATTTATGGGCAACCCTTTTTCCCCTCTCTTTTCTCTCTCTCATATTTTTGTTGATTTGAGTTAGAAACGCATATGTTGCTTGAGAATAATTAACAATAGTTGGTTTGAAGATATTCAAACAATGAGACACGCATAAAGAATGATGTCAAGGACTCAAGGGTTAATCATCACTAATCTATCTCCTTTCTTCAACTCAAAAAATAAAAAGGAAAAATACTTGGCTAAACTAATACTACTAATTTGGTCCCATTTTTCAATTTTATGGGCTATTAAATTCTTTTGAATAAATAGATGTGGACTATAGAATCCTGATCAATAGCTTAAACGAGACCAAATCAATTTAATAATTTGGTCCCAATATTTCAATTTTATGGGCTATTAAACTATATTGAATAAATAGATGTGGGCCTAGAATCCCGATGAATCAAAGCTTGAAGGGACCAAATCAAGAAGAAATTAATCAGACTAGGCCCAATCATCCAAAAATACTCATATTTATTGCAAGGAAAATAGAATTAAGACGGTGTTGGGCTGAATTTATAAGTTCTTAAAATTATTTGATAAAATAAGTTCTCAAATAATTTATGAATTTTAAAAATAAGCTCCTCAAAAAATAAGTTCAATTACCTAATTCAATTTATTTTTTCATAATTTTATATGTAACAATTATTTTAGAAATATTATTCAATTACAACTTGTTATTTTCATCATATATTCTTTAAAATTCATACATATTTAATTTTCAGTCTCTAACATAGATTTTTCTCACAAGCAAAAAAAAATATATATTTAGCTTATCAGCTCAATTATTAAACACTTTAACAACTTATAAGCTCTTGAGAAACTACATATTATAAACTCTTAAACTAATCTTATATTTTGTGTTGTACAAAAAATGTCAATGATCAAAGATCATTGGACCACTGAAGAACCAAGATCATCTCATAAGGCACGAACGGGGTAGTACAGGTTGATACCACAAACGTCGAGTCACGAACGGACACAATCCGTGAATCATGAAGCAGTCGGGGACGTCGGATCATTGAAGAACCAAGATCATCTCATAAGTTCGTTGGAGCTTCAGTTGTCATTGTTGTTACCACCATAATCAAAGAAAAAACATTCGAAAAAATATTCGGGAAATGTCGCTTATTTTTCTTTAACAATACATCTTTATACTAGTTTGAAAAAACATTCGAAAAAATATCCGGGAAATGTCGCTTATTTTTCTTTAACGATACATCTTTATACTAGTTTGCATATTGGATTTAGGTCTAGGGATTCTAAATCTGCATTTGATCTAGTTACTAAGGTTTATCGTCATTCTGGTGCAATGCATGATATTATCTACATAATTAAAATCATAAGAATAAATATTTAAAAAAACAAAAGTTTATAAGTTTCATATATTATATAAAATAGCTCTAATAAAAATAATAGCTTTAAAATAAAGATTAAATCATTTTATAGTTTGAAGCGTACAAAATGAATGATCAAGATCTTAACAAAACCTTTTTTTTATCTAGTGATCATTATTAGATATTTAAAATTTCAACCAAAATATCCAGATATTTTTTTTTTCAAATTTTCTATTAGTGTATAAAAAGTTTTTGAAACTTTTAATTACTTTCTATTGATCAATATTTCACAACATATTTTTTGAGATGTTAATTGGCTGTAAATTCATAATTTTTTAGTGAATTTTGATATTTTTCAAATTCTATAAAATTGTGATGTAAATACATAAACTTTAGTCTATTCCGAAATTTGTCCTGAATTTTAATTTCATCAATCAAAGCTGACATAATAAAATTAAAGCTGATACAATATACACACATTATATTTAAAAATGGATAAATAAATTTGATCAAATTTGGCAAATAAACAATTAAACTTTCCAACCAAAATAATACTCCCTCCATCCCAATAATAACGTCCAAAATTTTCTTTTTGGGCGTCTTATTTATGATATCTCAACCCATAAAATGAAACAATTAAACTTTCCAACCAAAATAATAGTATTCTTATTTACTTTATTTCTCTCTTAGTATTTCACTACTCTTTTTATATCTCTCCTCATTTACTTTATCTACATTTTTTTAATTTGCGTGCCCCATTTTTTTGGGACGTTATCATTGGGACACATGGAGTAAGTGATTTTGCCCAAAAAAATTGGGACACATGGAGTAAGTGATTTTGCCCAAAAAAATTACTCAATCCGTCACATTAGTAATGTCTCAGTTACTATATTGGAACGTCCCACCAGTAATGTCTCATACTTTTTTTACTAAAAAAAGTACTAACTATTTTAGCTATTGTTAATTGTGGGTCCAACTCACTTTATAGATCAACTCACTTAAAATAATATTTAAATATCTTCTATCAACTCATTTTATACACTGATTACACTTTTTCTTAATTTTCGTGCACAAAAGTAATGAAACATTACTAATAGACCGGAGCAGTGGAATTGTAGTTGCAGTTTAGGTGGAAAAATAATTTTGTTATATCATTCTACTATTATATAGACAAAATCAAATTCTAAATTATAGCATTATAAATCAGGTGAGAAAATTTAATATTATATTTTCAAATTCATAATTATTACTCATTTTTCAACTATCTTGATAAATATTCATTTTGGGGCCATCCCAACTAAGTTTATCAATTTCTTTATATGGAATAAATATAACCAAATAAACATCTAATTAATTATTCACTTTATTACCAAATACATTTAAAATACTAATTTCTTAAATTTTGTGTCCAAAAGAAGTTGATCAACTTAACTGTGACGACTGACGAGGGAAGTATAATACTCCCTCCGTCCTGCGAAGCTTGAGCATTATTTCTTTTCGGATTGTCCCGTGAAACTTGAGCACTTTCCTTATATCTATCGCGCGGTCTTTAAATTTCTTTATTTTACTTATGTAATTTATCAAAAAAAAAAATCCATTTATTCACCATTTTACTTTTTCACCTACCACACTTAACACGCAAAATATTAATTCCTTAAAATTCATGACAAAAAGAAATTGCTCAAGTTTCGCGGGATGAAGGGAGTATTATATATGAAACAAATTAATTTAGTAACACAAATTATATTAGAATTGTATACATCTAATTTGACTACCACATTTTAATATATGCACTCACGTATGCGAACATCTACACTTCTAAAATGATGTGTGCTAGTTTTATATCTAACTTAATTACCTTTAAATAAAGAAATATGCAAATATTAACACAAAGTATTAAAATTTAAACTTAAAATCTATTTATTGACATTAAATTAAATTGATTAATTGATTTAAAGATTGAAATTCTTTAAACAAATTAATTACATATACATATATCTATCTATATATATTGATGTAAATAATAATTAAATTAATCATTATTAATGGTGATATTGATAAATTTTTGGAGGGAAAATTTTGACCAATTGATTTAACTTTTTTATATAGATTTCAGCATTACATCAATCACAAAAGATTGTTACACATCTTTAGTTATCTTCTTTTTCTACTCTTCTCTAACGGGTATACTCCCTCCATCGGCGGGGGATCAGCAATATCAAACAGAAATCGTCAAATCAAATCAAATCGAACCAAAAAATGACATACTTGGTTTGATTTTTGTAAGTCTAACGGTGCAGATTTTTTTTTAAAATTTGTATCGTCTCCTCTAAAACTAATTTTTTGTAGACGAAAGAAGTATTTTCAAATATCACTACAGCATTCCATGTTTAAAGAAAAAAGAAGAAGAAAAATTGAAATATATATTAATGATATATATATATATATATAGGGTCAAGTTAAACAGAGAATTATTATATATTTCACTTTGAACAAGTCTATACATGTTACGAACAGATCAACATAACAAACGAACAGACGTATTTAGTAAAAACATAGAAAAACTCGCCACCAGCAGGATTCGAACCCGGGGCAAATTGCTGTTCATGCGGTACATTGATTTGTTCGTAAAAATTGTAGATCTGTTCGTTTTTGTTTCACGTATTCTCTATTCTCTAAATATTTAGCATTCTCTGTTTAACATTTCTCTCTATATATATATATATAATATAATAATTTAATTGGTGTTAATTTATTAGTTTAGACATGAATTAAAAGGATAGTAGACGATGATCATGCCATGGACCAAGTAATGGGCACAATCCCAAGGTTCTCATCCAGCCCCAGCGCCTTCCACACGGCGTCGGAGCCGTCGACGATGTTGTTCTTGCACGGCGGCTGCCCCGCGTGCTCCGCGTCGCAGCCGTACCTCGAGTCGCACTCGTCCACCACCTTCGCCGTCGTGCTCCGCCCGTTGCTGCTCGCCACGATGCGTATCAGCTTCCCGCACCTCGACCCGCCGGCGTACCACCCCGTCGACAGCGCCACCACTCGCTCGCTGTTGCTGTGGTACTGACCGTCGCACTCCGACGGAGCCCCGCCGTCGCCGCCGGGGCTGAAGTCGTTCAAGGTGAGCTTCGCCGCCGTGGAGGAGGTTACCGGAGGAGAACACGTGTATTGGGGGTACGGTGTCCCGTTGCAGTAAAGCGTGCCGTAAGGATTGCACGTCCCTCCGCCGCCGCCGCCGCCGCCGCCGCTGCTACAGATGTGAGTTCCGACGTCGGGATCGTCGGTGCATTTGCCGTTAATGCAGATTAATTGGCCGGCGCAGTCGTTTAGGGTTTGGCATGGGCCATTGCAGGAAGATTGTGCATTTCCAAGGGTAAAAATGGTAATTCCAGCGGTTAGGAAAAGGGAAAGAGAGATTAGGATAGTGTTTGCCATTATGTATGGATTGATGAAGTTTTCTTGTGGCTTAGATAAAGGTGAAGAGGGTTTGCATCTATTTATAGTGTTGAATGGGAATAATATGCAAGTTGGCATGGAATAATGGAATTCTTTTTATTCTTTGGATATGGAAAATATGAGAATCTCAAGTCATTCAACCTACATGAAATTATTTATCTTTTATTCATTTTATAAATTTTATAGACCTAAAGAAAATAAAAAAAGGAAATAGGTGATAATATTTATTAGAAATAAGTAGTAGGGCCGACCATGACATTCCGGAGGCCCTAGGCGAAAAGGAAAAAAAATGGCTCCCTTAGAAAATGAAGCTTCGATCATTTTGTAGCAAACTTGAGATAGTTGCACAGTTGTAACATTGCTATAAAGTGCAATAAACAACTGTAACATCACTATAAAGTGCCATAAACCATAAAACAACGATCAAATAATTATAAAAATAAATTAAATCTTCTATTATTTTGAGAAGCAAAATCATCAATGACCTCTTCAAGATTAAGCATAAAATCACTAATAACCACAAATATGATTTTTTTTAATAAGTTGTTGGTAATGCATGAATAGTCATTCAAACTTGGATTCGAATCCTATAATGATGATGATGATGATGATGATGATGATGATGATGATGATGATTATTATTATATTATTATTATTATTTATCTAGTTTGCCTTTAATTATTATTTATTGTCATTATTAGCTATTAATATTACTAATTAATAATTACTTATCATAGTTATAGTTATTTATTATACCATTATTATTTTTATTTATTTTTGCTATTGATTATCATTGTTTTATTATTATTATTATTATTATTATTATTATTATTATTATTATTATTATTATTATTATTATTATGACTACTTTTATTTTATTATTATTTATACTATGAGATAAAATTAGTCAGAAATTTAAAATACAATTTTTAGAATTTCGTGAGTATGAAGATTGGGAAAGTGGCACGTGATATGAAGATAGGGGAGTAGTAAACCGAATTGGTATAGGCTACTATATTCTTACGTGATCGATGGGGCAAAAAACCGTTGATTAAGTCAAGCCGCGTCAAACTCCATTATTGCTATTACATGGTGCGACAAATTTCAGAGTCCAATACAAACACAAATAGATTGATTTCGATAAATTTGCATTGACCGTAAAATAACAATCACAAATATACTACTAATAAACAATTTCGCAATCGGTTTAAAAAATGGTTAATTGATAAAAAAAAACATCAATTTTGATATGATAAAAACATTAGTTACTTTTCAGTTTGTCGTAAAATACACTACTATATTATAATTTTGCATTGTGGAAAAAATAAGTGGGTTCCAAATTGTTTGAAAAGCTAAGGCATTGTGGAAAAAGTAAGTGGGTCCAAAGTTAGTAATTTTTGTTAACAAGTAAACGCACGAAGAAATGTTGGACCACAAGTATAATCGCATAATAAAATAATTGACAAATCCCATTAATAACATTTTGCCAAAAGAGTATGATAAGCAGATTGTTGAGATTTAATTAATTATGGGTTAATGACGCAACAAAAAAAAGAAATTAAAAAATAAAATAAGATAACATAAAAAAATTTACCTGGTTCGATCATAAAGAATTACGTCTATGTAAAGTGATTAGAAAAGATTCACTATCAATGACAAAAAATTATAATTACAAAGATTGAGCAAGAAAATGCTCTCAATCACAGAGTTCTGAAATTCTCTATCGCTACATCTCTAACTTTCTTTTTGTTTCTTTAAAAGATTTGCGCTCTATGTATACCGTGTATTGTATATGTATGTTTGTCACGACTATCGGTATTTACAGGTCTTAAAATAATCGTCGCGTCAGTCAACAATCTCGCCAATCAACAACATACTCAAATTAGTAAATAACGATTTTCAATACTGTTAAAATTTCAGCACATTGGTTGATACATCAGTGATCAGCCCAACTAAAAACTTCAACTTAGTTGAAAATTTTGCAATTTATGTGACTAATGGAATGGGATATAGTGAGAGAATTTCCATTTATGTGAGAAACTAAGAACTTATATTAACTTAGATCTATACCAATTGAGCGGTCTAGATCAAAAATAGGGGTGATTTATTCAAATATTGTGATTCGTGAACAAGAAAATTATTGAAGGAATTATACGAGGGCATATAATGTAATTCTAAATTTGCTTTGAAACTAAAAACTCAACTTGAATCACACCGCAAACAAATACTGAAACTCAAAATCGTAAGGCATCATCTCGATCTTGCCGCCGCGAAGTTGCTTGAAGCAATCGACGATCGATTTTCTGAGAGATCCCGACGCCGGCAGCTGCTGGCAGAGCCACTCCACCAGCGCGCCGATGTCTCCTCCGAAATCGAACATATTCCGCAGCAGAAGCTCGGGAAGCGCCACTCTCTTGCTGCTCGTCACGACTATCGAAGCTTGCAGATATTCCACCTTCGATCGCTCCAGCTCTGCTGTCACGCCCTCTGCTGTGTAGATCTTCACCTACACAACGCAATCGTCGTCGTCATTCAAAATCATCAAGGAAATTTTAATCAATTGATCACTTACTGCTGGAGAAGAACGGGTTGCGCAGCATAAGGCGAATACGATGTTCGGATCGGAGGATTTCAGGCCGTGGAGATCGTGAAGCATCATCTCTTTAGCGCCAACAATCTATACAGGTTTATCGATCAGATTTCAATATTTGAATTAGAATGAATTTTTTGATTATAGAATACCTGTGAATCAGCTGGTTTTCTTAGAATACAGCGTTCAATTGTTTGAGCGTCGATTGAATTGCCAGCAATGTTGAGAGTTGCCTGAGTTCAAATAAGTGTGTTTCAATCAGTTCATGTTAAAAGAAAAAAAGAATACATAAATCTATTTTTAACTAAATCTATTTTTTTAGTAAAGGAATACATAAAGTTTTATTTTTTTTGGAATTAGACCAGGATCTAAAGTTCGGTGGCTAATAACTTGATTGTCTAGAATCTGATGGAAAATTCGAAAGATACCGTTGGAAAGCTCCTAACGTTGTCTTTCTAATCATACTTATATTATTGGATTTTGATCACGACGAAAAATAGCATAAAAGTTGATGTCAATTAAACACCCCCACCCAAAAAAAAGAAGAAAGTTATTGGTTATTGTCAATTTGACCTGGTTGATGAGTGCTAGCATCTTTTCAGGGCTGGAAACAGAGGAAATTCCATATTGAAGATATCCCTGAATCAAAAAATTAAAAAGTTAGTATTTTTTAAGTTTATAGTTTCAAAACTTGTATGCATAGATTTAATCAATTTCAGTGTATATAAAATGGTATATATACATGCATGATGCAAGCGTTGTACATGTTGATCCAAAAGGCTAGCTTTTGTCGATGGCTCAAGAACCTCAAATCCACTCTCTCAAGACCATCCATCAAACTCCTGTTTGTTTATTTTTTAAAAAGAAAAAAAAACAGTTAATATCTATAAAAAAAGAAGATGATGAAAAAGTCTAAAAATTATGTTTATCTTGATTGAGACTCACTTCAATTTCTGGAACAGAGGGAGGGAGGCTGAGCTCTGAATGCATTTGAGATCCATGGAGCTTGATGTGAATCTAACCAAGTTCTTGTAAGGCCCTATATCCCTAAGCAAAGATTCTTTGGAATCAAAGATTCCATAAGGATCTTGCTGCCGCGAGTCCCTTGGGAAGACGAGGCCTGAGCTTGCTTCGGCCCTGAAGCTGAGTGAGAAGTCTGTGGAACGAGCAATAGGCTTCTCTAGCTCCATAGCTCTAGACGTTCGAAGCAGCCTCAAGAAGATGAAGATCAAACACCTCATTATGTTCTCAGATAGCTTGTTTGGTGGCCATCTGTGGATGCTGTCTTCTTCTGTATGTAAAGGAGTCGACATCTCAAGATGCCGCGATGGAGAGGGGCGTCTCAGCTTCTGGTGTTGCTTGAATCTCTTTGAGTTGATGGCTTTGTCGTTGAGGGTGAAATCACTGAGCTTGTAGTCTCCTTTGATGGCCTTGGTGATGAAATGGAGGGCCTTCATCTCAAACGACTTCGTCTTCTCATTAGCATTCTTGCTAGTATTGCAATGATCTGGTGGTGGTGGTGGTGGTGGTGGTGGTGGTGATGGTGATTCTCTTTGATTTGGAACCTCCCATTCTTGCAAACTTGGTTGTGTGTGGGCTCGTGGCTCTTCGTGTTTTGCTTCTGCTTTGATCGCGTTGATTTGATTCTCGAGTCGAGTGATCTCCTTCTCCACCATTGCTAACTCATGAAGTAGCTCCAACATCTGTTAAACTTTTGCAGATCATAATCCATTCTTGGATTTTGGCATACATACATAATAGTGAAAAGAAACTTACTTTTGGAGGCAAAGAGTTTGGGATTTGGAGATCTTGATTGCATTTTTGCACCATTTTGTGGAGTGGAGAAACCTTAAAGAATGTTTCAACTTTGACATTAGAAAATTGTGTGTGTAAGCTAGCTAGCTCATGCATATCAAGAAGTGATAAATTTGATTGAAGTCTAAATATTCTTAAAGTTTATCAATCACTAAATGGAGATGAGAAAGATGTGTGAAAATTGAAAAAAAAGTGGCTAGATTTTTTTTTTTTTTTTGATGAAATTACATTATAAATAATACAAATCACACACACATCCCACCTAGTGATTATTGTGGCCGAGAGTACTCGAACCTGTGACCTCTTGGACAACAGGCAACCACCCCAACCACTAGGCCATCCCAAGGGGACAAAAGTGGCTAGATTTTTACTAAGGCGACCCATGACCTATGTTTGTACTGTTCATTAATGGGCCTCAATATCTGTGCACTTTTGCACCAATCAAATTTGACATTTTGCATATGCTAATAATAATCTCAATCAATTAACTTATTTAAATATTTGTGCAAATTAGGCTACAGATCATATGAATTGATTCAACAAAATAGGCACACTTCCTCTGAAACACAACGAATTAGTTAACCTCAGTAATATAAAGGTGAAAAAACATGCTGAAATAAGTATTTAGCAATGTATGAATGTATTAAAACTTACTTATTTCGAATGAAGAGATAATCCAACCAAAGCTTAAATTACCCTTGCCTTAGAGAGAGACACCGTGGATACTAATATATACACTCAGAGAGAGAGAGAGAGAGAGAGAGAGAGAGAGAGAGAGAGAGAGAGAGAGAGAAATTTAAATCATGGGAGTGGTGGTGGGTGCAGAAATTGTTTGTGATGTGGCGTAGCTTGCACTTGCAGTTTTTATTAATCTTTTTTTGTCTTTGACTCTTTGGTGTTTATGAGTATGATTTCTTGTTTGTGAAGTGATTAAGAAGTTGTTTATGTTGTAATTATTGTTGCTGCCATACAACATAGTGCACTGATTTTGTGGTAATTAACACAAAATTCGCTCTGAATTTCCGGGCAACGAAATATAATACACTTATTATCTTGAATAATTGTGAAGTTTATTTTAGTGTCAATGAATTGAAAATTATGGTGTAGTAGACAAATAAATAAATCTATTATTTTGTTATTTTTGTCAACAAATTGGTTACATATAATGAGTAGAAATGATCATCTCCTTGTCTTGTATCCAAGCATTCCAATCGTTGCTCGCAACTTGGAACATTTTGCAACTAAATCATATTGCTAATCATTATAAATTATTATACAAGTTCATCACAATCATTTATGTATATACAAAAGAATTTATAGCTTTGATTTTGCAGGCAACTAGTTTTGTTTGTTTTATATCTTTTCAATTAAGGGATGTGGAGATTCAGACTCGTTCGCTCAGTCGCCTTTACAAAGGGAGATTTGTATTATTAAAATTCATATCATTTGTGATTATTTTTATTTGTTTCATACTATTTCTTCAGTTCGAACTAAGTTGATCAACTTTTTTTTTGACACAAAATTTAAGGAATTAGTGTTTAGTATTTTACATGTATTTGATAATAAAGTGAAAAGGTCACAAGGATCTTATCTAATTTAATCCCGATCAATTTAATAGAGATGGCCTAAATAGAAATATTGATCAAGTTATTTGGAACGAATGGAATATTTATTTGAAAATACATTTAATTTGAGTAGTAATACATTATTGATAAAATAATTCAATTTAATTAAGTGCTTAATTTGTATGCATTGACGGAGTTACAACCAAGGGAGGTGGGGCAATTGCCCCCCGCAAAATTTTCTAATATACCTAATATATTCTTATATACATGTATATAATTATGAAAAAAAAAATTGCCCCACCAAAATACTGAAGGGGGGGGGGGGGAATGTTTTTGCCCCCTTATCTTTAGGGGTTCGTGATGGATAACTCGAAAATTATTCTAATGATTTAATTGAGCGATTATTTATCTTTTCAAAATTAAGTGAATTATTTAATCACCCTTTAATCTTAGCTATCTCGTCCACCAAAATCAAATGCCATCTAATAGTATTTATAACGAAGTTTTTGTTTTTTGTATTTTTTTATAATTACAATTACAATTACAAGATGTATCTATTATGTAATCAAATAAATCATCCGCACGCAGGCGACCTCTACACCACACCAAAGTGGGAAAATAACTGCACCCACACAAATGTGAAAAAACTACACCACATGTAGGTTGAATTGAACTTAAGACATCTCACAAAGAAAAGTCTTTGGATGCTTCAACTTTGCCACTTGAACTATGCCTCATTAGTTATTTTTCTGTAATTTGTAGTTAGACGGAGTAATAGTATATAATCAAGGCTATAGTTATTTTTTTTTCTTCCCAGGTGGTCTCATGTGAAACCGGCTTCACAATGACACTACTTCAACATACAAATGTCACTTTATCATTTGTACGTTGAAGTAGTGTCATTATGAACAATGGCGAATTTAGGGAATGGCGGTGGGATAAAAAAAGAAAATTTCTAGTAGTAGTATTAGGGAATGGCGGTGGGATAAAAAAAAGGTTTAATATCTTGTAAATGTACCCCTAAGTTCCCACCGGCCAAGTCACTTAAGTGAATTTATTTAGTTTGGGCTTTGGGCCCAACTAAAATTAAAAAACAGTGGCCGCTAGTGCTAAAGAGTAAAGAATCATACAAAAGAATTAGAGAGAGTTATAGATATATAAATTTTTTTTCTTGTTCAAACAATATTTTGGAACACATTATTTTTAACATTAAATTAAATATCTTTTTTATTTATGTTTATAAGACTATTTTTTCATACCCCTAATATAATTTTTTTTGGATCTGTCACTGATTGTGAAGTCGGTTTCACCATAAAACTGATTTTACAGAAATTTTTGTATTTTTTTTTTTACTTGGGGAAACGGTGGGATTTGAACCCTATACTTCACTGTTCGCATACAAAAATTTGCACCGCTTCTTGTCCCTTTGGGGACAAGGCTATATATATAGTTACACGACGTTATGTTAATACTCAAAATATATTTATCGTATTATCTACAAAATAAATTAGAATATATACATCACATTGAGGTCTTTAACATCTTTTATTCTTACTATTTATTTATAATTTACTTAACAATACATTTTATGTGAGATTTTTTTCACTATCAAAATTTTAAATAATTTTTTATTAAAATCCGTATCAAAAAAACTTATACATATTTATAGGATATCGGTTAAGTACTCCCTCCGTCCCACCATAAGTGAGACTCTTTCCATTTTGAGTGTTCCATCATAAGTGAGACCCTTTCTTTTTTTAGTAAAAGTTTTACCCTTTAAACACATTTTCACTTATACATTAAATACATTTTTCTTAATTCTTGTGTCTTAAAAAATAGTCTCATTTATAATGGGACAGAAGGAGTACTATTTTTGCAACTCAAAATACTTTAATTAATTCTATTCGAAAGTGTAAGAAAAAAAGAGTGAGATGGTAACAAAAATTTTTACAAAGAGAAAGTTTACTACTCCTATTTTGTGACTAATACTTAATAGAAAGGCCTCAACGTTTCTCGAAATTGAATAGCCAGAATCTTCTGGAACCTCTCTCTCTCTCTCTCACTCTCTCTATACTATAAGCCCTAGCTTGTCTTACCTCACTCCCACCAAACCCCTAACAACAAACTTCATTGCTTCTTCAACTCCGCAATAACCCTTCTTCTACAGAAATGGCGTCGGCTAATGCAATCTCCACCGCCTCCATCCTCCCTTCCTCCTCTAAACAGGTGCTGCACTTACACGCACTTTTCTGTGTATTTTGATTGTTGATCTCTCATTTTTTTCTGTTTATTTTTATATGTATGTTAATTTTATTAATTCATTTCGGTGTTTTAGGACGGGTTGAAGAATAGGAAGGTGAACCAGCTGTCGCAGCAGGGGCAGAGGATCGGGCAGAAGCAGTCGAAGAATCGGTTTGTGGTGAGGGCTAATGCCAAGGAGATCGCCTTTGATCAGAAATCGCGGTCTGCGATGCAGTCCGGGATCGATAAGCTCGCCAACGCCGTCGGCCTCACTCTTGGTCCCAGGGGTAATTTCTGGAGAACTGGTGTTGTTAGCATGTTTTTGCTTGCTGCAGTTTCAGTAAATTTCTGAATTGTATTTGCTGTTTGACTTTGTTTTCGGCCTTACGGTGAGGTGTGACGAGAGAGAAATGATGTCTTTGGTTTCTATATGATTGATGTTCACCTAGATGATTGGGTAGAAGATTGTAACTATTGTGTGTGATATTGAATGTCGTTGTTTTAGGGTAATTGCATAGTAGAGCCTTGCTAGTGTGGTTTGGTTGTTTGGAAATGATAAGATTTGTGGAATGCGAACTCGTCTTGTGAAGCTTTTGAGGACAGAGTAGGTTTCATTTTATGACGATGTTTAAACAAACTGTTGTGAAATACTCCTTCCGTCCACGAAATAGGGAGTGACATGCGTTTGAAGAGAATAAGTTGTTGAATGTATTGAGAATGGAGAAAAGATTGTTGAGTATATTGGAAATGCTGAAAATGTCTTTTAATTAACATTGGGAGTAGTGAAAAGGTAAAAAGTAAGGGTAAATGAGATATTTATAAATGGTGGGGTATGGTCGAAAGAGAGGTAGAAAGTTTTTTTTTTGTGGACGTTTCAAAAAAGAAAAGTAGGAAGTTCTTTCGTCGATTGAGGGAGTATTCAATATCTAGCATATGACCAGGCTCAGCTTAATTGCTTGTTTGTGTTGTTACACCCGGTTGAAGTTTGTTTAACTCTGCGTAGGAAGGAACGTTGTCTTGGATGAGTTTGGATCCCCTAAGGTGGTCAATGATGGGGTTACAATTGCACGTGCCATTGAGTTACCTGATGCTATGGAAAATGCTGGCGCTGCTTTGATTAGGGAGGTTAGTTCTTCACGTTTCTGTTCTTGGAAAATCAGTTTACTTTTTTCAGCATTCTTGCACATCAGAGCAAGCCACTTGTTTGGTTGATTCTGACAAAAATTTCATGATCCTTTTTATGTTACTGAATTTGTTTTTGAGTGCCTATTTCATGTGAAGGTTGCTAGCAAGACAAATGATTCCGCTGGTGATGGGACTACTACAGCATCTGTTCTTGCACGTGAAATTATCAAACTTGGCCTCCTCAGTGTTACATCCGGTGCCAATGCAGTTGCTGTAAAGAAAGGCATTGATAAAACTGTGCAGGGTTTGGTTGAAGAGCTTGAGAAGAAGGCTAGGCCCATCAAGGGTCGGGATGATATTAAAGGTATTGCATTCCTGTGAATTTCACATTGTGTTCTTCGGATGATGTCACTTCAAGTATGAAGTAGCAGTTTGTATACTAAAATTTGTTTTTTTTTTTTGGCAGCCATTGCCTCCATCTCTGCTGGGAACGATGAGACAATTGGGACAATGATCGCTGATGCAATTGACAAGGTTGGACCGGATGGTGTTCTGTCCATTGAGTCATCATCCTCCTTTGAAACCACCGTCGATGTAGAAGAAGGAATGGAGGTGTGTGTGATTTTCTTTGTTGGTTGTGCGTGTGTGTGTGCTGTCCGACTATTGTTATGTTTTTTGGGTGTTCAGTGGAGGGGGTGGCTGCCCTGAGCATGTCATGTTCTTATCTGTTTAAGAGTGCTTTAACAATGTTGGTAATTTCTATTCACAGATTGACAGAGGATATATCTCTCCGCAATTTGTCACAAACCCCGAGAAGCTGACTGTTGAGTTTGAGAATGCTCGGGTATTAGTTACAGACCAGAAGATCTCAGCAATCAAGGACATCATTCCTTTGTTAGAGAAAACTACTCAGTTAAGGGCACCTTTGCTCATTATTGCTGAAGATGTCACCGGAGAAGCTTTGGCAACTCTCGTTGTAAACAAGCTCCGAGGTATTGTAAATGTGGCTGCCATCAAAGCCCCTGGATTTGGAGAACGGAGGAAAGCTCTTCTTCAAGATATTGCCATTTTGACTGGTAAGAATAATGTGTCCTGTAACATTTGCATGCTCATCTCTTCTCCCGTGAGCATAGAACATCATTCATTCAGTTTTGCTATGTTGCAGGAGCTGAGTATCAAGCTACTGATTTGGGATTGCGCGTGGAAGACACTGATATCGACCAGCTGGGTATCGCTAGAAAGATAACCATCACCAAGGACTCCACAACCTTGATCGCCGATGCTGCATCCAAGGATGAGCTGCAGGCTAGAATTGCTCAACTTAAAAGGGAGTTGTCCGAGACTGATTCTGTTTATGACTCCGAGAAACTTGCTGAGAGAATCGCCAAGCTATCCGGTGGTGTTGCAGTGATCAAAGTTGGTGCTGCAACTGAGACTGAGCTTGAGGACCGCAAGCTCCGTATCGAAGATGCCAAGAATGCAACTTTTGCTGCCATCGAGGAAGGCATCGTGCCCGGTGGCGGAGCTGCATTGGTTCATCTCTCGACTTATGTCCCACGGATTAAGGACAAGCTTGAAGACGCCGATGAGCGACTTGGTGCTGATATCATACAAAAGGTAACGACTCGGTTTTAGATTAATTGATCTGTTTTGCTTAATGACTAGATCTACATGAAATGAGAATGTTTTCTTCATCAACATATGATGCAACTGCAGGCTTTAGTAGCACCAGCAGCTTTGATTGCCCATAATGCTGGGGTGGAAGGAGAGGTAGTTGTGGAGAAAGTGAGGGCCAAGGAATGGGAGTTCGGTTACAACGCTCTCACGGATTCGTACGAGAACTTGGTAGAATCTGGAGTTATTGACCCGGCCAAGGTGACGAGATGCGCACTGCAAAATGCAGCTTCAGTTGCTGGAATGGTGCTCACCACCCAAGCCATCGTTGTCGAGAAAGCCAAGCCTAAAGCAGCCGCCGCGGCTGGCCAGCCACCAGCAGGCAGCTACTCAGTCTAATCTGGGAAATTTTTGGTGTACTAGTTAAGGAGTGAGTGAGCAGAAGAGGGATTGTTTTGGTGTGTGTATGTGTGTTTTTGAGTGAGCTGAATTTCATATATTGTTCCACACCAATCAATTGATTTCAAATGACTTCAAAATGTAGTGCTAGATAATAAAATGACTCTCCTTGCATCCTTCTAATTCTTCTTGCTTACTCTCCACTTCATAGATTCTATGCATTTTAGTAGTATTGCTTTCTCTTTTAAATTGTGAATGAAAAAAATTGTTTGATTGACAATTAGGATAATCAAGGTTTAAAATATAAAGCCCATTAGCCCATCTCAACCCATCAAACATAAAATAATCGAGCCCAAGAAGATTCAAGTTCCCATTACAACTTGAGATTCTTTAAGCTTTAATTAGCTAGCTCACTCTGTTTCGCTCGAAGATATCTCAGTCAAACATATTTTGAAACAATTTAAATTAGTATTTGCGTCGACTCTAAAAATATAAATATTAAAATATACTCAAATACCTTAATAATATTGGAAATTTATTAATGGTAGCTTTCTAATGGTACTCGTATGGTTGGGCTTTGATTATTGGAGGTGGCTGAAAAATATCATCAAAATTGCAACTTTGATCAAATTTTTGATTTAGGTGATCAAAACTTGTGTATTTTCTTTCCAACTTTGTTTGATATGGTAGAGTGAAATTTGGTGCAAATTTATATATTTACAATCAATGAATCATTTTATAATTTGAGTTGGGCCCTTTAAATCCAAGAGAGATTTAGATCATTGCTTTTCTTTAATAAGAAAAAAGGCATCACTGTTTTTTTCTTCACAAGATCAAAGAATATATACTTTTGTCATATTTTTTCTCTCTCATGCTAAATATGATTTCACTTGGAATATCTTTTGAATCTTTTCAAGTGTGTAGAGGAGACATTAAATCTAGGAAGTAACTTGTCCAACTAATTTTGTGGGTGTGGGAGCCACTCATATTTTTTTGTTAGAATTTTACAATTTCTTGATTGGCCAGCAATCATTATTCACCAGTCACATTCTCTCAATAATCAATATGGGATAGCAATAAGTTGCCATTGGTGTTTTGTATCTCTCGACTTTTTTTTTTCCTAATAGAAGAATTGGCCCACAATTTAAAGCACCTAAAACGATGCCGTTGAGCTGAATCTAATTATTACTTTACATAATAAAAATCATTTTTTTAGGGGAATAAAAATCAAATTTTAAAAGTATGGTGTGATTTGGAGCACGAGTTTCTTTGAAAAAATATACTCCATAATTAATAAACAATTTATTAGATGATTTTTTTAAAAAATATATTAAGTGTGAATGAAGTTAAAAATCTAATATTATGTATATTAAAATGTAAACACTATACTTATTGTAAACATATTAAAATAATTAAAATATTACACTTCTCGTGAACGAAAGGGAATAATTTTTTTATCATCAATAATGGTCGTATACTTTTCCTTAGAATGTTTTTTGCTAGTTGTAATGTGGGAATCAAATGGAGAAAGCCAACGCTTGAAAACTTTAAAGAGTCACGTTTGTGTGAAAGCCACTGCAATTGAATGCTATGGTCCCATAATTTCCAATTCCCAATTTCATGATCCTATCAATTGAAATTTTTTCTTCATTATTCCAAATTTATCAAACCTTCTATTTACAGAATAAATTATTTTGATTGGTTTTCTATGACATTCAATTCACAACATGGGTACACGGTATTGTAGGTAATTGGTGTTGGATTAAGGGCTCATTAAAACAACACAAAATCTTGGGTACACTTGGGTGTACCGTACAACCGGGTTGACCCGTATCCATAATAGTATTATTTATATGGGTTGGGTCAGGATATGAATTCAAATCAGGATATAGGTCAAAATTTTAGTGAAGATATAACCCGATTGTACGGTACACCCGGGTGTACCCAAGATCACCTCCATTAACAATAGGTTACATAGATGATTTCTTTTAAGATATAGGCTATTTGAATTTTCACACTTGATCTTGATACGATATTGGGGGAGCTTCTTATCCTCTTGTGATTGGGTACTCTTTTCATTTACTTTGTTTTGTTCTTGTGTGAGAGTTTTTGGTAAGATTTAGATCAGTCTCACTTCAGCACTCTATGTGTTTCGAATTCGAATATGATTGTTTTGACATTTTTTTTATTTACATATTTTAATTGTGTTGCTTTCTTCTCTCAGCTTTCTTGTTGTGGTATGTACGAATTTAATCCTTTAGACCATTTTATCATAATAAAATTTATTGTACGCACTATTTTTTTTTTTTTTAGTGATTGCATGGAAACAGAAGCTAAAGAATTTACATTGAGGATAAGAATAAAATAGATAGTTCGACATTTTTTATTTATGAAATTGTGAAATAAGACACTTATAGGACACATTTAATTTCAAATAAGGCATTTATTTAGAACCCAATGAGTATTACTTTAGGCCTAAAATCTGATTATTTTTCCTTAACTTATGGAGACCATTATGGAAATATGCAATTAAGGCCATCATTAACGTTAATGATAGTGTTTTTTGTGTCGGCCCAATAATGACTTTCTAGTGACTTCAAGTTGATAAAAAGTTGATATAAAAATAGATGTCCGGTTCAAATTAAACAAAATTTTCAACTAATCTCTTTCATACGCCCTAATTAACCATCCATTTTTCTTTAATATTTAATTAATTTTCTTCTTTCACACATTACTGATATTCTATCTAACTTAATTACACCGATATTTTATGGTTTATCAGTTCAGTCGTCGCTCCAAACACCCAACCACAACATATTATACAATTATTCTTTTATTATTATTAAATATTTTTAATTATGTTAAACATGCATTATAAAAAATCAAAAAAAGGACAAAATAATAACAATTTCAACATTACAAAATACAAACTAAGAATAATTACAACAATCGGAATACGAATTAAAATATGGCATTTGGCATTATCTATAAATTTAATTTACCATACAAATCTAATCCATCAGTTTTAATTAATATAACAATGTAAATAAAATGCTAACAATAATTAAAAAGAATAAAATAATTATAAAAAAATAGAAAAGCATAAAAAAAACAAAGATGAAAAATCTGCTTCGGGTCAGTCTCATTAAGCCCATGGACGGTCTGTGAAAGTATGTATTCGCAGTTTGTGGATGACCATAACGTGGCTGCATAGATTTATTTTAGGAGATTTATTTTAGGAGGTTTGTAGAATATTCAGATTGAAAAGAATCCGGTTCTGTGAAAGTATGTATTCGTAGTTGACATTTCTGGAGGAACAAATGCAATTTTATGTTTTAAATATATTATTTTTTCAAATAACAAAAACGGCTGGCATAATTTTTTTGTGCTGGAATCCATTAATTCTTTGCTTGGGGGAAAAGAGATTTGGAATCAAATTAGTTTCTAGCATATATTTCTGCTAATGCACTTATTTTTTATTTATTTCATCCGTATAGAAATATACTCCCTCCGTCCCACGAATTTTGACATGTTTGATTTCGGCACGAGAATTAAGGAGTTGTAGATTAGTGTTTTAAGTGGGTAGATAATAAAGTATAAAAGTGATAAAGTAGGAGATATAATATAATAATTAGTAGTATTACCTTATTTGGAAATGTGTCAAAATTCGTGGAACGACCCAAAAAAAATACGTGTCAAGATTCGTAGGACGGATGGAGTACTAATCATGTTTGAGTTTGATTTATTTATTTGGCTAAATATGCACTGCCTTATTAAGCAATGAAAGATGTTCCATTAAAAAAAAGTGGAGTTAGCTACTTCAAAAAAATTAATAGCGGCCTCAATTTTTTGGGTTGATTAAGTTTTGGTCATTAAATTAATGCGTATACGTATCTATTCATTATTTTGCTTTTAAACTCTATAATTGTACACTATTTGCATGGAATAAAATTTAAGAATAAATTATGTGAACAACTTTGAATTGTTCTTATTCTCATACCAACATCTAATGTGACAGATTTCTAGTTCTCCTCCACCAAAAATAATTCTATAAATGGTAAAACTCAAAAGCTCATATGGTTTCCAAGAAAATTAATTAAAAAAGTATCTAATCGAAGCAAAATACTTCTTTTCTCGATTTCTTTTGTTGTTGTTTTTTAGCACAAAATCTAATTAGAAAACATCAAGAAAAGAACCCTCGTGATTCTGTGCTTTATCTTTTTCCCCCAAATCTTTTACACTTTTCTTTGACCTTTTCTTGTTTTCATACAATGATGCTCAATTGCAAATGTAATATAGCAATTCAATGTTCACACTGAGAAACATATATATAGCTAGTTATTTTTATTTGTTCCATATAGTAATAAATTATATGTATGAATTGATGTACTTCATTCAAATTTAAAATTTTAGATTTGGTACAAAAAAATTATGCTTATTTGTGTCTATATTAGAGTTGTTTCAGTATACTTTGAGCATAGCTAGCAATTGGTCGCAATAATTACAAAGTTGCTAATCCACAAACTAGGCGTATACAGACGAAATAGTTTGTCGGTAATATGGCACACTGACGAACCGTCTACAACAAACGTCCAACGCTGTCAACCTCATCAGTAAACGGTGCACCGATGGATATCTATCAATTTTTAAAAATAGATGATTTCGTCATCAGATTTTTCATTTTGTTACTTTAACAAAAAGTGGTGATTTGAATCATCAACCCAATAATAGAAGGGAAAGCTCCTTATTAATTATGTTGTGCTTCGTTGTTTTGTTTAGTAAATGTATCTATACAATATCGTAGACTAATTATAATTTGGACCCGCATATTAATTACCCATTCAAGATCTCAATGAGTGGATTATACCCTATCGAACATGCTTTCGAATTTTAAAATATAATAGAACTTTAGTTATAGTTAACAAAAGTATGAATGAGATAGTATGATTATATTTATGATTAACAAAATTAATGATGAGTTTGGTTTAGAAGCAATCCATTATTAATAAACCGCCACCATGAGGCTAAGGCTGCCGCTCGTCTTAAAAAATATAAGAACTACTTGAAATGATGTATTGCATTAGAAGATGGTGTTGTGGTATACAATATACATGGATGAGTTAAAGCCAAATATCTATTTTTTCCATATCTTTTTGCATCTACAAGCAATTGTTCTATATGGTCGAACGTATTAGAGATTGTCCTAACAAATGCATGATTGGGTTGTTCGTGTTGATGAGGACGAATTTGTCTATTATCTTGCGAGAAAAATGAGAAATAAATACTCTCTTCGTTCACGATTAGGGATGGCAATCAGGTACGATGGGTACTGATAGTGACTATCCATACCCATACCCACGAACTAAATGGATAGTGGTTTTTAACCACGAAACTATCCATGGATATCAAATGGTATCCAAACCCGCTATCCACGGATACCCGCTACCCGTCGGGTATTCACGAACCCGCTATCCGGCGGGTATCCGTCACCCGCTATCCGCCGGATACCCGTCACCTATTATCCGCCGGATACTCACGAAACAAAATTTAAATATAAATTTACAACAAATTTAATAGAAAAAAAAATCAACACAAATAACATAGTTCAAATCCATATGTTGAAATCCACAAAGAACAATGTTTAAATTCAAATTCATCAACTAAAATATAAAATCCAACAAAATTCTATAATTGCTCAATAAAATTCAAATTTAAATTAGACTGTTAGAATTTGGGTCTTAGACTCTTAGTTCAGTTTCTGTTTGGGCCTATTTTAAGATATAATATGCTAGCCCATAATCTCAAAATATATATTCAAAGCCCATATTTTATGGAATTTTTTGTGGATATTTGACGGGTAATTCACGGATAATTGATGGGTAATTGGCGGGTATTTTTCGCGGGTAAACGGGTTTCGCGGGTATGGTTAGTAAGTATCCAAATCCATACCCACGAACTAAATGGATAGTGAATTGCAACCACGAAACTATCCGTGGAAATGATATCCAAACCCACCCTAATAGGTTCGGATTTTCGCGGATATCCGTTACCCGCGGGTAGATTGCCATCTCTATTCACGATAAGTGTATCGTGGACCAGTTTAAAGAAATTATTGAAAAACGTGTATAAAGTGTAGAAAATGGTCTCACATAATTGATTTGTTAGGTAATTGATAAATGGTTTGTGAGATGTTTGGAAAAGAAATAAGAAGCTCTTGATGGCTCTTTGGTGTTGTACTACTTGGCTTATTTGGAAAATGCGGAATGAGAGTAGATTTGAGAACAAAAGATGGGAGAGTGCAAACTTGTTTGGAGAAATCAAAGCTAGAGTGTGGAGTTGGGGTAGAATTTTTGGTTTTGTTAATGATGGAGTTGGGTTTCATAGGTGGATGTCGAATGATGAATCCCCGATGATTTTGTAATCTTCTTGGTACTACTGGTGCCTTATCGTTCTATAATATTTATTTTCCTTATCAAAAAAAAGAGATGTTTTTTGTAAATATTGTATGAATGGAGTAAAATATAAAAGTACATGTAATGATAAAATGAAAAGATCACAGTTATTAGAGCATCTACAATCGTGAGTCGGCACCTCCGGCTCGCAGGTGGGCCCCTCCGTCCGAGCCACCGGGCTCTACCGTCGTCGAGCCCCACCTCCGCGCCTGACTCGTCCCATGCCCCACGACGGTGTTTGCACGCGCCTCACTCTTCGCTTTTTTGCATTGAGCGCGCGCATTTGAGCTTTCAGCGCACGTCAACCCTCTCCTCGTCGGATGCGTACTCGCTTCATGAGTTTGTTGCGGATGTTTTTATGAACGAACGAAAATGACAAAAAAATTATAATTATCGCTGCAGGTAATATACTTTTGAAAATAAAAAATATTAGCTAGAAATACAAAAGTCAAAGTCAAAATAGTGGATTTATTGAGATGACAGCAACCTTAATCCGCGTGCCGTTGAGGCTAAAATTGGTTAAGATTTGGACCACCACTTCTATATTTTGTGCTTATTTTTTAACCTTTTACGCGTTTGTTTGTTGTCGTTGAGGCCCTCGATTTCAGGCTTTCCACGTGCACTTTATACCTTCATTTCAATTTTTTTTTTTTTTTATCTAATTTATATTCAATCTTAGTTACTAAGATTTAAGATGGAAAATTAGTCAAGCTATTAAATTATTTAAGCTATCTACTACCCAAGTTAGAGATACTTCGCTAGAAGTTTGTCTCAGAATTATATTTAATTTAAATAAAATCTAAAGTTGTTAGCTAATTTCTTGATAAGCCGTAAATGCGCGCTGTGATTGTATTAATTAACATTAATTAACAGATGTAAGATTGTAGCCCACATAAATTAAAGAATAAAATATGCAAATATTTCGATGTAAGAGCATCCATAACAGATCTCTCAAAAGTAATCATAACTTTAAATTTGAGCTAAAATAATAAAAAGTAAGATAAAATGATCATTCAACAGATCAGCTATATTAAGTTGAGTCCACAAAAAAATTTACACTCCTTCAAATCTAATCCTAAATTTACACCCCCTTAAATCTAATCCTAAATTTATAAAATAGATAATGAAAAATAGGATAGTTGTTGTGTGGGAAGACTTTAGGAGTATTTTTAGGAGTAAAATTTTTAATTAATTGACAAAAAGCTGATATCAATTAAAATTTTAAATTTAAATATACTTTCTATTTACGTGCAATTAACTAGTAATCTAGAAAGGGTTGAAATACGCACACGAGTAAAAGTTTTATATTTCCATTGTAATATTTGAGCAAATGTAACTTTCATCGTCTTTTCGGCCCCACGAGTCTTTTTTCTACAAAGAAAGATGCAAATGCCATTTTCTTTTCCCTTTCAATTGATTTAAATCAATAGCTTGTTGTTCTTTTGTCACAAAGTGGTTTTGGCGTGCTCAAATCATATGAGAATCTATTATTTCAATTATTTTGGATTTATGAAGAGAATATTTATTAATAAAATAATGTATATCCGTCATTGATTCTTTTGAGACAAAACATTTTATATATAACATGTATACTATAAAACTAAAAGAAGAAGGGAACAAGTTTGATACGTTTAAATAGATAACCATACACAATTTAATTAGCGAATGATGCTCGATTTTCCACCAAATGCATATTTCGATCGAGTTCAAATCTATACTGTCTTGTCTTATATTTTGTTAGAAATGTGGTACACGTGTTGGACGATTACAACTCGATAAAACGAAATACAATAATATAATGAGAAGATACAGAGACTGTACTGACTTCAATAGGATAGAAACAAGATACAAAACTAACACATGAACTACAGAACTTAAGAACAATATTAGCGAATTAATCAGACGACATAAGTATAGAACCTGCGAATGTACCAGATGACAGAAGTTTTGAAACTTATAAACGAACTAAAGTCGAGTCGAGGAGACTTCTTTCTACAAGACATGTTACGACCCGGCTAGCGCTCACGATATTGGCGTAATGCATGTCCCCAAAGATAAAATGACTTACGTTTCTTCGATATCAGCCCAGGCTTATATAGTTGCATAGTTCGTTTTGCTCACATATATATAGTCATTCTAGGGGGAACTTGTAAGAGTACAAATTTGATGAAAACTATGAATGGAACCATCAATCTTATTAATTTTCGAAGGTTATGCAGCTAGAAGGCCACCAGCCTGCTGAAGACCTGTGACGCCCCAGGACGAAGTACAGAGTGATCGTCGGTGCAAAAGAGGCACGGACAAGGAGCGGCTTCGATTAAGACTTCCAAGCGGAGGGGCGCAGGGATGAACCGAAACACACCCGAACGAGAGGGATTCTGAGAATATGTTGGAATGGGATGACATATTCGAGGAGAGCTTAAAGGATTTGATTGAGCTACTCATATCAACAAGATGCATCTTCTTTTCTGGTGCCCACATGGAAGAAACTCCAAGGTTAAGCGTGCTTGGCTTAGAGCAATTTCAGGATGAGTGACCCCCTGAAAAGTTTTTCGGGAAGTGTGCGAGTGAGGACAAAAAGACTTGTGTTGGTTAGTGGGGACAACCGTCTCACATGCATCTGAGAAATTAGATATTCGTCGTGATACTGCATGTACCATTAAAGTGAAATTACAATGATTTCTGATTTAATTGAAAAATAAAGTGAAAATTCGGTTATTGGATATTCAAACTGAATCATGATTATAGTTTAGTAATTAAGGTTTCGTAATAAGAGCCAAAATAACCGGATATTTTGTTTGACATAACTTTGGATTAGTTCGGTGCTATGATGCACGGATTCTTCAAAAATTAGCATGTACGGCAAATCGGATTCTTTTAGGGTGCGATTCTCGTCGGATTCGCACCCGATTCGCCACGTGGCGTATCTTTTAAAACAATTTGTAAAAATAAACCGGATTCGCAAATTCCATAGGCGAAATTCACGTATCTCGTGCACGAAAGGTCTACACAAGGTTATTTTGATAATTTTATTTTCAGTTATGACTTATATATTGGACTAATAATATTTGAATCGTTATATTGTTGCTCAATTAACTTATATAATTGAAAATGCTTAACTTTTGGGTAAAATAAAATGTAAATTACATATAATTAATTTAAGAAAATTTAAATTGTATATATTTTATAAGCATTATATATCATAAAATTTTAATAGTTAGATGTATCCTTGCCGAATCGCACCCTATAATTTTTAAAAATCCGTATCCCCGTACTCGATCGTATCGTCCCCGCATCCGCACCCCCGTACCTATGCAACATAGGTTCGGTGATGTTTTATCGAAACTTGTTACTTATTTCCTTCTTCTTAATAATATGATCTATTTTAAAGGTGATTTTAGCAATGTTGGCCAAATAAACCAAATATGAAAATAAATTTTTTACTAGCTTAGTTCAAAATGACTAATTGGCTTAGGGTCACGTGATGATACATTGCTCACCTAAGGAAATTTCGTAATCTATACCTAATAATAACAATAGTACTCCCTCCGTCCCATTATTGAAGACACACTTTCCTTATTGGGGTGTCCCAATAAAGACACACTTCCAAAAAAGGAAATAATTAGGCAATTTAATTGGTAATTAACATAGCTTAAACCATCTCTTCCCTCTTCTCATTTCCGCCTCGGTCTTCTCAAACCATCTCTTCCCTCTTCCCTCTTTCCCACTCCTCTCGGTTGCACCGCCCTCTCATATTTCCTCCGCCGCCCCTCTCTCGTCTCCGGCGACCCTCTCTCGAGTGTGGTGTGTTGGTGTGCTGGGGGTATGAGGTGGAGAGGAGCAAGCCGGCGGCAATTCCGCCGAGGAAGGAAGACAGCGTCGGCGGCGAAGAGTGGTGGTCGGCGGAGATTTAACTTTCCGGCGGTGGACTAGGGTTTGCAGCGCGGCGCCCCTCCCCCTCTCTTCTCCTTCTCCGTCGCCGCCTGCTTCTCTTTCTCCAGCCGACGTCGGCTTTGGGGCCGTGCCGCGACCGCCTTCATTCTTCCCCTCGCATCTCTCTCTGTCCGACTCCTCTCGGTTCTCCCTCATCTCTTTCGCTCATCTCTCTCTCCCTAGACTCTGTGTCTGCCGCGATTCGATTTTTGGGTTAGGGGCTAGGGTTTGCCGCGATTCGATTTTTGGGTTCGATTTTGCAGGTTCGATTTTGGTGTTGATTTTGGGTTTGATTTCTGGGTTTGATTTGGGGGTTGAATTTCTGAGGTGGTAGTGGTTGTCGTAGGCGGCGGCGGTGGTGGTTGTCGGAGGTGGTGGTTGTCGGAGGTGGTGGTCGTTTGCAATTTGATGCTAATTTTGAATCAGTTTTTTGTGCTAATTTTTTTGGAAAATTTGCGATTTCTAGTTTGTTTTTCTGGGCTCCATTTTCGGCAGCATAGCATAGGGAATCGGTGGTGGTGGGGGTGGTCGGCGGCGGCGGCGGTGGTGGTCAGTGGTGGTGGTGGTGGTGGGCAGTGGTGGTTCCGAGAAATGAGAGTTGAGAGTTAAGTCCCTAATTAAATACACACCACAACACTTTATTCCTTAAACTACCTCGTCTTAATCTCCGTGCCCAAAAGACCTATGTCTTTATTAATGGGACGGAGGAAGTAATTAATAAAATAATAAAATTTCTAAAAGTACCCATAACCGAAATCTAATGATTGACATAAAAAATAAGAGTAAAATTTTGGAATAGCCAAAATGGATCATAAAACACAAATTATGGTCACTCATTGAAAAAACATAAATTTTGACCATTTTTATAGCTTTGGGACGTTTTTGCCCTTAATTGGGCGGGCTGGGTAGGGTCAGGAGCGCGGGTCGCGTGCCGGATAGGATCAAGCACGCGGGTCGGGTTAGGCACTTATGGCACTAATAGTGACATAAGTGCCAACGAAATTTTTTTTTACTCCCTCTGCCCTGTCTACCCTTCAGACCCCCGACCCCACCCACCCCCAAGCCAAAATAAAAAAATAAAAAATTACTCCCCCTAGATAAAAATAAATCAAATTTTACTCTTGTTATTTTATTTTATGGCACTAATAGTGCCATAAGTGCCAACGAAAATTCAAAATAAAATAAAGTAAAATGGTCTTTTTAGCACTTATGGCACTATTAGTGCCAAACATGCAGAACAAATATAGAAACAACAACATCATCTAAACCCTAAATGGAACATTTAAACCCTAAATGGATAATCTAAACCCTAAATGGAATATCTAAACCCTAGGGGAAGTGTTTAAAAAGTTCATTTTGGCTTGGGGGTGGGTGGGGTCAGGGGTCTGGGGAGGTAAACAGGGCAGGGGGAGTAAAAAAAAATTTCGTTGGCACTTATGGCACTATTTCGTTGGCCTAACCCGACCCGCGTGCCTGATCCTACCCGGCACGCGACCCGCGCTCCTGACCCTACCCAGTCCGCCCAGTTAGGGGTATATTAGGCATATTGCCTAATTAATGGCCATAATTTGTATTTTTTCAATTAGTGGCCAAATATTGTGTTTGCATGTTTAATGTGGTCATTTGACACCATTGTTTCTAAAAAATAATTGAATTAGAAAATCTCGTTTTTCGCAATCAATTCATACACAATATGTCCTGTTTGACTAATATAGAATCAAAATTGTAATTATAAAAATAAAATAAAAATATTGGATCATAAATTCATAATTACGAAATATATATCCCTTAATTCTCGAGTCAATTTCAACTTTTTCTACCTTGACAGAATCTCCACATTTTCTGTTACGAATCCACCCCCGTATTTGCCAATATTTACACAAAATGCCATCTCCCTTTTTCATTTACCCTTATAAATATCCCTTTCAAAAAGGGCCCGCATTTCCCACAGCGTATCAGATTAGACCTCCAATCTGTCTCTTCTGCGCTACACGCGCCGACTGCAACTCAGCGGCGGGCGACTCTCGTGTCGGCGTCCCAGCCGTGATGCGTGGCAGCTGCTAGCGGTGGAAATGGCTCGATCGCCTCGGGAACGATGCTGCTACTGCTGCTCCGCCTCTTCTTCTGCGTTGATCCTCCGTCTTCACATTTTCATCTCTGATTTTTACTACATCGACTCCTAGAACCCTAACCCCGGACGCCGAGGATTGCTCCGTCGATTCGTGCTGCGCAGGTTTGGATTCCGCCTCTCGCTGACCTACATTGCGATTGTGACTGTTTGTTTTATGGAGCTTTGGGGTTTTGATTGCGATGGTTGATTCGGTTGTTTTGTCCTTGTTGGTGTGGTGATTTGGAGTTTTAATTTGCTGTGCATGTCGATTTGAAGGTTTGAGAAATGGCGGCGGCGGAGGGAGTTGCGAAGCTTCTGTACATAGTGGTGCTGGAGGATGACGCGGCGCCGGCGGAAGTGGAGAAGAGAGGTCCGCCGTCGTTCCGCTACACGCGTTCGGTTCTGCAAAGTACTCTGCAGCTAATGGGTTGCAAGGCTCGTCATGCCTTTAAGGTACCCCTGTGATTCTGTTGCAGAGTTTTTTGTTAGGGTGTTCTTTAATTTTTCGGTTTTTTCTCATATACGAGAGCAATCAATTGTCGTTTGGCTTACATGCATGTCCGTCGAGATTCAGACCGTAGGGGCGTCGTATATCTCGAATTCAGTTTTGTTGTGATTTACGATTCTAAACTTTTGAGTGACCAATTCCCCTTTTCTGATTTCATTCTTTCTATGTTCTTGATTTGCTATGTCTTGCTAGTCCTTTAGGGCTGACATCAGCTCGTTCTAGTTGGGGGTTTGGGGAATTATTCCAAATTTCTTTCTAGTTTTTGGGATACCTTTGTATTTTTTGTAATATTTGAGCTGTAGCGTAATAGTGAAAACGACATTCTTATTTTCCTTTTAATGAAAATGATGTAATTCGTGGCCATATTGTGTTATACCTGCTCGAGGGTAATATCCTCATCTTATAAGCGCTTCCTGTCTCTGTGTGTATGCATGTGTTTGATCTTTGACGTTTTTCAACAATTGATAATATCTTTTGAACTAGTGCTATTAGGAGCTGGATATTTCTTTTATCATTTTAAAACCTAGATATATTATAAGGATCTCATTTGTGTTTGAAAACTTTAGTCATAAAAGATAATGTGCTGAATCTGCTACTAGAATGTGACCTCGTGCATTTCTAAGTAGCTGTACCGTGAGTCCTTTATATGAAGTCATGTTAGTTGGCAGTTGCATTTTAGCGATTGAAAAAATCAGAATGGTTCCTGTTCCTCCAGCATTACTCATATTGGTATTCAGTACTGGAATTGCTGTTTGTTCAGATTAGCCAAAGGGTACTTGAAATACTCAGAAGTGAAAGCTTTGTGGATAAATTGGCTCCCGAATGTATAGAGGTGTCACCACCACGGGGTGTCAAAGTGCATCCTCAAGGGGATTCTGAATGCTGTGTTCATGCATGCTCGGACAAAGGTGATGCTGATAATATAACAACGGAGGAAGATAAAAGCAAAAGCGACAGCAAGCCGTTTGAATTATACAAAAGACGCACAACAATGGTTATCAGGAGGAAAGTATTTCTAGATGTTGTTTGTGAAGCTCTCACAGAATACAAGTATGTTGGGCCAAACCAGAGGGCTGATCTAGTCTTAGCTTGCAGGTAAAGTATTTGATACTCGACTAAAACCATTTCGCAATGGGAAAATGTGAAATTTCATTCACGATATTATATGACTGATGGTTGACGATGTTACATCTTTCTTGTTCTACAGCTGTATGTTAAATTGTTCCTTTTCCATTCATTTTGTCTTATGGTTGATATAACATCTTTCTTGTGCAACTATCATTTGGAAATCAATTTATACAACAACTCATTTAGATCGCCCATGCAGAATAACAAGATCAGATGTAGAGTTTCTGAAATTTAATTTCTCTGGAACTAGTATAGTTTTTTCTTTGAAATATATTGTGTGTGCATGTCTTCTTTCAATTTAAACTCAAAATCTTAGGATGTTCATTTCAATGGATGTTGTTTCATATCATTCTTAAAATCTGATTGCTGTTTCAGAATCAGAGAAAGAAAGGAATCTGTGACTGTATTACTCTGTGGCACGAGCGGCTGCGGAAAATCTACTTTATCTGCCTTGCTGGTGGGTTTTTCCATTCCAGTTTCCTATGTGTTGATTTACTTTCTGTAGTAGTATATTCATGATCTAGTTTTCATGATGGTGCCTTGAAGCTGCCATCTCTAATTGTTTTGATCAAGACAAACCACCACAAACTGTTAATGGGTTGTCAGTCTTAAGTTTCTTTTCATGTTTCTCACTGAAAAGTTAGGTTTTAGTTTCTACTGCTATCCTTTGGTTTGTCTCCGTGTTGCTCAATCTATAGTTCCTCCAGATCTATGCTTATCAAACCTTCGACTTGAGTTCCCAAATTTCTTGTTGAAATTTCCTTTGGTTTGTCTCCATGTGGCTCAATCTATAAGCATAGATCTATCCTTTGGTTTGTCTCCGTGTTGCTCAATCTATAGTTCCTTCAGATCTTTGCTTATCAAACCTTCGACTTGAGGCCCCAAATTTCTTGTTGAAATAGATATTCAGCTAATGATGGTTACTTGTACAGGAAAAAAAAGAAATTTCTTACTATTTTGATTAATACCGTTGTATCAGTGGTGGCTTTAATCTTTATTGGCCTGCCTAAATTTTATTGTTCTGGAAGATACCTTGGTATATTGGCCTTGACTTTTCACTAGCATTTGTGTTTGGTCCTAATTCTTCTTCACATTATTATTGTAGGGAAGCAGGCTGGGTATTACAACTGTTATATCTACTGACTCAATTCGGCATATGATGAGAAGTTTTGTTGGTGAAGAACAAAACCCTTTGCTCTGGGCTTCAACTTACCATGCTGGTGAATATTTGGATCCAGTTGCAGTTGCAGAGGCAAAGGCCAAAAAGAAAGCGAAAAAAACAGCTGGTATTTCTGCTGCCTCACCTGCTAAGGATGAATTGCCCAGTAATTCTTCAACTGGAAAATCTGATGGAAGTACAACCACCAGTGATTTGATAAGTCCAAAGCGGATGGCAATTGAAGGGTTCAAAGCACAAAGTGAGATGGTAATTGATAGCCTCGACCGGTTGATAACTGCGTGGGAAGAACGAAAAGAATCAGTTGTGGTTGAAGGGGTTCACCTGAGTCTCAATTTTGTGGTAATTATTCATACTACTTGAAGCTGATTCTAGATTTTGTTAAACAAGTGATTCTTTTGAGAATACTGATTTAATTATAGTGGATGATAATTTAATTGTTATGCAGATGGGGCTCATGAAGAAACATCCTTCAGTTATACCGTTCATGATTTACATTGCAAACGAAGAAAAGCACTTGGAAAGATTTGCTGTTCGTGCTAAATACATGACATTAGACCCTGCTAGGAACAAGTATGTTAAATATATCCGGAACATAAGAACAATCCAGGAGTACCTCTGCAACCGAGCAGATAAGCATTTGGTGCCAAAGATAAACAACACTAATGTTGATAAAAGTGTGGCAGCCATTCACGCGACGGTCTTCAGCTGCTTGAGAAGGCGTGAGGCAGGTGAGCATCTTTACGATTCGACCACAAACACAGTTCCCATTGTTGATGAGGAGTACAGGAATCAGTGTACTGCCAATTCATTGAGCTCCAAGGGAATGTTTCAGCTGATCCAGAGGCAAGGTTCCACAAGGCAGTTAATGGCACTTCTGAATGATGATGGCTCCGTGGCAAAGGCATGGCCAGTTGACATCCTAGGTAGTAATGGCACACACATTGCGAACTATCCTACATGGAACGGGATAGGGACGCCTATGTATGGACCCTTGCAGATTGGTAAAGCAGAGCCCGTCAATCTGCAGTTTGGTCACTTTGGTATTAGTGCTTGGCCTGGTGATACTGGAGGCACAAGTCACGCCAGCAGTGTGGATGAGTCGAAGGGTGAGCTGACCGACACTGGTAGCAGATACTTGTCATCTTGCTGCAGCTCACCAAGAAATTCTGATGGCCCTGCTAAAGAGGTACAACTTTTTGGTTTATATTGGGTAATAGTAGGCTGCATTTTTCTTTTATGATTGATTAGCCTTTGTTTCTTTTCCCCGCCTTGAGCAGCTCATGGAAGAACTCTCCGTGCACGGAAGTGATGAAGAGGTTGACGAGCCGCTGGAGGTGGATAGTGACGAGGATCTTAGTGATGGAGAGAAGCAACTCCAAGAAGAGGTAAGTATGCGCGCTACTGTTATTTGTTTTGACAAGTCAGTTTCTGGCAAAGAGCTGATAACTCGACTCGGTTTGTGATGGGACGTATTTCAGTTGGAAGGCTCCGTGGACGAAGAATCCACCAAGTCGGACGAGGAGTATGACGACCTTGCGATGCAAGACAATGGGTATCTGTCCGATGATGATGAAGAGCTGAAGTCCAACGATGTTTCAAAAGAGCAATCAAACGAGATAGACGTGCAACAAAAAATGGAGGTTTTCGAGAGAGCTAAAAGCGAGCCGTTGCCGGATTCAATGATGCGTCGTGCCTTGGCACCTTTCAGAGAGAGAAAAGCAGCAGCTAGTGTGAGATTAAGAAAGCGTTCTCAGAGTATAAATCGTTGAGGGTGGTTGTCTCTGAATTCTCTGTTAAAATTTTCCACACTCTTCAGCTACTACTAGTCTGTTTTATGTATATATTCTTTGATTACTAGTCTGTTTCTTTTGGATTTTTCTAACTGAGTTTGGATGCATTTGAGATTGACAAATTGCCTCTTTTCTTCTTTTACCCTCGAGGTTGAGATCCACAATACTAACTCTCACCACTCGCTTTTCTTTTACTGTAAATTTTCCATAGGGTTATTGCTGCATAAATATATACCTTGGGAGTAATTTTGATTTTGAACGCGAACTTTATAAAATATCAAAAAATATACAGAGAAATATTTTTCTGTTTAAATTGGACAGAATTGTGAAATATGACTTTTTAAAAAATTCGTGAAGCTAGATGGCATACTGCTGCGCAACTAGGTCTCATGTCGAAGGAAGGTGATAGGCGTTGGATTCCACCGCGGCGAGGGGTGTTTCGGATGGATGTTGATGTATCTATTCATGCTAGAGGGTAGTTGGCTGGTGTGGGCTTTATTATTAGAGATTCCAGAGGCAAGATTCATGCTGCCGTGGCTAGACGTATTGGTCGAATGGAGACTACGCTTATGGGAGAATTACATGCTGTCTTGTTGGGTATTGGCTATTGTATGGAGAATGATTTTTGCCCGCTGCTTGTCTACACCGATTCTCTCTTGGCGGCGCGTGTTCTTAGCGAGCAGACGGGAGGGATGGATTCGTTATGCGATGAGCTTTATGACGCTTTCGTCTGTGCGAAAGAGAGGATTGTGCTTGAGGTGTGTCATGTTCGTTGGGAAGCTTTCCCATTTTTTTGGCAAATGTTGCTATTTCTTTTGACGATGTGATGATCTGAAAGTCCGATTTTCCCCTGGGGTTCACAGATATTGTGCATCGCGATTTGAATTAATATAAGCTTCAGGTTTCTCTAAAAAAAAATTAGGGCTCATAGCTAATATGTTGTCTTCTAGATTACTCCGATTAATAAGTTTATGTATTTATTGATATGTTTCTAAATTCGTACTTAAAATTAAAATTAGTCTAAAATTAATGTATTTATATGCCAATAATCATTTTCAATATATTCCGATATCTTTGTGGAAAAATTTAAAGGTTGAGCAATAATATTGTTTTTTATTTCTATATTTTGGTGGTTTGAGAATTGGATGTACCAAGAGTAGTTATTATATATATATATATATATATATATATATATATATATATATATAGAAATAAAAGCACTATGGTTTTGGAGTTTGGAGCCAAATTATGGTAGGCGTGCGTCCAACTAAACCCACCGTCAACAACATAATCAACAAATTAACCCATCATCACATCTTTGATTAATTTTTTTCTTCTTAAATTCATAGCTAAAACTTGATTAAGTTGGACTAATGATTCAGATCTGCACGAACATACAACTTAAATAATAGTAATAAAAAGCAATATTTACACAAAAAAAAGCCCATAATAATTATTGAGCAACAAGAACTGGACCATTTGAACTGTGCCCACTGAAAATTCTCTGAGATGTCCAATTAAAATTAAAAAGGCAAAATAAACATTGTGGGCACACATATATAATGTTATGTCATATGTTTGCTTTAGTACTATATATGGCAGCTACCACAGATATATATCCAAGATTGTGATGCATCCTACATTTTGGTGGAACCCTCTCTCTATATAGTATTATTCATATCTTATGTAAATATTTTTAAAAAATCAAATAAAATAAATTATCTTAGTCTACCCTAAGATAATTTAGGGTTATGTAAATATTTAAATTATTGAGATAGGTCGAGTTGAGGAATTAATGGAAACAAATGCATGCATTTTCGAAAATGAAAAAGGAGTATATAGGTAGGGTAGGGTAAATCACTCAAAAATTTTGTTATTGATTTAAAAGTGGAGAGATGATCGTTTTCAATAAATTGTTGATGAGCAAATATGGTCCTAAAAGCTGCAGTCACTTTTTTCCACAACTGTCAGTCCACACAACACATGCAGCTGTGCATGGACCACCTATATATACATACAATTTCCACCTTTAATTCTCATTAGTATTTATTTCTAAAATTTCATTATATCACTAGTTTCATAAGATACATGTGGAGATAAATGATTTTATAAAAATAGTAAATGCGGTGAGAAATAAGAATTAATCTGAATCGTGAGATATAAGAATTAATCTGAATCGTGAGATATTTAAATTTTATGAGTGATATTTATTGTAATTGATCGTGTAAAATGAGAATAACAAACAAGTCAATATAAATTTACGAATAAGTCGCTTTTGTAATGCACGAATAATCATTCAACCTTGGATTCGAATTTTAAAGGGGTGAAAATTTCATTATATTAATTGAACACGACTACTATTTATATATGCATTACAATCTGTTTATTCGTAAATTTATATTTAACTTATTTGTCATTCTCATTTCTCACGAAATATAACATTCTCATAAATATAACAGTGAGAATGCTATCATTCGTGAGAAATGATAATAACGAATAAAGCAATGTAACACACGAATAAACTTGGTTGGTGAAATTTTTGTACATGATTAATTCGAATAATTTTACTCAGTTGATTCATCACCTTATTGGATGAATTCATGGTACCGAATTTGAATCCCATAGATAAGCAAAAAAATTAATTTTCACAATTCATACATTTACACAACGAATTCATACGTGTTCTACATAGAATTCATACATTTTAACTAGTTCGTATTATAAATATATATATATATATATATATATATATATATATATAGGGGAGGGCTACGGTAAAAACACTTCTTAAAATATAAATATAAACGTTTTTTAATGTACGAATTTTATCCAACAGGGTTACGAATTCATCAAACATGGTTACGAATTGCAAAAAATAATTTTTTGCTACCTTTGGGATTCGAACTCGAGACCACGAATTCATCCAACATGGTTACGAATCAACCGTAGATCTTGATGATCTAAGGGCTGAAAATCATTTATATTTTATACACTTAAGAGTGTTTTTATTCTAGCCCTCCCTTATATATATATATATATAAAGGATCATGTGAGAACCACTATCTTTAGTGAGAATTGAGAATCCTGCACAAATTCATAAATCCATCAATGAGAAACGATCAGAGTGAACAATTAGATATAATACATGAAGAATCACATTAATTTGTTAATTTTTCAATCCGTATGTGTTATATTTAGTTATCACAATCTGATTATCTCTTATTCATGTATTTTATGTATTTGATTCTCAATTCTTATAAAAAGAATCATTCTCAATTCTTCGGTTGTGATGATTGACGATGTATGCAGTATTTTGATTGATAAATGCAACACTGAAATTCGAATCTTAGAGGAAGTGAATTTTTATTTTTTAATACAGTAAATTTCACTTCGAATATAATAATTTTGTAAGCTCAATACAATATCCTGACGTCCTTACTATGGATACATGTCTTATAATAACCAACCCCTCTATATTATGTATATTCATCTTTTGAAAAATGGGATGCGTGCGTGACTTTAAGGAGGCGTGAGTGACTTTGCGCCATCTCCGCCGCGCCCATACGGAGGAGCCAAAAAGGGGATCCCCACCCCTCCTCCTCCGGTCACACCACGGCACGTCGGCAGCAGCCTTCTCCTCCCGCAGCCGCTGATCGACTCGCTCCTCCGGCAGTACACACCACGGCACGTCAGCAGCAGCCTCAGCGCCGCCTCCTCCGCATGCCGTGGTTCACCTGGGCAAGGATGAGAGAGGCTTTCAGCCGAGACCCCACGACCGGCCGTTGACCGACCGAGCAGCCGCCGTACCGCTGCCATCTGGGCGGAAGGCCGTTTCAGCGAGACTCTACCGCTGCTCGCCTCCGCCGACAGCCGTGCCCCTGCTCGCCTCCGCCGTTGGAGGAATCAACACGCCGCAACCAGCTGTTAGACGCTGCTCGCTCGGAAATCTCTTGCCGCCGCCGCCGCTTCTGCAATCATGTCAACGGGTGGGCTTAACCTACCGGTTGTCTCCAACAATTTTACTCACAATTCTTCCCTGCCACACAAGAAAAAACCTAGCACATCGGGACGAATTGCTACTGTGTCAAGCTCTCTTCTGCCAGAGGCATCTCAGCTGCACCGGAACCCTAGCCCGCCTATGGGGTTGGCGGGATCTGTTCAGCCTGCGTCACACCAGTTTCATGTAGATGGCTCGTCTGCTGATCAGCGCAGTCGAAACATGGCTCCTAATGCCAATCTTCCAGGGAATAATTCTTATATTGTGCCAGCAAATAACCGCTCCCAACAGAAGACGGCTGAGACGACTCTTGTCAAATCATATGTCGATATTACTGCGAATCGGACGCCGCGTCGTCCGGATGTTGCTGCACATCATTATCATGCTCTACGCCCTACAAAAGAAGGTGATCACTACTGTTTCAAGATGCCTACAGAGCTTCATTTGAAACAGATTTCTGACCTTAATCATGCTTTGACGGGAAGGTTGTTGTTAAACAAAGGGGAGAAGCCCAAGCCTGCGTTGATGATTAAAAATGAGCTTCATAACATGTGGAATATAAGTTCGCCTTGGCAACTCATTCCTTTGGGTAAAGGATACTATACCATAGTCTTCCAGAACGCAGCGGATAAACAACGAGCTAAAGCCAAGTTGATTTGGGAAGTTTTTAATGGACATCTCCGCCTTCGCGAGTGGGTGAAGAACTTTGATCCGTTTAAAGAACTCTCGTCGTTGGCAAACGTTTGGATTCGTATACATTATTTGCCTATCGAATATTGGCATGCGGAGGTGCTGGCTGGAATTGCACGTTTCGTGGGCCATCCGCTGAAGATTGATGGTGCTTCGATTACTCGAGATTTCGGACAGTTCGCGCGTGTTCTTGTGGAGTTAGATATGTCCAAATCTCTCCCTACCACGCTTCTTTTTGATGGGGGTGACTATTCTTTTCATGTTGAGTTTACTTACGAGTACTTACCGTATTATTGTTCCAAATGTAAGATTACGGGGCATCCTCCCGATAAGTGTCGTAAAACTAATCCGCCAGTGGAGGCTACTATGAAGCAGGCTGGAAAACAACAAGCAATGGCGAAACAATGGCAGGAGGTTTCTGAGCCAGGGATTTCTTGGGGTGAATCGATTCCGGTGGGGCTACAATCTGAACAGGTGCGGGCTTCACCAGCACATGGAAATAACTTGATACGACAAGAGGTTGTCGAGGAACAGCATGCGGTGCAGCAGAAGGTCTCATCATGCGCTGCAACCCTTATTGAGAATAGGTTTGCTGCTTTACAGTCGAATGTTATGGAGCAGGTTGTGACGTCCCATGAGGAGGTGAACGAGAGGGATGACCGTTTTTTGTCAGGGCCTGATTCGTTGGAAGTTGTGCTTGTCCCGGTAACTTCGGAGCATCAACTGGATGGCAACGATGAGGATGTGGATGAGGAAATAGAGATGGAGACGCCGAATGGAGTCGTGAATCTTGCGAAGAATGTGGCAGCTGCTGCAGAGGAGGGCAATAGCTTGCGAAATGAAACTTTGGCGCTTAAGGATGCAGTGGCGGAGCAGCAGTCGGAGGTTGGGACAGATGGTTTTGTGAGTGAGCAGGTTCATTATTCGATTCAAAAGGAGGTTGTTGGAGATAAGCAGTCCAATCCTACTCCGGAGGATATTGCTAGTCGTATAAATCGGTTAGAGGACCAGGTTAATCAAGAGATGTTATTGCCCTCGGAGCCGAAGCGCGGACGTGGCCGTCCAAAAGGCTCGGGAAAAGGAAGGGAGCTTGTACATGCAGTTCCGACTAATAGCGTTAAAAACCGCCTAAGAAATGCGGAGGGTATTGGATTTCAGCAGAACAACTTCGTGGTTGATCATAGTAGCAGCAACGCGATGCGTACTATGAACAATATTCCGAACATCCGTTGGTCGGATGTAATAGACATGGAAAATGATCGCAACAAGGATGATTATCATTCCAATATTCCGAACATCCGTTGGTCGGATGTAATAGACATGGAAAATGATCGCAACAAGGATGATTATCATTCCAATATGGATTTTACTTTTTGATTGTTGGTTTTTGCGGTAACGTTTAGACTTTTCTGCGCGTTGTTGTTTTTGTTTTTCGGACTCTTTTAGAGTCTCTGTTCCTTGCTTGCGTCTTGTGCATTCAAGGGTTTTTATTTCTTCTTTTTATATTAAACTTCCAATTCAGCAGTATATGTATATATATAATTTCTAGTTAAATACGACATTTTCCAATGATATTTAGTCAGCAGTGGTGCCAAATCACCTGTCAATCAAGCTCGGCAATCATTATATGAGAGAGATGCACAAATTTAAACTTTACAACGACATAAATTATATATATATATATATATATATATATATATATATATTTCAGAATTAAAGCACCATGCAGTATATATCTTAAAATGTGTATATATATATATATATATATATAGACATTAGGATATTGAGCAACGGCTAGAAACTCGATTCTATAATTTGAGAGATTGAAAGAGGAGTTAATTAAGGTAGGGGAGAAACTAGAACACGTACGGTACATGAGAATATATATAAATATTACTCCATTAATTCATCGCTCGAACATCTTCATTTCTTTCTATTTTGATCCGCTTCAAAATATTTTCTTAACCTATTTCTGAAAATAATTCCACGAACTATCACTTGAGCTAATTGTTAAAATATGACTGTAACTTTCAAAATTTTTAAAAAGTGGACTATATGTTACGAAATTTGAATACGGAATTTGAAAATGTGAACTATAGTTTTCATTTTTTATATTTACACTCCTATTTCGAGTCATGATAGAAGCTATAGTCCTCATTGTGATGTGCTAAATATGAGTGTAAATATATATAAAAAATGGAAGCTATAGTTCTTATTTTCAAATTCCGTAATATATAGTCCTCTTTCTAAAAAACAGTAAAAGTTACGATCATGTTTTAACAATTAACTTCTATTACTCTTACAATTATCACTTTTTGTGGAATTTATTCTTCATTTATTAAATACACAACTAACTTTTATTAAAACTTGTGTCACTCTCCCTTGGAAAAATGTTTGAGTGAGTGAGTGGTATAAATAATACTATATATATAGGGGGCCGCTCCAATGAGACTTTCGTGTAACATGAGACACAATCTGATGCGTTTATTTTATCAATTCTATTACTGATATTGTATCTGGAGGGATATTTTTTTTCGCAGGGTTCGAATCCTGGAGGGAGCAGAATATTTTAACTTTTATTATTCATCAGTATATACTACATTGTTCATCATTATATACCACATTCTTCATCAGTATATATGTCTTATTCATTACCATTTTTTTAAATTTTGTTTTTCATCAGTATATACATTTTGTTCGTTCAATATACATTTTATTCATTAGTATTATATTTCTTATTCATTGGCCTCATGTTACACGAAAAATAGGGGGCGCACCCCTAGATATATATACATTAGGATTTGAATTTGAGAAGTGATGAGGCCAACTGTTTAATCAGTGGTACGACTGACTTCCTCTTTCCCATATGCTTTGTGGGGTTGCCATTTTGTAGCACTTATTCAATCTCACATTATTTGAATGTTTGAAACATTTATTGCAATCCTTCAAATACTCGATCCTATGTATTAATAATTCATTCTATCACCACAAGCTTAGAGGATCTCTGCCCAGAGAGATGGAGGGTAAAACTAGCTTCAATCAAGACACATATATTTATCTCGTTAATTTCGATCGTTATAAACATTATTTCTTAATTTATAGTATCATATGTAACAATGTCTCAACACAAGTAATTAACTCTATTTAAATATCTATGTTGTCTCCTTCAACATAGATTCATCGATATGTATATCAATTGAAGTCTCTTAGATTATTAGAGCCACAGAAACAAATTGTAAAGCATCATTTTCAATATCTTTTCACCTTTTTTGCATTAATTAACAAAAACAAGTTGAAGCATCTTTGTCTTGAAGTAACATTAATTTAAGTGCGCAATTTTATGCAAAGCCCAAAATATGGAGAAATTATACAATAAACATTCCATTGTAAACATACTTGCATTAATTTATACGAATACATCAACTAGGCCAAAGACTCATGATTATATGAGAATGATTTGAGTGGCAGAACTAGCTAGGAAATCAAAAAAAATATTGGTAATTTTATAAATTTGCAATGAAAAAAGATAAAATAATAAAAGTGGGACGAATGATATATATAGGAACTTTCCTATTTGGGTTTGGGGCTAAGTCCGGCTATTAGATATAGTAGCAGTAGCAGCCACAGACAGTTAGAATAAGAATATATAAAAAAAAAAAAGTCTGCGTGTGTTGGCCAACGGTAAGAGATCGTTAATACCCAAAATTTGAGGTTCTCGATTCGAGTCCTCCGTCGTGCGAAATTTAAAATTTCTTTATTTACTTATTTAATTTATCAAAAAAAAGTGGAAATCCCACCAAGAACTGGAAAACAGGATCTTGAGTGCAAGAAAAAGGGGGCCTCTTGTAATAAATGATGATGAACTAATGGAAGGCAAATTCATCAAGAGGTGATGAGGATAAGGCTAGAGATGCAGAAGAAGATTAAATTACATGTCTTCAAGCAAGCTGCAAACTCCACCTCTAATTTACCATCTTAATTTCAAATTTCTTGCAAGAAATGCTCATAACATATGTACATTTGAATGTAATAAATTGACAAAAACTAAGATTTTCTCACCTCTAATTTAATTTGAAGTTTTTGCACCGAGAACTACATGTTCCATTGATGCCATACCAGGAAATATAATTAAGCTGAAATTGAAAATCAGAATTAATTGAATCACAAGTCAGAAGAAAAAAAAAAGAAAGATAAATAAATAAAAACCAGCCCTTTATAGTAAAATCTTGGATATATATCCAGATTTCTGAACAAAAAGAAAAGAAAATGAGTTGCATCAAAACTTTATTCTAGGGCAGAAGAATAATCGCAGATCTATGCAGATAGTCATGTCTAGAGAGAGAGAGAGAGAGAGAGAGAGAGAGAGAGAGAGAGAGAGATTCCCACAAAATACCAAAGACAGAAACCATACAAACTGGGGAAGCGTGAGTGTTTTTCCCTCTTTCATCACATAGACTTTTCAACCGACCATTTCTAGTCGTTTATTGCCGATGCAGCATCATCAAGATTCTCACCATCCAAAGCTGAGGTGAAGAGAGAGAGAGAGAGATGGTATCATCATCTTAGCAGCCACCATATGCTTTTGCATGTGAATCTTGATGATGCTACACCAGAAAACAACGACTGTATTAATTCTACCACAAAATCTCCAAGATTCGAACAAACACGTTAATGGGACTCTGAAAAATCATTTCTTTAGAAAGATGCAAGTGTGTGTGTGTGTGAAATGGAGAGACTGATGGCTGAAATTTATGGGCGCGCTGGAATCGGAACCACGAGCAACGATGCTGATGTGGCGCATTACCAATGGCTGAAATTCACAAAGAAGAGAATTACGGTGACATCATCAGCAAATGAGAATCTCTAGATTTCAGACAACGCAAAGAGAAGAACAAAGGCAAAACAACCTTATTTTGTGATGTTTCATTTCAAAAAATAAAAAAATCAAGAAACTCGATTTGCCAGATTCCGCTATCAATTAACCTTATCTTAACCTTAAAAATCACCGAAAGGAAAAATAAAAGATGATTAGAGATATAGTAGTTAATTGGGAAAAAACGAGTGATTGATATTCTGATATTGACTGTGAAGAAAAATAATAATCAGCATCTTTGAATGAAAAGAGAATGCGCCAAGTAGGTAATCAAGAAAACGATGTGAAGAATATGGATGTTTTCCTTTACAAACATAGAAAATGTGTTTTAGTGTTGAGAAAATATGAGTTTAAGAAAACAAGAAAAGGGAGCCGCGGGGGTGGGTGGGGTGGGGGGGGGGGGGGAATGGGGAGGTTAGGGAACTCATGGTGCGGGGAAGGTGTGTTTCTTGGAGATGTATATATACATATACAACATATATAGGCTCCCAACCAACCATCAATCACATTTTTTATATATATTTTTAGTTTTATAGAATTACTATTAATTAGTCGATATTTTATGCAAATCATTGTGCTTGTGCAAAAATTCCATAAAAAAATAGATTTGAAATTAAAAAGAAATTCGGCCCCACCAAGAATAGTACTTCCACCATCCCATTAGTAGTGTCCCACTTTTCTTTTTGGGTTGCCCCGTTAGTAGTGTCCCATTCTCTTTATGTCACTATTCTATCTCTCTATACTTAATATTTTTAAATAATTTTCATCAATCCACTTTATCTATTTTCTACACACTTCTTAATCTCCGTGCCCAAAAGAAATAGGACACTACTAATGGGACGAAGGGAGTATCTAACACAAATTCTTCTGTACATTCGGGTGTACAGTGTCATTTCGATAACATGATATATAGTGTCATTTAATGTTAGTGTCATTTTAATATAGTGTTAGTGTCATTTCACGACAGTGTTATTTATATAACATAATAGTGTAATTTGTAAAACAAAATAATGTTAGTGTCATTTCAAGATAATATTAGTGTTAGTGTCATTTAGTGTAAGTGTTAGTGTCATTTTGCACCCGAGTGCACGGTGCACCCGGGTGTACAGGAAACCACCTCATTATCTAAAATATTCATAAAAAATAGTAGAAAAAAAATGATCCTTCAAAATTAAATAAAAACATTTGTCAATGTTGTAGAGCGTGATGGTGGAACGGATTTACATTGAGCCATTGAACTAATAATTGCACCAAAATCGTCAAAGACCTTTCTCTTTTACACAGCAAAAATTCAACGTTACGATATTCTCCAATTTATCTATCAAATATTTTTTAAAATTTATGTTATCTTCTAAGTGATATTCTCTTACAAAGACGCAAGAATAGTAATTATTTAATTAACTCTAATAATAATGAATCAATGAAAAAAAATGCTCACAGTCCTTAAATATATAATAAAAATATTGACGTTTGTAAAAATATGGTTATCTAATTGAAAGAATGGACCGACAAGCTCATATTTGACTTGCGAGCTAGCTCAAGCTCAAGCTCAAATTTGAGGCCGCAAGCAACTTAGAGAGTGTTTGGTTAAGTTTATTTTAAAGAGTTTATGAATTTTAAGAATTTATAAGATGTTTTAACAATTTATAAGTTCTCAAAGTATTTGAATAATTGAGCTTATAAGTTAGAGAGATAATTTTTTTGCTAAAATGAGAAAATTGAAGAGAAATGAATTTGAAATGGTATATGATGAAAATAATAAGTTATAATTAAAAAAATATTTATAAAATAATTTTTACATATAAGATTATAAAAAAAATAAGTTAGAGTAAAAGATCTTATTTTTTTGAAAGCTTATAAGCAATTGAAGTTTATTTTTAAAACTTATAAATTGTATATGAATTTATTTTATAAAAAACTTTGAAGTAATTTATAAGCTCCTAAACAGCCAAAGCGAAACAACCTCTTAATTGTTTTTAATATTTTTTGTTAATTACCTGAAGGCCCAACAAATTTCACGGGCACCTTACAATTCATAGATAAATTGAATTCTTTTTCTGTTATTTATTTAAGAGGCACTCTCCCGTGTAACCGGTTGCACCGTGCAACTGAATTCTAAATGACATTACTTCAACATACAAATGATACTTGAAGATCTTCAAGTGTCATTTGTATGTTGAAGTAGTGTCATTCGGAAATGTTCAAGTGTCATTTTCCGAATGAAGTAGTATCATTTTGAAAACCAATTGCACGGTGCAACCGGTTGCACAGAAGTATTTGTGTTTATTTAAAGGCTAATGGCAGCTTACAATTGTGAACTTAATTATGTCAAAATCATATTATTTCATTGGTTCATAAAAAATAATATTTCTCTTTTATTAATAGTGATTCATTTGATTTGAATACAAAAAATAAAAAAGAGATATTTTAGAGTGTAAAGTAAGTAGAAATCACATGTAAAGATGATGTGCAAAATAAATATATAATGTAAAGTAAATGTTAGTTTTGTCCTGGATCATTATTAATAGGACAAACGAAAAAGAAAATTGAGCTATTATCTGTGGGTCAATTTATTCTTTATAAAAAATATTAGGATATTATTAATTTGAATATTAACTGGTATGCATTTATGGCCTTCTACCCAAAATTGGAAAAGAACCCAATTTGAACTTTCCCTTAGAAGAAAATCAGTTATTAGTATAAGAACTTTCCCTTAGAACCCAATTTGAACTTTCCCAAAATATTAGTATATGAACTTTCCCTTAGGAGAAAATCAGTTATTGAACTTTTTTATTAATCTAATCAATGTGATTGGCTGTTGCAAACTTGCAAGTGGGACTGTGGGAGATCTTTTCCCTTTATTTGTGATGGTTGTTGAGTTTCAATTCCAATTGTAATAACTGCAGCCTCTCAAAAAAAATAAAAAAATAAAAAATAAAAATCAAAATAAATAAATAAATCCAATTGTAATAACACGTGATTTGTTTTGCCTTTTCTTTTGTGGTGAACTACACGTCGATTAAATTATCTGCGCTGGCTTTTCGATTTAAACTTTTCTTGCTGATGTGTCTAATTAATTGCAAAATTAAGAGAGAGAGAGTATGACAATTAAGGTGTGTGAGCTTTTTAATTGCCAAACCTTAATCACGTAGCTCAAAAAAAAAAAAAAAAAAAAAAAAAAGGAGAGACAATTTTCATCGTGGTTCCTATACAAAACAGGTTAAAGTTGTGGATGAGATTTTGCGGGCGAATCTCTAGAAATTTCTCATTCAATTATGGGAACACAAAAAACTCTTATACTAAATTGTTAATAATAGGAAATGAATTGTTCAATTAGTTATGTCAATAGTTTATTTGCTCGGAATCTCGATTGGTAGCAAAATCATATTAAATTAATAGTTTGATAACTATGACACTATTTTTTAAATTTTGTATTCAAAATTAAAATTTTATGAAAGTTCAGTAATTACCACGCAACTCTTTAAAGTTTTTAGGCTACTTTTTAAAATTTGTATGTAAAATTAAAATTTGATAAAAAATAAATAATTGCCATATCATCTTTTAAAATTTGTATATAAAATTAAAATTTAATGAAAGTTTATTATTTTACACGCAATTAACTTTCTATATGATAAAGTCTCGTAAAACAATGTTCGATGAAGATAGACGACACGCCATCAATGGCGAACAGTTCCATGGATAGCAATCTCAGTATTTGGCTAAAAAATGTCATCTTTTTAGAAAAGTTTTGTCAACATCTTTTTAGCATTAAAAATTGATTAACTTTGATCATTTTTCTTGCTTTTTACGTACTTTAATTCGCTAGATCATCCGTAGGAAAAAAAAAAAGTTGAAGAAGAAGAAGAGATGCTCTTGATTCAAATTTAGATTTTGTAACACTAATAAATGTATGTAGTTAGGATAGTTATATGACACGGAATTTATTTTAAATAAATAATACTATATGATAAGTTGTTTATTTTAAATAAATAATACTATATGATAAGTTGTTTAAATAACGAAAAAGTTAGCGGATCACTTGTATCCGTTGAATAAGGGTTGGATGAAATCAAAGTATAAAGTATGAGGATATGCTAAAAAAAAATAAAAAAAATTGTAGATAAATTTAATAAAATAAAAATTGAAAGAAAATACAAGAACTTGCAAATGGGTGTTGCCTTTTTCATACCATGAATAATTTAACTTTTTTTATAACTATAAAGAGGGTGGGGAGCTCGTGGGGAAGCTAGAGCATCCACAGTTGCGAGCCGGCATCTCCGACTCGTAGGTGGGCTACTTTGTCCGAGCCACTGAGCTCTATAACAATCGAGCTCCACCTCACAATCCGATTCATTTTATGTCCTCAACAGCGTTTGCATGTGCTTCTTTTTTCCTTTTTTCACATCTATTTTGCATTAAAAGCACCGCGCGATGGCGCCAACAGCGGTGTGGGACTTGCGCCAGTCGGGCGTGCGCCCGCTCCACGTTGGCCCCTAGACATTTTTTATTTTTTGTGTTACCTTATAATTTTATATATACAATTATATCTTAGTATTTAATAAAATAAAAATAAAAAAAGCATTTTATAACGGTTTATATCAATTCTTGGTAGGGCAGCTTCTTCAATCCTCAACAAAGACACCACCTGAAAGTTGGACCCATTTCCGTACAATATGATGTGATCCAAATTTAATTTAATTCGGTTGGAATTACATGCACGCACTTCACTTTTTCTGCTTTCTTTAATAAATAAAGGCAGTTTCATTATATAATTATGTATGAATAAAGATGATGATGAACTTATCCAACTAATCATTTTATAGAATTAATTTGGGTGCTCACAAATTTGAACCAGAATAAATTCAGATCAAATTTTGATCCTTATGTGTTAACTTTCGAATCCCAACCTGAATTTTAATTTTTGACCTCCGAATCTGGCTCTTGGATCCAATTTTACTTATTAAGTAATTATTTTTTTATAGATTACTTCATTCGTCCATAAAATAAACTCTCATTTAAAGGTCGGCACATAAACTAAGAAAACTGATGAAGATGTTATAAGTGGGATAAAAGAGTAGTGATAATGACTTTTGATTACTTTTCTTAATTTTTCATTAGCATAAACCTATAGTATTACATATCCATTAAAAATATTATTTAATGAATAATGCTACATAATAACGAGTATACGATAATGGCGTCGATCCGCCCTTGCTTTTTTCCCTTTAGATAAACCCTCGGCTAGGATAATGTATCCTTTTGAAATTGGTTAAAAAATTGTTTCTTTAAAAAAAAAAAGATATTTTGTTATTCTTAAAAAAAAGAAATATATTTTGTTCTCGTAATTTGCTACTTTAAAAAATTATAATGCAATGATAATTGTGAAAATTAGATAGTTTAAGATCTTGATCATAGTATATATGTATATAAATAGAGAGAGAGAGAGAAAGGTTCAATGTACCGCATGAACATAAATTTGTCTCGGGTTCAAATCCTGCTGGTGACGAGTTTTTCTCTATTTTTACTAAATACGTCTGTTCATAACTTTTTTTTTTTTTTTTGATCGGACAAAGTCATGTTAGATGTTAGTAATTAGTTCCCCATCCACTCCAAGAACCACCTTATCTCTCCATTCACCAAATCCACCTTATATCTCCAATCTCCAATTCGCTCCCAAGAAGGATCGAACCCGGGTCACTTCACTTAAGTGAGGACCCGGTGGCCAGTGGGCTAAGCCCCCTGGTTTCTGTTCATAACTTATGTTGATCTGTTCGTAAAATGTATAGATTTGTTCATCATGAACAAAAAGATAATTCTCTATAGAACTCAACCCTATACATATATAGTTTTAATTAAAATTTTAAGCTTTCTTGGTCGATCATGATTCATGACGATGGGGACTTGGGAACATGGGCAACCGACCAAAACTCAAAATATTAGGGTATAATGGTACATACCCATTTTAAAATATAAAAATTAAAAAATATCAATATTTTTATAAAGTATATATAAGTTATACCTATTTAAGACATTTTTACCTTTATGTTGAACATTAATGTATTTCGCACTGATGCTCGATTCACTATCGATATATAAATGTCGAGCATTATTTCATTTTTAAAAAATGTTCGAACTACTAATGCTCGATTGCTTGATTTGTAATGTTTGAGCATGTTGAACATTAGTGTACGTACCATTAATGTTTGACTCACAAAAGTCGAGCAAGATGAGCATTAATGCATTTACCACAAACGCACTTAATACATTGTCAAGCATGTCGAACATTAGTTCATTTACCAGTAATGCTCGACTTGCATTAGTCGAGCATGTTGAGCAAAGTTCATGATTTCAATAAAGATTGCAATTTAAAAATGATTAAAAGTAACAATTACCCCTACTTTTATATTTATCTATTATAAGAATTAGACTCAAAAATTTAAGTTTAGGCTAGTAGTTTTATATACATTGGACCTCATGTTCAATCCAATTATTCAGTGTAATGGTCATTTTATCAGATTTTTTGTTTTTTTGTTTTTATAAACGAGTGTTATATTGTGATAAATCACGTATAAATTTAAATTGTGCAAAATAAATATATATACAACAAATTCGATCTAAAAAGTGCCCAAAATTTAACACAAGAATAAAAACTGATTCTAGAGTAGATATGAGATCTTGTTATTTAATTGAATAGAATGAATTGAACACTTTTTTATATGCGCATGTTGAGAAATGAGAAAGAAAAGGAGGCCTCATATCCCATCCCATGCAGTCCACGTGATGTCCACGTGCCGGTGTCCCCTTGACAAAGTCCGATTTTATTACTAATTTGAAAAGGTGTTTCATCTTTTTAGTCCTTCACTTTTGTTCTTCACCCGTGCGCTGTCGGCGTGTCGCAACCGTTTACTCCCTCCGTCTATAAAAAATAATTATATAAAAAAATAATATAAATTTTAATAAAAATAATTAAGTGTATTACAAATGGAGAATAAATTTTATTTAAAAAATAATATTATTGATAATAATAATTTATTAGAACATCAATGGTGGAGACTGAGAGTCTATATGAACTTTAAAAAATGATCCACAACATCGAAGGATAATGGAGCTCTATGCATTCGGGCTCTTAATTTTTCATTTTATTTCTATTTTATTCTTATTTTAAATGTATTTATAAATTAAAAATAATAATTAAAAAATGAAAAAAAATTAAAATTATTTGGAGGCTACATTAAATTGATATTATATTGAATCTCACATTGAAAAATGTGGGATTCTCTACATTATGCAGTACATTATAAATAGCGAAATTACATTAAATTAAAATTGTATTGAATCTCACAGTGAAATATGTAGGATTCTCTGCAATGTGTAATATAGTACTATAAATAGTGAAGCTACATTAAGTTGATATTGTACTGAGGCGACTTCGACCTAGCCCGATGCTCACAACTCGCCGAGGCCTCCACTATGGATGCTCTTATATTGTGAGAAGAGAAAGAGGTCCTTCATGTGATAATTTTCTTAAAAAGATTAATTTTTCTAGTAGTCTCAAAATAGCAACATAAAAAAAAGCTTATTTTTAGTTAACGAAGGAAGTATATAATACAGTTTTTATCATCTAGGGTTTAAAAAAATACAAAAAAATAAAAATAAAAAATGTTTAGACATTGTATAAAAGTTATAAAAACACAATACTTTAATTCATATTTAAAACTCATGATAAATTTATTATTTAAGGTAGGAGCAATAGAAATTATTAATTATCTTTTAACTACAGGAAATCCAACATCCATTCGATCTACCTTATTCATATAAACATAATTTAAATCCAAAAAAATATTGGAACTGAATTAGGACACTATACAATAATTTCAAGAAAATTTTAAAAAATCAGAGTCCATAGTTTAAATAAAAAATTAAAATACAGCTCAATATCAATAGCCCTATTCAAGAACCTTCCATACTTTCAAGCAATTGGAGAGGGCTTTTTTTCTTTGCTCCAACATGTAGCTATAGAGTTAAATCAATGTAGTAAAAATGTGAGATCATATTATTTGTAGTGTAAAATTATTATTAAAAATAAAAATAAGACAAGTTCAACGGGACAATCCAAGAAAAAAAAAAGATAAGATCAATAGAGCACGTGGACTATTAATTTACGCTATTTGTGATCATGGCCTATAAATCGTCAGGTTTTAATGCAACCTACGTTCCCTTATTTTTTCCCACACAATATTTCTAATGACATCATGCTGATTTAAGACCCCGTACGTTTATTACGTCATCAGTTTTTGGAGGATGGATCAGAAATTTAATAATTGAGTGATTTGAAAAATTAAATATTTCGAGTAATAATAGTATCGTTGCCATGATGGTAATTGAAGGATCGAATAGAAAAAGTGTAGGAGAACAATATTGAAATACTCCCTCTGTCCACCAAAAATAGTGCTAAAGGTGGACGATACGAGTTTTAATAAAAATAGTTATTGTATTATAAATGGAGAAAGAGGCACACTTAAAAAGTAGTGTTTATAATGATAATTAATTATATTACAAGTGGAGAATAAAGCTCATCATGTGATAGATAATTTTTAAAAGTGGAAAATGACTTATTTTTGTGGACATCCAAAATAGTAAAAAAAGACTATTTTTTGTAGACGGAGAGAGTATAAAGTAAGTCTAATTTTTTTTCCGCACAAACACGAAATTTGGTTTTAATTTTATGGTTTGGATTAATTTTAAGTTGGGGGTATAAGAACTTTTTATGCTTATGAATAGTGTATATCAAATAAAATATTAGAATATTATATTATACACTTTAATAATCCCTATGGCCGAATAAATAAAAAGAACTATTCAAGAGATGAAACATAGATATGTGTTTGCGAGAAAGATGGAGCCGGCCAACTATTGGATTTGTGCGTTGTGACAGCATAATCTATTTTATTCTTAATTAATTAGGCTTAATCTACTTTCTAATTAATTGTGCCATCATAATCCATTGGAGTACATCAAAAGGTGTTCCCACTAATAATAATATTGAGTAATCCGTTGGGTGATTAAGCATCTAATTATCTTAATCCGTTTGGTTTGGAATTTCACTATCGCTAGCTCGCATACACTATCGCTGAGAATCTAAACTAATTCCTCGCATACACTATCGCTGAGAATCTAAACTAATTCCAACACAACATCATCTTTTTCAACAAAAAATGGACCAGCAGCAATCGAATCAGTTTCAAAAGAAGCAGCAATCGAATTGGGCAAAACAGAAATAAAGGCCTAACGAGGCCAAATTGGATTGTCTCATTGCCAATGGAGCCCAAATTCTAACTAATTATTTTGATTGTCTTAGCCATTTTTCGAGGATGTGCAATATGATTGAAGCATGAAAAGCATGATAGTACATTGTCCTTGATTTGTTTCGTGGCCTTAATTTGTTTTGAGAGAATTTAATAGTTGAGTTCATCCAAAACATTGTAGGCGTCGAACGCTGCATTTTCAAGCTTCTTGATTGAAGCATGAAAAGCATGATAGTACATTTTCCTTGATTTGTTTGGTGGCCTTAATTTGTTTGGAGAGAATTTGATACTTGAGCTCATCCAAAACGTTGTCGGCGTTGAACGTTGCGTTTTCATAAGTCAATGAGAATTTTCTTGAAAAGAATGGTTGGATCAAAATTTTGAGAAACATAAATCCAAATATGATATCCAAATTGATTCTCATTCTTCATATAATTGAAGACTTTCCTAGTCAACGCCGTTTTTCCCTGATCCACCCAATCCCCAAATCGAAAGCATAGAATTTCCACGTTCATCACTCTTAACACTATCGTTGAGAATCTCAACTAATTCCAACACACCATCATCTCTTCCAAAAAAAAAAATGGACCAACACCAATCGAATTGGGCGAAACAAAAAGAAATGCCTAACGAGGCCAAACTGGATTACCTCATTGCCAATGGAGTCCAAATTCTCACTGATTATTTTTATTCTCTTAGCCATTTTTCGAGGATGTGCAATATGATTGAAGCATGAAAAGCATGATAGTACATTGTCCTTGATTTGTTTCGTGGCCTTAATTTGTTTTGAGAGAATTTAATAGTTGAGTTCATCCAAAACATTGTAGGCGTCGAACGCTGCATTTTCAAGCTTCTTGATTGAAGCATGAAAAGCATGATAGTACATTTTCCTTGATTTGTTTCGTGGCCTTAATTTGTTTGGAGAGAATTTGATACTTGAGCTCATCCAAAACGTTGTCGGCGTTTAACACTGCGTTTTCAAGGTTCTTGAGCCTGCTCGTGACAGTTTCGCTGTTAATGGAATCCATCTCTGCATCGTTCAAGAATTTTTGAATCGTATCTAAGCTCTCAGTTAGTTTTGCTGCGTCTTTGTTGAGACCTCGGATTTGTGAGAATTCTTTGTTTTCAAGCTTTTGGCAACGTCTTGTTTGTTGAATTTTCTCTTATTTCTTTTTACTTCCATGGACTTTGGCCATACTTGTCGAGTGGTGTGCTAGTGCAACCACAACCATTTAATGTGGTAATAAATATAGTTTTTTTTTTGTGCGTATGTTGGCCTAGTGTTAGAAGGTTAATGCTCAAGACATCCTGGAAAAAAAATCTATCCATGCATCAAAATAAAATTGAAAAAAAATTACTTCTCAGATCTCCCAAAGCCCAATTACATGATCATGCAAGCGTTGTGATCATCATTTATGGAGTAGTCGGGCGGCGGCATGAAATGAACCTGCAGTGGCGGCGGATCCGGCGGCCCCCAGGTAAAGCTCGATTGAGGTGGATAGTAGTGGCTCGGATGCTCTGCGGAAGGGTATTCGAAAACCTGCGGTGGAGGTAGGCGTTCCCCCGGTGGCAGATCGTGACTGTGGTATTCCAGCTCACGTCGGTACAAGGTCGACAACTATTGTTGGTTGTTGTAATTGTCATTGTAATTAGTGTAGTATGTTCCTCATTCTCCATTGTTTAAGTTCGCCACCACCGCCGGATCTTGGGCTGGTAGTTGAGATGTTGAAGCCTCGGATTTCGACTTCTGCTTGCTTTTGCGGAAGAGACCCATGTTTAGGGATTAAGGGCAGTGGGAGTGGGATTACCATGACACGTTATCACACTTCTAGTTTTAGGTGTGGTGATATTATTTCTACATTTGATATAGTTAAAGAGGTTTATCGTAATCTCGGATTCGATGCTAGATGATGACAGGTTAATAGAGCTAACAAATGGCCTGCTCGGCCGACCAGGCTTTCGTATAATATCGGCTCGGTCGGGCTGGCCCAAAATCTGACCGGACTGAAAATTAACAAGCCCAATCTATCCCCTCTCGGGCAATCGGGCCAAACTATTCCATTGTTTTCTAATTAAAAGAGAAATAATAAGCTTTTTTTAAGAATATTAATCATCCAGGGCGAATAGAAAAATAGAATAGAATAGAATAGATAAAACATAACAATTTAAGCTACTTAAATATGAATAAGTTCTACATTTTTTTTATAAAAGTAAAATAACAGGATATATATATAATTTTTTATATTCAAATTCATAAATAGATTCAATATACAAATTGAGAATTGCCAAAATTTATCAGTCAACTATAAATTGGAAAGAAATTAGGACAACTGCCTTGGTCTTTGATCTCCACAACGACGTCTCTCTCTCTCCATTAAAATGGAGTTCGGCAAGCTGTCACCGAGCTTCGGCGTGTAGCGATCGCTCTCTTCACAATTGAAAGTCGTCGGCTGGCATCCGGTCTGGACCATCTTGTTCCGAGATGAGCCTTCCAATACTCGTTATTGGTGAGATAGGCGAACTGGTTCGGGCCGAGCTTGTAGCTCCGGCTCGGCAGTGTGTTCTGCTCATCGATGTAGTCAAGTTGTCCTTGAAGATCTGGAAGCGCCTCTCACTCTTCCCAACGATTAGTAGGTTTTGTCGTGCTCCGCCATCCACGCCGCGTGCAGCAACCTCACCTCGTTGTCGGAGCGCTGGCCGGAGACGCCGTGACTCTCCTCGTAGGAAATGATGGACATATTGGAAGCCCAAGTTGTTGTGAGTTGTTGCGGAGAGGATGGAGAGAGAAATGAAGAGAGAAGCCATTGGTGTTGTAACTGTAGATGATGTATATGATAATATGCACTCATATACCATATTGGGGATTATGACTCAATATTTGATCCTCACTCTTAGAAACATAATTTTTTTTTTTATTATTTCAGACTGTATTGCCCTCAATTTGGGCGGACCGAATCGGGTTGGATGCGGATTTGAGTGGTACTTTTGGCACTAATGTTATAATTTGTGCCAAAAGTACCAAATTACATGGAACAAAAAAAATACCAAGAAATTTGGTACTTTTGGTACTAATATTGTCATTTGTGCCAAAAGTACCAAATTATTTAGATTATGTTTTTAATGTAGTATTATTTTAGGTCGTAATTTTAGTAGTTATTAAGCTTACACATAAAAATTTCTAATCCTTGCCTGTATTATTATTATTATTATTATTATTATTATTATTATTATTATTATTATTATTATTATTATTATTATGTAGATACGACGCAAATGAATATTTTAGTATATCTTCATCCCTTGGTCTTGTCAACTGGATGGACCAAAACAAGTTCTTTGATATTTGCATTGTTTTCAAGAAATAACCAATATTTTTATGCAGGTTGAAAGGATTTTTCTATGAAAGTTCAAAATTTCATTGTAAAATTGTTGTTAGTGGATGAGCACCTAAGATATGCCAATATTTCAAATAAGCTCTGCACATTTGAAATTGGATACATTATGTGGCACACAAATTTATCGAATCTATATAAAATTGCCGTAGTTGTAATGTTTTTTATTTGAGGTGAAGGCTTGAGAAATATAAATAAATCCATCCCTGCAAAGAAATAAAATTAATATTTACTAATATTGGAGAAAAATGATTTTAACTAGTTTGTTCAATTTAATTTGGGCTTCATGCACACCAGGTTTAATTCCCATGATTTCCCCTCCTTTTTTGGCCCAATTGCAATTGTGTCGTCTCCGAAAATAAAATGAATTTTTTAATTAATTAAATACAGAAAATTAGAAGCAGAAATGGAAAAATTTTCTGATACGCGAAGCCAAATAAATGGGATTTTTTCTCGTAAACGGAGACATTGAGATTTCATACATAATCAGTGCACAAATGATTCTTGAGAATCTATTAGCGGATTCCACTTGGTAAGAAGCTTTCTATTACAGATTTTATTTTATTTGTAATTCATATGCAATCTCTTGATTTCCTTTTTCCTCTCATTCCTTTGTATTTTTTTGTTTGAAATCTAACTTCTTCTTTTGCTCTTTCCCTCACCCCTTTTTGGTTGGTTGAGGGGGTTGAAATTTTATGCACAGAATGAAGCTACTCTTCCTGAATTTGTTATTTGCTATGTTTAAATGGCTTCTTTAGTTTTCCCCTCTTTCTTCCTTAATTTTTTTTATTGAATTTCTCGACATCTGGGCATTTTTGCTGAGAGGGCTTCCTCAATTGTGAGAATTTATAATGGGATGGCTTACAAAAGCTTTAATTTTTATTCCTATTCTGCATTTATTATTGAGAGCAGAAGTTGATTGTTTGTAGCAGTTGATCGCGAATCGAAGCGGCCGAGCCTAGTTTTCTCAGGTTTATACTGATTCCGGAAATGGGTTATTGTCTTTGAACATCCTACATTGATAATCTCTCAATAGTTTCCTAATTAAGCTGTTAATTGCCAGTAATTCCATGTGATTTGATTTGATTTAATTTGGTTTTAATATGTTTATGTTTGTGTGTGTGTGTGTTTCTGGAAATCATTGCCTTGCAGAATAGGTATTTACTGTATTTCTAGATTGTGAGGGCTCAACCATGGCTATGATGGAAATGATATTGAGTTATAGCAATAATCTTCCTTTACATGTCTTTATTTTACTATGTTTTCGCTGCTTGGTGCATTCCCCGTGAATCCGTGATATGTGAAGCGTTGAAACATTTTAATACGTGACTGCATACAACATATAATTTTGAAGCTATAAGAGTAGCTAATGTGATAGCACCGCATTAGCATTATGGAAAATTTAAATACGAGTTTGTGTTTCTGAATGGAATTGTGCCAAATGTGAGTTTTGGAAGTTCCTGATCATTTCCATTTCCTTTTCCTGAGTTTGTGTTGTTTAATATCGTTGTTATGTATAATGGAAGTTAATGATTGACAATTTTGAAGACCCAAATATGCTATTCCTACCTATTGAACAAACTAAATAGTAATCTATTTGATAAACTATACTCCCTGTGGCCTGAATTTTGCAGTTTACCTTCTGTCATGGAAATATTATAGATCATTTCCTGAAACGTATATATTCTTTCAAGAGATTTATTTTCTCTAAAATTATGGATATGAAAGTATGCACCTTTGCTAAATTCGATCTGATTCTGGGATTGCAATTGTAGCTGAGGTAAGTGCAAGTGTGCTACTGTCCTTCAATAAATATCAAACTTGCACTTCTTCAGGGTAAAAAGTATATTTTTATGTTTTATCACCAAATGTATGTGGGCTATTTATTGCTTAGCAATATTTTATCGACATATCCACCATATTATGTTACTTCTTTTTGGGAGATCAAAGATAGGAGATTGACGTTAGTAGTCCATTCCATTTCTCATTTCTCGATGCCTTCTCTTGTAGAATTCTAGGCTTGTTTAAACAATTAGTTGATCTAATTCTGGTACTTCGCTTGATTATTCTTATTTATTGTACCAAAACACCTTGATTCTAATTATCCCTATTTGATAAACTCTCATACTTTTAGCACCGGATAAAATCATTTATGTTATGGACTTGAAAGAACTCCTTTTGAGGATAACACATTAAATTTTGGATACAAATTCAAAGTAAAGTAAAAATGAAGGAGCCGCATTGCTAGAAATCTAGATTTTGGTGATTTAATTTTTCCTGAATGCTCATGAACGTGATACTTGCAGGCTCTGCGGTTTCTGTTAAGATACAATGAACAATCAATATGGAGAAGATCAAGTAAGTTGAGAAACATCGTTGTCATGTCATCCAACTAAACGAACTGCTTCTTAAACGTAATATTTTTACAGGATCGAGTGAATGTTGCTGGATTTGATGTCCCTAATTCACCAGAAGCAAGTTACAACAATGTCTACCCTGGAAGAGACGATGACGGGCGAGAACCACCCATGCTACCGCCCCACCTGCAGCACACCTTGTTAAATTATAAAAGGAATAGTGATCCCTGTGCATCATCCCTCCCATCGCCACAGAATGTCACTCTAAATCATCTCTACATTGAGAACAGAGAGCCTCCAAGATCGGTGGTCGCGCTCGGTGTTTCCCATCGCTTTCGTTCAAAATTTGTCACTGTTGTGCTCTATAAACCTGTTCCAAGGAGGTGAAAAAGGTGGCAGGTGATTTGCATGATGACTTCTCGTTCTTTTGCTCGTTCCTGTATCTGCGTTGATTATAGCGTGCTATTCCCGTAGAAGCTGCCTGCTATGCCCTGATTCCTCTCTTTTCCGTATATATATACTTATTTACCAAAGGACACATGCTGAACTTATGAATTCATTTGTCTAGTTGCTTGCTCAAGCTTCGCTGTATTTTTCTGGTTTATTTTTGCCTTACATAATATACATCGAGATCATATTTGTTGATAAGTTAAACTCGAAATGTTATTGTCATGTATTTGTGAATGATCAGGAATCTAATGTGATGCATCTTTTTCTTTTATATATTCATTATCTGACTTTAAAAATACAACAAATCGTCAGACAGTGATCTGGACTTGTTCATTCCAGTTTCAATGACTCAGAGCCTAAGAATTCGAAAATTTGGGATACATATTGATCAATGGAGTAATTGATCATAGGGAAAATGAAATGCATTATAACTGTGTAAGTTGATGTTCTTCCTTGGATTATTGCATGAGATCAAACATAGTTGGGAGTTGCGTTGGGTGGGGTTCCGGCGGAGGCGATGCGGTTGCCACGCTCGGAGCGGCTGTTCTCGGCGAACTTGAGGCTTTTGTGGTGCATACCCTTCTGCACCTCCTCCTCGTTGTACTCAGAGGTGTAGTAATGCTCCTCTGAGGCCTTCTTGTTGGGAGGGAAAAACATACTCCCCCACTGCGGGAAATGCACCAACATCACCGGCAGCGTGCAGCATATTATCATTATCCCCATATACTCCAACCCCATCTCCGTCGTGTATTTCGACGTCGAGAAGAAGAGCAGCTGCGTCAGTCCCGACCCGAAGTTCCCTCCCGCCCCGGCCAGCCCGGAGATCACTCCCAGCGATCTCCGGGAGACGAAGGGGATCACCCCGAAGGTGGCTCCGCACGCCGCCTGAGCTCCGATGGAGAAGATGATCATGAACGCGACGGCTATAGGAAGGGAATCGGCCCTCCCCAAGAGAAGACAGAAGACGCCGCCCGTGGTCTGGAGGATCCATAGCGTCCACAGCCTTCCCCTCATTCCGAAATATTTGGCCGAGTAATCGGAAGCAAATCCCCCGAAGGGGCGGGCGAGGAGGTTGGCCATCCCGAATGTGGCTGCGATGATTCCGGCGAGATGGAGCTTCAGGTCGAATCTGTCGTAGAAGTACTCCGCGATGACGTTGTCCGTGGACAGCTCGACTCCCATGGAGTAGCCGTAGAGGAGCACGAAGATCCATGTCCTGTAGTTGGTGACCGCGTACCACAGCACCTGCAGTATATATCATGCACGGGTGCAAAACTAGTTAATTTAATTGATCAAGAACGGAAATACCTACTTAATTAAAATAGTAAGGTTAATTAATTAGCGTACCCTGCCAAATTGGTCCTTGGCGACTTCGCCCTTCTCCTGGAGGGCGCTGAGGTTGCCGTCGGGCAGGTCCTGCCCTAAAGTCATGACGAGGATCCCCATGATGACGTGGAGCCACCCTGGGATGAAGAAGGCGATCCTCCACGCGGTGAAGGGGGTGGACCCCGCGTTCCTGATGATGTCGTAGAGCACGGGCATGATGAGCTGCGTGGCGCCGCCGCCCATGTTCCCCCAGCCGGCGGCGGTGCCGTTGACGGTGCCGATGATCTTGCTGTTGAACATGGTGCTCATCCAGTACTGGCACGACACGAACGTCGCGAGCGAGAAGCCGATCATGAAGCGCACCGCCACGTAGCCCCCCGCCGACGACACGAAGGACATGCAGAAGACGGTGGGCGCCGAGAGCATCACGAGAAACGCGCAGCCGTAGCGAGGGCCCAGCAGGTCGCACACCGCCCCCATCACCAGCCTCGAGAATATACTCCCCGACACCGACGCCACCCCGGCATTCCCGATGTCGCTCTTCGTCAGGTTCAGGTTGTCTCGGATGATCGGCACCAGCGGCGCCGCCGCGAACGTCGACACGAAGCAGGTGAAGAAAGAGATCCACGAGAGATGGAACGTCCTCATGTGAGGGGCCGCGAACGAGAACAGCTTGAATTGCTTGGCCTTGTGCTCCGAGTCCACCGGCAGATCGAACTTCGCTGTGGTGTCCGTCGGAACAATCGGGGACGCCACGGAGAAGGCGTGCACGGGCTCCCTGCCGGTGACCCCGTGCATCGAGCTGCCGGGAGAACCTTCAATGCCGGCCATTTTTGCTTAATTAAGTAAAGATTTGTGGTATTGATGATATGAAGTAGCAGTAGTGTTAGGGTTTGTTGTGTTGATGAATGAAAAGGAGGGTTTTATAAGTTGAAATATAGAAGAGTTGACATTGTGAAAGATTAGCTGCTTGAGATTCAAACAGGCAACATATGTCTAAAAGTGAATCTTGGGAATCATCCATTTCGCCGCATCGGACCCCATCGCATATACCAAAGGATTATATCGTGATTAAGAAAATAAATTCCTACGGTTTAGCGTTAATCGTGATTAGAAAATTGAATATTTAGTTGAAAATGAAATATAAGTAGTTGGGAGACACATAGAAGGGGCAACACACTGTCAACAAGCTGTTCGACCTTAATGGACTCAAAATAATAGTATGAGGTTTTGTGCGTGGAAGGAAGTATGTATAGTCAAATGTGATATGATTAACTACTAATTAAACTTAATCGAGTTTGAAATTTCATTTTCATATATATATAGATATTACTTAATCTGGCAGGCCCAAACTGGGCAGATGAGCACATGAGATCCTCTGTCCCATAATATAGTGTGTACTACTGTGTACCACTCTTATTATGTTATAATTTTTAATTATTTTTTATTCAATTTTAATTTATTATGCTTTAAAAGAAAATAAAGATAATTAACAAGGGTTCAGTCATCCAATTAGGATTTATAATTATTTTTTTATATTTATTTGAACTAATAATAAATTATTTGGGTTCATTAATTCAAAGTCAGGGTATATAATTTTTTAATGATAAATATTTATTAGAGTTCATAATATAATAATAATTTTTAATTTGATAAAAAATGATTACAAAATAAAGAAATTAAGAGTGGTACACGGTGGTACACACTACTTCTGGGACAGAGGATCCCATCTAGCAGATGAGATCCTCTCTCCCACAATTTAGTGTGCCACACCGTGTACCACTCCTAATTTCTCTATTTTATTTTATAAAATAATAAATATTATTATATTATGAACTCTAATTAATATTTATTACTTAAAATTACAATTTAAAAAAATTAATTATATAGCCTAACTTTAAATTAATTAACTCAAATAATCCATTATTAATTCAAATAAATTAATATAATAATTAGGGTACTCGCACACCGGCCCATGATTAAGGCTGTCCCTGAATTAATTAAAACCATATTAATAATTGGAGTATATATTAAATTAAGAACCCTTTTAATTAATGAAACGATGGTAGAAGGAAAGTTTTTCTTTTAATTGGGAAAGTGCACTGATATTCGTAGCATATGATTTCTTTTGTGCACCCCCTCTATACGTACTATATTGTGATTAATACTTCATTTAGTATGAAACATGTTGTCGAATAAAATGAACAAACACACAACCGAGCACATATGCCTTCATGTTATATCATCTTCTTCTTTGACGCGTCGTTTTTGTTTTATTAATTTAGTTACAATGCTGATTAATTTATTCAATATCGATCCTTAAGCTTGTACGTGTTTATTAAAACAAATCTTAAAATATAAATAGAAACTGTTTTAAGCTCTTAGATAATCAACATCTAAGATTAATTGATTCACCGTCATCTTGTTGAATGAATTCATGGTTCCGAGTTCGAATCCCATAGGTAGCGAAATTTTTAATTTTCGCAATTCAGACATTTACACAACGAATTTATACGTGTTCTACATTGAATTCATACATTTAAATATGATTTCCCTAAGCTTAAATTTCAACCGTTAGTACTATATATATGTGTGTGTGTGATTTACAAGTATATACTATGATGCATGAGTGCGTGATGCTTGATTAGTTTATATAAATGTTCCCTTATATGTCGTTGTTATCTATTTAGATTGAATATTTTAAGATTTGATCAGACTATCACCTTCAAAAAGAATAAGGGTTTCCAAGAATTGAGATGTAAATTTACTATATCGGCGGATTTCTATCAAAGTTTTAGGTATAATTAAAATTGTTCTTAGGGTTAAGTTTTGGTGATTTAGTTTTTTTTTTTAATAAAAAAAAATTGGTGATTTAGTTATTAAACACATATATTAACACTGCATATTTTGATTGGGGTTTGAACTTTTACAAAAAAATATACAAAAGTGTGGCCAATTACAGGACATATTTATCACTCTAAATAACCATTAATAAATTTTAATTTGCATGCACTACTTAACTATTTGGCCAAAACAAAATAAATTTTGATTTGGATAAGATTAAAATTAAACAAGAAATACAACTTAATTAAGAATTGGCTAGCAGTGGAAAGATGCATGAATATTGTAGTAAATTAAGCATATATACGATCATATCCCTCCACATATATTGATGAAAATTAAATCCAGTTGAGTTGAGACGATGTGTAATTATGATCGTGACGCTGGATTTATAACCAATAATAGATATTAAGTCTTCATCCCTTAATTTACATTATTGAGTTAATGATTAAGTCAACTGATTGTTAAGCTTGATTCATTATAAACAAGTTGTCGTGTAGATGTAGAAACAATACAAGTCAATAGAGTGTATTATTATCCACTTAGCCCTTCACAGGCTCTTAGAGTTCTTTCAGACCAAGAGACTTCATTTGCCTAAGTATATAGTTTTGTACAGACACATGCATATATACAAAGGGGTGATCAAATAAATAAATAAATATATATATATATACAAAGGGATGATCAAATATATATATATATATATATATATGTATATATTTTAACAATAATATATCTTACAATCTTATTATAAGTTATATCGTGAAAATCACGTTTTATCGTGAGAACTAAAAACATTGCACTGACGTGTATAGTTACTGTATTCATCGGGAAATTAGTTGCACTAAAAAATAAGGGAAAAAAAATTGAAATTTGTGCTCCTCCAGGATTCGAACATAGGTGTTGTATTTATCCGTCAAGATGATGCATCAACCGTATATCTTTATGATTGAAAGACTAAGAATGATTAAATAAAAGTTCTCATTTAAACTTATTATTATTATTATTATTATTATTATTATTATTATTATTATTATTATTATTATTATTATTATTATACTAGCAATAGTTTAAATGAAAACTCTTAATTATTACGAGTAAAGAACACAAAGTATTATATATTGTATACATAAAAAAATTAAGTATATCTATTTAAAGATGAATCTTGACCATTCAATTAACTATAAATTAAATTTATCTCTAGTTAATAGACTAAGAATGATATACTATGTGTATTATAAATCAATATAGATTAACGAATACGTTGTTTGTAATGCATAAATAGTGTATTCAGTTAACATGGTGAAATTTTCGTCCTCTTTAGGATTCGAACTCAAGTTTAAATATTTATATATTACAAGCGGCTTATTCATAAATTTGAATAAATTAATTTAAGTCGTACAATTTAAATATCTAACGTTCCAAATTCATTTTTATTTCTCACCATATTTGATCATTTGCGCGCGCGCGCACATATATATATATATATATGTGTGTGTGTGTTTGAGTGTGTGTAGGGGCGTAATTAATACTTTAATAATTTGTCTTTAATGATCATATAAAAACATATATGTTTTGGTTTTGACTCTTTTTTGAGAGAATAAAAATTAATGTCCTCAAAATGAAAAATATGAGAAAATAAAAAAAGCAAATTCGTTATCTTATGAAGTTCGTCGAGGCGCTGTTCAATTTATCTCAAGGGGTGGCTAGTTTGGCTAATTAATTATTTGGGAGGTATATATGATAAAATTGATTTTAATCGTGCATGAGATTTTTTCTAAGAATATAAAATTTTAAATCATCATGCATCTCTACGTCAATACGAAAGTAATTATGAGAATAAACCTTTGAATCACAATATGTATATATACTTTATTTGGACTACTCAAGAATCCATTAATACATCCAAATGTTCGAATGACTGACCCACAATTTAGTGCGTCTCATCGTGTCTGACTCTTAATTTCTCCATATTTTATAATAATTTGTTATAAAAATTAAAAATATATTATATAACCAACTCTAATTAATATTTATCACTCAAATTTGAAATTAATATACCCTAATTTTAAATTAATTAATTAATTAACCTAAATAATTCATTATTAATTCAAAAAATATAAAAAAATAATTATAAACCTTTTGATCAAATTACACTATTAAGATATTGAAATATTTTTACTAATTAAAATTGGTATAATTAATTTTAATATTTGTGCTATTGCATCTTA